>NC_083560.1:16983746-18386349 GCF_019925205.1 Metopolophium dirhodum
TCACTGCTCGCTTATATTTTGAGTTCGTCGACGTTGATGGTTAATGTAGGAGAGAAGGTTGGAGAGAGACAAGTTGTATAAGTTATTTATAGTACTTTATTGTTAAGACAAAATAATAATAATTAAACATTTATAAAGAAATTAGATAAATTTGAGGACAGAGCGAAAAGCATCTGCCCGAGAAGTTAGTGACTGCGTGGTGCAGACTCTGTACTAAATCCTAATTTGCTATAGACTCTATCTTATATTTATATAAAATCTATATGTATAAAAAAATGTACACGGTAGAGCCCAGGAGGTGGATATCTGAAAGGGAACCGGAGCTGGACGTTGTTATTGCAAAACAACCCGAATGTACGATTGGCACTCTTCTTTATTGGCACTTAAATTATTATAGGTTTGTTTTGCAGATATTTGATGTTGAAGTTTTAATTACGTCGTAAAACTCTAGGTACGTACATGTACGCGATTCTTGGAATCGAATAGTTGAAAGTTAATCTCCTTGTTGTTGTTGTCCTACCGCGGAAAGGTACTTAATATATTCGTAGAAACGCAGGTTTACTACAACACGTATATTATAATCTAAAAAATATATGAAATTAATTTTTTTTAGACACGTCTTGAAGTTCATATCTCGTCAAAATTGTATATTTAAACAAAAATGACGATTTTAGTTACTTCGTTGCAAAATAATACTCGTAGGGACTTTCAAGTTTCAAATGCAATATTTTCGGCAAAAATTAATTCGACAAATCGTACTTATTACTAATTGTGTAGAGGGCAATCTGGCTTGAGCAGCCGTGACGGATCTACGGAGTAAGGGTCGTCAGGTATGGCCGCTCACGAGTTGTTGCTGGCTTACAATTACTGGACCCGCTGGTTACTGACCCGCCGCGATGATGGTGGACTGTGTATATGAGAACGGAAAATGTGTAAGAACTTAAAGGAGCACCGACACAAAAAAAAAAAAAGTGTCCTTTAAATTTTTTTATACGGCTATATGAATTAATTTGGTGAAAATCCGATGTAAAAAAGGTGGGCAAGTGAGTGTCGCTCTGCTGTACAGTAGATTACAAGTGGGCCACTATGTTATGGGTGGTGTTGAATTTGAATTCAATGATATAATATCATTGTATGAGAAAAACGATTCTGAGCGAAGACGGTCAGTCAGCCTATGATATTACCAAGTATATTTGATGATATTATTGTGAATAAAGTAATTTATATATAACCTATTAACGTGGAGCCTTGTTTTAAATTTTCAATCCTTAGCCATAAAAGTTAAACATTTTATAAATTTTTAACCACAAAATAATTAATAAATTATAAATTTGATAAATGTTGTCAAAATTTGAACTTTAAATGCTTATAAAAAAAAATTGTGCAAATGTATTTTTAATATTTTTCAACTGCTATTAAAACGATATATCAGGAGTCTAATATTAAATTTTCACGCTTTTTTACCCAACAAATAAAAATTTATTGATATTTATAGAAAAAAAAACTAAAAAAATTGAAAACTGACAATGTCCGTAAACAGCTCAAATAGAGTCAAAATATTTTCAAAATTGTATGGTGTATAGAAAATGCTAATATAAACATTCAGTGAAATTTTCAAGTATCTACAGTCATTCGTTTTTTAATTACAATAAAATAAAAAAAATCGTTACATGAGAAATCGAGTAAATATCAAATGTTGTAAAAATATAAATTTCAGACGCTCATAAAAATTTAATTTAAGTTTCTTCTAGACATTTTTTTTTTGATAAAGGTAGACAAACTTATGAGTAATCTTATATTACATTTTCAAATCTTAGATTTAAAAAGAAAAATTTTTATGAATTCTCATCAAAATAATTTGCTATTTTTCGTGATTTTTCCGTATTTTGTCAAAATTTGAACTTTAAATGCTTATAATTAAAAACTGTGACTAAGGATTTTTAATTTTTTTCATCTGCCTTTGAAACAATAAACTAGGAGCCTTCTATTAAATTTTCAAGCTTTTTTACTCAATAGATAAAATTTTATTGATATTTATAGAAAAAAAAACTAAAAAAATTGAAAACTGACAATGGCTGTAAACAGCTCAAAAAGAGTCAAAATATTTGGAAAATTTTATGGTGTATAGAAAATGCTAATATAAACAACCAGTGAAATTTTCATGCATCTACGGTCATTTGTTTTAGAGTTACACCAATAACCAAAATCGATTTTGTTAAAAATCGATTTTGCGTAAAAATTCCCGTTTTTCCTTAATTTTTCTTTTGTTTTTCACATCGCTTTTGAAAACTACTGGGAAATTAAAATTTTGACCTCCCCAATGCACCAACGATATTCACTTTCCCATCGAACAAGATACTGAAGTCGAAAATCGAAGCATTATTTCGACTACTTATCGTGTACACAGACACAAAAATAAAAAAATAAAAAAAAAAATAAAAAAAAAAACACACATCATTGTAAAATCAATACATTCATCGTTTCACTCAGAATCTAAAATGTTGTAAATTTAAATTGTTTAAATTGTTTTGAGACAATATTTAGGCAAATCGATTATATGTCGTTCCCCCAAAAATATTATTCTCTATCTTTTTTGTGATGGGTGATTTTACCCTAAGATTACTTAAAAACATAGAAAAAGTGATTCTGCGCAAATGCTTTTTTTCGATGTTGCGCGAGGGCCAGAGAGAGAAAACAAATAGTGCGCTGACATCCTCTTAATATAATATTAAATTGTGAGCTATTTATATTAGATTATGTACAACTTCAAAATAATGAAGTTTAAAAAGTATGTATTTGCATTTGTACGCAGAAGTTTTTTTTTTTTGCTGAGTATTCAAATACGTATAGCCCGGTATAGGTATTTTAAATACTTTTCGTAATAAGTAACTGTATAATATATGCTTGAATACCGTTAAAATGTTAATAATTTATAATTACATAGTTATGTGATTTTATTAGAACTTCAAAATAATATTTGTAAATTTTTTTAGTTTTTTAAATTAAATTCATAATTTTCGTATTCAATTAAAACCGTCCTTGGTGTCGCATGAATACTTATCAGTAGGGCCCGGATTTAAATGCACTTAAAAACATACAATATGCTCTAAAAAATTACCACAAAAATGACGTTAAAAATGCCATATATTTTATTGTATATAATTTTAATTTATAAATGAGGTATAATTATTATTTATTTATTATGTTATTAAAAAAACTGAAAATTTGAAATATATTGACTGCTATATGATGTAACACGAACTGACTGATTATTTGTTATTTGACCGAATACGGGCAGTGTTGGGAAAAGATAACCAAAAAATGATCCGGATAAGATAACAGATAATTTATTCAATATTTATCTAGATAAGATAAAATATAACATCATTTTTTTTTATCTAGATAAAGATAAAAATACACATACGTTGGATATTACTCGCAACAGTAAGTGCGATTCACCCAACATGGTAGGCAATTTGCAACGGTATATTAAATACACCGCCGACGAGCGGCTATAAGTGCAAAATATTGGTAGGCAATATGCGACAATCCGATTCGATGCATGCTTGAGGATGTCACACCAAAACCTGTACGCGTGCAACGCTCCAGAGATGGCGTTGTTCGTCATATCACCGCCGTCGCGGCAGGCCGTAACCACGCCCATTATCAGCTCCGTGACGGGGTCCTTGCGTCGTAGTCGCGGGAGACGCACATTATTATTCTAAAGGTCGTGTTGAGCATTACGCGTCAAATGTAGTTGACGACAGTAGCATAATATGCGTATTTAGGCCGACGACCTATATATTTCTAATGTACTAACACGCTATACTCGGCATTTTAAATACCCTCGAGTAACCATGAATTAACGATTATATTTTATAATGTAATTCACTCCTTTGATATAATATGTAGCAATATAAATAACGTAGAATCTGTATTAAAACATAGCTTGTTTTGTATTTATTGAAATATTACTCATTTAAATATCATCTTGGTATAATACCTATAGTAAAATTAAATAAAAAAACTGTATTATAAACCTTTTATGGTAATAATTTGGCATTTTTTTTTGGAATAGAAACAGATAACTTATTATTTAAAAAAAATAATAAAATAAAGGTAGGTATACCTAATAAACCTATAATTAATTAAAACCAATTTCTTTTGATTGTCGATTTAACTACTATATGTCTATATTGATGATTGATGGATAATTGATGTATACAATGTATAAAACCACTTATAAAAGGTTTATTTATTAATAGTTCTGTATAAATGGTACATTATTTTATTAACACGATTGTTTGGTTGGAGCTGTTTTTTTTTTAAAAATAATTTGTTGTCTTTCCTTTTCATGTTTTGGCTCAGCAATATCACTTATTAAAAATCTTTTACCGAATTTGGGGTTCACTATTTCAGGTAGCAAACACTTGGTATAAAATCTGAATCAAATTTAAATGTTACCTACAGATTTAATAATTATTGAAAAATTATTTTTAATACGTACGTGCATAAATGGTCTACCATATTGTCCCAAAATTGATTTTCATAATGGAATTTCAACCATATAATTCCAGTTTTCAGTGTACATAAAAAAATAACACGTTGATCTTTTTGTGATGTGCAACTGTCCCTGGATTTGATAAAAGTAATCACTATTTTTTTTTAGTTTTACTATATTATTTTTGTCAACTGTACAATAAGTAATCTACAACAATATTTAAATGTGTTGAAAACGAAATTAAATATTTAAGACATAGGTACATTGATTATTACTTTTCCTTCTCGGATTGCTTCAAATATATCATAATATTCACGAGCGGAAAAAGGACATTTTATTTCAATAATATAATTTTTACCTAAAAGTCCATCTAAAAACAAGATATTTGTACAAGTATAACTTATTTATTATTATAAATATATATTAAATATACTGTAATATTATAATTACTGTAATGTAACGTGCATTCTAAAAAATATTTATAAAATTATAATTCTTACCTGGACTTCCAGCCAAATAAGGTATTTTATCATCTACAAACAGACCAGCTTGGTCGATATTAAATCCAAATTTTTTTTCAAATTGTAATTTCGCGAATGGCTCCATAACTCTTCCATATTCAATTGCCTTTATTTTATGGTTCATGTTTCCGTATAATAATTCATGCACTGTATTCTTACACGAAGTATTAGGCCTCATCTTACATATTTTCCCAAACTTTGAGGCTGTTAGACGATGTTTTCTTTCAGTATGCCAAACTTGAGATTTTGCCTGAGATCTTGTTACTTTCTCCAACATTTCTAAAATTCAGTTACATAATACATTGGTAGAATTTTGTAGGTAAATACATATTTAAAATACAAGGTAGGTAATCATTACAATTTTAACTTTTTTGAAAATAATCTTATACATAATTTCAAGTCGTAATAAAACAATATAAAAAAATTATATATACAGGCTGTAACTGAAAGAACTGACAAAAAAAAAAATCTATGCTACTTAAACGTATGACAAAAATTGATAAAATTATATGATTAATAAATAGTTTAAGGGTATATTTCTTAAACTATTTACTAATGTTTGTAAATTTCCAAGAATAATATTTTTAAAAAAGTTATTGCGTTCCAAATTAATTTAATCAAAAAAATATTGATATTTTAAAAAACTATAAAATATAAACTACTGTGCCACAATAAATTATTTTTATTCACCATTATGTTACATTTATGTGCTGGCGTAGAAGTATAGGTACTTAAAGGTATATTTAATAAACCAAAATAAAATAAATATTATAATTATTAAGTGAAAAAATCAAGTATTTCCAGTATTTCGTTTTTTAGTTACACCAAAATTGTGTGAAAAACAAAGAAATTGAAAATCTCATTTTCCCAACAACTCAATTGTTGGACATACTGCTTGTTCCACTAGGAGGGCAGAGTAGCTTTTACTTTTGACCCCCCCCCCCCCCCCCCCAATAACACAAACTAGATCTAATTTTTTGACTAGTTCAGAATCTAAAATTAAAATTTGTAGTATAAATGTATTTACTTACACAGCATTATATTGTACATGGCCAACTACAGTTTGCTTAGATATTTCAGTATCACTCGTTTGAATATCATCCGATATCATAGGTTGCAAAATGCTTGGCGTCGGATTATATCTAAAATATAGGTATAATTCCACATCGGAACGAAAAATGTAAATTGAATATCATGTAAAAAATAGGGGTCCGCGATGATAGACCCAAAAAAAACCATCGTTGTAATATATAACTTTGTAAATTACAAATAGGGGCTTACTCTAACATTGTATCATCAGAACTAGAATTTTCGACTTCAATAAATAAGCTGTGTTCCATGACTTCAGTTTCAGGCGTTTCAGCAGATGGTTTTTCAATAGGATTCGATTGTATATTATTTCTAAATAAAATATTTTGATTTTGATTTCAATTTCACTTATCGATAATTGTTTTTTTTTGATTTAAACTTAAAATAATATATTGATTTGTTAAATTTATGATTTTTATTTTATTTTACAATATTGATTTAATTGCAGTGGCGTCATTTCAACCTTTTATTGTTTATGCCAACATTTTTGCAGGTCATTTAAAATCATTACCCGGTCACAAAATAATTTTCATGGGGGGGGGGACTAGAACTAAACAATAGAGCAATTTTTTTCGTTTTAAACCAAGAGACTAAGTTTTTTAAATTAAATTTTAATTGGTAATAATATGTTCTAACGACGTAAACATGCTGTCGAAAAACAAACGAAAAGCCATTAAAAAGTGGTTTTAGAGTAAAAATACCTATAATAAATTTTATAGAGAACAATATTTCGGAGGGAACCTCATTGGGGTTTTGTATTAATCTAAATACAAAGCTAGATATTAAAGGCACAAAAACCCTTTTTTTTTTAATTTTTTAAATAACTGTAACTTTTTTAATAGTTAATATTTCAAAAAACACAGATGAGGTTCCTTCCGAAATATTGTTCTCTATAAGTTTCATAATAAGTATTTTTACTCTAAAACCACTTTTTGATGCCGTTTTGTTTGTTTTCCGTGGACGTGTTTTTACCGCTGAAAATGACCGGTGTGGTGTTTTAGCCCCAGTTGTGTATAATACATGTATAATATAATGCATACTTATCTGGTACTTCAAATGATATCTTCGGAGATGCATTAGCTTCAAAAGCAGACGACTCAATTACATCATGTTCATGTAAAACATGCTCAATATATTGGAATGGGTGGACAGCAGAGCTGTAAAACGATGAATGAGTATAGGTAATAGATAACTTAAAGGTAGAACATAATTATGTAGTATAAAATAAATAGTTTATTACCAATGTGGTGTAGAAATAGATGATAAAGTACCTGGAAGGGAAAAGTCAGCTCCTAAAGTACGTGGGTCAAAATTGATGTCTCTAAAAAAAATGGTAGTATATAATAATATTTTATAATTTTAAAAAATAGGCGTTATATTACCTAATTGGTTCAATATTAGATTGATCATTCACTTCATTAGTTAATTTTTTGAATATTTTAAAACGATGTTTCATTACACTTTTTATGGATCTTTTTTTAGAAACAAACTGTGGCGTATGGATTTTATTTTTCGGTGGGTCAGTAATGTTTGCGTTTGAAGTTTGTGCATAATTTATCAAAGTAGCATTATATCGATATTTTCCAGTCAACTTAAAAATACTTTTGTATACATTTTCCGATGCAAAGTATTCGACTTGCATAATTGGTTTTTTATCACTAGGTAATAAATTTGTGCCTGTCGCTTGCCACTCGATGCCATCTGACATTAATTTTGTATTATTATGTTCTGTACAAATATACCACTTTACCACTTACCTGGCTGTGGCTCAAGTTTTGAACATTCAACACTGTTTGATATTTTGTTCGGATTTTTAAGCATTTGTATTGCTTCTCGTAAATTAACTTTTAACCAATTGGTCAATACATATAAATGATGTGGTTGATTATTTGTTTTAAACATATTTGTAACTTTGTAAGTATATAAATGTTTAAACAATAAAAATTACAGATCAAAGTTAATAATATATTCACTGTATTTGCACATTACAATGTCAAATTTGACTTATATCTACTTACATCGCGCGTCACGCATCAACTAAATACACTAATGAAAGTAGAACAAGACGTTCGACGGACGCGTCCTGATATTCATAAACAAACTAAATCAAAGTCATAACATTTATTGTAATTATAAAACATAGATAGTGTGTTGGACGATGCTGCAACCGTGGGATCTGCTGAATAAGAGTTTTTGTTTGTGACACGGAGCACTGTCGTGACAACACACAAACCCGAATCAAGTCAGTCGGTCGTAGTATTACCAGTGAGTAGTGACACTGGTCCAGTGTTAGGTCAACAATTTGTAGCTATAATTATAATTTTTAAATACCAATTTCATAACAAACACAGTAATTATATCAGTGCTGAGTATAGCAGAGCTGCTGTGGATACTTGTAATTTTCGAGCAAATAACTGCCTCTTGTGAAATACGAACATAGAGTTACTTATTATTTACATTTATATTTTTTTACACCTATCATACTTGTTGCAATACAATATAGTCAAATACCTATAGTGTAACGTCAAACTACTAAACAAAGTAAGTACCAATATTATAAATTCATATTGATTTTTTTTTTCTATTATTAATAATATTATAATAATTGTGTTAAATGTTCATCAGAGTATTACAATGAAAATGGATGTCTGGAACTTGATTTGTCGTACCATGCTATTACAGTTTCTGCTGATCAATCATATTATATCCAGTGAAAATCAAGACAATGCATTTTTCAACCTCACTCTTACCGCCACCAATAGTCCGGGGTTACAGTACGAGATATTAGGGGAAGGTAAATTATGTAAAAGTAGTTGGACCATTAATACATTTATAGATTTAAAATATTTAATAAATAGCCTTAGTGATATAAGGAGTATGTTAAAAACAATTGACACATATGCAATTAATAACACTTACCAAATAACTATAAATAACTTAGAGAAGCATTTAAAAAAAATAAATTTAGATATACAGGTAATTAGGCAAATGGCTAGGTTAGAAAAAAGGTTAAGCGATCATTTGAGTCTGGAGGTTCGGCACTACAGTGGATGATTGGTATTGCCGATGCTGACGATGTACGGAGGTATGATAGTTCGATTAACAAATTAGAGAATGATCAAAAAGATATGATACACATAGTTCAAGACCAAGTCTCTATTTTAAGGAGCACAATAACAAATTTCAATGAGACCATAACAACATTTAATGACAATAAATTGTTATTTGACAAAAATATTAAAAAAATTGAAACCACTATTAACAACATAAATATTGAATTAATAGACGAAAAAAAACAAATTATTGTTCTAAGATTAATATCCCTAATTGAAAATAATATATTTGAATTAGATATATTTGTATCGAGGTTACAAAAAATGATATCAAACGTTCAAACAAATAAATTAGATGTTTTTATAATTACACCAGATCAGTTGTTGTCAGAAATAAAACAAATAGAAAATATTCTACCTAAAAATTTACAAATCCCTATCAAATTTAATGAAAATAATATACAAGAAATATACAAAATATTACATATAGACCTTCACCCAATGAACGATAGAATAATATTTTCAATAAAAATTCCACTATGTATCGGCGAAATTTTCAAATTGTATTACATTATACCAATATACGTTCCAATTAATGAACACGGGCAATTTATACATATCGCTGAAAATCCAACTTACTTATTAACAGATGATGTAGTGACAAAATATTTTATTTGGTCAAATATCAATAACTGTTTAATAGTTTCCGACATTTTTGTTTGTGGTTTCAATGAAATGTTACACAATAGTGATACTGATCCCACTTGTGTAACAGAAATATTAAAAAATTCTTTAACTAAACCTACGCAATGTGATACTTATATCACGGAATTTAAAAAAGAATTATGGTACCCATCGTTTTTCAAAAATAATTGGTACTTTGTATGTGAAAAGCCTACAACAATTACAATAATTTGTAATAATCGATCTTTTATTCGTAAAATTACATTGAAAAGTTCTGGCAAATTATTTCTGAAAGCTGGGTGTCAAGCTCATACTTCTAAAGGCGTATTAATAACAGAGCAAACAGTAGAATCGTCTTTTGCAACACTACCTTTAGAGTTAAGTATTTTAAATGATTCATGTTGCAATATTACACTTAATCAACGTTATCCAAAACCAATTCATTTAGATGAAATAAAAAATTTAAAATTCGACAAAGAAGCTTTTTTAAAAATCATTTCAAAGTTAAATACACAAGATGAATTACTAAATTCAATATTATTAAATAAGACGTATGAATTTGTATATACAAACAAATATTTAATCATTATAATAGCTGTTATAATATTATACGTGAGTCTAAAATTCTGTATAAAAAAAAAAAAAAATATTTCAGCTTTAGAAAATATAAATTTAGGCTATTGTCCTGTGCCCATTGCTCCACCAAAACACTAAACCAGCGGTTCCCAACCTGTGCACCGCGGTGCCCAAAGGGCACCGCCAGCTTATTTCAGGGGCACCGCGGCTCGAGAGTGAAAGAGTGAAAAAAAATATTAAATATGATATAATATAATATAAAAAATATTTACAATTTATTGTAGTTAAAAAAAAAATGTTTTACGTATGAAATTACTTAGTACACTCGATATATTTAATACAGTGTTTCTAATCGGTGCTATCGAATCGGTAAATTCAGATAACATTATATACAATATACACGCACGACTTCTTCGAATTTCCGACGTTCATTAAATTGAATTGTATCACTCGTATATTTTCGGAATTATTATTATACCAAACCAGTTGAGCATTTACTTTCAGTCTGTGATCGACATTTTACGCGTTAACACGTATTTTCGTAAACTATTTTTTTCTGTACATACGTTTGTTTTTGTTTTAAACATGGACAGTTGGTTGAAAAGTGGGTCTATTAATAAGACGCCTGCTACGGAGTCATCTTGTTCTAATATAGAAGAAAGCATAACCAACGAAAACGGAGTTAATGATAATAGTCCTACTTCTCAAGGTATGAGTAGTACACTACCGCCCAATACTGGTGACTCTGCCCCAAGAACGTCCAAAAAACGTAAATACGATGAAAATTATTTGGAGATGGGGTTCATAGAAACAAACGATGGCCAGCCACAGTGCGTAATTTGTTCAAAAGTTTTTCCTAACAGTTCTATGTATCCCGGAAAATTACGTCGTCATTATGAAAAGGTCCACACAGATCATAATGGGAAACCACTCGATTTTAACACTCGAAATTATTTAAATCGGTCAACAATGAAAACAAGTGTTCATTTTTATCATGTTTTTCATAATATTCACAGAGGGGCACCTAACTAAATTTGGAACAACAAAAGGGCACCGCCGACTAAAAAGGTTGGGAACCGCTGCACTAAACTTTACTTTATAATTTATAATTACATTTATACATGTAAATTTAAATCTCTAATACATTTTTTCATACTAATAGTAGGTAGTTATACTTTATTTTTTAAGAATACAGATTTTATCGTATCCACGCATTTGTTAAATATAAGTCTTAGAAATTTAAATGATTTATGTGTATTTAATATTTAATTTATTTAATATTTTAATATTTATATAATAATTTATAGTTATTTGTACAGTTAATAATTATGTAATTATTTAGTAATTTAAACGATTATAATATGACATTTCCTTAGTAAATAGTAATAATTAAATATTTGTAATTTGTGTACAATACGTTCAATAAATGTAATAACATTTGAATTAATTTTGTTTATTTTTTTTTTTTACAAAATACTCCGATACCATAGTTTATAATTTAATTATTGTAATAATAATTTATTCATTCAAACGATTATAATATAATTATTATATGACATTTAAAATTAATTTTTTTTTATATAATTATTAATTATTCCGATATCGCAATAATTAGTATTTTTATCATACCCAAACAGTTCGATAATTCAAGTAATACGGCTTATTGAAGCGGTTTACAGCAAAACTACCTATCACAAAAATTGTAGAGAAGAACTTATTTAACAATCGTAAGAAACCCGAATTTCGATATTTTTATAAATTAGTTGAATAGTTAATCGATAAAAAGTTAAAAACCGTATTAATTTACCATGTGATATTGGACGATTGGAATACGATATCAAAAATCGGATTTCTTACGATTGTTAAAAAAGTTCTCGTCAACAATTTTTATAATAGGTAGTTTTATTGTAAACCGCTTCAATAAGCCGTCTTACATGAAGAACAAAAGTATAGTTTTTATTTGTATAAAATTCGAATACGAAGAGGGCGCACTATAGAAGACAAAATATGACATAAAAACATGGTTTCGTAATTCCAGTAATACGGCTTATTGAAGCTTATTGAAGCGGTTTACAGCAAAACTACCTATTACAAAAATTGTAGAGAAGAACTTTTTTAACAATCGTAAGAAACCCGAATTTCGATATTTTTATAAATTAGTTGAATAGTTAATCGATAAAAAGTTAAAAACCGTATTAATTTACCATGTGATATTGGACGATTGGAATACGATATCAAAAATCGGATTTCTTACGATTGTTAAAAAAGTTCTCGTCAACAATTTTTATAATAGGTAGTTTTGTTGTAAACCGCTTCAATAAGCCGTCTTACATGAAGAACAAAAGTATAGTTTTTATTTGTATAAAATTCGAATACGAAGAGGGCGCACTATAGAAGACAAAATATGGCATAAAAACATGGTTTCGTAATTCCAGTAATACGGCTTATTGAAGCAGTTTACAGCAAAACTACCTATTACAAAAATTGTAGAGAAGAACTTTTTTAACAATCGTAATAAAACCGAATTTCGATATTTTTATAAATTAGTTGAATAATTAATCGATAAAAAGTTAAAAACCGTGTTAATTTACCATGTGATATTGGACGATTGGAATACGATATCAAAAATCGGATTTCTTACGATTGTTAAAAAAGTTCTCGTCAACAATTTTTATAATAGGTAGTTTTGTTGTAAACCGCTTCAATAAGCCGTCTTACATGAAGAACAAAAGTATAGTTTTTATTTGTATAAAATTCGAATACGAAGAGGGCGCACTATAGAAGACAAAATATGACATAAAAACATGGTTGCGTAATTCCAGTAATACGGCTTTTTGAAGCTTATTGAAGCGGTTTACAGCAAAACTACCTATCACAAAAATTGTAGAGAAGAACTTTTTTAACAATCGTAAGAAACTCGAATTTCGATATTTTTATAAATTAGTTGAATAGTTAATCGATAAAAAGTTAAAAACCGTATTAATTTACCATGTGATATTGAACGATTGGAATACGATATCAAAAATCGGATTTCTTACGATTGTTAAAAAAGTTCTCGTCAACAATTTTTATAATAGGTAGTTTTGTTGTAAACCGCTTCAATAAGCCGTCTTACATGAAGAACAAAAGTATAGTTTTTATTTGTATAAAATTCGAATACGAAGAGGGCGCACTATAGAAGACAAAATATGACATAAAAACATGGTTGCGTAATTCCAGTAATACGGCTTTTTGAAGCTTATTGAAGCGGTTTACAGCAAAACTACCTATCACAAAAATTGTAGAGAAGAACTTTTTTAACAATCGTAAGAAACCCGAATTTCGATATTTTTATAAATTAGTTGAATAGTTAATCGATAAAAAGTTAAAAACCGTATTAATTTACCATGTGATATTGAACGATTGGAATACGATATCAAAAATCGGATTTCTTACGATTGTTAAAAAAGTTCTCGTCAACAATTTTTATAATAGGTAGTTTTGTTGTAAACCGCTTCAATAAGCCGTCTTACATGAAGAACAAAAGTATAGTTTTTATTTGTATAAAATTCGAATACGAAGAGGGCGCACTATAGAAGACAAAATATGGCATAAAAACATGGTTTCGTAATTCCAGTAATTCGGCTTATTGAAGGGGTTTACAGCAAAACTACCTATTACAAAAATTGTAGAGAAGAACTTTTTTAACAATCGTAAGAAACCCGAATTTCGATATTTTTGTTAATTAGTTGAATAATTAATTGTTAAAAAATTAAAAACCCTGTTAATTTACTATGTGATATTGGACGATTGTAATACGATATCAAAAATCGGATTTTACGAATGTTAAAAAAGTTCTCCTCTACAATTTTTATAATAGGTAGTTTTATTGTAAACCGCTTCAATAAGCCGTATTACTTGAAGAACATAAGTATAGTTTTTATTAGTAGGTATGAAATTCGGATACGAATAGAAAATATAAAACCGAACAAAATTAAATAATATTTGTCATGAAATATAATATAATAATCATTTTCTTATCTGGGTTATTTACTTATTTATAAACTATGTACGGGCGTACGGCTGCGATAGAAAACCCGTTTTGACCTCCGGTGCGGTACTGCTGTTATCGCGCGCGGGGTGGTGGTATAAACACCTAGTATCGAGCGCTGCCGCTGCCTATAATGGGCGCAGCACATGACGAGCGTAAATAAATGTTTTTTTTACCGAAAAACATGGTTTTGTAATTCCAGGAATACGGCTTATTGAAGCGTTTTACAGTATAAACACCTATTACAAAAATTGTAGAGGAGAATTTTTTCTAGAAACGTAAGAAGCCCGATTTTTGGTATCTTGTTCCAATCGTCCAATATCGCATGGTAAATTAACACGTTTTTTTAAACTTTTTATCAATTAATTATTTTACTAATTAATAAGAATATCGAAAATCGGGCTTCTCACGTTTCTAGAAAAAATTCTCCTCTACACTTTTTGTAATAGGTATTTATACTGTAAAACGCTTCAATAAGCCGTATTCCTGGAATTACGAAACAATGTTTTTATACCATATTTTGTCTACTAGTGCGCCCTTTTAACTAATATACAAATTACAAATAAAATACTAATGCCGGGTTGCATGAACGTTTATTAAATATTTAATGAACCAATAGTACGCTATTGAATGAATAAAAAGTTATTCATCCACTAAATGTTAAATAAACGTTCAATAACGTTATTGAGTCATTAAACTATTGGTTACCGGTCAATTAAACTAATGATCCGATTTCGGTTGAATAAAAATTTATTCGTTCATTAAACAGTAGTATACAGTAGGTACCTACGTCAGTAACTACCTATGCGTCTTGTCAATGCGTTACACCACTTACACACTCTTACATGTTACATTCTTGAATTTTTACTTGCTTACCACGTATATAATTAATTATTAATATTTAATACCTACATCACAAAGTAATTAAATACACTTTGAAAAATGACTGATTCCGACTCATATAATTCTGATGATGAAATGGTGTTGGATGTATTATTTTATTTACCCAGACCAAGATTCTTTCGGGATAGGTCAAGCCCATTGGAGGATTTCGACAATTTTGACTTTAAAAGTAGGTTTAGGTAAGTAACTAATAGCTATAATAACCAATAAGTTAAATAAAATGTAAATCGTACCTAATTTGATACACAATAAATGCATTTTTTTACAATAGACTATCAAAGGAAACTTTTGTATTTTTATTACATTTAATTGGAAACGATTTGCGACGTTCTACAAATAGAAGCTTCGCCATTTCTCCAGAAATATAAATTTTGGTGACTTTAAGATACTATTCTACAGGTACCTTTCAAGTATGTATAGTGTAACCTACATCAAAATGTATAGTACCTACCTATATTTTTATTTGTTTTTCTAAATGTAACGTTATATATTATGGTAAAGTTACTGTTGAACTGAACACATGTGTTGATGCATTAAGATTTAAGACCTCCGCTCTGGTCTATAATAGTGGCAATTTGCAATTTTTTCGCTGCCATCCAAGGCATGTATTAGTCATAAATGATTATATAAGTCTGTGCCTGGTTTTGAAACCAATTTAAAAAAAAATTTCCGAAATCAGTTCACTACGTGGCAGTGGCGTGCTAGGCGAGTTTTTGATCGAAAAAATGGGTTACGGGCAGCCCTTAAGGGGACGTCGCACACTCGCACCCTCAAATTATGTTGTCTTGTTGTCTCCGTCTTACACAGTGAGGAATTTTGTATAGGGGAGGTGGCTAAGTATGCAAATACAATATGTCTTTTATTTACACTTTTTATAGCCCCTTAGCCACCCCCTGGTCTTACATACGTACGCATTGCACATTTTACGCTCAGCAAATCACGTTTAGCTCCGTTATTTTAAAAATAAAAGTGAATATAAAATTATAAAATGTATCTAATAAAATTAAAATTAATATAAAAATAATCTTATAAAATTCAAAGATAAGATTATTATCTATAGTGAATCACGTAGGCTTTTTTATTATATTCTAATTTTAAATCGAGTTATAAGTATTTTAAAATTGTAAATTGTTTGTAGGTACATCTTAAAATTAAAAATACTTATAACTCGCTTTAAAATTAAAATATAATAAATAGCCTATGAGATTTCCTAGATAATAATCTTACATTTTAATTTTATAAGAAGTCAATTCACTCTTATTTTTTAACTAACGAACATATCTTTCTCCCATTCGGTAAAGTTTTTTCCCCGTTGCCGTTTTAATTTAAAATCACTTACATTCACTTCTGACATAATAAAAATATACTTTACTTATTACAGACGTAGGACGTAGGTAAACATAAAAACACATTAAATAGACAATAGTTAGGTACTAGGTAGTATAATATTATACAATATAAATGCAATTATTTTGTACCGAACTACCGATTAAATTTTCAAACTAAAACAACAGCTGATTAGTTGTTATCAATTTTCAGTGATAAGCTTCAGACTTCAACATAAACCTTGGTATCATGTTTGAAACCAATTCATTTTTATTCAACTGTTTGTGCAACCCAAATCGCTTAATAAAATTATTTAATGATTCAATAAAACTATTCATTAAATAAATTTAAGGAACGGTTTCATGCAACCCGGTATAATACTAATACGTCATCAATAATTTTAATGTAAATGTGCAACTGGGCAATGGGCTCGGCAGAAGTACCTAATAGAAGACTTTGACTTTGACTTTGACTAAGGGGCGAGAGAATTTTGAAAATCTACAAAGGGAGAGTACAATCATAGAAGAGGTTGGGAATCACTGAAGTAGAGGTAGATGGCTCGTTAGTCATAAGAATAAGGTAGACGTGTAATAAGTTTAAGTTGAGACAGATAGCTATAAATTAGAGGTAGTTGGCTGATGAGTATACCTAAGACAAGGTATAGATGGTTGATGAATAGAAGTAGAAGTAAATGGCTGGTGAAAGAGGTAAGGGCGAAGTTGATTCATGTTCATCATCTAAATAATAATATAGAAAATATATTCTCCACAATAATTAAAATATAAATATTTTTAACTTATGTTATTTTTTGTGAAAACATAATTTAAATATTGTTTAACTTACCAGACGATGATGCATAAAGTATGGATGAGTGGATACTCATAGCAATTTTTTTAATTTAGAATCATTTTCTAAACTCAAGTTACCTAAATTATAAAGTTATGATAAATAGGTAGGTACTTAAATAAATTGTATAATAAAATAGTTATATTATATACTACAATATCCACACAATTAAAGTTATTCTATTTTTTAAAAACTTTCAAATTGTTGTTATCGCTTGTTTAATATTATATTATTTACCTAGACACACATAATATAATAATATATTAATGAATTCTAAATTAAAGTAATACATTCGAAAATGTACCTAAATGTTTTTAATATGTATAAAGTATATCAAATCAATATAAAATATTAAAATCTTACAACAAATGATAGAAATTAAAAATCAACAATATTAACTTGTATATTATTATCATCTTATAATAATTCATAATTAATATAATCATCCACTTTGTGTACATATCATACAAACACCATAAAATTGGCCAAAAGCTACGACAAAATAGTTTAATAGTTTAGAAGCAAAGTCTACGTATCTTTTCATATGAGGACTTAATAATATTTGAATAGTGTGGTAGCTATAATTAATACCATAACATTTTTGTAACAATTTTTGTTTAAAATATTTTTTACAACCATAGGGCCAGTATATAGCAAAAATTCTCGATGTTCTGTAGCTTTCCGGTAATGGGTTTGATCAAGTCCTCCAGAGTTACGTGAGAAATCACTCGTTACATAACTTATAAAAAGTCTTATGCCGGGTTGAACAATCATTTAACGAATCAAGAGTGAGCTAATGGTCGTTTAATAACGATTTAGTAATAATAATAAATTATAAACCTTTAAATTGTATTGCACCGTTAAACTAATACATTTTTCACGCGACCCGGCATTGGGTCAATTAATATAACAGCTGATATTTCGTTAATTTGTGTACTGCGGAGTCCAACATTTAAAGGATCTTTACTAATCCACAGATTAATAATTCATTTTGACTACACCCAAAACTGCGAATACGATGCATAAAGTTGAATGAAAACGATTTTACTACCTCCATAAAAATTGGATAGTTTCTTTATAATAAGTGCAGATGACGTATCAATGCGGTGGTCGTGATCTTTGTCTGTTATATGATCGTTATGGCTGCGAGCTTGTGTGTGATTCTCCAGTAAGGCCGGGCTGGACAGGATTTGGTCCATTATGGCATTATCCCAGACATATAACAGCGACTCTACCCTGACCATAGGCGTGATTAGTTGAGAGGCACCTTAGCCACCAAAATATTGTTTTGCCCCTCCCCCCCCCCCAAAAAAAAACTAAATAAATAAATAATATAATGGCAAATCAAAGAGAGTCGTTTATGATTTATTCGTCGTAGAAACTGGAACCGTCTCACATTAAAGTTGGATGACAACTCTGTTTCATATAAATATAATATAATCCTTTTATGTTTATGTCGCATTACTATGTTTGTGTACTGGTGTCATATACGATATTTTAATCGTACCATTTACAAGGCACCGTCCCAAAACCCAACCAAGGACAGCGGCCCACTGGGCAAAACGGTAAAGCACGATTGAGCATATACCTTTTTAGGAACACGATTGAGCATAGAATATATTACGCGATGTTGCCACATTCACGCGGCCGAAATGTTGTAATTCATTATTTTCACGTATTATTACACCAATAATCTAATGATACCAGACACGAGCCGTGAGCTGAGCCCAGCTTATCGACAATGTTACCGATTTATAAATTAGTTCCGGAGCAATAAAGTTCCGACGTTTTAAACATTTAAAATTGGGGGAAAATATAGGATAATAAATTAAGATACAATTCCAAAATTATTATATCTATAATATCAGTGTTCGATCACCCTTACTCTATAGTATTCTTGACTTATAAACCATGCAGTATTTTTTTTTTAATTCGTACCATAATTTGATTTCATTATTTTTCATAACTATTATTATTATTATCAAATAGATTTATGAAATATGACTATATTATTGACTATGAAATCATGTTATATTTTTGATATGTTATATTTTGAATTATTATAATTATTTAAATAAATATTTTTTTATAATATAGTGACAACGTTGCAGAGTTTTTTATGCTCAATCGTGTAGGTTTTCTTTTCTTTTCTGATTTCCTTTGATACGCCGACAATTTGGCTCAACCGTGTCGCAAAAAAGGTGGTTTATGCTCAATCGTGTCTCAGCCGGGCAAAATGGGCATTAACTTGTTAAAAAGTTAATTTTTTTTAACTTTTTAACAACTTAACAACTTAACTATAGTCAATTATTTTTGTTTTTAACTTATTAACTTATTCAGTTAAAATGTTTATTGTTGTAACTTAACTTTTATAGTTAATGATCATTGTCGTGCAGTTAAGTCAATTTTCTTTTCGAATTATATTGTCTAGTTGATATAGTACAATATTACTAGACAATAATAATAGGTAATATATTATTATTCGTCGACTCTTTTCAATTTTGGATATATATTTTCGAATTATATATTATAATAATCTAATTTTTATACAGTGTTAAAAGTCTTTGTAAATGTTTGTGTATAACAAAATACTATGACAGTTTATGACTTAAAAATATTGTACCTTGAAAAAAATTTTTTTATGTGAGATAAGGTAATTTTATTTTATATCTTAACTAAACATAATTAGTTCAATTTTTTTTTTAACTTTTAACTTAACTGAAGGCAATTTAATTGAATTAACTTAACTTGCCACAGTTAATTATTTTCTTTAACTTGCCCACCTTTGCCAATGAGCCAGTGCAGCGCCCCTGAATATACCTACCTACTGAGTATGTGAACTTTTCTGGTACACTCTATACTATAGAGTCTATAGCCTTTAGCAGTTGTCGGCAACCGGCAAACTTTAAATTCTACGACAACGACATTTAATTGGATATCATATCAAAAAAATCATATTGTATAAAATATATAATCGAACGCTTCTATCAGTCATATTTTATAATGATAGATATACCTTGACAGTTACAGATAAGGTACCTAGAGTGTATTTGGGTTATAATCTTAATTTTCGATTCTGTTCAGTAACGTAAAACGTTGCGTTTTTCAACTATTGGCCCATCCATTTAATATATTGATTTTAAAGATGTTGATGTTGAGCTTCAAATGGAAATAATAGATTTGCAGTCACAAGATATCTTAAAAGACTCATTCAAAGCATCTCCTTTACTTTTTTTCGCTGAACTTCCGGCATCGTTTTCAAAAATTAAAAATATAGCTGCAAAATACTTCAGTATGTTTGGATCCACTTACGTGTGTGAACAGGCCTTTTCTCATATGAAAAAAATTAAAAACCCATACCGTTCACGCTTAATTGATGACCGCATCTTAGAGCCAGCATAAGTAATTTTAATGTGGAAATTGAAAAAATAATAAACGATATTATCCAACAACAAAAATCAAATTAAGCCTAAAGCAGTTGTAATTTCCATACTTTTATATTATAATTATTATATTATCAACAACTGTAATTTATTTTTATGTTCTATTACTTTAAAGTTTTAAACAGTTATTTTTTTCTTGATAAATAATTTGGATTATTTGCAATATACATAAAATGTTTATTTTTTTCTGGCCCGCGAACTCTTTTTAATTTTTGAATGTGGCCCGGGAGTCCAAAAAGGTTGCCGGCCACTGGTCTATAGTCAATAACATCTGATATAAGAATTTAGAATTATTGTATTTTAAATAATGTATCATTCGATTTACTTTAATATTTAATGAGTCTAAATGAAAGTAGTCTGTTTCGTTAAATGTTCCTATTTTAAAACCCGTCTCAAGTCGATCGAAGATACTCTTAAGATACTTGTACCTATCAGTATCCAGATATACTAATTGAACCAGTGGTGTAGTGGGGCGTATACGCGGGTATACGGCGTATACTGTATAGCTATAAATCAATAATATAAATAGTATTAACGAATAACCAATAATACCAAACATATTTCCTTGTGATCATGTTCATTAGGAACTGTTATTATTTTTACATTTTACACATCTATTTTTAACTTCATTGCATGGATCTATATTTATTATATATATAATATATCATACGTCTAAGATTATAAGCTTATCTATAACGATAGCCGACGCCGAGATTCACGGTCACATGCATTACTGAAAATAATTTTGTCAAAAAATATTATTTTATGTACCTACACTGTGTCAAACAATAATTACATAAATATAACAATTGATCTACAAAAAATGATGTTTTCATTTATATTTAATCATTCAAAGTTGTGATACCTAGTTTATATACTACCAAGTATACATTTAAGACTATAAATATTAATAAATATTTAGGTTTTTTGACTTATAACGAAGTGGGGTTAGGGGGGTTAAGAAATTAACATAGGTAATCATAAACAATTTAAATGTATATCATATATTTTAGGAGTATGATTGTAAACTATAGAGACTCAATTGCGGTAATGTAGTAGTAATGTAGTGTATGTAATTATAAATATATAATTAGTAATAGCGTAGTATATATAGTGGTTGGGGGGGGGGGGGGTGGAGAAGCCCCCCCACATTTACATATCAAGCACATTAAAACGTATAGGTACTCAGTAAAAAAATTCCGACTACATCACTGAATTGAACGTATCTAATTACAGCACTGATGTTTTATTGACAGACTTCAAAAACACGTCATATATTTTTGCCAATATGTATTTACGATTGACCCTTTTCAATAAAAATGTATTATAATCATATAATCGTATGACGTAGGTACTTATTGATACCGTTTCGCGTAATTTTAATGAAATCAATCATATCGTTATTGTTATCGAATTAAAACTTGAAATATCGCACAGCATCCCTCCGATAAATATTATTTTAATCCCGTTCGCCAATTAGCACGTCAGCAGCAGAATCCATTAGAACGTTTTCCGACGGTGTATTAAATTCGAAAAAAAATTACAAAATATATTGTATTAATGATCCCGAGGGGTTTTCGCTCGTAATTGTTATTGCCGGTATATATTTTGGCCGCTCCGCTTCCGAAACGGGCGACCCGTGGGAATTGTGACTGACAGAAAACATAATATTATTACATGATTTATATAATATTATTATGTACGTAGAGCATACACGCGAGCTATCGTCAGCAGTTTTGTTTGCAGTGCGACTAAAAATATATAAAACGACGCACATTTTATATTATTATTATCATACCGGGTATAATTCAACTGTGATAATTATAGGCACATCGTACACCGTTATTTATCGAAAAATAAAAAATACGAATCGTCATTTTATCGTAATTTTAGATTCTGAGCGAAGCGATGAATGTATTGATTTTACAATGATGTGTGTTTTTTTTTTTATTTTTTTTTAAATTTTTTTTTTATTTTTGTGTCTGTCATCACCTTTTAGGACAGTAAAAGTGCTTGGATTTTCTTCAATAGTAACTTTTCTGATAGGAAAGTGAATCTAGTTGGTACTTTGGGGGGTCAAAAGTAAAAATTTCCCAGTAGTTTTCACAAGCGACGTGAAAAACAAAACAAAAATTAAGGAAAAACGGGAATTTTTACACAAAATCTGTTTTTGAGAAAATCGATTTTGGTTTTTGGTGTAACTCTAAAACAAATGACCGTAGGGACATGAAATTTTGACTGAATGTTTATATTAGCATTTTATATACACCATAAAATTTACAAAATATTTTGACTCTTTTTGAGCTGTTTACGGCCATTGTCAGTTTTCAATTTTTTTAGTTTTTTTTTCTATAAATATCAATAAAATTTTATCTGTTGAGTAAAAAAGCTTGAAAATTTAATAGAAGGCTCATAGGTTATTGTTTCAAAGGCAGATGCAAAAAAATTAAAAATCCTTAGTCACAGTTTTTAATTATAAGCATTTAAAGTTCAAATTTTGACAAAATACGGAAAAATCACGAAAAATAGCAAATTATTTTGATGAAAATTCATAAAAATTTTTCTTTTTAAATCCAAGATTTGAAAATGTAATATAAGATTACTCATAAGTTTGTCTACCTTTATCAAAAAAAAAAATGTCTAGAAGAAACTTAAATTAAATTTTTATGAGCGTCTGAAATTTATATTTTTACAACATTTGATATTTACTCGATTTCTCATATAACAATTTTCTTATTTTATTGTAATTAAAAAACGAATGACTGTAGATACTTGAAAATTTCACTGAATGTTTATATTAGCATTTTCTATACACCATAAAATGTTGAAAATATTTTGACTCTTTTTGAGCTGTTTACGGACATTGTGAGTTTTCAATTTTTTTAGTTTTTTTTTCTATAAATATCAATAAATTTTTATTTGTTGGGTAAAAAAGCGTGAAAATTTAATATAAGGCTCCTGATATATCGTTCTAATAGCAATTAAAAAATATTAAAAATACATAGGCACAATTTTTTTTTATAAGCATTTAAAGTTCAAATGTTGACAACATTTATCAAATTTATAATTTATTTTATTAATTATTTTGTAGTTAAAAATGTATAAAATGTTTAACTTTTATGGCTAAGGATTGAAAATTTTAAACAAGGCTCCACGTAAATAGGTTATATATAAATTACTTTATTCACAATAATATCATCAAATATACTTGGTAATATCATAGGCTGACTGACCGTTTTCGCTCAGAATCGTTTTTCTTATACAATGATATTATATCATTGAATTCAAATTTAACACCATCCATTACAGTGACCCACTTGTAACCTACTGTACAGCAGAGCGACATCCACTTATCCACCTTTTTTTTTTTGCTCTAATTCGTATTCAAATACTACACACACAATAATATTATATTGTACTATAATATAGTCGCCGTTGACGAACCGTATTCAAGACTCCGAGCTTGGGGAACCGGTATTAAAATATACTGACAAATATACAGTGAAAAACGATAGCGGCCCTGAAAATCTATTAAACCCGGTATGTAATAGACGAATAGAAAACAATAGTATATTGGCGGGAAGTGCGATATTTTCAGTTTCGCCCAAGACTGAAATTGCCTTCCCGCACGAGCCACACATAATATTTTTTGTCACGCCTCTGCATTCATCGATAACGGCAAAGGTAATGCAGGGATCTATGCAACAACTACTCTATAATATTATACGACAATAATATATTTCAATATTTCATGAATGAAACGATTTGGTTTTATTTATTTTAATCGTCACGCCTGGAGGTTATCATATGATTATGAGATGTAACCAAAAGTTTATAATTTGTAAGGAACCGACGACCGTGGTATAGATTTCAGTGACTGTTTGTGCAGGGTATACGCGCGAAGCACTTTTGGGGATTTCCACTTTACCGCCAACCAATTTTGGGGATTTTCACTTTACAGCCCTGCACTATTAGGGATTCCCACTTTACCACCCGCTGGACGGAAAAAGGACGCTTTCTAATTGTGTTGATATTTATAGAAAAAAAAATTTAAAAAAATGAAAACTGACAATGTCCGTAAACAGGTCAAAAAGAGTCAAATTATTTTAAAAATGTTATCGTGTGTTGAAAATGCTAATATAAACATTTAGTGAAATTTTCAAGTATTTACAGTCATTCGTTTTTTAATTATAACAAAATAAGAAAATCGTCACACGAGAAATCGAGTGAATATCAAATGTTGTAAAAATATGAATTTCAAACGCTCATAAAAATTTAATTTGACTTTCTTGAAGTCATTTTTTTTTTGATAAAGGTAGATAAACTTTTGGATAATCTTGTATTGCATTTTCAAATCTTAGATTTAAAAAGAAAAATGTATATGAATTCTCAAATAATTTGCTAATTTTCGTGATTTTTTCGTATTTTGTCAATATTTGAACTCTAAATCCTTATAAATAATAACTGTGACTAAGGATTTTAAATATTTTTCAAATGTCATTGTAGCAATATTATAGTAGGAGCCTTGTATTAAATTTTCAAGATTTTTACCCAACAAATAAAATTGTATTGATATTTATAGAATAAAAATTGAAAATGTCCCTAAACAAAATAAGTTAAAATATTAAAAAAAAAAAAAAGGCATGGTGTATAGAAAATGCTAATATAAATATTCAATAAAAATTTCATGTAGGTATCTGCGGTCAGTCATCAAAATACCAACTAGATTCACTTTCTTATCAGAAAAGATACTGTTGAAGTAAATCTAAGTACTTTTACTGTCCTAAAAGGTGATGACAGAAAAAAAATAAAAAAACACACATCATTGTAAAATCAATACATTCATCGTTCCACTCAGAATCTAAAAAAACTGTACACGAAAGTCAAATTAAATTTTTACGAGCGTTTGAAGTTATACATTTTATATCCACTTGTAAATTAACAAACACACCGGTTTTCTTATTTTGTTGTCATTCAAAAATGAATAATAGTAGATACTTGAAATTTACACCATAAGTTAATTTTATCATTTACTATACTTGATAAAATGTTCAAAATATTTTGACTCGTTTTGGACTGTTTCCGGGCATATTCAATTTTTTTAATTTTTTTTTTCTATACCTACATTTAAAAAAAAAATGTAATCGTTATGTAAAAAAGATTGAAAATGTTATACAAGGTGCCTTAAAAGTTGTTATATTAGCTAATAGCAGTTGATAAATATTAAAGATAGGCACGATTTTTTACAAGTACCTATATATTTTAAAGTTCTAATGTATCAAAATGTATCAAATTGAAAATGTATAAATTATTTAGTAATTTGTATAGTTAAAAATGTATAAAACGTTCAACTTTTATAGCTAAGGATTAAAAACTTAAAACAAGTTTCCACGTAAATAGTTAATTTTGTAACCGAAAAATCTAAAAAATATATATACACAGTTTTTTTTTTATAGTTATGTGGTATCACCCGTATTAGACAATACACGGTAAACCAACTATACGCCTTACCCTCGTATTCTCTAGTTAATGACACTATCTAAAGTTAATTAGAATGGCACTTTTAACTCGTTGAGGTACGATGGTATGCGCTTGTCAATTCTTAGTTCGTTCCTATCTAGTTGAAATGACTCAAAGATTACATATACCTTGGCACTATTCAGTTTAATAATACTTCATTGACACATAGTACGTATATCCCGGCGCTGTTCCTATAAAAGGTAAGAACGTAAGAATGACTAAAATAATGTTTAACTCGGGTTTTCAGGTCGGAAACACTTTTATTGTATTAAAACAAACATAAATAAAACACTTAGCAAATTTCACACGCACGTCGTAGTACGTCCTCGCCGAATCACTCAGCGACAACGGGGGCCGTGCCTGCGCGTACCACCGGTGTTATATAGAAAATATTATTGTCGCCTCAGCACATTATTGTTTCGCTGGCCTGACCTATGTCAATAATTTACAATTTAAAATATTCTCACCTATATTACATATATATATTAAATAATATTATTTTGACGACTGTCTGCAATATACGACAGTTATTGTTCAAATTGGGACGAAATTACAATATTGAATATAGGTAACCAAGAATATCTAATGATTTTGGTTATATTGTTCTAATCGCAATATTTCTAATAAATTGTATGGCGCATATAGTATAATTGCTAATATAAAAATTTAGTGAAAATTGCATTTATACCTGTCTACCGTATTTTTTTTAAGAGTTACACCAAAAACCAAAATCAAAATTTTAAAAACCAATTTTACGTAAAAGTTTTAGTTTTTCCTCATTTTTTTTATTTTTTTAAATTTTGACTTCCCCGAAGCACCAACTGGATTTAACTTGCCATCTGAAAAGATACTGAAGTTGAAAATCGAACCATTATTTCGACTACTTATCGTGTACACGGGCACTTGTAATTATCTTACAAGACAACAGCGTCGAATATTATCATATAGGCCAATGCCATAATATACACCTATTACGTTATTACTTATTAGTTATTAGTCCAGACATGGGTTAAATAATTTAATAAAAAATAAAAAAAGTAAAAACACCATTGTAAAACCAATAGATTCCTCGCTCCACTCAAAATCTAAAATGAAAAGTGAAAATTTAAAATATCTGTATACAGCTCAAAATGAGTCAAAATAATTTGAACATTAATTTATTTATCGAGTATTGGAATTGATAAAATAAACAATATAATATTATAATGTACATTTCAAGTATCTACAGTTATTCGTTTTTTAATTACAGTAAAATAAGAAAATCGTTACATGAGAAATCGAGTGAATATAATATCAAATCTTGTAAAAATTTTAACTCCAGATGTGCATATATTTGATTTTCAGGTATACATTTTTTGTTCGATAAAGGGGGTAGAACCATAGGCACAATTTCAACTTTTGACTTTGGGGGACTGAATATATTAAGGACGAGCAGACCCCCACTGTCACCATTCATATTATCTTACCTTATAATATTACTTCATAATCCAATTAAATTTTCTTTATTATTACGGTCGACCTACCTCAATTTTCAAGTGGGGGTGTGACTTATAATATCATGATTTTAACAACATAGTAATACATTTATTAATTAATTTCAATATACCTATATATCAATCAACATAAACAAACAACAAATTATAATTGTAACCTTTTATTGGTCTTAGCATACTCAATTAGTATATCCTCAGCTTTAAGCTTATTTGATACTTCTCTTTCAATGTTTATTATTGGCAAACTGGAAAATCGCTCCTGGTCCATCGATGTGCGCAGCCAATTTTTAATTCTTCTCATAGTGGAGAAAGAACGCTCACATGTGGCTGAACTAACAGGAATTGAAAGAGCTACTTTCAACAAAGTGTATAAATTTGGATAAATTTCAAATTGTACCATTTCTTTTATTTTATCAAAATCAATCTGTGATTCTATGCTTGATCGAAGGACACAATTTTTTACCACCATCATTTCACTTTTCAGAGCATTTAGGTTAATATTGAACAACTCCTATAAGAAAAAAAATTATTTTTATATTAAATTGAATACATCTCATGTTAATAATTTATCCTTACTTTATAATTTTCAATGAAAAAAGTGCTGTCATCATAATTTAACTTCATAAAATTATCAACTGCTGTTGCCATTTTTAGGCTTTCAGTGGAAAATATTTTTTTTTATGTTTGTAACAATAGTATCAATTAATTTGAAATAAATTATTCAATTAAATTATTAAGTGTTTTTCATTTTCATTAGTTTGTTCAGTGCTTGTGGTTGATGATAAATGGAAATCCTTCAAATGATTTGGTTCTCTTTTTAATCTCTTAGCAGTACAATCTGAAATCAACAGCAATTTTAAATAATATACTTCATAGGTATCAATAATTAAAATATTTTTATACTAACCTTTTATAGGTGTTTCAATGCCATGAGTTTCAGCAAACATTTCAACAGTAGACCATACTTCAGAAAAACACTTATCTGAACGTTTCTCTTCAAACGTTTTTATTACACCTTCAATAACTAGGCCAGCTTTGCCTAGTGTAGCTGTTTTTTGTTGTAACTGAGTGCTAAGAATATTGATAACTTGTAATATATCTTCCAAGACAATAAGGTGAAAAATAAATGAAACCGTCTTCATTATAGATAAAATTCCTATTACAAAATTATTACTAATCAATTAATTGTTACTGTATAATTACAATTCAACGTTTGGTTCATAATATAAAAATAAAATGTTTAATAGGTATGAGTATGAGTAAATAAAAACAAATTAGATTTATATTTTAAAATTTACCTAAGGCCTGGTAAACATCTCGATCATAAGAATTCTCAATCTTTTCTTTTAAAGCTTCAATTATTGCTTTAAAATTATGTTTAACTGAAGTACAATTTTTGACTTTGCAATTCCAACGTGTATCACTTATTGCTGTGAAGAATATTTTTTTCAAACCTAGTTGTTTTTGAATTTCTTTAAATTTGAAGTTGAAGCTGGCATAGAAAAATGAATATATATAGATTCAAGACAATTAAATACATATCGGGTTTCCTAAAAATGTACAGAATATAAAAGTTATGATACGTTTAAAATAATGAAAAATATTTTTATTTACCTTAACTATCTTGCACATGTCAATTACAATTAAATTGTCTCTATGTGCCATACAGTGAGTATAGATGGCACATGGGTGTCTCAACTTTACTTTTTGTTGCATGCCATTAAATCGGCCAGACATCACACTAGCTCCGTCGTATGACTGTGCGACTATTGGTATTTGAGCGATGTTACTTGCATCCAACTAATTGAACATAATAGTACTCAAAGAATCAGCATCTTGTTTTTCTGATACATTTAGAAAAGTTAAAAATCGTTCAACAACATCTAAATTGTTAGTATATCTTATGCAAAAAGAAAGCTGCTTTTCATTGAAAGATCTAGAAAGTATTATAATATAAACATAATTGTTTTTTATAGGGTATATAAACTATCACTAAGTTAAATGTTTACCTTGCTTCATCCACCATTACACTAAATACACCACATTCTTTAATTTCATTGCAAATAAAATCATTAATTTTCTTAGCACATAAATCAATAATAGTGTTCTGTACAGACCAACTTGTATAGTTGGTTTTGGAATGAAAATGATTTGCAAATATTGCATCAAACTTAGCAACCATAATGCAAGTTTCTTTAAAATGTCCTAAAATGTGTTGTATAATTTTAAAATAAGAATATTTAAACATATTTAGAAATAAAAACCTCTGTTTATAGAAAGCTCGTTTTCTCTATGGCCTCTAAAAGCAATTCCTTGTTTACTTAAAAACAATGTTATTTCAATTAACTGCATCATGTAGGTTCTGTTTTCTTTTATTTGTTGCATACTTGCAGAAACAATTTTGTTGTGAACGGATCCATTTTTTTTCATTGAATTGTGACCTGACCATTTAGACATTGCAGTTATATGATGTATACAACTATTATGCAATTCAAGTTTTGTACAATTAACCTTTGAATCTCTATAACCACTTAACTAAAACAATAAAATAAAAACTCATTAACGGTTAAGAAATAATAAGTAGTAAATAGTAATGTAGAACATACAGACATACAGCGTGTATACCCAGATATAGAGTTAATTGTATAGAATTCTAAAATCTAAAACTTATTATGAAAAATTACCTTTTTCCAATTATTAAATCCAATACTAATAAATGTATATACTAGAATGAAAATTGGCAACAACGCTAAATAGTTCGTAAGCAATCGTGTAGTTGAAAATCAGGTAAAATCGTACGCAATCGTGTAGCTTAAAAGGTGTCACCAAAAACAATCGTACACAATCGTGTTTTACCCGATAAAGGTACCTAGGCAAACTTATGAGGAATCATGAACTAAATTTTCATATTTTATTTTTACGTATTTTGTCGAAATTCAAACTTTAAATGGTGATAAAAAAAAATTTAAATCATGTATTTTTAATATTATTCAACTACCGTTATTTGTTTTGGAGTTACACCAAAAACCAAAATCGATTTTGTCGAAAACCGATTTTGCTTAAACATTTTTCTTGATTTTTGTTTTGTTTTTCTCTGTAATTTTAAAAACTATTGATAATTTCAAATTTTGACCTTCCGAGTGCACCAAATAGATTCACTTCCCCATTGAACAAGATACTGTTGAAGAAAATCGAAGCAGTGCTACTGCCCCGAAAAGACGCAACAAAAAAAATTTTAAATCGAAATTTGAAAAAAAAAACACACGCACATCATTGCAAAATCAATACATTTATCGCTCCGCTCAGAATTTAAGACCGAACGAGTTACCAATAAATAATAATACCCAGTCAATAGGAATGAGACTTTTAATAAATAATAATAAAACAATACGAACTACCTCCATGCCGTGATTTTATTCCGCCATTATCAAACACGATAATATTATTATTGTGCACAACTGTGTATACGTTTGGAAGCATGGTTTCTTATCAATTTAAATTCCATGCTGTTATCTATTGTCAATTCGACAATCGTGAATTTTTGGCGTTCGGCAGGTAGTTGTTGTTGTCTGATATTAATGATTATTCTTTGTTGTTTTCATTCGATCCCGTGGATGATTTCGAAAACCGCCGAATGGAAACGGACGCTCGCTTGATGTCGCAAGCACAACAGTATGCACAAGCTCCCCGGCCAACACAGACACACCACTCGCCTGCTCCTCAACCAAGTACGTTTTATTGTCTACGATAACATTGGTCCAGTCCATAGACCTATAAACTAATGGAAAGCGCATTCCACTCTGAACAATGCTGGGCGATCATAATATGACCGAGAGAGAAAGAGTACAATGTAGTGGAGGAGCCCGCAAAGGAACTGGTATACATTTTTATTAATTTGTTTCTTTTCTCGCTCTCCCTATATCGTAACCCTGACTTCTCTCTCCAAGCGCTGCCCATTAGTTTATAGGTGGTCTATGGTCTGGTCCGTTCTGTTCGGGGTGTGTCGATCTTCGGCGCAAACGACTTCGGTGTTCGACTTGAATACTTGATAGAATTACAATGTGCCTGTACGCCTGGCCTGGGGAGACATCAACCGTCCGCGTTGGTCAATGGTCTGGACTCTAATAATATAATATTATCCATAAACCTTGTCGCTGACAAACGAGTCTGTCGAAATCAATCGTTCGCCAGATCGTGGGTCAAAATTATATAAAATAGGTATCTAACCTATAAACATTTAAACTCGAATTTCTAAATGCAAATCTACAACGATATTAAAAATACATAGGTATTTTTCGCCATAAATTATAATATTAATATTATTAAGAGTTATTCGACCTCAGGCCGCACACCAACTGTGACAAAGTGTCTGCAGCTCCTGCTGTAATGTTTTGCTGTTTTCATTTTCATTTTTTTTTTTGCAAATTTACTACTAAAACATAATTCAAAAGGAATGTTATTTCATGAATTTAACCGTTGTATAATACTTCGGAGTAGTTGTATTTCTTCATCATAATCTTTATTTTCTGAATTTAAGCCAGAGAAATGCAACAAACCAGTGCACCGACGTCAGCTGATGCCTGTTTGAGTATAGTACACAGTTTGATGTGCCATCGGCAGGGATGGGAAAGAGAAGGATTTGCCAAACGAGCCATTGAGTCACTGGTTAAAAAGTTAAAGGTAACTATTGAATGGACAGTTAATTATTTTGCTATTACCTGAGCTGCCTAACGTAAGTTGTACATTTTAATAGATGAGATCTTATCTATAGGTATACTTTTATGATAATATTCAATTCAATGTATTCCTATAATTGTGTTTATAAATAATGAATGTTTTACTAATTACTTAGGGAAAAAGAGATGAATTAGATAGTCTTATTCTAGCTATAACTACAAATGGTTCAAATCCAAGTAAATGTGTTACAATACAAAGAACATTAGACGGGCGGTTACAGGTGAGTGATTATATTTGAATTTCTTCACATCTGAGAATTTGACAATTGAAAAATTGAGTTAGCTTCTACATTTTATTGAATAGTTATTTGTTATTAGCAAAACCAAAGTGTTCTTAGTATTTGCAGATTCTAATTATTATATTAGAAATTAAATATGTCGAACATTAACTAATTACCTATTAGGCACATAAATGGCGATTATTATTTATAATATATATTTTATTTTGTTATAGATTGCTGGGCGTAAAGTTTTTCCGCATGTAATATATGCAAGAATCTGGCGATGGCCAGATTTACATAAAAATGAACTCAAGCATTTAAAGTATTGCCAATATGCTTTTGACTTAAAATGTGATTCTGTGTGTGTTAATCCGTATCATTATGAACGTGTTGTGTCATCAGGCATAGGTAAATATTAATAATTTACTTATATTATTATAATTATCTATTAACTCTAATAACTATTTAGATTTAAGTGGTCTATCGCTACAAAGTGATACATCTACTAATAGTTCTGGCCAAATAATTAACCTAAGAGATGAGTATACAGCTGGCGGGGGAGTAATGTCTTCCTCGCCAACTGGTTCTAGTCAAGTTAGCAGTTCCAATATGAACAGCGATGTATCTGGAAACAGCCCGTCTGTGACTGTACAACATCACTTACCTCTTTTATATCACCAAACAAATCCAGCCACTGATGTTTCTCAACAATCGACTGTCTCTCAAGCTGCCGGTAAGAATTAACTATGAAAATATATTTCAATTCTTAAAATATTAATTGCATGGTAATGATAGGATAATATTTTCTATATTATCTCTAATTATTTAGATTTGAGATGAATTATTTTATGTTTTAGAATTTAGAATTTTATTATAATTTTGCATTTTATTATAGTTATTATAGTTGAACATAATTATTTGTAGGAGATATTGGTTTGTTTCGGCCCACACTACAGCAGCAGCAATGTCCTAGTCATCAAATTGGTGTAAATTCTCAAGTACAGGTTAAGACTGAATCATGTGACAATTGGATGCCGAGTACACCATCACATACACCTCCCAACAGTAAGTTGCTTAACTAATAGTATGTTAACTTGGGTTCTGAAATATCCTTATATAATATGATCGAATACAGTAGAACTCCAATTATCCGAACACCAATCATTCGGACGTCTAATTAACCGGACGAGAAAAATACGGCACGTGCCGTTATTCATACACGTGTTTCATAATCGTTTTTAGATTAGATAAAGAATAGGTACTACATAATATATTATTCTTAATAATATCTGTCATTCAAACGTAGGTATATTAAAAATTATCGATAATACAATACATATACATATGTATAACATTTTACAATATTGCCACACATACATAGATATTATTCTTAGTAAGTCAGTTGTTGTATAATTGTCGCACGGTATAGTACAATAGTACAATAAAATAAATTATGTGCCAAGTCAGCTTTTTTTTTAGTTTTAAATTATGTCACGTATGTACTTTAATTAAAGCTTATTTTGTTTCAGTTGAATATCTAATAAAATTACATATTTGTTTATGGTTACGTGTGTATATAACTTTTGATATATCATATGTCAATCATCCGGATATTTGCTTATCCGGACCACCCTTGACATTAATTAGTCCGGATAATTGGAGTTCTACTGTATTATAAAATAATAATACATATTTATGAAAGTTAATTTATGAAAGATACGAGATACCTAATTATTTATTTATTATTATTTGTATTAAGGTACAATTTTGGCCATATTTTAAAATTGTCAATTTATCATATACATTTTCTTGAGTTTACTATCAAATATTTATTGATGTAATTTTCAAAACCCTCGGCTATATTCTTAAAAATAATTCAACAATTATTGATACTCATAATGACAAATTGTATACTACTCAATACTAGTACAATTTTCCTTTAATTAATTATTTCTGGTTTTTTTTTTTTTTTATTGAAATTTTTTATCTGTTACAATTTATTTATTTATAATATTCAAAATATATATTTTTTAATAATTTGTTAAGGTAAATATAGTAATATTATTAGCCATATTTTTTCTTAGTCATTTTTATTTTTAGTCAATTAATACTGTACATCATATCTTCATTAAGTATAAGAAGTCATCAAAATATTATCAAAAATATTTTTTCTTAAGGTTTTTATTCATATTTTCTAATTTGCTTACATTATTTATCCTGTTGAATGTTTTGTATTATTATTTAGTTTATTTGTTTTTGTAGTTAATGGTAAATACTAAATATTATTAAAGCGTACTTTAAATGTATAACATAAACATTTTGAATATGCATATCTATATTATATAGAAAATATATGACAGTTAAATTATATATATTAGTGTTGTCTTACACTTTAGTGCCCGGTAAAGGGTGGATAAGTTAATTAATAATTTTTGCTAATCTTATAAATAAGCACTAATTTATAACCTATTTTGCTATAGGACCACCAAACATGCCATTACAAAATCCCAGTATGTTCCAAGGACAAAAAGAAGACAATTTATGTAATTATATTATCCTTTAATAAAATTATTAGCAATAAACTGAATAATATTTTTACTTTACATACAGTGCCTAGTCAAACAATGACACCTCATGATTATCAAGGACCTACCGCCTCGATGTCTGGTACAACAACAGATAATCGACCAGTACAAAGCACACTTACTTATACACATTCAATGCAACCACCACATCCAATATTTTGTGAGTATATTGAATATCTACTCTTTTAGAGTTATATTATATTTAAATATCTCTGAATGTAATTATATTGTTTTTCTAGGGGGAGTGTCTGAAATGGGATCAAGTGGTTTATTATCATCTCAGCCAGCTCCTGAACATTGGTGTTTAATTGCTTACTTTGAATTAGATACTCAGGTTGGAGAAATGTTTAAGGTTCCATCTACTTGCCCTCATGTCACTGTTGATGGTTATGTTGATCCTTCTGGAAGTAATCGATTTTGTTTGGGTGCCCTTTGTAATGTTCAAAGGACAGAACAAAGTGAAAGAGCTAGGTAAAAATAAGTAACAACTGTAATAACATAGAAATAAGATAAATTATAAATATAGGACTCCTGTCGATAGTTATATTAAAATAGTAAAAGTTAGAGTAGTAAAATTATTACGCTATTACCTTCCTCCAGGTGTTCGGAGGGCTCTCGAGATTATGTATTCGAGAATTAGATCAAATACACCGTACAATATAATTTTATGAAAAAAAGCACATAGAATGTATTAACTGCAATCAACATAAAATATTATATTATATGCCTTACCTGATTCGCAGTTGTTTGTAGATAATATTGTAGGAGTTTTAGGTTTTAGATAAAACAAAGTAATACTTCAAATACACAAATTGAATTAAAGAACGCACTGATTATTGCTCGCATAAGGAGTCCAGTTGTCGCTCGTTGAAATCGGTTTCTTTTTGGACTTGAGAGGTTGTTACTCTGGTGGTTGGTGCTCATGCACTGATTTAAGGGACGGACGCGAGGATGCTGACCAGAGAGTGGTGGGGGGCTTTGTCACTAACTTATCGTGGGCCTGGGAACTAGATTATTCTTTGGCGTCAGCATAAAATAAAGTCACACACATCCTACGTAATATCGTTATGAGTGCGTGTCGATATCTTAATTGTCGTTGTTAATGGTTTTATTTTATGCGACCGATTTCTACAAGCGACAGTCTGGCCGTTGTTTATTATTCTGTAAAATTTTAGTTTATTATAATGGTGTGTGAGCATATCATTACACAACATTAGTTATTAGTGTAAGCTTGATATTTACAACATTAATGGTCTTTACAGATTGCATATTGGGAAAGGTATTCAACTAGATCTGATTGGAGAAGGAGATGTTTGGTTAAAATGTCAGAGTGATCATTCAGTTTTTGTGCAGTCATATTATTTAGATAGAGAAGCTGGCCGAGCACCAGGAGATGCAGTCCATAAAATTTATCCTCATGCATACATTAAAGTATGTGAAGTATATTTTGATAACTGAAGTATAATACATTTTTTGTTTTATTTTTTTGATATGATACATGTTATAAATTATTTAGGTTTTTGATCTTCGACAGTGTTACAAGCAAATGTGTCAACAAGCCGAAACAGCTCAAAATGCAGCTGCTGCACAAGCAGCAGCAGTTGCAGGACACCTAGCAGGATCTCATACTGTGGGAGGTATTACTCCAGCTATAAGTATGTGATTCACTAAATATATTATAGCCTATCATAGAATTTATAATTACATTTTTAAACTTTTGTTAAAGGATTGAGTGCTGCAGCAGGTATTGGAGTAGACGATTTAACAAGATTGTGCATATTAAGATTAAGTTTTGTAAAAGGTTGGGGTCCCGACTATCCACGAAGTAGCATTAAAGAGACTCCATGCTGGATAGAAGTATGTAGTTCTAAAATGATTATATTAAGTTTAGTGTTAAAAAATAATAATATAACAAACAACTCTAATTTGTATTTACAATTGTTATTAGGTTCATTTACATCGAGCATTACAACTTTTGGATGAAGTATTACACTCAATGCAAATAAATTCATCAAGAGCTTGACTTAACCAGAAACTCAAAATGTTCAAACCTAGTGACTAATAAGTTATGTTTAAGAAAACATGGATACTTTTCATGTTTTGGTGTTTATCAAACATAACATGTTATACTACTAAAGGCCTTGGTAAAAATAAGTTTTTCCTGTTACATTTATTTTTTTATTTTTTTAACACAATTTCTGTTTATAATCAAACAAGTTAATTTCATAAATATTTAAGGTTACAATAAACATCTACCTTAAATGTAAATAAACAGGTTTTCATTATTATGAGTTGTGCCTAAATTATATTTATCTATGTATGCGTTAATGTATGAAATTCCGTAATCCTATAAAATAACTAGTTATTTTATAGAGTTACGAGTACTCTCAGTTGATGTATTAAATCAATCTATAAATACATACTTCATCTAGTTATTCTACATACTAACTTGATATTTTATAAACTAACAATAAGGGTCTAGTTAATGTATTTAAAACTATTATTTTATTTACATTATTTTTAGTACAAATTACAGAAAAAATCAAATGTTAGAATTAAGTCAAACATGCCCTACATTATTGTATAAAATATAAATATTCATTTATTTAACGTCAATTTATTAGATTTATTAAAATCTTAAGAGGACGCTACCCATACATTTGTTGTCTCTGTCTTACACACACGCACGACATACCAAATTTTTGTTCACTAGTTTCAATAGTGTGCTGTTAGTTTTGATACAAGAGTGAATTGACCTATTATAAAACTTTTAGGTAAGAACATTATCTGTGCTTAAGCGTTGCCGATTTTTCGAAATTTTCATTTTCAAGCAAGATATGGATATGTGAAATATCAATAGATCAAAATGCTCATATCTTGCTTAAAAATTAAAATTTCGAATAAAAGCCAACGCTTAAACACATATAATGTTATTATCTAAAAAATGTATAATAGGTAGAATCACTCTAATATGAAAACTAACAGCACACCATTAAAACTAGTAGAAACTTTTTTTCACTTTTTGTTTTTTTACACATGATTCACTTAAATTTTAAAAAAAATTGACATTTGATTGAGTAATATTTATATATTTTTTTTTCAGTTCATACATCAGTCTGTCTCTACCATCGTGTCTAATAGATAGGTGGATGTTAGGTAAAATATTGTATAATTGTTTGTCGTGGACGTAAAATATAATATCAGAATTATCTTTCATTGGACATATAAGTTTTTCATTACCTTGCACTTCTATCACATCATACCGTTAATCTTGTGGAGATTCTTTTTACCCTGTTTTAATACGTTTCACTTTACAAAAAACCGTGCTGTTATTACGTTCTGTTGTTGTATTTTTATAATTGTTTCAAATTTGGTTTTCATTATAAAGCACACTTATTAGTTATTACTACACTATAAAATACTGAAAATGATCAAACTAACTAGTAGGTAAACTTGCGGTACACTGTCACACTAATAAGTCTAGTCTATGCCAAATTGTGTGGTTCAATATTATCTTATCTTATTATTTGTATTAATAAAACAACAACAGCAACAAATCTTGTATGTTATCTAATCCAGTCCCTGTCATATCTACCTAACTATATAAATTGCATACATTAGCGAAAATCCAATCAGTATTATATCTATTAACTAGTAAAACCGTGTAATATATTTATATTAACGAGCATATTTAGGAATTTTATAGAATAACTAGTTAATTAATAAAAAAACGTATTACATACATTACAGCTAACATTTATATAGAATTTGGTTTTGAGCCATTGTTTTTTTTTCTTAAATTTATTTTATTTTACTAAAAAGCAAATATAAACATATTTTATACTTACATCTAAATACTCAATCCTATGTTGCTTGTTAGATTTATATAAACGAGTAATTTTTCTATTTATATATTTTTATAACTTAGAAAATTTAACAAATTAAAGCAAACCAATAGATACTGTTAATATTTTATGGATGGTGGGTTCTTACAAACTCCGGTTAAAAGGACGCTACACGGCCATTTGTTGTCTCTGTCTTACAAGTGAGTAACATAGCAAATTTAAGATCAGCAGATAATGTTTAAATCCATTAGTTTAAAAATTAGAGTGAATTGACCTATTTTGAAACTTGATGTTAAGAACATTATCTGTGTTTGTAAGTGGGTTTTTTACTATAGTTCAATTTTTTAGCAAGTTATGTGTATACTTTATATATAATATAGCGTAAATTAAAAATGCTTATAACTCACCTAAAAACAGAATTATTGTAAAAAACCCGCATAGAAAGACAGATAATGTTCTTACAATCAAGTTTCATAGTTTTATAAAGGTTCACTCTAATTTTTAAATAATGGAGTTAAACGTGATCTGTTGTGCGTAGATTTGCCATGTTCCACACTTGTAAGACGGAGATAACAAATATCTGTGTAGCGTCCTCTTAAAATGAACTGTAATTATTTTAAACCGACAGACTTCTGTTGGTAAAAATTCCGTTAAACCACATTCTACTATCTAAATAGACCCCTTATAAGTACTATTATATAATCGGTTGTTGTCATTATGATTCGCTGTTGAATTATTTCTTTTTTATATTTTTACCCATCTGGTGTCGTCTGTACACTGTTTACGATGTTTCCGAGTCATCGTAGGTATATTAATTAATATTTTTCCATAATATTATATTCAATGCCAAATTACCTTTGCTGTGATAACATTTTTTTATTCTTATTTTATTTTAACATGATTGTTATAATTTATACTGAAATCATTCAGTGTTGGGTAAGTTACTTTTAAAAATTAATTAAGTTACTCTACTCAATAATCAAATAAAATTGTAATGAAATTACTTTAATTTTCAAATAGAGAAGTAACTCACTAATTTCTCGTTATATAAAAAAATATAATGTTTTTATTTCTTGGCAATTATCAATCTGCAGGCATTAATGTAACTACCAACTAGAAATACATTACCCATAGTAAAAAGGTATAATTTGAAAAAGATTTACCAAAAAAAATATGTACAGTCGATACATATTTACATAACATTAGTACCTAGTTAATGCCTTATGACTATTAAAAAATAGTAGGTACTAATTAATTGTACCTACTTATCAAGAGTAATTAACCATTAGGTATATTATAGTTAAGTATAATATTATGTATTTATATTACGTACATTAAGTATAATATTATTTATTTATGCTTGTTTAGAAAAAAATATCACATTATTGTACTTTCGGTATAATTTTAAATATGATTTTTTTTTCTTTTCTTTTTACAAATTGTTGTGGTAGGTCTTATTAAATTTAAATATGTAAATGTACAAACTATAGACAACACAATATCAATGAATAAGGTTTCTAAAATGATGTACCTATGTAATTAATCTTTATAATTTAAGCTAAATTAATTTTGTTATTTATAATTAAAATAATGAGTTCATAAATACTTAATTGATACTTAGTAAAAATAATTATATTTTGTGTAGTGGGTGAGTGGGCCTGTGCCAGAGTAAGTTAATGTGTCCAATCCACCCCGACCTCCTATATTGGCTATGCGCGCCTTGCTCTCAACATTGTTTTTCCGATATAAATCTAAGAACATCAATGTGTATAGGAGGTTGGAGTGGATTGGGCACACATTAACTTACTCTGGCCACTGATTCGTTAAACGTAATTGTTCATGCAACCCAGAATAACTCTTGAAAACCATAGCACGTTATATTAATTGTCTGTTTATTAATATCTGTAATATATAAACATTGTATATGTTTTAATATATAATATATCCAAACACAAAAAAGAAAGTGGGCAAGTGGGTATGTTCTGCTGTAGGTACAGTAGTTGTCGAGTGGGTCACCGTAAGGGATGTGTTAAATTTGAATTCAATAATAAACTATTGCATACCTACAGAAAACGATTCTGGGTGAAGACTATAAAATATTAGGTACATTATAATATGATAATATTGCTTTTAAAGTAATTTATTTTCTATAAATTTTGTTTTTCGGGTAAAGAAGAATGACAATTTAGTACAAGGCTCTTAATATATTGTTACAATGAGTTTTGAAAAATATTAAAAATCCAGTCACAAATTTTTTTTGAAAGCATTCAAAGTTTGAATTTTTACAAAAGGAGTAAAATTCATGAAAATGTACAAATTATTTTGAGTTAGAAATTCATTAAAATATTTTGTTTAAATCTATGATTTTGAAGAAATGTAATACACGATTATTTATAAGGTGTAATACCTTTATCAATAAAAAAAAAAAATGCCTATAAGAAAGTCAAATAAAAATTTTATGAGCGTTTGAAGTTCAAATTTTCACAACATTGCAATTTTCTTATTTTGTTGTAATTCAAAAACGATTAACTGTAGACACTTGAGATTTATATTGCTTGTTTATTTTATTAATTCCTATACTTGATAAAATGTTCAAAATATTTTAACTTGTTTTGAGCGTTTAACAGACAATTTCAAATTTCAATTTTTTTAGTTTTTTTTTTCTATAAATGTCAATAAAATTTTATTTGTTGGGCCAAAAAGTGTCAAAATTTAATACACCGCTCCTGATATATTGCTTAAAGAGCGGTTGGAAAATATTAAAAATACATATAGTATTGGTTTTTTTTTTATAAGCATTTAAAGTTTGTGTTTTGACAACATTTAACAAATTAAAAATTAAAAAAATGATTTTGTAGTTAAAATTATATACATTTTCAACTTTAATAGCTAAGGATTGTAAACCAATTCTGTAACCAAATTTTATAAAATAGTTTTTTATAGTTATTTTATGTTCAAATTTGGAGGAAATTACATAATTAATAACCAAGACTAACGATTTTAGTTATCTTGTTGTAATTTTATAATATTAATTCAACTTACCGGCTACCGTATTAATAATAAGTAATAACAATATAAATATAATATTATAAAACATCCACACGGACAAACCGCTCAGAATCGTTTTTCATATACAATGATATTATATCCATTATTATACAGTGACCCACTTGTAACCTACTGCACAGCAGAGCGACATCCACTTACCCACCTTTTTGTTTTTTCTAATTTACCTGAGCTAGGTTTCAAAAAACTTAATATTATTTTCTCTAGGAGTTAGAGCAATTAGAAGTAGGTAGGTACTAATAATTCAACGCCCTTGTCAACCAAGATCATTTTAGGATGATAACTTGATAAATTTATGACAGTGTTAACAATTTATGCATCAGCATCATAATATACTATTTTAACAATAAACCCTTAGAAAATTCATTTTATTTTAAGCATTTCAATAAATCGTTTTTATTATTATCGTTCAATAAAAAGCTCTAGTTTGGAACAAAAAACAATAATCACATGGCTTTCAAAAAAACGCGTCACAAAACTTTTTATTTAACCTTCGGCGGCGTTGATGCCCTGAACTTTTTATTTTATAACAATAATATTTTACTCAAAACCAGTCCCTGTCGGGACTATTAATGCTTTTTGTTTACAACGTACTGTTCAGAATTTCTTAAAAAATGATGTAAGTCACGACAGACCAATCCCCTATTCTCTCACTTGTATACTATTTTAATCTGTACTACTGTGTTATTATAATAAAATCGTTCATCTTTATTTTGCAAAACATCAAAATATATTTAATACAGTGTAAATAGTGTAATAAACATTTAGCAAGGAAAAAAGAGAAAACTAATAATAATTTTTTAACTGTACATTTTTTAACAAATACATCTTCTCAAATATATTTGTTTAAATGAAAAAAATACAAGAAAACTTTTTTTTGTAAATTGTCTAATAAACAACTGTTGTTTGAAACTTTTTTTGTAATATTTATTGATATATTAATGAAAGCTCACATAATTTAACTTTTATGAGCTTATAGTAAAAAAGCTCCAGTCCAACCCATAGGGACTTTTAGTATGTTATAGGACATATTTAATTAAAACTTAAAAAAACTTGGTTGGAATTTTTTCCGCCATTTGAAAAAATGTAGTCTATTGGGCTGGTCTATCTGTTTTTTTTTTTAATTTTTAAGCTTGCCTAAGACCATATAAATTTAATATATTCTACTTAAACTATTTATATAATTTAAAGAGTTCCCTTTGGACTTTGACGATACAATAACAACACGTTTTTTACCAAATTGTTTTCAGTTAAGAGGATGTCACACCCACATGTGTTGTATCAGTCTTACAAATGTATACAACATAGCAAAAACTGTTTTGCGCGGGACAACTTTTATCTTTTTGTGTTTGTAGTAGTGGCTCCAAAATTTCAGAACAAATTATAGAGTGGACAATAATCTAAGCAACAGTGTGCCCATATTTTAGATAACATAAATACAATAAAAGTTATTTGCTTCTAAACATTTGGTTTTTTTCGTATGTTTATAAAAAAAAAATTGGATAGCGCTATTAAAAAAAAGCACGCTGTTGCACAGATAAGGTTCTTCTTTACGTGTTGTGAAAATTTGGTGGTTCTACAACAAAATATGATGCGAGAAAAGTAGTTGTCCCGCGCAAAACAATTTTTGCCGTGTTGTACATATTTTGTAAGACGGTTGACGGAGACAACACATCAGTGGCGCAACTAGACACTTGGGGGCCCTAAAGTCAAATATAAAACGGGGCCCTCTAGTAAAAAATGTAAATAGTCTTAAACAATTAAAGGTACACGGTATACCACTTCCTCCCCACCCATAAGGTAATCAAAACCTTTCCATCGTTATGTATATATAAAAGCGAAATGGAAATTTTTGTTACGGGTTAGCTCCGAAAATGCATGACCGATTTTGCTGATTCTTTTTTTGATGTGTTCGTAATTAATAAAGGGTAATATGAAAGAAAATTTTAGAAAAATCAACCGGAAAAGTAGAAAACTTGGTAAGCAGAAATACCACAGTGGCATCATCTGTTCAGCAAAAAAAAATTGAATTAAATATGATAAAATAATTGTATTGAATAAAAGTCTTACTATCCAACTTATTGGTAAATTATTTATACATATAAACCATTTTTAACGGGCAACGAAGTGCATGGGGTCAGTTAGTAATTTCATAATATTAAAAATAATTGTATAAACTAACTTTGTTTAATATTATAAATTTATAAAATAGAATAAATATTAATATTTCTAGTTTTTTTGTAAAAAATCATCTACAAAACGTTCTACAAAATACTGAGAAATACAATGGTAGAGAATATCAACTCTTGATAGTTTATACAACACATAATCAGGGCCGTATTCAGAGCAGGGCAAGATGGCATGGGCCAGGGGCGCAATTCTTAGAGTTCTAAGAGGGGTGCAAATTTCAATACTACTTAATATGTAATATTTTTCAAGTAATATTTGAAAATTGTATATTTATTTTAATGACTTACTATAGAAGAGCCTCGCTCTATTTTTATTATATAAAAATTATTTATTTTGATGCCTGTGGTGGAAATGCATGCATTTCGACCGGTTATTGTATTATATTTTTACGTAGGTACGATTTAATATTGATATGCGAATCATATTCTCATAAAATAGATTAGGTATGTATGTATAACTATTAACTACTGTACGTATCCAAAATATACGTTTTCTGTAAATTCTGTTATTCAGATACCAAAATGTTATTTGACTTCTATTAAACGGTGAACTACGTAGTTCTTAAAATAGACAATAATATTATCGTTTTGTGATGTCGGCCGTCGGGCCAGTCGTATTAATATATTATCGACTTATCGCTATCGCATTATTATAATATTCTTTCTTAAAATAAAACCGTCAACAAATTATTGCTTCAATTAAATCAAGAAAAGTACCTTTGTAATATCGTATAAAAATTATAAAGTTAAAATTAATTTAAAACTGTTAAACACAATTGTAAAACAAACCTTTTGAAAAAGATTTTTATTGTTTTTATAATGTAGTAATTGTTTATGTACCTATTTAAGTAATATAAATACATTAATATACACTATTAAAGGTTATTAGTTATTACTTGAAATATACTATGTATCGTTACATGTTTTATATATATTTAAAATAGTTTTTTTAAACTAATGCAAATTTTTTATTTTTTTTTTTGGGAGGGGGTGGGGGGCGCAAATCCAGTGATTCGCCAGGGGCGCCTCCAAACTGCAATATGGCCCTGCACATAATATTATGATCTAATGCAATTCAGATGTGCCAATATAAAATATATAGTATACTTTTTTATATACATATCATCATTGCCTACAGTTCAATTATATAAGTTATTAAAAAAAATACCTACAAGTTTTGATATTTGACTCTCATTATATCCAAACTGTTGGTTCTTTTGCCTTCCGTTACTTTCATACACTCTTCGTGTCGACATAATAATTATACAAAATATACTGATATTACACAAATAAACTACTTAAAAATATTTCATTATTACGTAAATAGAAAAAAAGTAATATTATACTAATAAAGAAATTTTAATAAATCTTTTATAAATTCGCGTTCTCGCCCTTAGAACGTGGCTAATATATAATATAGATACTATTACCATAATTCATCGTCCATTGTCTATAAACAACAGGTATACTAAAATAGTACAAATATATACGTATCATTAAAATTGAAATTATCATATTATATTAATATAATTATTTACTATAAGTTATAACACACACGCAAAAGGCACAACTAAATACATTTCAAGACTTAACGCTCAAGAGTCGAGATTGTAAACACTGTATGTAACACATAATATTTTATATTGTTAATTGATAACTGATAGGTAATATTTGATATTATACATAAATGCGGGTGCCAGTGGAAATTCCCATTTATGATACATCTATTACAATGTAATTACAAAAAATATGTATTGTAAAACATTATTTTCACATTGATTTAACATAAGATTCTGTTATAAAAATAATACGAGTAGGCTGTTGATTATGGTATAGGTCATTTTAGAACACTATTCTTGGCCTCCATTAATCCATGGTAATGATTTTATAATATTATTAAATCAATATCTCATAGTTTAATATAGGTAATCCATAGTCTATTAACAATAACTATTAAAATAACAGTATATAGGTAATTATAGTATAACCATCTCATTTTAATGTAGATGTTTATAAAAAAATAAAGGTAACAATAATAATTATAAAATGTAAAAAAATACTAAAAACCAATTTTTATTAAGGGGGCCTCGCTAAATCAGGGGCCCCAAAGTTTTACTTTGCTAACTTACCCGCTAGTTGCGCCACTGCAACACATGCGGATGTGACATCCACTCAACAAAAAAGTTATAATCTAATATTCTATTGTGTATTGTATGGTATTTCGATATTTTATCTGGTTCTATATATATATTCAGATATTACTGCAACGATGTTCGCCTTTTGAGGCGTCAAAATATTATCATTATAACGCGATATACGCGGTTATACATAATATTATATTACTATAATAATACCAGGGCTTTGCACCCGAACGTAACCCTAAACCCGAAACCCGAATTAACCCAAATAAATAGCATAACCCGAAACCCGTATATATAAAACCGATTGAAAAAATTGGGTGGTTCCATTTTCCTCCAAAAACGAGATACAGTTTTCCTCCACTGTCCATTTTCCACCACAAAAAAAAAAAGGTTGGTTTCCATTTTCCTCCAATATTTTAGCCTGTGTCGTAGTATTATACGTACTATAAAGACGTATTATAAAGACGGAGTAAGGTTAAGATCCAGGGCATAGGCGGAGATTTGATCAAATTTGAGGGGGGCTCAAATGTTGCTTTGCAAAGTAAGCCATGGGGGCTTTGCTCCCACACCCCCACTCTATTATCTATCATACCTTCACTCTTCAGTAAGCATCAACTACTAAATTACTAAATAACAAAACTACTAAATATGAATTACTAACTATATAATAATATGCACTTCAAAAATTATTAATTTATAATAAAATAAATATTTTATTATTTGAATACAATAAATCTATTTTTATCGGCAAATATATCAATAACTTTCTCAATACTGATATTGATATCTCTTTCAATGTACAATATTGAAGAGTTATTAAATTTTTCTTGCAGCATACTCGTGCGCAGCCATGTCTTGACTTTGCGCATTGCAGAAAAGCTTCGCTCACATGTAGCCGAGCTGATTGGTATAGTTATGGCTACCTGTAGTAGCTTGTATAAGTTGGGAAACACACTTTTAAAAATATTTTGTTTTATTGTATTATAATTTATTTCATTTCCTAATTGAAAGATGCTGTTTTTTGCTACGGTCATCTCTGACTGAATATTGAATTTCGATAAATCCAATAATCCCTGAAAACAGTTAAAATGTTTAATGTACTAATGACTTTTATAATAAAACTAAAAACTGAAGATTTACTTAATAATGATCAATAAAAAATTGACTTTCTTCAAATTTTAGTTGAAAAAAATTATCAACAGATATGCCCATTTGTAAACTATCATTCGAAAATCTTTCTTTTAACTTTGTAACTAGTGTGTCAAGAATCACATAGTACGCATTTATTCTGTAGAAATCTTCACTTGTCTGTACGTTACTTTGTGTAGGTTCTGTGTACTGTGCAGTGTGCACTAGTGCTAGCAGTGACAATGAAATTTTTAAGATCATTTGGTTCTTTCCTTTTTCTTCTATTTCCTGGATTCCAGGGCTTGCAAACATTATAATAACGTTATGATTATAACGGTATATAAGTATATTTTACAAAAAACTATTCAAATTTTTGAACATAATTATAACGGAAAACAATAGGTAATCAAAAATAATTAAACACCACAAAACAAAACATAAATATGTTATATTATCATTAAATAAAAAATAACGCAAAACGAAATATTTTAAGACTTATTTATTTAAAAGGTCTATTGGTTTCGTAGAAACATTTTTTCATGTGACAATCTAAGAATTGATATAATATATATTATATTTCGTATCCGGGACATTACCTACACGAATTTGTTATTATTTTTAAATTTAATAGGTAATATAACACTATTTTAAATAACGATAAACGCAAAACTTGTTTAACGTTTTAATTGTAAATAACATAAAACAAATTTTTTTCCTAGCCCTGCTGCTAGGATCACATTTTCGGTTGATACATTCTGGTATCGGCTATATCTATATCAGCTGTCAATTAAGCCTAATAAAGAATATTTTATTTTTTTTGATATGCATAAATTATTTATATCAACTTTTTTATTATTTTATTATTTTTATTTATTATCTATTGGAGGAAAATGGAAAGTGAAGGAAAATGGTCGAGAATTATTTTTTATTTTTTGGAGGAAAATGACTACAAAATAATTAATTGAAAATTAAAAAAGACCTTAATGCTAGATGATTGTTTTATTTTATTTCACAATATTCAATAATAGACAATAGTAATTGTGTTGTCTAATATTATTAATCAAAAATAAATATAACGAAAATATGTTTAGTTAATAATTAAAATATATTGTAATAAGCGAGAACTTTCTTCTGTATAAAAAGGACTGAGTAAGTACTAAGTAATATAAGTATTAATATTTAATTTAATTTTTTAATATTTCAATTATTTTCATAATATAAATCAGATATAATCAGATTACTATATCAAATTTTCATTGAAAATCTCATGTTAATTGATATAGGTACAACATGTGTTTTTTTTTAAACACCCGAATCAACCATAATTATCCCGAATGAATTTGCATTTAACCGTGACCAGAAAAGTGTAGGTATTAACCCGTGACACCCGAATTCAATAACCCGAATTTTTTTTCAACAACCGAAACCCGGAAAAATGATTCCGGTGCAAAGCCCTGAATATAATACCATTATTATTATAATGGTATAGTCGATATTGTTGTTGTCTCGAACGTGCGATTGCGTTACCGTGATATTATTCATAGAGTTTAAAACGTTATCAGCTACTGTGTAGGTTGTTGTAGGTTAGCTACCTTGAATAATATTGTTGTAATCGCTCGCAGACACTAAAACTAATCTCGAGCAATGTAAATCACGAGGGCGGCGATCGTAAAAAAATATAGGTACCTACGCAGACTGTCGTACAATACATTATTACGGTACGAGTACGCGAAAAACGTGTACACGATAATAATAATAATAATAATAATAATGATAATAGTAATAATAATAATAACGTGTGTAAAACCACAGACTATGATAGGTAAGTAGGAGGAATTATTATCATATTATTATTATTATTACTATCGTGCACGGTGTATCGTTTTCGATGTTCGGTATTTACGATAACAGCTGCACAAAGTTATCGCGTAATTACAATCTGTATGGGGTATGGGGGTTATCAGTTATTAGCAGGGTTTTAGAATTTCATGAAATTTACTCTCGTGAAATACTTCACGTGTGTGAAAAATAAAAATAAATTGTTTGTTATAATATATCCAAAACTTTGCAGTCGTAAACTTGCGGCGAGAGAACATCATTTTTAAAAGTAGGTTTATCGTATCGAACACTAATAGACATAATAATCAATAAATAATAGCCAACGGGGCCCAATTGATAAGTAATACATTTAATTATTATGTAACACCAGTTATACATAATTTATAATCGTTAATATAGAAATTCGTAAGCTTCGGTCGATAAGTCATTCATCGTCGATATTTTCTGTGTGTATAATCATGTGTGGTTTTTTTTTTATTTTATTTTTATTTTTGTGTCTGTCATCACCTTTTAGGACAGTAAAAGTGCTTGAATTTTCTTCAACAGTAACTTTTCTGATAGGAAAGTGAATCTAGTTGGTACTTTGGGGGGTCAAAAGTAAAAATTTCTCAGTAGTTTTCTTAAGCGACGTGAAAAACAAAAGAAAAATTAAGGAAAAACGGGAAATTTCACGCAAAATCTATTTTCGAGAAAATCGATTTTGGTTTTTTGTGTAACTCTAAAACAAATGACCGTAGGGACATGAAATTTTGACTGAATGTTTATAATTGCATTTCCATAACATTTTGACTTATTTTGAACTGTTTACGGACAATGTCAATTTCCATTTTTTTTCTATAAATATCAATACAATTTTATCTGTTGAGTAAAAAAGCTTGAAAATTTAATAGAAGGCTCCTAGGTTACTGTTTCAAAGGCAGATGAAAAAAATTAAAAATCCTTAGTTACAGTTTTTATTTATAAGCATTTAAAGTTCAAATCTTGACAAAATACGGAAAAATCACGAAAAATAGCAAATTATTTTGAGTTGAGAGTTCATAAAAATTTTTCTTTTTAAATCTAAGATTTTAAAATGTAATATAAGATTACTCATAAGTTTGTCTACCTTTATCAAAAAAAAAAAAATGTCTACAAGAAACTTAAATTAAATTTTTATGAGCGTCTGAAATTCATATTTTTACAACTTATGATATTCACTTGATTTCTCATGTTACAATTTTCTTATTTTGTTTGATTTTTTCTTTGAAACGTATTCGGTTATAGATGATTAGAAATGATTTCACACAACAAACCAGTGGATATTTTAAAAAATTATCACTGGGCGACATAAAAAAAAAAATTCACGCTGACTATCAAAATCAACATAATATTATTATGAGCTTATGAAAAACTTTTCAGTATTAAATATTATAGAAAACATTACCTACATCTAACAATACCATCAAAACTCACAACACATAAATAGTTACAAATAACTTATGAGTTAGGTAAATTAATTCGTATTAATTACAAAAAATGGAATCGATATTGTCGATGACATACAATATACATAATATGGGAGTATAATAAATAACACCATAAAAATAGATATAAGAATTAAAATGATGTTATTTTTTTTATTTTTTTCAAAGAACTTTTGTTACTTTTAACTAACTTAAATAAAGATAGTTATATTTTTGTTCGTGTTATTTAGTAACTTACGTCTTATGAGTTACTTTATCTTATCGTCACGTCGAGTTAATTTTATTCCTAAACCACAGATCAAAATATATAACATTTTGTGAAAATGAATTTAAAAAAAAAAGTAATAATAATCCAAAATATTAAATATTTTATTAATTACCTAATAAATAATAATTTGTAACAATAGTTATTATATTGAATGTTCACAGGAATTTACAGAACATTAATAATATTACACCAATACTATTTTTACTAGTATTTATAACCAATGGTAATTTATTAAGTTATGCGTATCATATTGTCAAAGTATATAATATTATATTTAATTTAGTATTTTTGTATTTTTTAATATTATCATATTATAATTATTGAAAATACGTACTGTATTTAGTTTAAGTCCAAGTATATAAGATATTAGATTTTAAATTATTTTATATTTACCGAAAGTCGTCCTGTTGTCGTAATATCGTATGACGTATTACACGGAAGACTTGAACGTTTAAACTGTTTAAAGGTTCAAAGTGAAATAATTATTTAGCTAATAGCTTGTATGAACAAGGACTAAAATGAAATCAAAAACAATCAATTTGTAGATATTTTCCGGGACTATACTTACGACCGGATAAGACATGTCACATTGTCGCGTGCCGCGTGGAATAAATCACTTTTTTTGATTGGATTATTCTATGGATAAGTACTGCCTACGGGCTACGGTGAACGGTCACATGGATTTTCAATTCTCAATAATTATTTGTCAAACGAAGTGATATACCTACGTCATATTAAATAAATAACGAAATTAAACATAATAAATAATCAATAAATACAATTTTATAATGATTTCAAACAATCGATATTTTTACGAAAAATGGTTGTCGCCCAGTAATTAAATAATAATATCATCTACTAGGCGACAAAAAGTTTTCTCTGGGCGACAGAAATTTCGCCCAGTATATTGGTAAAAACATCTACTGCAGCAAACATTGATAATGAATACGACTTACCAACCAAGATTTACGAATTACAACGGTTATGGTTATAAATTAAGTAGGTAGGTATATAAAGTATGGTATAGTATACATATTATATTATCGGTTAATTTATCGCTATTATATTAATTGGTTATTGCCTATTTATTATTTATTAATTATTATTCGACACAACGGTCGTCCAGCTTTTAGATTATTCTCTTGATTTAAGTTTATGACTGTAAACATTTAGATAAAATACACGTTTATTTAAATTTTATTTTTCGCATAAATGAAATAATTTAATAAAATTAATTTAATGACGTTTTAAAACGCTATTGTTCACAAGCTTACACATAATCACCTCATGGCCAGAAACGACCCCTCCCCCCCCCCCCCCATATGTGAATCATGTGGAGTGGATTACACCAGTCAAACACATACTAACTGAATGCTTAAAGTTTGACGTCTCGAGAAACAAACACTATATACATACCGCATCTACTATACGAAAAGCTTTACAACCCGACATCCAATCAAATATTGACTTAATAGAATTCTTAAAGGTAAACGAATCATATAACAAGCATACACTGTACTGTGAACTTTGATATGTAAATATATCGTAAGGTAATGGCCGGGTAACCTTATAGTAATTAATACCAATAATAAACGAATTTAAAATAAATTAAAACTCGAACTGACTGTTTCTAATAAACGAAACTTTATAGATATTATGTACGTACCAAGATTAAAATTGAGGGGTGGAAATCCAAAACGTACTATTGGCAAAATACTGATTTTTCGGGAGAAGCGATTTTCCGTATCTTAAAGGACCATAAAACACTCAAAATTGACAAGTATTTAAAAAATCACAAAAAATCTGACAAAAAAAATGATACCAATAATATTTTTCTGCGTTGAATAGTTTTAGAATTATTACGACGTCTTTAAAACAACGTGTGACGTCATAAGATCCTACTCGCGGCGGCGACGTACCTATATACACGTGTTACACACAAATTATTATTATTATTATTATTACAAGTACAAATACAAACTTTGTTTACCGTTTAAATTTATTTAGTATTATTTTAAGTATTGTATTAAAAAAAAATTAATATAATTTTTGTAACATATTATGTAGGTATTTGAAAAAAAAAACAATATTTTTGTACATACCTACAGTAAGTAATTAGAAATACAGAAATTACGTAGGAATAGGTAAGTTTATCGTTGGGCCAAAATCCTACATATACATCATTTTCTTCTGGATACGTCTGTCTTATTAATAAATACGAATCACTATACTTATGAATCCAAAGTTTATTTTTTATTTCTTCATCAGTGAGTGGATCATGCTCAATTTTTTTTATCTGTCCGTTATCATCATTCCACTGATGAATATTTGAAATGTGATACAAAACTGATGTAAATTTTTCAACTAATACAGTTCCATTACCATTGCACGTTTGAGCAGACCACCATAAGTGGTTTATTATACTTGTTTTCCACATAAAGGCACTATGATGATTTTTTTCTAGAGTTTTTAGTCGTTTTGTCAAACTTTTTGATAAGTGCCAAACATCGAACTCATGTTCGATGTTCGGATGTGTTCGAATATAACAACAAATTCCCTGAATTGAACAGACCTGTCGATCTGTTAAAAATACATTAATGTTACATTCTTCGTTTTTTTCAAGTTCTTGAAGTAGTGATTCGCAAGTTTTTTTTTTCTAAGTCACCCTGAACCATTCCTTTTTGAGCAATTTTAAAATCTATTATTTTGGAGCTTCGAACATCCATGACTGAGTGCGTGCAGTACTTGGCGCAAAAACCGGGGGAGTCAAACTGACCATCACCAGTTAACCAAATACTTGTACCCATTTTTAGTTCGTTTATATTATTTTGTCTGTGTTGATCCCAAATTAGATTTACTACAGGTGCTGTATAGTTGTTAATGATTTTATCATAAACTGTTCTTGAAAAAAATGCAAGTTTTAAAGACGAACAAAATGTTTTCATTTGATTAAATAATACAGAATATACTCGACAGAATCACTAATATCAGTTTAGGTTTATAAATTATAAGACATAAGTAGATAGATATCACGAAGTGATACGGACTAAGATAATTATACAAATAGTTTTTATTATTCCATGCTAGGTATGAATAAAATTGTTTTCACTAATAAAATAATAATAACAGTCGCTTGATAACCGATAATGCGTCTATTTTTCCCGAATAATATGCGGTGCGCCGTAGAGTTGGATCTTATATGACGTCACGCGTAATTTTTAAAACGCCTGTAACTTTAGAACGAATCATCGTAGACAATTTGTATTTACATTATATTTTGTTTATGCAAGTTTGTAATAATAATAATAATAGACAATAAAAATAAATATAATTTTTGTGTTGTATGGTCCTTTAACATTTCCAATAAAAACAAACCGTTTATAACCGGACAAATCATTTTGAAAAAAAAGTTTTTTTTTTAAAACTATTTAATAATATATTATTTCTATTTAAAACGATTCAATTGTGTTCAATATTCTAGAGTTGTATTTTTATTCAATTTAAAACTCAATTAAAAATTTTAAAATTAAATTTTAGTACGTTTTGGAATAACATTTTTACTTCCCTGTACATTATATTTAGGGAATATTATTATTATAATAACGTTTTGGCATAACATAAAAAAAAAAAGTACGTTTTGGAAATAGTTCGTTTTGATATAGTTATAATTATTTGTTCCTATTCTTTTAACATGGGCAATAGTACGTTTTGGCGTAAAACTGGAAAAAGTACGTTTCGATTTTCTAAATATCATTTTTATGTATGGAAAAGGTTCGTTTTGGATTTAACCAGTCATTATGAATCGCGAATTCGACCAGGAAATAGTACGTTTTGATATATTATATTCTGACGATGCCAATCGATGTATCGATATTTTTTCCATAAGAATCGATACCTATAACTCGATTTTGTCAATTTGGGCAATAGCACGTTTTGGATTTCCCCCCCCCCCCCCTCTTTAATTATTAGTAACTGCACCTAATCGTGATAGTTCGTTAAGTCAGTGCAAAATATACATAATATCATTGTACCTACGCACGATTATCGATCCTATATGTTCACCAGACATCGTCGACGAAATTTTTTCTTTGTATAAAGATTTTATTTCAATTAAGATTTTCGAATTTATTCAATAAGATAAATTTATAAATACTTTTATCATATTAGTCGAGTCATTTAAATAGTGTTCTATGGGCTGCAGTGTTCGGACTTATCTAGATGAATATCTAGACAATTATTTGTTCATTTTTTATCTAATCTAGATAAATAGTTACAAAGTATCTAAACGTTAATCTTAGATACATTTTTTACTAATCTAAATAAATTCATCTAAATACATTTTTTATTGATAAAAATCGCGTAATTGTACAAACGCATTTTAAATATTTATACAGATTCTCAAACCAAGTTTATGGTTTATAAATAATATAATTATTTTTATATATATCATTATTACTATTGTTATTATTATTATTATGTTCTTAGTGCCCAACTAAAATATACCTAAATTTAAAACCCATTAAAAAAAAATTTGTATCTTTTTTATCTAGATAAATATGAGTTAAGTTATCTTTTATATCCATCTAGATACATTTGAGTTCCATTATCTTTATCTTTATCTAGATAAAAAAAATACTTATCTAATCCGAACACTGCCTTTGGGCTTTGGTGATATAAACTAAACTCTTATACCAATGAGTACCAAAGTATCAAAGTTCAATCCCTGCGCTTAAAACTATATTGTATTTGATGTAAATTAGGTACTAATTGATTTTATATTCTACTATTGGTTTTATTTTATGTATTATATATTTTATATATTATATTTTATTTTATTTTATTTTATATTCTACAATTGATTTTATCGAACTATTAATAATATATTTAATTATAACTATTGACATAAATATGTATCAGTTCAACGAAGACGCGTTCGCCACATCTGTGGTTACCAAAATGTATATATTTTATAATACACAAGTCATGTTTTTTTTAAATGTTTCTAACCTCAATAACAATATAACCACGCGATTGATATTGTAATATTTAATATTAAAATGTAATTAAATATTTTTATTGCCTCGTATCGTTTTATTTTTCTAGAAGAATAATTATAATCAAGCGTGGTTGTAGAAAGTTTTGAGCGGCTAAGCTATAAAAACGGAAATAGCGGTTGGCTTATAATTTTGTGGATTTTTTATTTTTATTTCACGCACACCTGCGTCCGAGGTCAACAATTTGTAATTTTATGTTTTTATACAATTTTGTTAAAACATAACAAGCTATAAGGTTTTCATCCGTTTGATCTGGTTTGTATTTTTTTTATCGTTAAAGGACGAAAGCTTGAAAATATTATGTTATAAATTTATCCATTATAATATTTAAAATCTTTAAGACCAGTTTTTCAGTTTGTGCGAAACAACTTTGTTGACTCTTGAAACTAAAATGTGTAAGCCCATATGATAATAATATAATGCACACAATTATATTATGTAATTCTTGAGTCCCTGAATGGTTTAGATTCACAATTAGACCCAGTTGGTTCATCCCGGAGAGGTGCTCAAACAGGTATTTTGAAAAATAGAAAAAAGAAATTATTTTTTTTGTCAATCTAAATGGTTGCAATTTGTTACTTATTAACATTCGTTGCCCGTTAACATATTATATTATTATAAAAATTAGAAAAAATATGGTATAAACATTTTGTACAAATATATTTATTAAAACTACAAATCTTTGGCCTAGACAACTTTGGGCGGAGCAGCTAGTATTAAATTAAATTAGATTTTTGATAGGTAGTTCTGCCAAGTTCTGGCCATAGCGGTAGGTTAGAGGAATGGAATTTATCATTAAAAATGTCACTGTTAAAATTTACGTGAAATTCAATAAATTGGTAAATCATTTAAATCAATTTTTTTTTATTTGTATTTTTTCTTATTCAAACTATTTTTAAAATGGCCTATGCTGACAGCTGACATTAATTATTAATGGTTGTTGTTTATAATTTACAACATTAATGATATGTATTAACTAATAATGTTGATGAGAAAAAAACCAAGATTTTAAATAAATGAACAAGTAAACATAAGATATAGTACCCAAATTCCCTATAGGTAATATAAATGTATAAAGTTAAAATATAAAATTAATAAGTATACAGTAGAACCTCGATTATCCGTGACTCGATTATCCGTGTTTGCGATTAACCGTGCTCACTCTTCCAAAAATTTAAAAATAAGTATGGACTATGTAGTTATAATCGAACATTTTATATTACATAATACACGATATCGACAATTATATTAATGACATTTTTGACGATAATAATATGAAGATAAGCAATATTGTACATCGATTTTGACTTCCATGACATTATTGGCTTAAGAAAAATTAGAAGTGAAGTAAGGAAAATTATTTCAAACCAAAAAAAACAAAGACTGATAACTTCATATTTTAAGCCCTAATAACTTGTTGTATAAAATTATTGTATGTATATTATGTATGTATACATATTTCTAATTATAATTGAATCAAATTTTTAAAATTTCATTATTATAAAATTGTACCTATGTATTTCTAATTAAAATTAAATAAAAATTTCATTATTATAAAAAGTCTCGATTAACCGTGATTTTCATTTATCCGTGTGACCCCCTCCCCATCATTACCCCGGATAATCGAGGTTCCACTGTATTCTTAAAATTAAAAACGTGTAAATAAGTAACGATGTTATTGATCACGTGTGTTTACAATGATTAGTGATTAGGTAAATTTTAAAAATGTATGAAAATACTAAATACAGAGGGTATGTATGTATAGTCTTAAAGACTACCAGAATATTACATACAACAGTAACAACATTTAAAATGGAGGGACACTCGATTTTAACGACATTAAAAAAAAAAATACCCGTGAAAAAAATCTCAGTACAATTTTCTGTGCTCCCGTATCTAATGACGTTATTACAGTATGCACTGTAGGTAGATATGTATATCATTAGGACGTGACGCGATTTCGTGATACGACTACCACCCCGAATATGTCACCCGAACCCCAATTTCCATAATTTTTTATTTCGTTTGTCGTGAGGATGACCCGATATAACAGATATATAGTATTATATACAGGGTGATATCCGCCAAGCATGATCACCACCAAATTTCCATTCAATAACAGATTTATTAAAATGTTGAATTCTGGAATTATTAAATATAGTACTCAAAGACCGTAATACTTTCAAATTCTTGAGATTTTTCGTTCTACTTAAGGAGTGTCGTGTGGAGACTCAAACTTTAGTTTTTCAAACGAAAACCCCTCGTTTGTGCTATACAATAATATTTGGTGGATTGTTTTTCTTAAAACTTTGACGTATCGCAATCGAAGTTCAAATGAATATAGTTGTAGTGAGAAGAAATTACGCGGGATAGTAAGGTGGTTATTAATTTTAGGGTGATAAATTTGAGGTAAAATACTACGAATAGGCTGGTTTGTATTTATACACGGGTGCTAATCTAAGAGGGACTGTGAGTGAATGTACGTGTGTGTATGTTAAACAGTTGTGAGTTTGTATTTCCTTTAAGAGTTTATGCGCAAGAGTGTCGTCCCAATACTGTATTACATATACCTAATGTCATTTTTGCATTGCGTATATTGTAAATATATATATATGTGTGTATTTAATCACTGACCTTATGTGGTGGTTGTTGTAACTGCAGTACTCTGCATCTGGTTTGTGTTCCTTCGGGGTAGTGTTCGACGGTCGGCATCACAGCGACAATATAATATGTATTTTGATTCGCAGGGTTTTATAGAGTATAGAGTGGTTTTCTAAGGCCTAATATGGTGTTTGAATAACAGGAATGTTGGTTCCGTATCCTAACTATTGTGACTGTGACTATTATCGTACGCTCTTAAAATCCCTACATTCCTAGCAGTTGTACACAGTCGACGGCTAATCGAATGTAATTTAAGTCGATGAGCACTTAAAACTATGCTTATATTCTAAATGAGTAAATATTGTTATAATCTAAAAGCAAATAAATTATAGTAGCATGTATCTAAAATCATGTTTATATTCTAAATAAATATATATGATTATGATCTAATAGTTCTGCTCTTGAGAATCCCTACATTCACAGCAGTCGTACATAGTCGACGGTTAATCGAATGTAATTTAAGTTAATGAGCACTTAAAACTATGCTTATATTCTAAATAAATAATATAATTACGATCTAATAATAATAATATAGATGTGAAATATATATTGGTGTGCGCTTATGGTTATACTATAAACTAAATTATGCTTTAAAAATCCCTACATTCGCAGCAGTCGTACACAGTCGACGGCTAATCGAATGTAATTTAAGTCGATGAGCACTTGAGACTATGCTTATATATTCTAAGTAAAATAAATATGATTATGATCTAGTGATAGTTAAATTGTTGTGGTATATATCTAGAATTATAATTACGTTATAATACGACGATAGTCACAGAGTTTTGTATTGCAAGGGGGTGGATAGGTAAACAGGTTTGAGAAATTCAAGGGTGAATTCGATGAGTAATATGGGATAATTAATTAGATGGTCATACCGAATGTTGAAGTGATTCAATATACATAAACGTCTGAATCGATGGTGGTAGATACTCCTTTGAGCAGTGGAGAAGGTGCATCGTGACGCTGACTGGCGTGGACGTTGTGCATCGGATCGTCTTGTGGAAAAAAACTGCTGGCGAGTCGATCCCGTGGGGTCCTTATATAATATGATTTTGGTGTAATCCCTTCCTCTGGTGACATGCATCGATATCTGTTTTTACGTATTGATGTGTTTATGATTTTGTCTTCAGCGGCATGACAAAGGTGCCGCTGGTAATTTATTGTGTTATTATGTCCCAACGTCTTGTTCGGAAAATTGTCGACGGGGTCTTGAAGTATATGAGTTACAATGCGGTGTCGTCTGGCGCCGTTGATAATTGATTGGTTTGTTATTACTAAACGTCTGGTCGGAGAGGTGTTGAATATTATTTATGTGTTACATATGTCGTGTGTGTGTACGAGGGAGCGTAAATATATGCCTAATGCGTATATATGTATATGTATATTGGGTCACCCCACATTCCATATAATGGTCCATCGTTTATTAGTTATCCTGTGTTTTTATTTAAGTCTAAATATCATATTATATTACATAGTCATTTAACATTGTGTACCAAGGATAATATTAAAGGTTCATCGTAATGGGTTTGGAAGATATTATTATTATGGGAGTTATAAAAATTTAAAAATTTTAGTAATACATTTATATTTATAATTTATGAAAATGTATACTAAATTCTAGATCAGATTTGACATTAATCTTATATTTGTGTACAACCATAATATGGACTATTATTTTTAAGATAAATATTTTAATAACCGAGAGTGCGAGAATCTAATTATTCGAGTTCTGAATCGAGTACATCGAACATTTCAAAAAACTAATCCCACTAAACAATTTACAGTAAAAAAGGGTGGGGTTCTCACTTTTAACTACAGAAGTTTGTACCACCACTGGACAACAAATATCCAAAACAATTTTAAAATTATATGGTCTTTAATAGTGTAACATTTAAAAATTCCGAAAATCAGAGTTTGTACGAATTCGTTTTTCAAATGAAGTAACGGGGTTGAGCCGCTCGACGAACCACTCTGTATGATGTATAATAGACTTCTGATAGAAAATAAAATAAATCTAGAGGGCCACTTTCTATAGTACACCGTCGGCCGCGGTCAATGGTCGTCTTGATGTATAGTGCACTGGGATTTCCGCATCACGTTTCTCGCTGTTTCTGCGGACATTATAATGTACCTTTAGTATAATATGTATACCTCCTACTGACACCTGCGTGACATATCGATAGGACGGAAACCGTGTAGATGTCATCGTTTCTTCGCCGCCACCGTCTCATCGGATATACTATATCCGAGAGAAAAATCGAATCGTACGGCATTGGCCATAATAATAATATATAATATTGTTTTACCCTCGTTAGGCACGCGTATACCACAGCAGATTCATCGACCACGCAATCAGGGGGTCATTTCACATTTTTTCATGGGATGCTAAACCAACATTGGAAATCTGAAGTAATACCAGTCGCTCTCATGGTCGAGTCATCCCGTGAATTTTTCTCAGCACACTTTTAGTGTAAATGTAGATCATTTCATAGAAATTATAGTATAAAACAAATAACAATAATTTTGTGAGCAAAAATGTTTTTTATTTTGTTTAAACACAATATTATATGGATCACCACAGCCAATTGTTCAATAATCAATTGGACAATACTACTGATCGAAATTAACTTCATTTTAACATTGCCTTTTAGTACAGCTTCCAACTAACGCAAAAAACTAAATTACCTAATAGATTTTCATATAAAAGTGTGTATAAACCAATTAATATAACTAATAAGTAATGTATATTTAAATATAATATAATACATTACAATAAAGGAAATCTTCATACCCGATATCTTTTTTTCAGGCTATCTTATGAATATAACCATAACTTTAATGAATTAATAAATACAATTATTGTCAGATACAATGTTATATTAAGTATTAGACATCCACACATTTTATAAAACCAAAAAAACTGGAAAAAAAGCGTTTAAGAATAAAAAAAGTTTTGTGTATAGAACCTTTTCATTCTTCCAACTAGATGATATTATATACATAGAACTTTTTTCTTTTTTCGTAATTCCATACAATATTTTTACTTCTAATCAGAGTTACCGAAACATGTAACATCAATATTTATAATGAAATTTGTTTTTAAATTATTTTACATTATTTTACTCGAAAACAATTATTAAAAATTTGACCGAATAAATAACTAAATTGCTTAATGCACCTACCTAATTTTATTATTTTAATTATATTTCAGATTGAGATTACATTATAATGTATATCCCCGCTAATACTATAACTATAATAAGTAATATCACATTATCAAATCATCGTTGACACGTCTTTAAAAACATTAAAACAAAATTATGAATAAATAAATTGGTGGCCATTGAAATTGATAACATTAATTGTATTTTTAAATGGTTTTAAATTTAGGTATATTTTAGTTGGGCACAAGGAACATAATAATAATAATGATGTAAATAAAAATAATTACATTACTTATAAACCATAAACTTTGTTTGAGGATCCGTATAAATATTTAAAAATGCGTTTGTACAATATTTCGCAATTTGTATCAATCAAAAATGCATCTAGATGAATTAATTTAGATTAGTAAAGAAATTATCCAAGATGAACGTTTGGATAACTTGTAACTATTTATCTATATAAGATAAAAGACGAACAAATAATTATCTAGATAAGTCCGAACACTGCAGTGACGGGTAGTTGTTCGATTTATTTAGTCAAACCATGACTTCTGAGCAGGTACAAGAACTCATTGTTGTATGGACGTCTTGTCGCTCTGTAAAAAACTCAAATATGCGTAGAATACTATACGATTGTGCAAATAATACTGTGAAAACCATATTTTAGCGTTACACCGAGGCAGCTTTAACTTTCGTCAAAAAAGTGTATGCTTCGATAATAGTTATTGTAAACATTATAGTTATTGTAAACATTATAGTTATTGTAAACATTATAGTTAGGTATTATAGACAAATTAGGGAAGCTCAATTTGCAAGCATGCAGTAATCTCGGGTACTAAATGTATTTCAATACGACGCGATAAACTATGATTATTCCATAAATTTATATTATACATTACGTTATTTTCAATTTTCAGAGTATATACCTACGTGGTACCATTTGGAGAACTTATTAATAATTAGTTTCATCACATTATCACATCATCGTTGACACGTCTTAAAAAACATTAAAACAAAATCATGAATAAATAAATTGGTGGCCATTGAAATTGATAACATATACTAAATAATTTTTAAATTCAATTTTTAATAACAAGATAATATTATTAAGTCTCATATCATATTATGCCTACTTTTACAAAAATGTTGTACGACGTTATTGTAATTTTTGTTTTTATTGTATCATCGACGTGTATTATTGATAATACCTTTTAATACTAACCAACATTGAATAACATGACGATAGAACCTCTTCATACTTACGTAAACTTATCGGAATAAAAAAGTTCTATCGAACTACAACTATAATTACGATTCAGTAATTTTTCATGACATAGAACCTTTTCATTTTCTGTATCTCACTAAGTATTGTATGTAGAAACACCGTTTTTGGACAAAATGATGCACAGTTGAAAATTAAACAAATGATGTATGCAAAAAAAACGATTTATGAAAAAAGTGGACATAGAACCTTTTCATTCTCAGCCCGCGCTATGCCATATTTCTACTAATTATAATACCTTGTAGTATAATAATATGTAACCAATGTGTGGGCGTTAACTACACCATTTAACTACCTACAGAGATTGAAAAAATAAGATACTAACACCCTTCAAGTCTCAAGGTAATCTACCTATTGATATACATTTTATTAAAAACGTTTTTTAGTAGTTTTCGAGTGTGCACTCGATGAAATTATTAATGTACATCATTAAACAATGCGAGTAAAAGTATAGTGACCAAATATCAAAATAATTGCAAATTAAAACTATTGTGTCAAATCGTAATAACGGTTATATTATACGTGACTACTGGTATATGCAGAAGACATACCAATTTCTACCAATTTCTACTATTAGGTACCTAATATATTGTATGTAACCTGGCAACCATTTATAAAAAAACCACAATTTATAGAAAAATCCCGTTGCAAAAGGTCTATCAGTTTTCCCCAAAGTTTCCAATTTTCTGTCAACATTTATAGTTTTATTCTCTGTAAAAACCTCATCAGGAATATTAGGAATATTTAAGAAAAAAAATCCTAAATTGATAATACAGTCGTTCTCGATTGATGCTCTTACCAACGAACAGCTTTTCATTTTTATTATTTTTATATCACATTATGTATATACAAATATACAAAGTGTTTTTAGGCATGTGCATTGTGCACCCTGTTTGTATGCCTAAATTAGGCATATATTCAAATTCTGATTTTTAAATACACTTGAACACTATAACTTGGAATATTTGAGATATTTTTTACTGGTTTAGGGGCGTCCTGTGGTGATGCAAACCTCTGTTTTACTAATACAACATTTTTAATGTGTATATAATATACGGAAAATAATATTAGACAAAATCACGGAAAATTTAAATTCCTTACTAGTAATATATTTTGAATTACAAAACATAATTAATAATATCGTTTTTTTTTTTTGCTTAAATATTAAATTTTTAGTAAATTTGAAATTGGAATGTCTATTCAAAATAAGTGTATTTATATTTTATAATTATTTAGGGGTTCGTTAAAACAATCGTGAGGTATCTTGTCTAAGCTATTAAAATAATATTATCATTTCAAAAAAAAAGTATTTTTAAATGCATTTAAAATAGAAATTGTAATGTATTTTTATATCTGTGTAAGAACAACTTACGAGAAACCAAGTAATTACGTTATCAAGCTTTTTTACTCGTTAAAAACAAATATGTTTCATACGCGAGTAGGAAATGTAAAATATCTATGATAATAGCAAAAAAAGAGCCAAAATATTTTCAAAAAGTCATCACGTCTACAATATTCTATTATGGATGTTATATGTGAATAATTGAAGTTCCTACACTTTCCAAGTTTTTGAATTACAACAAAAAGACAAAATCTATTTTGTAAAAACCTGGTGTAGTTGTTTACGATTTCCGCGCGTTCTTCCCTACTTCTTAAGTTTTTATTGTTTTTCTCGGTTATTTCAAAATGTACCCACTGGGTATTTCTCGTTTCGACTCCCCAAAAAAACATATCACAATATCACATACAGATCTGATTCGTATCAATATCATTATACAAGTCGAAGATCGGAGTGTTTTTTTTTCTATTATAAATAGCAGGTACCTATTGAACAAAGAAACGTCGTCGTAAAAAAAAACCAATACAATGGACGCTCCGCTCGGAATCGTCTGAAAAGGGGTTGAGCATGATTGGTGGATCATATTATTATTGTTGTCGCACTCCTCGCGCGAATTATTGTCGTCATAAATCTTTACAGATTACGCCTCCTCATACCGTCCGTTGTATTATAGGAAAATATTATGTTGACGCGTGTCGGACACTGCAGTTACATATGGGTCCGAGACAAGGCGCCACCGAGGTCTGACACACGACCTCCGCAAACACGAATACGACCTCCACTCGTTGATTGGACACCGGACACCGGGCAGCGACTCACGCGCGACACGCTCACTCAAACCACGTCCCCAATTATTTCCCGAGAATTCTGGTGGTGGTTTTCCGGTAAATCGGGTCGTTTGTTAGGACGGCGGTGACGACGCTACGAGTTTATGTGTACTTACATAGAAATCGGGTCGCGCCACTTGCCGGTGTTCGTCGCACCACAGCTCCTCCACATCGCAAATGATTTTGCACCCCTCCGCCCCATACGCCAATAGCCAAAAATTGTTTTTTTGCGACGAGTAGTTACAGATTATTGAGGGTGAGACCGGGAAAACGTCTGTGATCGCGCACGACGAAGAGAGACAATATCGTAGATCACGGTATAAGTACGAATAAGTACTGACGGGTATAGTGTTCGGATTAGATAAGTATTTGTTTATCTAGATAAAGATAAAGATAAATACTTTTTTATCTAGACAAAAAAAAGATTATTTACAATTATTTTTTAAATGGTTTTAAATTTAGGTAAATTTTAGTTGGGCACAAGGAACATAATAATAATAATGATGTAAATAAAAATAATTACATTACTTATAAACCATAAACTTTGTTTGAGGATCTGTATAAATATTTCAAAATGCGTTTGTATACAATATTTCGCGATTTGTATCAATCAAAAATGTATCTAGATGAATTTATTTAGATTAGTAAAAAAATTATCCAAGATGAACGTTTAGACAACTATTGTAACTATTTATATAGATAAGATAAAAGATGAACAAATAATTATCTAGATCAATTTATCTAGATAAGTCCGAACACTGCAGTTATGGGTTCGATTTATTTAGTCAAACCGCGACTTCTGAGCAGGTACAAGAACTCATTGTTCTATGGACGTCTTTTTTTTTTTTTGGGGTAACCCGCGGCAACATAGGCCATTGGGTGTGGGGGAGAGAACTGTAGGTTTTTATATTGGGTAGGTTGGTACACGTGTGTGTTGTGTTTTGGCAGAATTTCTAATGGGGCACCCGTAGGTTTCTGCCGTGCCCCGGGTGGGGGGATGGCGGCACTTGTTCTCCGGACACCGTGACCTGCACGGAGAAAAATTCCGCCCGGTGGTCGAGGATCGAACTCGGACCGGCTGTGCCGAATCCGTCGCGTTAGACCGCTCGGCCACCTCGTCCCCCCTATGGACGTCTTGTCGCGCTGTAAAAAACTCAACTATTCGTAGAATACTATACGATTGTGCGAATAATACTGTGAAAACCATATTTTAGCGTTACACCGAGGCAGCTTTAACTTTCGTCAAAAAAGTGTATGCTTCGATAATAGTTATTGTAAACATTATAGTTATTATAGACAAATTAGGAAAGCTCAATTTGCAAGCATGCAGTAATCTCGGGTACTAAATGTATTTCAATACGACGCGATAAACTATGATTATTCCATAAATTTATATTGTACATTACGTTATTTTCAATTTTCAGAGTATGTACCTACGTGGTACCATTTGGAGAACCTATTAATAATTAGTTTCGGTCAAGCCGTTTCGGAGGAGTTCAATAACAAACACTGTGGCACGACATTTTTATATATTATATACCTATATACATATAGTGTTTGAACATTTCATGAAATTTAAAAAAATGAAATATTTCAGTGTTTCAATAAATTTTGTTTTATTTTTAAATAAGTTTTGTATTTACATATAATTGTCATTATATGGTACCTATGTCCTATATGTATACCTGACCTTCGGTATTATACATTTAAAATGGTATACGACATTTTTAAATATTTTTATGTTTAAATGATACAAGTAGGCAGAGATGTGAGGCTGAAAAGTTTCAGAAATTTTCAAGTGAAACTTTTCATGAAATTTGAAAAGTTTCAAGGCTATTGAAATGAAAAGTATTGAAACTTTTCGATATCGAAAATTTAATTTCATGATCGTACACATACACCAATAAATAGGTAATAGATAATAGTTTAAATATCTATGATTGTCATTGTACTAGGTATTATGGTACCACTGGTATCTGCTGTTAATTGTTATCATGATAATTTTCTACAACTAAATTGTTATTTGCTAGTTGTCATGAACTAAGATATATAGTTTGTTACAACTATGATAGTACGATAAATCTATTATCTAGTAATAATTTGTTTTTATAGTTTGTTCACTGCCTTGTAATATTTAATTTGTTTTCTATGATTTACTGCCTTTGTTATTTATCATGAATTCGAGACAAACCAATTATTATTCATTAACTATATTAGGTTTGTTATTATTTTTAGTCTAAATTTGGTTTTAAAAATTAATATAGTTTCTATTGGAAAAGGGATAAATTACTAGTAAAATAAATGAATAATTAAACACTGCTTCAATATAATTATTATTAGTATTCAATGATTACCATTTAAATGAAATTAAGATGGCCAGCATCTAATAGGTAATTACATTAATATATAAATCACTTTTAAATAATTTGACAATATTATTTAGATGTATAAAAAAAGCTATTGAATCATATACAAAACAAATCAAAGGTATACAAAAGTGTTAAATCAAAAATTTCAAATTTTTTGAAAAGTTTCATGAAAACATGAAAAGTTTCTGAAAAGTTTCAACAAGTCAGTGAAAACATGAAATTTTACATCTCTGCAAGTAGGTATACAATCAGGTATATTGTATACCTACTGAATTCTCACATTAGAATTTAGAAGTATATAGATACAATTGACCGTGGTCCGTGAAAATGTATCGAAAACGTTTATTTTTTATACCTAACTTAATGTATCATAATATATTTTAGTACCTATTACCGATCGAGCTGAAATTCGTAAAAAATATCCACAAAAAGCACAATTTTTCCATTTTAGTGCGCATTCTCTTAACCTTTCATTCAATGGTTCTTGTGAGACAACTTTTCACTGAAATACTATATTGGCCGGTTGTGAACCGTCGGTTTGTAATTTTTTTCCAGTTGTAAAAACGTATGCGATGAATCAGTTTCCAAGTAGTGGACACACACTACTGCTGTTACCGATGTGTGAAAAACGTTGGGTGTTAAGGAGCGTAACGATAATAATATGTTATTAATAGCTTTAAAAAAATAACTTTTCAATAACTTACAAGATCTCCAAAAATCAATTAACACTGAGAAACTTCCTGTTGAGCTCATCGACTTCTTTCAGTAATATTAAACGGCCAATTTTGTATTCATTTAAGCATAATAGAAAATGTGTTTCGTTTAAATTATCATTATAATATGTTATCACTTACGGACTGTGTATTCCGATTCAACGCCTGCGTGTGATTACGTCAAAAATGTAATTGATACTCTTAGTGATCACCGAGAAAACAGTGATTACAATTTTAAAGCAATATATTAGGACACAATAGTAATCTGCAAATGCCGAAATACTTACTTACTTAAATAAACAGTATAATTGAATATAATGTAGGTATATTGTATGAATATTGGTATAGGTACGCCAAATGTGTTACCCGGTGCAGCGTTTCTTAAAAGATGTTTTTAAATTCTGAGCGGTGCGATTGGTCTTACAATGATGTGTGTTTTTTTTTAAAAATTTTTTTTTTGTGTATTTGTACACGATAAGTAGTCAAAATAATGCTCCGATGTTCCACTTCAGTATCTTTTCGATGAGAAAGTGAATATAGAAGTTACATTGGGGAGATGAAAATTCAAAAATTCCCAGTAATTTTCTAAAGCACCGCGTGTAAAACAAAACAAAAAAAAAAATTAAGGAAAACCGGGAATTTTTACGCAAAATTTCGACAAGTAACTCTAAAACAGATGACCGTCGATACATGACATTTTCACTGGTTGTTTATATTAGCATTTTCAAAATATTTTGACTTATTTTGAGCTGATTACGGACATTTTCAGTTTCCAAAAAAATAAAAAAAAAATTAAAATTTTTTTTTTATGAGCATTTAAAGTTCAAATTTTGACAAAATACGTAAAAACGACGAAAACGTACAAATTATTATGAGCTAGAAATTCATAAAATGTTTTCTTTTTAAATCTAAGATTTGAAAATGTAATAAAAGATTCTTTATGAATTTGTCTAGCTTTATCAAAAAAGAAAAACGTCTATAAGAAACGAAAGTTAAATTTTTATGAGCGTTTGGAGTTCATATTTTTACGACAACTCGATTTATCAAGTTTCAAATTACAATTTTTTTAGTTTTTTTTCATGAATTGCATTTTATTTGTTGGACCAAAAAGCGTCAAAATGTAATACAAGGCTCCTGATATATTGTTACGATAACAGTTGAAAAATATTAAAAATACGTAGACACAATTTTTTTTATAAGCATTTAAAATTTGGGTTTTAATAAAATGTGTCAAATTTAAAATTTAATAATTATTTTGTTGTTAAAAATGTATAAAATGTAGCTGTTATAGCTAAAAATTGAAAATTTAAAACAAGGTTCCACGTAAATAGGTTATATATAAATTACTTCATTCACAATAATAATATCATCAAAGTGAACATACTTGGTAATATCATAGGCTGACTGACCGTTTTTGCTCAAAATCGTTTTTCTTATACAATGATATTATATCATTGAACTCAAATTTAACACCATCCATTACAGTGACCCACTTGTAACCTACTGTACAGCAGAGCGACATCCACTTACCCACCTTTTCTTAAATTATATATATTATAACTAATTATTAATAAATAGCAACAACAATTATGCAATAAAGTAATATGTGGTATGTGAACTACTAGGTTTATGTTGTTTATTTTAAAATATTTTGGTGTGGAATTAGGAGTGCAGTAGCAAAATATCATAATTTTAGGCTCTGATAGCAATAGCCATTTAGGTGTATCGTATATATAAAGATATTATACCATACCATACTGCGGTATACGGGAATATTGTAATAATAATAACAATAATAATTATTATTAATTAATAAATACTAATAAGTAATAACTATTAACTAATATGATATTATGTTGTTATAATGTATATATCGACTTAGATACAAATCACAAATAAATAAGTTATTTTTTAATTAAAACCAATTAGGATGTATTCATATATTGGTTATTTCCTGTGTTCAATAATATTCATGATTTTTATTATTTTTAATATAATTTAATTCGGGCAGGAGTTGCCCGTTCAAACAGTGTAAATGTTGATGTTTTTTATTACCGGACCTAACTAATTATCTACTGAATCAATTAATACCTAACAAAATGGAAAGAAACAGAAACATTGTGCAGATGGTCCTTTTGAAAATATCATCGAAATCGCCCAGCTAGAAATTATGTTATTAAAGGAAACGTGCAAACTTTTTAATGAGAAATTATAATGAAATCTGGATCTCGGTCGAATCCGCATCTCGGTCGCGCTAACTGGTTCCTCCACTCCATTTCGTGTACGCGACGCATTTCATTATAGCTATTTCCCGACTTCACTTAAGTATTTATTATTTGTTTCATTTCGTTATCGGCTATCGCTTCATTAAATCACTTTATACTTTAAATTTGTTATATTTTATTAATTAGTTGAATTGTGATTATCACTATTATTAATGTATTAGTGTGTTGTTATCACTGTGTACAATAATATATACCTATTGGTATTATTTAACTATGAATATGCCAAATAGAGTGTACAAAAAAAGAATGAAAAATAAGGAAAAGTACTTATTTAATGAAAAAAGAAATTTAGTGATAAAATATATTCGCCAAAAAACTGTTGTCTCGACAATGTTCTAAAAAGTTGGTGATGTCACACCGAAAACACTTCGTCAAACTCCGTGTAAAATACGGCAATAAAGTATAAAAAAAAACAGACCTTTAAGCACTTTATAGATGTGATATCATAAATAAATGCTAAATAAGTTGAATTAAAGTAATTACATTTATTTTGTTTCAATAATTTATTTACTTGGCAAGAAATTATTTTGCGTTGAAATGTGGATTATGATAATGTGTGGTTTTACAAATAAATAATTGTAAATAATAAAAATTTAAAAAATCCAGACTGATAAACCGTCTCCGCTCAGAATCGTTTTTCTTATACAATGATATTATAATGTCATTGAATTCAAGTTTAATACAATCCTTTATACATTTACCCTCTTGTAACTTACTGTACAGCAGAGCAACATCCACTTACCCACTTTTTGATATCACATCTTTAAATTGCTTAAAGATAGGTTTTTTTTTTTGTTACTTGGAATTTTTTTTTCTAAAATCTGCCAAAAATAGAATTTTGATTTGCTAACTTCAAAAATTGATTTGCTATTATTTGCTAACTGTTTGCTAACTACCGGCGTTTGTTTGGAGACGATCGGACAAAGTGGGTGGGCTGGAATTTTTTTTTCTAAAATCGGCCAAAAATAGAATTTTGATTTGCTAACTTAAAAAATTGATTTGCTATTATTTGCTAACTGTTTGCTAACTACCGGCGTTTGTTTGGAGACGATCGGACAAAGTGGGTGGGCTGGAATTTTTTTTTCTAAAATCGGCCAAAGTGGGTGGGCTGGAATTTTTTTTTCTAAAATTGGCCAAAAATAGAATTTTGATTTGCTAACTTCAAAAATTGATTTGCTATTATTTGCTAACTGTTTGCTAACGACCGGCGTTTGTTTGGAGACGATCGGACAAAGTGGGTGGGTTACCTGAACTTGGCCCACCCAAATAAATAATGCTTATAACTGCCTCAATAATGATTTGCTAACTTCTATAGTAAATTTGCTATTATTTGCTAACTATTTGCTAACTTTTGGTATTGGTTTGGGTCTTATCATAGAAAGTGGGTGGGTCAAATTCATGGACATCCCGACGAAGCACACAATACCCGCGGTTCGAAAACACCTCGGCAGAATTTAATCATCGTCACGACAGCCGCCGCACAATCGTAATGGTAACGATGATTATATTATTATTATTATTATTGTCACTCAAGACGACACATCGCCCGCGCGATATGATATCGCATTGTTGTGTGTATGTGTAAATAACTTTGATGTTGATAGCGGCGTAACAATACCGAAGGAATTCGGCGCCGCGGTGCAAATCCGCCGGGAATTTCATCTCGTGAACTTGGAATTAATTTTAAGCTCAAAAGCACGGCAGATTTAAATGTGTTGTGTACGAAACATATATGTATGCATACACTTCACCGAAAATGTACATTAGATCGTAAAGTTTTCTTTAAGCTCCGGAATTCACAATCCTATACGTCGCGGCGTAGGTCACGGGCACACGTTGTCATAATAATAATAATGATATCACGAGTAATACCGTTTTGCATTAATTATTATCATCTCACACTCGGCGTATTGTTCGACAACAATATAATATTGTATCATAATAATGTACAAATGACATGACTATCAGTTGCTCGACGCTGCACGGCGTGCCTACCACGACAACGTGGCATTGTACAATATCTATTATGATTATACAGTAGAAACCGCTTATTAGAAACGCTCTGGGACCAAGGTGAAATGACGTGTCAATTAACCGAACGTTTCCAATAAGCGATTGAAAAAGAAATGAAAAATACGTGAAAAATATAAGTATGTATACTGCATGCATACTTATATTTTTCATTTTTTTTTCGGATTAGATGAGTATTTTTTTATTTAGATAAAGATAATGAAACTCAAATGTATCTAGAGAGATGTAAAAGATAACTTAACTCATATTTATCTAGACAAAGGTAAAGATAAATACTTTTTTATCTAGATAAAAAAAAGACACAATTTATTTTAAATGGGTTTTAAATAAATTTAGGTATATTTTATTTGTGCACTAGGAACATAATAATAATGATGATATAAATAAAAATAATTACATTATTTATAAGCCATAAACTCGGTTTGAGAATCTGTATAAATATTTAAAATGCGTTTGTACAATATCGTGATTTTTACCAATAAAAAATGTATCTAGATGAATTTATTTAGATTAGTGAAAAAATTATCTAAGATGAACGTTTAGATACCTTGTAACTATTTATTTAGATAAGATAAAAGACGAACAAATAATTATCTAGATAAGTCCAAACACTGTATGTATGTATATTTAACTAAGTATGTTTGTTGTATAATTTAAAAAAGTACGTATAAATGTACTTATATAATTTACTATATTATTTAAAATATTTAACAATCGAAGTTTGTTTTATTGCTTCGAGGAAACCCATGACCATATTTTCATACGAATATTATTGCTGCTCAAACTGAGTTGTTCAAACCGTGAGTTCTCAACAACTGGCCTTCGCCTAATTGTTTCGAATAACCGATGTGAAGTTTCAATAATCCGATTTATTTTCAATGTTCTAATATACGGCCGATTCCTCCCGGGACATTTTGTTCCAACAACGCGATTGCATCAAATATCAATTATCCGTGTTATAAGCGGCTTCTACTGTAATATTATTATGCGGTATAATGTCGAAACGGTGTGCTTAGGACGAGTGCGCGGACCGACTCGATGGTGTTTTGTAAAAAGGGCGTATACCACAAAAATCGAAAAATTAGATTTTGGCATCAACATTTTCAGAAGAAATAGGGGCATTATCTGTAAGAGAGGTGGTTAAAAATATTGATTTTTATTTTCTATGCAAGGCATCCAAGACGTCTAACCACAAGTAGGTGTCGCTCTGCTGTACAGTAGGTTACAAGTGGGTGGCTGTAATGGACGGTGATACATTTGAATTCCGATGATGTATCACGAGCAATACCGTTTCGTAATAATTACCATCTCACACGCCGCGTGTTGTTCGATAACAATAATTGATTGGGCCGGGTACGTACAAAAATAGTCCGTGGTGCCCGGTCACCAGATGCTTCGCACGCACTCTGTACACACCGACCGACCTGTGCTATGATGATGTGTATTTATGTATAGCACTCAACAGAAAGTGGACAGGGTAGCCGAGCAAATCCTGTGAGTGCTAGAGTGTGGTAGGTGTGTAAATGTGTGTATATAGGTGTGTGTGTGTGTGTGTGTGTGTGCTACAATTAAAATAATAATAAGAAATAACACGGTTTTGAGATTTTTAGTCCTGTTGTATTATTGGTAGCAAAATTATAATATGGACAGCAACACAATCATATGTGTATAGAATATAAACAACACGGGCACTCTTGTACCGACAATATAAAAAACAATGAATAATAATAATATATATTATGTAAAAACTCACAGATTGTCGGTGCTTTGCTGGCCAGCCGCTACCACCTGTGCCTGTATAATAATTTTATGATAGGTGCATAACAATAATGAGTTAACAATAATAAGATAACTGGCTATTCGAGCCAGACAATAATATTTAAATGGCAATATCTAGGATACAGCGCTCGTGGCTAAATAATAATAATATAACAGTACAAAATATGAATTAAATAAATCGCACTCGTGACATTATATAACATAATAGTATTATGTGAAATAACGACGCGGTGTATCTAGACAAATAATAATAATATGCAAACGGCTATTAGAGCCGGCGCTAACAATTTAATTTAATATAATATTAAACCAATAATAAAATAACCAGCTGTTCGAGCCAGACCACGATATATGAAACAATATAATTTGATATTTACAACTTGCAAGGCGATTCGCGCCTGCAACACATAATAATATAATAAGAAGAACGATTTGCGCTGCTTTCGCGTTAACGGTAATTAACGGACTACCGGCTTAGGCGGCTGTGGTAATTATACATGGACCGGGGTTTCATCGATTCCGCCAGACCTTTTTATACTTGGGGATAAGGTTTATCGATTCCGCCAACATCGATTCCGCCAATGCAGGTAGTCTAAAAACAACCTATCGATTCCGCCAGAGAAAAAATAATCTTCCCGAACAAAAATTTTAGTTTAATTTAATTTATTTAGCTATATTATAAATATTATATGAAATACCTGTATAAAAATGTTATCGCTAATTGATGACTTGTATACGCGTAATGATGCGAAAAACGACTCTAATAGTATTGTCCAACACTAATCTGGTTAGTCTCGATTTATCCTCGTGTCATTATACTTCATAATAATGAATTTCGAAATCGTAGCTGGTGAACGGGAAAATAACTTAGTTATTTATCAAAATGAAAAATTTTTTAAAACAAACTTTGTGAAATATTTATGTGCGTATAAGTGGAAATGTGTTAATAAAAAGTGTAACTTAAAACTATATTTGACTAAATTAATTTATATTTAAATGAATTATTGAATTATTTTGTAGATACCTATATTATTATTATCATAACATTTTATTTATTTAACTGTATTGTATTAATTATTATACTGATTATTAATTTATTCTTAATATTTAAATGAATTATCGAATTATTTTTTAGATATATTATTATTTTTATAATAGAAATAGGTTGACAGCAGCAGTTGCCAGGTTGAGGTGAAAATTGGTAGGTGGCGGAATCGATAGGTTGTTTTTAGACTACCTGAACTGGTGGAGTCGATACTGGCGGAATCGATGCTACATTGGCGGAATCGATAGGCCCCCACATGGACCGGCTCGTCGTCGGCGGCCGTGCCGTTTTACGTAATAGATAACAATAATATTATAGTACAGCAGGTAAATATAATAATATAATAATTCAATTAGACAATAAAATTAATATGTCGTGTGTATGCCGGTCGGTGGCGGAGTGGTGGTACGAGGTAATATAATAATTATGAATAATTTATTCGTTGGCTTGGGACAATAATATTAATATGTATCATAATAGTATACGAATAACATGGTTATCGCCTTAATTATTATGAGACAGAAATCAGTAGTAAGTTGCTCTACGCACGATGTGCCTATCACGTCAGCGTGGCATTGTACAGTAATATCAGTAATATCTATTGTGATATAATATTATTATGAGGTAATGTCGAAACGGTATACGCTTATTAGGACGAGTGCGTCGACTGTCGATATAATACATCTCACCCTATATGATGCAATAAAAGATAATGATTTTTTTAAAATTTTTTATGATACAACGCACACGATGATTTGCCCATTTGTTGTACATTCGAACAGAAATAATAATAAAAAAACCTCCCCCCCCCCATCACCCTCTAACCATCGTTTTAATTTCGACAAAAACCATTTAATCCACGTTTCCAAAGAGTAAATAGAGTACATAGAGATAACGGTGTTGTGTAGAATAGTGGCGATCCGTGGCTTTTTACTACCTTGGCAATCACTTCAATTCATAAGCGTAAAATTTAATATACTTATTACACATTTTATATAAAAATATATTATACAGGGTAACCATTGGCGATCAGACCGGTGGTCACTGGTCCTCAACCGGCGCGTCACGACACACTAGTGTGTCACGTATTATCGTGATGGGTGTTGCCAAAAAAATTGTTCATTTTTTTATGTACATGTTGAAAGTATTGGCATTTTCAATTTCGTTGAAAGTTTAAGACATCTGATGACATTTTTATGACGTGATGGTAAAAATCACAGATAAGAAAAACAATTGTGAAGATATAATAGATTTATTAATATAAACACAATACATAATAATATAGCTACATTAAATAACAATACAAATTACCTAAACCTTCAAATTCGAGCTTGTGGTTGGTGCATTGAGTTATAGTGATATATTGACCATCTTAAATTACTTGATAAATAAATAACACATTTGATGTACCTACCTATAAATTAAAATTGTCTTTTTTCTACTTTTTCTAATAAATACTAATGACTACCAAATTTTATACATTTAACTATTCCATTTTACACTATTATATTATACACACTAATATACACTGATTTACAGAAAACCTAAGAGAAATTTTAAAATCACAAATAAATAATAATTGAAAGGTAATTTTTTTTTTAAGTCTTTTTACTTACAAATTCTATATATAACATATTTTCACCAATATTTATTTGGAAATTCCTTGAAGTTATTATCATTGTTTACATTTTTTTAAACATAAATTATTAGTAGCGAATTAAAAAGTACAGGACTTAAATAATCTATATACTTTTGACCAAAACTTCTTTTAATAATGCATTACAATAAATAATAATCTTCAATATAATATAACTATTAATCATTTACATAGATACGCTAATCTTTCTAAATGATAATTTAGAAGGGGGGGGAGTGGTCCATAATAAAAATTCCTAGTAATTTTTGCGTCAGCAAATCTAATAAAAAGTAAGAAAACTTAGAGGTTTTCACCCACAACAAGTTTTCGACAAAATCAATTTCGTTTTTTGGTGTACTTAAAAAAAAAATAACCGTTATAAATGCAATTTTCACATATAGAAAATGTTTATACAAATGGGATAAAAAAGTTATTGTGACATCTACAATATTATTATGTGACTATTGCGATGTACACTTAGCTGAGAATTATTTCTTTTATATTATCTTTTTTGCATACATTTATAAAATATAAAAAATATTTTTGGTTTTCGGACAAAACGACCTTAAAAAAGTACACGGTTTTAACCTATACTAAAAGTATGCGTTTTGTCCTATATATTTTATCTAAATTGTGTGGTTTTCGGATTTAACGAAATATAAACCAAACGAATGAGGCTAGACTGCAGAGGTGGCCAACCCAAATGATGTTGCTGGCCACATTTTTTTTTTTTTTATTAAAATAGAAAAAAATTACAATCTGTACACAAATAATACAATAAGTAATTGTGTTGACATTTCAGCGGGTCACATATAAAATTATAGTATTTATACAAAAAAAAAATACGAACAATTTAGAGTAAACATTTTAAACAGAATTAATTATTATAATATAAAAAGTTTTGGTGTATTTATTAATAATTTCACTATTTAGTCATTTAGTGAAATGTTTGTTCCTCAATTCGTTCACTAAGCTTTTTTAAATCAATAGAAATGCTTGTATTTGCACATCGTAATTGATGTTGCAGGTTTTCAACTGTTAGATTTGAGCGTGTTCTTTCTTTGGCGAATTTCATTTTCAAAAAAAAAAAAACGATTAACATGTGTAAGTCGGTCCAAAAGCACTCACAACTTTTTGTGCCAGATTTCTCAAATTCGAAAATTATTCTTTTGTGATATTAATGTTATAAAAATCTATTTTTGATTTTGATGTTTCAAAAATATGTTTTAATAAAATTCATTATTGCGTTGTAAGTCAATGAGTTCCATTTGAAGATATTCTGGGGCCGACTTGACATCAGTATGAAAAGGAGATCAATATATTTCAAACGTTTTCTTGTATTTGTCTCAATTAGTGAAACAACTTTCAAACGCAGCTATAAGTTTCCTTATTTTTTTGCATATTTAATGTTATCTTGCATTTTTCAATTCGTTTAGCAATGGAAAGTGTTGAACGTTATTATTTTTTAATTGAAATTCAAATAACAAGCTAGAGGTACACAATTTTTTATAGACCTCTTCAAACCTTGCGGTCACCGAACGTCTTTTTTCGGACGTAGCCGGACGCCGTATAGTTAAATAATGCAGTCACGTCATTATTAATAACAATATATCGATTGTATAACACCTTTCTGCAGCTTGAACGTGTTAAATGGCGGAATTATCATCCGTTCGGGAGCTAAACAATTTTACAAACAATTTCATTATCATGCAAATAGCCTATGGACGGTGTATTCACGGGAAATTTACTTCAAGTCACAAGCGCGTTAATAACGATAACATGATCATAGAACGATTTGGCGTGAAATTGACGTCCTAGTTGGTGGCCGAGACGCTGAAATGCGAGATCTGTAGAAAGGTAACAGATATTTTTTGTGAGAAATAAACCGTAATATAATTGGATCCGATAATCTGAATGATAATATAATTATCAGCTATATTGAATATTATTCGTAACATTAAACAATAAAAAAATATCTGGATCGTCGTTGACACGAAAATAACCTCCCACGTGCTAAAACACGATTTTCCGGGAGAGACAAAAAAATATATTAAAAATGAAAACGAATTGCCAATGATCTACGCCGCAGGGGTGAACAGACTTTATTCGATTGTGATCTACTGAGAGTATATATATTCACTTTGAGGATTAACAGACGTACAAAAATATTGTTTTAACAATAATATTATGTTCTTGGGCTGGGTACAGATATTTTTATTTTCCAACCGGTTTAGCCCAACACCATGGAAACGAATAAAATAAGGTCCAAGTGCACGAACATATTTGAGTTCCTCAAGTTAAAAATGATCCTGAAAAAATCTACAGATAGTGCGGAGGAAGAAACGTCGGTAAAAACAATTAAATTTAAAAAAAAAACATTTCGTTAAATTTCTATCTCATAACTCATAAAATATCTGTACATAATTGTATGTACTAAAATTACAATTTAGTTTCCTGGTCTTTTAAATTAAGAATAACGATGATATAATATAATACTAATTAAATAATATTACAATATTATACTATACTAGCAGTCCCACACGGCGTCGACCGGGCAAAGTCACGTCAGGTGAAAACTGAGATTTATGATTCTGAGCGGAGCGATGAATGTATTGATTCATTTATTCAGGTTTAAAATTCCCAGAAGTTTTCAAAAACCCCTGGGAAAAACAAGAACAAATTAAGGAAAAACGGGAATTTTCAAACAAAATTGGAATTAAATAAAATCTATTTGGGCAAATGATGAATGAATACATGAAATGTTCACCGATGTTTTTATTAGCGTTTTCTTACACCATACAATATTAAAAACTTGTTTTGATCTGTCATGGACATTGTCAGTATTTTATGGAAATTTTGTATTTTGTGGAAATAATGAACATAAAATAATTATCGATGTTATGGCAAATTGTAGGTTCATGTTAACTCCACAAATGAAGAAAATCAAGTAACAGCAGTGATGAATTGGTACGGATACGCATAATTATTGTGATAACAGAATCGTTTTTATGCTCTTTTTTCATTTTATTAATTTGAAATTTGAAATCCTAGATAAGTACAATTGTACAAATGAAAAATGTTCACTTTTTTATTTTGTAGTATATTTATGAATTGCCTTTTTATATAAATTAAATGCCTTTTTTTGCCTTTTTTAACATTTTAAATGCTTTTTTTTTATTGATTATATTGCCTTAAAATCCGAACCCTAATAATAACGAATACTTTTTTTTTTTTATTGATCGAAAGAAAGAATATACATAAATTATTTTTATAGATAACATTTTCGATTATCTATCTCCTTTAAGCAAAGCTTGTGTTGGAGATGGAGAGTTATTAAATTATGTATTACAATTATTAATAAAAGAAATTATACTAAATTAAAATTTTAAATCCATATAAAACTAAATAAACAAATAACAAATGTTTTTTTTTTTTTTTAGAAATTGTACATGATAAAAAGAAAACTATAAAAACAAACATTATAATCAAACATACACAAATAAAACTAATATAGATTAAAATTATTTACTAAGCTTATAATATAAAAAGAATTTGATTTATGGTAAATTGCACAATAACCATTCATTAATTTTTTTTTTTTTTTTTGATTTTTGTTTTTATAGTATAGTAATTTCTGTTTTATATCATAATCCAATGAATTGAATGTAGTAGGCCCAAGGTAGTCTATGAATTTTTGACCACACGTTGTTTTTACATACTTTACTAATGCGTCTAATGCCCTGTGTTGTCTTTTTTTTTTGTATAACTCTGTATTGAACCATGTATTTCTGTTTGTATCTAACCAAAAAATTACAATTTTTTTGTAAACCGATCTAATAGGCAAAACCTTAAACTCTTTATAATTTTGATTCGTTGAGCCTACCATAGTTTTTTCATCTAAACAGGTTCTTATAATTTTAGCAATGGCACAGTGAGTATTTTTTCTAATAACATTTAAATCCGAAATCGTCAAAGTATCCATAGGTAATATAAGAATGGATAGGACATGCCTATACCAGTTCCATATGGGGCGTGTGCTTTTTTGGGGAAGAGAGAACGTAAAGAAAGAAAGACGATATGGGGCTTTTTAAGGTTATGTGCAAAACTATTTTATTAAGTAATAATGATAACATGATAGTCAGTTATATTTAGATATTTGTCCGTTTGTATTTTGATTGTTGTGCCACTTGTGCCTGGAAAATTACTATAAACTTTGTTAAATATTTATTATTATTTATCAATTACCATATCAATATTTGCCCCATATAACCTTAAAAATAGTATCACTAAAGTTTCATGTGATAAGTTCTTATGTCCTATCCATTCTTATATTATCTATGAAAGTATCAATATCTTCTGTAGCAAAATCAATATATGTATGTGAGTTATGAATGGTCTTTCGTTAATAATATCGTCTTCTGCTTTTCCTTTTAATTCATTGTGCAATATTTGTCTATTCAACAATTTAATATTATATTCGTTATAGTTCGATAAGCCGAAACTCAATTAGTATAATATAATATATCATTATAAAAGTCGGGACTCAATTCAGACGAACAATAATAAATGTCAGTAATCAATTCAATCAAATAATTATAAAACGGGACTCGACTAAGACAATATTTTGAAAGTTGTGCGTTTTTCCGGTGGGTTTGGGGCTGGGAGGCACTCAATTTGAATGCATCGCAGGTTTCGCTAAATATTCTACGGTGATCGTCTGGTCGATGTTTAGAAGAATATTGGTCTTTCGTAATGAAAACTAACTGTCTATAACAATACCGTTTGATCATGTGCGTAATCTTAAATGTCAAGACATAAAAAGTTAAAAAACGTTTTATTGACGCTTTACATACTCGTACAAAGTAAACTATTTATTACCGAAGAAGAACGTAAAATTTTCCGGCAGAGAAATGATAAAAGAAAAATATTACTTAACTGCATGGATACAATGATATTATATGCAATAATATAGGTACCTTAACAAATTGTGGTCGATCACCAGATAGTCAGTTTTTAATAAATTCGCATAATATGTGTAAGTTGTTTATAAAAAAAAAATCAGTTATTATATAATCATATCTATGTATTTAGGATATTTTTCGATTTTCTCTGCTTCAAAGAAATATATTTACTTTGTTTTTTGGTCATTGTATAATGTATTTACTTTTTAATTAACTATATTGAACTCTAATCCTTAACTCCCACCACAGGCATTATGCTTTAAGGGGAGTTTTCAGCTTGTAATATTTTATTATCTCGTATGTATTTCATTGTTTGCGAGAAATAAATAATTATTATAATTACATTTTTTTATGTAGTTCACTCGTTGGAAAACTTAGGTGACTTCCAATACGATCATGTAGACAAAACAATTAATTTAATATCAAAATATTTTCTTCTCAATAATAATAAATGGTTATTAAATAATGACTCATTACCTATAATAGATAAAGATTAAAATATGTCATGGTAAAACATGATAAGTTATATTATGAGTATTTTCTTGTGTAAAATTTGGAACATCATATTTCCATCAGTTTTTGAGATAATACCTTGACATTATACATAATAATTTTTCCTATACCAATAACCATGATGTGACGAAATATGATTTATACCTACAACTATTAGTCACTTAACAGGTAGTGTCCAAATTTGTTTTTGGCGCAATATGATAAAAGCAAAAAAGCAAAAATAGACTAAACAACAATTAGAGATTAATTTTGTTCATACTGTTTGTATACACAAATTGTCATGTTTAAAAGTTGAATAATGTTATGTTGACTGTTTTATTTTAGATATTGTGTGGAACGATGAGCGTAAAATTGATTTTACAATGATGTGTGTTTTTTTATTTTATTTTTATTTTTGTGTCTGCCATCACCTTTTAGGACAGTAGAAATGCTTAGATTTTCTTCAACAGTATCTTTTCTGATTGGAAAGAAAATCTAGTTGGTACTTTAAGGGGTCAAAAGTAAATATTCCACAGTGGTTTTGAAAAACGTCGTGAAAAACAAAAGAAAAATTAAGGAAAAACGGGAATTTTACGCAAAATCTGTTTTCGAGAAAATCGATTTTGGTTTTTGGTGTAACTCTAAAACAAATGAACGTAGGGACATGACATTTTGACTGAATATTTATAATTGCATTTCCTATACACCATAACATTTTCCAAATATTTTGACTTATTTTGAGCTGTTTACGGACATTTTCAGATTCTATTTTTTTTAGGTTTTTTTTTCTATAAATATCAATAAAATTTTATCTGTTGGGTAAAAAAGATTTAAAATTTAAAAGAAGGCTCCTAGGTTTTTGTTTCAAAGGCAGATGAAAAAAATTAAAAATCCTTAGTCACAGTTGTTATTTATAAGCATTTAAAGTTCAAATCTTGACCAAATACGAAAAAATCACGAAAAATAGCAAATTATTTTGAGTTGAGAATTTATAAAAATTTTTCTTTTTAAATCTAAAATTTGAAAATGTAATACAAGATTATCCATAAGTTTGTGTACCTTTATCAAAAAAAAAAACGTCTAAAAGGAATTCAAATTAAATTTTTATGTGCGTTTAAAATTCATATTTTTACAACATTTGATATTCACTCGGTTTCTCATGTTTTTCTTATTTTGTTATAATTAAAAAACGTATGACCGTAGATACTTAAAAATATCACTGAATGTCTTAGCTATGTATTAGCATTTTCTATACACGATAAAGTTATTTTGAGTTTAGTATTCATTTAGATTTTCAAGATTCTAAGATTTGAAAATATAATACAAGATTATCCATAAGTTTGTTTACCTTTATCAAAAAAAAAAAAACGTTTACAAGAAAGTCAAAATAAATTTTTGTGAGCGTTTGAAATTCATATTTTTACAATATTTGATATTTACTCGATTTCTCATGTAGTTAAAAAACGAATGAATGTAGATACTTGAAAATTTCATTGAATATTTATATTAGCATTTTCTATACACGATAAAATTTTGTGAATAATTTGTGTCTTTTTGAGCTGTTTACAGACATTGTCAGTTATCATTTTTTTTTTTTTTCAATAAAATTTTATTTTAAAAACGTGAAAATTTAATGCAAGGCTCCTGATGTAATGCTACAATAGCAGTTGAAAAATATTAAAAATATATAGGCACAGTTTTTTTTTATAAGCATTTAACCTTCGAATTTTTACAAAATTATGAAATTTAAAATTTAATAATTATTTTGTAGTGACAAATTTATAAAATGTTCAACTTTTATAGCTAAGGATTTTAAAACAAATTTCCACGTAAATAGATAAATATATAAATTAATTTATTCACAATATTATCATCAAATATACTTGCTAATATCATAGGCTGACTGACCGTTTTCCAAATTAAATTAATGGTTTGATAATGATTCAATTAAAATATAAAATGAAATTAACTGAATATAATATACAAAAAAAATTTATAAATTGGTTCGAAATCGAATGAAATAAAATAAATTTGCCAAAAAACGCATATATTTATATTATTTGAAATTAATATTGTTTTATTGGAAAATCGCGTTTTTTTAAACATAATATCAGCTTTCGGCTTCATGATACAGAGTCGTGAATCGGTTTTATCGACACTCGCAACACGAACGTCAATGGAAGTTTGTACTAGTACATTTTTGCACCGCGCATATTGTCTTTTGTTTAATTTCGGACTCGTAGAAGCGTGCCGGTCCGATAAAATGTATCATTGCTTTCTCTAAGTTTTGATAACGTCCTATACGGCTCTAGTCGCGAATAAAATGTACAAGGCATGGCGCACAATAATAATATTTCATATCGCCAACGTGCAATAATAGAATAGTCCAGAGATTTATCAAAAAATATTGCGCGCGACGTTGAAACGAAAGATTTCGGATGACAATTTATTTATCGCGCGAAGAGGAGCTCGGGCTTAACATAATATTGTTGTACGGACCTGCTGGGCGAATCAATAACATTTTTTATTGCGCACCGAACAATGAATAATGAGTATTGACAAATGCAGTGGATGAACGGCGTTAAGTGTAGGCAATTCGGTTACACACCGGTGCGCTAAACGGACGGTTGTCACCAGAAAGCGATAATAATAATATTTGCAGCCGATTTTTTTTTTACCGCAGTGTTACGGTCAATCGTCGTTCAATGCATTATCCCGCAGACAGCATAAACATATTTCCCAACTATGGTTAAAAATATTTTCAGGAAAATAATATAGTTGTCAAAATATGTTAAAAAGTCGAGTAAATAATTAGGAAATTTTTTTGGTTATATTCTTTGGTCCAAAAGTTCATATTATATTTGAAAATATTTTATAAAAAACATTCACAAAATATTTTAAAAATATTAAGTCAACATTTCTATGCGATCATATATAGTACAATATTTTTTTATCATAATAAGAAAATATTTATAAAATATTATTAGTCAAACATTCATTATTCGACCACTTTAAGACATTCACAAAATATTATCATTCCCCAAAAAATGACGTTTGGGGTGTTACACAGGTCAGGTAAAAATAATATGTAATATTCGATAATATTATAATCACAACAATAACAATATATAATATTATAGCACAGGACTGAAGTGCATTCATTGGCGCAACTAGGGAGGAGGGAGGGTGGTCACTTGTTCACCCCCAAAATATAAAAGACTTATGCCCGTATGCATAGTCATTTTATGTGTCACATAAGACATAATTATGTATTACATAGGCCATAAACAAACACATAATGTTATGCGCTAAAATTCCGCCACCTAAGTCTTAAGTGATACATAAATTTGTTATTTTTACGTGCTATCAATATTTTTTGACTCAAAATAAAATTGACTCATAAATTTAAAAAATATAGTAGTATGGATGATTTTTATAACTTTGTGAATTATGTAGAAATGGTTGTTGAATATTTCAACGAATTTGATGTTGAACGAATTCCAAGAAGGTATATTCGTAATATTGAAAATCCGTTTGAAAAATATAATGACAGTACATTTTTAAAACGTTATCGATTTCCAAAACTTATTGTCATTGATCAGTTATTAAATTTATTAGGTATTAACTATGCCAATAATCGAGGATTGCCTATACCTCCCATTCTACAGTTATTGACAACATTACGATTTTATGCAACAGCAAACTTTCAAGTTACCACCTACCTAATTTTAATTTGTAAAAATTATTTAAGACATGTTAGGTACTTTTAATGTATAGACTATCTGTGGAGACTTGAGAGGCATTGACCAGAGTACTGTGTCTAGAATTATTAAAAGAGTTTCCCATGAGATTGCTAGTCGTTTTAGGGACCATGTAAAGTTTCCTCAAACTGAAGCTGAATGGACAGTCATTAGACAACAGTTTTTCGAAATAGCTGGAATTCCAGGTGTAGGAGGATGTATTGATTGTACGCATATAAGAATACAAAATCCAGGTGGTATAAATGGAGAAGTATTCAGGAATCGTAAAGGATGGTTTTCTTTGAATGTTCAAGTAGGTACCTAAACAATATAATAATAATATTATATTTATTTATTCAATCCAAAAATATTATAGTTAGTTTGTGGTCCATTGATGGAAATACATGATTTGGTGGTTAGATGGACAGGTAGTTACCATGATAGCTTTATCTTCAATGCCAGTCATGCATGTGCTGTATATTCTAACAATAATCATAACCTTATACTTCTGGGAGACAATGATAATGATGATAATATACTGTATTTTTTTAAAATTAGTCATGTAGTAAGCACATTAAATAATTAATAAATTTGTTTAGGATATGCATGCAAACCTTACATATTTACACCTTTACTTAATCCAGTAACAAATGCAGAGAAAAATTATAATAAAGCTCATATCAAAACCAGAAATATCGTAGAGCGAGTATTTGGTGTATGGAAAAGAAAATTTCCATGTCTAAGGAGAGGTTTAGCTAATTCACCAAACACAATAGTTTCAATAATTGTAGCTTGTGCTGTACTATATAACATAAGTTTAAAATTAAGATTACCAGAATTTGCTGTTGAAGATGAAACTGTTGAAGAAGTAAATCATTTTGTTAATGATGAAAATAGAGAGATTATTGGTGCAGCTGCTCGGAGAGCTTACATTATTAGACATTTCACTTGACTAAAATATTTATTATATTTATCAAATTCCTTAATTTGTTACATGTGATAACAAAAAATTAGTTTATTTGAAAAATAATACAATTTAAAGAAGTAAACAAATAGGTTAAACAAATTAGTAACACTTATTGATAATAATATTTAGTAGGACTTAATTTACAACTTATGTTTTGTTTATAATACAATATATTTAAAATTTTTGATTTTGATCTCTTAAATTACAAATTTTTAATAAAAGTTTTTCTTTTTTTAACTTAAATAACTCATTTTCTTCTGCGCGTTTGGCTATCAAACCTTCAATTAAAAGTTTTTGATAATCTATCTGAAAATTAAAATTAAGTAGTTTAGATTATGTATGTTTAACATAACAATATTGGTTAATATTAAAGTAATTTAAGTAAATAGGAAAAGAAAATTTTAAATAAATATTCATAACACATTTAATAATTGTATTCATTTCAAATTATAGAAACTATAGGAGGTTAAATGCAATGTTGTAAAAAATACTTTTTACAAGAATTTAAGTAATTACTCAAATACTCTTAAAATAAAGTATTTAAAATACCACCCAAATACTATAAATAGTAAAGTATTTCAGTAATACTCAAATACTTTTCAGAAGTATTTGAAATAAACTTCAAATACAAATCATGTATACTACAGCACACTTTATGTAGTACAAAAAGTGTAGTATGTACTACAAAATTTGAAAATGTGTAGCAAATAATGTTTTTTTTTCTATTATTACTACCTACTGATTTTGTGGGTCTTCAGTATCTGTGTACATCACCGGCTATAAACGTTTAATTAAAATTCAGTGTGTAGTACGAAAAATTGAAAATTTCAGGGCTTGCCGCCGTCCATAATAAACGATAATGATAATTATTGAACAATTTTCTTGGTAAATAGGTAGTAGGTACTAATAATTAGAAAAAATATATTCGTATAATTAAATAATTATAATGTTTAAACTATAAAGCATAATAGCCGTTAAGTAGAAACTTTTTACATAATATTATATATTTTGTTATTTTATTATTTGAATACTTTTACTCAAATACATTACAACACTGGTTAAATGGAATTATGAAAAAGGTGGAATGTAGTATATTACTTTAAAAAGTATGGACATCTCACCAATGACCAATTAGACAGTGTTTAAAAAATGTTTTCCTGATATTCTGCTGGCTATTCCTACTGATACAAAAAACATACCTATGACTTGTATGAAGACGATTCACATTCAAAAGATGATTTAAGCTTTTTTAGTCTTAAATTTGCTTCCTCACTTACCATACGTTTAGTAGATTTTTTAGACAAATTTGATGTGGAAGGAACTACAAAGAATAAATAGTAAAATAACAAATTTACCAGACAACCAAATTTTTGATTCTATTAGAGCAAAAAGTGCCATTAAAAGCCAAAATAAAAATAAAATTTGGTAGGTTAATATATAAAATAAATTTGTTCCAAAATAAGAAATAACATTCAAACATTTGGTTTAAAAATTGTATGAGTACCTAGGTAATATCAATAACAATATCTCATTACCTCATTAGTTATAATTACATAAAGACAAAAAACTATAGGTAAAATCAGTTTATAAAAAATAGTGAAAATTCCCAAAATTTTGACTGTCTGGTAAAATGGAAAGTATAATATAGAATATTAATAGGAAATATATAATACCATTTTTCAAAGGGGATTTTTGAATAGGAGAAGAAGTATGAGGAGGATTGAAGGAATTATAGTTTTCTTCATGCACACTACGGTTAACATTCACAATATTTGCATCATAATTTATAGCTTCCTCAGATACATTAACACCGTTAAAGTATGAACCAAATTCTTTTTCTGTAGTTGGACCTACTATTACATTTTGAAATAATTATAATTTAATCAGAAAATTCAATAATTAGTTTAGAACAAGAATTAATCTAATGACAGACTCACCTGTGTCATCAGTTATTGGTGCATTGACATTTAATAAAATATTTGAATGCATAATTATGTCATTTAATGGGAATAAGTCTTGTGTCTGGGATATAGAAATAAGGTCTTGTGTTATGTTTCCAGATTGCTCAAGAGCAATTCCATCGCTATCATACGTATTTTTCACTTCCACAATTTGAGGTTGAACTAATATTTCATTTATTTCTGGTGTACTGTCATTAAAACTTTCTTTTTCAGGGCCTCCTCCAGTTTCCATGTGTTCTTTCCTTTCTCTTGCAAATCCTTTTCTACTTTTGGCTTTTTCAACCTCCCAAAAACGGCGAAGACATTTTGAGTCTCTCTGGTAAACAAATTATATCTCATGTAGGTACGCATTTACAACTTATTTTTACTTTAGTATATTAAAATATATTTTCATCAGTAGTGCGAAAACAATTTTACTAAAAGTTTATGATTTGAAGCTTGTAACTAGGTAGCTACAATAAAAATAAGTAATCACAAATTTGTAACATCATAATAATTGGTTGAATACACCAGTAAATCAAATTAATTATGGAAGTTACAAACAGAAATATTTATTTTATATTACATTAAACAAGAAGGTATAGTATATAATATACCTAATTTGCCTATATAGTATAAGTCATATAGGTACTTACTTAGTTTGCACCTAAGTGAGTGTTGAAATTAACAGCAATTCTTTCCCAAGCTGAGTTTTTGTCCCTGTTGCTAAACTTATCTGTTTTTTTGCATTCAATTATGTCCCTTTCTTTTGATATGCAGTGTAATATTATTGATTTTTCCTCTTCAGAAATATTAGGAGCTCGTTTTGTTTTTTCTGAATTGCTCGTCATTATATAAAATATTTTTATTAAATTAGAAAACAAAATGAATTATACAAATTTGAATTACGAATAATAGTAATACTATTATTCGTTATCTTATCAATTTTCACTAATGTGAACATAGTAACCCTGATAACAATGGTTATTATAACATAAACTTTTACATAGCTATTGAATACATAAATATTGTCTATGCGAGACACAACTTATGTGGGACATAATAATAGTTATGGGTTACATAAAAATATTATGGGCAACTTAGCCAAAGGTCACTTAAGCAACTATATGTGACACATAACAACAGGACTATGCATACGGGCATTAATCCATATTGATTTGTCGTATATTGCAGACAGTCGTCTAAATAATATTATTTAATATATAATATGTACCTAATATAGGTGGGAATATGTGCTGCTGAGGCGACAATAATATTTTCTATATATAACACCGCCGTACGCGCAGAAACGGAGGCCCCCTTGTCGCTGAGTGATTCGGCGAGGACGTAGGTACGACGTGCCTGTGAAACGCCGATCGCAGTGCGGGCCAGGCGATCTGAATGTGCTCAGTGTTTTATTTATGTTTGTTTTGATACAATAAAAGTGTTTCCGACCCGAAAACCCGAGTTGAACATTATTTTAGTCATTCTTACGTTCTTACCATTTGTAGGAGCAGCGCCGGGATATGCGTACTATGCGTCAATGAAGTCTTATTAAACTGAATAGTGCCAAGGTATAATGTGATCTTTGAGTCATTTCAACTAGATAGGAACGGACTAAGAATATTGACAAGCGCATACCATCGTACCTCGACGAGTTAACAGTGTCATTCTAATTAACTTCGGAGAGTGTCATTGACCTAACCTTTGATATTTTGTAACATGAATATTTCAGATGAAATATATAAAAATAAATAATAATAATAATAATAATAATAATAATAATAATAAATATTACCTATTCGGCAAGTTTTGTAAATTTATGGTTTTGACTATGAGTAACAATATTATACTAATTGTTATTTATTACATAATTGTTATCTCAACCTAAACCTAGTGTGGTGGAATGCATGTTTCTATATATTGTTACTTAGTCTATTGAATATTGTACGATAAGTTTTGGAATGTTACTTGTTACCTCTGATTGACAAAATTATTTACCGTCATGTAAGTACACAAAATAATACACACGCAAGAAAACCCATGGCTAACGGCCGTTCTTGCCGGGCTGGTGGTGTGGTCACTGGCCATTTTTCGTGTCACGTACTATTATTATTATTATTAATGAACAACATTGAAAAGATATTTACGAATATTGGGTATTTGTGTATACGAAATAATGTTTATTATTATCATAAGTCATGTGCAATCAAAATTGGTTTAGAGAATGTTTATAGTCCATAAATTTATAATATAAAACATAAATACCGAAATATATAAATAGCATCTCATGTATTGCTCGTCAGACTTATCAATTGTCATTAATTTCAGACGTATTGCAAATACGGAAAGAATAGACCGCTGTTCTATTATTCATATTTTAATTATAGTTTAAAAATATTTATACAATTCTGGAATAATTCTGGCTAATTACATAAATTGATTAGTATATTATTTTATGTATTATTAACCGAATACAGAATATTAATTACTTAAAAGTAATAAGTACTAAATAGGAATAATTTATAGTCTTTTCAGAATAACGTCATATGTTTTTAGCCCTGGATGTTATTTTACGTACAAGTTGTGCCTCAGATAATGAGAATAAAAATAAAACATTTTCGAACAGATTTTCTCCAAAAAAAGTATCTTGTAAATTTATCTAGATAAGTTAAATTTTTATCTAAAATAAATACTTAGATAACTTATATTTATTTATCTAGATAAGATAAAAAAATAATTATCTGGATAATTTATCTAGATAAGTCCTAACACTGGTCATTAACTAGAGAATACGAGGATAAGGCGTATAGTTGGCTTACCACGCACTGTCCAATACGGGCGATACCACAGATTATTTTGAAGTAAAAACGTTCGACAAATACAAAAATGTTGTACTTTATTGAATATTGATGATTATATAATAAGTGGGCACTTCACTATTATATCCCAATTCCCAACATTCCCACGCAGCTATAACATAATACTATTCGTGGGCTGAGTATGAAAAGGTTCTATGTCACAATATCCAATTGCTCAGCCGAGCGATTCTTAAGTTTAATACCAAATATATATTTTTCCGGTTATCTTATGAATATAGCCATAATTTTAATGAATTAATAAATACAATTATTGTCAGATGCATTGTTAATATTAAGTATTAGACATCCACACATTTTATAAGACCCAAACAACTGGAAAAAAAGTGTTAAAGAATAACCAAGTTCTGTGTATATAGAACCATTTTCATTCTTCCAACTAAATTATATACATGGAACTTTTTTCTTTTTTCGTAATCCCATACAATATTTTTACTTCTTATCGGAGTAACCGAAACATGCAACATCAATATTTATAATGAAATTTGGTTTTACATTAATGTTTAATCGAAAATAATTATTAAAAATTTGAGCGAATAAATAATTAAATTGCTTAATATACCTACCTAATTTTATTATTTTAATTAAATTGCATATTGAGACTATATTATAATGTATATCCCAGCTAATACTATAACTATATTAAGTAATATCACATTATCACATCATCGTTGACACGTCTTAAAAAAAACATTAAAACAAAATTATAAATATAAATTGATGGCAATTGAAATTGATAACATGCTAAACAATTTTAAAATTCAATTTTTAATAATAAGATAATATTATTAAGTCTATAATATTCTATTATGACTAATTTGTACAACAATGTTGTACGATATTATTGTAATTTTTGTTTTTATTGTATCATCGACGTGTATTATTGATAATACCTTTTAAAACTAACCAACAATGAATAAAACATGACGATAGAACCTTTTCATACTTACGTAAACTTATCAGAATAAAAAAGTTCTATCGAACTACAACTATAATCACGATTCAGTAATTTTTCATGACATAATAGAACCTTTTCATTTTCTGTATCTCACTAAGTATTGTATGTAGGAACACAGTTTTTGGACAAAAAGATCCACAGTCGAAAACTAAACAAATGTATGCAAAAAAACGATTTTTGAAAAAAGTGGACATAGAACCTTTTCATTCTCAGCCCGCGTATTATGAATGCAATTCAATATATTCGGCCCAGTTGATCCGTAGAGTTTGACATGCCTGATGCACTACGTATGTGTATGACTGAGTAAACGCAGACATATTTATTATAATTTAAAAAAAAAACGATAATATTTTGTAGCAAGAAATATTATTTGTTTTTTTTTTTTACGAGTTGTTATATTGAACTGAAGTAATTTATTTACCTGTTTAAATAAAAACCAAAGAGTTATAATAATAATATTATACCTTCAAAGTTCTATGATATTTTATTTACTAAAATTATGTTTGGATATTTTATGGCGATTTATGTAATCGTAATAATATATTTTTGCGTTGCTAAAAACTAATTTTTTTGAAATTTCGAAACCACTGTAAATTATTATTGTTAATCGGGATGGTGATACTATTCGTAAAACGTATAATATTGAGCCACGTAACTACGTAAGTCATCCACGTTTACGTGGGTATAGTACAGGCGTGTAAATCACGTGGCGGCCCTGAGCTCATTTTATTGTGTCCCGCGGATAGCCATGTCGATGGAAATTAATTGTAAAAATGAATTGATGGACGCTTGTGGAAATAATTACACAATTTATTCCATTCAGAAACAACTACGCGCAGGTGTTTAACAAGACTGCATGCAAGTATTACTTCATTAGGAATAGCAGCGAATATAACAACTATCGTGTAAAATGGACTTGATATCGTTTTTTTTTTTTTTATTCAGTTATGATCAGGGTTCGGGACCTAAAGCATTTGCTTATTTTTATGGATTGACTTAAAATGTAGCAGAGTGCTATGGAAGTGTATGTCGTGTTACGACACGTTCAATTGTGAAATTTGAAAGTGCTTTTTTGCTTTTTTTCATAAATTTTTCAAAACAATGCTTATTTCCAGCTTTTCTTGTTATTTTTGCCTTTTTGACCAGGTTTTCTACTTTTTTATGGTTTTTTACTGCAAAGTTGATATTGATAGAATTAAAACTAAATCATTTAATGCAATAATGACGGTAAAATGTAATTAATTAAATTTTTTTCAACTATTTGTAAATATCGTTTACATTTTAATTTTCAATCCCTCGGAAAATCTTTAAATAATAATGCAAATCGTCTAGAAAGTGAAGTTTGATTTTTTTTTATAATATAAAGATTTATTTTTATTTTTTTGATTATTTAGTTAGAAACTTTTTCTAATCATTATGTTTAGCACAGTTATACAAATTATGTCTATAGTACCCACTTCATCATGTAAATAGAAAGATTTTGATGCAATATTTTTGGTTGAATTTAAGTTTTTTAAATGCTTATTTGAGTGCTTATAATGATGTTTTTAAGCGCTTATTATAATAGTTTTAAGTGCTATAAGTCCCGAGCCCTGGTTGTGATATTATAATTTTTTTTTTTTTTTTTGGTGGGAGGGGGAGATTGTTAGGGTCGGTTAATTGCCCAATTAGTATAATTATTGTTCAACAGCCGCGTGAATAGTTCTATTTCAACCAGAACTATAGAAACAATGCACATCATAAAAAAAAAATTCTTCTGGACTCGCGATTGGTATATATTTTTTCGTTTATACGACGCGAGACTCCATAATTAGTGCATATATTTTTTTATTTCTTCGTTGAGTCACGTGGACTTGAATAGCGTGCACCGCAAATTGCCCTGTTTAATCACCTCTTCGTATAATATTATACGCAAGTCCGTAGCGCTGACCGCCATTAAGAGGTGACCGTTAAACAGACCTTTGCCGTTTTCCACTTTTACCTCCGTAATGTTCATAATATTACTGTTGTACCCAAAGAAAACGTTGTGACGCGAAGTCTTACAGTACAACAGTGATATTATATGATCTATAAACGGGGTTGCACGAGTGTCATAAGAATTTATATTCTGCTTAAGGATAATAAAATACAAACGCATTTGGTGGACGGCCAATTCATACTGAAATGTTATCAAAAAAAAAATAAATATTTTTAATTAATTCTGTTGGCATAATATTCGACACACATATTATAACCATATTATAATACACACATATATAACCGAGTGTGTAAATGTCAGAAAAATAAACGAAATATTAAATTTATAATAATCTCTAGTTGTTCGCGAGCTACATAAGTGAGACTACTAGGTTGTGAAAATTAAAGTTTAGAATAATGCGATATAATCGCAAACAGAATTTTTTTTCCTTGCCAATTCTATGTTTACAGCGCTTGACTGTTAATTTAATAATAATTTCGTTGATATCGTAGCATTTTAGATTCTGAGCGGAGCGATAGAGTAGTCGAAATAATACTTCGATTTCCAACTTCAGTATCTTGTTCGATGCGAAAGTGAATATTGATGGTGCACTGGGGAGGTTAAAATTTAAAATTCCCGATAGCTTTCAAAAGCGACGGGAAAAACGACATAAAAATTAAGCAGTGTTGAGCATTATCTAGATAAATAATTAATTATCTTTTATCTTATCTAGATAATAAACAAAATTAGTTATCTGATGAATTATTGAGTTATCTAACGTAATTCATCTAGATAAATAAATATATTTATTCAAAAAATTCGAAAAATTGAACTTGAAAGTCTTAATATATTAAATTCCTATTAAATTAATAAATCATCCTTGCACAAATACAGAACAATAACAAAGTAATAGGTAATAATTTTCCATGCCACTTTTATGTTATTTCTATATTCTAATTATGCCGATTTATACGGGCTACGGCCGAATATTATGTTGCAACGTTGTGTCGTCGACTCGTCTTCCGTCGACTGCCGTGTAGGTACACCATAATCCAAAGTCCATAATTTATTATTGGGGATAATAATAATTAATATGTGCACAAGAGTACAAGACCACACTACACGTCTACACACTACCTACACAAACAGGCACATCATTACATCAATGACATTTTGAATAGCTCTCGCGTATAACTGATGTATATTGTATATTATATTCTTATAAGCTTGTGTGTTCAATTTTAAATTTCTAAATATAGGTAACATAAATGAATGCAGATTTCCCAAAATGGTATAGTTATATAATGATATTATAAATGTTATTGTATGGTTTTATATATTAATAAATCCATAATATATTATATCATATTATAAAGCTATAATAGTTATAAGTACCTTATATTCTATGTTTGAATATTTCTATAACAGTCAGACAGTGGGTACAAATTCAATATACGTCTATATCTACATTAGTGTACACTGTTTATTATTAAATACGTATACTAGTTTTGAAATTGTTGATAAATCATAAATATACATTAATACCATTTCTACTAAAACAACAACAATTATTATTACCATATTCTTAATAATAATATCATAATGGTCTCAGACCACAGACGACGAATGACGGTGTGAGTGTGCCGTGCGACAAAGTTGGTTACCGATAATTTTTGTTTAGTATTGTGTTTACTGTTTAGTTTGCTCAGTTTTGGTTTGATTTATAATTTTAACATAATGGAAAAATTCATCAATCGAAGCACAAAAAAACAAAACATTGTGTGTGAAGACGATCCTGTACACAATTTGGAAACAATAGAAAAATCAAAATGTTACATATTTAACGGCAAGTTTTTCAAAATAATAAATGAAGAAGACAATGAAAAAAATAAAATATTCGCACAGTGCCAAAATTGTCCTAAAATCGTGCATGGTCATAAGGGATCTACTGGAAATTTTTTAAGTCACATCAAGGTAGGTACTTAAATAAAATTAATTAATTATTATCAAGACCTAAAATATGTCCAATTGCAGGGTATGTACCTATAGTAGTTAGTACCTACACACTTTTAGTTCAATTAATAACAATGATAGATTTCGATAGGTACCTAAAACACCTGTGTTAGGCCCTATTAATAATTATTTGCCCTGAATGTCTGAATTTTTTTTAATTATAATTGGTTAGGTATTATAATATGTTGATAATTTTTTATTCAAATAGGTACATATTTATTTGAATAATTATCAAGATATAATTTTGCCCGACTGCGTATTATTATATAATTATATGTATTATTATAAATTTACTGTTATAGTTTAAACATTCACATTTGATGGAAAAAGTCAAAACAGCTAAAACTGTTAAGAAAAATGTACAATCCATAAAAAAACAAGAAACCTTGCCGTTATCGCATACAAATAAAATATCAAAACAAAAAGTGAGTATTTATTTGATATGTATGATTTACACTAAACTATTTGATTTTACTTAATGATAATTTGTGTACCTTTCAAGTCACTTGGTAGTTCCATAATCAGTGGCGTAAATTGGTCTAAATTGTTGGGTTGCAATAAGTTTCTAGGTTGGACAGACTTTTGGGAGGGCTTAGCCCATCACACCTCCCCAAAAATGTTTTCTTTTATTCTATATTTAATATTACAAGTACATAAGCTCAACAAAACTATTTTAACCCTAAAAGCTTAAACACATATTGTCATATCGTATCTATTGGTATTTGGTATATATTATGAATATGCACTATAATTAGTAGGGTAATAATTACTTACTGACTACCGTCAATAAAATATGTTTAATTTTCTTAAAGAATATATGAATACATAAAATACAACAATTATTTTATTTCATAAAATTAATATTTTAAATAACAGCTGCTATTTAGATTTTTATAATATGTACTGTTTATATTTGTATTTGAATTTATATGTTTAAATACATATTTATCACTTTTATACTACACAAATTAACCAAAACATTTACTATTATTTATTTCACGTAGGTAACTAGTTAAAGAATTTTCACTTTGAATTGGTAGAAGTAGGTATTTAACAAAATATCCTTAAATATTTAATGATATTAAATTATTATAAATATAATTTCAATAAATTGTATACGAATACTAAATATATGATAGGAAATTAATTATTCACTAGATTTAGGTACCATTTTTGATTTTTTTCTGGGGAATGGAGGTTTTCTTCAGATAAGCTAACATTTTTCTGAGCATTTGTATTAGTATTTTTTCTTAAGCAGGTACAACAATTAGTACCGAAATAATACAAAAAATATATACCAAAATAAATTTAATTTGCTCAATAATATAATATTATCTTAATAATTTATTTAAAAATTAACTTACAGATCAAATATATATTTTTTTATTTGTCAAAATTGTAGTTTTAATATAATATAAATCAGTAATATATTTTAAGGGCTACTTTAAACTTAATGCATACTAAATAGGTATGTGTACTAAACAATTATACAAATTTAAAGAAAAAATAGACACTTACTTTCGACTTTTTCGATATTTTTACAATAAATTTATCCATTTTAACAAGTTGTCGAAACACTTTTAATTTTGAATCGTTCGCGGATAAGAAATAAAATGATACAAGTGTCAAAATAAATGCATGTATAAAACAAATAAATAATAATTTTAAACTATGACACGTTTTTACTATCAGCTGCCATTGAGACTCGGAGTCGGCCGATCACAATAAAATATAAATATACATATTGGTATAATAATAGAAAATGGTTAATGACAAAACTATAAAGAAATGTGGAAAGGATACAATATTATAATAATTCCAGTGCTTCAAAACAAAGTTAAACATTGGTTCTCAAAATATAAATTTGTTAATTTATTATTATATTGATATTTCAATTTTTTGAAAACTGAAATCGTGATTTTTTGGAGTCGCAAAAAGATACTCTTGCGACCCTATAATATTTTCAGGGGTCGCAAGTGCGACCCCGTGCGACCCCCAGTTTACGCCACTGTCCATAATTGTTTTAATACCTATTTATTGATATTTTAATTTATTCATTCTTATACAGAGTAATTTGAAATAGAAATTGTTCAAATATTATTTGTGTTTAATAATGTAATGAAAAAAGATTTTTAAATATTAACAAAAAAAAATTTTTATTTATTTAAATAAAAAATTACCGATTTAGTTAACAGTTTTTATAACCGCGCCACCGCGGTGTTGGAAATTGAAAGATAATTGAGATTTTTCTCCAAATATGTGGTACATTTTCTTATCGAGTAGTGTAAAAAAATATAAATATAGATTAATATATTACTGTTCAGTAAATATTTTGAAATTATAGATGTATATTAATGGTTAAATACTCTGACACAAATAATTAATTCATGGTAAAAACCTAAAGATAATAATATATAGTATATCATGTTTTATGACTGAAAAGTAGATCAAATTGTGGTAAATTAATACCTACAGTTATTATAGATTTATTTTTTTTAAATATAAATATTATACTTTATACAGAACAATTAGGTTTACCTATATTTTGCTTTTTTTTAAATTTTTTTTGTATTGTTTGTAACTTTGTAAGTAATTTAATATTTCATTTTTCAGATTACTGACTTAACCTTTGCATATATTGTGGAAGAAATGAGGCCATTAGTGACTTGCGAAAAACCAGCATTCAAACGCCTCATAAAAGGATTATGCGGCCTTGGCGATACAACTTCATTACCAGATCGTAGAGTCATGTCTAATGAGTTAAATAATAAGTACACATCATACATAACCATGTTAACTGATTTAATAGCTAAACAAAATTTTATATGTACAACGGCTGATATTTGGTCTTGCAATAACAAAAGTTATTTGGGTATGACTGGTCATTTTATTGATGAGCATACCTACATTAGACATTCATACATTCTTGGTTGTAGAAGGATTAAAGGAAGTCATACATTTTTAAATAATATAACAGAGATAATGAATGAAATAACTCATACATATAATATCCAGAACTCTAAAATATCACATACCGTAACAGATAACGCTAGCAATTTTGGCAAGGCATTCAGAACATACTCTTTAAAATCTATTGGTGTGGCGTTTTCAAACATTGGTAATGATAACTGGTTTGCTGATGAATCTATATGTGATGATCCTAATACTGGGGTAGAAATTGATAATTCTAGTACAGATTTTGATACGGTAGATTTCTCCACATTCTTTTTGAATTCTGAAGATATGGAAAGTGATGAAATATGCTTACCAGATCATATAACATGTTCTGCACATACTCTTAGCTTGATTGCAACTGTTGATGTAGACAACATTTCTGATCAGTCTTATAAATTAACTTCTAAAAATGCTTTTAATACATTATGTAGTTTTTGGAATCTTTTAAGTCGTAGTACAGTGGCCTCAGACAAGGTATATGATATCTGCGATTGAAAATTTCCTATACCTATTGTAACTAGGTGGAATTCCTCATTTGACGCTGTAAAAAAAATTATTGCACATAAAGAAACAGTAAAATCTTCATTTACTGAATTGAAACTTGAACAACCAACAAAAAAAAATTGGGTATTTTTAGAAGAATACTGTGCAGTTATGGAACCGCTTGCCATTGCACTTGACAAATTACAAGCTGAAAAATCTTGTTTTCTAGGATATGTCGCACCTACTATAATATCGTTAAGACTTTTATTAATTCAACAGACAAATTTAATATATTGCAGACATGTAGCGTTATCAATTATTAAAAGCCTATAAAAAAGATTTTATTTTATATTTGATTTAGAAAACATAAAAGGTAAGCCATATATCATTGCTTCAATATCTCATCCTAGGTTTAAACTTTCATGGATACCTAGTCAATATTTAACTTTCTGTAAAAATTATTTTTTGTCTGAATGCAATTTCATAAACTCATTAACCAATTCAGATTCTAATTCTGTTGAAAATGATTCTGCTGGTAGTGATGAAGAATTTTATGGTATTTTAACACAAAGTAAATATTCACTTGATCGTTCGGCTTCTGATAGTGTACAGTTAAATTTAAATAGTACTAATGAAGTAACTGTACAAGCACTATCTTATTTAGATTCTAAAAATAAAGACCTTGACATGTTAAACACATTCCCAGTTGTCAAAAAGGTCTTTTCTAAATATAATACAACTCTCCCGTCCTCAGCACCAGTAGAAAGGCTATTTAGTAGTGGATCTCAAATCTTAACCCCGAGAAGAAACAGGCTTCAGGATAAGACTTTTGAAATGTTATTGTGTTGTAGGTGCTTAATGCTTAATGAAAGAATTTAATAATTATTAACAATGTTGATATGTAAAATATATCATGATTTTTTTTATATTTCATGAAGTTTATGTTTTTTTTTCCAATATTTTACTTTGGTCCCAGGTAGAAAGGGCTTAAGTCAATTTAATCAACTTTTCAGAACAGCTGTTTGAAAGTTTGGAAATTCCTACATGTTTTAGAATTACAACCATGAATATTATAGAAATCATTTATGTATTTTAATTAAATTCTATGTACATTTATGACTTAAAATTCTTGAATTTATAATTATTCATAGACTTAACTGTAGTTAAGCCTTTTGGATTTCACTCTTTCTGACTTAAGTCTTTTTTTTTACAACATAAGCCTTTTGGATCAAATAAATTATGACTTATGTGATTTTGATCAAAACTTAGATATTTTACCTTTAATAAAAAGAAACTCATTATAATAATATCTAGTAGGTGTTTAAAAACAAATTAATACTTAAGAATATATTTTTAATCAATAGTACATTATATAATATTTTGATAAAAGAATTTAAGTTTATAACAAATGAGTCTTAAAACATAATAATAAAAAAAAGATTTTAACTTTTTTAATATAAGAATTAATAAAATAAATAGTTTTCCTTTTAGTTTTATTTAACATAAAATGATTAGATTTAATCAGATTCGCTGAGATCTGGATCATAGGATGGGTCTTCACTATCATTGCTTTTTATATTTTTATAAAAATCATGGTAGATATCAGGAATTAAAGGAAGGAGATCCATTAAGTCTTTTTTCTTTTCTTTTGAAATAGGTAATGGTTCATTGTATGCTTGTTCTAATGCAAATTCTACATTTCTTGTTCCCCTTCTTCTTAAATTTAATATTTTAAATTGTTCATCTTCATTTAGACTTTTTTTGTAATACATTTTACCTATCAATGAAAAACTATATCTGACCCACGATACATCATGCCAAAGAAACTTTTCCCCTTCTTCATTAACTTTTCTTAAAACTAAAGGTCCTTTGACAATTTTAGCGAAGTTCAAAAATTCATTCTGTTTCATCTCATGGACATGAAATGGTTTTCTTTTGTTTGTGCAACTTATTAAAGTTGCCCAATCTCTAAGGTGTGCTACAGTGATTTCAGATTTTTTTTTTTTGGTCATTTCGACCATTTGAATAGTTCTTCTTTTCATAATTGTTTTTTTACAAAAAAACAATTAAGTGTAAATTAAAAAATTAAAACAAGGCAAGTACTTATACTGTTTACAAAGGAAACAATAATAATTAATAAACTAAATTGGAGCGAAAAGTTTGATAAACACCAGCATTTTTACATAAGTTATACAACAATACCGTGGTTACTGGTTAATAATATGAACATTTTCAAAACATAATATTATTAAGTTATTTAAAAACAGACAATAATATGATAATATTATCTATACTATTTTTGTACAATTAGTGATAATAGTAATTATCGGTTTTGTTATTATTATAATTATTATGAGAATTGTTGATATCACTAATAATGATTTTGTACTAAACATTTTATTCTTGACTTATGCTATTTATAGACATATGATAATCATGCTACAAAAGGCGTAAGTCATAATAAGCCTTTTATACCTGTACAATAAATTGATACAAAAGGCATAGGTCATATTAAGTCTTTTATACCGGTACAATAAAGTGTTACAAAAGGCATAAGTCATGTTATGCCCTTTCTACCAAACTTAAAGTGGAAAAACTCCACATACGCCCTATTTATTTCTTCAGTAATTTGAGTAACAATCGTCATTGACTTATGCCAATTAGACCAAAAAAATCAGCGAAAATCAAGCTTTAAATATACGGAAAAAACCATTTTTGTCAAAAATTGACTTAAGCCCTTTCTACCTGGGACCAAAGAATTTATTATTATTATTTGTATTAACTATATAGTATTATTTCAATTGGAATGTTATGTTTTAAAAAATTATAATATAACTACAAAGATAATGTACTTAATTAAAACTAATTACTTATTAGGTAATTATTACTTATTTCCCATTCATAAATGTACAGTGTTTTTTCATTTTATACTGAAGGTACAATGTTTTTTTTTCAATATTTTATTATGATGTATATTTACTATTTTATATATTTTAGAATATAATTATGTGTTAACCATTATTTGTATGACAAATTACATTTTTATGTTTAATAATTAATTACTATTATTTTAAGATATATTAATGAATTGTTTTATAAAATTATAATAAACCTAGGTACAAAGAATGTATTTTTTTTAAAACTAAGTACTTATTATTTATTACTTATTTTCTATACATAAATGTACACAATGGTCAATGGCAGATCTAGGATTTTTTTTTGGAGGGGGTATATTAAAATAATTTTATCTTTTTTTTTATCCAGATAAATAGTGTTTTATCTTTATCTAGATAATTTTGATTTTAACTATCTTCTATCTTTATCTAGATAAATTGTATCCAATTATCTTTTATCTTTATCTAGATAAATTTTTAGTTATCTTTGCGCAACACTGAAACAACAAAAGTAAAATTAAGGAAAAACGGGAATTTTTTCCCAAATCGATTTTGGTTTTCGGTGTAACTCTAAAACAAATGAACGTTTATACACGAAATTATCACTGGTTGTTTATATTTGCATTTTCTATAGACGATGAAATTTTAAAAATATTTTGATTTGTTTTGAACTGTTTAGGAACATTTTCAGTTTCCAATTTTATTTGTCTTTTTTTCAATGAATGTCAATAAAACTTTATTTGTTGTGTAAAATAGCTTGACAATTTAATACAAGGTTCCTACTATATTGTTACAATGATATTTGAAAAATATTAAAAATCCTTAGTCACAGTTTTTATTTATAAGCATTTAAAGTTCAAATCTTGATAAAATACGAAAATTAGCAAATTGTTTTGAGTTGAGAATTCATAAACATTTTTCTGTTTAAATCTAAGATTCGAAAATGTAATACAAGATTATCCATAAGTTTGTGTTTCTTTATCAAAAAAAAAAACGTCTAAAAGAAATTCAAATTAAATTTTTATGAGAGTTTGAAATTCATATTTTTATAACAACTTGATTTCTCATGTTTCAAATTACAACTTTTTTAATTTTTTTTCTATAAATATGAATTACATTTTATATTTTGGACCAAAAAGCGTCAAAATTTAATACAAGGCTCCTGATATATTGTTACGATAGCAGTTGAAAAATATTAAAAATACATTGTCACAATTTTTTTTATAAGCATTTAAAATTCTAATTTTGCTAAAATATATCAAATTTAAAATTTAATAATTATTTTATGTAGTTAAAAATGTATAAAATGTTCAACATTTATAGCTAACGATTGAAAATTTAAAACAAGATTCTACGTTATATAGAAATTACTGTTTTCACATAAATTATATATTATCAAATATAATTGGTAATATCATAGCCAATAGGCTGACTGACCGTAGATATATGACATTTTCACTGGTTGCTTATATTAGCAATTTCCATACACGATAATATTTTCAAAATATTTTGACTTATTTTGAGCTGTTTACGGACATTTTCTGTTTTCAAAAAAATAAAAATAAAAATAAAAAAGTTTTTAAAAATCCAGTTATAATATATTTTTATGATCATTTAATATTCAAATTTTGACAAAATACGTAAAAACGACGAAAACGAACGAATTATTTTGAGCTAGAAATTCATAAAAATTTTTCTTTTTAAATCTAAGATTTGAAATGTAACACAAGATTACTCATAAGTTTGTCTACTTTTATCAAAAAAAAAAAATGTCTACAAGCAAATCAAATTAAATTTTTATGAGCATTTGAAATTCATATTTTTACAATACCTATTGGATATTCACTCGATTTCTCATGTAACAATTTTCTTATTTTGTTGCAATTAAAAAATGAATGACTATAGATACTTGAAAAATTCACTGAATGTTTATATTAGCATTGATAATACACGATAAAATTTTGAAAATAATTTTACTCTTTTTGAGCTGTTTACGAGCATTGTTAGTTTTCACTTATTTTGGTTTTTTTTTTTTTATAATTGTCAATAAAATTTTTTTTGTTGGGTAAAAAAGCGTAAAAATTTAATACAAGGCTCCTGATATAATACTTGAATAGCAGTTGAAAAATATTAAAAATAAATGGCCATAATTTTTTTTTATAAGCAGTTAAGGCCCCTGCAAATGTGTCATTTTTAAGGAGCTGTGTTTAGGCAATTATTTCGTTCATGCGATTACTGATCGTCTTTGTGTAGTAAATTATCATTAGTGTGTGTATACTCCCCTACCATCAACTTCCACCCGTATCAATTTACAATAATTCACTGTCATTTCTTATCTGGTTTATGGTCGCACGCACGCACACGCACAAGTCATTTAAAGTCATTAGAAAACCTATTTATGGACGTGAAATAGCCGTCGCACTGACAAAAATCAAGGTACCTACTTCTAGTGGCTCGATTTAAAAAATGTAAAGATGTTGGTAAATAAGTTTACTTTGCATCAGCCGGAGCACTTTTTCAATTTTAGCGAATTCTTGACGAGAATAAATATTTTACATTATATAAATTTATAAATTTTTGATATTGAATATATTAAAAATATCTAAAATATAAAAAGGTGGATAAGTGGATGTCGCTCTGCTGTACGGTAGGTTACAAGTGGGTCGCTGTAATGGATGGTGTTAAATTTGAATTCAATGATATAATATCATTGTATAAGAAAAACGATTCTGAGCGAAAACGGTCAGTCAGCCTATGATTTTACCAAGTATATTTGATGATATTATTGTGAATAAAGTAATTTAAATATAACCTATTTACGTGGAGCCTTGTTTTAAATTTTCAATCCTTAGCCATAAAAGTTAAAAATTTATAAATTTTTAACTACAAAATAATTAATAAATTATAAATTTGATAAATGTTGTCAAAATTTGAACTTTAAATGCTTATAAAAAAAAATTGTGCCTATGTATTTTTAATATTTTTCAACTGCTATTAGAACGATATATCAGGAGCCTTATATTAAATTTTCACGCTTTTTTACCCAACAAATAAAAATTTATTGATATTTATAGAAAAAAAACTAAAAAAATTGAAAACTGACAATGTCCGTAAACAGCTCAAAAAGAGTCAAAATATTTTCAACATTTTATGGTGTATAGAAAATGCTAATATAAACATTCAGTGAAAATTTCATGCATCTACGGTCATTTGTTTTAGAGTTACACCAATAACCAAAATCGATTTTGTTAAAAATCGATTTTGCGTAAAAATTCCCGTTTTTCCTTAATTTTTCTTTTGTTTTTCACATCGCTTTTGAAAACTACTGGGAAATTAAAATTTTGACCTCCCCAATGCACCAACGATATTCACTTTCCCATCGAACAAGATACTGAAGTCGAAAATCGAAGCATTATTTCGACTACTTATCGTGTACACAGATACAAAAATAAAAAAATAAAAAAAAAACACACATCATTGTAAAATCAATACATTCATCGTTTCACTCAGAATCTAAAATATGCTCCAACCGATGCAAAGTAGACTTGTCGACCAATTAAAACATCTGTACATTTTTTTTAAATCGAACCACCAGAAGTACTTTAATTTTTGTCAGTCGCTAAGGTCGTTTTGATGAAAAATTAATGGGGTTTGCAAGGGCCTTAAGGTTGGAATTTTGACAAAATTTATCAAATTTAAAATTTAATAATTATTAATAATTATTAGTTAAAAATTTATAAAATATTCAACTTCTATAGCTAAGGATTGAAAATTTAAAACAAGATTCCACGTAAATAGGTTATATATAAATTACTTTATTCACAATAATATCATCAAATATAATTAGTAATATCATAGGCTGACTGACCGTTTTCGCTCAGAATCGTTTTTCTTATACATTATATATATTATATCTTATTATAATTTGACACCATCCATTACAGTGACCCACTCGTAATCAGTGTACAGCAGAGCGACATCCACTTACCCACCTTTTGTTTTTTATATATATAAGATTAACGGACATCAGATTCACGCGTCCCTCTTGGGATTTTTTTTTCAACAATTATTATCGGATTAAAGCCGCATTGTACGCTGTTATATATAATATTTCAGATATACAGGATGATTCAACGAGTATGTTATCCCATTTTTTAACTTCAACAATACAGTTATTCAAAATCTGATTTTAGGAAATTTGAAATATTACACTTTTTCAAATTGTTGAGATTTTTCGTACTACTGTGGTGATACAGACTTCTGTTTTTTTTTTCAATTTAAAACACTTATGTTTTACTTATTATTATTTCGCGAATTCAAAAGCAGAACGAGTAGTTTTCGAGTTATTTAACTGTGTGTATGTAGGATAATAGGTCTAGGGTAATGGGTTTGTAACTATACTTAGTAAGACATGGTGATTTCAACATTGTAGTGAATATTTATATCAGTCCATGAACATTAATAAAAAAGGTGGGCGAGTGGGTTTCTGTCTGCTGTACAGTAGGTTACAAGTGGGTCGCTGTAATGTACGGTGTTAAATTTGAATTCAATGATTCAGACTTTTCGGTTATCCTTTACAAATATTTTAATAACTATAAGAAACTATACTCATTCGAAATATGAACAATTAGGTTCAACATTTTCAAAAAAATTATCTACTAAATAATTTACAGTAAACAATGTGGGTTTTCGTTTGAAAAACAGAAGTCGAGATCGCCACTCATTAAGCAGGCACCTGGTACAACAAAAATGAAGAATTGTAAAAAAATTGAAACAAATGTCTTTAAGCATATTTATAAATTCCAAAAATCATAATTTGAACCATTTCATCGCTACATGGGAAAACAGGGGTTGAGCAAGCTCGGCGAATCGTCCCGTCACATAGTGCAATATAATTTAGTTTCAACGATTAAATTTTTTTTTTTAGTGTACCTACCTATATGTATTACCTATGTATAAAAACGTGTTGTCAACTGTCATTCGTTGCGTAACAATGAAGAACGTATTCCGTGAATATTGTATTTTTTAACTGCAGCGATGTACCGGCCTATATTATGTTTTATTATTGTTTTTATTTTTTATAACAATATATTATATATTTCGTTTGACATCAAACGGAAAACAGTCGTGCGGCTGACACTGAAAACTGGACGTCTGGTCGCCGAGGCGTATATTTTTAAAACAATGACAAATCAATAATGCACTTGAAAAATACGACTCCTGACGGGCTTACTTAATAATGGAGCTCGACCAAAAAATAGTCACACTCATTTGTCGTCTTTTTGCCGTTTTATTGAAAGCCATTTGGAAACGTGACAGCGGTCGTCTAGTCCCTCTCAGTACCACCTGTGTTCAATTAAATCGTTAAGTCCGTGGAACGGAACTACTCGAAACTCTTCTGGTTTTTTTTTTTGTTTTTTATCTCTACAGATTCTATGTACGAAAAAAAAAAATGGTTTTCCGGAAAATTCCACGCTAAGAAAAAAAATAAATACTCAACTGCAAAACAAACACGTTCTCTCCTGACCCTCTTCTCAGAACCGTCTAAAAGCATATAATAATAATTTTTATCAGCAGTGTATAATTTAATAACATCTGACGTGTCCAGTGTTGTTTCCAGTCTGTCAATTATCGCAAATTGCTTTTTTTTTTCAACACTAGACTTTAGGAGTCAATCAAAATTAAATATTATATACAGGAGGTGTAACTGAAATACCCGAGAAATTAAAAATGAAAATTGACATTACAGACACGTACGAATAAAAATATGAAAACTACTCATGTGTAAAATGCTAATGAATAATATTTATGAGATTGACTCAATATGTCTGAAAATATCCAAAAAGAATATCATGCAAAAAATATCGATAGGTAGAAAAATTGTAAAAAAACAACAATTTTTCTTATAATATGGACTTTTATCAAAATTGTTCTACACATTTGATTTAGAAAATGGCTAGTTAAAATTTATCCAAAAAAAAAAAAAAAAATATAATACATTTAAAATTATTTTATTTTCAGTATCGAAAAAAATTTAAATCAACAATTAATGTATGCTTTATTAATTGCACCGCAAGCATCCATAAATTATGTATATAAAAAAAGCCGTTTTCTTGGTAAATAAAAATTAACATAATGACTGTACCTACTATCGTATTTTGTACTTATTCGTGTACAGGCAAAGTTGGGCATATCCACCAGTGAGAAAGTTAATTATTTTCAACTTTTCAACTTAACTAGGTAATTAGTTAATTGTATAAATAACTTAATAACATATCTACATCGCTTAATGACAGTTGACTGTTGAAATAGGTAACTAATATTTTTCAGTGAATTTAAAACTAATGCATCGAGTTAATATGAAAAATATTTTTGAAATGTCTGGTTATTTTTAATGGTTTTGCAAATTGAAAGCCAGTGAATCTGTAACTGCAGTGGCGTGGTGAACGGGGTTTTATGACGCCTATAGGCGTCATGGTGGAATTTTTTTCGAGGGGATACCTTATAGTGACCAATTATAACACAAGACAAAAATTAAAATATTTACAGTAACGTAATAATTATTCTAATATGTACTATAATATATTATATTAAGGGCATAAATAGTGGGCAGATACTGAATTGTATGCTGGGCATCATGGTTTATAAATGTTAACCACGTAACTGTCTGTAGGTTAATATGTTATATTAATTCAGGGCTTGAAACCGATTGAAATAATTTCGGTTTCGGTTTCGGTTTTGTATACCGGTTTTAATTTTTTCGATTTCGGTTTCAATTTTTTCAATATCTGTAATAGGAAATTTCGGTTTCAGTTTCGATTTTGTATACCAGTTTTGAAATTTTACGATTTCGGTTTCAACTTAGCAATACTGGTATTAAGAAATTTCGGTTTCGGTTTCGGTTTTGTTTAATTTATATCATAATTATTAATAAAGCAACCAATACGAATAATAAAATGGTTATCGACATTTTAATCATGATGTCAATTTTATAATGAGTATTAATTATGCGTATTAATGGAATTTGCGTATTTAAAACACGTCATTAAAAAAAAAAAATAACGGTTTCCAATTTTTTCAGATTTCGGTTTTGAATTTAATACCGATATCCAATTTTTTCCGGTTTCAGTTTTGACTTTAATACCGGTATCCAATTTTTGATTACGGTTCCAGTTTCGGTTTTGAATATGGTTTATTACAGTGTTGGGAATTATCTAGATAAAATTATCTAGATAAATTATCTAGATAAGATTTTTTGAAAAAAATTATCTTTTAGAGTATCTAGATAATTATGTTACGATTTATCTAATGTTCATCTTAGATAAAAAATTGGCTTATCTAGATAAATTTATCTAGATAAATATTATAGTACCCCTACAAAATTATAAAACCAATGTTACTAAAGTTCTTAAATAATATAAATTATTTATAAAATTAGAAGAATATATTTCTTGTTATTGTCAACGACGGTATTACGATAATACGAGAACCTGTGTGCGGGCATGCACTATACATCGTTCTCTACTAGCCATAAATCATGAGCTTATTACAATTAATTAGGTATAGGTTTATTTCCCCATCCATTTTAAAAAATAAATTAAAATTAACTTCGTAGAAATGAGAACGCACCAGAACGCTGATGAAAACCGGTTGAACCTCTGATAACGATGCGTCGATGCGCGATGCAGTGCGTTTTTTAAAATAGTATTATAGCATATTATTTCATAAGACTAAATTTAAAGTTAAGACAATTTAGATCAGTACCCCTCATGGACCATAGTCCATAGTAGTATAGTTTATTACCCCCTCAATTCTCATCGACCATAGTAGTATAGTTTAGTAGCCTCATATTTTATTTGATCAGTTGATTACCCATACCATCATAATTTAATATATGTAAATTTATTATACTAGGTAATGTTCAGTATCTAAAAATACATAGGTAGTTTTATGTCTTAAATTTAAAAAATACAATATAATTTTGCTACTTGATAGTAGCAACTTGCTACTATGGCTTGATTTTCAGAAAAATGTAGGTATACTTATATGGTCACAAATCCTATATTTTTGAATTAACAAATCAATTTTGTTTTACTGGTATCATAGTTTTTACTTTTTACAATGAAAACTTAATATACATAAAAAAAATAGTCATACACTCATACATCACGATTAATCAAAGTACCTATTATAATATGTTAATTAAATATATGATACTAAAACAACTTTGTATAAAAATAATTAGATCTCATTTGTATTTAAATAATAATTAATGTATTAATACAATTATTGTATTACATAAAATGTATCACAATTGAAATTTACTTTTCATTATAGTTATATTAAATATAGAGGCATTTGACAATATTTATTTAGAACCAACTTTTCCTTGAGATAATACAAATAAATAATTTTTTACTTGATTAGTTTGTATTAAAGTGTATAAATTATTATTAATTCATTATTGTATGCATTTATATAACTAAGTAGGGGTAGAATTATTATAGTACCTATTAAAGAATAAAGAGTTAGCTAACTACATAATTTTGAACATTCAAACAAATACCAGTATTCCAAGTATTGGTTTAAATGTTTTGATGTTTCATTCTTAGATTTCATTTTTTCATTACAAAAATACTAAAAAACATTAAAAATAAGTGTAAAAAAAATGATATTTATCTAGATATTTATCTAGATAAATGTATTGTTGTATTTATCTTTATCTAGATAAATTACATTTATGTTATCTTTATTTTTATCTAGATAATATTTTGTTAAAATTATCTTATCTTATCTAGATAATTTTTTAGTTATCTATTCCCAACACTGGGTTTATACTGGTTTCTGAAATCGGTTTTGAATACGGTTTCAAGCCCTCCATATTATATTATACGCATTATTATTAATAGGCAGTCTATATTAGGCAATTTGTTATTATTTAATATTTATCAATGCGAATTTAATGTCCATAATGGACCGAAAACATGCCCGGATTAAGGTGTAAGCAGCGTAGGTTGCAAACTACGAAACCGCGGATTTAGGAGCACCGACGTAAGTACTGCCCGCGGTTTTATTTTCATTAAAATAAAATATCTGAATAATTCTGAAAATGCAAATTTAAGCCGTTACCACATCACATCAACATTCGTCGATCGTCACGTTTTTCCGCACGGTCTTAGCTGATTATCGACAAACGCGTTCTATTTTTAGGTTGTACCTAAAATTGCGTGGTTACGATTTGGACGACTTCCTATTGCCGATCTTATCAATATCGAGTTACAAATCTCTTCGTTGGTAGGAACTATAAAAATGGCGGAAAGTTCGAAAAAACAATATTTATTCTCTGGAATATTATCTGTAATAGTTTATAGGTTGAAATGAGAGTAGACAAGTGAAACGAGTCCCCGGACTTGTTAGGTATATCTTTCCGCTTTGTATAATGATCGTGAAAAATTACTTTTCGTAGGTATGCCTCGTGTCTCATGTGTTCAAGTCTTGTTTTTGGTGTAACTCAAAAATAATCACCATAGATACTCGAAGAATTATTATTATTTTGTGAAACTTACTATTTTAAATTACACAGGTACTGCAGTCTGATAATTTGTATTTTTTTTTTTTTTTTATTGAACTTAAGCCCGGTGACTATGGCCATTAGCTGTTGAAGGGGTTATGAACTGTGGTAGGGGTAAGGTTGGTACGGTAGGTTGATTTTACGATTGTTTTAACGGTTGGTACGGTAGGTAGCAAACACGTGTATGTGTGGCAAGGTTTTTAACTACTATGAACCCCGATGGTCACCCATCCGGGAGCTAGTAGCTGTGGCCGTTACTTACTCCCAGTCAAATAAATACTCCATTTATAACATTCTGCAAAAAAAAAAAAACATAACGTCGTTTGTCTGAGAAAGTATATTATCCATTTTGTTTGAATCACCTACTTTTAATATTGAGATATTTATATTTTATTATTGTTCTCGAATATATTTGTTCAAATCGGTCGTCTCGTCGGACCCTACGGTCGTCTCGTCGGACCCTACGGTCGTGGTATTCAATTTGTCGAAATGTTATAGCACGGAAAACATTGTATTCCATTTATTTGTAAAAGTTGTTTTATTCATACGTATTATATTATTTTTTTTACATAATACAATATCTCGTTATCAAAACAAGTCACATAAATATTACGTCTGTCGGTTGAAGATAAATGTCCGAAAATATAATATCGATAGAAGAAAATAATGACGCTTCAGGGATTCCGATTTATTTTTAAACGTTTAAAGACAAATAAAACTATACATTATACGTAAATACGTAGTTTATATGCCAAATGCAGAAACCCAAATAATAAAATAATATTATATTATATATATGGAAATAAACTGTGATGATAGTATAAGATTATCTTTTATTCGGTCCTGCCCTCGGGGAGTTCGCTGTTCGGTTAAGTGGATTTTAAGTAAATTGGGCGCAATGAAACTTCATGATTACTTAAGACTGAGACCCTCGTTCGAAAACGAAAGAAAAAAAAAAAACGCAAGATAATTCCGAATCGTCGTGTTTAAATTAATTATAAAAGTGGCTTCTGCTCTTTATAATAATTTTGTTCGTCCAACTCGTCAAAGCAGTCTTTACTTTTATTCAAATGTAATTATTCTAAAACGGTTCACGGCGTTTATATTTCATTATGATCTTTAGAATTATAATATCATTAAAACTGTCACTATATAGCTGTAAAAATGATAATATTGATAATCAGTTTAACAGTGTTTTTTTTTTTTTTTTTTTTATTAATTTTAATAATAAAATAATATGTTACGATGTTCGCAGAGTAGTGGGGCTCAGCAGTATTTTTGTGTTATTTTCTTAGCACAAGTAGACAAAATTCGTTCGTGTCAGATAAAGACACAATATAAGCCGTCATGCTGCTTTTAATAAGCAAATCGTAAAAACGACGCATAAAATGTTGTCAAATCTATGATATTATTTTTAATGTTCAGACGATGTTGTTTAATGTCTTAATAGTATGAGTAGGAATTCCCTAAAAATGCCTTTTTAACGCAATAAAGCCCTTAAACAAATTTTTTTTTTCATCAGCCGACGCAATTACACAAATGATAGGAGAACTATATGGTTTTATTTTTTGAAATTTTTTACAGCTTATCTAAACTTAACCAGCAATAATACGAAAACTATATGTCTAACTTAGAACCGCAAAATAAATAAACAGTTCACTGGATATAAATGCGACCGATTGACAAATCAGTTGTTATTTGTTTAAGTCCCAGTTGAACAGTTAATCGCACTGTGGAGAGATAAGGACGTTATTGACCAGTGCTCGAATTCGGGGGAGGGGGATTAGTTATTCTGTGATATTTTTCTACATTTTTTTTTCTACTGTGACAATGTAAGATGTAGGTAGATATTATTGTTATCAAAATATATTATACCTCTTTGAAATTCAAAATGTGTCTGTGTTCACTAATTGCGCCCTTGGAAGTTAGAACGCAGTTTTTAAACCGTTGGTTTGTGCTCCTGTACTTAATTTTTCCCAATTCGAGCACTGTATTGACGTATCAGAATCATAACTAGAACGATCTTAAAATTATAAATTTTTTGAACAAGATATACTCTTTGGCTATTTTTCGAATTACCTAAAACGAAAAATAGTGTATAAAATATTTGCAGTAAAAATTAACAAAATTACCTAAGAATAATAATAATAATAAAAAAAAAATGCAAATAAAAGTTCGCAATTCACTGATGCATGAAACGAATTATGTATCTAGAATACATTATTCTGGAGTACCTAAAAAATTATGTGATTTGAAATGAAGTCCGGGTCCTAATTATACAGTTATCTTGTCAAATACTATTCTAGTCGTACGTATATTTATCACTTATTAATTTATTAAAATATTAGCAATACACCGACGCAGCACTGATTATGATTAATCCGTAGAAACGGAATACAGACAAATTATATAGAAATAAACGTTCAATACATAGTCAATATACAGCCAACTTCGCATTTTTTGTACATTTTTATGACAGATTAGCCGCCTTGTCCTAATTTTAAGAAGTTTATGATTAAACAAGCACGCTAACACCCATTTCTTCATTTAACAATGAATTTATTTAAAATTTAATTTTTGAAATTTTTAAATATAGGTACTAATATATTAGTGTAAAATTCTTGAGATTTTTTTGTACTATTTATGGAACATAATATACAGCTGTAGTGATACAAAATTGTATTTTTTTTGAGAACCACTTGTTTACTGTAAATTATTGAGTGGACGAGTTTTCTGAAAATGTTGACATATCTAAATTGTAATGAGTTAAAAATATGATTTAAAATTAATATGAGATCAAAAATGAATTATTTAAAGAGTATGAGATGATGAGGTTATATTTTGGAATTATTAATGCATCCGCATGAAAATGTAGTTAAATATTATTTTTTCGCTATATATATTTGACTCGTTACCTAATTGTTATCACTTAATGTGATACTTTATGGAGGGGATAAGTAAGAGAATTATTGTTTAAGTTTAAAATTAGGTTGAGCAATACGCGAAGAGTGTTGAATACATTTGTTACTTACCTCTCGTTGAACTTGCGATTCGGGATTATCTTGGGCGAATTTATTTGACAAACACTGAATATTAGACAGGATAGGCATATCGAAATAATATTTTAACAATAAAAAAAAAGGGTATTACAAATGGTTTATTTTTTACTTTTAAAAAAACACGAATATGATATGGAAATGTACAATTTAGATACAATGAGATTGAGCGAGTGACTGGGCGTTGTTGTGTGTGTCGTATTGGTATTTAATATTTATAGATGATGGTGTGTCTGTGTGAGATGCTGCCTTTGACCGTAATCGAATTGTAGATTTTCAAGATTCTAAGATTTGAAAATGTAATACAAGATTTCTCATAAGTTTGTCCAACTTCATCAAAAAAAAAAAAAATGTCTACCGGAAAGTGAAATTAAATTTTTATGAGCGTTTGAAATTCATATTTTTCAACATTTGATATTCACTCGATTTCTCAAGTGACGATTTTCTTATTTTGTTGTAGGTAATTAAAAAACGAATGACTGTATAGATATTTGCAAATTTCACTGAATGTTTATACTAGCATTTTCTATACTTAGCCTTTTTTGAGCTGTTTACAGGCATTGTCAGTTTTCAATTTTTTTAGTTTTTATTCTATTATAATAATAAAATTTTATTTGTTGTGTAGAAAAACGTGAAAATTTAATGAAAAGCTCCTGATATATCGTTACAATAGCAGTTGAAAAATATTAAAAATACATAGGCATGATTTTTTTTTTTATAAGTATTTAAGGTTATAATTTTGACAAAATCGATCAAATTTAAAATTGAATAATTAATTTGTAGTTAAAAATGTATAAGCAGATCAACTTTTATAGCTAAGGATGGAAAATTTACAAACAAGACTTTACGTAAATGGGTACTTTATTCACAATAATATCATCAAACATACTTGGTAATATCGTAGGCTGACTGACCGTTTTCGCTCAGAATCGTTTTTCTTATACAATGATATTATATCATTGAATTCAAATTGAACACCATCCATTACAGTGACCCACTTGTAACCTACTGTACAGAAAAGCGACACCCACATACCCACCTTTCTTTTCTTAAATCTAAACTCAGTCTAATAAAACAATGATATACGTGTATATCATAACAAAATCAAAATTCAAACTATTACATTTTGAATTCTTTAACTTTGTGTATTGAGGATGATAATATGAGTTCGTAAGTTATGAGGGCAATGGTATAACTATTCGTTTTTAGTTTTTAATGATACTGGTCTATCAATATTTATGATTTGTGAAAACTGTCCAAGTTTCTCTCGTTCGTTACATTTTAACCACTGGGGATCTACTTGTTAGAATTTTGACTTTAATACATCAAATTGAATATATATATCCACTGTATAATTGACATTGAAAAAGTAGGGTAAATTACATAAATTACTAAAAAAACATGCGTTTTTATTACTGCGGACACTCTTTAATTGTTAGTACAACAACTAATCTCAAGAAAATGTGTTCTTTAAGTGGGTATATTTAAAAATTCTGGAAATCGAAATTCGAATGAAAGTATTATAAAATGAAAAAAAATGAAGGTGACCGTGATTGGGGTATGAAGATAACTTTAATTCTAACCAAATGTTAGGTACGATTACAAAAAAAAATAAATATTTTTTCAAATCAATGACATTTTAACTATCATACTGTTGTGTTAGGTGTAGGTACCTATTTATTTGTATCGTCATACCGTCATACTGAATATAATATAATACGACCAGACGGGACGTTGAATTTTAAGTGTTATGTTTTGTGCCGTGTAATTAAATAGAGAATGTCATAAAAAAAAAACCATTTGCACACAGCACAATTACAGTCGTTGTCAAAACACAAAAATAAAATACTAAAGCCAACCTTTACCATCAGCTGTTACACCAGACATATTATACATATTTTATTTGTTGTATTTTCCGAACGGCCGAACTGAGCTAATACGAATTGTAATAATATTTGAACTATGGTATTTCATTGAAAAAATTACCATCCGAATTTTGAACATCGATGCAATAATCAACAACTGTAAATGTACGCATTTTAAAAATATATTAGCTTGAATAAGTCAATGATCGGCGCGGGGCTGAAAGCAAACGGGGAAAATAACAATGCAGACATCGGTTATTTTCGGGGAGATGTTTGTTTGGCACGATATCTCAGAGAGGAACGACATATTTTCTACACAGTGTTATAATTTTGGAAACGTACTATACACGATATTATCTTTCCTGGAATGATATTTACAGCAGTGTTTTCTCGTAAAAACTAGAACGATCGGTAAAATAAATATAACGGAACACTATCAGTCAGGAACAATATTAATTGGATTGATATTACTAGCCGGACTTCGAAAATCGGGGCCGATGGAAAAATATTTCGGGAACCGTATTTTTCAGGATGGGTGTTGACCGGAACCGAAATATGACACGTTACGACCGTATTTTCCGGTGATATAAGCTAGAATTTCGCTATGGGCTAAACAGGCGTGAAAAATAACGCATCCGGGTGTTTGGACCATATTATCATTTAATTATTAATTAATTGTTTTTTAACTTTATTTTATTTTATATTGTCAGTTAAAATATTATACAAGTGAAAAATATACAAAAAGAGAAAATAAAACTAGCGTTGCTCTTCACTGAGGTTGAACGTCATCTTATTGAACAGCAAGAGTACCTATAACTAAACACGGCGAGAGACAAAATAATTAAACAAAAAAGTTAGTTAAAGTCAAGTTTAAATTGAACATAGTCAGTGCAATTTAATATATTTTTAGGAATCATAATATAATCTAGAGACCTCAAGCCAACATGCAAACACGTATTGGACGTATTCTTATTATTTATGAATTGTATTTCGAAAAATGTTTTCCTTGTACTGTAAGTTTTTATTTTTTTTCGATCGTGAAGCCCGTCAACTAAGGTTGTAGGACACTTTGTACGGTCACCCACAAAAAATGAAAACCGCGGACAGTTTGTACTATTTCAAAAAGTAATTAAATATATATGGCGGACAGTTTGTACTATTTCAAAAAGTAATAAAATATACATGGCGGACAGTTTGTACTATTATCACATAAATCATAATATATATTATATTTAAAAATTAAACGTATGGCAAATTATTTCGAGCAATTGTAAATTAGTTATAACCTAACCATTATTTTAATGAAGTACAGATAGAAGAATTTGATTTGTTGATTCTCTACTATTAAGAGATCAGCTTTTCATATTAGTTAATGCAAGGTTTTTCAACTTCAATATTTCATCACTCGATTCGTGGTTATGATCAGTCCATTTCGTAAATAATTCATACTATGAAAACATACAAAAGTATTTTAAAAAAATATGATAATAATATGATTTAGATATTATGAAAATAATATATGATTTTTAACTTATAACTCGCCGGTTCATTAAGGTTTGTTGTAGCTTTCCCCGTACACGTCACTTTATTACACTTCCAACGAATATTAGATTGATTTTTTCTTAAAATAGTATATTCATAGCCATTTTTAAAAATTTTTGGATTGAGTTTGCTAGTTTGATTTTTGTTCATTTTATATAGTGAATAAGTTAATATTTTAATACTTTTAATGCTGTGGCCTGTGACACCAAACACATACTAATCGCGATCATGATTCGCAATCTAAAGTTTTGAGCAATTGAATTTTATCTCATCTTTTAAGGTATATTTCCCGGTTTATTTATACCGTACAAAACGTCGGCGATCGAATTTTACCAATTTATCATCACCGTACAAAGTGTCCGCGATCGATTTTTACCAATTTATCATCACCGTACAAAGTGTCCGCGATATGCAACTCAAACAATAGATAGTACAAACTGCCCGTTTACCGTCAACTAAGGCCATCATTAGCTGTTTGTTTTCGGTCTGTAGGGGAGACATTGTAAGTTTGTAAACACGTGTGTTTTTGGTTTGCCAGATTTTTTATTGGGCACCCGTAGGTATCTGCCATGTCCGGGTGAGGGATGGTGGTACTTCCCTCCGGACACCGTGACTTACCCGAAGAAAAATGCCATCCACGGTCGGGTTCGAACCGGCGTCTGTGCGCGTCGCAACCAACGTCTCAGTCCACTCGGTCACTCCGTCCCCCGTATTGTAAATTTAAACTTTAAAATTAATTTCATTTGTTTTAAAGATACAGAAAATTGCTCGTTTTAGGTTTACCTAGGATTATTTTTATAAATTTTTTTTTGTTCGACCGCTAAGTTGACTCAGTACAGAGTAGTAGGTTGGATACTATTACTGATTGTTTGATTATTAAGTAATTTTTTTTGCCATCAGAAAAAAATACGTGAGTTGTCTTAACGTTGACATTATTAATATGAATATTCCACTTAAGATTTCCATAAATTAATAGTCTTAAGTATTTTACGTTTGAATATTTAGAGAGTTTTGGACAGGTACATGTTGTGGGATTACTATATGTATAATGCATGGTGATTTACACAATTAGGTACCTGGTACTTACTACATTACGTAATGATTTACATTAACGTTTCCCAACCTGTGGTACGCGGAAAGCTCGTAGATGGTACGCCAAGTGTCCTTTTATAAAAAAATTGGAAAGGATCATCATCACAAAAAAAAAGTTATTGGATCGAGTGGTCAAAATGATCAATCTGTGTAGGTGGTACGCGAATATAAAAAGGTTGAGAACCACTGATTTACATGGTCCATTATCTCGGCGTGGTATATAATGCGAGATCATTTTAAACCGATCTAGTCTAAAAAATTTCCAGAAAGAGTCTTATTTATTATCAGTCTCGATTTTTAGATTCCTGTTGAACAATAATTATTATTATTAACACTACCCCTAGGTATATGATATGATTCCTGACATTTATTTTACCCTTTGATCTTTATAATATAATCCTACATTGTACAATTCCAGTAAACATCAGTCCCAGAAAGTACTATTCCCGTGCGACGCCATTCTTAAATTATATCATTGCGCCAAAATTAATAACATTTCGTACGAAAAACCATGGCTTGAAACCGTTATTAATTTAATCGGTTATTTAAACCGATTTTTTTTGGATACCGGTTTTATACCGGTCCTGTTGTTAGCGGTAACCAATTACCGGTACTATATTCAAAATTACAGGTTACCGTTGAGTGATAACCGCTTTCAAAAAATGTCGGTTACCGGTGACCGATTGAATACCGGTTTTCTAAAAAAAAAAAAAAATTGTTCTACACCTTTGTACCCATATACTTAGTACAATATTTGTGTTGTTATAGGAATCAAGCTATTTTTAGATTTTCCAGTACGATATACGACGAGGGAGTCCGGGACTATCGACTATCGAGTACCGTCATTACCAACCAACGATATTTTATGTTATAGGTAGGTAGGAAATAGATTATGTAGAATACCAATTATATGAATTAGACGAATTCACGAATTCGTGTTATTATTACACGAACTTAGACTCGGGAAAAAATCGAAGATATAATAGTATGATTTAAGAATAGTTTTAAGAAGTTATTATTTATTAAACCATTAGTAGCTACGAGCGTATATAATCATTTATGCAGCTAAAATAAATTAAACGTAATATTATTATAGGTCATACGTATCGGTAGTCAGTATTTATAAATACCGGTAATCGGTTCTTAACCGGTTAAGACATAATATTACGTTATCATAACGTTTTATGTCAGCTGAAAAATTGTTACGGTAACCGGTAACCGATTACCGGGAGTACAAATAGGTTTATAATAACGGTAACCGATTATAGGTTCCCCAAAACTCCGGTTTAAGGCCCTGCAAAAAACAGTCATAAATATTTTACACGTGTTGAATAAATTCCCGATTTAAATAGCCCCCCTTACGAACCACTATTTGACTTATTTTTTTCGACCACCGGTATTGATTTTTTTTTTTTTTTTTTGTTCTTAAATACCAAATATTTTTGGTTTTGATATTGCTTTTGGTTTTTTATAACGGCATTTAAAATCTCTGATTATTTTGACACAAATATAGTATAACTTTCGACCGAATTCAAATAATAATATGTTTTTAAATTATATTCTAATAACTATCCTTCATTTTGGAAACTGATGGAGTTTAACCATTGATATAATTGGTTTTTCATTTTATAAGTCTTCAGCCTAATTTTACGAAACATGTATTTTTATTTAAAAACAAACGAAGTTGCTTATCAGAATCAATCGTGCATATACAGTAAGGAGTTTATTAATATAGAATTAATTAAGAATGAAATATTGAATAGCTGAAGGCTTATAAAATAATATAACAAATATATCAATTCAATTAAGTACATCAGTTTCTAAGACGAATAAGGGCTATGGAAATAATATTTAAATATACATCATTATTTGATTCAAGTAAAATGTATACTCTTTACATCAGAATAAGTCTTTAAAACGGTTCGTAATAATATTATTGTACAAAGTTTCAAATACTTCGAAATTTCGGTTCACTAATAGCCCTAATGTTTACGCTGTAGAGAGGTTTCGCCGCTTGTATTATTTATTTCATTGGAAATACGCGATTTTTCAAACGCATTATTACAGCCGTTAAGTTTTTGCATTAAGTACTACTTCTTTGTTTTAAAATCATAAATTAACATGATTTGTTTTCTTCATTATTTACAGTTTAATGAACAGCGTAATTATATTATAATAATAATTAAAAATTTAACAAAATGATACGTCTTAATAGTTTACAGTCGACCACGCATTGTGATGGCCTATTTTTTAAAATTTTTTTTGATTTTTGGACGCGGCTCGAATTTTTACTTAAAAAAATAATATGGAAAAAACTCTTTTATTAATTTCTGCAAGGGAAACTTATGAGAAATATTGTGTAAAGAAACAGTTACAAAAATTAAAAATCAAACAAGTTTCAAACAATAATATAAGTCAATAATTTTTGTGACGTTGACATATATATGTCGTAAATCGTGACTGTGTATTTTGGATATTTTTTTTAATAATTTGAACCACGTGTTGAGTTGTCGAAAATGTTTACTATAAAACACAACTTGTGGAACTCACATAGTATGTTATCTCTTCAAAAACGTTGATAGAGTTGTATGTTATCTTATCTATAGGGCAGAGGGTATGCAGCATTTGCATATTTATTTAGCACAGTCACAAAAATAGCAGGGTACGAAACAAATACGTTTCATGCTTTCACAAAGCTAGTTTCGAAATTTAATTTGGCATATAAAAACATATTTTGACTTGTTTTTTTCTTAGGACATATTTCTTTGATTTTATACTTTTTGAAACATAGTTTAACTTAATTAACAATTATAATATAAACTTTTTCTCCCCTGACGTTTTTATTTCAAATGATACAGCCAAAACATAAATTTATTTTCAATTTTTTCGTAGTATAATATGGTTTTTGACTGGCTCCAGCCATTTTATACTTATAAAACTAATTCGAAATAATAAATTCAGTTGAATAAAATACAAAAAAATAAACAAAATAATTCTTGTTACCGTTTTTAAATGCATATTTAGGTAGGTATGTTTTAGATTCTGATTTTGGGTATTCGAATGCATATTTGGTGACTTTTTATGGCTACAAGTCTTCTTCCCTACGTCTTATCTACGTCTCGGATGATTTCTCCACGAGTCAGATGCGAATAGTTCTTACATTGTAAATTATTTAGTGGATAATTTTTCTGAATATATTGAAGTGCAGTTAGATTCAAAACTCGAACGAGTATAGTTTTTGAGTTATTTAACTTTGTGTTCTGAGGATAATAGGTCCACGATAATAGGTTTGAATCACACCAATCATGAGAGATATGATGGTATTAAAAGTTTTAGTAGTCGTAGTATTATCTTTCAAAATTGATAATTTTAATAAATGGTTCAAGTATATTTAATACTAGATCCAACACTATTTTATATTTGTCTAAAATCATTTTTAAGGACTATAATTCTTAGTATAAACATTTTAATAACTGAGAAACCACTCGTTTGAATTTTGAAATAGGCAAGTGACGAAATCAACATTTACAAAAAAAAAATATTCATTAAAATATAATTCGCAGTAAGTAAGATATCTGATACGGTTCTCATTTGGAAAAAAACAGAATTTCGTACAGACACAGAACACTCCTTAAAGTGTGCAAAAAAATCTCAAGAATTTGAAAATATAGTGTTGAAGTGTATTTAAAAATTCTGAAAATCAGATTTTTCAATTACTATTAATTGAATAACTCCATTATAAATTGAAGAAAAAAAGAGGGTGAGCATCAGTGTTTGGATTAGATAAGTATTTTTTTTATCTAGATAAAGATAAAGATAATGGAATTTTTTTTTAAATGGGTTTTAAATTTAGGTATATTTTAGTTGGGAACTAGAAACATAATAATAATAATAATAATAATGATATAAATAAAAATAATTACATTATTTATAAACCAAAAACTTGGTTTGAGAATCTGTACAAATATTTAAAATGCATTGCACAATTTCGCGATTTTTAAAAATGTATTTAGATGAATTTATTTAGATTAGTAGAAAAATTATCTAAGATGAACGTTTAGATACCTTGTAACTATTTATCTAGATAAGTCCGAACACGGGTGAGCATGGAGAATCACTTAGTTATTAATTGCTAATGATCTACAGACACAGTCCTACTAAATGTTTGTAACTTTATTCGATTTATTTGACTTATTTGATTTCTTTGATTCTTTACAAGCTTAACAATTCATAATAACAAACTAGGTTTTTATTGACGAAAAAATTAGATTATATAATAATGTACCTTGAGATGAGAATATTTACGTTTATGGTTTCATTTTGTGTAGTCAAATTATTTTTAAAAAAAACACATCTCATCGTAAAACATCGCTTCGCTCAGAATCTAAAAACTGTAATTCTTGCGATTTTGCAATCGGCCGTAATATTTCTATAATCCAACTCGATGAGAAATTCGCACATTGATAAGGTCACGCGTGACGGCTAAAAACAAAAATGTTCGTCCTAATACAACCTTACCGTTATGATATGCTGAGGATTGGATTGTTCCACGATAATAATTCTCGTACAATATTTTATTTATTACGATTTTATGTGCAATGTTTGGCGTCTTTCCATTCGCGTTAACACTTAATATACACATCATAAACTAATTGAATTTTTCACGTTTCGAAGACTTACAAAAACACTTAGTAGTATAACAATTTCATTACAACACTGCCTGTATTATGTTTATTGTACGATTCTGCAGAAAAATAGCAAATATTTCAATGTAATTTGCGTAACATAATATTTATGAAATAATAAAAGTCTTTGTGTATATATTACGCGACGAAACACATATGAATCGTTTTGTAAGTCCTACCTGCATAAAATATATATTAAATGTTTTGTACTATCCAAAATGCAATAACGAAAAAAGTCTTAAATAATGCATTAGAAATAATAATACGCTTTTAAAAATACATTATGGTCAGCAAAACAGTTAAGTGTATCAACGATAATATTTCGGTATAGATGTTTACTACTATGTTCTACTATAAAAAATAATAACAATAATAATTATTATTAATATTTGAAAATATTCTCATCTATCTATTTCCCAATGTAACATCGAATAGTTTTTCGATTGATGGAGAAAAAACTGCAAAAAAAAGTAGTTTTAGTCCCTGTACAACTGTTGTAATATTGTCAATATCAAAAAATATAAGAGTCCAGACATTTTCACACGTTTCGACATATTTCACGTATGCCGTTCGAAAAATGCTCGTCAAATATTTTTAAGTACCGCGTTATTAAGTTATTATTAAAATACATACTGTTCGGGTTCGATTCGGTGTGGAGAAAAAAACGCGTTACCGGGCCAGCGTGTTAAATAATTGTAACGTAATATACTATTACAAAGGCAGCTGCAGAGTACCTACCGAGTCCGATGGAAAGTGCGCAAACGTGTTTTTTACAGTTCAGTTTTGTCGAGGCGTCGTTGTCGTGCGGTCGAAAGAAAATAACACTATTATAACAGCCAAATATAATATTCGATGGCCGTCGATCGCCGGGTGACTTTTCCCTTTTCAACACGTAATAATATTCGCATCAAAATAAAGTACACTTTCCGACCCAAATCCAATGCGCGGTTTGCGTACATCACGATATTATAATGCAATCTTTTCGTTAAATATGAGTTTTGTTTATGGCGGTTGTTAACTATAATTTCATAATACAATACTGCAGCATTTTTGTCTTAGCTAGATAAATAAAACTGCAGATAATTAGATAATATTTTTACTAATTTCACTAGATTTTTTTCCGTTTTTCAATAATTTTTAATACTCGTTTGAAATTTAAAAAAACGCACACGAATAAGTTGTTGTTTGAATAACTAGTTGTTCACACTTCAAGTCAGATATTTTACGTTTTTAATTCGTTTTTATACGAAAACGAGCCATACTACTAGAGCAGTGGTTTTCAAACTTTTATTGAACGCGGCCACCGAGCTCCTCGAAAAACGTTCACGGCACACTGACCTTTTTTTTTGACCTTTTTTTTTGACTAAATAATTAGACGAACAAAACTGCTTTGAATTATAATTATATAAGTACATTTAGTTAGAAATATGTGCTTGGCGGGCTAAGAATATTTTATTAATTATATTTTTATGATTTTACTCTTTAGACTTACTACATTTTCCAAATATTGATGCATTTTGTCAAAACTTCAATGTTAAATGCATATAAAAAATAATTGTACTTTTGTAATATTTTATATTCCATTAATGACACTTGTAAGGAACCTTGTGTTATATTTTCAAACTTTTTTAAAAAGTGAAACAGTTTTTGTCGATAGTAATTTTAAAAAAATTTATAAAATCAAAAAATGTCTCAAGGCTATAAATAAGCTCAAAAATATTCAAAATATTTCGATCATTCGGTGAAAATGTAAAGGGTCTACGATTATTTGTTTTTGAGCTACATCAAAAAAATCAAATCAATTTAATCAAAAACTGGTTTCGCATAAAAACTACCACTTTTTCACTTATTTTTGTATTTCCTGACGTTTTCTAAAACTACAAGGAATTTTCCATTTTCATCTCTCAAAAGTACCGATTAGATTAACTTTTCTTATAAATTAAGATTTGGGATTTTGGCGGTTCAGTAGAATACGAGGTTTTTTTTTGCTCATCTTGTTTTACCAATTTCACGCTCCGGTTTATAGATAACAGACCTTGATAAACATTTTCCAATCAAAAAGCATAATTATGATCAATATATGGACATGAATATGACAAATATTTTCTAATTCACATAACAAAATAATGTGAATTTAAATCATAAGTCCGTAAAATATAAATAATTGAGTGTTCGTATAATTGTAGGGAAGAGTGGGGCAGATTTAAACAAAATTTACATTTAATTTTGAGTTTTTAATTTTTTGACAATGAAACCCTTGGGGTACATTTGAATGTGCAGGAGGTAGATTTGAATGTTATGTGTCTTATGTAATTAAAGGGCCACATTTGAATGTTGAACAGAAATAAATACCTATTAAATTAAACTTAACTTTTTATTTATTTTAATAATAAAAATAGCTCAATATAATATAATAACAATTTTTTACAATAATTATGTTTAGATGTTTTCTTGTCAACTTTTTTTTTATTGTGAAAATTTAGTTTTTTGGGTTTTCTTATAGGGAAATCCACATCTTGTGACATAAATCCAGTAAACTAGTCTATTCCATCCATAAGATAGGTATTTCAAGAAGGAGGAACCTATATTACACCCTATTATCCACCCTATTAATGAAGATTCAAATCCACCCCATGCCAAAATAGTCAATAATAATCGTAATATAAATTTTAATAATTATAAATAATTTATGTATACATTAAATATATTACTAGGCATAAATGTTTTGAATAGGAATGTTTAATTCTAAATTTGTGATTTTTAATTTTAGTTTCCAAAATGTTCATATGGAAACAACTATTTTTTTTTGAAAAACCCGGAAAATCACATTATCATTTTTGTTTATCACGAAATTGTTTAAAAAAGGCCTGATAATAACATATGGTATACAAAACATTGTCATACCAACTTAGATCATTATTTTTAATAACGTAAATAATCTGTAACAAATTATATTAGACGAATTCAAATGTACCCCGCATTCAAATCGGCCCCACTCTCCAGTACCCCCCCCCCCACCCCCCACACACACAACAACACCACTATCGGGCACCCACCGCATCGACTCGACGTGCACGCGTTATGACTATAACATGTTATGGCTCGGTAGATATTGTTGTTCGCATAATATTTTAAAATATCAGCTAACCTAACCTTTTCGCGTACTTTCACTGCAATTACGTATGCACACAATGTGTTGAGTGTAAATCAAAAGTTTCGTTTTGAATAATTAAATATTTGAACTCTGGATCGTAACGACATTACAGTAGCTCTGCGTGCAGCTGCAGACTATCGCGAACAGTTTTCAACAAGTCACGGCGTTTCGTATTCACAATCACACAATAATATATAATAATATATTACTGTTACACGTGTTGACACTCCAACAGCGTTATCACGTTTCCAATCGATTGCACTTCGGTCATTGAATCCCAGCGGGTAGGTAGGCGTTCGCCTCCTCCGACAGTCGAACCGCTTAATGATGATACCCTTATAAGTTCAGTACCGCGTGTGGACCGCGGTCAACGCCGACCGCAAAAAGACAACAATTATCGTTTCGGAGAATAGTGGACTGTATAATAGGTGATCGCAAATAGACACTTAGTTCAGGTTTGAATGGTGAAAAATTCGAAAACAGTATTATAAATATACTGCCGGATTCACGGCCCTACTATTATACGGTGAAAGACACAAGCGCCAAAATGAGATGAGAAAAAAAAAAGTCGTATCGTGCAATACCGCCAAAATCGTAGGTACCTGTGTGCCACGGTCAATAGATATTAAATAACAGATATTAAATTCAGAACTATATCGTTCAAAAACTCCAAACTCTTAATCTTAATCGACTAAATATGTATAATTATCTGATTAACGATAGATTGTCACATAAACAGTGTAGAATATGTGAAAAAAGTGGGATTAAAAAATCAACCAACTTATTAAATTTACAATTTATTATTGACATTTTTTTTCATATAAAATCTCAACCGATGTATTAAATTTATATTGATTTGCATGTATATCATAATTTTTGATTTATTAATTTTATGATATAATATCATTTTTATAAGATATATCAATTTCGAAAAAAACTACTTATATAAAATATTTATGTTGGCGCAAATGATGTGTCATTTTTGGACCTTTGGCGCTCATGTCATATGTATTGGGTATAACAGGTATAAAATATTAGATTGGCACTTATGTCCTACACATTTTGGCGCAAATGATAGGTCATTTTGGTACCTTTGGGGCTTATGTCATATAGCCCTATTATAAATCATAAACAATTGTTTTTGACACAATATAATATTATGGGGCACATTGGGCACTGGTCAGCTAACGGGTATGATTAAACCAATTGGTTTTTTTTTTAACAAGGAAGAGATCAAATAATACATATTATAATTAATAATAAAACAATATAAAAACCGGGTAAATCCGTGACTATATGCGGACCGAATCGCGGTAAAAAAAGTCCGTGGTAAAAAAGTCCTAGGAAAAAATGTCCGAGTAAAAAAGTCCGTGGTTAAAAAGTCCGAATCATAAAAAGTCCGAGGTGAAAAAGTCCGGTACATATAATATTAGGTAAAAGAAAAATACGCGATGTGATGCACAATCAAACTTCCATTTAGTATTAATATAATTGTAACTAAATTATTTACCTGACAAATTAATAAATAATCTTGTAGGTATGTAGTATATACGTACCAATAACTACTTTTTTGGACTTTGAACACTTCTTGGCTTTTGGCTGCATGTAATAATCAAATACTATTTCTTTTATCTTAATTATCCGGTTTGTCGTGTTTTACTCGTATATAGACATACATCCGATATAGTTAATATAGATAGAGATATCTATAGGTGGTGGGTATGTCCACCGTGTACATATCGTACATGGGTAACTGAACAGTTGTTATTTTTGCCAGTATAGTTCGACATTTTGTTAGTACCTATAGTTCGACGTTTTGTTAGTTTGTTAGTTGTTTACTCTTGAAGGAAAAAATGTCTAAAATCATAAAAATCAACGAGAAAGGCACTAAAATAGTTGTGGATGGTTATGCATATACCCTTCAACATACGTTATCAAAAACAAAACGGTGGAAATGCAGTAATAAAACAAAGTATAATTGCCCGGGAACACTATCTTCATCGTTGATCTTAACGAATCCTGTACTTCAAATTGAACACAATCACGCGGGGAATAAGCAAGTGAAAATAATTGAAAAATTTAAAAACGACATCAAATTACGATCACGAAAAACTTGTGACAAACCGAGTCAGATATTTGCGGAAGCTGTAAGTCAAATACAGTTCCGATTAGTTACTTTATGCCAAAGAATAGATAATCATTCAATTACCATTGAAGAATTTTTAGAAAAAGTTGGCCATATTTAACATATTATATTTTATATGACGTATTATGTATATTTTTTTGAATTAATAATATTTTCGATTTTTGTATATAGGTATAGGTAATAAATAATGATATAGTAAGTACATAATTATTGCACTTTTATAATTTATATAATTATAATTTATATTAATACCAACTGGAAGTTTTTTTTACCTAATTATATGATTCGGACTTTTTCACCTCGGACTTTTTAGACCTAGGACTTTTTAAACACGGACTTTTTTACTCGGACTTTTTTTCCTAGGACTTTTTGGTAGTTTACCATGTGGAGCTGTGGTGTGGTGCGTAGTGGTAGCTGCAGTTGACGGTGGTTGCGAATATCTGGTATGCAAAGGTGCTGGTGGTAAAACACAAAGAAAAACAAAATAATTTGGTCGCAACAGGTCCGCCCTTTAACACGTATACGCACGACAACAGCGCCGTAAAAGCGTCCAGCACATCTGTACATGCGATTGCACAATGATAAGGGGTGGTGGGAGGAGAATAGGGGTGTAAGATGTACGTACCTTCAGCGAAAAACGGCGATTACATAATTAATGTCTCAACAATAATTATACAGGGTGATTTATTAAGCGTAAAACACTCATTATCTCAAAAAGTATTAATGTTTTTGAAAACATTTTTTTACATAGTTTCAAGTTGTTAAAAAAAACAACATTTTTATTAAAAAATTATATTTTAAAATATTTTTTATCTTTATAATTTTTTAAGTTTTTTACTTTTTTGAATGACAGCATAGAGTTTTAATTTCATTTTCCAAAGCAGAATATTTTTCTAAGTATTTTCATACATAAATATCGAATTTAGGACGAGTAGTTTATGACTTATAAGTATTTAGGGTTTAGACAAGCGGAGTAGTGGACACACATTTGCGAGGTAACCCCATACCACTCCACTCCGCCCATCGTAACTTTAAATGCTTATACCTCATAGACTACTCGCTCTAAATTAGATTTTTATGAATCAAAATACTTCGAAAAATATTCTGCTTTGGAATATGAATTTAAAACTCTATGCTGTCATTCAAAAAAGTAAAAACTTAAAAAATTATATAGATAAAAAATATTTTAAAATATAATTTTTTAATAAAAACATAGTTTTTTTAACAACAACTTGAAACTACGTAAAAAAATATTTTCAAAGACATTAATACTTTTTTGAGATAATGAGTGTTTTACGCTTTACGAATCACCCTGTATAATATGTAATTAGTTACCCGAAATAAATTTTAACATTTAATTGCCATTCTCACACGTACGGTTTTCCACCCCGAGTGCGAAAAACACTCGACATAATATCGCGCAGCTAATAGCTCCGGCTAAAGAGCCAGGTTCCGATTAAATTTTATATTTCCGTTGCCACCTTTAAATCGTGATACTCATTCGATAATCTACAAATGTCCGATACATGTTTAGTGTAGAGTATGGGTTGATACGGCGTATTGAAAAAACTTAATCCGTAGGAGAAAAAACCATCAGGTCTTGTACAATCGTCGAATTTCCATAACTACTAACTAATAAGGTGTCGACCTAGGATGTTTTTTATTATATTAATATTGATATTAGTAATAATATGGACCTAGCCGAATACCTACTATTATTTTGCTAACATTTTTTTTTTTTGGTTATGGTATGAATTGCTTACGAGGAACCTTCAAACCTTGACTTTACTGTACAAATTTAACATTTTATAAATTTTACATACATAATAATTTGAAAATGTTCATTCGTTTGACCAATTGTTGAACTTTAAATGCTTATAAAATTAAATCGTGTCAATATATATCTTTAATACTTTTAAATGCTTTTAATAAACTCCTTGTACTAATTTTTTTTTAGCTGTTTGATCGAACGAATTATTTTTTAACGACATTTACAGAAAAAAATTAACTAAAACAAATCAAATATGATCTGCGATAACCATCTAAATGTAATTTTTTTTATCTGCAAGAAGACGATTTCCTATAGGCCGCATTAAACTCTGATTTTTTTTATCGTATTATTCCCATGGCTTAAATTTAAAAATAATATTATTTTTACCTATTTGGGTACTTATTTAAACGTTATACAGGGCGCGGCAGTCAAATCCGGCGATTTGAAAAAATAAAAATGTTTTTACTAATTTTTTGCCTAACAAATAAAAATTACACAAGTGGAATTTCATGTTATATATTTAAAAACTTTATTTTTTAAAGATTGTGTTCATGGTTAGCCACACATTACTACTACATCTATCATTACTTTTATAATACCTTTTTACCACGAACGCACGCTGTTCATTCGACCAATGCTCCATGATTACTAACTTCCGGATATTTAAAAACGATAAGTACATTCCCGAAATCTCTACCACTTTAGCCCCACGCCCACCTGTTCATTTTAAATCGTCAGGTTTGACTGCCACACTCTGTACAATTTTAATATTTTAATTTTATTGTACGCGCAAACATTTTTTGATTTTTTCGTTTTACGGTGTTATTTTCAGTTTGTAGTTTGTGTTTGTTTTATGCGATTGCAAATGATTATAAAGTAAAAAAAAATGAGCGATTTCTGTGATTGGCGATTCAGTAAAATAAAGCTATTATAATAATTTTCAGGATACCATGGTATGAAACAATCATTATACATAAAACCAAAATATTGTGAAAAGCAGTTTTCACTATCTCAAACAATAATATTTTGGTAGAGAAATGATTTGGAGCAAACGAATATCATACTTAATTTTTCGTTTTGGCGGAAACGATGTAAGTCCATGACAGGTATATGCCCTAAAAAATGGCAAATAAGAATTTCACAAGTTACGTGACAATAGCAATAAATTTACTCGATGTAGTGACTGGACACTTCCCTAACTAATTATATAGCTTTATTTATTTTATTGCATGGGCCCTATAATGTAAAATAAATAAGTATATATTTTCATTCAATTTTCTAATCGTAAAATGATGAGATCACAAATCATCGTATCGTAGTGTTTTTTTTTAAACATTTTTTATTCATAAGTATTCCTGACGAAGTCATCTAACTTATCGATTAAATTTGACATCACTTGAGCCGACGTTTGTCACTCAGTTTGTAGTATTGCGTGGTTTTGTTGGCCAAAAAATTTGTTTGAGAGATTTTGTACGTATAGGTTTTAACCGTGGGAAGTTTAAAGTTTGTGTTTGTATCGCCACAGTGCATTATTCTTAAGTAGAACAATAAATGTAGAGAATTTTAAAATATTATGGTGTTTGAATATTAAAAGCATCCTTGGTGAATGTACCTGCATAGCCTTGGGCACTATTTAGCTCGAACGATTCGTTGGTAGAACGTATTTTCACACAGGCGTTATTGCCGAGACCATTTTTTGGAGGTATTTTGATCAATCACCGAAATAATAATAATTAGTTTGAGAATGGTAGTTCGTCGACGTCTGTCCGGGGTAAATTTCAGTGACGCGCAAAACTCTCGACGATGTACGATAGTCAAAAGTTTAAAGCCTATAGTAGGCTTAAATTAATTTAAATCTCGTAATTCCCAATTTTTTTATTATTTTAATTTTGACACTTAATCTACCGACTGTGTGCGGCCTTTAAAAATAAATTATTAAATAATCGGATTGGCGAATGGGCGAGACCCGTGCGCTGGTATGTAATAATTTATTAATTAAATATTATGATGGATTAAAATTATTACACGTAATATGATATTAGAGCGGTCCTCGTTTTTTAACTCAAAAAGTTTTGTACACAGTACCTACGACCCATCCACTGTCCTCCGCATTTTTACGTTTTTCCGCTTTACTATACGAGAAAGAAATTTAAATAAACTTTGCATAAATAATGTAATATTATATGTTATAGCGCTGGACGGAAAATAAAATAGAAACAATTAGAGCTCCGTTAGATTTGGTTCCTTTATGCAAGCACATAGGTACATTAGTAATACGATAACTACTGTTGTCTACGAAATAAGGTAAAATGGTAGTAATGCTCATTGGCGAAGCTACGGGTCCGGCCAGAAAGCCCATGGCTTCACATAATGCCGAAAGAAAAATAGTCCTCAGAAACCGGACAAAGATGGAGAATATGTATATTTATATATTATATAAAAATGAATTGCTGTTCGTTAGTCTCGCTAAAACTCGAGGACGGCCGGACCGATTTGAATGCAATTTTTTTTACGCGTTTGGGTGACGCCTCGGATGGTTTAGATTCTCAAATCGGTTTGCACCCACTTTGCCGACAACTCAGTTCGCCGACAAATATACCAGTTTTTAAATATTTTCAAAATATTACCATTTCGCCGACACTTTAATTTGCCTGACGTCTCGGTTCGCCGACAAATTATACCGGTCTTATGATATAGATATAATTGTCCCGATTCGCCGATAGGTGACAGTAATTTTATCAAAAACGGATATGACAGCGATAATATTATAGTATGTTTTTCCACGCAACAGGTCCATGGGGGAGTATATAGATTGGTGAATTCTGTTCATTCCAGCCGTTTTTACTGTGAAGTTCGGAATTTAATAGACAGTTAAAACGTGCTTTCTAAACATTAATTAAAATGGAACCAATATGGTTTTTTTTTTCATGCTATATCGACTAGGCAATTTTAATTTGACAATTTATATACAATAATTTTTTCAAGTTATTTTGACTTTTATTATATACCTAATATTTTTTTTAGATTATTTATTAAACATGAACAATTGGACAATTTATATTGACTTTTATATATTTTTTTTTAATATCATAATATGAAAATTATAATATATTATATACAATATTTTTTTTTAATATTCGATTACCTGGGGTGTCGTCGAATTGGATGTCGGCAAATTGGGAACATGCAAATAAGTAGTCGGTGAACTGGGGTGTTGGCGAATTGAAAGTCGGCAAACTGAGATGTCGGCGAATTGGGTTTCGGCGACGTGGGAAGACACGCTCAAATCATCTCCCTAGGTCCAACCAGGGGATGTGCTCAAACGGGGATTTAGAGATTTACGGTGGAAATTTTTGTTCATAAAATGGTTGCCATGGGTTTTAAAGCTATTGTAATAATAATTATTGGTTGCCGTGAAATCGGTGTCTTCGTTCAATGCATTTCATTCTTTTGTACGCTGTGTTTTGATATTATCATATGTATCGGTGGTTAATCCACCGCAGGTGGAATTAAGTAAAAACGACGAACTTTGATACTTTAGAGTTAAATCATACACTTACGTACAAACAGCACGGGGTACGCGGTCTACCGCAGATAGATTGTGCCTACCTGATGATATACTGCTGCGAATAAGAATTTTTATTCCGGCCGACAGAACAGTTAAGACGAATCTAGAACATCATACACCGAATATTGAACAAGAAATTGAACAAAGTTTGAGTCACATACAGTTTGTACATTTAACGGGTAACGAAGTGCGCGGGATCAGCTGGTATTAAATATTTATTTGAAATATCTGAAATGTTCCAAAAAAATCGATCCAGCATTTATAAGCAAGAGATACACGAATTGGGAAGATATACCTACGTTTGTTATGCTTTTAAATCCAGTGTGACATAACTGTTTCCATCGTGAATCTCAAAATCCTTATTTTACCGTGCGGGGCCCAGGGATTGGAACGGAACCTAAAAGAACCGCGGAACCTATAAAATATTAAGAACCCGCAACCGGAACCTTTATTTTTAATAAATAAAGTACCAGAACCGAACAGGAATTTTGAAATTAAATAGGTTCTATTAGGTTCAAAAATAAAATTATTTTATCTATCGTAATTTAATCGTTATTACTGTTTTGTGTATAAATACAATGTATGAGATCATATTATTAGTATTCTAATATTTCTCATACCATTAACTAAATCCGCTTTCCGGCTAAGTATTTAAAGTTATTATACTTTTTGGTGCCTAGCCTAAACTGCCTGGAACCGGTACCGAAATTATTTGACACCGATACCTTTTTTTTTTTTTTTTTTTATCAAAAAACCAGAACCAAACCGGAACGGTTATTTCATTTTTGGAGATACCGATAAATTCTCCAACACGAATGCTTCTATTTGATATATTGTGTCCTACGCCAAATAAATCACTTATTATAGATTTGCTTATCTAGTAGATGGTGTGTACATCGTTATTCCTCCGAAGTGTGGACAACGTTTTCCTTTGACGGAAAATGTGAAAACAAGCCGGTATGGGGTCCTTGTTATTGCACAGGCACCCTTCGATATTTCTGTGATCGCAGCGTTTTTTTTTTTTTTTATTTAAATGCCGAAGCTCGACATAAATAACGATGTAATCAAATTATACGGCCGAATGATATTCAACGGGAGAAAAATGTACGGTAGGTTAGGAAATTTATTTGTTTATTTATCTTACGCGTAGGTATAATATGTGCAGTGTTTAAAAAATATAATATGTACACACAATACACATTATTATATTCGACGGGGCCGTAGATTACAAAATACGGCAGTGATAGTATGGGTACGCTCTTTTTTATGCGGTTCATGTGAGATTTATTAAATGGATTTACGTGTTTAAGAATATATTTTTTATTTTTTTTTTTTATTTTCCCGCCGACTTTGATTTTTTTTTGTTTTTTAGTAATAGAAAACAGACACTCAGAAATCGGTGTCGATAAGCGTACTTTGCAATCCACTCACTCGCAGTATGTACCTTGTACGCCGTATAAGATATTATGTTTGCTCTTTTTCTTTATTCTTTTTAATCAGCGTTTTTCGATCCGATGATTCGAGAGGAGTGGTTGCCACCACCATTTACCCTCGCCGTATCTGTTTTAGCTAGCACGTAAGCGAAAAAAAAAAGTTGGCTGTAAAATAAGTGGACCACTGTATGGGATGTGTTAAATTTCTACACAGATAATCGTATAGCAACTATAGCAAGTGATGTCTATAAAAAAAAATTACACTTGTAATTTGATAACAAATAACATTAATTTTGTAATATAGTTTTTTCACATAAGTGGAAATCACAACAGAATTATTTAAACACGTTCATATTTTTAATATTTCTCGTCATATATTTTAAGTTTAATTGTACATTTGAAAAAAAGAGGCTTTTTTAATTTCATATTTGCAGCAGAATATTAATTTTCGTAGTATTTTTTGAGATTTCATACAAACATAGTTCCAAACGATTGGTCTATTGGCTATATACTAAGTATTGAAAATATGGATGAGTGGAGCAGGTGGAAATAAAGAGGTACTTGAAAGTGTCGGCCATCTTATATTATTGTTCAATAAGTACTTATAAGTTATAAGTTACAAGTAAGTAACTAACCATTTACTCGACCAAATTTCGATCTGGTGCCCCACTTCACAGAACTCGGTTGGTCGCAGAAAAAAACTGAATCGTTGATACGTCTTCGATGATTCGAGCAAAGCTAATTGATATTGGTCAATCGTTCAGAAAAAAATTGGACCGACGTAATGCGTATTGTTGTATAATAACAATAATAATAATAATATGTATGATATTATTATACGTAGTAGACAGCACAATGCTGAAATGTCGTGCGGTTATGTCCGTAAGGCACGATATGAGAAATAGTCGACAAACGGCCGGGAAACACGCGAAGATGCAATAATTGTTGAAGAAAATATATAAATAAAAAAACGGACATACAACCGTCGTCGGTAAAGTCGAGGGCCACAGAATCTCGTCACTCGGTCCTCAGCTTAAGGGGATCGCAAGCCCCATAAATTTTTCATCGAAACGACCCGAGCGACTGACAAGAACAAAGGTACTTCTAGTAGTTGTTCGATTTAAAAACGTGTAAAAACGTTTGAATTGGTATACAAGTTTACTTTGCATCGGTCGAGGCATTTTTTAAATATTTTTTTTTAAATATATTTAATATTAAAAATCGACGCATTTATAATATTTTAATATTTTTTCTCGTCAAAGTATTGCCACAATCGAAAAAGTGCTTCGACTGATGCGAAATAAACTAGGATAGACATTACCAGATTACGTAATACGGATTATAGGTATTATGAATGTAAACATTTTATCAACGGACAATATATTTTATGATACGATTGTTGCTCCGAAATAATTTTCAGTAGTGAACAAAATTGTTCGTATAATATACCTCTTACAACCACGTTTAAATTTATAAAATGAATAAAAAACGTCATAGTTTTGGTAATAAATACAGACCATGTTTGAGTAGAAAAAAAAAATAAAGACAATATATCAGCGTTGCTCAAAGAAAACGTACCTAAGGTAAGTAGATTTGATTTGTAATTTATTTTCAATACATTGGTATTATATTTTTTTTTACAGGATTTTACTAACTCTGATAATGCACGTGAAAATCTAAGAGAGATAAAAATATGAGCGCGGACGTAACGTCTATAGGCCCTAGGGTGACCAAATTTATGTACATGTCGATTCACCGAGCACGCTCACCCTCCCATCATTTTTTTTTTTGATTTTATAACGAATCCATCAAATTTTCGATTCAATATTCCTACTTAGAGATCATGTTATATTCAAACGACTCTTTTGCATTTTTATTTATTTATTTATTTATTATTAAGTAAACGCCCAATAATATGTTAATCTAAATCTCAAACATTTAACAGGTAGGTATAGTTACCGTTACAGTCAAACGAGAAATGTCACGTTTTTCGCGTAAACTGACGGGTAATATTGGAAAGATTCAAAGTCACGTCCTCGTATTCCAAGGCTATTGAGTCTTAACATATATATATATAAATATGAATGAACACACTCGCTGTACATTCAGTAAACTTGGTGACGTACAATATAATATATTATATTATGATAATACTTAAACTTAGTTGTTTCATAAATCACAATTTACGAACTAACTTTCGTCACGAAATTAACGACCATAGCTGCAGTAGGTACAATATTATGCAGGTCATCGAGTTCCACGATATGTTTAACGTCATTATTCTGATTATTGTAATTCGTAAACGATATTATCGATGTAAGACTCACGCGTGCATGTAAAGGAAAATTTATATTTCAATATTATGATAGTAAACGTTTCCCGTTCGTGACGTTACGAAAGTACCTACGTTAAACCAGAATTACGATAAGTTTGGTCCTCGGACAAACGCCGAAAACCCGATATTTTTAAAACTATTGCCTACGACTGTGTTCGAAAAAACTATTTAATAAAAAATGTGTAATAATTCTATCGAAAATGCTAAATTACGTGTGCCTAATGAATAGGGTTAGGAATTTTCCTAATTGTACGGATTCTTAGACAGAAATTCGCTTTGTGATGTCTACATCGAAATAGCAAAACTTGATTTTGAATATAATTGCATGTTTACCAAAATTTTGTACACAATGTGATTCACTAGCATGTTTACCCCCACATTTTTTCAATTAATTATGACAATATCTGAATTCCGAATTTTGGAAATTTTAAATATAGGTTTTAGGTACTCAAATACTATTTTATTTTAAAGACTACATTTTTGAGTTACTCTTTTGTACTACCTGCAGCGACACAATCCTCTGTTTTTTTCAAAAGAGAACCTCTTTTTTCGACTGTAAATTATTTACCATATCATTTTTCTGAACATTGCGTGTACCTATTAAATTTTCAAGCTTTTTGTCCCAACGAATACAATATTATGGATTAAAAAAAAACTTAAAAATCGGATAAGTGTCTAACTTAACCTAATCTTGGCGCTGCTACTGGTCTGACCTATAATAATATTATATTAACCTACTGAGCGGAGACCCGAAAAGAATATATAATTGTACATTGTACAATCGAGAGTAACCGAAAACGGACGAGCGTGCTATTCGCCAAAAAAATGTAACGATTAGAAAATGACTAGAAATAACCGTAAACGGTTACCGTCACTAATGCAATCATTAACTACTGGATTATGTTATATATTGACATATTACATTTTTATATCCGTGTGACGAATTCTTTGTCGAGATTATAGTTGGCTAATTAATTATAAAACAAATATTTTCAAATAATAATAAACCACCTTTTGTTGGTTTATAACGGTTGACTTTATTTATTTAACATATGATATTCACACTTAATATTATAATAGTTAATTTATTTTATAGTAATGCCCTTTTGCACAGAATGTCCGCGTAGTCTTCAAACTCGCTTTTTTAACATCTATACAAAAGGTATATGATAATGACACGTACACTTTCGTGGCCGGAGAAACACTGCCGCTGGGACGGGTAATTTTTATATTATGTGGTACTAAGCAATATGGCCTATGGAGAGGGGGGCTTAAGTACCCCCAAAAAAATTAGTCAATTTGCGACTATGCAAATAGGTATGTATTGTAACAATGTTTTTTTTTTTTTTTTTTAATTGATCTTGAGCCTGGCAGCTGAGGCCATTAGCTATTTTTAGCTTATTGTAGGTTATTAAGTCGGTAGGGGGAGGAACACGTGTGTGTTTTTGTTTGGCAGAATTTTTGATTGGGCACTCGTATAGGTATCTGCCATGCCCGGGTGGGGGGGGGAGGGGATGGCGACACTTGTTCTCCGGACACCGTGACTTGTCCCAAGAAAAATGCCACCCATGACCGAGGAATCGAACTCGGGCCGACTGCGTCGCAGCCGACGCTTAGTCCGCTCGGCCACTACATCCCCCCTAACAATGTTTATAAACACCGCCGTACAGTGACGACACCGTAATTTTTTCCACCGTCACACTTTCGATGTTAAGAGTTCGTTGCGCACCGTAGCATCATAATGGCATGTACGCAAAATAAGAATGATTTCAAACAGACACCAATACACTTTAACTGCACCGTCAAGTTATGCACGCTTGTACCATTGGTGCACTGTACATAGTTTGCACGGCTGCGCCCAGTAGAAACGGTTTTTTTTTAACCGTATTTAATATCCCTTGAGCACAGAATGTGCACCATAAACAATTTATCCTGCACGCTAGGACGGTGTGTGCACTGTGTTACATGCACGGTACTCCAGAACCGACACTGAACCTTAAAATTGTTACTCGGGAGCCTCCTTATATGTGATATTATGTGTGTGTGTGCGTGTGTAATTATAATTATATCCAATGTAACGTTTGATGTATTGTCTTCATTCTAAATGTTCTCAATTAAAGTTACTATACAAATTGATGTGAACTATAATAATTTACTGTAATGAATACAATTTGATATCTCAATTTAATTGTATGTATAATATTATAATGTACATCATCTTTAAATTTAAATGTCGTTCGATAAGAAAGTATAATTAAATATGATACAATATATTATATTATTATGTGACTCGGCGCGGCGCAGTGGCTGAAATCAATCACGCGACGCGATTAAGAGTAAGCAACGGCCGCTGCCACTAGTTCTCGGATGGGTGACCATCTGGGTTCGTTGTGCGCAAAAACCTTGTCACACCCACTCGTGTTTCTAACCGACCGTACTAGCAGTCCCAACTCTACTGCACCAACCATACCAACCTTACAGGCTAATGACCTCAGTCGTCGAGCCTTAAAAATCTAATAAAAAATAAAAAATAAAAAATAAATATTATATGTATATCATTACAAAAATTTGTTCCGAATAAAACAAAATTTTAGTCGCTAATCCATGGACATAATTATTGTCCGTTTATTAATAATTTTTTGAAAGTGTCCGCAACGGACGAACAATATTTTTTTTCCATTTTTGCTCGTTTATATTCTCAGGGCGTCTGTTCGAACGAAATATTACACGAGCATAACGAATATAAGAAAATTGCTGTATTTTATTGTCTATGCAGACCACGATGATAATATGATATCACAATTATTTATTATTTCAGAGTTTTTTTTATTTTTTTTTAAATACGATCCAAGATCAAAGGGCAACCTCGTGATAGGGGATACTTAAAAATGTATAGTCGCTGAGTCATTGTATTTAATGCTATGACAGTATTTTAAATCTAATTAAAGACCTCACTTTCGAATACTTGAAAATGATTGGACGGCTTGAAGGGTTTCAGGTGGAGATACAAACTTAAAATAACGAAACGAAAACACTTTTCAACAGTACATTTTTTTTTTAATGTTGACACATCAAAATTAAAACTCAAACGAGTAGTTATTGAATTGTTTATCTTTGTGTACTAATGGTGATCATGGTAGGTCCAAGATAACGTGTTTGGAAGATGAAAAATGTTAGTGATTAATATACATCTTTTAGTATTTATATGATTTGCAGAAATGGTTCAAATATAATAAACACTAGAACCCATGTTAGGTGTTTCTGTTTAATGCTATTTTAAAACCATTTTTAAGGACTCTCCACGTTAGTATAGACATTAGGGTGCCACTTAAATTTTTTTTTTTACATTTCTTACCTTACCATCAGGTTCTATTTACCATAAAAACTGTTTTGATGAAGTTTTAGAATTTCGAGTCAAGTTTCACTGGTCGCTCAATGCATCTTAAAAATATATGAATAGTGATAAATATATAAATATTGAAAATTGATAATTGATAATTTATTATTTTCCGTCAACTTTTTACATAATTGTTAATATTTTTAATACAATTGCATTATGTAAGATACAAAATAGCTATAAAATTAGTAATATAAACAAAAAAATATTAGGCGTTTAGAGATTTTGAAGTGTTTTTTTGTTTGGGCCAGGATACTGTTGACGATGTTTTTCAACGACGTTTGTAATTATATGAGCACTCTTTTGTATCGAAAAGTTATCTATTAAATGCAAATGTAAAAAGTGGCCAAGTATTTGTCTATTTGATGGCAGCTTCGATCCAGTTAAAGTTCCACTTGTGGTGCAAATCAAATAAATACCACGATTTATCGAATTATTATAAGACATCATATTATGTACTGTACTAATGTATTATACTAAAATATTTATTTAAATCATTTACAGTGTAAAATATACATATACCAATAATTTATGTCAATACGATTGAAATTTCTGCAATCTGCATGTGTGCATAAGTGAATAATTGATTGTCTTCAGAAGAAAACAACTGAATTTAACGTCACTTTAATAATAACAAACCAAATTTAACTCACTGGCATACGAATACTAGTAGAATGACACAAGTTTTAACAATTTATAGTAAATATCAAATGCACGGGTAAATAATAATCAAGTTTGATAATCGAAAAGGTTGGTAAGTGGATGTCGCTCTGCTGTATGTTACAAGTGGGTCACTAGGTATAAGAAAAACGATTCTGAGCGAAAACGGTCAGTCAGCACGGAAAAAACAAAACAGTTATTTTCACTATAAAAATAGTAAAATTAACTGTATTATACAATTGCTATAGGGATAGCTATAATGTTAGTCAGATTTACTAAAAATATATAGTTATGATTTTATAGTTAGCCAGACAAAAATTATAGTGTTTTGTACCAAACATGTTTAGTACTGTTTACTTTACAATTTAATTATTTGAACAATATTTATAGTAATTTGAATATAATTTTATAGTACTCTTTACTTTTAAATTTATTTATTTGACAATGTTTATAGTAATTTGAACATATCTTAATAGTAATCTGTACTTTTAAATTTAGTTATTTGACAGTTTTTATAGTAATTCAAATATAATTGTATAGTACTCTTTACTTTATAATTTAGTTGTTTGACAATGTTTATAGTAATTTGAACATATCTTTATAGTACTATGTACTTTTTAATTTAGTTATTTAAATAATATTTATAGTTATATAAAAACAAAACTTATAGTATTGGCGACTATTAACCAAAGTGAAATTTACTACAATAAAACTTCTTCACGATAACAATTAGTTCCTCGACTTATACCTAGTGATAAGCAGCATACCTATAAATTGAAATATTAAAGTATTGAGTTTTAATTTGAATATAATAATTAATATTAAAATTGAAATTTGATTATTAAGTAATAAATTGTTCATGTTTTTTTGCAAGTACACAATTTAAAAGATATAATGTGTTAAATTTACATTTTATTAAACTTTCATTACACATATTGATACAAATTATAATATAATATATTAAATAATACAAAACAACTTTTTACATATAAAATTACCAAACATATTTTACAAAACAATAGACAATATGTAATTAATTATATACAATATTAAGTTATAATATCAATGTAATTAATAATTATATATAATATGAACATTAGAGATATAAAATTACTATAAATATTATACCTAATACAATAAATGCCTACTGTATTATAATAAATTATAGTATTCAGTGTAATGTAACAACAGTAGGTACATTTCTGAAACTGTACAATAAAAATAACAATTTAAAAATATTAAATATTTTTTCAAATTTATGTATACATTTTTATAAATACACTTCCATTAGAAATGCTTGTATGGTGAACAGGAAAACTATTATCCAAATATTAAATATTTACAGGAATGTTCACGATGAAAGCATTGGATTGTTCTATTTTAGATGGTCTTATCACTTTTTTGTTTTTTAAAACAATATTGACCGGTGAAAATAGAAAAGGTATTAGTTTAAGTGCAGCCAAATCATGATCATCTGAAAAAAAATGTTAAAAAATTAAGAATGTTTAAATAAGTGGTTGGTTATATGCCTGGGCTCAGAAATTATTGTATTTACAAATCTGAAAAAAATTCAAAATATAAACGTTTTATAATGTTCAATTTCTGAGCCCTAATAATGTGAAAGTTGTACACTTGCTATTGTTTATTGGTGCATTAAGTTTAGTTAGAAGTGGTGAACCTGAGATACCAATGTTAACAGAATTTTGATTTAGATACATCTTCAATTTATCTTTAAAGGTTTCAAATTTGCTAAACAAGTTCATTTCTTTATTGGGGTACATATGAGCAAAATCTAAATCAACTTGAAAGCATACAATTTACTCTAAGATTATATTATAATTTATTTTACACCTTTATACTTCTAGTATCTCAGAATTATATATGAAAATGTTACATAATATTATACTAACGAGAACATGACCAGTAGGTTTTTTTAAGGCTGGATAAATGTTCATCACATTTTCATTAATTTGAACAGTTAGCCTATAAGGTGCTGTTTCTATCCATAGTTTATGCAGGACACTTTCGGGTTCAACTTGATTTTTTAACCAGTTGAGTGAATCTTCATAATCTATTACACGTATATTTTAGCAATTTTAAGTTATTGTATTATTCACTATCATATTAATAAATGGTATTATAATATAAACATAATTTGACCTTTTTCGTTTAGATTAGTTAATGTAGATATGGCTTCGGGTTCTGGATTTTTTCTTTTATAATTTGAAATTTTTGAAATTTTTATTTTTACATTGCAATATTTATCAAAAAGTTTCCCTCTGTTTGGGGTTACTATATTGACCTCTTTTTCCCTTGGTATGAAATAGGTTTCTTTGCTTTCAGTTGGGAAAAGAGTTTCAATACCTTGTAAAAATATCAAAAAGATTATAATACAATTCTACAAACAATCACTACTAAATTGTATGCCTTGAATATTTATTTAAATACCTTTAGCCAAATTTATAAAAGTTAATCTCTTAATGCTTAAATCTTCTTGATGTTTAAGCTCGTGGTTAATTATAACATTACTCAATTTGTTTTTCATTGAAAAATTTAAATTTTTATGTACATTATATGTATATAGGTATATAATGTATATATACATTATAATTGTACATGAATACATAACCTTAAAAACGCTGCAGGGTTCAATATTGGAACAATACTATTCGTCTATTCTAACTTTATTTTTATGTTGATTTTACAAAATTAAATAGTTAAAATATTTTAACTATAATCTATGTTAAATAAACCATAATATAAGTTGGTTTAACGCAAACATGGTTTATCAATAATCGAGGAAGTAATAATTATTCCAACTGATATACATTGGTTATTATTATCATAAATGTAGTTGTTATAAAAATAATATTGTTTACCAATGCTGTAATAATATAACAATATAAGAATAGTTATTTAAACCACAGAATATAACAATCAGAATGGACACTGATAAAAATTTATACAGGCAGCATAGGACGAAGGCTTGAGTCAGTCACTGCAAGTCCGCAGTAGGGCCAGTTCATTTAACAGTTTGACCATTAATACACGAAAAATAAATATGGCATACTTTTATACGATAAAATATACTATTTTAATTTAATTGCTTTAAAACAATGAGTTAACTCTTCACCGGACATCCGGACACAACTAATAGTTAATACTAGTATTGGAGTAAAGTAGTATTAAAAATACTTTTAAAATACTAGTATAAAAATGCCCTTTGCGATTACTCACTAAGTATTTGAATACAAATACAAATATTTAATACAATATTATAAATACAATTTTTTTTTATTTTTAGGTACCTTAATTATGTTACTACTTACCATAGATTTTAAAAAAATTGAAATAAAATAACATGTCCGAGTATGTGAATACATGTTCAGGTATTTCATTCATATTGATTCAATTAAATTACAAAAATAAATAAAAAGTGGTATTAACTATTAATATAGAATTATTTTTAAAAATTCCGATACGTTAATATAATAGAGATAACAATAAAACGTGGTATCATGGCAAATTCAGTGCTACTAAAAATGAAAACGTTAAGATTTCATATTTTCCCAGATCATGCCCCTACTGCGGACCTGCAGTGGTTGATTCTCTATTATCAGCCCGCCGCCGAGAAGTGTCCTACCCCTGTTTAAACAGACACACAATAGTTGTAAATGTTGTAATTATAATAAATTTAGTTGATTTAACAATATTATTTTTAACTATAAATAAATTGTAATTTTTTTTTTTCCGTGAGCCTATGGTATTATTAATATATTTATTTGATGATATTATTGTGAATAAAGTAATTTATATATTATAACCTATTTACGTGGAGCCTTGTTTTAAATTTTCAATCCGTATAGCTACCTTAAATCCCAATGTATAATACGTACCCATTAATTATGTGTAGCTTGGGTATATGTTTTGATTTTTTTTTTTTTTTAATTGCAACCAATAAGTTTAACGGATCGGCGATTATCAGTAACGGCCAAGAGTAATAAACTGCAATATAGAAAACGCGTATTATTCATGAGAAAATAATATGTTTAAAACATTGTCTCTCGTCCTCAAACACACGTTCCACGGGTAAAATTTAATTTAATAAATGGACGTGAATTTCATTAAAGGTAATAGCAATGAGGGACGCGCGATAATTTGTGTCCGTTTTCCAGGACTGCCGATGGTGGTAAATAAACCGGATAAGAACTCCAATAAAAATGGAGTGCAATTCTACAAATAGAGTACCGCCGCAGCAGTGTTATCCGTGACATCATTAATATATAATATATTATATAACATTATGTAGGTGGGTCGCGGCCATAAATCGCAGTCCAAAAAATCAAGTTTGGAATAAAAAAAATACTTTACATTTTACTGGCGATCAAAGACGATGAAAAATTACAAAGCCAAATAAAATCCCAATACGCACAGCGCGCAATCCAGCGCCAGCCAAGTAAAAAAAAAAAACAAAAAATAACTGCACGAAGGTGTGAGTATAGTATGATGTCGAAGCAGAATTTGCCTATATTTGAACTGGGTAAAATAGTGGTGAATTTGTTGTACCGCATAACTAATTTTTTAATGCATCAATTAACCCCTAGTAAACTCGAAAACATCAGAAATATTGCGTAGAACGTGCTTTTGTACAAATCATCAAATCGTACGCATAAAAGCACGGAAAAAAATATTAACTAAAAAGTTTTAGGCAAAAATATTATAGTTATATCAACCATATTTTAGTTGAATATACTACATTTTAATATTTTGGATGGTAAGGTACAATTTTTTTCATGGATTGATTTTAAAGGTACCATTTACAATTGTAATAATATGTCAGTTTTGATTAATTTTAGTGATGACCCAAATATTTTACCTCTATTTGGATTAATTTTATCTGTATTTATAATAACTAATAACAATATATTCCTTTTTTAGTTTGTAGTATTTATAATAATAATTATTTTGATGAACATTTACAAGCGTATAATGTACAACTTACTAATAAATTAATATGTTGCTCAGTTGAAAATTTGGATTGTGTACAACCCACAATTCATTGTGTTATGTCTAATGGGTTATGTTTTATACCAAAATAAATAGTTTTTATATAATGTTATATTCTTTTATACATTTATTATACCTAAAATAAGTATTATTATGTATTCAATAAAATACATTTTTTGACTTCATCAGTTGTGTTATTCATATATTGTATGCTTACCTAAATTTACCATTCCTATCAGTATAGTGTACTCAGGATTTTACATTAGGGGGAACCAAATATAAAATATTATTATGTTTGTCATCTAATCTTAGTTTTTAATATTGAATAGTTTATATTATTTTTCATGGTAAATAGGGAGGATTGAATCTCTTAGTCCCCCCCCCCCCCCTGGGTACAACACTTGGTCTAAATATATTTTATATATATGTAATTAGTAGTTTTAACTAAAAATGTTTAGTTGGAAATACTGCAATATACATTTTGTAAAATAGTTATTTCGACTGAAATTTTAAGTTGGAAATACTATAATATACATTTTGTAAAATAGTTATTTCAACTGAAATATTTAGTAATAATAATTATTTTTTTAGTTACATATACTATATATTCAATCAAAGTGTTTGGTTAGTACAACTATAAAATATAATTACAATTTTAGTTAGAATTAAATTTAGTTGAATTGACTATTAATATTTTAACCAAAATCAAATAGTATTTGCAACTACCAATATAGCTATGCCATATGGAACTATATGCTTTTACAGCTGAAGTACATATAATTGCAGTTGAACTAACTAATTTTTTTTTTCCGTGAGTTAAGTTATAAATGAAAAAGTGCGAACATTTTAATGAAAATTTCAAATTCATATTAAATTCAGAATCACTCGTCGCATCAGCGTCGTCGCCAATGTTACCAACGACATTACCGTTCTTATAGATTATTGTGTAAATACTCAATATTTAATAACCATAAAAAATAGTGGTATCGCAACAAAAACCCTTCGTAAACTGCGTGGAAAAATGGCTAAGTAAAAAAATACAAGATCTTTATGCGCTACGAAGATGTGATATCATGAATAAGTGTATTGAGGTATATTGAATTTAAGTAAACTTATTTTGTTTCAATAATTTATTTACTTGGCGAGGATTCATTGAGAATTGTATATAAATAATAATAAGTTATATTTTAATAATCCTTCGCCATTTAACTATTTTGTTCATCGCACTTTGTTTCTTTTAAGAATTTAACGTTTTCAATTGTATATTGCCCGGCCTTCCCACCATCGATTATCATTGAAATCACAATCGCAATTGCATTTAAATTTGAAATTCACGTTATCGAATGTACCTACTTTAACTTTATTTCTAATTATAATATAATATGTTTATTGCGTTATACTTGTATCCACATTTTACGTTTTCTGTTGATCGTTATATGTGTTTTTTAATAGCATTCAAGTTTAAATTGTTTCACACAATTCCGGTAAAATATTGTAAAGCCTTGATGTGTACAGCGAAAGTTACGGGTTTAATCGATTTAATGAAATTTTGCAAATCGTTTATGAATAATTAATATTGAGCTTATAAAACATACCTAAAAAAAAATTGGGGTACCGCTTTGCTGTTCAATATGTGCCTGTGTGGGTCAATATGATGGAAGTGTTAAATTTAAATTCAATGAATTAAAACCATTGTCTATGATGGTCTATGTTACTAAGTATATTTGCTGATCTTGTTTCTATTAAAGTAATTTACCGCCAAAAACGTTGCATTTGAAAATGTCATTGTATTTAAAAAGTATTATATTGCACTTTAAAAGTTTCAAGAACCCAAGAAACTTTAAAGCACAACAAATTAACTAATATAATTTTTAAAAAAAGTTTACCAGCAAGTCATATTAGAATAACAAAAACAGTTATACTTATTCTAATTATTTGACTATGTGGAACAATTTTAGATTCTGAGCGGAGCGAGTTTGTCTATACCTTTATGAAATATAGCTGATCCTGCGAACTTCGTTGCCCGTTAAATGTACCAACTCTATATGACTCAAACTTTGTTCAATTCGTTATTTAATATTCGGTATACGGTATTCAAAATTTATCTTAACTTTTCTGTTGCCAGGAATAAATATTCTGATTCGCAGCAGTATACTAATATATATATAATTACCAGGTAGGCAATCTACCTGCGGTATAGATCGCGGACCCAGTGCTGTTTGTACGTAAGTGTATGATTTAACTCTAAAGTATCAAAGTTATACCAAGTTTATTTTGATATATTAATACGGTGGATTAACGAATCAACATAATCCTAACCTAACCTAACCGTACTAAATTCCGACGAATAAAAAAACCAAATTTAACCCTTTTTAAATTAGACCATCTTCTTCCCAGAGATCTGCACACAAACATTAATTTATATATAATATAGGCTATAGCTGATCCTGCGCACTTTGTGGTCCGTAAAAAATGACAACTCTTAAACAAATTGTGATCGTTCAACTCCTTTTTTGTGTGAATCACTGCAGTAAGTGCAACTCAGCAACCCTGGTAGGCAATGTGTGAAAATTCGATTTGATGCATGCGCTTGTACCCGATCTGCCCGATTGACCAATAGCAACCAATAATAAATAAATACTATTTCTATTAATTATTTCTCCTATAACCATTAGCAATTACCATTTATATACAAATATTTCCATCGTAAATCTCAAAATCCCTGTTTGAGCACTTCTATTAATTGATCGTAGCGTTATGTTATAATAGCCTATATCCTATAGCCTATAGAATTTTTCAATTCGAACCAGTATAGCCCCTTTCAGCCCTTTTTGAGTATTAAAAAGTAGCCTATGTTTTTTCTCAGTGTCTAAACTATCTACGTACCAAATTTCATTTAAATCGGTTCAGTAGTTTCGGAGCCTATTCAATACAATCAATCAAATCTTTCCTCTTTATAATATTAGTATAGAAAAAATGTCTACCGGAATTGAAATTACATTTTATCAATTCCCATACTCGATAAAATTTTAAAAACATTTTGACTCGTTTTGAGCTGTTTATGGAAATTTTAATTGTTCGATTTTTTTTGATTTTTTTTTTCTTTAAAATGTCAATACCATTTTATTCGTAGGGTCGAAACGAGTGAAACTGTAATTTTGACTTATTCTTACAGTGGCAGTTAAACATATTAAAAATAAATTTGCACCATTTTTTTTTATAAGCATTTAAACTTTGAGTTTAGACAACATTTATCGAATTCAAAATTTACAAATTATTTAGTAGTTAAATATTTATAACAAGTTTATAGCTACGGTTTAAAAATGTAAGACAAGGTTCCACGTAAAGAAGTAAATAAATCTCTTTATTCACAATAATATCATCAAATAAACTTAGTCATATTATAGGCTGACTGACCTTTTTCGCTCAGGATCATTTTTCGTATACAATGCTATTATTATATCATTGAATTGAAATTTAACACAATCCATTACAGTGATCCACTTGTAACCTACTGTACAGCAGAGTGACACCCACTTGCCCACTTTTTTTTATTATAAGTAGGAAAACTTGTGAGAAATCTTGTATTAATTTTGAAAATCTTAGATATTATGAAAAGAACAATTTTTATGAATTTCTAACTATAAAATAATTTGTAAATATTCGTGATTTTGACAGTTCTGACTTCAATCGTTCATTAAACTATTGTTTTATTGATTTACGATCAACATTTTTTGTTAAAAGTATATAAGTGGGAACTTGTATTACATTTTAAACTTTTTTTGCGAGTAATCAATTATTTAGGTAAACATTTTTCATGGCTATCTCAGTAAAAGTCTAAATATTTGTCAAAAATGCTAATGTCAATTTTAAGTATCAATATTGTTATAAGTATATTCCTTAATTTTTTTTTTGTTTGTATTTACAGTTGTTTTTGAAAAGTATTGACATTTTGTCTTTTGACCAACTAAAGTACCAACGAAAGTACCGAATATATTTACTTTCTATTTAGAAAAAAAATGCTTAATTTCTATTTAAAGTGTTTTTATTGTCTCAACAGGTGATTAAACATTATTGTATGCGATCAATATGTTTATCGCTCCACTCAGAATCTCCGCAGGTTGTACACTAAGGAGTCCCTATCTTTATGTAATCACTTTTATTTTTACATCTATTTTTACAAGAAAAATAACTTTTACAAGCACAATGACAACTATTTTAGATTCTTAGCGGAGTGACAAACGAATTGATTTTACAATGATGTGTGTTATTTTTCTTTTTTTTTTGCGTCTGTATCATCTTAAGGGCCGTAAAAACACATTGATTTTCTACTTTAGCATCTTTTCTGATAGAGAAATGGATTATAGCTGGATTATTTTAATTTTAATTTTTTTTTTTTTGGGGGGGAGGGAGGAGAGGATGGTTAAGTAATAAATATTTTATGAAGAAAAAAACAAATATTATTACAAAACTGATGGAGCTTTGACGCGTACCACACAGAATCTAAATTGTCTCATTATTGCTGTACAATGTTGTACTAGCCATTTCCCGGTATAATACGTAATAATATCATATTATTATTGGTTATGATAGATTATTGTATTATCGTCACAATCCGTATTGTGTGTAATAAATTGATGAACGAGAAAATTGGACACGGGAAAGGAAACGCCCTAACGTTTTAAAATATGCATCACCGTCATAACCTTCTATATGTATTGGTATAATTTAGTCAAAATCGAATTTAATGAACGATGGCATCGATGGCATATTAATTAAACGCGAAAATGATCAACATAGTAGGTATTTAGGACGGCCAAACTAGCGTGTGCAAATGCAATATTATGATAAAATTTGATAAAACGGTTTATTATAAACAATACATATTTTCAATATTTAGTGAATAATAATCACGAATATCGTATTGTAATTATTATCATTTAAGATGTTTTAATTAAATCGCTGTTGGTAATTTTTCATTAATAAATACTGTCCATGGCTATATTAAGAATACCTGCGCGTCGTACAATATATAGATATACGTCAAAACGTCAGCTTTTGTTCTGTTTTAAAATTAATGAGTTTATATCGCGCAGCATTCTCTTTGAAAGCGAGAAGTATCAATATCGCCTTTTGATTTTGATAGATTATAATTTATAATAATATATTATCATCACGATAATAACTGTGAAATAAAAAAATAAAATAAATCGCCGAAACGCTATCCACGACCATATAGTCTAGGTGGATACTTACATTCAATATTATGATGTATGTGCCTACCTTCAAACGGGGACTTGAAAAAAAAAAACGGATACAAATACCTATTATATTCCATTATTAATCGATCGAGCTGTAATGTTGTATGCGTTCAAAAATCGACCGACCAAAAAATATGGTTTACCATCAAAACGTTTCTGGCAACTACATTTGAAAATCGACAATTTTGAATTTTTCCGAAACAAAGTTTCTACTGTATAGGCGAATTGAAGCGCATACGTCCATACATTTTATAAAGAATTTATTTATTTTTAATATCTATAATGATTAGGACAAAAGTTATTTCATTTGACAGGTCGTTATTGTGTTTCGACATGTACACAACTACTATAGTATTACTTAGGGCTGTTCGATTATTTTGATTAATCAAAATTTCCTCAGATTAATCGATTTAATCGATTATTTTACGTATTAAAAAGATATCGATTAATTGTTTTTTTTTTTCAAATAAACAAGAATTAAGAATAAATCGATAAACTATTTTTATATTTTTTTTGGTATTTTTATATTGTTTGTATAGAATAAAATATCTTAAATTCTTGAAAACATAAAAGAATTCACGACCTAAGTCTTAAAGTCATAACATAAATACTTAATCAGATAATCTATGTAGATACGTTCTAATTTCATTGGGAATCGATATAATATAATCCTAAATAGTTGATGAAATTGACTGTTTTGATATTAGCACAATAACAGTTTATGGAAGTATTACTTATATACAAGAACAATGAAGAACCTGAATAATCTTCATGGACGCTTAGATTCCATTTCAATCATAAAAAATATTTTGAACATTAAACTATTAAAGATTATATAATTAGTTTTATTTAAGTTCAGCCCTGGATAATTATTATTAAACCACGATTTTACAATTTAAAATATTTTACAAGCTTTAGATTTTAGAATATACCTAGTGTTTGGTCGGCGGTCCCTTGTGAAATACCATGGTTTATTTTCAAACGAGCACTATAAGACTTAAGTATCAATAGTTTTAACTAATTTTAACCTATCAATAGGCCAGTTGCGGCTACTGAGTTTCCAGTATAGGAAGTCGATAAGATCTAATAAAAATAATAAAATTCTTTACTACGTATTTCTGCAAAATTTAGTTTTTTAAGTATTAGCAGCAGGGACTTGCACCCGAATCATTTATTCGGGTTTCGGGTTTCGGGTGCTGGATGTATTTGGGTGTTCAAACACCCGAATAAAAAATTTAAACAAACATTTGGGTTTTCAAAACCGTTATTATTCGGGTTAATATTGGTTGATATGGGTGCTGAGAAATCTGGATAAAACAGAACTTTTGATGACCCCCCCCCCAAAAAAAAAAAAAAACAGAAAGTCTTCATGTTTATGTTGTTTATAATAAAATATAAATGTTTTACCCAAATTCGCAACGTTTGTTTTTAACTAAACTAGGTTAATTAATGTACAGTAGTTACCTTTTTCTATGAACTATAAGAAATAAGACAATGGGAAACTAATTATTTAACTACCTATTGGTTTTATTATAGGCATTAGAGTCCACGTAACTCATTTTTTTTTACTATATAACATGTCTAAAATCTAAATAGGTACTGACTTAAATAGTATACTAGCATATTTAAAAAAAAAATTGTACTTATTAAAAAAATTCAGAAAAATTTTATTTGATAAGCAAACAAAAAACAGTCATCAAAAATCAAAATGTTTACAAGGCTTTCTGTGGTCAAAAAATAGTTAACTTGCTAGAGCCTAATCCTATTTAAAATTGAATACAAAAACATAATGAATAGGTATATTTTGCAAAATCAACAGTTACAACAGATTGATATTTTAATTTTGCATAATGTTACGTACCTATATATAACAGAATAGGTATTGATTATTTTGTGATGACTTAAAAATTAAAAAAATTAATCTTTATAAATATTATGAATAATATTATTATACTATAACTAAAAGGTAATATAAAAAATATATAGGTACTTACAAATTGTACGATGAAATAATAATAAAATTGAAAATTGAGTATTTAACCAGAATCAATATTAAATTATTAAACATTTTAATGGATTTTATTTTCAAGAAATTACCTATGATTGTTTGTTAGATTGTTCCTGTTATTATTATTATTGATTATTTAACTCTACAAAATCGAACTCACCACAAGAAATACATACGAAATGATATGTCGCATGAAGAATGAGAAAAAAAAAATTATTCGGGATTTCGGGTTAACCCAAATATTTATTCGGGTTTTGGTTAACACGGGTGTTTTGAAAACAGAATCATTCGGGTTATACTGGTTTCGGGTGTTTGATTTTTAAAGGTGTTTAGGGGTGTTAGGGGTTCGGGTTAAATCGGGTGCAAGGCCCTGATTAGCAGGTTAGTTTTATAACTCTTGATTAATATTTAAACATTTAATAGTTAATACTGTCATAGGATTTTTCGACTTGAATCGATTAATCTAATCAGGAAATTGTAGAACTTTACATTCGGATATGAATCAAGACTTAATAAAATTGCACTGTTAACTCATTAATAAATAAATTACTCACTTCTATTGATTAAATTATAATTTGATTGTTTCAATTAATCAATTAATCGTTGTTTCAATTAATCGATAAATCGTTTTTCAATTAATGGTGCATAATCATTATCGATTCCCCCCAAAAATAATCGATAACAGCCCTAGTATTAATATTATATAGTTAAACATCATATCATATGATTAACAAAATATATTATGTACAATAACATTACTTAGTGGCTTGGCGTGGTGCGATGGTTGCATTCAGTCACGAAACGTGTTCTGAGTGCAAGCACCGGTCGGTTTCACTAGTTCCCGGAAGGGTTACCACTCGGGGTTCACCGACAAATCCCTGTCACACGTGTTCCAATCCACCCCCCTCCGTACAAACAGCTAATGGCCATAGTGGCAGGGCTTAAAGATTAATAAAAAAAAAAATAAAATATAACTGGTGCACACAAAACTAACGCTACCTAGGTACATTAGTGTCGGTGATACCAATATTCGTGTACGCATGTGGTCTACGGGCGAATCTGTGACAGTAAAGAAAGATGAAACCGTCTTAACTGGTCGTATAATATATTTAATAAATATTATTAATATTACATAATATAATATCTAGAGTTTTAAAATGTCGAGAAATTTATTTTTACTATAAAAAATGATTTTTATATTTATTATTGTGAACAATTTTAATTTAAAAAAACATTGTGTAGTGTACGTAAAAGTGTATAGTCTCAAATTTATAGCGAGAGAACGTTTTTAAAAGTTGGTTTAGGCAAGGAGACACTTCTCCCACTTATTTTTCACCTTTTTTATTTCAAAATGTACTGTACTATCATTTTTCCAAAAGTTTTTATCCGAAATGTAGAAGTACAGAAAAAAATAAGTATGAATAATTAAAATTGTATTTAAATGTTAAATTATGATAAATGACCGTTAATAAATTTTGTTCTAACCACTATTTATTTTTTTATTTTTTTTATATATACAGGGTTTAACAAAAAGAACTGACTTTTGGAATAACTTTTGTTCTAATTAATGTCTTAAATTTTTTTTGTTTGTATATAATTTAAAGCCATGAACGCTACACGTGTAATAAAAGAAAAAAATATTTAAATTTTTTACTAGAAAAGATAAAAAAATTTGAATTTGATTTCAATTTTTTTGAATAAATTTAAAATATCAAATTTGTGAATCTGACTGTAAGAACAATTTGGATGGTAAAAACATTTATCTAAGTCAAGTAGTTTATTTTTTAGAATTTTTAAAATGTCAATATCTTTTATTTTTTATTATTAATTTGGAACGCAATAACTTTTTTAAAAATATTATTTTTGAACATTTGGTAACATGGGTATATTTCTTAAAATATTTACTAATCGTATAATTTTATCAATTTTCGTCATACGTTCAAGTAGCATACATTTTTTTTTTTTTTTGGTCAGTTCTTTCTGTTATACCCTGTATATATATAATTTATTGACGTTTGCGTTATATATTATTTATAATATTATAACAATTAACATTTTTCAAAAAACCAGATTTACAAATTGGCTATTTTGAATTTTTCAAAAAAAAATGTATAAACCTATTGATTTTACAATGATGATGTGTGTTTTTTTATTATCTTATTTATTTTTGTGGCTGTTATCATCTTTCAGGGCAGTAAAAATGCTTGGATTTTCTTCAACAGTATCTTTTCTGATAGGAAAGTGAATCTAGTTGGTACTTTGGGTGGTCAAAAGTAAAAATTGTGGAACGATGAATGTATTGATTTTACAATGATGTGAGTTTTTTTTTTTCGTGTCTGTGTACACGATAAATAGTCGAAATATTGGTTCGATTTTCAACTTCAGTATCTTGTTCGATGGAAAGTGAATATTTTTGGTACATTGAGCAGGTCGAAATTTAAAATGCACAGTAGTTTTCAAAAGCGCCGTGAAAAACAAAAGAAAAATTAAGAAAAAACGGGAATTTTTAAGCAAAATCTATTATATTGTTACAAGCAGTTGAAAAATATGTAAGATACATAGACACAATTTTTTTTTTTACAAGTATTTAAAGTTCAAATTTTGACAAAATTTATCAAATTTAAAATGTAATAATTATTTTGTAGTTACGAATTTATAAAATGTTCAACTTTTATAGCTAAGGATTGAAAATTTAAAACAAGGCGCAACGTAAATTGGTTATATATAACTTACTTTATTCACAATAATATCATCAAACATACTTGATAATATCATAGGCTGACTGACCGTTTTCGCTCAGAATCGTTTTTCTTATACAATGATATTATATCATTGTATTCAAATTTAACACCATCCGTTACAGTGACCCACTTGTAACCTACTGTACAGCAGAGCAACATCCACTCACCCACATTTTTTTTATTTTAAGTAAGTTTTGAACAAACAAATATTTCTTAATTAAATTTAATAAAAAGTTTTTCAGCACTGCATAGTGCACAATTGCTAATATTCGACGTGAACTTTTGTTGATGTGAGGAGATATAATTATTCTAATTTAATTGTCCGTCATCATTTTTAGTAGTCTCGATTTTTACATCACATGGATCCGTTCGAATGATAACGGTTATTAATATTTTATCAAGTAAAATCTTTGTTATCACTCAACAAAATTATTTTATTTTTAAATATTCTCATCAAATTGTATTAATTAAACCTGATTATAGTACAAAACCAACTAAAAGACCAATAATACTTGAATCAATTTTAATAACTTCTTAATATAATGATCAAAAATACATTGAACGTATAATAATTCTTATGTTATCCCAGCCCTATTTATAATATTCCGGCACCCCAGCAGTTGACGAATCCTCGATTTGGCACTCGTTCGTGCCTCGCCGTATTTTGAAATATCCTCCGTCTCCCCAAGTACTATTCCACGAGTTCATCATCAGCCAATAGGACACGTTTCTTTCGACTCCCCATCCGATGCATTTAACAGAATGGCCTCCCAAATACGTGGCGTTGGGTGATTTGAAGTATACACCTGAAACCGGTTGTTGAATATCATTGAGATTTTGGTGTATTTTGATTCACGTGTGCATGTGAAAAAGTATCAGAGTAGCGTTCAAACAAACCATTAAACACAACCACACTTATATTGTTATGTATTTAACACACATTTTTGGAATGGGAACTTTCAAAACCTTTTGTTTAAACACTGCATTTTAAATAATATTTTTAAATTCTGAGCGCAGCGATTTCAGAATGATCTGTGTAGTACTGGAGGCACTTTTTCCAATAGAAAATTGCTCTGATCGTTATCTTTAATGAAGGTTTCTGGTAAGAAATTGTGTCTAGTTGGTAATTTCAGTACTTATTAAAATAATTGGGGAAAAAAATTAATTGTTAGAGCAGAATACGTTAAAAATGTTATAATGTTATTATTAAAATAACTGTTCGGTAACCTTTTTTTTTTATCAAAAAGTTAGAGCGATTTCATTTGGACCATTTTCGATTTAATTAATTTTTTTTCTATAAATATCAATACAAAATTATTCGTTGGGTTAAAAGCGAAAATATAATACACAAGGTTCCTTATAAGCAGTCCCTAAAATATCCAAATTGTCGTACTACACACATAGTCCCAAATCGGTCAAATCTAAATTATTTCTAGATAAACACTTAAAACGCTGGTATACTTGATACCACCGTTCACTACTAAGCTGATAATAATACAAATAGGTACTCTCAATAACAATGAATAGTTTATAATAATAACTATAATAAGAGTATAAGACGTAACAACACAAAATATTGTTTACTGTGTGTCTGTGTAGAATGTAGATAATAATCAAAATGTGGTTTGGTAAAAAACCATTAAAATATAAAAAAAAAAGTGAAGATATAAAATTATACATAATATTATTTATATAAAGGCTTAAAAATTAGAATAACACACTTTTAAATTTCACTGCACTTTTCGTACTACACTAAGTGCGTCGTAGTACACACAATTTTAGGTACTGCTTAAGTGTTTATTATAGATATTAAAAATCTTAGAGACACAGAAGCATGATTTATTTTTATAAACATTTAATGTTAGTTTCTTGATAATATCATCAACATTCATTGTAAATAATTGCGTGGTTAAACATGTATCAATTAATGGCAAATTCGTTTAGCTAAGGCTTGAAATATTGTACTCATGGTTCTCATTAGTAGTTCATACTGTAACCGAAAAATCACATTTAATTTTAGGATATTAGTTAGGTTAGGTTACCTATCCTCTTATTTTCACCTAATGGAAATATTAATATAATATAAAATATCCACACCTCCACTCCGAATCGTTTTTCGTATACAAAAATACATATGTTTTTATTTTTTAGTAGTAATTTTATCGAAACTTGTTGTTGTTAATATATAATCTTATTAGTTGTTAAATAACCATTAATATAATAGTTTTTAAACAATTATCAATAACATAATACTATACAGTTGATAAAAGTTTTGTAGTTTAAGACAAATTTAAGTTGTTATTGCTTTGGTAATGATCGTTTGTTTTTTCATTAATTCCATAATTATATATCTAAAGTGTGAAAGTGTAGGTACAGACTTATAGTAAAATTGTATTTAAAATTCGCTCAAATACTTGTTGATATATTATTATAATACTTATCAAATAAATGAAAAACTATTTGTAGACAAATATTCAAACAAGTGCACATATTATTATTTTTTATTAACATTGAATTTATACCTGACTTGTACGATATAAAGTCGTCGTACACATCAAAAGATGACTCGATTGGCCCGTAAGTCATCATGTCATTTTGCATGTTATCGTAGGCCAGGACATATGGCGATCCTTTAACTATATAAATGAAAAAACAAAATACAATGTGTTGCGAAAATATCGTATTTTAAAAATATTAATTGATATGAATGATAACTCCTTAAATAGTTAAACGAAATGTTATATTATATTAAGTTTTTTAAAATATGGTCTTCAAGTATATTTAAAAATACCAAAAACCAGTATTTTACACTGTCAGAGGATTATAGAGGATTAACATGCTGATAGTGATTCCGTCAGTATGTAAAATTCTGATTTCATTGTTTTTATGCAATTTTATTACAATGTGTTATTCATTAAAAATGTAACACCAATATGTAAGTATTTGTATATTTTTTGAGAAAATTGAATTTACGATATTATGATACGAGGTGATCAGTTTAATAGTTTCTACACTCAAAATACCAAAAAGTCTTAACTTTTTTGAAAATATTGTTTTTACTATTTCCACATACGTATCAAATATAGTCGAACGAAAGATTTACGAACAGTACGGTCATCCGGAATTCCTAAGTGGCAGGCTGTTCTGCTCGTGTGTGCCTTATATACTATATCCTGACAATATATTATTGTACATGTTTATGTGTACACGAATGACTATAATATGTCTATAAGCCAATTCCTCATTAATCGTTATCAATAATAATTATGTGTACAGTACCGGTGACACACATTATTAAGTATCAATGATTATATTTATCCTTATACTTATATATGCCTGATGCGTCTTCCGAGTTTACAAAACCTAACTTTTCATAACAATATCTTGATGATAATTTATTGAGAGGTCATAGCACGAATTAAGATATACTGGATACGGAACGGAATGTGATAAACTGAATACACTAATTGCTAATATGTGTCAAACCAACTAGCGCTATTTTAGCCCTAGTGTATAATGTATGTACTTATTATCAATACTATCGTCTATCACAGAGAATTATTCAAAAATCATTTATTTATGTTACCGATGTGCCACTGTGCCAGGTCCCTACTTAAATATTTAAATTTCTCCACAAATTCTTGATCTTTTGGTTAAAGATGTTCCAATTGCTTCTTGCCATTCATTGAAGGAACATTGTGGGATACTAAACCTAGATTTATGTAACCCTGGACAGTTTTGTATACAACATTTGTTCTCCCTTACCATGGTAGACGTATAAATGTATATAAAATATGTTTAAAAATATTTAATAAAATAATGAGAAAATGCAAATTATCATTAACAATTTGTAATCACGTGTTATAAGAACTAACTACCTCTTATTGTAAAAATACATTATTTTATTTTAAACAACTTATAATATATATATAATATATATAATATGCCTATATTGCTATTTTAAAAACATTTATTTTACAATGATGAGTTTTTTTTCTATCTGCAGTAAACATTTATGCTAATAGAAATAATGCTTCTATTTTAAACTGCATAATATTTTCTGGTGGCAAAGATAATCTAGTTGGTACTTTTGAGTGGTCGTAATTGACTCGGATTTTTAGGCAGAAGCAGTTTTCGACCAAATAGATTTAGTTTTTTTATGCAACTAAAAAACTTAGCCACAAATATTTTAAATTTTATTTAGATGTTTGTATTAGCATTTTAAAATACATCATATAAATTTCAAAATATTTTAACTCTTGCCCACATTTTTTGTGACACAAATCAAATACAATAATATATATAATATATTTTCAAAAAAAGTGCGGGAAATTTAATACAACTAGAGAGCGCTAGTAGTCTTGACACAGCAGCTGATTGTCTTAGCACTTTTCAGTTTCATTTTATAAACTGATAACCTGCTCCGTTCCGTATCCAGTATATCTTAATTCGTGGGTCATAGTAATATTATTATAAAAAAAAATGTTGTCATCACAAAATAATTTTTACCATATCTGCGATCGTTCTTATAGGAAATCGATGTGTTTCCGTAGCATTTTTTTTGGCATTTGTGATTTTTTTCCGATTGACCGCTACAAAAGTTGTTTCCCGTGCACGGCGGAAACATGTACGGCTGACATCCCTAGAACAATTATTAGAATTTTCCGAAGGTAAGGTAATATTTTATTGCCAGTCTCGAGACGAAACGTTAAATTTACTAAATCGGGTGTGTCCATTTTCCTCCACTGTCCATTTTGGTCTGCAAAAACTAGTTTTTAGTTTTCATGCAGTTTCCATTTCTGGAGAAATGTTGTATAACTGAACGATTTGTTTTATTTATATAATATCATGACTTAAAAATATAAACATTATATTGTTAACCACTAAATGTAGAAAAATACTAAATAGTGAAGATTTTTTTCAATTGGGCAGTGGATGAAAATGGTATATCTCATGATTTGTTGGAAATGGCTACGTTCACTAATTTAAGTTATTTTAGTTCAAACCATGTATAATGACATTGTGATAACTATAATATTGTTATCTACGTTTTCTATTATCAATATTGTCTTACTTCAAACGAGTTAAAGTTTCCTCCGGTGACCAGACCATGTTTGCTGTAATATCGCCAAGCTCTGATCGGATAACCTCCTTGACAACCTAAACCGCATCGGTAACAACAAGACGTCACGTGTTCAGCCGACAACAGTTGATTGAATGACCCGTTCGAAGCTATACACAAACGGTCGGCAAACGCTCCAGAAGTGCTGAACGCCTATCGCGGTCGGACAAGGACATTTTTTTATGCACATTTTTCAAAAATAATTCAATTAAATTATGGTCTAAAAGTTAATAACCCACCCAACAAGATCCGCAATTGCCTTGATCGCGAATCGTCCCGATCGTCGTGCAGTTCTTCCATCGTTTTCTAGCGTCAAATTCTTTCGGAATACTTCCGGCGGAGCTGTACAGTGGGTCATGTGACATAAACGGACCCGCCGAAGATACCTCCACGCCTTTTGAACCCAAAAGTCCCAATATGAATTTCAAAGGTGTTTCCGGATGAAAGTTGATGCCAGCCTGAATGATATAACAATAACAATGCCAATAAGAGTTTAATAATTAGGGCATATATTATACCTTTTATAACAATAGGGTCCGGGTTTAAATGCACTGAATCTATAAACAACCAAAAGTACCCTGCTACGTACGGGACCCCTCTACTCCGCTCCTACACATAGTTAGAATATACGAATATCTAATGTACTAGGGTAACACATAGATGGTCGGGATGATGTCAGCGTAGTGCACAACACCCTGGGAGAGCAACATTATAATAATTGTTAGCAACAGATTCAACATCCGTCGACGGCCAGCCGATAGAACCCGAGCCGGTAAGAATATCTGTGGGAACTCCGCGACGCGCAATAGATTCTATGAATTAGATCTCGGCACTGTGACAACACGGCCGTGGGCATACGCACTTATTGTAACGATACCCCGCATCGACCAAAGGCACATCTGCAACCCTGAGTCATAGGTCAGTGTTCGCAATACGAAATAATCAACCATCTAATTATGGAAGGCCCCCCGGACTGTGAGAACCACCGACGAAGTCCGCCAGGGATCTAGTAAAGGGAGGGGATAGGACTACATAGGAGCCCTGGGAGCCGCCCATTATTCAGACGTGATCTTGCCACCGTACGTACGCACTCCTGTACCTCTTCGATTATGGTAATCACTATTTTCTCGTTGGACTTTGATTATTTTCGTTAACGGCGTATTTCGGACTTAGAGAATATTCGAGCAATCGCTATTTTCTAAGACACCAGTATTCGTCGTTAATTCGATTAGCTAACCAGTATAAATTTAACTTGTATTTTTTACAGTTTTTAATAAATAATTCATCGAACTACAAATCGTTGATAATTTGACGCTTCTACCATCATCCTATCTTGTCACCATCTCCCGTAAGACGGGTGCACGCAACAACCCTAAAAAATTGTGTTTGTGAAGTTAGCCCCCCTCCCAACTTTGTTTGATTTTTGCATTGTAAGTTAAAGTACTCTATTTGTAAGTAAATGTAAGTTGATTTTCAGAATTTGTAAGTTTATCGGTCCGACGTTATGATCGTTTATACCTTGAAGGGCTAACTTCACAAACATAAATTATGCCCTTGAAAAATTGTTTTTATAGTCACACAACTACGCTTGCGATGGAAAACTACGGTTTAGCTTTCAGAATTCTTAATGTTCTTTACCTTGACTAAGCTAACAATAACACTAAAAATTCATAAAACTACTTAAAAATACTAAAAAAATGCACTAAAAATAGAAAACAACGACGATTGCAAAACAAATGTTTATATCTATGAAGTATCTGTTACATCATGCAATTATTTATATACATGGAATGCATCATTCTAGAACACTCAAAGAAGAATGGATTTTGCGCTGAATTCCGGTTCGTAACGATTACCGATATAACGTAATTTATTGAATTAATGACAAACAACAAAATCTTACGGATGTAATATTATAATCACTAACACCATATAATATATTAAAATAAAATTGTGATCGCAGTTATGACTAATCGTGTTGCTGTGAGAGTGTATATGACTAACCGCAAGTTAATAAAATATAACGACGTAAATTTACGACTCGGGCATGACTTAAGGCATTAATCGTCGGATTATTTTTATCAATAAGGTTTCACAATACCTATTCAACCCGACTACTACTATAAATTGTAAACGGGTTGTTTAGAAAGACAATTTATTATAACGTATATTTAGATTTCGGACTGCATATGAAATTTAAAGGTATTTTTAATAATTTTCTCAAGGGCTGCTGCTAGCAATGCTTTATAGACAAATAAAAGTATAACTTAATTTAATAATAAGAAAACATAATAAATGCATTCAATTTTCATTTCAGATGTGCATACATCAATATGTTACTTTTGTGTCACAAATAAATAAACACAATAATTGACACATATTATCTACGTTAATACGTTAATAGTTTGACATGCTTGTGGTGCTAAACTGACCGCGAAATCAATTGTTTATTATATCGACGGAAATCGATAAAAGTAGTATGCGAGATGAAAATTCGTAATTTATTTTGAAGAAAGATTATCAAAATTACAATCGTTTTATTATTATTGTTGTACACAAAATTATCATCAAAAGTTATAATTTATTTATTTAACAGTAACTTAATATGATATATAATTGTGGAAATCATTTAAATGCATTCAATTCAGAAACATTTTTAACAACGATTTATGCGTGTATTTGATTAATTTGATTATTTATTAATTATTTGATCGGTTTGGTCGTATCATTAAATTTCACTTGTCGGCGGTTGTTTTATGGCTATATGGTTGTATATCATTCCATAAGAAAGTTTTCGTATAGTATAGTGTGTGATATTTTAGATTCTGAGTGGAGCGATATGAATGTATTGATTTTACAATGATGTGTGTTTTGTTATTTTTGTGTCTGTGTGTCTCACGTTTTGGGGCAGTAAAACTGCTCCGATTTTCTTCAACAGTATCTTGTTCGATGGGAAAGTGAATCTAGTTGGTGTTTTTTTTTGGCTAATTTTTATTGGTGTAACTTTAAAACAAATGTATATACATGCATTTTTCAATGGTTGTTTATATTTGCATTTTCTATACACGATAAAATTTTCAAAATATTTTCATTTGTTCTGAACAGTGTAGAAACAGAAACAGAAATTTTCTGATTTCCAATTTGATTAGTCTTTTTTTCTATGAATGTCAATAAAACTTTACTTGTTGGGTAAAAAGCTTGAAAATGTATAACAAGGCTCCTACTATACTGTTACAATGATATTTTAAAAATATTAAAAATCCTTAGTCACAGTTTTCATTTATAAGCATTTAAAGTTTTGTCTAGCTTATTGGTCTAAAAGTCTCATTTTTTTCATTGACTGGAGCCCCCTCCAGCCCCCTTAAGTTTTATTTTATCATATGATACGGAATTTAAATATATTGAAAAACATTATACCAAACAAAATTAATGATTAGATTGATCAAATCTACATTAGTTTTGACTTTTGACATAACGGACTGCAGCCCCCTTAGTTATAATAATAAATAAATAGGTAAATAAAAATTGTATAAAATAATATTTATATTGTAATTATTAATACGGTAAACTTTAAGTTGAATTAATATAATTTGCATATTATTATTATATTTCAATCTTCGTACATAATAATAACATGAGAAATTTCAAGTAACCAAAAATAATATTTTTAAAATACAAAAAAATATCTAAATTTGTCCAAATTTGAACATATAATATCTATAAAAAAAAAATATGTTTTAATATTTTTTAGATACTTTGGTAGCAAAATAACCAATTTACGTGGAACCTTGTCTTAAATTTTTAACTCTTAACTATATAAGATATAAGTTGAACTCTAAAGTTGAACACTTACATACATTTTTTATCAACAATTTCATAGAAAAAAAACAAAAAATACAAAAAAAATGTTAGAAACGCTTTTTTTCGTAGGTACACACACCTTTGACGTTTAAATGTTGATGAAACTCTCGAAACTTAATTTAACTTAATTTTTATATTCCATCTCAGATAAACCGTTCAAATAAAAAATTCTCACTTCCATTTCGCTCCACTAATTATTACGAACTTTATGAATCTATATTATAATGTACACCATTATGTCTATTGCTAGTACTTACTTACTCCCTTCTCTTTTTATTGTTTTTATAATTGTTTTACATTTGTACTTAATTTAAGTAAATTAGCCTTTAATTTGGAGACTGCGTTAAATACGCCTCGTCTTTATTTTTTTTTTCACGTTAAATTGCTTATTATTGAACATGGCGCCGTAATGTCTTTGTGAAATACAGTGTGACCTCCCATAACGGACACTCTCGAATAGTGGACAAAATTACGTTCGAAATGGCACAAGTTTGTATCCTGATTTAAATACTTATATAATAATAATAGACATAAAATATATTATAAATATTATAAAATACATGATTTGGAAAATCGGTTCAACATTATTAATTATTGTACCATATTACCAAGACAAAAATCAATTACTCATAGCTATATAAATAAATTATAAAATATTCTCCGAAATAGGAGCTCCCACTGCGTTTCCCTTCAGAATTTTTTTTCGCGTGAAACGTATCCATCGTTGAAACCTAATTCGACACATCTTTTACAGCAGTGACGAAGTACGCACTTATCAGTTTACGGCAGAACGATAACTCGATCAAAATTCAGTTTTATTTATGTTTGAGTTCAACTGAAAAAAATTCGGGTATGTGAAATGTGAATGTCGCTCTGCTGTACATTAGGTTACAAGTTGGTCGTTGTATAATGGATTGTATTCGATTTGAATTCAATGATATCATATCATTGTTTATACGAAAAGCGATTCTGAGCGGAGAAAGTTTATTTTATATTGCTACTATCTGAGCCCGTGCACTTCGTTACCCGTTAAATGTACAAATTGTACACGACTCAAACTTTGTTCAACCTTATTTAATATATTCGGTGTATGATGTTCTAGATTCATCTTAAGGGGACGTCAAACCCGCACATGTGCGTCTCCGTCTTACACGTGTACTACATAGCAAAAATTACGCTCAGCGCATCACGTTTAGCCCCGGTAATTTTAAAATTAGAGTGAATTGACCTCTTATAAAATTTAAAGTTAAGAATTTTATCTAGGGCATCTCATCGGCTTTTTGTTAAATTTTAATTTGAAATCGAGCTATGAGCATTAAAAGATGTATAAACAATTTACAATTTTAAAATACTCATAATATACACTTTAAAACTGAAATATAACAAAAAGCCGATGAGATGCCCTAGATAACATTCTTAACTTTGAATTTTATAAGAAGTCAATTCACTCTTATTTTAAAATTAACGGGGCTAAAATTGATCTGCCGAACGTAAAATTTGGTATGTCGTACACGTGTAAGGCGGAGACAACATATGCGAGTGCGACGTCCACTTAACTTTTATGTTGCCCTGAATAAAAATTCTTATTCACAGCAGTATATTATCAGGTTGGCAATATACCTGTGGTAGATCGCGGACCCCGTGCTGTTTGTACGTAAGTGTATGATTTAACTCTAAAGTATCAAAATTGTACCGAGTTTGTCATTTTTACTTAATTCCACCTACGGAGGATTAATATAATCAATTATTACAAAAGCCTCACGCAACCGCACTAAAATCTGAAAAAAACAAATTTAACGCTTTTTAAATTAGCCTATCTACTTCCCAGAGGTATAATCTACACACAAACATTCATTTTTGTCTATACTAATATATAAAATGATAGCGTTTGTTTGTATGTTCGGGATAAACTCTGAAACTACTGAACTGATTTAGAAAATTCTTTCACCAATACAAAGCCACATTCTTTGTGAGTGTCATAGGCTAATTTAAAAAGGGAAGTGATCACCCTCGGTAGGTGCTCAAACAGGAATTTTGAGATTTACGATAGAAATTTTATCACGTATTGGCAGTGAATAATTATAATCGTTAATAACTCAACTAAAACGCAACATTTTTGAAAATCCTTTCTTATTGCACGGTGAAAATATGAGAAGAACCTCTATTCCAAATTTCAAGTCCGTACGTTGAGTAGTTTTTGAGATACAGCGATCAGTGAGTCAGTGGTATTTGGATTTTATATGTATGGATAACTAATTATTGACTAACATTATCGGACTTTATTTATGCCTAAAACCTGTTCCATGATATCCTCTTTCGTTTAAAAAAAACTGCATGACAATTGGATAAGAAGTTTCGAAGCCAAACCGTAACAAAGATTTCCTCTTTTGCTTGATTTCAGTTTTATATATATAGATATACGATCTATAATACTTAGCATAATTTAGCGATTGTGTAGGGAATTCATCCTACTAATATTATAAACGTGAAAGTTTGTAAGTATGTTCGTTACTCTTTCACGTAAAGACTACTGAATGAATTTTAAGTAATTTTAATGGTTGCTATGGGTTATAAATATAGATAAAAATAATTGTTGTTGTTTTTGTCCATGTCGCCAGGTGTGCACTTATCCCACAGCGTACACACTTCACAGAAGCCATCTACATATCTTAATATGTTCTGAAATTGTTATCGAAATCGGTTTGGTGGATCTTGAGTTATAAAATTTATTCAAAATGTACACTTATATAGATATAGATATAGATTATATTTCATTATAGCCTGTAATTCGAATTCATATTAATGAAATAAATTAATATATAAATAAATTCCTACCAAAACTCGATAACGGCAAAATAGTAATTGTTCAGTAAACGACTTTGAAGTGTTTAAAAAAGTACATTTTTGGTCTCAACCCCAAAAAATCTTTAATTTTTAAGATATTTACATAGTTTTTTTTTAAATAAAATCTGCTTGTATTACTGCATTAAAAAATATTGGATTTTTTTCGAAATATTTAATATAACACTGTTTTTTTTTATTGGTAAAGTATTATATGTAAATATCTTAACCGTTAATGAGTTTTACTGAATATGAAAATGATTTTTACTATTTGTTTTGACTGGAAGAAATCTATATTGGTTTAATATTAAATATTTTGATTATTGGGCATAGTCAAATTATCATCATTAGATTGTACTTATTTCAATTATCAAGTTATTTGCTAAAGTGTGATTTTTTTTTATTATTAACATCATTATTGTTGTGTTTATCATGATAAATAAAAATAAAATAAATTATTAATAGATATGTTTTATCTTAAAATTATTGTCATAATAACATAACTCATTAATTAGAAAAAATACAAAATACAAAATTATATAAAAAGAAAATAACAAATACATTTATGTAAGTGATTTACAACTTTAAAGAAATTGCAACTTATGTATAAAATAATTATAAAAATAATTTCCAAGACCTTTTAATAACTTTAATGTACGACTCTAAACATAATGACATCATTACTCAATAGTGAAAATAATTATTAGTAGTTTATAATATAAAATAATAATAATATTACTCTAACAAAAGTAACAAATTTAAGTGCAAGGAAGTACAATCTTTTATTTATGGTGCAAACCAACATAGGCGCAATTTGGGTTAAATATATGGGGTGCTAGATGTATGTCGACGAAAGCGATCAGTGGGGGGCTTTGCCCCTCATACCCCCTACATTCATACAACTTAATTTTATAAACCTTCGCATTGATCTTAATATAAACACTTACCTATGATTATGAAAATTATAAGGTTTTAGAAATAAATGTATTCAAATATCTATGACATAATATTATAGTCAACAACAATTTGGGGGGCTAATATGAATTTTGGGGGTGCTTAGCACCTCCAAGCACCCCCCCCCCCCCCCAAATTGCGCCTATGCCAATCAAACTGAATTCTGATAGAATTGAAAATAGAATGGTAGGTAATAATAATAATAATAATATTATTATTATTCGTGTTATTATCAGTTTATCACAATTATATTGAAGGGGTTTAATCATAGACTTAAAAGGTCCGTATAAGGGTTTAACAGTTCTATACCAGTATACCACACTACCACAGTCATTCTGTGATTTTACATTTTTATTTTTACCGATAGTGAATTTTGGCTCTCAATATTTCATTGATCACAGTATATGCCAAAACTCACTAAACCATTAATGACTTTTAACTCTTTATATTTATGTCCTTCACCGTTAGTGAAAATAAGAAACTGTAAGTTTGTGACAGGTTAGAGTAGGAAGTTCACTTAAGACGCCTCTTTAAAATCGTTTGAAAATGATGTTTAACACTAGACGGCGCCATTATCTCAAAATAGTGAAATATGCCGTTACCTAGTTTTGGCAGGATGCCGACGTAATATAAACTATAACAAAATAACTAAAATCGTTATTTTTATTTTTATTCGATTCTATGGTAATAGACAAAGCGTTCGAAATTAAAATCCCATTTTTAGTGGTTTTTTTGTTTATTATTTGTCGGTAGTTCTTCCCGTGGAATTAAATAACTATTGAGCAAATCGAAAAATGACCTCTCTAAATTACCATCTTGTTATAATTTTCTAAAGGTTAAGATACTGTATGTTGAAATCGAAGCAATCCTTCTGGTAGAAAATTTGTATACAGGATAAAAAAAAAAAAACACCATTGTAAAATTGTAAAACCACCAGATCTCTCGCTCCACACAGAATCTAAAACGTCACATCCTTTTCGCTCCACTTATTATTACAAACTTGATTAATATAGGAAAACTTAATAAAAAATGATGTAGGTACTAAAACTATGACCTTCTTCCATTTGTTTTTATAATTATTTTTCTCTTGTGTTTAATTTAACCTACATTTTGCGCTGCGTATTTACTTTTCTTGTGTTTATTTTGTTTCATGTTAAATTGCTTATTATTGAACTTGTCGTCATAATATCCCTGTAAAATACTATAATATTACTATACTTGTTGACTATCCACGAAAGCCTGTTTTTTTCATATAATATAATTAAATACAATATAAGCATATAATTTTATATGTATGACTAGGGACTTATAGGATCAAGCATGTTTTCAAATACCTAAGCAATCATTTAAAACGTAACTATAAGTTTTATAAATTAGAAATTTGTTTCATATTAGGTACCTTATTTAAGGCAATTTATTTTATTTTGCATATTAAGCTTTTTTTGTCCATACATTAAGTCCATGTTTTTCTATCGTATTTATACATTATATTATAAACAATATACATTACATAGTATTATATATTTTTTTTTTTTTTTTTTTTAGCAAATTGGATCAAAATGGTACTTTAAAGAGGTCATTTTTCGATTTTCTCAATAGTTATTTAAGGCCACCGGAAAAACTATTGACAAATTACGAAAAACCACTTAAAATGAGATTTTAATTTTTTAACGATTTGTGTACCACTGTAGCAACGAATAAAAAATTATAATTTTATAATATCAATGCTACTTAAAGGCTAACAAAGAAACTACATACCTAACAACGAAGAGATTATTGCAGTTTTATCATAAACATAAAACGTGTGCAATTAAAATATATATCACTGGCCAGAGGTCCATCTGCCGAAGATAGGGTGTGAATTTAGGTCATTTCAAAGCAGAGTATGGCCGACGTCGGAATGATCAAACACAAAATGTATGTGATTTAAAGCATAGAATTTTAAAGTATTTTAATTTCTAACGATTTTTCTATAAATATCAATAACGTTTTATCTGTTGGGTAAAAAAGCTTGAAAATTTAATAGAAGGCGCCTAAGTGATTATTTCAAAGGCAGATTGAAAAAATTAAAAATCCTTAGTCACAGTTTTTATTTATAAGTAGGGCTCGGATTTCGTAGCAAATGCTTCTTTGGAGGGGAGTGTGATAGAAAGATAATTCTTATGTATAAATATGTTTTATTAAATCGTTCTTATTTCAATAAAGTAAATTTTTTTTTGCTTTTTTTTGCTTTTTCCCACAAAACCTGCTTTTTATTGCTTTTTCCCCTATTTGGTTATTATTTTCTTGATTTTTACATATTTTTCTTGAAAACTTAGCTTATTTTTATGTATATTATACGTCTTGGACTATATTATTATTACCAGAAATTATAAAACCAGTGAAAAAACCAGTAACAAATATATGACTGACAAAATAACTGTCGTTATTGTGCCGAAATAGTTTTATCTACAATTATCTATAGTTGTATTTACGACTCAAAGAAAGAGAAAATTATCTGAATTATACCTGCGTTTTATAGCACGTTCTAATACTTTAGTTGGCCGGTAAATATCAATCGACAATCAGTGAGGTATAGACGTATGCTGTTCTAAAAATTTCACTCATCGTCAAAATGCCAAAAGTTAAAAATTTAAATTTAAAATTAAAAAAAAATCGTAAGAGAATTCGGTGAAAATGTGCTTATGACTGACGGAAATATTATATTTTGTAAATTGTGTGAAGTCAAAATAAATTCGGATAAAAAATATAACGTTCAACAACATATTGGCAGAGAAAAACACAAAGAAGCATTGAAAAAACTTGAAGCTAAAAAACATAATGCAGTTCAGCCATTCATTCAACAATTTCGTAAGTCTGATTTTAATGCTGACCTATGTTCCGCACTTGTAGCGGCAAATACCCCCCTAAACAACTTCAAAAAGTCAATAGTATTCATAATGGCACTGCACTAAACGTAAATATGGAACAGTATGATTCAAATGATTTAGTTTATATGAAATATGTACCGATTACATAGGTTGACGCGTGGAAAGGTCTTTTTCTATGTACAAAAATATATTAGCACCCAATAGAATGAGTTTTAATGAAAGTAACTCGACTAAATATATGGTCGTAAATTCCTTTTTTATTATTTAATTTTAAGTGTAATTTAAAATTTGTTTTTTTAGAATTAAATTAATAAATGCTTTTTTTTTGCTTTTTTTGGTTACTTAAAATGCTTTTTTAAGGATTTATTTTGCTACAAAATCCGAGCCCTATTTATAAGCATTTAAAGTTCAAATATTGACAACATACGGAAAAATTACGAAAATTAGCAAATTATTTTGAGTTGAGAATTCATAAAAATTTTTCTTTTTAAATCTAAGATTTGAAAATGTAATATAAGATTATCCATAAGTTCGTCTACCATTTTCAAAAAAAAAAATGTCTACAAGAAAGCCAAAATATATTTTTATGAGCGTTTGAAATTCATATTTTTACAACATTTAATATTCACTCGATATTTCATGTAACGATTTTCTTATTTTGTTGTAATTAGACTGTAGATACTTAAAATTTCACTGAATTAATTGGCATTTTATATACACGAAAACATTTTTTAAATAATTTGACTCTTTTTGAGCTGTTTACAGACATTGTCAGTTTTCAATTTTTTTAGTTTTTTTTTCTATAAATATCAATAAAATTTTATTTGTTGCCTTGTTGGGTAAAAAAGCGTGAAAATTTAATATGAGGCTCCTGATATATCGTTCTAATAGCAGTAGTAAGTAGTAAAAATATTAAAAATACATATTCACAATTTTTTTTTATAAGCTTTTAAAGTTCAAATTTTGACAAAATTTATCAACTTTAAAATTTAATAATTATTTTGTAGTTAAAAATTTATAAAATGTTCAACTTTTATAGCTAAGGATTGAAAATTGAAAACAAGGTTCCACGTAAATAGGTTATATATACAGTGAAACCTCCACTAACGGACACCTCCCAATAGCGGACGTTTTTTGGGGAACGGGGACATTTTCACTACTTTTCAATAGGAAAACCTCCGAATAGCGGACTCTCCGAATAACGAACATTATTTTATTAGGGAATTTTTAAAAAAATGGTAAATCCCTAATCATTATTTGAAAATACAATCTGTAATATGCCTATCTGTAATACGTATTCACATTCGTATGCACTCTTGTAATAATGTAACATAATTACGATGACAAACTCGTTATGGGACGATACGATTATGACAAATTCGGTTATCGGTGAAGCGATTATGTGTTATGACAAAAGTATGTCAGTTAGTGACGGTATTCGACGTGATGACTACGTTAAACCGGAAGCGGTTGTCGCTTCGCGAAAAAATTGACATTTTAGATAAATAATAATATGTAATTTGTAACAATCTAAAAATGTAATAACTTACAATAAATAATAAGTAAAAACATTACATACATATATGTACATACATAGTACATTATTTTACAAATAAATTTCAAAAATTTATCCCCTCTGAGTAACGGACACCTCCGAATAACGGACAAAATGTTGGTGACCAAGAATGTCCGCTATTCAGAGGTTTCACTGTAAATTACTTTATTCACAATAATATCATCAAATATTCTTGGTAATAACTAATAACATAGGGTGACCATTTTCGCTCAGAATCGTTTTTCTTATACAATATCATTGAATTCAAATTTAACACCATCCATTACAGTGACCCACTTGTAACCTACTGTACAGCAGAGCGACATCCACTTACCCATCTTTTTTTTAATTGCATTTCATATTTAACACACCCATTATATCATTTAAGTTAAAATAGTCTGTTGCAATTGCGTGTAAATATTGTTTCGTTTGCTGTTTATTACGAATAATAACAATAATTGGCTGATCAAAATAACACGATATTTTCTTTTTTCATCACAAACCTTGTCGGAGACGGTGTGTCATTTTTAAGGCAGAGAAGTTATAGGATTTGCATGTTTTATTCTGGGCCTCTATTTTATAGCAAACCAAGATATAAATATAAATCAAAGTACAAGTTAAAAATGACTCATTTTTAACTTGTACTTTGAATAGTACACTTGGTGATAATATTTTTGCTTTTGATTACCGATGTAGCTATAGGTTATTGAAAAATCGTGTAAAATTCGCTGTGGGAAATAACAAAGAAACTACATACCTAACAACAAAGAGATTATTGCAGTTTTATCTTAAACATAAAACGTGTGCAATTAAAATATATATCACTGGCCAGAGGTCTATCTGCCGAAGATAGGGTGTGAATTAAGGTCATTTCAAAGCGGAGTATGGCCGACGTTGGAATAATCAAAAACAAAATTTATGTTATTTAAAGCGTAGAATTTTAAAGTATTTTAATTTCTAACGATTTGTTTATCACCGTAGCAACGAATAAAAAATTATAATATTATTATATAAATTTTACTTAAAGGCTATAATAAATAATAACATTATAAAATATCCAGACTGACAAACCGTCTCCGCTCAGAATCGTTTTTCTTATACAATGATATTATATCATTGAATTCAAGTTTAATACAATCCATTATACATCGACCCACTTGTAACCTACTGTACAGCAGAGTGACATCTATTTACCCTCTTTTTTTATTGTATTTCATCTTTAGCGCACCCATTATAATATAATATGTAATATGATTTTTTTTAGAAATCGAAAGAAAAATCAATTAAAATGATAAAATATTATTTTACCAACATTTTCTGCTGAACAATCATTGTCGCTCATTCACGTTTGAGAAACTGTAGTCACGCCACACAATTAATCATTTGGCAAAGAGTTTAACTATTCAATCCTAAACACAATATGCATTTATAGTTGAATAATTTTCTTTTTTTTTCGATTTGTTTAAATACAAGCATCAAAAAAAAAAGATTAAGAAATAAAAACAAATACGCGTTAATTTTAATCAAAATATATATTTATATTTGTAAGGGCATATTTAAGCATTTCTGCATATTATTCAATCATGTATGGTAAATCCTTAGGGCATAATGGAATGCATTTTTTAAGGTGTTTGGGAGCATGAAGTCCTCAGCCCTAATTATTGTATATGATATTTTTGGAAAAATTGGTTAAGCATGTCGTATTACCAAGACGAAAATCAATAATTACACATAACGAAATAAATAAATTATAAAATAGATATTCTCAGAAGTAGAGGCTCGCACGGCGTTTCCACTCATAATTATTGAAAACAATAGTAAGTACCACTTATAATAATAAACAAAAAATACCTAAATAATGTTTGAAACAAATGAAGTAAAAACATATAAATATAAAGAGTTCATAAACTGATGTTTAAAAAAAAACTTGGCTATTCGTTATAATCGGCTTAAGAAACAATTAGATATGACTGAAAAAAAAAAATTCTTATTTTAATAAATGTTTAAAAAAACTGGCGGGGTAGGGAAGTGCTTGCTTTGAAAAATTACTGGGGGAAAATAAATAATGTTAAATATACTATATCCGTTGAATCAGTAACGCAGGCCTGTTTCTTACATATAAATATAATTATTAAAAAAAAAAACGGGTAAATGGATTTCGCTCTGCTGAACAGTAGGTTACAAGTGGGGCTATGTATAATGGATTGTATTTAACTTGAATTCAATGATATAATATCATAATATAAGAAAAACGATTCTGAGCGGAGACGGTTTGTTAGTCTGGATATTTTATATTGTTGTTATTTATTATATATCATGTAAGTCGAGTTAATATTATAATATTATAATTTTTTATTCGTTTCTACTTCCTATGGTGATTAACAAAGCGTTAGAAATTAAAATCCCATTTTAAGTGGTTTTTCGTAATTTGTCAGTAGTTTTTCCCGTGTCCTTAAATAACTATTGAGAAAATCGAAAAATGACCTCTTTAAAGTACCATTTTGATCCAATTTGCTAAAAAAAAAAAAAAAAATTAAAAAAATAAACACCATTGTAAAACCACTAGCTTTCTCGCTCCACTCAGAATCTAATAATATATAATACTATGTAATGTATATTGTTTATAATATAATATATATTTATATTTCCTGCCTAAGGTACCATCTTGATCCAATTTGCTAAAAGATAAGGTACTATATGTTAAAATCAAAACACTTCTTCTGGTAGAAATTTTGTATACAGGATATAAAAAAAAATAATAAATAAACACCATTGTAAAACCACTATATAGCTTCCTCGCTCCGCTTAGAATCTAAAACATATTAAATGTAATGTATTTGGAAAAATCATTATAACCGCATTAGCGAAACAAACATCAAATAATATCAATAATACGCTCGTAGCGCTCTATGCTCGTAGCGCTATTAATAAATAATTACGTACATTTCACCAGCCCCCCCAAACATAATTTTTGACATTTTTTTTTTGCAAAACATTAGTGTGCCATTAGTGTGAATTTGTGTGACTATTTTCAGAATTTGTGCGATACTGGTTTAACCGTAAATTCAAAAATATATATGGGGGGCTGTAGAAATGTTCCCCAGCCCCCCATCATAGAAAAAATTACAATTTTCAAAATTTTCTTTTGCCAAACATTAGTGCGCCATTAGTGTGAATTTGTGCGACAACAACCAGAATTCGTGCGACACCCGTTATACTCGGAAAAATCGTTTTTCCATTTTGAGCATTTCCCCAGCCCCCCCTCATAGAAAAAATTACAATTTTCAAAATTTTCTTTTGCCAAACATTAGTGCGCCATTAGTGTGAATTTGTGCGACAACAACCAGAATTCCACACTACCATACACCATCAATACCTACAATTATGTATGTGCGAATGACGTAAAATAATAATAAATTATAGTTAAATTATATAAAATGTAAACTATACCATCCTGGTACCCAGGCTACCGAAATTTCCTGATTTCAGTGACCTCAGAACACAGTGATTCAACCATGTGGAGTAAGCGGGGCGGGTTGAATACGATTGCGCGCGAACCTTATTGGTTTACATTGCGCGTATTAAATACTAAAATACGATGTCACCATTGTATAAAGTTGCCAAATTTAATATAATTTATAAGATAAATGTCATATTTATACTCATCTTTTATTGTAATGTTGGATTTTCTATCTATTCATTATACATACATGCACTGCAATTATTGCACTAACACGTAAGTAGTTAAGTTACCAACTAATTTCACTGTATCAGTAATTATAAATTTACCATTATGGATTCAATAAACATAGTACGGTCTATTTTATAAAAAAAAATCTTATTAGTAATTTTAAATATAGGTAATCAATTAATTAACAAAAGAAAATACAACTAGAAAACAGTGTTCTGCTACTTCACTGACGAAATTATATACATTTTATCAACCAATTAAAACATTTTAACTCTATTTCGAGTAACCTGGCAAGACCACAATAATTTTTACTTTCCATTGTATCTTACGCAAAATGTGTATTCTAAAAATCCCCCGTTACCGAGTGGAGCTAGTGAAACTGGCTTCCCACATGGATCTTATAATTTACAAGCTGACCGATACCGAAAAAAATTTGATATATTGAGTTCTTAATTAATACAATTTAAATTAAAGTTGTGTCAAATATTATCAATAATAAAAATTTGTTATCATATTAAAAGGAAAAATATAGAGAATACAAATATTACGCTAATATTATGTTTAATAAATTCAAATACCTACACAAAACCAATCCTTACAGCTTTAATATAACACTATAATTACCTATGTGTCTTGCGAAAATATTAGACGAATCCAGGTTGAATAAACCTACAAACAAAATAATGCATACCAGGCCAAGCATTGATGTTCTTAGATTTATATCGGAAAGACAATGTTGAGAGCAAGGCGCGCATAGCCGATATAAGAGGTCGCAGTGGATCGGGCACACATTACCTTACTCTGGCACAGGCCATATAATTATTTTTACTAAGTATCAAGAAAGTATTTATGAATTCATTATTTTAATTGTAAATAACAAAATTAATTTAGCTTAAATTAAAAAGATAAATTACATAGGTATATAATTTTAGAAACCTTATTTTGATTCATTGATATAATATTGTGTTGTCTATAGTTTGTACATTTACATATTATTTAAATTTAATAAGACCTACCACAACGATTTGTTAAAAATAAAATTTAAAAAAATCGTATTTAAAATCTTACTGAAAGTACAATAATGTGATATTATTTTCTAAACAAGCATGCAATATATAAAAGGTCTTATTTTATATCTGAATACATTAAGTAATATTGGTGATGACTGAATATGAAAATTTTTGATTTAGATCCAATGTTAAAATTTAATATTTCGACTTACCTGGAAGACAGCGCAAAAATTTATGGTGGCAAAAGAAAAATTTGCAAATTGTAATTTTTTCCATAATGGGTGGAGAGGGGGGGGGGGCTGGGGAAATGCTCAAAATTTTCCGAGTACAACAGGTGTCGCACGAATTCTGGTTGTTGTCGCACAAATTCACACTAATGGCGCACTAATGTTTGGCAAAAAAAAATTTTGAAAATTGTAATTTTTTCTATGAGGGGGGGCTGGGGAAATGCTCAAAATGGAAAAACGATTTTTCCGAGTATAACGGGTGTCGCACGAATTCTGGTTGTTGTCGCACAAATTCACACTAATGGCGCACTAATGTTTGGCAAAAGAAAATTTTGAAAATTGTAATTTTTTCTATGAGGGGGGGCTGGGGAAATGCTCAAAATGGAAAAACGATTTTTCCGAGTATAACGGGTGTCGCACGAATTCTGGTTGTTGTCGCACAAATTCACACTAATGGCGCACTAATGTTTGGCAAAAGAAAATTTTGAAAATTGTAATTTTTTCTATGAGGGGGGGCTGGGGAAATGCTCAAAATGGAAAAACGATTTTTCCGAGTATAACGGGTGTCGCACGAATTCTGGTTGTTGTCGCACAAATTCACACTAATGGCGCACTAATGTTTGGCAAAAGAAAATTTTGAAAATTGTAATTTTTTCTATGAGGGGGGGCTGGGGAAATGCTCAAAATGGAAAAACGATTTTTCCGAGTATAACGGGTGTCGCACGAATTCTGGTTGTTGTCGCACAAATTCACACTAATGGCGCACTAATGTTTGGCAAAAGAAAATTTTGAAAATTGTAATTTTTTCTATGAGGGGGGGCTGGGGAAATGCTCAAAATGGAAAAACGGTTTTTCCGAGTATAACGGGTGTCGCACGAATTCTGGTTGTTGTCGCACAAATTCACACTAATGGCGCACTAATGTTTGGCAAAAGAAAATTTTGAAAATTGTAATTTTTTCTATGAGGGGGGGCTGGGGAAATGCTCAAAATGGAAAAACGATTTTTCCGAGTATAACGGGTGTCGCACGAATTCTGGTTGTTGTCGCACAAATTCACACTAATGGCGCACTAATGTTTGGCAAAAGAAAATTTTGAAAATTGTAATTTTTTCTATGAGGGGGGCTGGGGAAATGCTCAAAATGGAAAAACGATTTTTCCGAGTATAACGGGTGTCGCACGAATTCTGGTTGTTGTCGCACAAATTCACACTAATGGCGCACTAATGTTTGGCAAAAGAAAATTTTGAAAATTGTAATTTTTTCTATGATGGGGGGCTGGGGAAATGCTCAAAATGGAAAAACGATTTTTCCGAGTATAACGGGTGTCGCACAAATTCTGGTTGTTGTCGCACAAATTCACACTAATGGCGCACTAATGTTTGGCAAAAGAAAATTTTGAAAATTGTAATTTTTTCTATGATGGGGGGCTGGGGAACATTTCTACAGCCCCCCATATATATTTTTGAATTTACGGTTAAACCAGTATCGCACAAATTCTGAAAATAGTCACACAAATTCACACTAATGGCACACTAATGTTTTGCAAAAAAAAAATGTCAACAATTATATTTGGGGGGGCTGGTGAAATGTACGTTAAATAATTATAAAATGACTTCAGAAATACCTAGAGCCTAAGACAACACGTTTTCGCTCAGTATTTTATTTTTTCGTTTGCAATCTACCATTGACATCCAATTTAACACGTTCGTTACGGTCGCAAGGTGAGAACTTACAATACACAGAAGAGCAAAACACGGGTTTCTCAAGAATACCTACACTTATACTTATACTTATAATTATACACTTTTAAATCAAAAACATCTTGTGTTTGATCATTCCGACGTCGGCCATACTCTGCTTTGAAACGACCTTCATATTCACACCCTATCTTCGGCAGACGGACCTCTGGCCAGTGATGTATATTTCGATTGCACTCGTTTTATGTTTACGATAAAACTGCAATAATCTCTTCGTTGTTAGGTATGTATAGTTTCTTTGTTATTTCCCACAGCGAATGTCAGACGATTTTTCAATAACCTATAGCTACATCGGTAATCAAAAGCAAAAATAACCTTATCACCAAGTGTACTATTCGAAGTACAAGTTTGAGAAAAAAATGACACACCGTCTCCGACAAGGTTTGTGATGAAAAAAGAAAATATCGTGTTATTTCGATCAGCCAATTATTACTATTATTCGTAATAAACGCTAAACGAAATAATATTTACACGCGATTGCAACAGACTATTTTAACTTAAATGATATAATGTTGAATATGAAATACAATAAAAAAAAGGTGGGAAGTGGATGTCGCTCTGCTGTACAGTTGGTTACAAGTGGGTCACTGTAATGGATGGTGTTAAATTTGAATTCAATGATAATATAATATCGTTGTATAAGAAAAACGATTCTGAGCGAAAATGGTCAGTCAGCCTATGATATTACCAAGTATATTTGATGATATTATTGTGAATAAAGTAATTTATATATAACCTATTTACGTGGAGCCTTGTTTTCAATTTTCAATCCTTAGATATTTTCAATCCACCTTTCTCAAAATGAGAAATTTTGTTCCTCGATCGGCCACTATTATTATTCGTTTTTAAGAGGACGCCACACTCCCGCGTGTTGTCTCCGTCTTACAAACGCGTAACATACCAAATTTACGCTCAGAAATTCAAGTTTTATGCCGTTAGCTTAAAAATTTAAGTGAATCGACCTATTATGAAACTTAATCGTAAGAATATTATCTGTGTTTTGTTGGAAGTTTTTTTTACGATGATTCAGGTTTTAGGAAAGTTATAGCGTGTATAAGAAATGTAAATTAAAAATGCTCATAAATCACTGAAAAACTGAATTATCGTAAAAAAACTTCTGACAAAACACAGATAATGTTCTTACCATCAAGTTTCATAATAGGTCGATTCACTCTAATTTTTAAGCTAACGGCATAAGACTTGAATTTTTGAGCGTAAATTTAGTATGTTTCGCATTTGTAAGACGGAGACAACACATGCGGGTGTGGCGTCCTCTTAACAATAATAATAATGTCAACAAAAACACACGGGCAAATTAAAAAAAGGTGGATAAGTGGATGTCGCTCTGCTGTACGGTAGGTTACAAGTGGTTCACTGTAATGGATGGTGTTAAATTTGAATTCAATGATATAATAACATTGTATAAGAAAAACGATTCTGAGCGAAAACGGTCAGTCAGCCTATGATTTTACCAAGTATATTTGATGATATTATTGTGAATAAAGTAATTTATATATAACCTATTTACGTGGAGCCTTGTTTTAAATTTTCAATCCTTAGCCATAAAAGTTAAAAATTTATAAATTTTTAACTACAAAATAATTAATAAATTATAAATTTGATAAATGTTGTCAAAATTTGAACTTTAAATGCTTATAAAAAAAAATTGTGCCTATGTATTTTTAATATTTTTTAACTGCTATTAGAACGATATATCAGGAGCCTTATATTCAATTTTCACGCTTTTTTACCCAATAAATAAAAATTTATTGATATTTATAGAAAAAAAACTAAAAATATTGAAAACTGACAATGTCCGTAAACAGCTCAAAAAGAGTCAAAATATTTTCAACATTTTATGGTGTATAGAAAATGCTAATATAAACATTCAGTGAAATTTTCAAGTATCTACAGTCATTCGTTTTTTAATTAGAATAAAATAAGAAAATTGTTACATGAGAAATCGAGTAAATATCAAATGTTGTAAAAATATAAATTTCAGACGCTCATAAAAATTTAATTTAAGTTTCTTCTAGACATTTTTTTTTTGATAAAGGTAGACAAACTTATGAGTAATCTTATATTACATTTTCAAATCTTACATTTAAAAAGAAAAATTTTTATGAATTCTCATCAAAATAATTTGCTATTTTTCGTGATTTTTCCGTATTTTGTCAAAATTTGAACTTTAAATGCTTATAAATAAAAACTGTCACTAAGGATTTTTAATTTTTTTCATCTGCCTTTGAAACAATAACCTAGGAGCCTTCTATTAAATTTTCAAGCTTTTTTACTCAACAGATAAAATTTTATTGATATTTATAGAAAAAAAAACTAAAAAAATTGAAAACTGACAATGGCCGTAAACAGCTCAAAAAGAGTCAAAATATTTTGTAAATTTTATGGTGTATAGAAAATGCTAATATAAACATTCAGTCAAAATTTCATGTCCCTACGGTCATTTGTTTTAGAGTTACACCAAAAACCAAAATCGATTTTCTCGAAAACCGATTTTGCGTAAAAATTCCCGTTTTTCTTTAGTTTTTCTTTTGTTTTTCACGTCGCTTTTGAAAACTACTGGAAAATTTTTACTTTTGACCCCCCAAAGTACCAACTAGATTCACTTTCCTATCAGAAAAGTTACTATTGAAGAAAATCCAAGCACTTTTACTGTCCTAAAAGGTGATGACAGACACAAAAATAAAAAAAAAAATAAAAAAAAAACACACATCATTGTAGAATCAATACATTCATCGCTTCGCTCAGAATCTAAAACGTTAGTACAAAAAAAGCAGCTGTAAAAGTTATGATATATTTTTATAGATAAGTCTTTGAACTTTAGATAACTTTGGGTATGTAGCTTGAGGGTCTCATACCACCTGATTAGTAACACACACTATTTCAATGATAGTTTACTACATTATGTAGGTACTCGTCGTGCTATAGTATTTTTAAATTATTTAATTTAAGTGGCCAAGCTAAATGAAATTATTTTATGACAACTTTTAATTAAATGATATCTAAAGTTCATATAGACTTAGCTATACTATTATATAGTACAACTTTTAGAACGGTTTTTTTTAATCAAAGTTTGGCAGAATGCATTATTTGGGATATCACTAATTTTTTGTTGTTGTGTTATTATTGTTATATAATATTATATCTGTGTAATTTTTAAGATTAATCTACATTTCAGTGATAATATTAACAACAGAGGTAAGTCTGAATCCATTGATACTTAAGTTTTTAGGGAACATGCGACGGTTTTACAATGACGTGTTTTTTTCATTGTCTTTTTAAAATTGTTTCATAAAATATGTTCATTTTTTGTTGTTTGTTATTCTATGTGATAAAAAAATAAAATGTGTTGTTTCGATCGCTTAGTAAATTGTTCGTAAAAAAAACGGTAAACGAAACATTTAACCGAAAATTAAAACGAATCAAGCGGTCTGTTAAGTAGAATTTTAGGTTTTCAACGATAGTAATAATATTATTATACGCAATGGCATTACCTTCCAAGTCTTCGCAACGCTATTGATTGAACTTATGTAGTCTTTATTTAGAAAATATGTCTGTTCCGCACAACTGAAGAAAAATACGAAGACCGCACAACTCGAGAGTAATGCGTTCATCTTGACGATTATACGGTTTATTTATTTTCTTGAACTTTAAATTGGAAACGCTCTTGTCATACGATTGTCCGTCGTACGAAATATCATATTATAACAACTGACATATTGTGTACAAACTGTATTATGATTGGAGAAACCGCCTGAAGGGTCTGCGCGATAATATTATTTGTTTATTATTATCTGACGTATCGTATTATTATTACAGTGTATTACGGCGACGGTTCAAGTGCAAAACGATGCGTTTCAGTTTTTTTTCCCCGTACACAGTAACACAATAAATATTTTGTTGGACGTGTTAGACAATAGTATTATCCACTAGTGATTACAATATATTTTCAATTACCATATTATGTGTCATTCGAGTTTTATTCTGTAATCTATATCATCATGTTCTTACACTTTGGTTGGTAAATACATAGTATACACGTGTTTTAGTCAGTGTCGTATTTACAGGGCACGATCTGGCCGCAACGCTGGGAAAGTTAATGGTTTTTTTTAACTCAGTTAAGTTAAGGTAATTTCTTTTTTATTCAATTAAATTAAAAGTTAAGTAAATAGACATTTTTGTATATCAGTTAAGTTTGAATTGAGTTAAGAAATATTGTTAACTTGACTTCATATAAAAAGTTAAGTTTATCATAAAAAATAAATGAGGTATTATTTAATAAAACAAGTGATAATCACTTGAATAGTAATAATCATTCATAGGTACCCATATTACTCTATTCGAATAATCTATGGTAATCATTACTGGTGCTAATAAAAACAAATAATAACATGAGTAATGAGTAATGAATATGTATTATGATTTATGAATATAGTTCATGGCATCGACGTCTTCATACAGGCGACTAATCTTACCCCTATATTAATATTTATAAGTAAATTATTAATACAATATATTAGTTTTATCTTTAAACATAAAATATACGAAGTCCTTTGTAAATATATCTATTTTTTCTGATAATATTTTCTATATTCCGCGGACTTATTATAATAATTATAAACTAAAAATCCGTGGTAAGCAAAATATTTTTCTGGATAATAGGAATATTCAAAATCGACTTAATTGGGAAAATAAAGAAAAATACGAGTTGGTTTTAAGTTAATGTAGAGACAAATGAGTTAAGTTAAAGTTAAGTTAATTAAAACACCAAACTAGTAAGTTAAGTTAATAAGTTAAAATAAACTTAACTTCTAACTTATTAACTCGTTAATGCCCAACCTTGGACCTGAGTGATATATTAGTGATACACAATTTATATCCCCCCCCCTCCAGAACCATTCTTGTTTTATTTTTTACTTAATTTCAGTTCCGTTTTTTCGTTTCAGTGTTCACTCTTATTTTCTTAGGCGATTCGTACATTCTACCGCTTATTTCTAGTTATATCTCGTTCCACTGCAGCTTACATTTTTACCTTCAGAAAAACTAATTGGATATTTGACAGAGCTAAATGCCATCCATGTGGGTATAAATGAGCCGTTGGATGCTATGGGCCAGAAACCCCGAAGAATGGATATTATTTTGTGATATAAAAAATGAAACAACGAATTTGAAAATCGAAAATCGTACCTAAGACAAGTATAGCAAACGTCATGTCAAATATTATAAAATGTGTTAAGCAAAACCATAGCCTATATAAGTGCACCTAGATATTTATACAATCACAAAAACCTAGCAATTTGCAAAGCATTGCCGTGTCAGCTAGTGTAATATAATCAGAGTTCTGAATTTGAAATACTTCACTAGAAATAAGCTTTTAGATATAACGCAAATTTGTGTTATTTGCATAATTGAAATAATTCATAAAAACAAATTTATAATATTTTAAAACCCCAAATGTAACGAATAAAGGGACCCGAAGAAGAATAAACACTTTTGACTTTATTCGGATTCCGAAGCGGTTCTCGATAAAGATTTTTAAATTGAAATGTACGTATTAAACTCCGAATTTGATCAGTCAACCATAAGATTAAAAGTTAAGAAATATTATATATAAAAATATAAATGAACAAATTTAAAAAAAAATTAAATAAAAAAACTGACAATATTTGTTATACGATTTTACCATTATAATAAAATAAAATACCAAAAAAAAAACACAAAGGTAACATTTGTTTATATTATTATTATTTTTTTTTATTTTATGTTTATACTCAAATAACCGCAATTAAAAAACATCACGACCTACCTGTTTTGGAATAAAACAAAACACAATTTTTAACTATACCTGCATTATAATATTATGTAAACAGTCCCGAATCTTTATAAAACGGTAAGGGAAATTGAAAATGCTTTTAAATTCGGATACGCTGATGTATACATATTATAATAATAAATTTCGAGTCTAGGGAACACATCTTAGACGAAGCTACCTGTGACGAGGATATTATGGGAAAATGTATTAATATTTCGACACAGCGGTGTTGTAGTATCGGCGTGGTATTCCATTAACAAAATTTGGCGAATGTTTTGCTTTATTACTTTTTCGTGTGTACCTATACCCTCCAACGACCTATCTATTTTTTAATCCTGTTACGATTTCAGTGTTCGTCAAAACTAAAAAAATAAATAAACATATAAGTAAAATCCATCGGCTATAGAAATTGTATTTTTTAAAGTGCTCCTTTGTGCGAACGCAGTCGTGTCGTAGTTATTAATAACACTCGAATAATGCAAACAACACACTAGACCTGTTGTGCGCGTTAAGCCCGCGTGTTATTATTAAAAAATAAAATAAACAGTATTACACATCGAAACCGCGTAGGTACCTATAGTTGTTTTATTATGACCATCGAGTCGATAGTAATAATAACTAGTAATATATCTTCGCAACAATAATATTATGATTTATGAAACCGCGCGTGTTTAGTGTGCGAAAACATAAACCGTTTTCGGTGAGAGGTTAAAAACGGATATTTGTTTGCACATTTCGACGGTAACGACGGACTGGTCGGTATAACAATATCGTAACATGAAGTTTAAAGAAAATAATATTATAATCGATCGGCAATCGCTCTATTACAATAATATTTAAGTGTATACATACTGCAGAGTAAGTTGTGTTTTAAAGTACGTGTTTGTCGTACAAGAATAAATTTCGTCGAACATAATATTATTTCAATAATACGATTCACTTTCAAAATTAAATTGTTGCGAAAAGAGGGTGGTGGGTGATTGACCGCCGACCGGTGACCATTTATTCGATTAAGACTGATTTTGAATAATTCACCAAAGAAAAAATGTGCAATAATAATAATTATTTTCTAATTTTTAAGCATATTCATGTAACACGGTGTATAGAAAATACTTATATAAACATTCAGTTAAAATTTCATGTCCCTACGGTCATTTGTTTTAGAGTTACACCAAAAACCAAAATCGATTTTCTCGAAAACAGATTTTGCGTAAAAATTCCCGTTTTTCCTTAATTTTTCTTTTGTTTTTCATGTCGCTTGTAAAAACTACTGGGAAATTTTTACTTTTGACCCCCCAAAGTACCAACTAGATTCACTTTTCTATCAGAAAAGTTACTATTGAAGAAAATCCAAGCACTTTTACTGTCCTAAAAGGTGATGACAGACACAAAAATAAAAAAAAAACAAAAAAAAAACACACATCATTGTAAAATCAATACATTCATCGCTTCGCTCAGAATCTAAAACGAGATACCTCCTCCGCTTGGATTTCATTACATAATGTACCATATTTTTTTTTATGAAGTAATTTATCAATAATAAATTGTAATTGTTTTTCAATGTCAGTAACGAAAACATTGTTGGTTTTGATTTGCCATTTGAATACACACTAAATACACACGTCAGGTTTTCTGTATTTATAAAAAAAAAAAAAAGATTACAAATAACATTGATATGTTATATGACGTTTTGTGTATAATTATTATTTCATCATGCTGTTCATATATTCAGTAGGAAGTGTTTTACACCATTTTCATTGAATTTTAATATATTGGTGATCTTTCTAACTTTAAATCTGATGAATGATCTCTACAAGTTAACAAAAAAAATGTATGTTGTAGATACCCGGTTTATAAACCATAAATCGTTAATGAAATATGATTTCGAAAGGAAATTAGTATTAAGTATATTTTAATTTATATTTATATTGCTATCAATGTAATTAATTTCCCTAAGATTAGTTTTACGGAAAATTGAATATTTGAATTCCGAAAATACCGTATTTATTTTATTATAAATTTTTAATTTTATAAATATGTATTTATTACCTATATCATAATTTATTATTTATATAAGCCTGTGAATCCAGACTTATCTTAGAACACTGTAAATATGTTCATAGAATCAATTTTAGGCAATCGCCTAAACTATTCTTAATCAATTGAAAATTCCGTAAGATAAAACATTATGATAATATACGTAGGTAAACATTTTAATTTTTAAGTCCCTACAAATATTTTCGAATTATAACAAAGTAACTAAAATCGTTTTCTTTGTTTAAATATTTAATTTCTAATAAATGTCTAAAGATTTAGCCAATTATTTAGATTTTTAGGTTTCAGTAAGAACTCTCTGCTTATGAGATATCTTGTTCTAATTTGTTAATCTTTAGTTATGCAAATTAAACATTTTATTATTTTTATACTACAAAATAGTTTGCAAATTTTCTTGACGTTGATGAATTTTACAAAAGTACCAACTATATCCAATTTTCTATCAGAAACTAGCCTCAATCTAGATTCTTGATGATTTTTATTGGATTGCTTTTTGTGTAAACAAACACAAAATAATACACACATTAATTCACTAATCCCTTCAGAATCTAAAATTCCTAGTAATTGTCAAATGATGTGTATATAATTAATATAAAAACAGTTTTTAAATGGAAATATAAAAAAAAAAAAATTGTAATTTAAAAATTCGTTATAATCGTGATCATTTATAATATATTATATAATGTTATATATTTTGTTTAATATGTCATATTGAATGTTGATATTAACAATAAATGTTTTATGTTGATTAACATATTTTTTTTTTAGTTAGGTACTTGTGCACGGATAACAAATTTGACGAGGCAGCATATAATAGTAGTAACGTATTCTAAACAAAAGTAGATGTAAAAAATCAAACGATGGAAAAAAAAATGTCGAATCTGTTTATTATTAAAACAAGACTGACTTTAGTTAATATTGTTCAATTAAGAAACTAGGTCAAACAAACATAGACTAATAAAATAACGTTACGTGAAATATCTGTTTAGTCATAATCATCAAAGAATTTGATGCTGAAAATGAAATTTATTCTATAGCGCATCTCTTGCAGGAGAACATTATATTTGACACCGAAATAGGAAGTACAACATTTGTCATATAAATCCAGATCTATGAAGGGAATATAAAGAAAATTACACACAATAGCACGAATAAAAGAAGTAATATTTGAAATGTGATGAATGGTTTCAGTAAAAGCAGAGGTAAAAACACAAATTTGATTTCGGAAGTCAAGGCCCATAACATAGTTTAAAAAATGTATAAATGTAGTGTACCTACTCGAAATAATTTGGAATTCGAATAGGTTAATAATTATAAGCACGTAACTCAGACCAAGAGATTTAGATAATATTGTATCACTTAAAATTCAGTAAGGATGAGTGTTATTATTTTTAATTTAGATATAAAAAAAAGTATATAGGTACAACAAATTGAATTCTGTTAAGTTAAGGAAATCAAATACAGTCAACAATACGAATTGAAGAAATAATTTTGAAAATGTATCAATTGTTATACAATGTAAAATACATTATTAAAAAAATGTATTAAATATGTATTTAATATATTTTTTATTTTTAAGTTAATATTTAAAAATTTGTTTTTTATATAAACAATAATCTACTGGTATAACTTTTTTTATTGAAAACGATCCAGTAGTTTTTGAGTCTATTCACTTCAGATAAACCAACCAGGATTACAAATATAGTACCTAACCAAGTATGAAAATTGTAAGTTTAAATCATTACATCCGATCAATAATTATACTAACCGGGGAAAACGAATCTATTTACGTATATAAACAAAAAATCACCAATTTCTGCTAATTTGCTAAAATAACTATATTAATATAATATTACGCAACCAACGGCCTTTCAGTTTTTCGCAAATTTTCCAATTTTTTTTTTCGTCAAAACCTTTCACGGAATATCGCGACTATTAAAAAAACAAATAATTTTCGAATCGGTTCAGCCGTTTTCGATTGATGTGGTTACCAACGGACAGCTATTAATTATTGTTATATATATTATAAATATTATTGGTAGGCACTCATGTAGTATGCAACCTGCCGGTTAGGTTAGGTTTCTTTTTTGTGATAATTTTAGTCAATATTTCAATATTTCATAATTTTTTCTATTTATTTCTTGTTTGAATAAATCCCTTATCACTCGATATTATATGGATATTCAACTTACACAATTATATTTAAAACTTTGTACTTGTATTACCATCTACCCGTTTTAATATTATTTTGGTATTGTATTGTATTGAAAATAATAAAGAAAATTCAAAATATAAATACATTTATCCTGGTAGTTAATAAATTTTGTGTTTTTACTGTGTAAATGTTGAATGTATAGTAGTTTTCCCACATTTATTGTTCTTTATATTTTATGTTATTTATTGTTTGGGTTATTTCCACAATTTTACACTAACCAATTTTTATGAGTAGGTACCTATAGTTTTTAAAAATTAAAAATTACATTGTACCAAGTCTTAACACAATACCACAAGTCACAACTATTCATAATTGATAAATATGTTTTTTTTAACCTATATATTATATTAATAACTGTAGTTCATATTCGCAGTCGTTTGATTCCTATTTGAATAATACCAATTTAACTAACGTACAAATCCCCAGTCTCCCATCCCCCAAGCGGTGAGAGTTTTTCTTACATAAAATATTAAATTTTGTAACAAAAGAATCTCTCTAGTCGTATAATTAGCATTCCTCCGATGTCTTACGAAACTTTTATTAAGCGTCTAAAACTGCAATGAGATTATAAGAAAAAACATTTTAATCATACTATGCGTTATGCACAAAATAAATTTTCTTCAGATTAAATAGTATTTTTCGCTATAGTATGCTACGCACAAAAAACTTGATAAATAAAAACAAAACCTAAACAACAATTTAACTTATTTTTTAATTTTTAATTTTTCCATAAATTACAAATTAGGTAATCGTGGGCTCAGAACCAAAATGTGCTATCACAAAATATCAAATTGTTCAGGAGAGCCATTTTAAACTATTTTTAACTTGAAACTGCATTATCTTTTTTCGAAATGAATGATTTTTAATGATTGGCACATCTAAAAATTCACAAAGTTCTTCTGAGTTGACACTAGCAATTTAGTTTTCTTAAAATCAAAATGTAACGTAAGAAAAACAAAAATGTAAAAAATGCCTTGGATTATAGAACATTGATTTTTAAACCTGCGTGTGTATCAAAAAAGTGGATTTTCAGAAAAATTGATTTATGGTAACACTAAAATACATATTACAGATGCTTTTTTTGAAAAAAAAACGCACATGAATATTTCCACTCAAAATAATTTTCGAATTTTGTCGAAATTCTAATTTCATACACTCATAAGTTATGAGTCATAACAATCGCTGTTATAGTTATACTATGTGAATAAAAACCTCGCACCTAAAAATGTATTATAAAATTGCATTTATGACAATTCACAATTATATTTAAAACTACTAGCTGATCCCACGCACTTTGTTGCGCGTACAAAATGACAACTGTTAAACAAATTGTGATTGTTCGACTCATTTTGGGTGTAACTCTCTGCAGTAAGTGCAACTCGACCACCTTGGTAAGCAAAGTGCGACAATTATATTTGACGCATACTTGTACCTGATCTGCTCTATTGACAAATGTCAACCAATATAAAATATTGATTTATACTAATTATTTCTCCTATAACCAAAAGCTACCATTTATAAACAAAAATTTCTATCGCAAATATCAAAATCTTTGTTTGAACACCTCCCCGGGGTTGGACCTACCGGATCCAATTGTATATCTAAATCATCCCGGGAAGCACTCAAACGCACACAAAAAATTTCATCAAAATCGGTCCAATCGTTTATAAAATGCATAAGGGCATACAGACAAACATTAATTTATTTTGGTATTATTTTCGGCCACCCAATAATTTTTTCCAAGACAAATTTCACATTAAATTCTTCCCCGTCATCTATTAGTGAAAACCGTAGGGAAATACGTCGGGTAATTTTTGAGGTATATAATACAAAAGGTGCTTATATTTTTGAAAAAAAAAAAACATTTTCATCGATCATCTTGAATATAAATATAATAATAATAATTTTTTTAACGATTAACCAATGGCAACCAATAATTAACTATTATAATAGCAACCATAGCAACCATTTATAAACCACAATTTTCATCGTAAATCTCAAAATCCCGGTTTGAGCACCTCTCCGGGTTTTGATTTACCCTTTTTAGATAAGCATACAACACTCAGGGATGATGTAGGTAATATTTTAATTATGAAAACATTTTTGAAATCGGTTCCTGCCGTTCTTGAGTTATAATGGGTCTAACATTTTTTGGAACTATCTTTTATAGCATATAATACAGATAACCACTATATTATTAGGTTTGAAAAAAAATTGAAGACCGAAAATTAGTCGTTTATATGAAGTTGTAATCTACGGTATATTTTACGAAATAAATCAGTTGCAACACTGAAAAACCAAGAAACTACAGTGAATGTTATTCGGTTTGAATGAATCAAAAAATCTCAAAACTATCCAACTGTAAAAATGAGAGTTTGTGACTTAGAAATTCTAGACTCTCGGCCCGGTTCATGTAGCACGCGTTTCTTCGATGCATTTTATTCCATATTACAAATAAAATATGGTTATATAACAATGTTGTATAATACCTATACCCAATAACAATACGTCTGAGAGCCAAACGGTCGACGGCGGAGGAATTTGTGTCGGTCGCAAAATATAATAATATGTCTTATCCGAATGAATATTGCATAATATTATACTTCAGTAAGTAGTTGCAAGTCCGGTATTATATAATACCATTGTAATGGCATGGTCTAAAACGTAAATGCGTTCGACGTATGGGTGACGCAACTCTGTGATAATATCCCTACCTATGGCCGATATGAAGCGTATCGTATGCACGAATTGTAGATACTCGGGAAAAAAGTATTTAAGTATAAAATAATTACAGGTGGGTGTTGGTAAGTTGTGGTTTTTTTAATTTTGAAACATCAACCGAAATTCCTTAGCCGAAAACTCCGAGTAAACTCGTGTGATAAATACTGTCTATACAATGTTATAAGCCTGGTAGTACTTATGTGCCGACGTCGTTTCCGTTCGAGTTACAAAAAAAAAAAATAAAAATTATTGTCTGGAAAAATTCAATTTCCGAAATGTTCTCGCGAACAAAAGCTCGTAAAGTATTTACAACATTGTTAAAATATATTTTAATAACATTGAGCTTGGGCTCATATCTCACCTTAGAGACGAGTGACGGTCGACTTTCAGGTGTTAAAATGTGACATATTGCATTAATTCATCTGTATTTGGTGTCATGCGTGGACACCCTCTTTTGGTCTCATCTTATTTTTACTGATACGTTCTCAAATATGCATTTTATGCGATAACGACAAAACACGCAAAAATAGGTAAAATACAATTTTAAGTTTCAACATTTTAATAAGTTATATACGGACAGAGAGCGGCATAAGTCGGTTTCCGCTGCCTTGTTATCGAAAAACTGCTTATTATCGTTAAATTGCTACGCCCTGTATAATACATTTTTAAAATACTCAAAATAAACTATAATAATATGTAAGTACACAGTGTAATATTATACCTATACAAGTGGTAACAGAATGACCTGACGAATGAAATAACTTTTAATAAATTTACTTTAACGGATTTAATTTTAGATAATTTAATTAACATCAAAAAGACATTGATAACAATGATTCGAATAACATAATATTACACCTACATATTATTAATACTAACGAGTTAATGTTTTAATAATTACGTGACACTCGAGTACAATCTTTCTTTCTTTTTATTTTTTATTTTTGATCTTAAGCCCGGTTTTGTACGTTTTTAATGTCGGTAGGGGGAGAGGGCACGTGTGTGTTGGGTTTGGCAGAATTTTTGATCGGGCACCCGTAGGTAGATATCTGCCTTGCCCGGGTGGGGGATGGCGGCACAGCACTATTGTTCTCCGGACACCGTGACTTGCCCGAAGAAAAATGCCACCCGTGACCAAGGAATCGAGCCGGCGTTGGGTAAAATCTTTTTTTTTATGTCTATACATTTTATTTAATACTTTTATCGATTAAGAGGACGTCACTCACGTATGCGTTGTCTCCGCCTTACAAACGCACAACGTAGCAAATACTGTTTTGCACCGGACAATAATTTTACTCGCTCTGTATTTATAGTAGAATCACTGAAATTCCACAAGTGCAAGAACTTTGTCTGTGTCGTACCAACCAATAATATCCAATAATTAAATTTAAAAAACAAAAAACCTAATGCGCTCGAACTGATGACTTTAAAATATGTATTCGTGTTGTCCAGACACCGCGAAAGTGTCGTCGTCAACGAATGGCTTCTTCATTCGAATTGTTCATGTTTTCTTTTTATATGGCCCATATAGGTACTCGTATTGTGCCTGCTGGTTAGGTTAGATTGTGTTTACATAATAAAATATAAACAAACAAAAACAAATAACAAATAAGACAAAATAAAAAAAAATGTTATTCAATCAATAAAAACACGGCGACACAGATAAGTCCTTCCCTGTGCGTTGTTGAATTTCGGTTGTTTCACTATGTATACAGAAGGAGTAAAATTGTCCTGTGCAAAACGGTTTTTCCAATTTTGTACATATAATGTAAGACGGAGACGACACACGCTGGTGTGACGTCATCTATTAATGATGATGTTTAATTACAGGAAAAAAACACGTTACTCGCCGTCCACAAATCAGGTCGTCGTAATCCACGTGATTTGTTTTCGCATTTTTTCTACGATTAATTTTCTCAGATTTGTGTTTTTTTACCCCCTAACGTCGGGACGGAGGAAGCACAACAACCGACCTAACCGACCTGCTGTAACCAGCGAGACAATTTGTTGTTGGTTATATTAGGAATATCAGTGGCGTACGCAGGAGTTTTCAACAGAGGGGGGGGGGGGGGCTTAAAAATAAATTACAATTTTATTTTTATTTTGTCCAGTCTAACAGTCTAATTTCGGAACGTTTATTTGAGGTACTTCAAAACATTTGTACAATTTCAACTTCTCAACTTTTCTGGTAGAAAAAATGCTCTGATCATAAACTTCGATGCCCGATGGATGTTTTTGGAAGTAAATTTCATCTAGTCGGTACTTTTAGGAAGTCAAAATTGAAAATGTTCAGTACTTTTTAAAATAATTGGAGAAAAAAAAAATTCAAATTTCTTAAAATTGTTTGGTAACCTTGGTTAGACCGTCAGCACTTGGATTGCATCTGATTAATTAAAAATTTTTTTCCATAAATGCCAATACAAAATTATTTATCCTGTCGAAAAGCTTAAAAATATACATAGTACATAAGCTTTTATTTTATAGCTAAATTAGGCATGGTTATTTTTTCATAAGCATTTAAAGTTCGAATTTTGACAAAACCACAGTCAAGTTAAAAGCTTATAAAATATTAAATTTGTTTAGCTAAGTCTAGAAAATGTAATACAAGGTCTTTCATACGAGTAATTCATAGTTTTACCAACAAATTACTGATAGTTAATAGTAAAATTAATATGCAAATACAATGTTTTTTTTAAAAAACGAATTCGTTCTGGTCAGACGTATATGAAATTTACGTCTTCCTTACCAGTTGACAGTTGAAACTCGATAAATATTTTTTTTTGAAACAATACTCATACGGTCAATGGGGGGGGGGGGGTGGAGGGATTCAACCCGTTAGCCACCCCCCCCCCCCCCTGCGTACGTCACATATTATACAGTGAAACCTCTGAATAGCGGACACTCTTGGTCACCAACATTTTGTCCGTTATTCGGAGGTGTCCGTTATTCAGAGGGGATAAATTTTTGAAATTTATTTGTATAGTAATGTACTATGTATTTACATATTATATGTAATGTTTTTACTTATTATTTATTGTAAGTTATTACATTTTTATATTTTTACAATTAATTACATATTATTATTTAAAGTATATTTTTACAATCAAAATCAAAAATTATTATTTATTATTACATTTTTATATTTTTACAAATTACATATTATTATTTATCTAAAGTGTCAATTTTTTCGCGATGCGACAACCGCTTCCGTTTTAAACGTAGTCATCGCGTCGAAAACCGTCACTAACTGACATACTTTTGTCATAACACATAATCGCTTCACCGATAACCGAATTTGTCATAATCGTATCGTCCCATAACGAGTTTGTCATCGTAATTATGTTACATTATTACAAGAGTGCATACGAATGTGAACACGTATTACAGATAGGCATGTTACAGATTTTATTTTCAAATAATGATTAGGGATTTACCATTGTTTTAAAAATTCCCTAATAAAATAATGTCCGTTATTCGGAGAGACCGCTATTCGGAGGTTTTCCTATTGAAAAGTAGTGAAAATGTCCCCGTTCCCCAAAAAACGTCCGCTATTGGGAGGTGTCCGTTAGTGGAGGTTTCACTGTACATGTATACTGTGTGTACCTATAACCCGATCTGACCTAGGATTTTTTTCTCCTTCGAGTGCAACAATATTTTCGAGTTTTGAAATATTATAATAATACCGTTATTGTCCGTGAGACATTCAAACGCGATATATTCTTTCGGAGGAGACCTTCTCACCGGCGACAATAGTTCACGCGAAACTCGTTTACCACTCCGTCATCTCCAGCGCACTCGTACGATAATAATTTATCGTTGTATGTAATATGACAGGGGAGAAATAAAATTCACGGGTTGATGACGCTAATAATAATAATAACACGAAAAACCGGCGTAGTAATAATAATGATAATATGTACGTATCGCGTTATTCGGGTTGTGTAAACTAGGTATAAGGGGGAGGATCGAGTTTCGCGGCACATTAACTACATCAGTACATCATCATCGTCGTCGTCGTCGTCGTCATCGTATCATCGTCCCGTCATCGACATAATGATAATATTATATATAAAAGATAACGTTTACCTAACAAGAGTAATTCGTGTGTGCGAACATTCGATACCTCTGCGATACACGACATAATAGATGTTCGGATCGCATGTCGCGTCGAATAAAATTCGTATTTTCGAATGACGAGCTTAAGCTCGGTGACCCTTATATTATATCGGCGATATTGCCGCAGTATTTTCGAAGTGATTGACTGCGACAATTTGCGACAAAAGACTTTGCGCGCACACATCACTCGCACGAGTAGAGCCGTAAGCGCGGTGGAGCGTTTACTTTTTTTTTTTTTTTTTAGGGCGGGTGTCGGGGTCGGGTTAATTATAAGGGTTGATTTTATAAGCGCCTATAAAACGGTGAAAAAAAAAAAAACATTTCGATGATTAGTGCGATTAATTGTTTAATGCATTAACGATCTCGCAACGCCAGCGAGCAGATCACCACCAGCATATCCATATACGCCAGAGTGATTTAAGACACTGTCGAAAATAACCCATGCCAGCCGAGTTAATTGGTTTTTATTATTAATGTTACGCTCAATGAAGTTAAATTAAACGTATTGCCGTAGATTAATAAGGGAAAGTAAATATAATTTCTGGATGACTTTGTTGAGCTTAAAACTAATAATTCATAATATTATTTATCCGGTTTTATTGGGTAAGTTAATAAATAATTGTACTTATATTTTGTTTAAAATACCGGCTCACTTTATTTCTTCACAAACTCGAATAGTGTTTATACAGTATTTCTGTTTATTACTTTTATGAAGTCGTTTGTCACTAAAAAATAAAAAAAACAATTCACGTCAATCATTATCCAAAATAATTGTTTTACGTGGAAACTAAATCGATTGAATGAATAAAATAAAATTGGAAACAAAATAAACCAACTCGACTTTCAAAATTAAAATGTAGTTTGTTAATTTCACGTTAATTTGAAGAAATGATAAGTTAACTTATGTAAACATAAAAGTAACGTTAAAGTAACCAAAAGTTAACTTTTTAACTCGCTGACGAAAACAACTGGTTCTGAGAATATTTGATGCATTTCAGAATTTTTAATTTTTATAACATTCTCTATCCGTATCGTGAAATTAAAATATTATGTTCTCATTGAAAAATATATCGTACAAACATATTAGATTGCATTTTGCTTTTTTCGAAAGATATTATCGGGAACCAATTAGGATGTTTGTCACATTAAATATCGGGTTAGATAAATTTGGTTGTCGATTTTTATGTATATACGAATTAATTCGGTCGTCAGTTTTCAGTAAAAAATACAAATTCAGTTGCTGGGATCTTTAAATTTTTGGTCATTAAAAACGTAAAAATTAGCGATATATCTTCAAATTAAATTTTTATGAGCGTTTAATGTTCATATTTTTACAACATTGGATATTCACTCGATTTATCATGTAGCAATTTTGTAATTCAAAAATAAATAACTGTAGATTTATGAAAAATTGACCGAATGTTTAAATTCTCATTTGCTATACACTATAAAATTTTGAAAATATTTCGACTTGTTTGTAGCTGTTTACGGACAATTTCAAATTTCAATTTTTTTTAGTTTTTTTTTTTCTATAATTATCAATAAAATTTTATTTGTTGGGTAAAAATGCGTGACAATTTAATACAAAGCTCCTGATATATCAGTGGAAAAATATTAAAAATACATAGGCACAATTTTTTTTTTTATGAAAATTTGAAGTTAAAATTTTGACAAAATATATCAAATTTAAAATGTAATAATTATTTTGTAGTTAAGGATTGAAAGTTTATAATAAGGTTCCACATATGTAAATAGGTTATGTACAAATATTACTTTATTCACAATAATATCATCAATTAATATACTTAGTAAAATCATTGGCTGAAAATATATATAATATCTTCGCTCAAAATTAGTTTTCTTATACAATGATATTACATATTATATTATTGAATTCAAATTTAACACCATCCATTACAGTGACCCACTTGTAACCTACTGTACAGTAGAACGACACCCACTTGCCAACCTTTTTTAAGCAGCTCATCTCCATCTTGTCCTTTAACTGTACATTTATTTGAATTCTGATATTTAAAACTTTTAAGCATACCCTAAGACGAAATTTGCATATCTCTGGTATTTTTTTAAATACTTAAGAAATGTCCTGTGGCACATAAACTTCTATTGTTCAAACGATGACTCCTTAATTTTTTTTACTACCAATTATTTACTGGATGATGATCTTGAAAATGTTGATGCATCTAAATCAAAATGCTAATGATTAGTTCCTGAAATATTAAAATGTGTATACTAAGGATAATAATCCTTAAAAATGGCTTTGCAAAAATATAATATGTAATATTATATGACGTAGTCTCTATTTATTATACTTGGACAATTTTTAAAAATTATTTATCAATATTATATAGATCAACAGTAATCACTAACATTTCAAAATAATCTAAGATCACATATTATTATCTACTTGATCCATTACCATAGACGTAGGTATAAGTCTTGGTACCTACACGAAGTTTTATCACTCAGTAACTACTCGCTGGAATATTCTGATTTGGATAAACTCTAAAATATTTGCTCAATAATTATAAAAGTTAAAAACGGGGGTTGAAAAAAAAAAATAAGAGTTTCTATCGTCACAGGATCACTCTCGAGTGGTACAAAAATTCTCGAGTATTCGAAAATATGGTCTTCGAGCGTAGCTTAAATTTTCCAAAAATAAGTATTGTTCAAGCGTAAAAATAGGGTGAGCATATGAACAGTTTCCGGCACTCGGCCTTGGGGATTGGGAGAAACGATTTTATTCACTAGTGCAAGCGCCTGTGAAATTATATCCTCGGTCGTTGTCGGTTTTTCGTGAAAAATCTGAGGCTCGCACACACCCACACACACACTGTATATTATACTGTTCGCTCATTGGTCGTGTGGGTGCAAGGCACATCGTGATGAATCGCCTGAATGTATTATAATATAACGGCCACCAGGCCACGGCGTTAGAAATCGTCTCCGTTTAATTATTACTGCCGGCGCAACGTTTGTCACGTATTTCACGCGCGATTAATACCAATTTGTTAGTGTAAGTTCCATTTGTGAAAACGCCATTCCGAAAGACGATGACGGCGATAATAATAATTATTAGGGCTATCTGTACACGTGTAGAAAAATTTTTTTTTAGTAGCTCGCTGTAAAGCAAAACTCGCTCAACACAAAGTTTGAACTAGGTACAATAACTAATAACGAATCCACTTTTAAAACTTTTGTTTTAAATTTTTTATAATCTAGGTCTTGTACATAATTTTTTTTCTTACTTTTTCGATGCTTTTTAAATTTTCGTCTCAAATATATTTTATTTATTTATTGACGACCGAGGGCAATATAGTGTACATACATACAGTTACTTTATGATTAGGGCTCGATTTTTATAGCATATGCAAATCTTACTTTTGTACATAAATTCGTTTAATGTCATTTCGATTCTAAATAAACCAATTTGTTTTTGATTTTTCGTCTTTTTTATACAAATGTTTTTTTTTATTGCTCTTTTACAATTGTTCCAACTGTGGCATTTAAATATGTTTATTGTGCAATGATAATGATAAAATTAAAACTTTTATTTAACAAGAAATATTAAAAAAATATGCTACGTAAATAGTTATGTATGACAGCTGTGGGCACAGCTCGTGTCGACTATGGTTATTGCGGTTTTCGTTTATGAGGTTGGTTCTCAAACCAATAAACGAATTCATTAATTTAATGCAATAAATGTTTAACCTTAGTGCGTAATATCATGGACCTAAATAAGCATACACACGACAGGTCGTAGGTTTTTCGTTATTTAATGTGCTTTAAAATCCAAGCTCTAGTCGTTACTTTATATTAAAAAAAAAATTGAATATAATTTAATATGGTCACACCAATCACACAGACGATTTAAGTTACATTGATCCATGGTGGTGGCATCATCAGATGTTTTATTAATATGATAAAATAATTTAAGACCATCAGCAAATAATAACATTATTTATGGGAACTTGTGATGTCATAGACGAATAAATTAAATATGAGCGTCACGATATGGGATTCTTGAGAAGCAATATAGAAGTCACATTAAAACGAGTTGAACAAAAGTTTTTTTTATATTTAGGTTTCCTTTTAGATATAAAAGAGACTAACCCTGAAATAAAAGGTTTCAAAAGCCTATAGACAATGTAATTTGACAGCAACAATATTAATAATATGGCCGACTGTGTGAAACGTTTTTGAAAAATCTGTAAATACAACGTCGACCTGCAGGCCCGATTCAAATGCATATGAGTTTTAATTTTGGACCTACCTGCCACTTGATGATAAAGCCATGTAGCGACACGATGTTCATGAGCACATCGAGAATTTTATGTTCTTACAAAATTGGATTAAGTATTTTAGACACAGTCCTTTTAAATATTTTTGATATTGTTGAAGTTATTAAAGTTTGTTATACTTGGCTAATATCCAAGGCTGGGCGCATTAACGAGTTAAAAGTTAAAATTAAGTTAAAACATTAAGTTAATATTAACTTGTTACTTTTTTTCAAATTAACTTTTAACTTAGTAAGTTCCTATTTTTAAGATTAACGTGCTAACTTCAAGTTAAATTTATCGAAAAGTATCTAAATTAAAGTCGTTTTCGTACGAAGAATAATGAACATTTTCGAATGATGTTTTTACCTTGATACATCATTTTAAATTTCCCCACTAATTTTCTCGACCGTAAAGAAAAACTATCTTATAATTATAACCCATATGATGAGTGGAATTTTTTGCAAATTTGCAAATTAGAAAATTTTAACTTTAAACTAAGTTAGTTACCTTTTTTTCAAAGTTAACTATAAGAAATATTAGTTACTTTTAATTTAACTTTATTATTTTAAAATAACTTCACTTAATGAGTTAAAAAAAATTGCTAACTTGCCCAGCCTTGCTGATATCTAGCACAAGCTATCAATATTTTATTGAATTCATTGAGATAATGATAATGAAAATGTCAAGTATTTTACATAATATAGCAGATGATTCATTTAACGTAAGACACTCATTATTTTTTAAAAAAAACTACTACCTATACCTAAGGTTTTTGAAAATATTTTCGTAACGTTTTCACTTATTTAAATTAAACGTTTCAGTTCCATATTATTCTAAAAAAACATATTTTTCTTTACATTTTCAATTTAAATTTGTTACAGAGCAACCAATTTTTTACAATTCATACGGTAAACATAATCATTTTCGAGATAATACCTACTTTTTGTATGACAACATATATTTTTATATTATAATAGAAACATTAATCATCGTACCACTTTGATATTCAACACAGCTCACCAATACTATACTCGAAATTCTTCTAAGCTTGGGCTCAAATCTTAATTCTCTCAAAACGTACTAAATAGGTATGCATTGTTTAATACGCGCTAAATAAAGTATAAACTATTTTTTTTTACAATTACCTACCTAAACATTTTTTTTTTCATTTTTTTTTTTCATTTTTTTTTTCATTTTTTTTTTCAATTACAAACATTTTATAAAATATCTATAATCAGTTAAGCTCTATTACCCTAAGATAAGTTACTCTTTCTATACTTACCTAGTACCTACCTATAAGTATATTTTCGAAACATTATATTTTCTAAAATAGTTTAAATAATAATGAAAAATATTTAGAAATGTTTTTTAAGTAAAATTCTCCTTATTACAATAATAATTGGACATTGTCGTAATACGTTATTATGTAAGGCGGATACGTACATGGCACCAAAACTATCACTCTGTTATAACATAATATTAGGTATTCATAAATAAATACTGAAACAATATAGGCAAATCGAAACCATGCCGTTAAACAATCGTGTTAATTACTATAATAGAACAAATCAAAACCATGCCGTCAAACAATTATGTTAATATTATGTTAAACTATAATTGAGTAGGTACCTAAATAAAATGTGATTTGTCAAACATGCTCACTCTATTTTTGCAGTCCTTAAAAAATGCATGTATTCTCAATTCTAATTTTTTAAATATTTAAATAAGCTCGAAGACCATATTTTTAGGGGCTGAAATCCAAAACGTACTACTGCCAAAATCGACAAAATCGAGTTAGATATCGTTTAAAATTCGATAAATCGATCGGCGTCGTCAGGATCGATCATACTATATTCTGGTCAAATCTGCGATTAAAAATTACTGAATAAACCAAAACGAAGTGTATCCGTTCGTAAAAATTATATTTGGAAAATCAGAACGTACCTACTTTTTCCACGTTTTACGACAAAACGTACCCATGTTAAAAGAATATGCACCAATCATTAACCATACCAAAACGAACCGTTTCCAAAACATATTTTTTTTTATGTTATGCCAAAACGTACTAAAATTTAGTTAAAAAAATTTAATCAAGTTTTAAATTAAATTAAAAATACAACTCTAGAATATATAACAAATTTGATTCGTTTTAAATATAAACAATATATTATTAAATAATTTAAAAAAAAAACCTTTTTTCAAAACGATGTCTGGTTATAAATGGTTTGTTTTCATTGGAAATGTTGAGATACAGAAAATCGCTTCTCCTAAAAAATCAGTATTTTTGCGATAGTACGTTTTGAATTTCCACCCTTCTTAAGTATACAGGGAAGTAAAAAAGTAAATCCAAAAGGTACTAAAATTTAATTTAAAAAAACGATAAAACCGTTAAAAATATAATCATTTTTTTTTTCAAAAACGCGATGTCTTGCGATGACTCAAAATTATGGGGAAAAAAAACTTTTTCTAAAAACGTTACTATACGTTCCGAATCGATAATACGTGGTACCACCTACCAAACAATCGCGCCTTGGACAACATTTCGTTATAGTATCGTTATATTAGTATAATCAAAGGTGGGCAAGTTAATGAAAATAACTAACTCAAGTTAAGTTAAGTTAAGAGGACACAAGATCGATACGTTAAAGTTGACAGTTAACAAATTATAAATTTAACTCGATAAGTTAAAAGTTAATATAGAAAATGATATTAACTTAACTCAGTTTAAAAAAAGTTAATCCAATTTTTTTTTTAATTAGTATGTAAATCACATAAAGAGTGAATATGTCTTTCTAGTTTCTAATTTATAAATTATAAAAAACAATTTTATTGATCTTTTATCATAATGTACACTGTTACCCTTTTACTTTTACTTTACTATTATTTACTAATTTAAACTATACTCATCTCAAATTAATAATTTGACAAATATATTTTTAATCGAACGTCATAATACGTGAAGATGAGTACATGATCTCCATATATATTATAAGTTATATAACATTAAAACATAAAAATAATTGCTATGTTACAAATTGTTATGTATACATATTGTTATATATATAAATTGACAATTATTGTCGATTTGTAATTTAAAATTATTAATTTTATTAAAAACATTTTTAATTGCAACTTGCATCATATATTATAACTTACAACTTAATAAAATATATTAATATACACAAAATTATGTTATCGAAAAAAAGAACAGAAATGTTTGTGTTTTTGTATTGAATTATTTGTATTTTGTACTGATATAGTAATATTTCCGTATAAACGAAAAATGTCAAAATATTTTTAACTTGATGGATTTTTTTGAAATCAACCTAGAAAAGCTAAGTTATTTCAACTGTAAACTGGTTAAGTTCATAAGTCGATTAGAAAATAAACTAACTACTAGTTAAGTTGAAAAGTCGAAAAAAAAATTAACTTTTCAACTAGTTAAAGCCCACCTTTGAGAGTATAATAGCTGTTTAGAACAACTACAATGCGCACCTTACAATAATGATGATATGAATAGCGACGGACAAGCCAGATGGCGATCCCCCCCCCCCCCCCCCCACACGCGTTTATCACGACTTGTCAGCGTTTCCGTCGTCGTCGTCGTGGCGATTCGACGTGGGGCGCCTCCGTGCCCACATTGTAATAATAATGATAATGATGATGATTACACGACCGTAATAGTATGCGCGCGCGTGTTTAGTTGCATTATATAGCCCATTACCCGCGAGTCTTTGAATGGCCCTCGTCCATTATATTATATCATACGTATATTATATTGTATAGTCGGTGCCGCCAGAAATCCGCATTCACCTGACGACGATAGATACGAAAGCTGGCCGGGGGCCGTATAATATTTATCTCCTCCTCGCCGTCGTCGTCGTGATTTATGACATTCCCTTGACACACGAACATATTATTATTATTTTTACCTCCGACTATTATGACGCGCGGCCCCGAACGGCGCCGTCGTCATCGGCGGCGGCTCGCGTCGCTTTTTTGACCGGCCCGGTGGTGGCGTTTTAAACGAAAAATCCGCACATGATTTATGATCGAGAAAAACTTTCCGAGTCGGAGTCGCCCGAGCTGCGACCGACCCCGCGGGCCCGCAACGATTAGTCGTCTACAATAGTACATAAGATAATATAATACACGACGGCGTCGTTCGATCGAAACGGCCGCAAAAAACCCACCGGCGATGGCTATCGGAAAAGGTCAGGTTTTTTTCCCCAATCATAATATTATATCTGTGACGGCCCGTTGTTGGCCGAAAACCCCGCACCGGTGGGTGTATCGGGCCCGGGGACTGGTCCCCAGTCGAGAAAAAACCCAGAAGAGCTGGTTTTTTTTTTTATTTTGTTTCGTAACGTCGTCCACTTATATTGTTGTATTATATTTATTGGTTAACAATGCGGCCAGTTAAAATGTTTTATATCGAGTTATGTATTTATAATTCCCATTTCGTCGAAAAAATATGATCATGTCATTGTAATTATGGAGATTTTGAATTCCATGAAACTTTCGTTAAATATTTCATTCATGCGAAAAATAACAAATTTAAAAAAATTGCACAGTCGTAAACTTTCAGCAATAGAACATATTATTATTATTTTCTAAAAGTCGGTTTATATCGTATCGAAAACTAATATACAATTACCTAACGCACAGTAGTCAATAGGACACAACTGATAAACGATCAATTAACCGATAGCATAATATGTGATACCGTTTATAATTTATAACCATTGACTGTTTAACTGTCGATATATTCTTTAAAAAGACAATTTGTTGTCCCAGTCGAGAAAAAACCCAGAAGAGCTGGTTTTTTTTTTTATTTTGTTTCGTAACGTCGTCCACTTATATTGTTATATTATATTTATTGGTTAACAATGCGGCCAGTTAAAATGTTTTATATCGAGTTATGTATTTATAATTCCCATTTCGTTGAAAAAATATGATCATGTCATTGTAATTATGGAGATTTTGAATTCCATGAAACTTTCGTTAAATATTTCATTCATGCGAACAATAACAATTTAAAAAAATTGCACAGTCGTAAACTTTCAGCAATAGAACATATTATTATTAGGTATTTTTTAAAAGTCTGTTTATATCGTATCGAAAACTAATATACAATTACCTAACGCACAGTAGTAAATAGGACACAACTGATAAATGATCAATTAACCGATAGCATAATATGTGATACCGTTTATAATTTATAACTATTGACTGTTTAATTGTCAATATATTCCTTAAAAAGACAATTTGTTAAAATGTAAAATATGTTTTTAACTGTCACATTATTTTCTGTTGTAGAGTTTAACCTCACATTATTGTTGTAACAATTTTTTAATCAATATATTATTTATAATCATCTTATCAATTTATCATATTATCATTATCCACACACGCCCCCTTTTTTTTTTACATATGTGCACCATATATTGATAGAATATATCAGGAGCCCTTTTTTGCCTTTGTGATTTTCTCACTACTAATTCCTTACCTTGTTCTTTTTCTTTAATTTCATCTTCTTTCACTAACCTTTGGTATTTTCTTATTTTCTTAAAAAATATGTCATTTCTCCTCATTACTCTATTGTTTTTGTCCATTCTTACCAGATACGATCTAAATGGTAATATTACCTTCACTATTCCACCTTCACTCCACAACTTATTTTTTATGTCTTGTATTCTATCTCCTGTCTTTAGTTCTGCATTTTCGTTTACACTTGTACTGCTCTGTTAGCTTTTTTTTTCTTTTATTATTAATTTATGTGCATCTTCACATATAAGTTTTGGTTTTAGATCTTCTAATTTATATGGAACTTTAGATCTCAACTTCCTACTTATTAATATTTGTGTTGGTGAATACTGTAATCCAGCCACTGGACTTTTGTTAAACTCTTACAATAATAATATTTATAATCATCTTATCAATTTATCATATTATCATTACCCACACATTAATATTCGTAAAACTTTGTTGATTAGTAGTCATTCATTATCCATTTTTTTCTGTGTGTAACCCATAATAATTTCTAAACCTCTATAACGTAGGTATTCAAACTTTTTATCGCACGGCTCCTTTGTGCGTTCATATTTTTAAAGGGCTCACAAATTATTATGAAAAAATTGAAACAATACGGATACGATTTGGCCAATATCAGTGATAATAACGCAGTGACTTAAGTACTAGAAATAAAACATTCAATAGTCGAGTAACGTGTTTCATTATCGTTTCCATAATCGCTTTGACCCGGCTCCCTTCGCCAACTCTTATTGTGACGCAAGAAAAGTACTGTGCTAAGAAAACGGTGTTTTAATACCTCTGGTCTCCAATCGAATGGGTTTTTTAAAAAAATTCAGTATAATTTCATAGAAATATTTCAAGAAGAGTGCATTTTTCAATTTTGAAATATTTGAAATTTATACCAAAAAATAATGATACTAAAATATATGCTTCCTATACCAAATGACGGATAAAATAATATGTGAACAATATTTCTCGAAAAGCCGATACTTCACAATACGACCACGGCCCCGCGATTGTAGTAGCCTATAAAATGACACGACGAGGAAAACATTGTAAATAGTGGTCAACTCGAAGGGAAAAGTGCGGGGTGATTCAAAAACATAACCTTAAGAAGTTTTATTCGGTGACACAAACTTCTCAGCATACTTAAAGATTTATAAATGACGAATTAAAGCGAGATTAGGGGCAAAGGGTGGGTGTTTGTCGTAAGCGGGTCTTTTATCATTCAAAACTGTCATACACCTACGTCCTATACATATTTGGTCAATCACTCTGTATATATGTTTTTTATTATTGGAGGTGTGAAATAAGCAAGGCTGGGCAAGTCAATGATTTTTTTAACTCAGTTAGGCCAAGTTAATAACAATGCGCCAATAACAAAAGTTAAAAGTTAAAAGATAATATACACTTTTTGTTAAATTTTTATTAAGTTAAAAAAAAGTTAATTTGCTTATCCAACGCTACCGTACTTAATTTTTTTCCAACCCAAAACTAAAATAGACTATTTCCATACAAGTTACATTCGAATGATTTACATTTTCTACATTTATCATCATCGAAAAATGTTAAAGTTTATGAAAAAAATTGTTTTTGTCAACATTTTTGGAGTTTTCACTTTTTGAAACGTCGACACTAATTAATTTCCATACATTCCAAGACGAAATATTTTTCTGAAAATATCGAATTTTAATTTTAGTACCGTCAATTATTATTACTTACAGTAGAGACCGGGTTTGTACGCAATAATTTCATGCGTTTTTTGAGGGCACGCCGTGAGTTGGAAAATATGTCGACAATCTGTTTTGCAGAGGATTCGTGGAATAATTTCGTCATGCATAATATAAAGTATGCGTTTTAAAAATAATTTCGAATGTTTCGCAGTGAAGACATCATTCTATTTTCCCGCCTCAATGTTGTGTATGTGGTGGGCGTATTGCACGAAATTAAAACGTTTCAGAAATAAACTACGAAAATTGTTTGGAAATCAGCTTCGAGTTCGAGGAAATTATTTTGTAAATATTCACTACCAACTATTGGACCAGATCATACTAGTATAAAGCTTTCTTACAGCAGTTTTGTTCACGGTGGATGATAACAATATGTAATATTATCATTATATCATCGTACGGGTAAGACAGAACTTGATACGTGACGTGACGCGATGAGCATATTCTTTTATAGTTTTATTGTGTCCGTGTCTCGTTGTCAAGTTTGACTGAATAATGCTTTTCAAAGAAACGCTGCTTTAGAATCTAACCAATAACAATATTATATTTTTCAAGATTCTGAACGGAGCGACGGATGTATTGATTTTACAAAAATGTGTGTGTGTGTTTTTTTGTTGTGTCTGTTACGATTTGGTGCAGTAAAAATGGTTCGATTTTTAGATCAGAATCTTTTCTGGAATGAAAATAAAGTATCTAGTTGATACTTTGGGAGTTCAAAAAGTTCGTCGTATTTTACTTAAAAATTGGGTGAAAAACAATAATTGGGGAAAACGAGAATATTTATTCGAAATCAGTTTTTGAATAAAATAGATTCTTGAACGAATAACCGTGATTACAAATTTCAAATTTTTAGAAAGTATTCAACTTAGCGTTTTATATAAATGGTATGGTTTTTAAAATAAAATGTATTTGAATCTTTTTGAGCTATTTTAAAAGTATTTTGAATTTTAAACTTGTCTAAGTATTTTTTAAAATTTTTTTTTCTGGTAAAAATTCATGAAAATGCATCAAAAAGTTTCTTAACGATAAAAACACAATTTTTTTGTCAAAACGTTTATATAAAAATGTTTTTATCAAAATCACCAACATATACAAATTATTTTGAAGCAAAAAATCGAAACATTTAGTAGTTTGAAAATGCAATAGTCAAGATTCAATATACTAACTAGAACTACAGAAACAAAAAAATCATATTTTATCAAGTTAAGATTCTGACTAAATTGGATACCTATAGTAATTATATTATGGATGCGTAAGTTACCGATTTATTATGAAATGATTTTAGCTTTTTTACTATTGTTACATAAAGTTAAATAATCAATTTCTATTCTCGTTTCAATTTTAAAAATATTGAGATCAATTCAAAGCAATATGAATCAAAGATGCATTTCGAATTTTTTATTTATGAAAAAACTTGTTAGTTAAAATTATTTGCTTGGTAGATATCTTGAAAACGTAATACAAGATCACACATAAGTGTTATTCTTATAGTAATTTATAAACATTCAAACTTCGTTAAAAACCACAAAAATTTGAAAATTATTTCGTCAGTACCAAGGTGGTTAAAAATGTATAAAATTTTCAAAATTTTTATACTACGTTAGTAGTAAAATTTTAAACTACCTTATTATTTCACATAATACTTTTATAACTATATCTATTTCAGGTTACAGATGTTTTAATATTCTAAGCTAGCCGACCCGTCACGGCTTCGCCCGTGATTGGTTGTTTATTTTTTTTCGGACGATGATATGTATAATTTTTTATTTAAATTTTATCGTTAAAAGTGATCTGCAAATGAATATAAATAATGGTTAATAAAAACGTTTTGAAATGTTTCTAGCGGTATTAATGGTAAACTAATTTTTATAGCACTTCATTACCAGTAAAAAAAAACGCAAATCTTACAAAAATTATGATTGTTTAACTACTTTTGGGTGTAACATGCTACAGCCTGCAGTAAGTGCAACTCAGCCACCCTGTTAGGCAATCGTCGGATCGCGGACAAAGGGCAACTCTTTCACCAATCACCTTGGTAGGCAATTTTCAATAATTCGATTTGAAGCAAGCTTGTACTTGATCTGCCCGAAAAACCAATGTCAACCGATAATAAATAAACACAAATAATTTCTATTGTTGATTGTAATCAATGGGAATTATTAATAAATAAAAATAAAATTTCCAATGTAAACTTCAATGTCCCTGTTTGAGCACCTCTTTAAAATGCGAATTTTGGCAAACCATATCTTATGGCACGGTGAAAATATGAGAAGAACCTCTATTCCAAATTTCAAGTTCGTTCGTTGCGTAGTTATTGAGTCACAGCGATCAGTGACTAAGTGGTATTTGGATTTTATAAAAATTTTGTAGTAATTTAATAAAAAAAAAAATAAAAAAAAAAAATCCTATGAAAATGTAACAAATCGGGGAAGTCACTCCGCTGCATAATAAGTGTGGAGTGTACCTGTTGTGCATTATAATTGTCGAGTCGGTCACCTTAATAGATGTGGTAAATTTGATTAAATTAAATGTTTAATTTAAAATTTTAAAATTAAAACGACACAAAATCGTTGTACACGAAAAACGACTCTGAGCGAAGACGGTCTGTCAGCCTAGTATATTTTATGCTATTATTGCTATTTTACACATTGACGGACAATCATAAAAAAGTACTGCTGTAGCAATATGTTTGTTTGGTGATGTCAGGGGACACTTTTGAATTCATATGTAATAGTACTGCTATAGCAGTTCTCAAAAACCGACTAAAAATGGACACTACTGCTACAGCAGTGGTTTTTTCAATGGTATCATATGAGAGACCAAGTTTACTGTCCATATACATCATAAAGTGATATTGGTCACTGACAAAATAAAGCAAATATAATTTTAAAAAAATATTGATTATTTTTTTTATAAAATTGATTAATTTAGGCATGCTTTTTATAATTACTTATAATCCACACTGTCCGTCAATGTGTTAAGTAATTTATTTTACAATAAATAGTAATGCAGTACATATTTTAATATTGAATTTTTCTGAAAACGTTGCATTTTAAAATATCATTGTGTCAATAAAATATAATAGTATATTTAAAAAGTTTCAAGTATCCGCAAATGATATTATTTTTATATCACAACAAAATAACTAAAATCAGTATTATCCGTCGCATTAGAAGTTATATTTTAATCTATTTTCGTCCGAATTTAAACTCAAGGGTGTCGGTGCCGGTTTTTCCAATTCTCTAAAATTCTAAACAATTTGAAAATTATATTTTATTTTTTAGTTACTTTCCCTCAAGACACTCGAGCCATTACACTTAATTTAACAAGCACACACATTATGGCTTATTGTACTTTTTTTTAGTATAGATTGTATAAGTTCTTGATCAAAAATAAAAAAAAAAATAAAAATATTTTAGTTACTACCTTGATTATAATACTTTTCCACTGATTTACAACTAGAAATTTATTAAGGGGAGGGGGGTCAATACGGTGTATTATATCAACGAAAATTACTTAACAGGAAAATTATTAGTGTTGGCCAACGATATCGATAATTCGATACGATATCGATATCGTGGGTATTTTTCAATGATTTCGATATCGATATCTAAAAATAATTATCGAAAATATCGCAATATCGGTGTGATTAAACACTAAACTGAGTAAACAGTATAAAATTAAATTAAAAAAAAATATCTGTCAGATATAATAAAGATAAAAACGTAGATTATGATACGAGGCGATATTAATATGTTCCAAAGAAATAACCACCACACCAAACAATTTAATCTAAATTCAGTATCGGTTGTTAACTCGCGGTGAGACGTCGTAATTATTTTCGTAATTATTACGTTCGTTATTAATTTTATTATTTATACAAATAAAATGAGTGAAAACTTTAAATTAGTACCGTTGTCTGGTGCTAGAAGTGGTATATGGCAACATTTTGGTTTTAAAGTTAATGAAAAGGGGATTATATTAAATAATATGCATTCTATACTTTTAATGTTTTAAATTTTTAATATGCTTCGATATCGATATCGGTATTTTTCCGACATCGCAATACGATATCGGAGGAAAAAATACGATATCGATATTGAAAATTATATCGTTGGCCAACATTAAAAATTATGTTTAGGTAGTAGGTACAGTGTTCAATGTTTAAAGACAAGGATTGAAAATTTAAAATCAGGTTTCTCATAAGTATTTTATATTAAAACAAAAAAATCTAAAAACTATTTAAGCACATTTTTATTTAATAGATAATTAAGGGCGTCTGATTCGGTGCATTTTTAGTACAAAAACATGTCTTAGAAGAATATCTCTCACACCCTGTAGAAAAGTCGGATTTCGTTAATTTATTTTTTTTATTTAGAAGAAGAGAACATTTTTCAAGGGCTGAATTTTCATTTTACTTTAAATAGTAGTAAAAAAATACGTTTGAAAAAGAACAATTTATATTGTGTATTTTTGCAAATGCGTATTTTAGCTTCTATAATTATAATTTTAAAAACCGGGTTTTGATTCAACCTCCAAATGTTCTCTTCTTTTAAATAAAATGAAAAATTAACGAAATCCGAATTTTCTACAGGATGTTAGAAATTTTCCTGTAAGACATGTTTTTTTTACTAAAAACGCACTGGCTCAGACGCCCTTAACTTCGCTTTTACGTATCTTGTCTATGATTTTTGATTTTTAAATGCTTTTCATAAAAAAATTGTGACTATGGATTTTTGATTTTTTTTCATCTGCCTTTGATTATGGTGTATAGAAAATGCTAATATAAACATTCAGTCAATATTTCATGTACCTACGGTCATTTGTTTAAGAGTTGCACCTAAAACTAAAATTGATTTTTTCGAAAACATATTTTGTGTAAAAATTTCCGTTTTTCCTTAATTTTTGTTTTGTTTTTCACGGTGCTTTGAAAACTACTAGGAACTACTTTTGACCCCCCCCCCCCCCCCCAAATACCATTTTCTATCAGAAAAGATAGTGTTGAAGAAAATCCAAGCATTTTTACTGTCCTAAAATGTGATGACAGACACAAAAATAAAAAAAAAAATAATAAAATAAAAAAAAAATACACAAATTATTGTAAAATCGATACATTTATCGCTCCGCTCAGAATCTAAAATGTCAATCATTAATTTATTCTAAGCAGTATAAATCGAATGTATTGTTATAGTTTTATTACATGTAACATTATATAGTTGACATTACATCGTTTCAGAACAATAGAAGAAAATCAAACGCCTAAAAAATCTGAACTCTATATTATAACATGACTCATATTATTATGCACGTACGTAACTAATTTTAATAAATTTCAATTCGAGAGGATATTTTATTTTAATAAGGGGTGGTTTAGCGACGAGGAAATGTCTGCGAAACGTGTAAGCGTCCGAGTGTATACCTTTCAACGGGCTTGTCGACTCTGCCGAGAACACTTTGCCAATAAATTATTGAAATTTAAATATTTCCACTTTGCACAAACGCGGCACATTGTTTGCACGTTTAATCGATACGACAACAGTTTAACTAAACATTCCGAGGGACCTTGATAATATCATGTACCTTTCTGATACAATGAGCACAATCAAAAATAAATAAGCCGAAACTGTTGAACAATTGATACCTACTTGTTGTCATAATATTATTCATAGTCGGGAATGTTAGAAACACGTAGGTGTTATAGTGAAAATCATTTTTTTTTTTTTTACTTTTTAACCGAAAAATGAATTTAAACGATATTTTCGTTTGAGTTGAAAATTCGTCGAAACGCACTAATTTGAGCGCACCTATAGGTACCTAGCTCACGGCGAACTTTTATCCGTCCACTACTTTACTACGGAATATTAAAAAGTTGAAATCTACGATAAATCAGTTTCTCGAGAAATGCTCATCCGTCCAGACGGCTGCAATGAAAATACGCAATAATTAATAACGTGAACTATACAGTGTGTCCCGTCTTATATGCACCACGAATAATATCTCAACCCGATGGCACTAGCTTTACAAACGGTTTACTGTGATGGATAGGTGGTACCGTAGTGCACATTTTGGGAAGATTTCAAAATTCTTAACTCCTTTGGTTCGCGCATGCGCAATACGACGTAAGTTTTTTCAATAGCAACTCTTATTTTTGACACCAGATATGTCTAGATAATTTTTTTCTAGCACATTTTGATCCATTCACCATTGTCCTGAACCCAAAATTGACCAAGTCACAGGCCAGCAGAGTTCTGAAAATTGTAAAATTTTTCGTAAAGTATGGTACACTAAGTCTTGTATTGAGTGGATTTTTTGAATGAATAGGCACATGAAAAAATACACGAATACGTGATGCATACATACATACTTAATAATGAAACAAAAAGCAAATTACTTTGTATTATCTATTTTTTATTTAAGTACATTTGTTTATGTAATAAAATGTTCAAAATTGCCCCCGTTATTTTCCAAACATATTTCCAGTCGTCGAGTTAATTTCTCTGTGCGTAGCTGCCAAAATTATTTTCAATTTTCAAAATTCTGTTAGCTTGTAACTCGGTCAATTTCGGGTTTAGGATTATGGTCAATGGATCAAAATGTACTGGAAAAAAATTACTTACCCACATCTGGTGTCAAAAAATAAGTGTCGCTATTCAAAAACACTTTTGTTGTATTGCGCGTGCGCGAACCAAAAGAGTTAAAAATTCGAAAATTTCCCGAAATGTGCACTTCGCTACCACCTATCTATCACATCAAACCGTTTTTAAATCTAAGGTTAGGTTAGGTTCGGACTGAGATATTTAGTGGTACATATAAGACGGGACACTAATATACACTGTATACCTACTATTCGTCAGATGACTTTTATTTTCCAATGTGATATTTTAAAAACGTCCGATCAATTATTATTATTATTATTTGCGTCCGGAAAAATTACAGCGTCTGCTAAAATTATATCGAATTCCCGTCCCGACCATATTACAATATAACGTTTTGTAAAATTATTAGCGTTTTATCGATGTCTGCAGGCCCGAGCATTGTTCGCGCGGTGTACCACGCGTTGTCCATAGCAAAAGAGATTACCTTCCGCGGCCGAGCGAAGGAGCTGGCAATTTTTTTCATTTCGTTCGCAGTATTTTACGTCATTATAATATCGTATTGTTTTACTTTGAATGTATATAGATAAAGCGTTGAACGAACATCGCTTTGTAAAAACGTATTTTCGAGACGGACGAATCCGTCTCTCCGGATTATTACGCGAAACGTGTCCCAGCCGAGGTTCAAAAATAATAATCGAAGCCGATGGCGGTGGCTGGTCTCGCCTAATGGCGTCCACATAATATTACAATGTCACGTCTATAATTTTTTTCTCATCTTTTCCAGCAATATATTACACGACTATCGTCGTACGGATAGTGTACGTCTTTAAAAGCCATTTTTTTTACGATCGTCGTGTCGTCTACGCGTCGGGAACGTCACCGCACGGAATCGTTTCCCGATCGATCTATATTAAATATTATAATATGTTGCTGCCCGCGATTCGCATAAATTATATCGTTACAATCATATAACGAAACGGTTTATTTTTCGTTTTGCATAAAATATGAATTACCCGGAGTAAAGCTTTATTAAATTTAGAGAGATATTCGAATTATTTGCATAGCACCCGCTGCAGTGTCTACACGCGCAGACATTTTAAGACGTCTTAAGGGGTATGCACACTGACCGTTTCTAAGGAGTTCAACATAGGCATTTTTCTATTTGTGTGCATGCGGGTCGTGTAAATGGGTGCGTAGTAGGTGATCATTAGTGTGAGTGACCGTGTGTAAATAAATGGCGAAGCGCATAGGCGTGACTAGACTTCATCGGCAGGGGCAGCTGCCTACCTAATAACCGGCGCTACCTTATTAGTGAACTGAAAAAAAGCCCTATACACCCAAAGCCGTATTTTTTTAGGCCCCCCCCTCCAAAATGAAATATTTATATAATTTAAAAAAAAGTCCAAATCATCTATTAACGATAATAATCTACAGTAACTTCAGAAATATTATTCATCTACAGCCTTGGATTACACCACAAATCAAAAATAATACAACAATAATATCAATATAATACCTAGATGCGTACCGTACCGTCGTCGTCTGTCTAAAGTCTTTATAGTAGGTTTTTCCGATTTTGGAAGTCAGAAAATCAATATTTTGTAAGTAAATGGTAATTATAACGGTGCCCACAAAAAAATCAAGTTTAAAAAATAATAAATGTTGTAACCCTTCTGACTTAAAACTCGGTTGACCGGCACCTTTCGAAAATGTCAGGGGCAGCCCAGGCACCCTAGGCTGCCACCGTAGACACGCCTATGGCGAAGCGCATCCACACGCTATATTACAAATATGAATTTTAGTTAAACACACTGAAACTTAGTTTCGTATTTCCAACAATATAGCTTACCGAGTGACATTACAGTGTGAACACCTATTATACAAATTGAAGAGAAGAATTTTATCCAGGCTTGTATAGGAGTCAATTTTCGATATTATAAAATTAAAACTTGTGTTATTTTACTTTTTAATAATTTGAATTATTGAGTTTAGTAATTAAAATATTTAAAATTGACTTTTAAACGGACACAAATTAACTTCTCTCCTACAATATTGATAATAGGTGTATTTACTCTCAAACCCCTCAATAAACCATATTATTAGAAATACAAAAGTACATTTTCATAGAAATTTTCAATGCCATTCATACCCCTTTAAGACGCATGATATTACGCGTATAATGTGCGTATGCCGATAATTCGGTATGAGTGTGCTGGAAAATACAAAGGATAATAATATGTGGAATTTCAATAAAATAAAATTTAACATAACTGGCTCATCATATTATGTCCTCCGTTAGCGTGCGTAGTTTCCGGTGTTGAAAAAAAAGTTTGGTTTACCTGATTTTATTTAAAGACACAGTGATATTTATTATTTTCAAATTAAAATACGTCTTGTCGACGCATTAATTTAAATATATTATGTTTGCATTCACCGATGGGTATGTGATCGCTGTGCCTTAATGGTTTTGTGATGCGTTATAAATTATATCATTATAATATAATATAGTCCACTTTGTAGTACAAACAATTTCAAATCAATGTATAACACTTATATTATATTTAGTTATGCCACGAATAATATAATATTGAAGGTAAATATATCGTGATAATAGTATTATGTTAGTTTACAAATATTTTAAGTCTATATAGTTTGCATTTGTTTATTGAGATTTAATACGAACAGTAAATATATGATGCATCAACAACAAAATAATCTGACTGTAATAATATTATCAGCGTTGTCAAAATAATAATATATTATTATGAAAATGTTTATTTAGAATAAACTCAGAGATCGACATCGGACAAAATAGATTATAACCAAATAAACAGAGTATATACACTCTAAACTGTTTTCGGACGAATATTCTTCTTTTTCAATGGTAAAATTTATTTTAAAATAAAAAGAATTTCAAATGTAAAAATAAAAAGAAAAAAGAAAAGAAAAACTTTGCGATTTTCAAATCTATTGTTAACGGTAATAAAAAAGCACTAATGTCATCTTTGGCTCTTATTATTGTAGGCAATGAATGAGTAATATAACGCGTTGTGTGAAATAAAGCCGTTCAAACAAGTATATACGAACTTTTTGCTAATGGTTCAATGAATTGAGTTTTCTAATATAATTGTATTGTTGGTAAGTTCCGCCTTAGATTATTGATTCGGTTGAAAAAATATAATGCCGGGAAAACTTTAAAGTAGAATTTAACGACATTTTTTTTTATTTCATCGTACAATTAGAAAACATTACGTGTTTGTAAATCTCATTTCTTTGCGTACAAAGAAACCAAATTTGTTGTTTTATGTAAATCAGACTCCCGGTAATTTCAAACTTTTTATCGCGTATTTGTATCTACGTTTTGTACGATGATTATTGATTACAATACACCACAGAGCCGAAAGCCCTCCTTTATTCGTTGAATTTATTTATAGAATACAAGCCGATTGTGTCAAGATTGTGTATAAACCTAGTAGTGAATGAAGAAAAAACCAAAGTAATCGAGATATTTGAAAACAACCGTGAGGTATTTGAAGTGGGGGGACTGGTTTATTGAAAAGTTGACCGATTCAAATACTTTAGATCCAATGGCGTGTCTACGGTGGTTCATATCCCTCCCTCGAGGACAACATTTTGTACACTGTACAACTTGTAGGTATATAATAATATAAATATTTGTGTGTAATGAATATGTCTATTAAAATCTTTATATACCCTCCCCCGTGGATAAATCCTAGATACCCTCTTGGAACCACCATTAACGGTAATGATGACTGGAAGACCACAAAAAAGTGGAAAAAGCTATTATCCTTATCCATTGTTAACATTTTTTAAAAATGTAAATTTTTCTCGATAATAACGGAGTTTAGACTGCATATGGCTTATATGAATAGGTACACAACGATTACATTGGTCTGGACACGCTATGAGAAGAGATGAAAAAAAGTATATGAAGGCAGCCATAGAATATAAAATAAGTGGCAAAAGACTCAGAGATAGCCCGAGGAAGCGATGGTTGGACGGGGTAAAGCTAGGACGCTGAGCGTAGAGTATTGGACACAAATTATTCAGGATATATCATAGGGATATAAATAGGGATAGGGAATGACGGATGGCTGTGTAAGTGGCGGCGAAGACTCTTTGACAGTCATAAAGCCAAGAAGAAGAAAAGGAAGAGGAAGAAGACGATGCAGTCTCTTGATTCCATCCGGTAAAATACAAACGTATACCGGTCCACTTACTAATTTACAGTATATTGAATTTCAGCCAACATAATATTATTATGTATTATTATGTAAACATAACGGCACGTTTTTTGACACATTTGGCGAGATATATAATTTAGAAAACTTAAATAGTAGTATATGTATACCGGAACGTACGTTGGGGGGATAGTAACCGGGCGTACGTGGCTGGACAAGCCAAGCCCGTGGGGCGAAGAGTTATTATTTGACCCAGTTCTTGACTGGGCAAGGCTGATTTCAAGCCTACCTTTATAGATATGCGTGGGTGAACTACCCGGAGTGCGTGTACCCGTTGGACGATACAGAATATAGGTTTTATAGATGCAGTCGATGGGCGAAAAGAAGCACGAAACCGGATATTCCAGCGGGCGAGGACGTCACTGCAGAATCTATGGTATATCTATCATGCTGAATAGCCGGAAAAATCGGTATGCAGTTGAGCTGTACATCAATGGGTACTGAGGAAAAGGAGTATCATCAGAGGAAAATAGATCACCACGGGCAGCCATGGTACGTGGATTCGATGATAAACCAACGCTAAGGCGCTGAACACAACTGCTATGTCTTGTAAATTATTGTTATAATAATATCTGTAATTTCATAAACCGATATATTGCAACTATTGTACTTGCTGTTATGGTAAATAATGCACGAAGTTATGTAAATAAACGATGGTGGGAAAGCAAAGCATAGGCAGTCAACTCTCGGGTCAACGATTCTGGAGCAAAAAAAATATACAATACTAGTAGTCAAGGATGGGCAAGTTAATGATTTTTTTAACTCAGTTAAGTTAAGTTAATATGCACCAATAACAAAAATTTAAAAGTTAAAAGTTAATTTAACTATAGGTTAACTCAGTTAAGTTAAAAGTTAATACACACTTTTTGTTAACTTTTTTAAGTTAAAAAAAAGTTAATTTGTTTATACAACGCTAGCGTACTTAATTTTTTTCCAACCCAAAACTAAATTATAGGATAAAGGGTTAATACTTCATACACTATTTCAATATAAGTTAGATTCTAATGATATACATTTTTAACTTTAAACAATTTACGATACATATTTTTTGACATGAAAACAAAATAGTGAAATTTTATAAAATTAAAAACAAAATAAATTAACTTAACTTACTTCTTAAAATTAAAAATTAACTCGTTAATTTCACGTTAAGTAAGAAAGAAATTTAGTAAGTTAACAGTTAAGTTAATGAATAGTCAAAAGTAACTAGTTAAGTTAAAAAGTTAAAATAAAATTAACTTTTTAACTTAACTTTAACTTTTTAACTCGTTAATGCCCAGCCTTGCTAGTAGTAGTAGTAATAGTAATAGTAATCGTAGTAGGTAGTAGTAATAGTAGTAGTAATAGTAATAGTAATCGTAGTAGGTAGTAGTAATAGTAGCAGTAATATTAGTAGTAATAGTAGTAGTAATAGTAATAGTAGCAGTAGTAGTAGTAGTAGTAGTAGTAGTAGTAGTAGTAGTAGAAGTAGTAGTAGTAGTAGTAGTAGTAGTAGTAGTAGTAGTAGTAGTAGTAACTGTCGTTATTGCTTTTAATTTATTAATTTATTCATTCATTTATATTTCACATTATCCTTAGTTATAATAGTCCGAGCAATTTAAAAATAATTTTACACACCACTACTACTGTGATGGATAACACTCGTGACGTGCAATTCCGCAGAGAGAGTAATCGCTTTGAATTAATAAAGTATTTCGAAAACGGAAAATCCATTATATTATTATGAACCGTACGAGAACTCCGTTAAGCCCATATATTATAGCTAATGGATTGACTGGGTATAACAATAGTATTACAAATCTACGTCGGTCGAAGACGTTTACAGTATTTTTTTGTTTTTTTCAATAACTCCATTTGCGAAAAGATCAACGAAACACACGAAAGTTATTACAAATTTAATAATATTATGACTCGAAGAATCGTCATTCATCGCACTTAAAATGTCCTGTGGCATTAATGCCAGTTTTAACTCAATACATTCGCGTTGTTCAGTAATAATATTTCCCGTTGTAAAATCTTACTAAGTCACCATAATAATCTGAGGTAAGCCATACTGATTCAAGGCGCCTTAACGGTTTTAAACAATGAATTAAATTACTGTGAATAATTTCCATTTGATTTCATATTTTTCTATGGTAAAATCAAGCAATTTTCAAATGCAGCTGGAACATGGTCAGGGGAACGACCAGTCAAATATAAGATATCCAGGGAGAATTACAGGATCCTATGGATACAAATACCGTAGCCAGGGGCAGATATATAGATATCAGTATTTTAATATATTTAAATAACTAGGATTCCATTTCAGTTATGATGAACTTGTATTATCTACTGAACACTTACACATAATAATACTCACAAATCTATAAACGTTCAATCATACTGCGTGACTGTCTCGTAGTCATACGGAGTTCGTTATTTGTTGCATGTTGAGATCTAAGGTGCACAGTGAACTAACTTACTAATACATTTTGTGTGTTGGCCATAGTCCTTATATGTGTGTGTTTTAATAATAATGTATCGGTCAGCGGTCAATCGTACATAGGTGTCATGTAACATATTTATATTTATAATTGTTACAGTACCTTACTCGTCATGGGGCAAGTAGTGTGACGCGAAAGCAGACGTTCGCACCTGATAATCGGTACCAAAAAAAAAGAAGAAAAAAAAGTACGTTACACGTAAGAAAGAACTTTAACCTACAAAATAGCTCAATAAATTTCATTTCAGCCACTGCTTGATGACTCATCGTCTCTCCTAGACGTTGAGCTGTCATAATATATTTGCAGTTAACATTCTCAAACAATGCAACGTACAGATGATGTGTTTTCATGTGTTCATTCCTTTTAAGATAATTAAATCTCTGTACATTTTAGAAGAAAAATACGAGTGATTTTCATTTTATTAAAAAAAAATACAATTCCTACCAAGAAAAATATTATTTATATCCTTTATTTGATTTTCAGCGTTCAATAATCATTGACACTTTAAAGTTTAAATTTATAAATAAAACAAAAAAATAAGGATATGGAAATATAATAATGAATATCGTATGAAGTATTGTGTTAATATTATTATATTTATAATTATCAGGTCCTTATTGCAAGTGAAATTCTTATTAAAATACTTTATTTTATTATTAGTAATACAGTAAGTAGGTCGATTAAATATTTTCCGAAAAAATTTCCTTGAGTCTAGAAAATAAAATAATATAAATTAAAAATAAGAATTACCCAGAAATAACGTTTTTAATTAACAAGAAAAAACAATAACTGATATTCTTCGTTAAAAAAACTGTATTTAACTATTTTTGTAATTTGTAATTGCAGTATAAACTCTGAACTAATGAGAAAACTTGTTTTAAAAGGATGGGTAACCTGGTATATCAGTCACAGCGTGCCATTATTACATAATATTATGTTCCAACATTAATTAATTTCAATAATTAAACGGTAATACAAAAAATGCTGGCTTAAAACCATGACTATGATAATAAATCCTAATCGACTGTACACAGTTTATTCTAACAGCCCAGTAATTATAACAAACGTGATTTTTTTATAACAAATTGCGTTAATGTCAAACGTTGATAACCTATTAATCCGTATATTGTATTAAGTAGGTATCAGATACAGGGAAATATATGTAAGGACGGTGACATTCGTGTTGGAATCAATATCACTTAACTAAAATGGAGCGTGTGTGCAATGAACAATACCGGTGTGACGTATGCGAAAAACTGTTTGCTCACAGAAATTGTCTGACTATTCACAAGCGGACACACACGGGAGAGAAGCCATACCCGTGTGACGTATGCGATATGTCATTCAGTCAGAATGGCTCCCTGACGGCTCACAAGCGGACGCATACAGGAGAGGAACCATATCCGTGTGACGTTTGTGACAGATGGTTCGTTAAAAGCCGTAACCTGACGGATCACAAGCGGACGCATACGGGAGAGGAACCATATCCATGTGATGTATGTGATAAATCATTCAGTCAGAATGGCTCACAAGCGGGCACACACGGGAGAGAAGCCATAAACCCGATGGTTCACAGGCGGACGCATACACGAGCAGTGTTCGGACTTATCTAGATAATTATTTGTTCATCTTTTATCTTATCTATATAAATAGTTACAGGATATCTAAACGTTCATCTAAGATAATTTTTTTACTAATCTAAATAAATTCATCTAGATACATTTTTTATTGATAAAAAATCGCTAAATTTATATTATTATCATTCCTAGTGCCCAACTAAAATATACCTAAATTTAAAACCCATTAAAAAAAAAATTGTATCTCTTTTTTATTTAGATAAAAAAAGTATTTATCTTTATCTAAATAAATATGAGTTAAATTATCTTTTATATCCATCTAGATACATTTGAGTTGCATTATCTTTATCTTTATCTAGATAAAAAAATACTTATCTAATCCAAACACTGTACACGAGAGAAGCCATACCCGTGTGACGTATACGATAAGTCGTTCGCTCAGAATATTACTTTGGCATTTCATAAACGAACGCATACGGGAGAAAAACCATTTCCGTGTGATATTTGTGACAGATCGTTTATTAGTTACAGTGAATTTACGGTTCATAAGTGGACACACGTGGGAGATAAGCCATACTCATGTGACATATGTGATAAATCCTTTGCTCAGAGCAATAGGTTAAGGAAACACAAGCGTACACACACAGGAGAGAAGCCGAGTGACATAAGTGACAAAACGTTAAGTCAGAATCTGACGATCCACATGTGGATACACACGTGTGAGAAACCATAACCGTGTGGTGAACCGCCGAATTCGCCCAACCGAGAAGCCAGAAAATACGTAATAGAACCACCGTCCATGATATTGATGTTTGCTTGTTTTTCATATGTAATATTTTATCAATGAAAAATTGCCATTGGTTTTCCAATTTTTTGTTATCTAAATGCTGTTTTGATTTGCAATTTGAACTATTTGGTACGCACGTTGTGTTTCTACATTTAAATAATAACTGTTATTTTTAAAAGTAAAATATAATATATTATATTATATGAAGTATTGTATAATATGATTATTATTTTCACCACGCTGTTAATGTATTCATTAGGAAGTGCTGTATCCAGTTTCGATTGCATGTGTCAATTTTAACTTGGAAACAGATGATCCAAGTCTGCTAATTTTGTTTTAAAAAACAGATGGCATGTAGATTCATATTTGTTGTGTAAATTATAAATCTTATAAGAAAAATGATTATGAGAGAATTAAATATGTTTTATTATAATATAATAGCTGATCGTATGTTTCATCGCCCGTTGAAGTGCTAACTTTTGAATCAAAATACTGTGAATAATAATTTCCATTTGATTTCATATTTGTATACGGTAAACTCGAGCACTTTTCTAATGCACCTGTAACGTGGTCGGAGGGACGACCAGTTAAATATAAGATATCCAGGGAGAATCGTACGATCGTATAGATATAATTCCAATATATATATATATATATATATAAATACCGTAGGCAGGAGCAGATATTATATAGATATCAGAATCTTAAATATATTATTTAAATGGCTAGGATTCTATTTCAGTTATAATTATGTTTTATTGTTTACTAAACACTTAAATATCATAATATTCACAAATATGTAAACTATATGTTCCATTATATGTGACTGCATCGTAGTCATACGGATTCCGGAAGTCGTAGTGTGCATTGAGGTCTAAGGTGCACAGTAAACTCACATACTTACACAATATATAGTGTATATTGGCCACATGCCTTACAATAATTATGCCTGTGTTAATATTATTATGTAGGTAAGCAGTTGATCGTACATAATCAATTATTCGTATTGCATACACAGGTGTCATATTGTAACATATTAATATATTTTATAATTGTTACAAAGCTATAAAAAAAGTTTCAATACCTATATGAAATATTTTTATTTATATTGTATTGTTGTTTGTACGCCATTTCGACTTAATTAACGATTTTTGTTAAAAATTTCAAAGACATTTAAAAAATTAAACGGATGGTGCGCGGGTGAAAGGAAATTTGTAAATTTGTATACATAACATACCGTACATTTGTTCTGTAGATAATTTTACGCCGGATAGACTGGTGACACTGAAATTCGGCTATCTCTCTTTATAGCATCATTAAGAATGAAATAGGCTAATTTCAGTGTCACCAGTCCACCTGCGTAAAATAATCTACAAAACAAATTTATAATATTCTATTTATACGAACTTACTAACTTCCTTTTACCCTTGACGGAGCGTCCTTAAAAATAATTATTTTATCTTGACCGTGTGCACGAAATCACTATAATTCATAAAAGTGTAGGGCGAAAAAAAACATGTGTCTTAAAATCGGGGTTTTCGGAGAAAAAAAACAGAATCACCCAACATTAAAACGCAGTTTCGGTTTATCTGGCTTTATTGAAGAAAATCTGACATTTGCCATAAAATTCTGGTTTTAAACTAAAGATATTATGTATTGCTGTGGTTAAGACAACGACCATATCTATAACTATAACAGTGATGAGCGGTAATAGAGTATGAGTTGTTTATATGGTGGGAATTTAACTATGACTACTTATCGAACACACAAGGCATGCACATGTCCTACGAGTTCCTGAATACTTAAATCCTCAGATAACGAATATTTATTTTTACACAAGTAGGTGGAAACGAATTATACGATTTTAATCTCGATAAAAATGTAGTAAAATCTGAATGTACTGGATACGAATTGTTTCTTATTAAATAAACCAATGAAGGAAAATTTCTGTAAATTCATTGTTCCAGGAACAAAGTTTTTTAAATGGTATTGAGTTATCAAAATGGAGCGGAAAGATTAGCCAGGTATGATAAAAACTATTCTGTGGCTCTGCGCCATATATTTCAGTAACTTACTCTATGTTCTGTGCCAAGGCAATCATTTTATCATATTCACAGATATAGATAATATTTCTTGACCAAATGAAAACAGACGTGCGTCGTGCGACACTGCGACGGCCGTGTATCAGTGACAGCAGCCTGCAGCCCCCCCCCCACCCCACATAACAAACAGCGCGGCTGCATATAATTTATGTACCCGGCGGCCGACGTTTATAATATCGTTGAGCGGTTGATTTCAGTCGCCTCGGGCGACGGTTTGCGCATGCGCTATTCACACTATTTTCCGAGCTTACATGTGTGTGCGTAGGCCATAGATGCACCTCGCATGCAGAAACTTAGGCGACGGCGGCTACCGCCTCTGTCGATCTCAGCGCTTTAACGGTGGCGGCGCCGGGCGCATAAGTCACGTTACAGCGACGTGCAGCCGTTCTCACGTTCGTAGGTACAACTGTACAAGTTCTGTACAAAAAAATAATATTCAATATTGTTGTTTATTAAACTTAAATTCTAAAGCATTTAATGCCCGAGGTACGAGTACCTATATAAATTAAAATTAAAAATCAAAGTTTACGATTAAAATTTTAAAATTCAAAATAGTACAATATATTAATACAAAGAAATATATATTTTTTATTTTCCTGAAAATTACAAGTGAGGCGTCGCCTCACTTGCCTCACCCCCGAAACCGCCACTGGTAGGTGCTCAAACATGAATTTTGAGATTTACGATAGAAATTTTTGTTTATTAATGGTTGCTATAGGTTATATAATATATATATATATGTATGTTTGTGTGTAGATAGGAAGAAGATAGGCAAATTTAAAAAGGGTTAAATTTGTTTTTATATATTCATCGGATTTTAGTACGGTTATAGGTGAGGTTAGGATTTTTTATTAATTGATTATATTAATCCACCACGAGTGGCATTAAGTAAAAACGACAAACTTGGTATAACTTTGATACTTTAGAGTTAAATCCATACAGTTACGTACAAACAATACTGCTGCGAATCAGAATTTTTATTCCAGGCAACAGAAAAGTTAAGATACATTTTGAACACCATAAACCGAATATTAAATAACGAATTGAACAAAGTTTGAGTCATATAGAGTTGGTACATTTAATGGGCAACGAAGTGCACGGGATCAGATAGTAGTTAAAAAAATGACCCGAGAATGCTAAAAATACTCTTAAAAGTAAAAAGCATTTATAAATATTCAAAATAAAAATTTCGCCTATTAAAATATATCTGAAATTAATTATGTACTTGGAATACATTGTCTTAGAGCACCAAAAAAATAATTTCCTCTGCATTGAAAACCTGGGCATACTTATTATAGGTACATAATTATATATTTATGTACCAATTCTTTATTTACCTAGTCGTTGCACATATTTTTTACACATTTGTATTCATATTTTATGTTGTTTAAATGTCAATGATATTAATATAGTCTTGAAATAGTGCTAGACACTCCGACAGTAGAATTTTATATATGTGCCTACTGCCTACTGCCTAGTTATAACACATATAACATTATAATTTATAAATAAAATATTTTAATATTTACAGTTATTGATTTCTTTGTTTATATTATAAAAAAAATACCCACTAAACAAATTATATTTTTAATCCATACTGTTTTATATTAGGAAAAAAATAACTTAACGTTACAATAAAATTAATTAACTGACAAATTTACTGCATAAAATTGTCAACAATTTTCAACTCGTGAAGTTAGAAATTACTTCTAAAGAAAAAGTAACACGTTATGTAACGTATAGTGAAAAGTAACTTAACTAAAACTTTTTAACTCTTTAATGTCTTGTAATAATATATTGTGAAATATATTACAAGTTTATGATAATAGTTTTTAAAAACTGCTCTACAAACTAACAAATAGATGTCATATTATTGGATCTAAAATATTGTATTGTTCTCCAAAAGTTTATCAAATTCTAACATTTTAATCGTTTATAATATATTATATTACATACGTTTTCGAATAATCATAGCCTTCATTACTTGCAAGCTCTTTATCGCGGCCTTATCCTCGGTACTTGCGCAAAGTTGAATAACTTAAAAACTATTCGTTCAAACTCAGATTTATAAATTTCTAAAATTTCTCATTCTGAATAGCAATTTACAAGAAAAATGCGATACACATTTTATAAATTCGGTGTTGCAGCAGGACACCTGTTAAGTGTTGTACAAAATGTAAATGTTTGAGAATATGGCCTCAAACCTGTACAAAAATCATAAATCAAATAAGTTCATTATTAGACTTAAAAAATTAGGGCGATCGGTCATCACTCCCTATAATATTAAATAAAAGCTATAACTGCGTTGTATCAATCCAGATACACGCATACTTACTTGAGAGAAAAAACTAATAAATAAACAAACATAGGAACCTGGAACAGCGATATCGCACGAGACTCGGTTCACGTTTCGCAGGGATGATTGAATATTTTATTACTTTTTTTTTTTTATCGACAGATTTCAAACAAGGCCACCTACCTATATGAATGCAAATGGATAACTTTCGTTTTGTTTTTCCAGGAAATCGAGTGTATTTGACTGACGTCATTCGCAGCGCCGAACGTACGGCGGTGACGCAACTCGAAAAATGAACCTGAACTTAAGATTGGGTAATCAACAGTTAAACGTATAAAAACAGCGGTTCTCAACATTTTTATATTCACGTACCACCTACACAGTTCGAACATTTTTACGTACCACCTGACCATATTTTTGCATTTTTTTTTTTTTTGCTCATTAATAATATTGTATACGTTTATGTTATATATATAGAATTTTCAGAACCAAATTTTACGCCGAAGCCGAATTGTAAGTAACTAACGTCATATTTACGATTCACCTGTGTTCTCTGTTTTTCCGTATTTGAGCTTCCGCTTTCTGCAAATCTTTTCATTTTTACTTAATTTTATGTCACGAAAAAAAGTACGAAAAAAGTACATAAAAATATAAAATATACTATTGATGTAAACAACTCGTATGGCACTCGTGAATAAGCTGAAATAACTTACGAAACTACGGTAAAAACGCATTATTGTGAAATAAGAATACGCTTTATCCGTTTATCGGATAAAGTTTATCGAATTATATTACCTATGTCCTATATTAAAGAGATTATCGTTATCTAAATAATTGCTACGATTACAAACGACCTCCACATCACTAAATAAAATTTAATGTTAATAATGTTTCATTCCAATTTTCTTTAGCTGTCCGCGTACCACTATTGGTACGCGTACCACAGGTTGAGAACCGCTGTATTAAAATATATATTATAACAAGTTGATCCCGTGCACTCAGTTTTCTGTTAAAATGACCATCTCTATATGACTCAAACTCCGTTCAATTAGTTATTTGATATACGGTGTATGATATGCTCAAAATGTATCTTAACTTTTCTGTTGCCTGGAATAAAAATTCTGATTCGCAGCAGTAGATTATCAGGTAGGCAATCTATTGATTTGTGAATCTAAACCATCCGGGGCGTCACCCAAACGTATACAAAAAATTCATAAACAGACCGATAAACGAAAACAATGTTAACCATAGTGCACATTTTGTGATCGACATAGATTGAAAGCGTTCCTACAACTTTCATACAAAACTATTGGAAGCATGTTTATCAATTCTTATTTACTAAACATTTTAATTTTTTTTTATTATGTCACAATAAACATATTTCAATTCTATTACTGGTAAACAATTAATAAAAAAAGCAATAAAAAATAGTTTACATAAAAAAGCAATAATAAAATCGATATTTGGTGAAACCGCGCTAAATGTACTTGATATTTTTATTTCCACCTCAATTATAAGACTTTTTCACTAATCTACTACCCGATACCTTTTTAGGAGGGGTTGATAGGGTGTATTATATCGCAAATAATGACTTTACGGGAATAACTCTCAAGCTTTGTAGAATTATCGGATTTTGATGATTGTTTTTTTATCTTAAAGAAATATACTTCCTACAGCCCGCATCGATATTTGATTTAGTATTTTATTTCAAATAATTGTATAAAAAAATTTGTAAAAAAATGTTTTTTATCTTATATTTTTTTAGACATATTATAAAGTTTGAGAATAAAATATTGAAAAACGGAGATCAATGCGGGCTGTAGAATATTTCCATCTAGCAATTAAAAAAAAAAATTATGAAATTTGGTTGATTCTAAAGGCGGTATCTTTATTCCCGCAGAGTGTAGTTTTGAGGAAAAAATGGTATAGGCACCGGGCGCCTTAACACTTTCGGTCGCTGAAATGTTTTCTGCCAATCGGATGTAACCGCTATACAGATCGTAGAAGGTTTGTAGTTGGTTCTCGAGTAAACGTGCACTATTGAGAGGTGTCCGTTAAGAGAGGTTTTGCTGTTTTTAGAATCAGAATGTCATAAAACGAATTTATATGTATTAAAGTCAGATTTCCATTTCATACGGAAATCAAGAAGCGTAAGAGATAAAATCTGAGCCCAACGGTGACATGTCTAAAAGTAAAACAAATTGCTTTAATAGCAATATACTTAAAAATATAGGCTGACAGGTCGTCTCAGCTCAGAATCGTTTTTCGTGTACGATGATTTCATATCATTAAATGTGAATTTAACATATCCATTAAAGCGACCCACACGACACCCAATGTACACCGCAGAGCGGCACCCAATTTATTTCCCATAGCGTTTTAATAATTTGTTGTAAAATCGTTTAAAAGTCTGGGATATAAAAATGGGACGGTCGTTGAGGATGTATTCTCTAACTTAAATAATGTCGTAAATACCTACTAATAAAATATGTTTATACGACATAATTTAATTTCGTTATCGGCCAAAAACGTTCAGTTACTGAACTTCAGTGTAATAAGCCATGCTAAAAAATTACGTAAAAAACTAAAAAAATCTACGTAAATATTTTGATCTGTGTATTTTTTCGTTTGCAAACTTTTCGACTTAATCCTCCCGGAATTTCATATTTCTAGATTCACGGCAGGAATAGTTTCAAAAGCATCATTAGACGCGTAATAGGTGCAGAATAATCCATCAGAAATGGTGGGTAAGGTTTCTCTGTGCTATAACTCATAAACAATTGTAAAAAAAAACGCTTGCCAAGTCAGGGATCGGCATGTAATCTTTCTCGATTTTTAATTTTTAGAAATGTATTAACTGATATCACACCCAAGTGGTATAACAATTTGAATCCAGAAAAATGTCGGTGTAGCCCCACAAAAAATCAATTTATATTTTCATTTAAATAGATCTCCGAAACGGGAGAGCGGATTTCGTTGTTTGGGGTCTTGTTAGATTCACATTGGTTAGGATAAGTGCAGTGAAGACTTTCAGAACTTTATCTTTAGTAGTAAATTCACTACAGAACGTTAAAACAAATTTTATTGGGCGTTTTTTGTGTTTTTCAGTTTTACAGCTTTGTAATGAATTAACAATTGGAGGTAAAGTTCTGAAAATCTTCACTGCACTTATCCTAGCCAATGTGAATCTAACAAGACTCCATATAACAAAATCCGTTCTCCTGTTTCGGAAACCTACCTCGCTAAATAAAAATCTAGCGAAAAATAACTCTTTTTTTTTATCTGTGAAAAATTAAATAATTTTTTAAAAAAAACTTTAATTCCACATTTTGTATTCACTTGATAATCCATTTTCAATGAGTTATCAACCAATTTTATAGCTATCATAGTTTAGGAGAAAAGTTAAAAAAATTGAAATTTTTGGACTCTTCACGCCGACGTTTTTATGGATTCAACCGCTTATACCGCTTGGGTGTGATATCAAATCTTTCTCATTAATATTTTATATTAGAGCTAGATAAATTACTCACCTTCTCATCATTACTGAATTCTTAAAGTTTTCAAAATTTAGACTTTTTCATTTCAATTACCATACTTACTTGATTAAAAATCAAGAAAGTTAAATGTAATGTCTCCATAATCGATTGGTGTCCATCCAGCAGCGCTGTATAATTTATTAATCTGCATTTAGTCACATTTAAATATGACACAAGGACTGCTCCGATTGGATTTATCACACGTGCAATGAGATATTTTCCAAAATCTCTTTGGTACCTAATTATATCGTGTGAAGTACTCGCGTCTGAAATCGTTTTTTTAAAGACCAGGCAAACGATCGATCGGCAAAAATGTGACACATTAAACTTGCGAAGTCGTTGTTAGAATTTTCACAGTCAAAACGTTGACAAATTTATGACACGAACTGCGTGTTGTATTTTCTTTCTAAAACTGTTTTATGGTCAATCTAAAATCGTTTGCCAAACGAGGTTATGACCACTTACGGATTTGAAGGAAAATTACTCTTTTTTTCTGATTACTATCATCACTTTTCTTGAAATATTTCGAACGAAATTGTGACAAAAAAAATGTTTTTCTTCTAAACGTATTTAGTTGTAGATGATTAGAAATTATTATTGACTAAACATGGACAAGATCAATAGCGAATGACTATCAACCAAGGTTCACCGATAATTACAATGTTAGTGGTTACAAATAATTAGGTATACAATTTTAGTATATTATGGGTTAATTGTTATCAGTGATAATACTTATCACCAAAGACTGCATTCTCATGCAATCGCATACTTTTATTAGATGTTAAAAATCTATAGAAAAAGGTTACAAATCTGACCAAGTGAAGAAGATACATTTTTTTAGCACAAATAAGAACTTTAAATGCTTATAAAAAAAATTGTGCCTAAGTATTTTTAATATTTTTCTGAAAATGTCAGCAAACAACTCAAAATCAGTCAAAATATTTTTAAAATGTTATGATGTATAGAAACTGTAAATATAAACATTCAATAAAAATTTCATGTATCTACGGTAATTTGTTTTAGTGTTACACCAAAAAAACCAAAATCGGGTATGTCGAAAATCCGTTTTTCCTTCATTTTTCTTTTGTTTTTTGTGGCGCTTTTAAAACTACTGTAAAATGTTTACTTTTGACTTTCCCAAAAGTACCTACTAGATATCACTTTTCTATCAGAAAATATACTGTTGAAGAAAATCTAAGTACTTTTACTGTCTCAAAAAGTGGTGACAGTCATGAAATAAAATAAAAATAAAAAAACAAACATCATTGTAAAATCAATACATTCATCGCTCCGCTCAGAATCTAAAAATATGGATTTTAAATCCAGCTGTTAAATGATTTTTTGCTCGTCGTGAAAGAGGTAAATCCGTTGGTTATGAACGTAAATCACTAGATGATGTACACTGTAATTTTATTAAAGTACGTATATTTACAGGCCTCCTAGGGATTTAATATTTAGATAATATTTCCATACCCTAGTCGAATTGTTTTTAATTATTAGCCCAGCATCAACGAACGATCACTGCTTGCTAAAAAGAATAAGTGTAATCAGGTACGATTGTTAATACCTGAAAGCTCCGCGGCTGTAGCTAGCCGAAACGAATTTTTAACAGATATGTGTTGAAGTAGCCACGAACATTTCAATAAACTTCAGTCAACATCATTTAAGAATTTTCTACAAAAATACATTACTTATAAACCATAAACTTTGTTTGAGAATTTGTATAAATATTTCAAAAATACGTTCGTACAATTTCACGATTTTTATCAATAAAAAATGTATCTAGATGAATTTATTAAGATTAGTAAAAAAATTATCCAAAATGAACGTTTGGATAACTTGTAACTATTTATCTAGATAAGATAAAAGATGAACAAATAATTATCTAGATATTCATCTCGATAAATTTATCTAGACAAGTCCGAACACTGCCCCAAATATTATTAATATTTATTAATACAATATATTAATATATTATTAAACTCCTTAATACAATATATTAGTTTTTATCTTAAAACATAAATACGAAATTCTTTGTAAATATATCTTATTTTTTTTCGGGTAATATTTTCTATATTCTGCAAACTTATAATAATTATTAACCGAATATAAACTGAAAATCTGTAATATATAAAATATTTTTCTGAATAATAGGAATATTCAAAATTAAATTAATTGGGAAAATACAGAAAAATATGAGTTGATTTTAAATTAATGTAGAGACAAATGATTTAGGTTACAGTTGAGTTAATTAGAATACCGAACTAGTAAGTTAAGTTAATAAGTTAAAATTAACTTAACTTCTAACGTATTAACTCGTTAATATGCAGCCTTGCTAATAACTAAGTTTGTATTTTACAATATATTATGCCATGCGTGAGTATTAAGCAGATACTACATAAAAATAACTTGAAAATTGTATGTTTACAAATTGTTGACTTTCTAGATTCTTTTCGGGTGTAGGAGGTTTTTAACGGTCCATTTTGAAATTTGACCAAGCCATAAAAAAATAGATATGACTTTTAATTTGACTTTTTGGTAGGTAGGTGGGTGGAATTGACTATTCTTCAACCACCAACTAAAAAATGTCAAACCACCTCTGATCTCAAATTACATAAAAAATCAGACGTGTAATTTTAGAATTGAATCATACATAATTATTTTAACATCACAATAATAACGCGCATCGAACCACGAACGATAGAGACGAATTCAAAGACACCGAGATCGACAAGTACGTGGATTCTACAATCAAGGTAAGTGACACCACATTTATATGAACTAAAATTAAAACACAATCCCATGTCCCATCATAAGTATAACAATACCTTGTAGTGGAATAAAATCACACGTACACATACACACACACACACACACACATAGTAGAAATCGTCTTACAAACATCAAGCGTATGACTGTATATGAGTCTCGATCAAATATATCCCTAAATCAATACATTCTACGTACAGTTCCCCCGACCAAATAATTTTTATTCCAACATTTTAAATTAGCCTCTAATCCGGAAGCCTTCTCATACGCACTTTATCTTGATTTTATTCTACTACAATATTATATAAATGAAATCGAAAAGGTTTATAGTGATAAAACGATCAGCCCGGCAAAATACAAATAGACAACAACAATATTATTATATGTGTATCAATAATAAATCTGTCGAATAGTTTGTATTAACAACGGGATGATATCAAAACTGGTACTTAAGTGTACATAATTTGTAATAAGCCCAAGGACTTAACCCTTCTCAAGCTCCGTAAAATAATTTTGTAAGCATCACAACACCGTTATTCGGTACGCGTTTTGATCGACTATAAACTACAGGTCAAAAACTAAATCCAATCATAATAACTGTTTTCTTGCTGAATCTATTGACGGATATTTCATGAAAATCGTCTGGAAACTATGGATTTGCATTAGGGCCATCCGTTATAATATAATTCCTTTGATTTCATACGGTATAAATAATTTATTTATTAATCATCGCTGATCCTGCACGGCGTTCCCCGTGACAAATTAATAACAGCGCCAGTGGATTTACCCAGTCTGCAAACTCCGTTAAACGTAAACTACACTTAATATTGTCGTAAGGGTTGTTATAACCAAATACAGAATACCGGTTTAAAATTATGACATTCAATTATAAATTATAATACCTGTTTAATTTTCTGTCATAATATATAAGAAAAATCGATTTTCGTAAACCAACAAATCGTTATGGGGGGTATGAACCTCTCTTTAAAATGAAAAATTCAAAAACGGGGGAAAGTAAGTATAACCTCCCTGTTTTAGGTAATGTGTACCTCGTTATTGAGTAATTAGTTTTGAGCAGGTTGGAGGTGTCTAGGTAAAACACGCCATTGGTGTATTACGGTGAGGGGGGGGGCAGATCCCCCATATTGACTCGTGTCTCGTACATGTTGAATGTTGTGTTTTTACACGAATAAGAAAAACAAATTTTATCATACGGTACGAAGGATTTTGTAAACAATTTTAGAATCATCAGATATCAACATTTTCAATTAATATCGTGATTTTTTTTGTTACCGAAAGGTTTGGTACCGAAAATGGTTGAAAAATACCAAGTTCATTTTTTAATTCAAATATTTTGTAGTTTTGTACATTTCCAATATCTATAGCCACTCCAGAGAGATCTTTTTCAACCTTAAAAAGGGTGAAAAGTTATCTAAGATCAACAATGAATGAAGTACCTAATGTATTTTAGGATATATTTTTTATAAAAGTTAACTATATTAGATTCTGAGTGGATCGATGAAGCTATAGTGGTTTTACAATAGAGTTTATTATTTTTTTTATCCTGTAAACAAAACTTCTACCAGAAGGAGTGCTTCAATTTCAATATGTATAGTATCTTATCTTTTAGCAAATTGGATCAAGATGGTACTTTGAAGAGGTAATTTTTCGATTATTTCCAATGTTATTTTATGCCACGAGAAAAACCAGCAACAAATTACAAAAAACCGTTGAAAATGGTATTTTAATTTCTAACGCTTTGTTTATTACCATAGAAACGATTAAGAAAAAAATATTTTCAATATTAATTCAACTTACATGATAAAATAAATAATAACAATATAAAATATCCAGACTGACAAACCGTCTCCGCTCAGAATCGTTTTTCATATACAATGATTTTATATCATTGAATTCGAGCTTAATACAATCTATTATACATTGACGCACTAGTAACCTACTGTACCGCAGAGCGACATCCGCTTACCCGCTTTTTTTAATTTTGTTTTGTACATGTTATCATTTAATAATTCAAAACTCAACAATTTTAAATCGTCTTATGAATATGGTATATTTATTTAATAAAGAGTAATTGGGTGGCGTGGCGGACTTTGCCCCCCACGGCTCTGTTTTCTGCTCGCCGTAAATTACGTGTTTCTTCACTATATTGATTACAAAATACTGAAAGCCATACTTTCTTATTATTATCATATTTGTATTCTATTACATTACTTTCAAATATTTTTCACTTAACTTCTAAATGCAGAGACACTACATGCGTATTTACAATGCAATAATTCAAATTATAAATAATGAGGCTATTGATCTGAGTAAACGATTTGTTACATACGTCACATAGGTATAGTTTGTCTCTCGTGTGAGTCCTCTGATGTGCTGTTAGATTACTGCATTGAGAAAAAGATTTATCACACACGTCACACGGGTAAGGCTTGTCTCCCGTGTGCGTCCGCTTGTGAACAGTCAGTTGAATATTATGACTGAACGATTTTGCACATACGTCGCACTGGTAAGGTTTGTCTCCCATGTGCGTCTGCGTGTGAAGCGTTAGGTAGCTACTGTGACTGAACCATTTGTCACACACCTCACACTGGTAAGGCTTCTCCCCCGTGTGCATCCGCTTGTGTTTTGTCAGACTTTTGCTGTGAACAAACGATTTGCCACACACGTCAAAGAATCATACAATACAAAAAGAGAAAAACATTTTACACACAGTTAATAAATTACGGCTTGTTCAAGTAAATTGCGATTGAAATAAAGCTTCAGAATGGTAAAGTAATTCGTGCTTTTTTCAAATGCTTAAAAACCAAACTTAACTTAATATTTTGAACGTTCCACTCATTGATTCTAGTGACTAGTGTAAAATGATATTTATTTTGTAAATTCTTATCAAACGTGATTACAAAGTGATCACAACCGGTGTAGGTACGATAACAAACAAAAACGACATTTGTGCCCCAAGATACCCACTTTCCCCAAGTTCTACTATACTTTCAATTAGTTGATCATTTTTTCTCGAGCGAAGTCGGGATATACAGCTATTACGTAATACAGTAAATAATTATAATTATCTTCAATAAAAGACTTGTAAAAATAAATTAAAAATTAATAATATATGTATTTTAGATTCTGAGTGAAACGATGAATGTATTGATTTTACAATGATGTGTGTTTTTTTTTTTATTTTTTTTTTTTTTTATTTTTTTTTTTATTTTTTTTTTTATTTTTTTATTTTTGTGTCTGTGTACACGATAAGTAGTCGAAATAATGCTTCGATTTTCGACTTCAGTATCTTGTTCGATGGGAAAGTGAATATCGTTGGTGCATTGGGGAGGTCAAAATTTTAATTTCCCAGTAGTTTTCAAAAGCGATGTGAAAAACAAAAGAAAAATTAAGGAAAAACGGGAATTTTTACGCAAAATCGATTTTTAACAAAATCGATTTTGGTTATTGGTGTAACTCTAAAACAAATGACCGTAGATGCATGAAATTTTCACTGGTTGTTTATATTTGCATTTTCTATACACAATACAATTTTGAAAATAATTTGACTTTTTTTGAACTGTTTACGGACATTGTCAGTTTTCAGTTTTTTTAAATTTTTTTTCTATAAATATCAATAAAATTTTATTTGTTGGGTAAAAAAGCTTGAAAATTTAATAGAAGGCTCCTAGGTTATTGTTTCAAAGGCAGATGAAAAAAATTAAAAATCCTTAGTCACAGTTTTTTTTTATACACGTTTAAAGTTCAAATCTTGAAAAAATACGGAAAAATCACGAAAATTTGCAAATTATTTTGAGTTAGAAATTCATAAAAAATTTTCTTTTTAAATCTAAGATTTTAAAATCTAATACAAGATTCCTCATAAGTTTGTCTAACTTTATCAAAAAAAAAATTTCTACAAGAAAGTCAAATTAAATTTTTATGAGCGTTTTAAATTCATATTTTTACAACATTAGATATTCACTCGATTTCTCATGTACCGATTTCCTTATTTTCTTGTAATTCAAAAACGAATAACTGTAGATACATGAAAATTTCACTGAATGTTTATATTAGCATTTCCTATACACCATACAATTTTGAAAATATTTTGACACTTTTTGAGCTGTTTACGGGCATTTTCAGTTTTCAATTTTTTTAGTTTTTTTTTCTATAAATATCAATAAAGTTTTATCTGTTGGGCCAAAAAGTGTAAAAATTTAATACAAGACTCCTGATATATTTTTACAATAGCAGTTGAAAAATATTGAAAATACATAGGCACAGTTTTTTTTTATAAGCATTTAAAGATCAAATTTGGACAGAATTTATCAAAATCTCGAAAATTATCAACCATTGTAATTAATAAATTATAAAATGTTCAGTTTTTATAGCTAAGGATTGAAAATTTAAAACAAGATTCCATGTAAATAGATAATTCGGTTACCAAAAAATCTAAAAAATACACAAGCACAGTTTATTTGTATAGTCATTTTAAGTTCAAATTTGGACGAAATTACATAAAAACCTAGAATAACTATTTTAGTTATTTTGTTGTGATTGTATAATATTATTCGTGGGCACTTGAAACTTCTAATTTGTAATATTTTCATCGATATATTATGATGATAGTATCACGGTTTGTTGTTGATGTATAACGCGTTATATGTACCTAATGGATATTGTGATATGATTAATTTGGAATTTATTATAGGTCAATTTTTTTTTTAATACCATAGATAAGTGTATAATATGTCTTATACCTAGACTGACATATCGTCTCCACTCAGAATCGTTTTTCTTATACAATGATATATCATTGAATTCAAATTTAATACCATCCATTATACAGTGACCCACTTGTAACCTACAGTACAGCAGAGCGACATCCACTTGCCCACCTTTTTAAAATATTTAATTGTTTTGATATTTTGCGAATAACTGGATTGGTTTATATAATAATACTACTACACTTACCTATATAATGTATTATAATATTATTTATTTACTTGTTATTTATTTATGTTGTATATCCACAGGTACCCTTGTACAATTATATAAATAAAAATAATTTCAGATTAAAAACTAATTAAGTGTGGAAAAAAAAATTATAAAATGAATTAAAACAATTATAACAAAATATAAATAATTTTGACTAATAAATAATAAGTACATAATATTTTGGTTAAAATATAAACATTTTTTTTTCCTGATAATTAATCAATATTTTTGAATAATAACATAGGTTTTTATTTAAGTGCGAGAGGTAAGAAATATGTCTAAATACATACAAATCGTATTAGCTAAAACTAAAGCTCGATGCAGAAAATAATTGGCACCACTATTCGTTTTATAATAAGGAACTAAAAATAAATCTGAATTACGTGTAATTATACGTGGAATTTGAAAAGCAATTTCAGACAACAACTCGGGACTCACAATATTATATAGTTAATAAGATCATATAGACAAACATTATATCAGTTAATTTGCGTCAAAGTGAAAGAGGAAAAAGGCCAATATAATCTTGAGTTATGTGGAGAGAGTCCCTAGATAATGGAATATCTGACAAATATGAAATCCTTTTAAAAAATTATACTGAACATTATCCAAATCATTTATGTATGTCAAGTGTATTGTTGTTCTTGATGCAAAATGTTCAAGTCGTTGAATGTCGCGTAGAGGAAATCTGTGGTCGCAAGAGACACGCGCCATGTACGATGTAATGCATCCGAATGGAGTCCGATCATAATATTTATACCTAGAGCAATAACGTCTTCGAAAAAAAATCTCGCGATGAGAATCGATCGTCTATACAATATTATAATGTCGGACGTTTAAATCCGTAAGCAGAGCAATAATTGTGACGGTCAAATGACGCGGTGAAGTCATAATTTTAATTTGAATAAAAATTGAAATACTGAAAACTCGATTAGGTCGAGAGTTTTCGCCACTCGATTCGACGATATTCCGCCGTCGCGGTCGCGGCGTTACGCGAACAATTTTGTTGGATAAATATTCGGAAATAAACATTAATCAGGAAGCGACCGCGGCCGTACTCGCGTGTTTATTATCGAACTTTGTCGACGAAACTTTCAATTGTTTTTAAAACGACGGTTTTCCCTCTAGAGTTTCCACCACCCGACAGCGTTTCGTATTTTTTTTTTTTAAATTTAAGTCTGGCTCCGACTAATGTCATCGTTTTCCGCAGCAGTTTCATCCACAGGATTTCGTCACGATAGTCACAATGATTTTCGCTTCTGACAGAATAATAATATGCCGAACGCCTGACTGAGTTTATTATTGTAGCAAACTAAGTAATCATTAGATAATAATGTTATTATTGTTCAACGACGGCGTCGTCGTAAATACACTTCTGCTCTTGTTCTCCGACATTTTTGACTGCGCACGCTTTCCAAATCATCCGAAACACTATACGATTTGTTAAACTGTTATCTCTTATCTGCAGTCTTAATATTATAATTATTATGAGAGACCCGATGTTGATGTTTTTACATATTTTTACCGTGGATATGTGCAGTATAATCATTTGGGCGAGGTTCCTCGACGTTTCATTTAACAACAAACCATATACAGACACAATTTTATTTTGCATACGATTCATATTTAGACGTTATAGAGAATATTATTTTATACACAATGATATATTTTAAGAATATTTCTTACCATTGTACACGGGGTTTCAAAATCGCATGAAATTTATTTTCTTGAAATATTTTAATAATATTTTATTTATGTGTACAATTAAAATTAAAAAAAAATTGTTTATTATATTATACAAAAGTGTACAGTCGTAAACTTCAAGCAAGAAAACATTTTTAACAGTCGGGTTATCGCATAGAATGCAAGTAAATGATAGCCAATATGGACTCAATCGACAAATGATAATTCACCGATAGTATTAGGTATATACCATTTAAATACCCAATTAGTAATTTATTACGGTTAACGTAGTAATTCGTATACCTTGGTCACTCATTATAGATATTTTATGTGTGTGGTCAATAACAATTTCTAATCAACTATAACTAAATAATATGTACCTACGTTTAAAATAAATAAAATATTTTTCATAACTCCATTAAGATATTTCAAGAGAGTAAAGTTTTTAATTTTGAAATATTTTACTTAAAATATTTCAAATTCAGAACCCTAATTTAAACAATGAATATTAAAGTCTTGAAGCCGTAAATATTTTTTCCGATTTCGATTTCGGTTTCGAATATCAGTATTTATTTTTCTGGTTTCGTTTTTAATTTTTAATACCGGGTTTTTTATTTTTCGATTTTGATTTCAATTTTAAAAACCGGTATGGTTTTTTTTTTTTTTATTTTTGATTTCGGTTTTTAACGGTTTAAACCAGTGTTTAAAACCAGTTTCAAGTTTTGCATTTATTATTTTATTATAACGACCAGGGCTTGAAACTGAAAATATATTTCACGATTTCGATTTCGGTTTCGGATATCGTTGTTTGTTTTTTCTAATTTCGTTTTTGGTTTTGAATACCTAGCGGTTTTGAATTTTTGCCGATTTCGATTTCGGTTTTGATTACCGGTATTGGTTTTTTCGATTTTGTTTTCGGTTTCGATATCGATATCGGTTTTTAACGGTTTTAGCCGGTATTTAAATTCGGTATCAAATATCGATTTCAAGCCCTGGATTAAATATATCAAGTCACTTTTTCAAATATATTAGAATATTATATGAGATAGAATCGTTTTGTTACGTTTTAATTATACACCACTGGTATTAACAGCATTAGTGCTATCAGTTTTTATACTTGAGCTGTAAGTTATAATATATTCATAGGCAAATTATTTCTATTTGTTTAGATATTTTTTAAACATGTCTCTTCGAGTTTGTCAATCTATTCGTTTTGATTCGTCACAGATTTTTACACGTTAAAAAGATTATTTGATTTATTTGTATTCTTCTTGTTATATTATGTTCTAAGCTTTAAGTTTTAACGTTTGAACCGTAAGAATAAAATGAGTTTTTTTTTTTTGTTTTATTGTGTGAGGTTATATTATTAAGAGAACATTATTTTATTTCCCCAGTTATTAGGACTTAAAAACCTGGTCCCACCAATCTACCACGCCAGATACCTATTTACCATTTAATTTATTTTGGAGGGGAGGTGTGGGTAGTACGGAGTATTATATTAACAAACATTATTTTACAGTAAAATCTCTCAGACCTCAAATTGTCGGATTTCGATAACTTTTTTTTTATTTTTATCCTAAAGAAGAATGTCTTCTACAACCCGGATTGAATTCGGATTTTTTATTTTATTTCAAATATAGTTTGTAATAAAAATCTCGTATTTTTTTTTTTTGTATACCACCTTATAATGTTTGAGAACAAAATATTGAAAAATGGAGTTGTACGAGGGCTGTAGAATATTTCTCTCCACATTAATTTAAAAAAAATAATAATCAAATTATGTCGATTCTACAGAACAGGAACGCTATTCTCGTGTAGAGTGTATTTTTTTAGGACAAAATTACATTAGCACCGGGCGCGCGCCTTAAGCGAACAACCAAGGAAATTTTGTTTTTCAAGACTGAATTTAAAACTCGTCGTTATGAGGTTTGGTTTTCGTGGAATATTCACGAAATTTAATATATCAGTTTGGGGTTTTAAGAGAGTAAATGAGAAAATATATACTAGTCAAAAACTACTTACGCAGGCGTATAAATTATAAATTTGCCATACATTATTTATACGATATTATAATAAATATGCGGAGTTGTTCACTTTTAAAATTTCGTTACATTCGTATGAGAATAATAATATTATTTTCAAGATATTTCTGTTTTATAACTTGTATAACAATGTACACACTTCGGTAGAATAATATATAATATTATACAACACACTTTTACAAATAATTTATGACTCGGCGTATACTCTACTAACACTCTAACGAGTTCTATAGAAAAGTTAAAACTTTCTTGTTAATAATTAATATCACACAATTTTAAACGTAAAAGCGAAATCGAAATCGCATTCAAAACAAAAGTATACATAATATTACACTTTGTGAAAGTTACTTTAAAACACTATAAACTTCGTGTACATCAAAATAAAATATTTCGTACCGGATACACTAAAGCATAATAGTTTGACGATCACGCGGAAAAACGGCTCAAGTCGAGTCGTGTTAATTAGCCACGGTGTTAAGTTGCGTACACACGTTCAGTTTTTGTTTAAAACTTGACTGAACAGGCCTGGCCGTTCAGGCAAGTCCTAACGTATGTATGCAAAAACTGAAGGCTCGTTCAGTCCTGGGCGCGGCATGAACTGAACTGGTTGTTCTTGATTTTTTGAATTGGCGCGAATGACCACGTGCATATATAAATGAATAATATATTGAAACTTTTATGAAACTCAGCTTATTAAACTCAAATATTATTCATCAACTATTATTAATAATATAATTAAGATATTATATCAGAATTCGAGTAAGTACAGATATAATAATTATAAAACTATTGTAAATGATTATCTTCAGTATTTTAAATTATAATAGTAGTATGGACTCTCGAAATTGGCCACAAAAGATTCTGAGCGAATTCATTGAACTGTACCGAGAAAACCCATGTTTATGGAAAGTTAAAGCATCAGAATATAGTGACAAAAATAAAAAAAACGATGCATATGATGTATTACTCGTCAAACTAAAAGAGATAAACCCAAACTCGAACAGACAAGACGTGGCAAAAAAAATTAATTCATTACGCAGTTGCTTCCGCAAGGAGTATAAGAAAGTAGTCGCATCAATGAAATCGGGCGCTGGTACAGATGATATCTACAAGCCCAACTTATGGTATTTCGACTCATTGATGTTTCTCAAGGACCACGAAATGCCAAGATCGAGCATCGGTAGTGATTGTCCAGAATTCATTGATACTCTTAGTCAGGTAAATATATTAAGAACTTATTATTATACTTATTACTTGTATAGTATATAATAATTATATAAGTTATAACAGTATAATAATATTACAATATTACCTAGATAGAAAGAATTTATTTTTAGTTATAGTATCAACAATTTTTGATTTTGATTATTTAAAATATTATTAAATATAAACGTATAATCTAATTGTTTACAATATTTTATTACGAACTCAAGTTATCATTACCAACATATTTATTTTTAGAATTTAATGATTATTTTAATAGATCAATGGGGGGTAGTACAAATACGACACAAGTATCACACGACACAAAACAAATAAGATAATTTCCTTCTCGTCAACATACTGAAATTATATTTTATAATTTATAAATAATAAAAACAAAAAAGAAAGCTTAAAGTAAAAATGTTTCATTTATTAATACGTTTTTAACGTTTTAACTTCTTTGATAGATAATTAAAAAAAAAAAGATAGCCTACGAGTATTGTTATTAATCATTAACAAATACAATGTATAGTATAACTATAATATAATATTACGTACAGGCATGTAATATTATTATACAAATAATAATTAAACTAGAATAACTTGAATCTTAATTATAAACAAAAAATATATATACTATAACTAAATACTAAATTAAATTAAAATAATAATAGAAATCCTGAATTTACAATAAATGTATAAATGCATACATCAAATAACAATGTCGATAAATAATATTCGGTGTGACCATTTAACAAAGTAATTATTTTTTGCAAACAAGATATAAAAATAAAATAAAATAAGTGTCTTGTATGGAGAATGTAGTATAATGTTGATATTTTTTGAAAAGTGTTAAAATAAATAAACATGTAGGTAATAACAAAAATTCGCGATAATTATAAGACATTTTTTTTTAGAACAACGATAGCGATGAAGTCAGTCAAGAATTTCAGGAAACAGATGCAAATTTACAAATACCTAGTCCTGTTTCTCCATGTCTTATAACTAATAGCTCATTGACCAAAAATAACGATCGTAAAAGAAAAAATCATTCACAAGAGATGAATATCAAGGCTGATGAAGTGTTAACTTTAGTTGGAGAGAAACTTAAGTTTTCAAATCCTGAAGATGCCCATGATATTACTGGTAAAAATATCGCAGGAAAATTACGAACTTTAGACCCCATGATGAGAATTTATGCAGAAAAAATAATTTATGATGCCTTGTTCGAGGCCCAGTTGGGCACCTTAAATAGATATGCACGTATTGAAATTCCGCAAATACCAGATCAAAATGCACCAAAATCAGCAGTCAACAACTCAATTACTGACAAATCCATACATATCTCAGGTACATCATCGCCATTGTTTTTTCAAGGTACTGAACAAAATGTTGAGCACGTCTATCAAAATCTACAGCCCGCACAATCGCGCTTATTTTCAATTTCAAATCTAATTGATGAAAATCAATCATACAAAAACGGACAAGAAACACCAGGAAATGATGTAGGCGAGTTCTTGTATTTTAAATAAATTGAAGTGTATTGCACTTATCAGTTTTTATGTATTTTAAAAGGTATAAACTTTACAAGTCATAACGGTTTTTATTTACTTTGAAATCAATTTTTACGAAAGTTAATGGTTTTTTTTTAAATTTTTTTACGAAAGTTAATGTTTTTTTTTCAATTTTAATATGGAAGTTAATGTTTTTTTCAATTTTAATATGGAAGTTAAATTTTTTTTTAATCATAAAAAGTAAATGTTTGTTGTTTTTATACCAAAATACGTTAAATAAGTAAATTAAGATAAGTTTTTTTTAACGTAACTAAAATTTAAACTTTTTAACTAATAGTTACTCTGTTAAGTTGTTTTTAATAAAATTTAATTTTAAAAGGTTGAATTTTTTTTATATGTTATTGTAAAGTTTTAGTTTTAAATATTATTCGGTATTGTTGTTTTTACTAAAACATTGTTTTAAATAGTGAGATTAGTAGTTACCTAATTTATTAATCCTTGCCTGCTGTTACGCGATTATGTTGCCATGCAACACACCCTTCTTCATTGAAATACTTCAAAAATATTTCACGTACTTCCTTGGCTTCTTCTCCAGCATGACGGTTATGTCCATGTTGTAAATTCGTTAAAATAAGTCCCTCTTTATCTATATTTATATTGCCAGAATTGTCATTATATTTATTAGACAACATAAACGAATCTTTACAATTTCTTCGTAAAAAATTATGAAGTGTGCAACAAGCTAACACTGCTCTTTCAATATTTTCTAATTTCATGTTAATAGGAGTATGAAAAATGCGAAATCGTGCAGATAAAATCCCAAAGGCATTTTCTACTACATTTCGAGCTCTTGATAGCCGGTAGTTGAATACTTTACGTTCATAATTTAGTTCCTTTTGATTGTACGGTTTTAAAAAATTTGGCTTTAATGAAAAAGCCTCATCACCAATAAAAACATAAGGTAAATTATTTTTACTTCCTTGAAATTCACACGGAGATGGAATATTTAATGTGTTATTTTTAAGCTTATTATAAAAATTTGTATTTTCAATAACACCTCCATCTGAGACACGACCATTAGTCCCGAAATCACATAATATAAATTCGTAGTTGGCGTTTACAATCGCCATTAAAACTAAACTAAAGAATCCCTTATAGTTGTAATAAAACGAACCACTTTTTGGAGGACAAGCTATGGACACATGTTTACCATCAACTGCTCCCAAACAGTGAGGAAAATTCCATTTTGTCTCGAACTTTCTTGAAATTTCTTTCCATTCATCTTCTGAATTTGGAAACTACATAACGTTAAAAACGAACAAAATTAATATTACATTCAACAACTAGATCGACAATGATATAAATAATTATATGAAAATAAAAATAATAATTTACTTTTAAATAATCTCTCCACAGAACTTTACAAATAGCAGTACAAGTTTCAGGTATTATCTGTCCAAGTGATTGCGGTGATATGGCTACAGAGTACTTTAAATCTTGCATACTTCTTCCAGTCGCCAAAAATCGCAAGGTTGTTGACAGCCTCTCGTGTGGAGTGATAACCGTTCTCATTACAGTATCCTGTTTTTTTATAAGTGGTGTTACCAAATTTAAAAGTTCGATGTATGTGTCCTCGTCCATACGCAAATAGTTTCGCCAGTCATCTGGTTCTAGGCGTAAATCGTTTAATAAATTTACATGAGAGTAAGTGCTTCGTTTTTGCAACCAATTTTTGACCCATTTTGAGCGCTTGTTTAACTTGTTTGGTTCATACTTCAACTTTGTATGGCACGCAATAGCAGTCGAAATTAAACACAAATCGTCGTTCATCATGAAGTCGCCACACTTAACTGATCAACGATACAAATCGTGTGTAGTAAATCACGAACTCCGACTTACCTGAACACACTTACTTTAAGTTAAGTTTGAACTGAAGACTGAACGTGTGTACTCAGCTTTACGTCGTCGGCCGCCCTACGTTTAGAAAATTAGTGTTTGAAAATTTTATGAAATTTAAAATTGTGAATCATTTTACGATATTATTCATGAAATATTTCACTATTCTAATAAAATTTGCTAGAATTTTTACATACGTTTGTCATCACCTATAAAAATAATTAAATCATCTAATTATCTCATCTAGATAAATGTAATGGTTATCTGTGGTAATTTATCTAGATAAATAATATAATAATAAGAATGTTTTTAAAGACTGAAATAACCAATAATTTACGAGAACCGAGTAGTGATTCCCAATTCCAATACTATTATAGTTAAAAAAATAAATGTTTACTGAAATATTGTCAGTTTTATTTTGCTATTTTATTTTTATTCCAGTTGTATTAAAAATTTAAATTGTATATTATTTTAGTTGAGAAATGACATTAAGTATTTATTAATTAATAAATATTACCTATCTAATTAGTAATTACCAATAAATTACATTATTTATAATATAATTTCAAAAAAAAATTATCCATGTTTTTATCTAGATAAATGTATGTGTATTTTTATCTTTATCTAGATAAAAAAAAAATTATGTTATATTTTATCTTATCTAAATAAATGCTGAATGAATTATCTGTTATCTTATCCGGATGATTTTTTGCTCATCTTTTCCCAACACTGCCTCCCGACTATGTGGTCAATTCATAATATTGTAGCACCGCCAATTTTTGAACTCTAGTTGCGACTCTGATTTAGTATGATCGCGTGCCTTTTTGACTTCAAGTATAATTCAAAAGTAATTTACAGTCACAATTGAACATAGCAACATACACAATTTGCATAACGGACGACATGATACAAGTTCACTCTAATTATTATAATAAAGCAGGTTAGCATCAATATTTTTTCAAAAAAAAAAAAACAAAGTTGCTGATTTTTTCGTAAAAATAAAAATTTCGGGCACTTGGTCTGGCGTTGCAATAGTAAATTATGCAGTGTTATGGTGACGACAATCAATGCAGATGTGAATGGATTCATTAGGGCATCAAACAGAATAAAAACGAACATAATATTATAAGCACGAGTCAATATCACAATATTATAACATCTCATATAGGTATGACGATTTGTTTTATAGCGATTATCAATAAATTTTTGATTTTCAACTGTCAATCGAATGTGCGCGGGTTTGAATTATAGACTATCTAATTGTCCCTTTTTTAGCGACAGAAAAAATCTGTAAACGGTTTAAAGTGTGCGATTATGAACGACAAGTGTAGTGTGGTTTTGAACGACGCCCACATATTTCATTTAGCCCTATATTTTAACGGACAGGCGTTTTATCGGAGTTTATAGATATGATTTATTTTGTCGAATGATTATTATTGATAGTTTATTATATTTAATATTTTCTCGTTTTTTATTTTTATTTTTAAATTTACAACTATTGTTTTTGCTTAGTCGATAGTTTTTTTTTCCCTGGCGAATTCAATCAATTAGTCCAGCGGTTCTCAACCTGGGGTACGCGAAAAAAAATTGAGTAATGGCGGAAAAAGTGAAATTTAATGTAACTGAAACAGTTTGCTATTAACGAAAAATGTAATAATTGCGTACTGATTACAATGTAGGTAGAGTCTGCGATTTAATGTTATTAATGCGATAACATTTTATCGTTATAATATGAACACTGTAGAATGTAGATAATTTAAGTAGATCAATTTTTGTAGATTATTTTTAGACAATTGTAGAGACTTGTTATATCGCTGTATTACAGATAGGCCGTATAAGGTACCTACACATTACACATGGTACGGTTAATAATCGTCAACTATTCAGTTGTTATATGATATTTGTGAGTGCTACATGTACATATATTTTAACTATTAGTCAGTCGCTTTATTTCGCGAATATTACATAATATAATAATAAGAATATTTTTAAATACTGAAATAGCCAATGATTTACGAGAACCGAGTAGTGATTCCAAATTCCAATATTATTATTGTTAAAAAAAGAAATGTTTACTGAAATATTGTCAGTTTTATTTTTATTCAAGTTGTATTAAAAATTTGAATTGTATTTTATTTTAGTTGAGAAATGACATTAAGGATTTATCAATTATTAAATATTATCTAATTAGTAATTAGGTACTAATAAATTACATTATTTATAATATAGTTGGAAAAAAATTATCTATTTCTTCATCTAGATATAAATGTATGTGTATTTTTATCATTGTCTAGATAAAAAAAAAATGACGTCATATATTTTTATCTTATCCATATTATAAATGTTGAATGAATTGTCTGTTATCTTATCCGGATGATTTTTCGGTTATCTTTTCCCAACACTGACCGCAAGTTTCTACCACGGGCCGCACGGCAATGACGACGATATTATGTTCAATTGACACGTACCTCCTAATCAATTATTATTATTACACAAGACATTGTACGATTTAACGATGATTATAATTATTATTATTTTTTTTTTTTTTACATTAAACCGTCAAATAATATTATTGTAGACGAAACGCGGGGTATTTCGGCTTTCTTCGTCGTCCGCACTTTATTTAGCGGGAGACGTTATTCCCCCCATTGTCGCATAGTAGCGCGTTGGATTTTCATAACTCGGCCAATAAATATTTCACACGTGATTTCACCCGCAACGCGAAAAAGACAACAACTGTACACTATTTCCATTTGACCTATTTGGTGTATTATTATTATTACTGTTTTATTCTCGGAGGCCAGAGCCGCAAGTGCTTTCGGGTTAATCGTTCGAGCCAATACAACAATAAAGCCGATCTCACAAGGGCCTATACAATATTATGTACTGGGCCACAGAAGTAAACCGTATTCGACCCGCCCGTATACGCCGACGGTAATAAATAACTTTTAACAATCGTTGACGTCGTGTCTCGTGAACTCAACGCATTCCACCGATACGATGGTATTACAGTATTTCTCGGATGCGACTCTGCGCACGTAGGCAGTGTGTTGGGAACAGATGACCAAAAAAATTATCTAGATAAAGAACAAAATACAACAATACATTTATCTATATAGATATCTAGATGAATATCATTTTTTTTTTACACTTCTTTTTATTGTTTTTCGGTATATTTGTAATATTATGTTTACATCAGTATAACGACATAATATTTATAATAACGACGAATTTAGCCTTTGAAATGCGGTTCTACGAAGTTAATTTTCGTTTATTTTTAAAATGAACGGGGAAATAAACCTATGCCTAATTGATTTTAATATGCTTATTATTATGGCTAGTAGAGAACGATGGTAAGTGCAATCCCGCATGCAGGTTCTCGTATTATCGTAATATTGTCATTGGCAATAACAGCGAGAAATAATATATTCTTCTAATTTTATAAATAATTCATATTGTATTAGAATTTTAGTAACGTTGGTTTTATAGTTTTTTTAGGGGCACCGTAATATTTATCTAGATAAGCCCATTTTGTATCTGAGCTAAACGTTAGATAAATCGTAACATAATTATCTAGATACTCCGATAGATAATTTATTTCAAAAAATCTTATCTAGATAATTCCCAACACTGCATGTATAGGAACGTGCACAATATGCATATGAATTCACCGTCAACGGATTTATTTGGAAGCTCATTCCGCAATAGTACCTCGGGTACGTGTTTTATTAGTTTTTAGATTCTGAGCGGAACGAGGCGGCTAGTGGTTTTACAACGGTGTTAAATTTCAATTTTTTTATCGTGTACACAAAATTTCTACCAGAAGGAGTGCTTCGATTTCGACATAATATTATTATAGTATCTTATCTTTCAGCGGATTGGATCAACATGGTACTTTAGAAAGGTCATTTTCCGATTTTCTCGATAGTTGTTTAATGCCACGGGAAAAACCACCGACAAATTACGGAAAACCGCTATAAACGAGATTTAAATTTCCAACGCTCCATTTATCTCCATAGAAACGAATAAAAAATAATAATATTATTATATTAATTAAAGTTATAGGCTATATAATAAATAATAATAATGTAAAATCACCAGACTGATAAAACGTCTCCGCTCAGAATCGTTTTTCATATACAACGATATTACCTATATCATTGAATTCGAATTCGAGTTTAATACAATCCATTGTACACTGACCCAGTTGTGACCTACTGTACAGCAGAGTGACATCCACTTATCCGCTTTTTTTAATCATCACTATGGTGGCTGTCCCGCCCGACGAAGACCGTTATAAAAAAAAAAAAAAAATCAAGACATAGTGATATAATATTGCGTAACCAATGTCGACGGATGTAAATAAACAAAAAAATAATTGATTTTCGAGAAACAAAACTAAATTCCTGTGTTCAGAGCCACCGTGCAGTGTTTGTCTTACGTGTGTGTATTTATATAATATCTAACTCCGTTCATTTGAAAATTGATTACACGTCTATAATGATAAATATTTTATCATCTGTGACCAATGGCATTCCGGCGCTGACCGTGCCGAAGATTTGAGTTATTTTTATGAATATAATATATTTTGTAAAAAAAAATGTGTATGCTATATTTAAACTGATTACAATACTTTTAACATGTAACTTACCAATGGTGACCCTATAAATAAAAAAATATTTTCTTTTTCCGTGAGCTGAAAATAATGTATGAAGTGTGAGCTACCCATTAGTTACCTATATTACTGAAAAAAAAAAATCCATAAACACCCACCAAGTCTCAAGTAATGTATTTACATGTATTTTTTTTATAACGGTCCAGTGGTTTTTGAGTCTGTTGATTACAGACCAACCAACGTCGATAAACATAATATAATATATAATATTACATGGTGTAAGCAAGCAAACACTGATTATTGGAATTTTTAAACGTACTCAAAGACAATTTATTTGAAGTTAAATTCTTGAGTTTTTTTGTGCTAGGTGTACTGTCTTGTCCTGTGGCGATGATGCATATTTCTGTTTATCAGATGAGGACCCCCTCGTTTACTTTAATTAAATCAGAAAAGAAATTTAATAGTCATCAAAATCTGACAGTTCTACAAAGCTTGAGAGTTATTCCCGTAAAGTCATTTTTTTTCGATATAATACACCCTATCAACCCCCCTCCCCCCTAAATAGATATCGGGTAGTAGATTAGTGGAAAAGTCTTATAATTGAGGTGGCAGCTAAAATATAAAATTTAATTTTCAAATTTTATAGAATTGTGGAAAGTTTGAAAAACTGGCACAGGGACCCTTAAGTCTGTTATAGAGATGGAAAGCACATACTTCTGTCTTCGACGGGTTAGGATTTACAAATGTAATCGCTCATTATTTTTAGGTCATTGGTCAAAATTTCGCTCCCTGCACATTATGCTAAAATTACGCTTCTTAAGTAATGCAACAAATCTTGAGAATTTGAAAATATGGACTTAAAGTGTATCAAAATTCCAAAAACCAGATTTTGAATAACTGCATTACTAAAAAAAAAATTGGGACGAGAATGTTTGGTAGATCAACGTGTATGTAATATTATTATGTTACTTGCGATCGTTTTGTCTTAAATCAATTTAAAATCGCTCTTACAGTTTACACTTAATAAACTTTGTTTGTACGTAAACGTACATAATAATGTTAAAACAAAATATTGTTTGATAGGTAATTTAATTTATGAGTATACGTTTTTCCGAGTATAAGTCATAAACCTGTAATAATTATGCAGACTAATCACAAACATTTGATATTATAATATAATTTCAGAAATGTATTTTAATTTTAATACGTACCTTTGGGGTGTATATTCAGAGAGATCGTTTAGATACTATAAATTACCTTAAGATTAATTTTCCGAGCAAGTTAATTGCGTTATCTCAAAAGGCACGTGTTCGCCATTATGAAACAAAATTGTTCAAATCAAATAATCACTTTGAAAAACACGTTTCAAACGACTATAATTATTATATATTATTATTATTATATAAAATTCTGATGACAATTTCATTGGTTATTTTTTTATTATTTTCAATGAATCGAGTGTATGACATGTTATTTGGAATGAGAAATTCAGTTACATCAAAAAAAGTTTTATCTCTTAGTACTTCGCACTAGTCATCTGTACACTGGTTTTTAGTTAGGAATTTGAAAACAAAATTGTAACCAGCAGTCTAGAAATAGTAATAAAAGGAATGAACATGTTTTTTTTATCGATTTATCACTTTAACGGTCGCACAACCGTTTTTTGGAGCAAAATAACCTATTTACGCACTCCAATGTACTGCGGCCTCGAGTTTTACTTCGTTAATAGTTTTGGAAACATATTTGAATTTTATATGTAATCTAATTTGAATCCTATGAGTGAGAATTATAAAAACATTTTTAAAGAAATATTATGTTTTTACGGTTAAAATTTTTAAAAATATGATATTTTTTCTACATTTCAAGTGAGAATTTTGATTTTTCTAAGAATAATTCATTTAAAATTTGGTTCAAACGATCCAGAGTTGACTCGCCAATAGATTTAAAATCTGTTCCCAAAATTAATATCGAAGTAAAAATCGATTCAGTACAATGAAAAGCGTATAGGTCTATTGTGCTTAAAAATAAAAACGGTAGTGTGGACACCCTTAAGTGAGGTATCATGAGCATTCTTAGCCTGTAATAATTTATATATACTTATGACTAAATACGACAGATTTATACGCTCTTATAATAACAGTTCTTGTTAAATACGCACTAAAAAACAGTCAAAATATGCAGAATAAAATTTAAGCTTTCGTTAAATTTACTATTTTTTTTTATTCTATTTCGTAATTTACAATGAAGCATAATATAATATAGGACACAGATGCAGTACAAAAATGTAATAATCAATTTTTCTTATTGACTGTGATAATTGTAAATTGAAAAAAATTAATTATATTTTGTAAACCAAATAGTAAAATAAACTAAGAATACAATTTATTTTCAATTATTAATGCATTTTGAATAATTGTATATTGCAGAAACCAAGTAAACGGTATGTGGTTGTATTAGGTATTGTATAATTTACGTGTTGTTTCGGACATCTTATCAAGAAGATTATATTAAATGAACAATATTAAGCCGAGACAGGTAAAGCCACGTCTTCACTATAATAAGACTCATATAGGTAGGTCGTTTTATCTGGGTAAATATTCTTTGAAACTTAATAAATATTTTATTTATAAACGCAATAATTTAGTCCATAAGTCATTATACACTTGATACAATTTGAATTTCGTTAAAACCTCTACTTTCAAACATTCTGCGAACGACTGTACAATCGAACCGTTTGAACGAGATTACGATTACAACAGCTTAAGTTTCCGACAAAAAATACGACTTAATACTCAAACTAAAGCACTTCAGCTTGTGTATACATTATTCATATTTACGGTGGATAATATATTTCATACATTACTGTAACAACGTAAAAATAAGATAAATATAGGATGACTCCTGTCGATATAGTTAATAGTTATATTAAAATAGTAAAAGTTAGAGTAGTAAAATCGAAGGGTCCGGTGCAACAACCGGTAACTCCAATTTTTTTGGAAATTGACTTTTTGATTGAATAATAACAATGAAAAAATTCTTTATCTATGGATGCAACAACAGTATATCTCCGATTATTATATACGGAGATAATGCATGAAATGGAGTTATCCGTTTTTGTAATTCGGTGCGACAAACGGATAACTCCGGAGTTATCTGGTTGTTGCGCCCAGCTGGTCACAATGATATAAACGCGTTTGTTTTGATGAAATCTTTATCACTGATGTTAAAAATCACCTAAGAAACGGCGATAGATGTTAATGTTTTTATGTTAAATTGGTGACTCGTGGAATGTGAAATGTAAATCGTGATTCGTGTTAGACATGTTATAGTATTTTTATTGTGTTATACCTACGCGAGGGTGTTGCATGACATTGTGTTATGCATGTAAGTACCTAATATAATTTATACTTTAATATTGTTTTATTATGATAGTAATAACAAAAATGTGTTTTTCAGGAATGAAAAGATATTATTCCTTATTAATTAAGTTGGACGATTGGTGATTATAAAAATCATTATAGTTTTAAACAAAAAGTAGATTTCAATAATTATTCAAATTAATAGTACTAGAAAAAATTTGTTTTAATTAGATAAATATTTTGTTTTGTTCCAGAAAAGATGATGTTCATGACAAATGATTTATAAATGAATATTCTGTATTTTTTTTTAATATTTAAATGTAATACTAAGATTTGCCTATTCAAGATGAATATTTGGGATATTATTATTTATTATTAACTTTTAAGAAGGTACCTACTAAATATTTTATTTATTTTTTTAAATGTTTATGCTCTAAATAAGGTGTTATTATGAAACTTATATAAAAATAAAAAAATAAAAAAGATAATATTTCCAAAACACAATTTTTTTTTTCCATACTTACCCATCTATTATTTTTATAAAAAACTATAATCTTCATATGTAATCAAAGAAATCTTTGTAAAAATATGTTTAAAAATAAACTGTTTTATCATGAAAAAAATATATATATATATTTTAGTTTTGAAATTTAGCACTTTTCTGATCAAGAACCAGATAACTCCACGTTAAGTTCAACTTTGAAAAATATTTTCGGTTACAAAATTTAAAACTAGGATTTTGATATTTAGATATAATTATTTATTGTTATGTCCTCAACTTAAATATACCGACAGATTAATCCTGTCTTCAATGTAAAATTAAGGAAAGTGTTATATCTTCATCCTGAACATTTTTCCAAAATGGAGTTATCTGGTTGTTGCACCGGACCCTTCAATCACGCCTCCAGGTGTTCGGAGGGCTCTCGAGATCGTGTATTCGAGAATTAGATCAAATACACCGTGCAATATAATTTTATGGAAAAAAGCACATAGAATGTATTAACCGCAATCAACATAAAATATTATATTACATGCCTTACCTGATTCGCAGTTGTTTGTAGATAATATTGCAGGAGTTTGAGGTTTTAGATGAAACAATACGTAATACTCCAAATACACAAATCGAATTAAAGAACGCACTGATTATATTGCTCGCACAAGGATTCCAGTTGTCGCTCGTTGAAATCGGTTTCTTTTTGGACTCGAGAGGTTCTTACTCTGGTGGTTGGTGCTCATGCACTGGTTTAAGGGACGGCGCGAGCATGCTGACCAGAGAGTGGTAGGCGGCTTTATCGAAAAGTTATCGCGAGCCTGGGAACTAGATTATTGTTTGGCGTCAGCATAAAATAAAGTCACACACATCCTGCGTAATACCGTTACAAGTGCGTGCCGATATCTGAATTGTCGTTGTTAATGGTTTTGTTTGATGCGGCCGATTTCTACAAACGACAGTCTGGCCGTTGTTTATTATTCCGTAAAATTTTAGTTTATTATAATGGTGTGTGAGCATATCATCACATATGTATTTCATACATTACCACGTTCGCATCATTATGAGTAAGGTTTACAGAGCGAGGATTACATTTTTTTAACAACTCGAAGAAACGCAGACGCAATCAAACAACTCAGGTCCGAAACAATACCGAAATACGACGCGATTGAGCACAGAAATATATGAATTCATCGAAGCAAATCATAATATTATATTATATTAATAAAAGGATATTGTTCGAACAAGTCAAATTTCGTAAACTTAAATATTTTATCGTTGGTTCGGGATAGCCATCTGGATAACAATCAGGGTTGGGCAATATATTTGATACAATTGTATGAAGTTTCGGGTATCTTGTATCGCGGTACATTTTTATTCGATGCATCGAGAATTTCAAAAAATAATTTTATCTATACATTATGCGATACGATTCTGCATTTTAATATAAAAATTAATATTAAATGCAGTATTATTTTAATACAATTTAATATTTATTTTACGAATACAAATTCGGGTAAGTTTACTGGTCACAAGTGATTTTCTGTAGGCTGTAGGTTGTTGGAAATTATTTTTCAACACATTACCTATGGTTATAGGGATGTAAGCTTGAAAATCTCCGCACGATTTTTGATACATTAAGATCATTGTGTTCAAGCGGGACGTCCTCTCTTAAACGTTGTGAAATTACCGAGGTGAAAAAAACAACGTACTGGGAACATACAAATGTATACTACTCACTTACCATAAATTCTGTTGTTATATCCCATCGTAAAAAAAAATTTTGTGTCACCTCATCAGTTATCAGTCCTCTTTTACGCTTCCAAAACTGCTATATAAAATGCAAATAAATGCAATAAAATGCTATACAAATTAGGTATTATCTAAATGAGCGGGGTGCGTGGCCCTCCTCAGCCCAACAACCCTGGTAACAATTATAATATCAGAAACGTTGATCAAACAATTAGCACGGTGTAACATCTACAACGGTTGGAGTAAATTCAATCAGTTACTGATAATCGTGTTTAAGTTACTCCAATCTGGCTATGAAATACGCGTTTCAACATTGGACAGTTGTAGGTACTATTATAGTTCATCTCGAAAATCCCAATAATTAAATATTATATAACGTGACCATATATCATTGTCAGTATGTGTCATGTGATCATTGTTTGTTATAATATATATACCTAATGCCTATGATATAACAAGCAATCACGGTAAAAAGGATAAATGCACATTACGTTAATGGTTGTAAACATAATGTGATTTGGGTTAGGTTTTATCCATTGTTTTGTTTTGAAAAATACAAAAAAAAAAACTAACTTTCAAATTTTATTTAGTGATAAGAACTTGTTACCTATAGGCAGGATGTATTATAATTTTTTTTCTGGTGGAATTCACGTGTACGTTTTTTCACCTGTAGTTTCTTCGGGGGGAATTCACACGTGACATGTCTTACCTGTAGTTAATTTTGTGTGGAATTTACCATTTTCGGGCGGAATTTTAATGCGCCTGTTTGTGAAGATTGTTGTACCGTACCGAGAAATAGAGATCTTAAGCGGCCAGACAATTCGGGATTAACGGTATCGCCTAAACGAGCAGTCGCATCAAACGATTCTGCAAGCAACAAACACATAAATTATTTCGGTTGTACGATAGGTAATGCGTAGGTGTTCCGTGTGCGAGTCAACACTATAGTACGAAACCGTATTGTTTACATATTAAAAACCAAATGTTTAAATTACTCGACCGCACTAGAAAATGATTTCGGTCGTCAGCAGGTACTAAAAGCATAAAATTATTAAAGTGATTGGAAGAACTATTGAATTGTTCGTTTTAAACGAGTTTTCGGTCCCATGAAATAATGAAGCAAAAAAGGTGGACGAGTGGGTACCGCTCTGTTGTCATTCGGTTGTCGAGTGGGTAACTGTAATGGATATCGTGTCAAGTTTAATAAATAAATAAATATCGTCGGACGATATCGAATCATTGTATACGAAACACTGAGGGCGAAGACGGTTTATCAGTCCACATCACCAAGTCTGTTCTGTGATATTATTGCTATTCAATCAATTACTTTTCCTATTGGACATTGGTAGTATAATAACTGTATGTCGATATATTTTTTGCCGAAAACATTGAACCAGAAAATGTCATTGTGTATAGGTATGAAAAATAATAATAATATACTTTAAAAGTATCAAATACCCATGGTAAATATTTTAGAATTACAATAAAAAAACCACTAAACCCGTCATTCTATTTGTTCGAATGTCTAATTTCGCCAAAGTTTAAACTTTAAATAACTATATAAGCAGTGTTAGGACTTATCTAGATAAATTATCCAGATAATTATTTTTTCATCTTTTATCTTATCTAGATAAATAAATGTAAGTTATCTAAGCATTTATTTTAGATAAAAACTTAACTTGTCTAGATAAATTTACAAGATAATTTTTTTTGGAGAAAACTAGCTAGATCTGTTCGAAAATGTTTTATTTTTATTCTCATTATCTGAGGCACAACTTGTACGTAAAATAGCATCCAGGGCTAAAAACATATGACGTTATTCTGAAAAGACGATAAATTATTCCTATTTAGTACTTATTACTTATTAGTAATTAATATTCTGTATTCGGTTAATAATATATTATAATATAATATACCAATTAATTTATGTAATTAGCCTATATTAGTATATTACTGTCGCAACAAATATGTCAAATTCCCAGAACTTTATAAATATTCTTAAGCTATAATTAAAATACGAATAATAGAACAGATGGCAAGTTATAACCACCGCCGTCCCAAACAAAATTCCATAAAATATAATATTATTCATTGAGAAACAAAGATAAACCAGCCGTCTATTCTTTCCGTATGTGCAATGCGTCTGAAATTAGTGACAATTGATAAGTCTGACGAGCAATACATGAGATGCTATTTATATATTTCGGGTTTTATGTTTTATACCATAAATCTATGGACTATAAACAATCGGTAAACCAATTTTAATTGCACATGACTTATAATAATAATAAACATTATGTCGTATACACAAATACATAATCCTCGTAAATATCTTTTCAATGTTGTTAATATTAATAATAATAATAATAGTACGTGACACGAAAAGTGGCCGGTGACACCACCACCAGCCCGGCAAGAATGGCCGTTAGCCATGGGTTTTCTTGTGTGTGTATTATTTTGTGTACTTACATGACGGTATATATATTTTTTTAAATTAGTTGTTCTAATTATAATTTCTAAAATTATCTGTTATTTAAATATTTAGATAATTATCTAGATAAAATATTTTTATCTTTTATCTTTTTGTCAGATGAATTTGATTTGTTTATTTCTAACTAAAAAACCGTAGAAGTCGCTCTGCTGCGGGTGTCGAGTGTACTTCGGCCAGCGTGTACCACTGTGCTGTACATAAATTGCCAAGTGGATCACCGTAATGGATATTGTGTTAAGTTTGAGTTCAACGATATCGAATTCTTTGTAGGTGTACGAAAAACGATTCTGAGGGCAAATACGGTCTGTCAGCCACGTCACTATAAGCGGTGTTTCCGAATTGCGGACAAAATGACTAAAACCATGTGAGTTGCGGACGAAATCTAAAAAGGTAACATACGAATTGCGGACACAAATATAAGATAAGAAATTTCCTATTATTATTTTTGATATAGCGATCGTGGACGTTAGGTTAGGTTAGGAAATTACTGTTTGATATACAGGCTGTTTCAAAAACATTTTTACCACAAGATCTATAAAAACTATGACGATAAATAATGACGATAATCTATAGATATTTTATAAACAATTTCTTCCACAAAATTAAAACAATAAATAATTCAACAACATTTTAAAAATAACGATTGCTCTTTTGCAAGACACAAATAATTTTAACCCCACCTACCAATTTTTTTGATAGCTAGTCCTAAGTCCTGAAAAAGTGGTGAAGGGAAATATTTGTGTCCACAACTAACGTGGTTTTTATTAAAAAAAGCTCTGTACGCAATTAGTATTATGACAACGAAACTCGTGTGCGCAATTGTTATGTTATAATTCCTGACCTAAATAATTCGTCCGCAACTAGTATGTGTCCACTATAAGTGTATAATTAGTACGATTACGATGATTATTATTTAATAATATACTCACTGTAATATGGGCCGATAGACCGTATACGGTCAAAATGGATTTTCGTTCACAATAGTTTTATAATATATACCATTTAATTAACCATTACCAACTCGAGATGAACGACTTAATTGTTTTCTTAATTCACTCATTTTTTGAGATTATAAGCTTAGAAAAATGATTAAATACGGTGGAAAAGCACAACGACATGTTATGTTGTATTAAGTTTTTAATATAGTTATAAATTTAAGTACGTATAGCAATAAGAAATGCATATTATAAAAACTAGATTAAGAAAACAATCAGAGGTAACAAGTAACATTCCAAAACTTATCGTACAATATTCAATAGGCTAAGTAACAATATAGAATCATGCATTCCACCAAACTAGGTTTAGGTTGACATGACAATTATGTAATAAATAACAATTAGTATAATATTGTTACTCATAGTCAAAACCATAAATTTACAAAACTTGCCGAATAGGTAATATTTATTATTATTATTATTATTATTATTAATATTTATTTTTATATATTTCATCTGAAATATTCATGTTAAAAAATATCAAACATCCGAGTGGCTTTGAAAATAATATTCTACCGCCTTTCCTGGTAAGGGAAAATTCCCAAGTCTCCTTCGTGCCGTATATTGAATAAAATCGATTTGTATGTTTATCAACGGTTGGATGTTCTATTTTCATAAATATAATATTTTTCAAAGTAAAATAAAACCTAATTCGTATGTTATGGCAATACACCCGACGAATGCAATGGAATTACACAAATTGATTTTCAAATTTAATTTCTGATTTTGATATATTTTACGCAATTAACGCTATATTAATTACCTACAATTGTATTTGCTCATATAAAATAGAGTTATAAAATAAAGATTTAAACTTCATACGTTCACGACAAAATACTATAGACATCTAAATGAAATAATATAATGTGTGCGGTGAGACACAAAAATCCAAAACATTATCAATAATTTAAAATTGAATTATAAGACACCTACGGTTTGACGACGACCAGCTCCCTAAACAACAATGACGTAAAATAGGTATGCGTATTATTATGAGTAAATTCCAAGTAAAAAAGCAGTGTTTAAAATAAAATGGTGTATCCAAATTGTGTCCGGATTAGTCATCGGGCTGTCTATAAAGGGTATATATTATTATATCCGAATTGGTTCTCGAGTAATATTAAAATCATTTTCAATTTTCCTTCCCACAGACTTGGAACATTCTATATTTCATTGTAGGTGGCCTATGGTAACGAATTGTGTTTTTTCCCCTCAAAACCGAGCCTACAAAACTAGTGGTTTTACAATGGTGATTATTTTTTTCATTTTTTTGTATAAAAAATGTCTACCAGAAGGAGGGCTTTGATTTCAACATAATATAATGTCTTGTCTTTTAGCGAATTGGATCAAGATAGTACTTTAGAGAGGTAATTTTTCGATTTTCTCAAATAGTTGTTTAATGCCACGGAAAAAAAACCGCTAAAGACGGGGTTTTAATTTCTAACGTTTTGCTTATCACCATAGAAATGAATAAAAAATAATAATATTCAAATATTAATTCAACTAACAGGCTATCATAAATAAATAATAACAATATAAAATATCCAGACCGACAAACCGTCTCCGCTCCGAATCGTTTTTCTTATACAATGATATTATATCATTGAATTCAAGTTTAATACGATCAATCATACGTTGACCCACTTGTAACCTACTGTACAGCAGAGTGACATCCACTTACCCACTTTTTTTTTTACAATGTATTTCATTATTTTCGTATTTTTTTTCTACTTATTTAACTGTTTTTATACGCACGCGTAAATAACGATGGGAAATATTATGTTATATAATGTTCATAATAAATAAAATTATTAGATTGCATTTCAACTTTTTCGTAAGTCCATAACGGAAACCAATTCGTATGTGTGCCGCCTAGAATAACGGGAACCAATAAGAATGTAAATTTTTAGGTAGATATTATGGAAACGATTCAGATGCAGACAAACAAAACTAACTTACTGCAATCTTTCAAAGCAAACAGTGATCACAGCGTTTTTGTCAAGCAACGATTTTATTAAATAATTCCAATTGTGGTGCAATGTTATTATTCCTTATAAGAAAAAAATGTCTGGATAATAAAACACAGTTCCGAAATTGTCACTTACTACCATTCATATTATCTAATTTTCATTTTTTTTTTCAGATTGTTTACAGAATTTTTCCTTAGCAGTTTTTTAGTATACCAATAATATACCATAGTATCACGTGTTTATTTTTACATCGAATTAATTTTCTATGTGTAATTTGTGTTTTAACGATTTACATGGTTAATTCATTGAATAAAACAATATATTATAGATTTCGTAGCGCTGGGTTTTCATCTGTAAATACTCGGTATATAATTCTAAAACTATAAAATGTTTCAATTACAGATTACCTAATTAAAGCACTTTCTACTTTCTATGCTTACTATATAGCACTATATAGCACTTATATAAGTGCGGTGATAAAGACGCCGGCGGTGAGTGAGAGCAAGTGAAAAACGATTTCAGCAGTCGAGTAGAAAATCGTGACAAAGTTGTAAACTATACAAACCCAAAGTTCGGTCGATCGTCTGTAATTAAGCGTATGCAGCTGTTAAAAAAGTTTTCATGTCGAAGAATGTTTGTATTGAAACCACAGAAATCTTATTAAATTTAAAACGACTTCGGTAAAAAATCAAACTGGAATATTTTTATTGGATATCTCAAAATAAAAACAAGCCAATATTACAAAATATATTTTTAAACGGAGATTGACGAAATGGTTTATTTTTTTAAAATAAATGTTTTCAGCTTTAGAGCAGTATGGTATTCATCAATGAAATATTAAACCAGAGAGATTTATAGTCTAAATCACCAGGAAAAATGAACCGCACGACTACGGTGTAGCGAAAATGCCTATCCATGACGCCGTGTTATCATAATATCGTAATATCAAAAATAATAATAACACACTATTTTGTATTGAAACCACAGAGATCTTATTCAATTTGAAACTACGAAGGGAAAAAATCGAAACGGGATATTTGTATTTCATTATAATACTATGATCTCAAAATAAAAACAAACGAAATTACAGATATTTTTAAACAGTTTTTGACGGAATTGATTTTTTTTTAATAAATGTTCATCAATCTTTGAGGTGTATTGTGTATCAACGAAAATAATATAATAATGACTTCTTAATAATTTGTCTGTATTATATGTATTATAATGCAAACAAGTCACACCTTAGGTATATTTAAAACAATAATTATAATAATAAACACAATAAAAAAGAACGATCATTAGATATTTTAACAATGGTAAATAGTATAATAATTATAAATAGTTATTTTAGGTCTGTGAACCGATTTTCATCCGAACAATGTATTTAAAAAATATTATATATATATTAATTTGTATTAAATATTATACTAAAAAGGCTTCGTATCAATATAAATAAGTGAAGTTCATTTTAAGTTTAATTGACACCAGTTTATATAAGGTCAGGTGGGGTAAGAGCCTAACGGGGCTAGTGCCTAATTCGGTTATAAAAAATATAATAATTCAATTTTAAAGTTTATTTCATGAAAACTACAGAGTTTAGAAATAATCGAATGTTGTGTTATGTTGGCTACACTGTAAAATATCAAACACAGCAGTTATCACTATCCGAAGAGGTAATCAGTTATTTACTCGTATTTTTTTTAATCGACGATAATTCAGTGGACCTGTTAGTCCATCAAAACTGCTCAGAATTATTTAAAATTAGGTACCTAAGTAAATGTTATTTTATGTTTGTAACATTATTTCATATACAAATTATGCTAATCATTTGATACAAATGAGTATTAGCCGATTATGCACTTCCCACGTACAAAACTTCACATGGGGAATGTGCGACATGATTTATGGGGAAAATGCGACATGCATTGTCGCACTTGACCCATTCATATTTATTTTGAATTCAATGTGGTTTTTTTATTTATTTAGGTTTTAAATGAAAAAATGGTTCGAAACTACGTACGAAAAAGTGACAGAGGAGCTACTTATTCAAAAGAAAATTTCTGAGTATAATTAAGAGATACAATTTTTTTTTTAGATTTTATATTTTTATTTGTTTTATATTATTTAATAAACTAACTCAAAAGTCTGAGTATTGTTAAGAGATCTATGTTTTATTTTTTATTTTTTGTTAAATACTTAAAAAGATTTTATAAAAATTGTTTGTGACTAAAATATGTATGTTTTAAAATACCTATACAGGTTTTAAGTATGTTATTAGTTAACAATTACACTTTTAATACATGTTATTATAACAATCAACACTAAAAAAAAAACTAATGGTCTGTCAAATTTTGATAAATTAAAATAATTAAATTCTTTGAACGGAATTTTTTTACAGATTTTCATTAGTTTATGGCACTTGCCCCGGCTAAGGAATAGCTAGTATACAACTGTATAAAAATTACTGATTTTGCTCTTACCCCGGTAGCAGGGAAAGTGCAACATTTTTTTTTTTCATTCAATAATTATTTTTCAACCAAAAAAATTATCAAAACACTTTTTTGAATACAAATTTGAATTCCTGATACGTTCATTAATATATAAAAAAAAAACAATGTTCCTAAAAAGAATACAGTAAGATATATGTTCCATTAAACTGAGATTTTGCAAAACGGCGTTGCTGTTACCCCACCTGACCTTAGTATATATTATCTAAGTTTTATTTGAGCCTTAGGTATTCAAATAGTAGTCAAAATTGTTTAAGGAATATAAGAAGGAATAAAAAAAATAATAAAAAATCATATAATTTCAATTTTTTTGAATAATTCATTCTAAGCTATAAAAAAAGAAAGCGGTGTGCCTCGACCTGTTACAAATTTGATATTATTTTATCCTATCAATTAAATGAAAAAAAAATGTAAAATGTAGAATAAAAATATTATGATGATCGAGATAAGTGTCACCAACTCACCAATGGGTAACTCTTTTTATTTAACTGCTTCGTGTCCCCATACCTTTTCTCAGTCTATATACTATAATACCTTATCGTGCATTGTATGTTGTACTGTGCATTTCAAATGAAACAACAATAAATAATATCGTTTAGACTACACTTGGACATCAAAATTCGGTTACCCACTGTCAAAAACTTTATTCGAATTCATGGCAAACTAAATATAATATGAATAACAATCGAAAACGCGACGTATGATTAGGGATACTTGGACGTTGGTACCCGCGTCACAATATAGTCATTGTAGCGATGCGTTTTATTACGATCGTATAAAAAGGCAAAAAAAAATAAATAATATGTAAACGTATAATATTATTTGGTCAATATCAATACCACGAACAGTATTGTCGACGGGCGGTCTCTTCTCGAGTACAACACACGTGCACGTGTCTAGTGCCATAAAATTCTCGGTAAAATAATTTGCTTCTCCGGTAACAAAATTGTTACATCGTTGTTATTACTAAGTACACACACCCTCGTCGTAGGGGCACAGAATAATTCGGGTTTTGAATTTAAAATTGTTTTCGCTTTTTTTTCTTTCTATAAATGTCAATACAATTTATTCGTTGGGTAGGACGGCTTGAAAATGTTATTCAAGGTCCGCAATCAGTTGTTATACCTAGTAACAATATTGAAAACTATTGTAGATAGAAAATTTAATGCACGATTTTTTTTTTATAAGCATTTAAAAGATGGTTTTTTTTTTTAAGATGCTGAGAAACCACTAGATTCGGTTTTACAATCGTGTTTATTTTTTTTTTTTATCCTGTGTACGAAATTTCTACCAGAAGGTGTGCTTCGATTTCAACATATGGTATCTTATATTTTAGCAAATTGGATCAACATGGTACTTTAGAGAGGTCATTTTTTGACTTGCTCGATAATTATTTATTTCCGCGAGAAAAACCACCGACAAATTACGAGAAACCGCTAAAAACGGTATTTTAATTTCTAACGGTTTGTTCATCACCATAGCGACGAATAAAAAAAATATGATATTATAATATTAATTAAACTTACAGGCTATAATAAATAATAACAGTATAAAATAATATCCAGACTGACAAACCGTCTCCGCTCAGAATCCATTTTCTTGTACAATGATATTTTATCATTGAATTCGTGTTGAATACAATCCATTATACATTGACCCACTTGTAACCTACTGTACAGCAGAGCGACATCCACTTACCTTCATTTTTTATAGAGATATCTTAAGTTTGAATTCGAACGAAGAATAACAATTTCGGTTATTTTGTTGTAACTTAAACATAATACTCGCGGGCACTGGAAACTTTCAAAGTATATTGTTATATTGTATGCACACAATGACGCTGTCAAAAGCAATTGTTTCGGAAAAAATAATCCAACCTACTGTACTAATGTCTGATAGTAAAATAAATTACTTAAAGAGCGTCGGAGCTGGTGCGTTTTTAGTACAAAAACATGTCTAACAGAATAGACTCTCGCGGCCTGTCGAATGGTCAGATTAAGTTAATTTTTTTTTAATTTAAAAGAATTGAACACTTTTGCAGATACAAAGAACGATGTCTAAATCTGATACATCAATGATGCGTTTTCCTGTGAATCTTTTTTGCTCGGAACGATTTTTCGTACAAAACGATTTTGTTTACTTGAAATCAAATTTAACAAAACAATAATCTATTACAATGACCACTCTAGACATCTACTGTACAGTAGAGCGACACCCTCTTGTCCACTTTTACTGTATTAATTCGGGTAATAATTTCCGATTTTTGGTACAACGTGACCTTCGGCTTTATGCACGTCGTTAAAGCTATTGTTTTGAACAACACGTTTGCCAGTTATAGAATTTTTACATGGTTGTTGAAGGAAAAGTCAATTTAATATACATTCGAATCTGCAGTTAAACATAACAGTCCAAGGTGTTCTTAGAAGGCATTTTTGTGCCAATGATTGGTTACGCTGCGAGTACCTATTTCCCTCAAATTGTATAAATGTTAAAATTTGTCGTAGTTACCATTTACCGAGTGCCCTGTGGCCCTGTACCAATATTTCTTTTTATCAAATGAGAGTGAGAATCAACCATTTTTAACTGTAAATCATTAAGCAGATATCGTACGTATGCAACTAAATAGGTAGTTGAAAATATGTTCCATAAGTAAATTATCTAAAAATTTAAATAATTACAATTTTGAATAAATGCATTGTCAAAAGAAAAATTGGTGGAGGAGGTGCAAACCTGGCGAATCATACTGGATAAATATTACTTTTGTATATAATTATTGATAATATTATTTATATATTCGTTAAAAGTCATTAGACATTAATATACCAACCTAGTAGAAATACGTGTATGGGAAAGATCCACAGAGATTAATATGTAGACAATTTGAAATCTACCTCCAAAAAAAAAAAAAAATTGTTCCTAGTTTCGCCCATCAACACGATATAAGTTGTTAATATTATGTTAACATGGTATAGGTACTACCGTTCCAATTTATAACCATATTATGTTAAATGCGGTTGGTTTAAAATATTGTTGTTGTAAATAATGGCCCAATGGTGGTGCCTAAATGTTTTATGTTTTCGTTGTTATATTATTTAGGTTTACCTATTTATATTGGATTTTGACGATCTCACAGTCACAAAATAAATAATAAAGAGATAAAATACCGTCGTTTTTGCACTAAGTTCGCTATAAACAATTTATACACAATTCATTCATTTGATTAATTTTTCTTACACGGTTTAGACTTAACACTTTTTACATACAAAAAAGCACCGGGGAGAACCATATCAAGCCCGTTCAATTACCGATTTCCACGGGCTGTGCGAGATTTCTAGACACTGAAAATCGACTTTTAACACTCTCGCCTTGGAAACGAGGACCGCCAAAGCCAAAATCTTTATTAACTCCTCAAACTTTTGAGTTTCAATGGATTATGAACATTTGACCAACAGGCGTGACTTAGATAATTTTAACGACATTTTCTTCGAAATCGTCACTCACTCTTAGCTAGTGATTTGCTAACAGCAGGCGATTCCATTTTCCTCCAAAACGAGATACGGTTTTCCTCCATTGTCCGTTTTCCTCTACAAAAAAAAAAAAAAAGATCGGTTTACATTTTCCTCCACATTATTTTAGACTAAAATTATGTCTACTTTCCTCCAATATTTTAGCCAGTGCTGTAGTATTACGTTCCGTGTTATAAAGGTAGAGTAATGCTAGGATCCATGGCTTGCAAACGTTATAATAACGTTATATTTGACAAAAAACGATGGAAATTTGTAAACGTAATTAAAACGGAAAGCGGTAATCAAAAATAATTAAATACATCAAAACAAAACATAACGATTAACAAAATATATTATTATATATCATTAAACAAAACGTAACGCGAAAAGTAATTTATAGAATATCATTAAACGAAAAATAACAAACGTAATTTATAGAATATCATTGACCAAAAAATAACGCAAAACGAAATATTTTAAAATCTATTTATTTGTTAGAATTGATTATATTATATTTCGTATACGGGCCGTTATTATTATACAGCTATTATTTTTTAAATTGTAACACTATTTTAAATAAAATAACAAAAACGCAAAACTTGTGTAACGTTTTAAATTTAAGTTCTAAAATATAACGATAAACGCAAAAATTGCGTAACGTTTTAATTGTAAATAACATATAACAGAATTTTTTTTCGAATAGAAGCCCCGCTAGGATCACATTTTCGGTTGATATATTCTGGTACCGGCTATATCTATATCAGCTGTCGATTAAGCCTGATAAAGAATATTTTTGATTTTTCGATATGCATAAATTATTTTCATTAACTATTTTATTATTTATTGGAGGAAAATGGTCGAGAATTATTTTTATTTTTTTGGAGGAAAATGTCTACGGCCGCACCAGCAGCTAGTGACAAATAAATAATAAAATTACATTAAATATATAATATGTATCGTCGATTTTTCATTAAGTTTATTATAAATAATTTATAAATTACTCTTACAGAATGATTTAATCAGTTTTAACGAATGATGTGCACATTATCCATCTCTGAATACTATAAGCAAAGACAAGTTATTATCATACCTACAAAATAAAAAAACAAACAAAATATGAGAAAGTATATAAGTAATACAAGAATATGAGTCTACTTCGTTCCTCTCTAATCAAAGATTCAGGTATACTGTTTAACTCAAAACTACGATTCAACTACCATTAACAATCCAAAATAAAGTTCTAACAGTGCTTGCGGTGTGATTAAACGGAATTACTCCGATTTTAACGATCCTTTTACCTTCGGATGCTTTTACACCTAGTACATTTATCCACTATTTACTTGAATATACACCGTAAGTCTGGGAAAATAATTGCGTTGAACATAATATTCAAAACAAATTCCCTCGATTTATATGCTACAATTCCAATACAATATTGAAGACTCCCCACACTGATGACAAAATCATTTTGGGAATCTTAAAAATGGGTTTTTTTTAAATGCACATGGAAAAACTGCCTACAACCTTTCCCCCCTCAAATTATAATCTATTTAAGGAGTTTCCGCACTACCGATTTTTTGGATCAATATACACGTTCCAAAGTGCTGACATGAGATTTACATCGAAAACAATTTTCAAAACATAATTTAATTTATAATGTCATCTGTTTTGAACACTATGAGTCAGTATTTAAAAATGAATAATTTTTAAGAATAATAATTTAAAAATTTGGGATAAAGTATTCAAAGTTGACTTAACAAAAAAAAAAAATGTTTTCAAAATTATCGTTGGCGGAAACTCAAGTCAGTAGGTCGGAACACGCGTATATAGATGTATTTCACCCCGAAAAACGGCAGTAGTAGTAGTAAGACACCGTTAAGTGCAAAATGAGTATTTATAAACGGTAATAAATAATAATTTTCGCACTTACAACACTTGCATAAAAATGTAAGTATCGTAATAATTTCCCGAGTACCTACAGACATTCTGCGAATGGAAATATGAAAATTTATTTTTCACAACCTGGCTGTTGAACATTTTAATTTTACTGCATCGCTTATTTTCATTAAACTTATTTCTTTTAATTTACAATAATTGAATCACAGATTTATTAAAAGTGGAACGTTAATTTATGCCGTTTCCGTACAATTTAAAGAAAACAAATTAAGAATTACGAATTAAAAATAACTTCATTGGAACCCGAGCAATTTTTAATTCCGAGAGTTTAATCTAAAAAAAAAAAAATGTCAACAATTAGTGTAAAGTCATTAATTAACAAAAAAAAAAAAAAAAATGATAATAATTAACTATTTAGATTTGCGTGGAGATATTGAAATGTGTATTGGTAGACGGGAAAACACGCCTAAGAATAGATATGAAAAAAAGATTCATCAACGTCAGTGCCCTCCCTAACCATAACCAACGATGTCGTCGTTGTGCGACAAGAAGACACTTTATTATATTTTTGCGACTCCTTTGGACGTTTTAAAGGAGTCATTTTTTACGTCAGTATATTATATTGTTGTTTATAAACATAATCATCGCCATCGCAGCAATAACGCGCTGTTTAATTTATTTTTATTGGAACCACTCGACATAGACAACCGTTCCAACACTTGGACTAGTGTTGTTTTCCCCACGAAAAACCAAATAAAACAATGCATTTCGTCCGATGCGTTCGTGCCGTGGAAAGCCGTTTATAAAACCCGGCGAGGGAGAGTAATAGTATGACGCATCGCTAGGGCGTTTTTCGTTTCTAGGAACCTGTCATTTTCGATATCGTCGTTTTGGTTTTTATTTCCGTTATCATCCCATATAATATTATTATTTTCAGACCTGGCCTTTGATCACCATCGGGCGTCGACACGGGACTAAAAAACATCAAACAAACCGGAAGCGACTTTCGTTTCCTCGCCCCTCGCATCATCAGAAGACGATTTGATCGTGGATTTTTTTTCGCCATTTTTTTCCCCGCCACCTGTGTCTATTATTTTGGTTTACGGTTTTTCTCTTCGATATTATTATTATTTATCCATCACGATTTCCAATTACCACTGTGTCTGACGTATATCCGGGGTCACGACTGTCTTTTCCGTCCGTCCGTGACTCGGTGACGTCAATTCGTATATTATGAGACGCGCAGTGCTCACCCGTCGTACTCGTCTTGTATATCAGCGGTTCTCGACCTTTTTATATTCGCGCACCACCTACACAGTTCGAACATTTTTTTACGTACCGCCCGACCATTTTTTCGCTTTTTTTTTTTCGCTCATCAATAATGTATATACGATTATGTTATATGTTGAGAATTTTCAGAACCAAATTTTACAACGAATCCGAATTTGTAAGTGACCATCGTCATAATATATACGATTCGCCTGTGTTCTCTGTTTTTTTAGTATCTGAGTTTTCCGCTTTCTGAATATATTTTCATTTTTACTTAATTTGATGTCACAAAAAAAAGTACGAAAAAAACTACATAAAAAAATATAAAATATACTATTGATGCAAACAACTCGTATGGCACTCGTGAATAAACTGAAAGAACTTACGAAACTAATGTGAAAACGCATTATTGTGTAATAACAATACGCTTTATCCGTTTATCGGATATAGTTTATCGATTTATATATTACCCATGTCCTATACTAAAGAGATTATCTTCATCTTAATTGCTACGATTACAAACGACCTCCACACCTCCAAATAAAACAAATAATATTTAATGTTACATCACAACTCTGTATTGTCTCAAGTAACAACTATTAACATTAATTAAATTAGCAGATATTTATTTTCTAATATTGCGAATAAATATATTATATTCAATATTGGTAATCGATTGATAAATCGTTTTTTTTTAATATTTCCCAAACATTAGCTAATAACATTGAACGAATAAAGATCGTGGATTTATTTGTCAATTTTTCACAATTATTCAAACCATTAAATTATCCAATACTATGAATATAATATAATATATTGTCCATTGTGTTTATATTTGTTCAATCAATTTAAATATTTAATTTACTTCACTAATTTATAATAATATGCATATTATGTGTTTGAAATATTCCAGTTTCCTAACATAATATCATCATACGCTTAAATCTCTTTATAGAATAGATTAGCTCTTAGCTATAATAGCAAAACAATTATCACATTAATTTCAAACCGAGTGATATAATTGTAATCGCAAAATTAAATAATTTTATAATCGGTGAAGCACCTATATATTTGTACTTTGTGTCATTTTATATTTCATATTTTCGTAAATGATTAACGAGATAAAATTGAAAATACCTCTATGGAATTATTATCACAAATAATGTACTACTGTACCATTAGATCGAGGTAGTCGATCACTCACTAGTCACTGAGTACCTGTATTAGTTGATTTAAAATAATATAACGTATAAAATAAATACTTGCAGGTAAGTAAACCATTTTTCTTAGTTTGTTTTTAATACAATATCTATGTATGATAATTAATGTTCATATGGTAGTATATGATAGTAATTTAAACTATTAAATAAGTATAATATATTATCATGCACGTGTATATTTACTATAAACAAGTTTAATGTACCGTATGAAATAAATGAATAATAAAATAAATATTCGTTTATTTTTGATCGTTGTCAAAAATGTAATAATATACGTCATGCTAGTCGAATTAAATTTATTTTATAAATATTTTACTAGAAATACTTGTCTTAAAGTCTTTTTAATTATTTACGCTAGAATGTTAAAAATAGTACAAACAATGTTTGTGTATTGAAATGTTTTTTTTTCTTAATAATCACGAAGAGTTATAAGGTGCATTACTGATATTCCGCCGAGTCAATCAAAAAGGGCTGTGGAAAGAAAATATATACAATACACCTCGCAAGTAATATCGTAATGTACACAGCACGCGTAACGTGTGTTTATCGAAGCCATATTTATAAAGTTAATATTTTTTTTCACCTAAAACCATTATAACATATGTTTATAATGTTTTTCCACCACATAAAGCACTACAAAATGAGTTTTATTCGTTTAATATAATACTCGTACCTATATATTGTACGAGGATAATACGTTAACATTTCTACGAACGATGTGGTTTATTTTCACCGTTATTTACTTAACATATTTTTTTAAGTAAATAATGTGATGATCAAATAGGTTTTCTGTGTTTTTTTCTCTCCATAAAATCACAGAAAATGATAAATGTTTGACTTTAATTTAAACAAATAGATTTCTTGTTCACAGTGATGAAATGGTTGTATACGAGCATACGACTGATACTACGGGAAAGGTCACGTTTTAACGGGTTCCTTTAAACTTTTTATTAAGTTAAAAAAAAGTTAATTTTTTTTTTTCGCATATTTTATTTTTTTACAAACCCTGAAACCCAAAACTAATTTTTGGACTGTGACTAGAAAAAATGTTTATACCCTATACAGTTTATTATTGAACTTCATTGAAGTTTTCATTTCTAAAAAAAGAACAGTAGTTACCTTACCTATATATAATAAGTAGTAAATAAATACCTAAAAATAATGAATTAATATTATTTAATCAAGCCTTGAAAACTGATACTATTTTTAAAATTTAGTTTAAAATTTTTAAAAATTAACTTAACCTATTCTGTAAAATGAAAATCAACTCGTTGATTTCACGTTAATTAAAAAAAGAATTTAATAAGTTAATAGTTAAGTTAATGAATATCCAAAAGTAACTAGTTAAGTTAAAAAGTTAAGATAAAATTAACTTTTTAACTCGTTAATGCCCAAGCTTGGACTTAGGACTGTCCACATATTAATATTATGTAGGTAAAGGTTAAAAATTATGCTTTTTTGTAATAAAGCTACTTTTATTTTTAATCAAATACCTTTTAATTTTTGAATAGTCATGGTAGAATAATGAATAATATTATAATAATAAAAATAATGATTTTTTTTAATTCAAAATATAAAATAAAATGTAATATAACAATAAAATATTAACAGAAATAAAAACGAAAATACAATCACTACACGTATACTCTGCGGTTATTGCGGTGGATTACTGAATGCCGTTGATACCGACTAACAAGTAACGAGTCGATATCCGTCCATATCAATAATATAACATCAGTTTTATCACAGTTTCTATCTAAATGACAATTTAGTTAATTTTATATAGCCGTACTTATAAAGATGGGAAATATGTTAAATAATATTATGAGATTGTATTTTGACTTTTTCGAAAGTGTTTATCAGGAACCAATCCCGATGTGTACCGCCTATCTAGAATACCGGGAACCTATTCGGATGTGTGTTGCCTGGATTGTCGGGAACCAATTCGGATGTCGATTTTCAGGTATGGGAACCAATTCAGATGCAGCCAGTTTTATAACTAAGGTTAGGATAGTTTATGCGTATGCGCTAAACAATGAATAAATATATTTTACGCACTAAAAAAATATGCACAAAAGAAAAAATGAAAAATATGCGTTCAATATGTTTATAAATTGTATTATTCAATAAAAATTTAAGAAGGTGTATAAAAAAAATATATAATTATTAATTACGACTACAATAAATGTTGATAAATGTACAATAAATTAACATAAATGTAATCAAGTACAAGTATAAAATATGTCTAACTAAGAGAGTTGCATTAAACAACAAATTATGAACATCGCGGTTTTTAGATTTTACAATCGTCGAGCTCTATCGAACAGTCAATGTATATCTCTGAATAGCAATATAGAAAAAATATAAATAGGCGATAAATTTTTTTAAATCCATACAATTTAGAGGCATAACATCTCAATATCAGTTTTGGAAAAAGTGGAAATATATAAATATCTTGGTATTACATTAGATTATAAATTAAAGTGGACATGTCATATTAATAGTTTAATCTCAAATTTACGTACATTTTTCTTTATTTTTAAAGACGTTAAACGCTATACTTTAATATTAAGGCGAAGAGAATCATTTACATTGCTTTGGTTCAATCTATTTTTAGTTACTGAATAATGTTTTGGGGTCGTACTTACAACATACGCCTCGAGAAACTAAAAGTCACAATAAATAGTATTATTAAATTTCTACTGAGCAAACCCAAATCTTCTAGTACAAAGCTTTTTTTTTAATGAACTCGATGTACAAAACTTTGATAAAATATTTTGTACCAATGTATTATTACTATTATATAATCATAAGCATATTTTGACCAATGTAAATCATGATTATAATACCAGATATAAACGTAATATTAATATTGTTTCGAATAATAATACAACTTTTGATTCTCATTGTACTTGAAATGTAGGATCAAATGTATATAAAAAATTGAGTATTAATTTATTTAACTCTAAGAGTGTTAGGGAATCAAAATTTGTTTGTATAATCTTAACTTCGATATTATTTAAACAAATCTTAACTCGTATTTTGTTAAATTTTTATACCTTGCTTAATCTTAAATTTTTTTTATGCTTTCTGACATTTTTGGCATAATGACATGTACACTTAAATTATAATCTGAACTCTACTCTCCCAATACAAGCTATGCTTACTGGGAGTGTTGCATACTGTCTATTGTTTTATTTTTGAAATGTATCGTATTCATATTTGCAAAATAAAAATTATTATTATATTTACTATTAATAAATAACGGGTTTTATATAATATATTTATGCGGTGGCGCGGCGAACTTCATTAACTTATGAGGCACAACAATTCATATTAGTAATTATAAATACTTATATAAATAATTACGTATTTACTTAAATGGTAACTGAGAATGATTGGCTTAGTCTTAGCGTGTACTTAATAAATTATTTGCTATATGTGAAATGCCCTAGTCTCCAGGACACCCGCCACCCTTTAAGCTGAGGCACGTGCCTCAATTAAAGTCCTTCGTCACGCCACTGTATAATACAGTGTTTTTCAACCTTTGTATAATGGCGACACACTATTAAAATATTTCATACTTTGCGACACATAGTAAAAAAAATAAGAATAATAGGTAGTATTAAATATCTATAACATATAAACTTAAAAACAACAAAGAAAAATATAATATAAAACGGCATTTTAATGAGAAATTTGTGACTGATATTTCTTACATAATGTATCAATCCGTGGTGAAATCTTCGATAAGGCGACTCTTAACTCCTCTTCGACATTAATTAATCTTTCCCTTTTTTTTGTTTTTAATTTCGTTCAAAGCAGAAAAAGCTACCTCGCACAAATATGATGTTACGGAATGAGCCAATTTTGTTAAACTCGGATATTCTTTTTTTGTGTAAATCCAAAATTGACCTAGCTCGAGCTCATTAAATTTCATTTGAAGAGTGCGATAGTTTTTTAATTCAGCAAGTTCTTCTTCCTCTTTTAATGAAAGATGTGTGGTTTCTAAACTATTTTTTCGTCACAAATAAAACAATAAGGAATAGGACAATGTTCGTCGCCCAAAAAAATCCTAATTTTAAATAATTTTCATTGTATTGACGATATTTACCTTTGAATTTTTCAGAAGGATTTTCTGATTTTTCTTTAAAACTTGACGATGCATTTACAGAAGGTGACGAGTTTTTTCTGTTTCCAAATTGTCTTCATCTGTATTCTTTCTTACTACTTGTATTTTTTTAATCAAAAATGTATCCATTTTATTTTAATTAGTAGCAAAAAATTATTATTGTTAGTAAATTAAGAAAATAGGTCTATTCGACTATAGAAATAAATGACAACTGAGCATACAAATAAAGTGAGTTATAGATACGGTGCATGTTTTCAGTATAAATATACTATACGTATTCACTGTTTAAAAATAAACGAAAATATCGAAAAACCAACATTTATCGATTGAGGGGATTACACACTATAGGCGATTCGAACGCGATTAATCATTCAAAATTACGATAATAATAATAACCCAACGGTAATAATAATATTTATTTTATGTCGATAGCTGATAATCTATTTTTATTCATCATGGAAATTATATCAAATACCTATGAATTTTTGAAAATAATTAATGGTGTTAATGATGTTTGGACATTTTGTCATTTAATTTTAATACTTCACGCGACACATTTGGACTTGCTCAGCGACACACCGGTTGAGAAACACTGGTAAAATATATGGTGATCATGGTTCTATCGAGGATGTCCGATTTCTACGTGTGACAGTCTGGCCGTTGTTTATTATTCTATTACGTTTTAGTTGATTTGTTATAATTATGTGTGAGCGTATCATTACAGTACACTGCTGGTACCGTAATTCGCTACAACACCAAAATAAAGTATTTATGTGCATTAACTGCATGGATCCCAAATTAAACAACTTAATTAAAAATGTTTTGATAACTATATTGAGATATATTTTGTGAGTATTGGAAAGCAATATTGCCAATTGGTCATTTGTGTGATCAGCCGAATTTAATTGAATAACGATTTAAGCACATGTTCCAATTATTAAGTTCCCCCTATCCCAATTATCACGAACAATTTAATTCTCTATACTTGATAGTTTTTCAAATTGTATACGTTCCAATATTTTAGTTTTACAATACATTTCATGGTCGATTTCAAGACAAGAAAAATTGTTTGTAATAGTAATTTTGTGTTTATTAACTTAGGTAAATAAAATTTACATCAAACACAAAGTATTTCGTTTCGTATATAACAACACTGGGTTCCAAAAATTGTGAAATATGACACTGTCAACAAAATCATAAATACTCCCAGGAACAAAAATTGTATCAAATGAGTATAAACCATAGGGAACATTTGTGAATCATTAACCATACTCATTTAACTGCAAATAGGTCAATCCGTACATAGACGACAATACTCTAAGAAAAGAACACATTTGGTAACACCCCAAAATGAATAACTTTCCCGAAATACAATTTTAATGTTTCGCATTTGTATTTTAATTATTTTTGTGAGTGATAACAAATCGTTAATACTTTAGGTGTGAATCATAGTTATCGGTTCTAACAACATGATAATATGGTTAAATTCCATTATGCCAACATTAAACAAAGATCACATAGTGTTCATGATAATATTATAAAACAAATTTGTCATCACTCGGCTCAAAAATTTCCAAATTATATAAAAAGTTCCAATAGATACCTGAACGTTGAATATCTACAAATTATAGTATTAGTATTAATACGAACAAATTGACGAGACAATTATGATACATCGCCAGTGTGTCGTAGCAAAATATCGAGTAAAAAATTGTTCGAATATTTAATATTCTCAATAAAAATGTCAGCTCATTAAAAATGTTGTTGTAAATTATTATTTTAGATTATAATTTCACTTAGTTATGTAAATGCACAATAGGTACATTTATGGGGTGTGTCGAAGCAAATTTGCGAAAATTCGCTAATAAATTGACATTTAAGAGCTGCTGAACAATCTCACCTACTGTAAGGTTTTTTTCGTCTTAATCCGTCTCTGAATATGTAACGGAACAAATATACACTATACTAAAACGGCCATTATCATGGCCAACACATATCACTATAGGGAGGGAAACACGAGACCGTTGATAAAGATTCATTTTTGTCGATGGAAAACGACATCTTGACAACCAGGCAACCATCGGAACGAGGACAGGTTGACTTGCCTAACCATGGGTCGGCAGCCAATCAGAAACCGGAATACATTGGGGAACGGGTATATATACTGGTGCGTTTCCCAATAAACTTCACTGACCAATGGGACATCTTTCTTAACTCACTAGACCACCAAGACGGTTCAATATACAAACTCAACAAATGTCTCTTACACAAACGTCCAGCATCTCACCCACTAACCGGCCCCGACGGCCTAGTTTTTCCGGCCAACGAACGAGCAGAGCTGATAGCCGACTCGCTCGAACGTCAATTTCAAACAAACCCCGGCCCCGACTTACCAGACGTAACCGCTCACTCCCAGTACCTACAAGGCCTTGACATCACCCGATCTAACCTCTTTACCACTCCCGGCCAGATACAAGACATAATTCGCAACCTTCGCAAAAAGAAAGCCCCAGGTGACGACCTCATCACCAACACGGCTCTTAAATTCCTACCGAACAACGTTATACTGTCCCTTACTCGGATCATCAACAGCGCCTTCAGAATCTGCTACTTTCCCCTTGCCTGGAAAAAAGTAGTCATCATCTCCATTCCCAAACCTGGCAAAGACCATAAACAACCCGAAAACTATAGACCAATCGCCCTCCTCTCCTCCTTGTCCAAAATTTACGAACGACTCATCCTCACCCACCTACAAGACAAACTCAAAAACAAAATCCGTCCCGAACAGTTCGCCTTCAGACCCGAACACTCGACCACACTACAACTGACCAAACTCACCCACCAACTGAGCGAAAACTTTAACAACGACTTAAACACTGCTTCCGTCTTCCTCGACGTGGAGAAAGCCTTCGACCGCGTCTGGCACGAAGGCCTACTCTACAAACTCTCCAAACTCAACATCTCGTTAGAAATCGTAAAAATCATCCAATCCTTTCTCACCGACCGTACTTTTACCACTAAAATCGAACACTCCTTCTCTACTACCAGACACGTACTCGCAGGAGTCCCTCAGGGCTCGTGTCTCTCACCGACGCTATACTTGACGTACATTAACGACATTCCAACGACTCCTAAAGCCAACCTCTCACTCTTCGCTGACGACACGATGTTCTTTACTAGTAATAAAAACCCCAAACGTGCGACCATACAACTACAACACCAACTCAACCTCGCGTCCAACTGGTTCCACAGGTGGCGAATCAAAATAAACCCGACCAAAACAGTAGGCGTCCTCTTCGGGCGTTCTAATACAACCCACATTCCACCTCTAACCATCGATAACCAACCCGTTAACTGGTCAAAACAGGCCAAATACTTAGGCGTCACGATTGGACGTAAACTTACATTCAACCAACACATTCGAGACGTAACCAAAAAAGCTACCCGCGTCCGTGGTATGCTTTACCCCTTACTTAACCGTACTAGTCCCGTTCCGCTGAAAACAAAACTTAACATACTTAAACTCTACGTGACCCCTATACTTACATATGCTGGCTCTTCCTGGGCACCCTTTATCGGCCCCTCCCATTGGAGACGTATTGAATCCGTCCAAAACATCGGCATACGCACGATAACCGGTATGCCCACTATCGTTAGAAACTCGGCCCTTTTAAAATCAGCCAACTTCAAATCTATTCAAAATTCCATTTGCTCTCAATCAAAAACAATGTTCTACAAAAACTCTTTTTCCGAATACGATCATATCCGCCTCTTAGGTAAAACCCACTCCCCTCCAACCACCAAACGTTTACTCAAACCATACCCATTAAATTGGACTGACTAACATAACTGAACCTACCAATCAACCCCAAAATCCATCCACTAGTAGAGGCACAAGCCTGGAATAGTAAACGGCATAGCCACCCCTCCCAAAGCAAAGCAAAGCAAAAATAAACTTCACTTCATTCAAAACCTTCAGACCTTCAACATCTCTAACAAGAACAAACCCGAAGGACCTGAAGCAGCACCAGCCAACGACGATCTTAGAACTGACCACGGCGGAAACGAGCTACCAAGCGCTCTCGCAGCCCCGACGACCACGAGCCACGACGATCCGGAAACCGACAACTGTGGAAACGAGCTACCAAACGCTCTTGCGATACCAACGACCAACGACGATCTACGAATAGCCTGCGGCGGACACGAGATATCAAGCTCTATCACGGTATCGACCGTAAGACTGTCGAGCACGCCGATCTCACAAGCAACGCTGTGACACCACCACAAGACCGTGGCGATATCACTCCTTCGGCATTGACGAGCAGTACCTCCGCCGAACTTATCCCGGTCGACGGCTAATACCGTCGGATTACCGTGGGAGTCAACAAAATCGTCCTTTTCAGGACGACCACACAGAATTCGACCCCTCAAGCGCGCCTGATACGGCCACGCTACCCGAACGAAGTTCATAGACCGAACGCCACTTTTATGAGCGGGCCCGGTAGATCAACTTCATTCTTTCCACTTAACTTGTAACTAATATATCATAACCATTCACATTATTGTACGGGAAACCGACGGCCGGGTGGCCCTCGAACCCCTTCCCCTTGTAAAACTTGTAAATAATTAATCATTCCATAGAAATATACAACAATCTTTTATACCAAAACCCGAAGAAGTTTTTATTAAACAACGGTGCCACGTGAAGTACGTGCACCGTTTCAAATATTATCGTAGGACCAACCTCTTAATATACGCGAGCGCTGAGCTAGCTGTCAGCTCACAGCACTGCGCCCGAAAAATGTTTCGAAAACGAATATAAAAATACAAACACGTCGCACGGCCCGTCGCATAAGTATCATTTTTATGTTTTCGTAGTTTTTTTTCGATATGTATACCTATACAGGCGAGATCAGATTAGTATCAGGGCTTGCAAACGTTATGATAACGTTATGATTATAAGTCATAATAAATAAATAAAGTTCGCAATATATTTGCCTCGTGGGTCAGTAGTAGTTTCATCGATTCAAAAATTTTATGAAATAACTTCCTATATTTTCTCGTATTTTTTTCAAAACGTCTGTGTAACATTTGATTACATAATTTTTCCTTAGGGTATACTTTCATCAGGTAGATGAGTATATTTTTCCAAAAAATATTTGAAATTGGTATTTTGTAATTTACGCAGTGGAATGTTAGAAGCTATCGAAGCTCAGCTAAGGTCTTGGAAAAATACTTATTGATTTTCACCTAATGTTGACTGTTGATTAACAAATGTTTGTTTAGAAGTGGGACTTTTCGAGTATTTTTCGTGTGAAAATGACTTAACGTGCTGATCGATTCGAATTGTTTGTACTACAACTACTTTATTACAATATTGACAAAAAACTGAATTATTATTTAAGGTTTTTAAAACGTGACCTGATTTGTTATGCGGTTCGATCCATTTTCCAAGTGATGGAAATTTTGAACTTGGACACTTTGGGCATTGTAAAATAACAAACACAAACAATGTTATATAAAATGTACACGTTTTTATAATACGTTGGTCATTGACTATGGCCGAATGTACGCTTCGAACTACTGCAGTCGTCAGTCTATCAGTTCGTGTTCAGTAGTATTGACGATAAGTCGATAATGTTAGACACAATCGATGAGATAAGCAATTTACGATAGGAAAACCAATATGCAATGCATACCTACCTACCAACTAATGCGGAAACGTAATATTATGTTTTCAAAAATATTTTCAATTTTTGTGCTGTGGAAAATTGTATGTATATAATAATAAGTGTACATACAATTATTAAATTGAATTAAATGTTTACCTAGTGTACACGTATTATGCAAGGACATGCGTTTCTTTTATGTAAAATATGCACTTGTACCCAAAATATGCAAAAATATGCAAGATAAAAATTTGTAATATTATTTATTTAAGTATGATTGATGGAAACCCATTCACTGCATGTAATTGCTTATAAAAATACGAACATGCGGTCTTTAACTATAACGTTATATTTGACAAAAAAACGATTGAAATTTGAAAACATAATTATAACGGAAAGCGATAATCGAAAGTGATTAAATACCGCGAAACAAAACATAACGATTAACGAAATATGTTATACATCGTTAAACAAAACATAACGCGAAACGTAATTTTATAGAAAATCAATAAACGAGAAATAACGCAAAACGAAAAATTTTAAAATCTATTTATTTAAAAGGTCTTTTGGTTTCGCAGAAACATTTATTCCGTGCAAAAAATCTAAGGATTGATTATATTATATTCCGTATCCGGGCCACCGCCTACTCGCATCGGTTATTATTATTTTTTTTTAATTGATCATTTAAGTCCGGCAACTATGGCCATTAGCTGTTTGTTTGTTTATTATTTGTAGGGGAGGATACTGTTGCAGGTTGGTAAACACGTGTGTATGTAGTTTTTGGCAGCTTTTCAAGTGGGCACCCGTAGGTATCTGCCATGCCCGGGTGGGGGATGACAGCACTTGTTCTCCGGACACCGTGACTTGTCCGAAGAAAAATGCCGCCCATGGCCGAGGAATCGAACTCGGGTCGGCTGCGTCGCTTAGTCCACTCGGCCACTCCGTCCCCCTAACACTATTTCAAATGACGATTAACGCAAAAACTGTGTAACGTTTCAATCGTAAATAACATAAAACGAAATTTTTTTTTCCAAACGCAAGCCACGACGATTGGTATATTTTTATAACATACGTGCGGTTGTTTTTTTTTTTTTTTTTATGGATTTCCTTTTTTTTCAACGTGACGTCATCCGGGAGACTGCGGATATTCGTCCGGGGCGGCCCGGTGCGCGTGATTTTCGAGTCGGTGGGTAAAATAATAACAAAGCGAGGCGAGCCTGCACCGAGTCACCCCACATGCCGAATATGCTCACGTTTAAACGCTACCGTGAAAACGTGAGACGATTTCACGTGCCGGTCACACACCCGTGTCACATTGAAAAATCCACGAGACAAAATTAACGATATAGGTATTGCAAATCGTTCGTTGATCGAAATCGGCGGAGAATGCACAAAAATATTATTTGATGGGCAACCTATGTGTGGAGGGGAGGCATAGCTAGGCGTGCGCACGGGCGCGGCAGAAAGTTCGTGTGCTGCATCTGCCACATTTTTCGGGCCGATCGGGCCAATTCGTTGTTTAATGACTCGATATAAATTATGAGTAAATACAATTTGATGGAAACCGACAAATAATTACGTTTACAGTAGAGTGTAGACAAAGCTATCAGGTTGTTATTATGTTATTAAACGAAATATAAAAAATACGATTTATTTAGTAATGTTTTTATTTTATCTCGGGGGTTTTAAACGAGGTAGGTAAGAGCCGCTAGGTAGGCGCCACTTTGTAATGATCCGAAAAAGACTAGAAATGACCGTGAACGGTTACCGTCACTAATACAATCATTGATTACTAAATTATGTTATGTATTGACATGTTATTACCTTTTTGATCCTTATGCCGACTTCTTTGTCGAGATTATAGTTATAAAATAAACACCTACAAACAGTGGTGTATTGGTAAATATATTTATGGGTATACGCACCAATAAAATATGTATGTAACCTAAACGATTAAATTATATCATCGTATATATTATATAACGTTATTGCAGTTCAATTAGTACATAGTTTTTAACATTATTTTATTAATTTTTGTATAATGTAACAATAGAAAATAAAACAAAATCAACTCGAATGTCAAAAAAATTAAAATTATAATAACATTATTATTATAGGTACAATCTATAGAATTTTCCACAAAGATTTTTTGAATTCAATATTGGGTTTACTAAATTGAACTTAAAGTCTTAAAATACATTAAACACAACGCATATTGTTATATAACTTATATTCAATACCTACTTCAATTGATAAATAATTCATTAATACATAAATTCATTAATACGAATAACGTTTTTTTCCTAAATGAAATATTAAATAAATTTTAAATCTTATTTGGTTTTCTGGTTATTTTGGAAGCGTATACCCGTAAAATAAGATTTTACATTGGGTATACGCCGAAAATCGAAAATCTTCTGATGGGTATACGGCGTATACCCGCGTACCCGTACCAATACACCACTGCCTACAAACAATAAAAATCACCACTTATTGGTTTATAAGTATCGACTTTATTTATCTAACATATAATATTCACACTTAATATAATGGTTAATTTATTTTATAATAATATCGTTTTGCATAGAATGTCTGCGTCGTCTTCAAACTCGCTTTTTTAACATCTATACAAAAGGTATGATAGTGAGATGTACACTTTCGTGGCCGGAGAAACACTGCCGCCGAGACGGGTATAATGACCAGCCTTCTAATATGTGATATTTTGCGTAATTGTAATTATATCTGATATGACATTTCATTTATTGTCTTGATTCTAAATGTTATTAATTAAAGTTATTATATAAATCGATGTGAACTATATAGTAGTTTACTGTAATAAATATAATTTGATATCTTAATTTAATTGTATGTATAATATTATAATGTATATTATGATCTTTAAGTTTAAATGTTGTTCGATAATAAAGTATAATTAAATATGATATATTATATATTATATGCGTATCATTATACATGCTATAATACTATGTCTATGTTCAATGTTTTGGTCATGGTCGTTGGCCGTGAGGTGGTGGTGGTTAGCACTGTTAGCAGGTTTGCTCTACTAGCCAGCCGGCGTCCAGTGGGATGAAACACGAATTTAGCGTGTCAAAAGTACAATTTTTTAAACTGAACAATTATTATTGGTTTTTTTATCAATAATTTATCGTTACAATATTCTGACGCTTAAACCAGAATTTCAAAAGAATTCATTAACACACACCTGACATACAGCTGTTTGCATAAAATATAATATACATTATTTGCAGATTGATATTTTCAAACTTTTATACATTTTTATATTATTTAATTTGTACACTTCAACGATAAAAATAGAATTTTTTTTTTATTACATTGTATACTTACACGTAACAACAATATATTATTTTTTATTTTAATTATTTTTTTTTTTTTGTAATTCCTATATTATGTGGACATTTTGAGTGTTTTAGTGGTTTTTGAATTTTTGAGCACGAAGACATCCGGGTTTTGGTGCCTTACGGCTACAACCGCGGACCTCACTTTAGCGCTGTGCGCTAGTCGAGGGCCGCGGAGGTTCACGGACAGCGTAAAGTGGTTCTACCACGCAGTACACTGGCCGCGCGTCGTCTATGAATTTTTGAGCAGTGTTACTTAAATTTACGCAGTTTTACCAACTATTGAATACATACACATTGTAAAAGAAATTCATAGCAGTTTGAAAATATAAACATTTTTTGTTTTCAGTTTCAACAGTAATTTATGAAAATAGTTTTCTTTATAAATATGACGTATACCTAACTGTAAAAACCACGCTTTTTATATTATTTAGTTTTCTCACTTTAAACGATAAAATTGTATTTATTATTTATACAATTGTTATATAACTGTCTTAAACGTAATAATGAAATTGTATCAATTAATTTTAATTATTTATTTTTTTTTGTATTTACTACAGTATATTTATTTATGATCAATAATTTTGACTGTTCAACATTCATTTGGCCGATTGTTCAAAAATGGGCTGCTTAATTTTATATGTTGCATCTGCAATTAAACTCTGCGCACGCCTATGGGGGAGGTACTGGTGTGCGTTTTCAACTCCGTAATGGAAGATACATTTTTCCAGACTAACCGACATCGCACTTATTATAGGGCCGGTTTCACCCGTTTACCAGTCGGCGGAATGGTTAGGTTCGAAATATCATGTCTGCGCCTAAATTGTGCCATCACTTGTATGTTTTTGTTATTTCAGATTTTGAGCCGAACGATGAACATCGACATGTGATATGGAACGGAATTATGTATTGTCACTGCACGGCAATCCTAAAGTGGTACAAGACGTGTCTCGAGTATTCTAATATAATATGGTCTAAGAATTATAAAAATCAGAATTTGAATGTGTGCATAGTTTTGTAATAGGGTGAGCATTCATAAAACCACACATTATGCATATCGTGTAATAATGTTTCTACGTTACATTGTTGTGCTACTAAATATAAACTAAATTACAAACAAGTGGCAAATTACAACAATGTTTTCGACTGGGTACCTTCGATGGTGCAAGTAAATTGCATATAATTTTTTGGGGCAAATTACAAACTCCCCTAGGCGGTATTAGTAGGAACATATTTTAATATCAAGCCCAAATCAATTCTCGTATAAATGGCTTTGGAATCCATCAATGAGACAAACACACAATGGATCTGTTCAAAGTTTTCATCATTACCGTATAACAATGGTGTGTATGCGACATTATAATTATCGACAATTGTTTATAACAAAGATATTATGATACTACACCGTCATTGCGATTTTAGGGAAATCCTAAAATATAATTATTATAATTGTTCAAAACATCAAACGGGTTTGCAGATAACGGTTCATAAATTAGCCGTATAAAATAATATTATATCGATAAAATGCTGCTTTTGTACATTGTACGTATTTCAATATTATTTAAATGCAAAATAATAACAAAGATGGCGAACGTTAAAAGTGCATTAGAGTAATTATAGATTTCAGAAACCGGTATAAACCGTTTTAAAACGGAAACCGAAACCGTAATCAAAAATGAAACCGAAAAATTGGATACCGGTATTAAATTCAAAATCAAAACCGTAAAAAATTGGAAACCGGCGGTATTCAATTCGAAACTGAAATCTGAAAATTTGGAAATGGTTATTTTTTCTTTTTTATTGACGTGTTTTTAAACACGTAAATTCCATTAATACGCATAATTAATACACATAATACAATTGAGATCATGATTAAAATGTTGATAACCATTTCATTATTCGCAAAAGAAAATCGGAAAACGGTATACAAAACCGAAACCGAAACGGAAATTTCTTAATACTGGTATTGCTAAGTTGAAACCGAAATCGTAAAATTTCAAAACCGGTATACCTACAAAATCGAAACTGGTATACAAAATCGAAATGAAACCGAAATTATTTCAATCGGTTTAAAGCCCTGGATTTAAGTGGGCGCTTTTAATAATTTGATTAATTATTATACTAAAACATCAGAAAAATCGTGAACCGTTTTTATTAAATAAAAAATGTACTATAATATTTTATTATTCTGAAAACAAGAAAATTGCCTTAAAAATACGATATAATGCACAAATAAGTAATAATATTTTAAAACTTAATAAAGGTCCCTAAAATAATGCTCTGAAAAGTGAAAAAAAATTCAATTGATATAATATCATAAAATGTAGAATCTACATTGTAGATATCTCATATAGATGCATTCGTCGTATTTTGTGTTTCCTTATATCACTGGAAAATTGGCATGGTGTTTGATATTTTAAAATTAAAAACTTTGACGGTTATCATGTATTGTTCATAATCTATCTTCGTTCCGCGTCAACTTAAGTCATAGGAGCGAATATAATACGTAATATGAAATAGAAATATTAGTAAAATAAATTATGTTTCGTGTTTTTTCTTTAAGTAATTTAAGGTAAATGTTTGTTAGTTAATATTACATTTTTTTATTTAGCAGGTCATGACAGACCTATTATTTTACCGTTTAGTGCAGACATGTCAAACACGCGTTCCGCAGATAATGTTTAGACAAACTTACGAGGAATCTTGTATTACATTTTCAAATCTTAGATTTAAAAAGAACATTTTTCATGAGTTTCTAACTCAAAATGATTTGCAAATTTTCGTCACTTGTACGCATTTTGTCATTATTTGAACTTTAAATGCTTATAAAAAAAAATTGTGACTATGGATTTTTAATTTTTTTCATCTGCCTTTGAAACAATAACCTAAAAGCCTTCAATGAGGTTAGTGTTCCTGATTCCTTTTACAATTTTCTGCCAATACGATGTGTAGATACTCGTAGATTTGCCAGTAAAATTATTTCTATGTTTAGTAGTACTTATCAATGCGAGCAACTTTTTTCAATAATAAACAGTAATAAATCATCCGTTAGACCCAGATTAACCGACACAGTACATCTAAATGCAGTATTAAAAGTGGCTTCGTAAAATAATATTTTTCCCAAGATTGAAAAGTGGGTGGTAGAAAAGCGATGTCAAATATCGTCTAAGAAGAATTATTAATATGTTTGCTTTTGTAATTTATATAACACCTATTTTCATAAATAATTAGTATGATTTATATTTTATTTAAATGTTAATGTTCATTTTTTAATTTTAGTTGTAATATTGCTGTATTCGTAAATATAAAGAATAAAATTGAAAAATTTGTACAAAATATTTATTTTTTCGCTAAATTTTTATGTGCGGCCCAAATAGTAAACTATTCGATATATTTGGCCCACTTGATACTTTGATTTTGACATGCCTGGTTTAGTGTTTAGGTAGGTAGTATGTATTGTACAGAAGCAAAACATCGCAATAATTATCACAATAATAAAAAAGGTTCTTCTTTGAACCTCATCAATTATGTTTATATTATTATACTCATTATATTTTTACATTTTATTTTTAACGACAAGTGAGAAGTGGGGGGGGGGGGGGTAGGGGGACGATGAGTTTTCACTGTATGGTTCGTTATCAACATTTATCTTACACGAATACCTAGCCCCCGTGATCACTAAACCCTAACGACCTTCACGATGGTAGTAGCGGTGTGGGGGGAGGGGGATTTGCGCCCAATGGGTTATTTTGAACTGTGGTCCTCCAAGACTCTTACCCCTGCAGCTGTAAACATTAAATCATAGTTACGCCCGCCCTCCCCCTAACAATGGGAGCATCCGAATACCCTCATTTCAACGCGTTTTATAAAAACGCACGCTCCACGCGCACTACACACTCTCGCTATGACGTATTCACCAGCCACCATCGATTAAAAATAGGAATATTGCGGTACAATCGTTACCGTGTCTTTGATTTATTAGTATTATTTTCCATCCACCTACAACATTCTTATACACACCTCCACGACGTGTCATTGTCAGACGCCGAATATGCTCAGGCCAAGTGGCGTATAGTGCAAAGAATATCACTTCTTTTTTTCATTTTATGATTATTGTTATTGGTTCTTGAAAGTTACTAGGATGTCCGAGACTGCTTTAATAGATTCTGAGTACATTGTCCGCATTACAGAGGACGGTTATATTTCAACGGTAAACACTATTTTTCTCGAAAACTATGAATGCTTTTGCAAACCAGAGGGGTCGTAAAAATGTATCGTAAGTTTTCAACTAATCAACTTAGAGTAGTCAATATTAGGGATTTGGTTTTTATGCACCGAATTTCTCAGAAAGATGATACGCTTTCAGACATTAAATTGAAATGCACCTATACGTAAGTTTCCAACCTAACAAACTGTGTTTGAATAATATTATTCAGTCTTTTACGTGGTTACTTTTTAAAAACGGACAGTGCTGGTATATACGTAGCTACAATTAAAAACGTTTACTTAAACCAAAAAGCGCTACCTACGGTATCTATATGAACAAGTGAAAGTCATACCGATTTTGAAGGAACGGACGTAGAATTGACCGCCGTTCGTCAACAAAGCCAAAAGCATTAATTCTGAATCTAATTTAATAAAATATTATTTTTATTATTTTTTATTAACATATTTTTGATTATGACGTAGAAGGAATTCATTAAATTGCTTGAATCAAATTTGAAAATTCATTTTTCCACCCTATTGGTTCGAAAATAATAATTGGTGGTTACATATAGGTTAGAAAACCCCTCAATGTGACTGTCATGAAAATAGAACATTGCTCAACAGTTGACTAGCATTAATTTATACTGATTAATAGTGTTCGGATTTGAAGGCAATATAATCAATAAAAAAAGCATTTAAAATGTAAAAAAAGGCAAAAAAAGGCATTTAATTTATATAAAAAGGCAATTCATAAATATACTACAAAATAAAAAAGTGAACATTTTTTAAACACTTTCAATTGCACACATTTTGAGAAAAATACAAATTAAAAATTAAAACTGCATGCAAAATAAACTAGTTGGTATTAAAAAAAAAATTGACTGCCATGTATTTTGATAGGCTGTCTTCAGTAAAACGGCTACGGTTAGGGGTTAAAATATTTTTGTACATCGAAAACGATCGTTCTACGTCCACCGAAGTTTTCGGGGCGTATTTCATACTTAAATAATTATCTAAATGACGTCACAAATTTTACAATAAAAAATTAATCCATCGGTTGAAAAAATATTTCCACCAAATTCTGAAACATACTTTTTCATTTTGGAATTTTGATTTTGTTTAACTTTTGGCATAATTAAAAAAAACAGAATAAAATAAGCGTGTGGGAAAATTATTGAACGACAATTATTGCGATCGACAAATGCGGGCGGACTGACGAACAATCTTGAATCTACGCATTACGGACATATCTTAATCTTTAAATAGGTGTACGGGTAATTTTATGGCCATACCAAATAATCGATATGACGATATCGATAAATATTGCGAATAATAAAACCCATTTGTAGCGATAATACGCAAGCTGTGTACAAAATTATAAAATTAAACACAAAATAGGCATTTATAAGTAAAAAGGCAAAAAAAGGCAAAAAAAAAAAGGTTCCATCGTCTAAGAAATTAAATGAAACACATTTTCGTATAAAAATTATTTTTCTATTATGATTAATAAAAGAAAGGCATTTGCCTTCAAATCCGAGCCCTACTGATTAATCATATTATTCTAATACAATTCGTATGTATAAATTTACCCTTAACTGAATCATTATACAATCGTTATTTATTTATTCAACTTCAGAGTGAAAATGATTAGTTAAATATATTTTGAAATTATTGTTGATGAATTATAATAACAAAACAAAAATAAATAATTCAGACTCTAATATAATAATAATAATAATAATAATAATAATAGTAAGTACTTGATAATTGGGTCTGGGTTTAGGTTCCCTAAAATTACCCAATTTTTTTTTAACACTTCTCGAGAAAATTAAAATACGAAATTGCCAACTGATCAATTATAGTTGTTACTGGTTTTAGTTCCAGATACTGAACACCAGTTAATCGCAGTTTTAATAGATAAATACGTTATGGATGCATCGGAATCATATAAATGGAACATCCAACAAATAATAACTGGTCGGAACTAAACATCTTTAGTTATTTTTTGAATTACAAACCAAGTTTAATCTGAAAATACATAAAATATAGTGTATGCAGGTATATAAATAATATATACTAAACATTATTAAAAGAATTATATAAAAAAAAAAGTGGGCAAGTGAATTTCGCTCTGCTGTACAGTAGGTTACAAGTGGGTCAATGTATAATGGATTGTATTAAACTCGAATTCAATGATATAATATCATTGTATAAGAAAAACGATTCTGAGCGCAGACGGTTTGTCAGACTGGATATGTTATATTGTTATTATTTATTATAGCCTGCAAGTTGAATTAATATTATAATAATATTATAATTTTGAATTCGTTTCTATGGTGATAAACAAAGTGTTAGAAATTATTAAAATCCCATTTTTAGCGGTTTTTCGTAATTTGTCGTTGGTTTTTCCCGTGGCATTTAATAACCGTTGTGAAAATCGAAAAATGACTTGTTTAAAGTACCATCTCGATCCAATTCGCTTAAAGATGAAATTCCATAATATGTTTAAATCGAAGCAATCCTTCTGGTATACATTTTGTATACAGGATAAAAATAAAAAAAACACCGTTCTAAAACCACTAGCTGCCTTGCTCCGCTCCAGAGATGTAAAATTTCATGTTTTCACTGACTTGTTGAAACTTTTCAGAAACTTTTCAAAAAAATTGAAACTTTTGATTTAACACTTTTGTATACCTTAAATTTGTTTTGTATACGATTCAATAGCTTATTTTACACATCTAAATAAAATTCCTTAATACCCAACGTTTTGATAGCCAATATAGTATTTCAGTGAAAAGTTGTCTCACAAGAACCATTGAATGAAAGGTTAAGAGAATGCGCACTAAAATGGAAAAATTGTGCTTTTTGTGGATATTTTTTACGAATTTCAGCTCGATCGGTAATAGGTACTAAAATATATTATGATACATTAAGTTAGGTATAAAAAATAAACGTTTTCGATACATTTTCACGGACCACGGTCAATTGTATCTATACTTCTAAATTCTAATGTGAGAATTCAGTAGGTATACAATATACCTGATTGTATACCTACTTGCAGAGATGTAAAATTTCATGTTTTCACTGACTTTTCAGAAACTTTTCATGTTTTCATGAAACTTTTCAAAAAATTTGAAATTTTTGATTCAACTTTTTTGCATACCTTTGATTTGTTTTGTATATGATTCAATAGCTTTTTTTATACATCTAAATAATATTGTCAAATTATTTAAAAGTGATTTATCTATTAATGTAATTACCTATTAGATGCTGGCCATCTTAATTTCATTTAAATGGTAATCATTGAATACTAATAATAATTATATTGAAGCAGTGTTTAATTATTTATTTTCCTAGAAATTTATTGATTTTCCAATAGAAACTATTATTATTAACTTTTAAAACCAAACTTAGACTAAAAATAATAACAAACCTAATATATTGAATGAATAATAATTGGTTTGTCTCGAATTCATAATGAATAACAAGGGCAGTGAATCATAGGAAACAAATTAAATATTGCAAGGCAGTAGACTAACTATAAAAACTAATTGTTACTAGATTTATCCATGGCACCATAATACCTACTGCAATTACAATCATAGATATTAAAACTATTGTCTATTACCTATTTATTCGTGTATGCGTACGATCATGAAATTACATTTTTGATATCGAAAAGTTTCAATACTTTTCATTTCAATAGCCTTGAAACTTTTCGAATTTCGCGAAAAGTTTCACTTGACGATTTCTGAAACTTTTCATTCTCACATCTCTGCTCCGCTCAGAATCTAAAATGCTTTGTAAAAACGACGAAACCGCTAAAAACGAAAATGCCGATTTTTCAAATAATCTGATTGTGAAATGTGTTTTGTACTCTCAAAGCAACGTCTGCGGGGACTTTCCTCGAAATAATGAGTTTTGCGTTCTGATCCGGGCCCTACAACAACGACGTTACGAACAATATTGTCATATTATTATCCTCGACGAGACCAAATCAACACTCGCAATTATGTAGCGTGCCCCGTTTACTACGGGGATGGACACGACGGGATTATAAGGTGTCTGAACGACTTGCCTTCGGAAACTCGGGACCTCGCCCCGGGCTTAATTGTGGCCACGGAATCTTCGTCGTCGATCGAATAATCCCCGTTCGGCGTGCCGCCGCCGGCGCCGTTTACGTACACTGGATTTAAGCGTCACCCCGTGGAAGTGTAGAAACGAGATTATATAATATTATTATTGTCATGGCGCCGCGATTATTGTTGTGTCGAAATCTCTCACGTCAGACGGCGCGTGAAATGTAATTAAAACTAAAAATCGGATAACCCGAGCAGTGGCGTATTTAGGTTTTTGTCATGGGGGGGGGGGGGGGGGGGGGATATGACTTTTTACCGTAATTACTAACTTGAGGTTACCTCACCCCCCCAAGTTTCAAGGAATTATAAAAGCTTATTAATATTGAATATACTTTCTATGTTTGCCCAAATTATAATACACAACACATTGCTTGAGATTAAATGTTTTATTAAACCAAAATCGAATACTTATTTGTTATTACAATACAAAATCTAATTTTCTTGCTTTTTTTGATAATTCATCTATAACTTCTTCAACTGATAAGCGTATGTCTCGATGAATTCAGAACAGTGTTAATCCATTTAAACGTATATTAATTATACTAAACGTAAATTAGAGTATTTTGTTCATTCGATGTGTCCATAGTTTTATCTTGATGTTGAAGCAGTTGTCCATCGTCATATGGACATGATTTTGGAATGATTTGTGATGAACTTTGGCTAATATGGAAATATTTTGTTATTTTTGAAGATTTCATGGTTTTAATATTTTATATCTAATACTTTTTTAAAAAATGTTATAGTCATCAAAATTCAGATTAAAATCTCAAAACTGCAAATCATTAAATAAAATAATGATAATGATAAGACAATTGTGATAACATGCATCGAAACGACGGAGCGCTATTATAAGAATAGGTAACGAAGATAATACGATAATACGGACCACATAGACCATGATACCATATGATACTAACTGTCTAGAGTATGACCCGGTATAATCACAGACCAGTGACCAGCGATACCAATGAGAATACTGTACAATATATTATCATATTAATATTTTAATTCTTGTAAATGTAATCAATTATTGATAAAAAAAAAAAATCATAATATTTTAACCAACTTCCGATACCGGGGTAAATCAGCGCTTATCGCTACGAAGATTCGTTATAGTGTTTTTATTGTATAATGATACCGGACATCATCGTCGCTCACGGGAACGAACGTCCTCCTATGTGCCAAATTTATGGTTTTGTGGTTATGGTATCGTTGGGATGAGAAAAATTGGCCATTTATCGATTAAGTCTCCAATATGCTGTCTGCATCGTAGAATTAATGAAAAGCAATAGATAAATTCTCCCATGTGGTGCCTACAATAAATCGTCCCTGAAAAACAACTCAAATGTGATTTTTAGATTCTGAGCGGATCGATGAATGTATTGATTTTAGAATGTGTGATTTTTTATTCTTTAAAAAAGCGTGAAAATTTAATATAAGGCTCCTGATATATTGTTCTAATAGCAGTTGAAAAATATTAAAAATACATAGGCACAGTTTTTTTTTATAAGCATTTGAAGTTCAAATTTTGACAACATTTATCAAATTTATAATTTAATAATTTTATTATTTTGTAGTTAAAAATTTATAAAATGTTCAACTTTTATAGCTAAGGATTGAAAATTGAAAACAAGGCTCTTAGGCTCCACGTAAATAAGTTATATATAAATTACATTTTTCACAATAATATCATCAAATATACTAAACTTGGTAAAATCATAGGCTGACTGACCGTTTTCGCTCAGAATCGTTTTTCTTATACAATGATATTATATCATTGAATTCAAATTTAACACCATCCATTACAGTGACCCACTTGTAACCTACTGTACAGCAGAGCGACATCCACTTACCCACCTTTTTTATTTAAATCTTTTTTGTGTTTCCTGAAATCCACACTTTTTCACATAGGAGGTTTGTGAATGATGACATATTACTCTAGTCCAGGGGTCGGGAACCTGCGGCTTTTTGGATGATTATCAATATATCGAGATATCGAGAAATTCAGTGTCAAAAATCCCACTAATATTAAGTAGATACGTTTTTATGTGTGTTATTGTATTCAATTAAATAATATTTACTAATTTATGGGAATCTGAATGGCGTCGTACACCCAATAACAAACTGAGAGAAATAAAAAATACTACCGAATACTGGCCTAAACCCCATACATCAAATCGCAAAGATGAAGTAGTTAGCAATAGATTACGTATAGGTCACTCAAAGATGTCCCATGGACATCTTATGCGCAGAGAAGAACCAGCAATGTGCCTAACCTGTGGAGAACCTCTCATAGTCAAGCACCTCCTTATCAACTGCCGTATCCATACAGATACCAGAAAAAGTCTAAAATTTCCCGACAACCTCTTTGAAGCCATCAGCCCTATACATGACAACACCAACAAAATAATCATATTTTTAAAACAAATTGAATTTAATTTAAGAATTTATTGTATACCTATACTCTATTGTGTACTAATTTCCAATTTTTGTTGCAAGCTACCTTAGCAGTTGATGCTGTACCATGAATAAAAAAAAAATAAATAATATTATATTCGTATAACCAATAATAATAATAATAATAATAATAATAATAATAAGGAATTAATGAAATAAAGTTTTTCTATATTTTCTAAATTTAAGACGTATTATTATGTTTTTATTGCCTACCAAAAAAAAAGAAAAAGGCTGTTCGAACCTGTGCGGCTCCCTGGATATCATAGTTTTGTAATTTTTTGAAAAAATGGCTCTTTTCTATGAAAGGTTTATATATAGCAGTGGTCTTCAACCGGTGGGTCACGACCCATTTTTGGGTCTCGTAAGCTTTAAAATTGGGTCGCGAAACGTCTTCTTTTTAAAATAGAAAATAGGTTTAATATATGAAATAAATAAAAATACAGTTTATATTATATATATTCTATAATTTAATATTATAATAATATGATGGATATCAAATCACAGATTTTTCATATACTGGTATGATTCCACGTAGCATGTGGAATTTACTATGTGAAAACACTCAAGAACAGACGTCACATTAAATTTTTTGTGTGAATTCTATACATTTTCAAATAATAATAATTAAATAAATAGGGGGATGGAGTGGCCGAGCGGACTAAGGCGTCGGTTGCGACGCACACCGGCGCTGGTTCGATACCTCGGTCGCGGGCGGCATTTTTCTTCGGGCAAGTCACGGTGTCCGGAGAACAAGTGCCGCCATCCCCCACCCGGGCATGGCAAATACCTACGGGTGCCCAAATCAAAAATTCTGCCAAAACAAACACACACGTGTAAACAAATCTACGGTACCCTCACCTACAGTACCACAGGCTAATGACCTAGTAGTCGAAGCCTTAACCCTAAAAAAAAAAAAAAATAATTACCTAAATATTCTGCCTACTGAAATGTAATTTTTATTTATTCAGTTGTAATAGTACTACTACAAAGCGTATTACGCAAATTGTAGCTTTTTTTTTGTTTTTCCACAAAGCTTACGTGGGTCGTGAAAAATGTAGGCCTAAAAAAGTGGATCGCGAGTTCAAAAAGGTTGAAAACCACTGGATTATAGTGTTATCAAAATACTCAGATTCCTTCTTAAGAGGACGTCGTACCCGCATAATAATATGTGGTCTCTCCACCTTACACGCGTGCGACATGGCAAATTTTCGTTCACCGGTTTCAGTGGTGTGCCGTTGGTTTTGATATTAGAGTGAACTTACAAAACGTTTTCACTGAATGTTTTTACACTCACTTTCTATATATCCACCGTACAATTTTGAAAATGATTTGACTCGATTTGAGCTGTTTACGGACAATTTCAAATATTAATTTTTTTTAGTTTTTTTTCTATAAATATCAATGCAATTGTATTCGTTTGGTAAAATAAAAACGTTACAATTTAATACAATGCTACTGATAGATTGTTTCATTATCAGTTGAAAAATATTAAAGCCACATAGTCACAGTTTTTTTTATAATCATTTAAAATTCGAATTTTGAAAAAAAGTATCAAATAAAAAATTTAAAAATAATTTTGTAGTTAACAATTTCTAAATTGTTTAACTTTTATGACTATAAGGATTGAAAATTTTAAACAGATTCCACGTAAGTATGATATTACCTAACCGAAAATCTCAAAAATATAAAAACTAATTTTATAGTTATTTTACAATCAAATTTGGATGAAATTACATATTAAATAACCAATAGTAACAATTTCATTTATTTTGTTGTAATAAAATTATTATTGTATAATATTTATTCAATTAACCGGCTACAGTATCAATAATTAGTAATGACAATATAAATATAGTATAAAATATCCACAATGACAACCTGTCACCGCTCAGAATCGTTTTTCATAGGTTCCTACGTACCTGATATTATATCATTGAATTCAAATTTCATACCGTACATTATACAGTGACCCACTTGTAACCTACCGTACAGCAGAGCGACATCCACTTGCCCGCCTTCTTAATTGTTTTAATGCCATAAGTTTATACTATACGTACTTGTAATTAAATATTAATAATGTGATAATTATACTAATTAGCGTTGAAAAATACTTGTTCAATCATTTTAATGTAGTTGTGAGTAATATTGTAGTCTGGGGATATTTTTCCCATGGATTTTTACTCCGATTTCCACGGACAGTATATGTATTGTTATTGCGAAAAATGAAAATTGAGTAAATAATTATTTGTTTATTTTTTTTGCATGATGTTTTTATATTTATTAAGTGAATATATATTATAGTGGTGTGGGGGAATTGCCCTCGAGGGTTACTTTTCATGTAATATCATGTAGGGGCTACATCTCCCCCCCTTACATATTTTAGCTATAGTTGCGCCACCCCTTGTTACACTTTTTTAATCCTTACCTACAAAAATTTATAAATTTTAACTATAAATTAATTTGTTAAATCGCTCATAATATTTATCTTTAATATTTTTATATATTTATAATTGCAATTTATAAGGAGCCTTGTAATACATTTTTCAGCATCTTATCTTAAGCATATCTTAAGATATGTCTTGCATAATATGTCGTCTCCGTCTTACACGCGTACGACACGGCAAATGTTCGTTCACCGGTTTCAGCGGTGTGCTGTTGGTTTTGATATTATAGAGTGAACCTACAAAACGTTTAGGAAAGATAACTATATATATTATGACGTGTTCACAGGTGGGTTTTTACGATATTTAATTATTTTAGCAAGTTTCGAGTGTATATTGCGGTGGAAATTAAAAACGCTCATAGTTCACTTAAAAATTAAAATATCTTCAAATACCATTTAGACGACGCGGATAATGTTATTGCCTTAAAGTTTGATAATATGTCGATTCGCTCTAATATCAAAACGAACAGCACACTATTGAAACAGGTAAACATAGAATTTGCAATGTCGTAAGTGTATAAGACGGAGACAACGTAATATTATGTGGCCATGTGGGTACAACGTCAACTTAAGTCAAAGTTCTCAAGAGGACGTCACACCCGCATGTGTTGTCTCCGTCTTACACACTTACGACGTAGACAAAACGCGTGGTTACACAGTCTGAGTAGAACTCGCTCAATTTAGGTGTTAGAATAAAAAGACCTATTACAAAATAAATTAAAAGATGACAATATTTTGGAGGGCAATACGTTGAGTTTTTTTTAAAAATTAAGACGTTCAAAAGGTAAAGATGTTTTTAAAAATGTTGACATTTTTGCTATTTCTAAACGATATTATGAATGTCATATTAGGTATGGTGGAAAAAACGCAACGACTTGCTCTCAGAAATATTGTCACAATTCAATTTCATAGTAGATATTTTTACTCTAGAACCAAAATTGAGTGATTAATACTCAGACTGCGTGTACGCGTTTTGTCTATATCGTAAGTGTGTATAAGACGCGGGACAACACATGCGGGTGTGACGTCCTCTTAAGGCGTTCGCTCGTTTTCTACGAAAATTTGGACGTATTCGGTTCTCGAAACAAAAGAAAAAAAAGAACGGCAAGTGGGTGCCACTCTGCTGTACATTATTGTATAGGCGCCGTGTGGGTCACCGTGATGAACGTGTTAAATTTCAATTCAATGACACGAAATCGTTGTATACGAAGAGCGATTCTGATCGAAGGTGGTCCGACAGCTCGTATATAATATTGCTATAAGTATGTTTTATGATATTACTAGGTGCCCTGGGCCAAAAATTTGCCATTTTTCCACTAATATTATTACAATAATAAAATAATATTTGGTTTAATGGCAAACCCATACAAGTGTGAGCTACCTTTTAGCTTTTTTTAGCTTAGTTTTTTCTTTGCTATCGACCACATTGTCGAAACTTCTTGCGAACCATTTCGGCAACGCCGTCATCGTTTATTAATTAATTAATGACATACAACTATTTGCAAAACTCTCGGGAATTCTGAGACTACTTTCGTATAGCTTTGGTGTATATACGTGTAGACTGCGGTAACCTTTTAGCTACCTAGGCATAGGGGTTGGAAAAATAAGCAATTAAGTATAAAATGCTCCAAGCTGGGAGGGCGCGAGGGGGGGGCAATCGGGGCAGTTGCCCCAGGCCCCGCGATTTTAAAACTATAATTAAGGCCCCGCAGTTCTGAAATGATTTCTACTGTTCAGAGATTTTACTGAATTTCCAAAATTTTATTTATTGAAATTGTAATTCGTAATATATTATTGTTGTATAAAACAGTTTTTATTGTTGAAAATAATTCTTTATACTGTGAATCGGATGCGGGATGGTTATTTTTAGACGTCATGTGCGGCGGCCTTATCGGTGGTGGTGGTGGTGGCCGGGAAGTCTGTCCGATGGTACGGGTTTCATTGTATTCTTACTTACAAGTTATAAGTTATAAGGTACTATTTTTAATACTTTTATATACATTTCGGTTTTTAACGATAGTCAATATTATACTGTATATTATTACACCACCAGTACGGAGTAGAGACAAGAATGACCACTAGTGACACTAGTGTGCTGCGTGTGTCTGTGTGTGTTTATGTCTTTCAAGCATTTGAGTAGGTCGCTGGCAGTGTTCGGGTTAGATAAGTATTTTTTTATCTAGATAAAGATAAAGATAATGAAACTCAAATGTACCTAGTTATATATAAAAGACGACTTAAATCATATGTATCTAGATAAAGATAAAGATAAATACTTTTTTTTTCTAGATAAAAAAAAGATACAATTATTTTTTAAATGGTTTTAAATTTAGGTATATTTTAGTTGGGCACTAGAAACATTATAATAATAATGATGTAAATAAAAACAATTACATTATTTATAAACCGTAAACTTGGTTAGAGAATCTGTATAAATATTTAAAATGCGTTTGTACAATTTCGCGATTTTTATCAATAAAAAATGTATCTAGATGAATTTATTTAGATGAGTAAAAAAATTATCTAAGATGAACGTTTAGATAACTTGTAACCATCTATCTAGATCAGATAAAAGATGAACAAATAATGATCTAGATCAGTGGTTCTCAATCTTTTTTGTACCGCGACCCAAATATCCCCCGAAAAATCGTTCACGACCCACGTGGTTTAACTTATCAAAAATTAGTTATAAAAAACAAAATTTGTTTATTACTATTGTACTGAGTATTTATTATTTTATAGGTTTATAATCAATATATTTTTCAAAAAAATGTATGTACTTTTAATAATGATGTGTCTTAATACCCGTCGTAATAAATAAATATACGACCAATTATTATTAATTACCCACGTAATTTTTGGTACTATATTACTAGAATAATATAAGTAAATTTAATAACATAATAATATATTAAAGTAGTATATTTAATATTAATTTAACATAAATTTCTTGAAATCTATATAATTCAAAAAATATGTCACGACCCAACAAAAATTTGACTGACGACCCACCAGTGAGTCGCGACCCACAGTTTGAGAAACGCTGATCTAGATAAGTCTGAACACTGGTCGCTGGTGATGTGTTTTTTCTTATAGTGTTATTATTTTATTAATGTGTAATTCAAAAACAATTAAAGATTATTATTATTTATTCACAAATAATTTTTAGTTTAAATATTGGTATTGCCATTAGAATTTTACTGACAATACCAGTAACTTTGGCATGTGCCGAGAGAAGCTTTTCGATATTGAAATTAATTAAAACATATTTGAGAAACAAATTAATTCAAGAACACCTTTCTGGTCTTTCAATAATTTAAATGGAAAAAATATTTCGGAATCTTTAGATTATGATGATATTATCATACATCAGTTTACTGCTAAAAAATCAAAAAAAATAATGTTATAAAAATATGTATACATTTTATGACTAATGTAATCAATAATTTTTATTGTATACATTTTAATTTTTTATTTTTCAACTTATATTATATTTCTATTATCATCTATGTGTTTACACGTCATGTTATTAAATAATTTTCTAATAAATTATTGAAATATAATATATTATGTATTTATGTATAAACTTATGGTTGATATTTGATAAGATTGGTTTAGTAAGTACCTAGTTATTATGCATATGTAATCTAATTTTCGAGCGGAGCAAAGAGAAAAATGTTTTTGTTTACCTTTAGTGTACAGAAGACCACACATAGACTGTTATTTATTTTGCCCAGGGCCCCGCAAATCCTAGCACCGTCCCTGCCACCGAAACTAAAGTAATCCATTGATACAACTTTTAGTGAAAACGGTCCAGTAGTTGACTGTATTTTGAGTCTATATATTAACTTCAGATAAATCAGCGCAGGTTAAATATGTATAGTATATCGATTACAATCATATAATAATATTATGTGACCTGTGCCTGAATATTAGAAACACATCAAAAACAAACGAGACAAAGTGGTCCAGCCGTCCTCGATTGACGCTTTTATCAATGAACAAAGCTTTTCGTTTTCATTATACATATAATTAGAAGATTAAAGTACCTAATATATTTTACAATCAGTGATACAGTGGATTGAATTGATTTTTACAAAGCACATTGCATTCTAAATTATCACTGTGTATAATATATTAATATATAAATGAATATTAAAAAAAAAAATACTTTAAAAATTGCATGTGCCTACGAGTGACATTTTTAAATTACAATAAAATAACTAAAATTGTCATTATTCGTTTAATTATCTAATTCCATCCAAATTTAAAATTAACGTCCATAAAAAAATTATGTGTTTACATTATATTTCATAGGTTATTTGGTTGATGTGATGGATAGATATTTCTTATTTTGTTAATCTACGGTATATTGGTATACCTATAAGAAAACTTGTTTTAAATGATCAATCTTTAGCTATAAACATTTAACATTTTATAAATTTTGAGCTATAGAATAATTATTATGTTCGTGACTTTGATGTGCTTTGTCAAAATTTTTAACTTTAAATACTTGCAAAAAATAAAGCTGTGCGTACGGATCTCTAATATTGTTTAGCTGTTATTATAAACCTTGGATAACCTTTTACAGTTTTTGACAAAGCTAAACATTTACTTTTGACAGTAAATGATTAAAAAAAAAAATAATAATAAAAATTTGAAATTCTCCGCGGCTTATATAAACTGCTAAAAAAAGTAAAATATTCTGAAAACAATACCATGTATGGGAAATGCTAATACAAACCTTTCGTGATAGTATCAAACGTATACTGATAATCGTTTTAGAATCAGGTACAACAATAATTGATTGATGAGAACTCGTTAAATAATAAACAAAAACACATTATCGTAAAATCGATGTGTTCGTCCCTCATTCCCTCCGCTCGGAATCTAAAATGCTTAATCGTAATAATTTAAAATTAAAATTTTAATAACTTGGTCTGAGGTATCTACACGGTGAACTAACTAACTTATACAAGGTGTGTAATGGCCATGGGCCTTACAATTATTGAGTGTGTATTTATGGGTCTTCGCTTCTGCCACGAATTTTAACTCAACACACCTTAAGTTTTGACAAATTTAAAGTTAACTTACGTTGTCCGAATTTGATTCTGAAAAAAAATTTTAACCAACATTATGATTCTAACATTTATAGTTTCTTTAAATATTTTTGAATTACATAAAACTAGGTACAATATTATATTATACTATATGCCTATATTATGATTATCTTTTATATTATATTAGGAATGTTTAGTCGTCAACTAGGTACCTACCTACTCTTAATAGTTGTGAGTCGTGACCTTTTACTGCAATATACAAAATATGATCTAAGTATTAAAAGAGTCCAGAGCACCTTTACGTCACTCAGCCAAATACACACACATATACGACTTTTGTACACTTTATAATTACTGAAAATACACTATTATTTCATTCACTGTTGAAATTGACTTCAACTTTATTTCAAACCATTATCTTTTGGGTCGTTGACGTTCCACATACAATAATATTTTAAAACTCATATAAAAAATGTTTTTAATATCAAAATAATGCCAGGAATATTTTTCAGCACTACGTATAGAATATACAAATATGAAATATAAAATAACAAATCTACAAAAATAATATATTTTTCTTTAATTCTAAGTGTGTAATCAATATATAATTTTTCTAATCATCTATAACCGAACACGTTTAAGAGAAGAAAAAATATTTTTCATAATTTCATTAAAATATTTCAAGAAGAGTAAAATTTTTAATTTTGAAAAATTTCAAGTGAAATATTTCAATCACAGAATCCTATATACTATGATAATAAAATAATAATTTTTAAAGAGCCTCCTGAAAAATTTTATTCATACCAAAATAATAATACTTTCAATAATCAACACAAACAATTATTTCACTTATTTCACTACCAACATAAAATGGTAAACATAGTACGAACCTAACCTAACCTAACCTTATACTCCATAATATATTATAATATTATACTACTTATAACATTAAACAACTCGTTACATGTTAAATATACCCACACACACCCAAATCTAACAGTTCTAAAACAATGCATAAATAAAACATGAAATATTCTGTAAAATAAATCTAAATAATTTATAAAATTAAAATAAAAAAATAATAATGAATTAATCAATCAAAATCACACCTGAACGCACACCCTTTTATGAACCTACCAAATTTTCAGAAGCTATTCATGGAAGTTTACACTCATTTATTCAAAAGTATAACCAGGAATGTTATATCAATGATTGGTTTTTCGAATTGGTTTTTAATTTCTCGTGAATTTAATAAATACATATTTTCGTAATTATTTTTGAGCCTAAAACTCTGTTTAAATTTCTCATAAAATAATACTATATATTATTATACAAATAAAGAACATCAAACAACATTGTTTGTCTTTTTTTCATATTAATAAATAAATAAATATGAATATATATAAATTATTATAAGCTATATTACGAAATGCTGAAGAGAATGATCTGTTGCTGGGAAACATAAAAAAGAAGTTATTTGATCTGTATAATAATTGGATGTTTATATTTGTTTTACTTTTTTTTTCGTCTTTCAGTTAATTAAGCATATTATTCCGACTGTTCTGTACTACAAAAGGGTCCATCTCTAAGGCCATCATCAACTAGGTCAAAACACAATTCGTATAAAAAATGATTACAATGAACTTGCCGTGTTATAAGATGATAATATAAGTTTACGTTATTATTTTATACGTAATTCCTAAAACTATATCATAGTAGTTGATGTTATTAGGACTATGAAAACGAACACAGAAGAAATATAAATATATAGTATATGGAGTGAACCACCAAAGCCATAAAGTAAATAACCTTTTTCCCTCCATATAATGAATTTATTCAAATCCTGATTTCGGAATAATTTCTAAGTATACCTCAGGGACTTATTGTTTTAAAATACTAGTTTTTTTTTTTTAATAGACCTTTCAAAGATTGTCCTAACCGTGGTAATACCGACTTCTTTTGTCATGTTAATTACTGACCAGATGACAATTTATAATATTCTTTTTGCATATAAGTCAAAATTCAAACTAAATATTCTATACGTAGTGCTGAAAAATATTTCTGGCATTATTTTGAAACATTTTTTATATGAGTCTTAAAATATTATTGTATGTGGAACGTCAACGACCCAAAAGATAATGGTTTGAAATAAAGTTGAAGTCAATTTCAACAGTGAATGAAATAATAGTGTATTTTCAGTAATTATAAAGTGTACAAAAGTCGTATATGTGTGTGTATTTGGCTGAGTGATGTGAAGGTGCTCTGGACTCTTTTAATACTTAGATCTTATTTTGTATATTGTAAAAGGTCACGACTCACAACTATTAAGAGTAGGTACCTAGTTGACGTCTAAACATTCCTAATATAATATAAGAGATAATCATAATAAAGGCATATAGTATAATATAATATTGTAGCTAGTTTTATGTAATTCAAAAATATTTAAAGAAACTATAAATGTTAGAATCATAATGTTGGTTAACATTTTTTTTCTGAATCAAATTCGGACAACGTAAGCTAACTTTAAATTTGTAAAAACTTAAGGTGTGTTGAGTTAAAATTCGTGGCAGTAGCGAAGACCCACAAATACACACACAATAACTGTAAGGCCCATGGCCATTACATACCTTGTATAAGTTAGTTAGTTCACCGTGTTTACCTTAGACCAAGTTATTAAAATTTTATTTTTAAATTATTACGATTAAGCATTTTAGATTCCGAGCGGAGGGAATGAGGGACGAGCATATCGATTTTACGATAGTGTGTTTTTGTTTATTATTTAACGAGTTCTCATCAATCAATTATTGTTGTACCTGATTCTAAAACGATTATCAGTATACGTTTGATACTATCACGAAAGGTTTGTATTAGCATTTCCCATACATGGTATTGTTTTCAAAATATTTTACTTTTTTTAGCAGTTTATATAAGCCACGGAGAATTTCAAATTTTTATTATTCTTTTTTTTTTTAATCATTAACTGTGAAAAGTAAATGTTTGGCTTTGTCAAAAACTGTAAAATGTTATCCAAGGTTTATAATAACGGCTTAACAATATTAGCGATCCGTACGCACAGCTTTATTTTTTGCAATTATTTAAAGTTAAACATTTTGACAAAGCACATCAAAGTCACGAACATGAAAATTATTCTGTAGCTCAAAATGTATAAAATGTTAAATGTTTATAGCTAAAGATTGATCACTTAAAACAAGTTTTCTTTTAAGTATACCAATATACCGTACATTAACCAAATAATCAAAGAAATATAATATAAACACATTATTTTTTTATGGACGTTAATTTTAAATTTGGATGGAATTAGATAATTAAACGAATAATGACAATTTTAGTTATTTTATTGTAATTTAAAAATATGACTCGTAGGCACATGCAACTTTTAAAGTATTTTTTTTTTATATTCATTTATATATAAATATATTATTATACACAGTGAAATTTTAGAATGCAATGTGCTTTGTAAAAATTAATTCAATCCACTGTATCACTGATTGTAAAATAAATTAGGTACTTTAATCTTCTAATTATATGTATAATGAAAACGAAAAGCTTTGTTCATTGGTAAAAGCGTCAATCGAGGACGGCTGGACCACTTTGTCTCGTTTGTTTTTGATGTGTTTCTAATATTCAGGCACAGGTCACATAATATTATTATATGATTGTAATCGATATACTATACATATTTAACATGCGCTGATTTATCTGAAGTTAGATAGACTCAAAATACAGTCAACTACTGGACCGTTTTCAATAAGAATTATATCAATAGTTTACTTGAGACTCGGGGGCAGGGACGGCGCTAGGAATTGCGGGGCCCCGGGCAAAATAAATAACAGTCTATATTGTGTGGTCTTCTGTACACTAAAGGTACACAAAAAAATGTTTCTCTTTGCTCCGCTCGAAAATTAGATTACATATTATGCAAACTAACGTATTTATTTATTTCAACAGCTCAAACCCAAAATACAAAACAGTAATGTTTGTATCTAAGGTGTCATTTACTTTTAAGTATGTACTAATATTAGTGTTATTATTATTTTTTTTAATAGCTATTAGTATAAAACTATAATTATAGCTCAAAAATTAAAATTTTAATATGATAATAAATTGTATGGCTTGCAACAATTAAAATATATACAGTACGCACAATATAGTTAGTATTAATAAAGTAGTACGGGATCATATTTTAAAATAAAGACAATTAAGATAATAACATAAAATTATGAATCTTATGTAGTTTGCTCGCACATATTAAAATTACACAATAACAATTTTATGACGTCGGTACAGCGGTATGGATTACAACTGAATTATAACTGACCTTTACTTAATAAATTCGTTTGAAGAGAGAGGAGGGGATTTATGATAGCTATGAATTCGGAAATAAAATAAATAAATAATGTTTCGATGTCTGAAGAAAAATGGGTATGGTTTTGGTTAGTGGAAGTAACTTGAGCATAATATTACGATGGTTTATCGGAATTGGAATTTAAAGTGGATTTAGGAAATCTATAATATATTATAATATTATTGTTTTAATACGTTGAAAAAATATAATAGTTTTATTGTTATATAATATAGTTTATACAATTATAAGACATTTCTAGAGTGAAAAAGTGATTACCTATTTTTCTATATGAGAATAATAATTCTTAACATAAACCAAAATAAGTTAGGTTACGTTAATAGTATAATTATTGTTACCTAGCTAGGAAATCATGTTTTCTCAAGTTGGGGAAGGTGTACAAAATTGTATTTTGGTTGTGCAAAATTGTACAAAATAAAGTACATAATACAGTACGAGTTAAATTTTGTTTGGATAAAAATTGGTCATGGGCAGTGCTGGGGTAACGATACCGCAGCACTGATATGGAGAAATCGCGTTTTCTCGTGTTATTAGGGAGGTGTACAACATTTTATTTTAGTTATAAAAAATTGTACGAAATAAAGTACATTACACTGGATAATTTTGATATTCAGTTTCAAACTTAGCAGTGCTGGGGTAACGGACCTGGATCAAAGGCCATACTTTATTATACTTTAAATAGTGGTAAAAAAATATGTTTTAAAATGAACAAATGTTGTACATTATTCAAATAAATATTTTAGCTTCTATAATTATCGTTTTGAAAATCGGGCTGTCATCCGACCTGCAAAATATTTATTTTTTTCTTTCAAATAAAAAAAAAATAAGAAATCCGATCAAACACTTTACAGAAAAATATGGTATTGCATGTTGTTTTTTCAAGTATTTTCCTGGCTTGGAGCATTACTTATTTTCATAATATTTTAGGATTCTCGCACGTCACTTTGACCGACATCAAGTCTTGTAAAAGATACTTTTAATATTAGGTACTCAAGTACAGATTTACAGATATTTATTTTGCTAAAAGTATTTAAAATATGTAATTCCATAATACTCAGTAAAAAAATAACAGTATTTGAGTACAAATACTAATCCTATGAAAAAGTATGCATAGATACGTTTAAATACTTTCAAGTTTTTTATAAACTTTTTTTTTTACTTTATGTGCCAACCGAACCACCGACGTCCATTTTAATTTTATATAGCGTTGTACACTGTATCATTTGGTGTAAAGTGCCAAGTATTTTTTTCAAAAGTATTTAAATTACGTGTTTGAGTACTCGAGAAGTTTTTGAATAATTGTATTCATATTATTTTACTCAAGTACACTGCAAGACTTCCGAAATCATTCGTAGGGACCTACGCCTATAATTATAGACAGTAAAATACCGATGAGTACCTCCACCGATACCTCTTCTGTGCGACGATTCTACTTGGTCTGGTCGACAGTTACGTCACGTTAAATTGGTTTAAAACGTTCTATTATTATAACTTACTGGATTCCGTTACCGTGGAATTCGGCGATTACTACTCGTTAAAATTGAAATTATTTAATACATCAATAATTTTAAAAACCTTTTCCTGATAAATTTGAAAAAAAAAGTTTGAATCTCAACATGCATCTGTTGGTATGGAAAATCTGATTCTCATTTCAATTTATACAATCGTTTATTGTTTTAAAAAATTTTTAAACTCAGAATTTGAAAAAAAAAATACAGTGCCAAATTGATAAAAGGGAATGAGTGTGTTTGATGAATCCACCTGTAGGTATATTAACATAATAATAATATTATCATGAATTATATTGTTTGTTTTAAGGATTGTCCTGGTTTGGAGCATTATTAATTATTATTACATTTTAGCATATTGTCACACGCCAATTTGACCGACATCACACCTACGTACACATACTCTGAACATTTAGCTGTTATAAAATTGATGAGGACCTCCGCCGATACCTCTTCCGTGTGACACTGTGACGGTTATCTGCTTTGTCTGGCGGAAAACTATGTCACGATAAAATTGTTTAAAATATTATATTATTATAATTTACTCGTCACCGCGGTGATTCGTTAATAATGCAATGCGACAGTATCACGACCACGAGGATAGTAAGTTTTTTATGCGCACATAATGCGACAAAAGACCGCGTGGAAAATAATAGAAATTAGGTAAAGGATTGTGTCCACGGTTACTCTACGGAGGACAAAGTTGTGCCATAAATTGAAGTTTTAAATAGATTCCTCACTTTTTGTTTTACATAACAATCGTGGTGGTATGGTCATTTTGTTTTAATTATTCGACTTATTCAAATCATGTTAAAATAGAATTAGTAATCAGTGTGGGTACGATGAACATCATTTTTATATCGAGTATTGAACGAATAAACTTGCCAATAATCGATGATCGAAATATTAATTTTAATTGATCCCCAAAAGTATTGTACCAATGTACAACGTTCAGGCCCGGCTCAAGGGGTAGGCGACATAGGCCCACGCCTAGGGCGGCAATTAAGCTGCACTATAGTAAGAGGGTGGCATTTTCAAAATACTGATAATATTCTATTGTTAAGGTCGGCAAAATTTGATTTTGCCTAGTTCACTATTTTCGCTTGAGCCGGTCCTGACAACGTTTGATTAGAGCATAACATGTCAGGCGTCATTCGAAACCTCACACTTACCAGTTTACTCGTATTTCCAAGTTTCGTAGACTAAACGATATTCAAAAATAAATGTAACATTTTCTTTATATGAATCCAATCACAGTTAAAATAATATTCATTTCAGTATTCACATTGGTCGTGCACAGATACCGGACACATACACACACGCGTGTTTTTTGACCATTGCAATTATCTATTATTTCGTCAACGTTTTTAATTTATTATTAAAAACAAAAACTGAAATAATATAATATTATTAATGTTTATTTTGTGGTTTCACTTATCACGGTTCGTTGTGATACCACACTTCAATTATATGTCATGGCATTGGTAACTATAGTATGCTCTTCGATCACACTTAAACAAATGGTATGTCCCATCCAAGTGTGTTATCTAACTATATAAATGTGAAATGAAAACCTCCCTACAGGCTAAACTCTGGAACTACTTATCAGATCTTCATGATTTTTTTTTTAAACGAAAGAGTATATTATCACGGAAAATTTTAGGAAAACCCACCAGAAAAGTAGGAAATCTGGATGTAAAAAATACAAGTGTGGAGACATCTGTTCAGAAAAAATTAACCGAATAATAAAATAAAAATGTATTTTGTTGTTGCAGACCAAAATAATAATAGTGTATTATATTATATTGGTTGCTATCGGTCGCCTATGAAGTGTTCACTTCAAAAAATGGAAAACTATAGGGTCTTAAATTGAAAATCGGACACATTTGATTGATGGTTAAAAATTAAAAAAATATTCATTACCTATTGTTATAAAACTAAATCTTTATAGCTATGAGTTATTATAATTTTAATATTAATTCATGGTAAGATGTTCACTTTTATTCTGCTTTGAATACATTTATTTTGCATCTGCATTTATCGTCACCACAACACTACGCGATCATTTAAACATTGTAACGCCAAAGTAATTTTCCGAATTTTTTTTTTATTTTTACGAAAATAACGGTACCTATGAATAGTTTTGGAAAATTTTGATGCACGCCTTTATTATTGGTGTGAACTTGTATCACGTCGTCCGCCATGCAAAATTTGATGTTAGATTGTTACTATATAAATTAGTTTCAAGTTACAAGTGAAGTCGAAAAGATACGCTATCACACTATATATTATTATGTGGTCGATATACTTGTTACGAATATTTGTAAAATAAAAAGCATATGTTTTATCTGGAGAAATGAGAAACGTATACTACACTAGTATTATAGCGATCCAAGGCTGGGCAAGTTAATGACTTTTTTTAACTCAGTTAAGTTAAGTTAATATGCACCAATAACAAAAAGTTAAAAGTTAAAAGTTAATTTAACTATAGGTTAACTCAGTTAAGTTAAAAGTTATTACACACTTTTTATTAACTTTTTATTAAGTTAAAAAAAAGTTAATTTGTTAATACAACGCTAGCGTACTTAATTTTTTTCCAACCCAAAACTACATAATTATAGGATATTATACCTAGTGTTTATACTTCATACAGTATTTCCATATAACCTAGATTCGATTTTTAACTTCAAACAATTCACAATACATATTTTTTGACATAAAAACGAAATAGACTGAAATAGTGAAATATTATAAAATTAAAAACAAAATAAATTAACTTAACTTATTTCTTAAAATGAAAAATTAACTCGTTAATTTCACGGTAATTAAGAAAGAAATTTAGTAAGTTAACAGTTAAGTTAATGAAAAGCCAAAAGTAACTAGTTAAGTTAAAAAGTTTAAATAAAATTAACTTTTTAACTTAACTTTAACTTTTTAACTCGTTAATGCCCAGCCTTGTAGCGATCCACGGATAATCCAAAAAGGTTTGTTTTCATGATTTTGTGATTTTGATTAAATATTAATATTACTGGTGTGCCGTTCTGAACGATAATGCGATTTTAGATAAATGTGCGCGGTATTGAATGGTTTGGTTTTGGGATAAAAGTCCGGAACTGATATGTAAAAGCGTGCGGATTTGAAAATAATACCTATGCCATTTTTGAAAGTGTGCTAGTTTGACGACCTCCTCCTAACATGTCGTAAGACCCCCATCGCCCCAACTTATATTAATAATACCTACTGAACTAACATCGTCGCCGCGGAATTCCCGATTATAATTCAAAATTAAATTAAACTGTAAGACGTTTTGAAAACATATTTTATTTTGTCAAATTTTCATAATATAAGACTGATAATTGTTCGCGTGTACGATACAACTATGGGAAATTCCGACCAGTCCCCGAATAACGGGATTTTAATAAAAATAAATCTAATACCACCACGTAGGTATATAGGTACCTATATTCTTCAAACTCGTATGATCGGTTGCTTTGTAAATATTTCGTGATAACTAAAATATGCGATGATGCGTTGTTACGATTGCCGAAACCGCAGCTGATGATTTTTCGCCGAGCATAAGTCCATAATAATAATATGTCGGACGGTAGGTAATAATAATATTGTTATGGCGCACGCGATTGACTGAACCATTTGTCAGGGCGGCGGCGAGACACCGTCATTATTACAGGTTTTAGTTTTACCGAAAACATGATTTATAAAATAATTTCTCCCACCGTAGGTACGTTCTGTAATTGAAACGGACGGCATAACCCCATAGAATAAAATAAAAACGTACCGTTCTTGTTTTGGTGTTTCCAAAAGCGTGCATTTTCACTTTAATAAAATAAAGTGCACTTCGAGACAGCCAATCCTTCTCTCGATTACAATTGCGTTACACACACACACACACACACACACACACACACACACACACACACGCGACTGGTTTATTTACAAAAATCAGGGCGTCGCCGTTCTGTTAACTACCTACCTAGCGTGTTGACGGAATTCAGTACGAATAGGTATAGCGATTGCCGCTAAAAGTATAACGTGCACGCTTTCGATCAGAGACGAGCTTTTTTGCCTGTGATTTCAATTTCAATAACATCATAAATTAGTGGGCCGAGAGTGTAAAGGTTCCGCATCGAACAACGAGAGCAAAATAATTAAGTTTGCGATACTTTTTGTTCACTGCATTGATATTATACGTGCATACGGCAATAAAATTACCTAGGGTTTTTTTTTTTTTTTTTTTCATCGCAAGTAAATAATGTGTCGTCCAGTATTTTGAGAATTTCGAGAGAATGTCTCTAATAAAAGTTTTATGGAAAGACCTACTTTTATTGACATTAATTTTTCCACTGTTCATAATTCAAAAAACAATAAATACATTTGACTACGGTCTCGTTAATATTATAAATATTTTAACAGTACGGTTGAATACATTTGATAGATAATTTTACAACGGTTCCGTTCGAAGCGAATTCATACTGGCCTATATTGACAAAATATATCAAAATCTGATTATTTAGTAACGAATAAATGCATACTTGTCAATGTATGACTAGTTTATAATATAATTGGCGAGGAAGTGGGTACCGCGCTCTGCTGTGCATTAGGTGTCGTGCGGGTCACTGTAATGGATGTGTTAAATTTTAATTCAAGACGAAGAAGTTGAACCCAATACCCAGAAAAATTAGTTCTTATTCTACGTTTTTAAACACTTAAGCGTACTTCGTTAATTATACACTAATCAGACAGAATATTCAAATCACTCGTAATATTATCAATATTTGAATAATATACATTTTGAAAATCATTAAAAAATGTCGATTATGATATTGTTTTAACCCTTCAATGCGCGATATTTTTTTTTTATCAATTAAAATGTTATACACTAATTTATCTTCGAGGAGTTCAGGAAAAATAATTTAAAAAATATTGGACTAATAGTTTTTTGTAGAAAACGAATTTTCAGTTTGTTGCAAATATGCAACATTGCGCACCAAAGTCATAAATATTTTTAATACAACTATATTCATTCCATCTTGGATAAATTTTTATTAATTATAAGAATAAATCATAATAACAAAAAACATAAACTATTTGATATCAAATTTCAAAATATATAATAAAAAATTTTAGATGTGTGTGCTTTTTTTTTTCGTCTGTCATCGCGGTTCGGGGCAGTAAAACTGCTTCGATTTTCTTCAACGGTATCTTATTCAATGGAAAAGTGAACCTAAAAAAAATGTCTACAAGCAAATCAAATTAAATTTTTATGAGCGTTTGAAATTCATATTTTTACAATATTGGATATTCACTCGACTTCCCGTGTAGCGGTTTTGTTATTTTAATGTTATTCAAAAACAAATGACTGTAGATACATGAAATATACACTGGTTATTTATATTTGCACATTCTATACAGGATAAAATTTTAAAAATATTTTGATCTGTTTTGAACTGTTTAGGAACATTTTCAGTTTCCAATTTTATTAGTATGTTTTCCTATGAATGTCAATAAAACTTTGTTTGTTGAGTAAAAATACTTGAAAATTTAATACAATGCTCCTACTTTATTGTTACAATGACATATGAAAAATATTGAAAATCCTTAGTCACAATTTTTTTTTATGAGCATTTAATGTTCGAATTTTGACAGAATTTATCAAATTTAAAATTTAATAATTATTTTGTAGTTAAAAATGTATAAAATGTTCAACTTTTATAGCTAAGGATTGAAAATTTAAAACAAGGGTCCACGTAAATAGGTAAATTTATAAATTTCTTTATTCACAATAATATCATCAAATATACTTGGTAATATCATAGGCTGACTGACTGTTTTCGCTCATAATCGTTTATCTTATACAATGATATAATATCATTGAATTCAAATTTAACACCATCCATTACAGTGCCCCACTTGTAATCTACTGTACAGCAGAGCGACATCCACTTATCCACTTTTTTCGTCGATTTGATTATAATATAAACGATTTTTATCGATACTGAAAATCGACTTTTAATCGATATCAAGCCCGGGTAAGGTTAGGTTAATGATGGAAAATTATAATAACTCTGTAACGTTGTCGGGTGAACGACCAGTTAGATATAAGATGATCAGGGAATAAGTTAGTTTCTTTTGAATATATTTTAACCGTAGCTCGGGAGCAGGAATGGTATTTAGGATTTTGATAACGATTGATCCAAATAAATATTAATATAAAAGTTTATTATTACTTACGAACAAAGTTTACCAAAATGTGGGACCGTCTCGGAGTTCAGATGCGCGTGATGGCAATCGCGGCGAACTGGTGTCCTCTTACATAATATGGAATATATTTTTATAATATATTCCTATTGTGCATATTATTATGTTTACGAAATATAAGTAATGATGTAAAAATTGTTACAGCTCAATGCGTATACTTTTTTCTATTTTGTTATAGTTCCATTCCAGTCGACGAGTAGTTAGTTGCGTGAAATACTGCAGGGCAGACGCAATAGCCTCAGAGTCTATGATATAATGGGTTCATTGGCTTTGGGTGACTTTAGTAATTTGCTCCCGGGAATCCCGGAATGACCGAGACCCGTACTGACTATGTGCTTGTCAACACACACACTCACGGTTAGAATTGCTTTGAACGATCGGGTTTAAGTCACGAATAATTAAGATCCAGAGTGCGGGGTTTCGTGCATCAGCGGACAATTATGTCATGGTACACTAACCGTCGGTCCTGTGACGGGTCTCTGGGGATCACAAACGTGGTGTGTTGTAGCAGGTTGAAATAATATTATTTTTATTATTTCCGTCTTTAAATAAGCCCGCTTTATTCGGCTAACCCAGGGGTCGGCAATTAATTTATATGGAGGGCCAGATATTTAAAAAAAAAATGTTGAGGGCTAAAAAAATCTTAAACATAATTTTATCATTAATGTATTTATTTTTGTATTAAAAACACATTTTAAAACAAAGTATTTAATATTTAATTATTTATAAAGTAATACATTATAAATAATACATTCATACTAATAATAACAAAATTGTATACTTAAGTTTAATGAGAAAAATAACATTTCTATTCTTGAGCTATTTTTTTAAAATCTGGTACTCTTGGAGAACAACTGATGCGTAAAGTGTTTTCAAGGTCGTGATCTGTTAATCTTGAATGGTATCGGTTTTTTAAAAACGTCATTTTTGAAAACGAAGTTTCACATACATAAGTGGAGCCAAACATAGTAGCTAATTTTATGGCAAGGGTCTTCAGTAACTTCAGTAGAACTGTTAGGTTATGTAGTTGCAGTCTCCCTAATATTTATTATTCGGTACTCCTCAAGATCAAATCACGTGGTACCTATGAATAGTGTAATATTTTGTAAATTGTTTATCCACCTCATTGGCACTTTCAAATATATAATATTATATTATATATTATTGTATATGGTGATCTAAGGTATTAGGAAGGTGTCCGTCAGGAAAGAGTTACCAAGAATAATCTGTAATAGCCTACATTATCTTTTGTCCATGCGCTTCTCCTTGTGTATCAACATTCAGTCAATGTCACAAACTCATAAAGGTAATTTATAATTTTAAATGTGTAATGAAAAACATTGTATTAAATAAATAGTTCTTAGTACTTAAAGTTATAGCAATCTACATCAGTTAATTGTACATTTGTTTCAGACTAATTTCTAATCAAGTACATTTTTAATACCATTTGTGTTACCTAGTTGTGTTGAAGTAAACATCAATAAACAATAGGTAAAAAAGTCATGTATATTGAATTCAATACAATTTTAATAGCACATTTTTTTTTTGGAAGTAGGCCCGAAGGCATAGTTTGGACGCCTATTTGGCAGAATTTCTATTTGGGCAACTGTTGGTTTCTGCTATGCCCGAATAACCAAATGGCAAATTGGCTTTTTAACCAAATGGCATGCAATTAAATATTTTAATAGCAAAATGTAAATAGAAAATACTATTATGATACTAATATATAATAAATGATTAATATATATAATTTACACATGCTTGCATAAGACCCATAATAATATAGGCACATTATTTTTATTACTTGTAAGTTATTTAAACCATTATTTATATTTATTGTAACTTTTAAGTTTCTTAAAAATTTAGTATTTATTGGAATTATATAATTGGTATTTATCCTCTCTTTTAATTTTGTGTCTTGCATCTTACTAACATAAACTTGGTAATGACCAATAACTATAGATGACTATAGTGCATAAACATTTTTACCGTGTTTTAAAATAAAAATAAAATATTATATGAATTACAGAGATGGGTGGAAAATCAATGCAACATTTAGCATGTGAAGGTAAAAAATTCATATCAATAACATTTCAAAATAGCTCACTCTTGGTGGAAATATTTAGAGTGACTTCATTTAGGGGCTAGCAAAATTAAAATGTAACAAAATATGTTTGTTTTTAGAGATGAATTGTTATGTGATATCAAGATGGAAACAGATGATGGTAGAATCGTTCATGGACACAAAGTTATTTAAGCATCAGCTAGTCCATATTTTCTGGCCATGTTCACTAATGCTAATGAAAAAGATAAAGAGCACATTTATATGAAATCTTTAGAATATACATCTTTTGAACTCATAATAAGTTATATTTACACCGGAAAAATAAGGTCACTCGAACTAGAACTATTTACAGTCCTGCAATCTCTACGAAAGTATGCAGTGACTTAATTTAGTGGCTTGCAAAATTAAAATGTAATAAAAATGTTTGTTTTTAGAGATGAATTTTATTGTTATGTGATATCAAGATGGAAACAGATGACGGTAGAATTGTTCATGGACACAAAGTTGTGTTAGCATCAGCTAGTCCATATTTCCTAGCCATGTTCACTAATTTTATTGAAAAGGATAAATATCACATTTATATAAAATCTTTAGAATATATATCTTTGGAACTTATAATAAATTATATTTACACCGGAAAAATAATTGTCAATGAAGAAAATGTATTGGTATGATACATTACATATTAATTATATTTGATTTGTTATATATTTTTAAAAAAATTATTTAAATTTGTTGTTGTTGATTTTTCAAAGATTTGTTAACAGCTGCAAAATTTTTGTCAATAAACTATATAAAAGACATATGTACTGAATTTTTGGGAACACAATTGGATCCTTCCAGTGGCATTAAAATCTACCGATTTGCTGACTTCTACAACTGTACAGAATTGAAAGAATGTTCTGAAGCATATATTAAAACACAGTTTAAGTATGATTTACATAAATTAATTGTCTTATTCAATTATTATTAACCTACATTGTGATTATTATTTTCAGAGAAGTGGTTAAATATGATGATTTTTTATGTTTATCTCCTCAAGAATTAATTGAAATAATTGCCAGTAATGACCTTAATGCTCCATTAGAACAAAATGTAAGAAAACTAAAACTACACATTTTTATGTTTTATTATTTTGGGCTAAATATGGTTCAATTTGCTATAGGTATAACTATTATATTATAACTTATATTTTGGCTGCTTAAATATGAAATACATTATGCACAATATCAATTGTTACATTGGTAGTTGTCCCGTGTAGGGATAGTTTCTAAACACAAATAATATGCATAACATATTAAATCTCTAAAGATGTTATATATTTTTTATGTTTTATGTTTCTTACAATTAACTATGGTCTATAGCTATTAAATTACAAATAATAAGACTTAATATGATTCAACTACCTATAAAAACTATTCACAATATTATTTGGAATTTAAATAATACACTAATAAAAATAATACTCATATTTAAAATTTTATTTTAATGCTACATATACCTAGTAGATAAGACATAGCATACAATAAAAAAAAAAACTTCTCAAAAACCCTACAAGACACCCTTTGATAAAACCAATAACCTATAAGTATTAGTTATTAGGTCCCTCTATGCAAATTTAATAGTATTAAGCAAAATAAAAAAAAATATGAAGCGGTGATCATACATAACTACATTTTGTTATGTATTAATTAAATTGTATTTATGTGTTATAGGTATTTGAAATTGTAATAAATTGGGTACAACACAAATTGGATAATAGAAAACAATATTTCAAAAATGTACTAGCTTATGTAAGATTGCTATTGATACCAAATGAATATCTTTTAAATAACATAGTTGAACATCCTCTTATTGAAATAAGTCCTGAATGAATGTTTTTCCTTAATTAACTATTTTATTTTTAATTTAGTATTATTTTAAAATTATTATATTTGTAGGTAAAAATGATGTAAATTATGCTTTACATTTCAATTTTGTCAAGACTCTCCAAAAAATCACCATACCACATAAAATTTGCTGTACATGGAGGTCAGGTAACTTAAACAAAGTATGTTTCTGTATTGATTAATTTATTTTTACAAATTTATGATATATATTTTTTTTTTTTAGATTATTCTTAGTCTACGTTGGGGTTTAAAAAATAATTATATTTACTGGTATAACCCAGTTACCACCAAATGGAAAATCACCTAAAAAATCAGTCAGAACCTCCATGGAACTGGGAGAATCATATCAATGAAAAATCAATTTGTTGTAATAGTACAAGGTGACTGTATAATTAGCAAAATTCTTGATTTGTCTTTAGCAGAACCTTGTTGGATACAAATGCCTCACATGAGAATTAATATATCTGAATTTGGAGTTGCTTTAATAAACCACTGTGTATATGTCATAAGTTAAACCAAACTGATTATTTTCCATAATGTATTGCTAAAGATATGGTGATGAGAGACACAAATAAAAATTAAAAACAAAAAAAAACAAAAAACACACATAATTATTATAAATCAATACATTGATCCTTCCGCTGAGAATCTAATAATTGTTTGGTTCGCTTTTCATTATTATGACTTTCACATACATGTAGTAGGTACTTAATAGTTTTATTATATTATATAATGTTCTTTTGGGGTTGTTTATTTTAGTACTTTTCCAAACCAAACCAATGTATTGCTATTGGTCGCTATACAGAAGCAGGATATTGTAAGTCTGTAGAGGCCTATAAACCAAGTGATGACTTTTGGACTTGTATGGCTGATTTACATTTAGAACAAATGAGTAAGTGTTTAAATATTTTTTTGAATAAAATATTTTTTAAAAAGTATTTAAATTAAATTCTCCTTTTAATATAGAAGTAGTCACATTGCATGGTTTAATATATGTTATGGATGAAATACAAGATAAAAAACATAACAATTCTGTAGAAATCTACAATCCCAAGACTAATACATGGAAATCAATTGAGTCCCCGATAAAGGGTAGAGGAGCCTATAATGGTGCAGTAGTCATCGATAAGGCACCATATTTGTAAACGAATGAACATTTTTTAACCTAAATGCTCTCATGGTTCGTCTTTATAATACAATCTTTTTGTGTATTTAGTGTATGAAAATATTTTTTTTGTTGTTTTTTATAAATTTAAAGTTGGAGGATGAACTGTAGGTATTTATCATTTGTGTGAATCCATAGGTAATAATGTCCTATGTAAGTCTATCCAAAATCAAACATGTCCAATGTAAACACTCCTTTCCAAAGTTATTTAAATAAAATATACGATAAATATACAGATTAAATAGATAACTATATACATACCCAACTAAAAATGTATGAATCATATTTTAAAAAATCTATAACTTATATTTGTATATGATGATAAAATATAGATACTTAACATAATATTAATATTTATTATTAGATATATTACCTACCTACCTTAAATTTATTAATTCAAATGATAAACATTTAACATCATTTTAAATACTCCCATCATTATTATATATACTCCACATAAACATATATACGTGTAGAAAATGAAGAACAAAACACCTAACTAAATACCACTTATCAATTTATCGATAATAGTAATATCAGCTGTCAAATAGGTACCACAGTAGAAGCACCTAAAATAATTTTGTTGTTATTAATTCCAAGCCATTCCTGTTCGACGCACATACATTCTCAAAATATGTTGAAATAATGAAGCGAGGATCCTTCAACCACTATATTATCCTACTTATCTTTTATTAATAATACTCCCCACCTGCAAGTGGATTAGGATTAGCCATTCAATATGGCATACTAGGTGGTTTATTTAATAAACTAAAATCATTTCAGAGTTAGTAAACTAACATAGGAAAGTGGAAATCACTCAGCTGAACTCTTAGTATTTTATGTATCTAACCAATATTAAAAATTGTTCAGTGACAGTTACTATTAAATTGTTTCAAAATAGCTATAGCTATTTATTTTATCAAAATAAAAAGTAATCTGGCTGTAGTAAATATAAAATGTAAAAAACAGATACCTAATTTGTTAAAGGTAATTCTATTACTCCATAACATGAAACCGGGTTTTATTATTTATTCAAAACAATTCATTAACACGAAATACAGCTGCTGAAGGAATAACTGAACTAGCAAGCAATTTGTGTAATCAAATTAAAATTAAAATACCTACATTCGAATATTTTTCAATCACTTGTGATGAAAGTACCCATATTGGTGGCACAGCTCAGTTACCTGCGTTCTTTCGTGCTTATGATATGGAATTAAATATGTTTAAGATTTATCGGAAATTATACCCATGTTTGATACTACTTATTGCAAGTTTTGCGCGTCAGTGCACGTACGTCACGTGTTTAACCGGGGGAAGATAATATTGTACGTACCTATGTATATACAAACAATGGCGGACGGTTCGGTCGAGAGCAAGTCATTGCTCGGCTGGTCGAGAAAACGTGATACCGGTCCGATCCATTACAAATTAAATAGGTAGGTATGACAGCAATATTCGGGTTTTGAAACAAATCGCGCATCTTTACTCCACCCAGCTTTGTACTGTGACGTAAGCATTTCTCCGTTTCTCGATGATGGTGTACGCAGCGATCGCCGCCGCCGCTGAAGTCTCTACTCTCTACCACCACAACCCCGCTCAACAGGTTTGGGAAATGGTTACGTCACAGACATGCGTATCACGAGTTGACATACCTATTCAATACGAAGAGTCTGGGTTTTTGAAATGATTTGACAGCCTGCCGTCAAGGTAGGTAACATCATGATATAAACCGTTCACAAAATCTACTCCTAATAATAATACGCACAATATGAATGAACGCGTAAATGAACGAGCTATCAAATTTACTATGGGTCATGGTTCAAAGTAATGCGTATTGTTATATTTTCCGAAAGAGGTAAGAATCACAATGTAATTATTAATGACCATTAATTTGTAATAATTTACGACTGTTGAAGTTGGCAACAATCGCGACCGAATGTGCGGCCATATGACTTTGGATATGTAGTTGAAGTCTCCCTAATATTTATTATTCGGTATCTCTCAAAATCAAAGTACGTGGTGTGAATAGTGTAATATTTTGTGACTTGTGTATTACCCACTTGGTATTAGGAAAGTGTCCGTCAGAAAAGAGTTATCAAAAATAGTCTGTAATAGCCTACATTATCTTTTATCTATGCGATACGCCTAGTGTATTAACATTCAGTTACAAAATATGTCCATGTCACAAACTCATAAAGGTAATTCATAATTTTAAATGTATAATGAAAAACATTGTATTGAATAATCAATAATTCTTAATACATACATTTATAGCTACCTATATCAGTTAATTGTAAATTTGTTTCAGAATAATCTTTAATCAAGTATATTTTTAATACCATTTGTGTCACTGAGTTGTGTTGAAGTAAACAACAATAATCCATAGGTAAGGAAATCATCAAAATCAACTATATTGAATCCAATAATGTTTGAATAACACAATTTTCTTTTTTCGTATGGCCCTATGCCTGGGAATAGGCCCGACCGCCTAGTTCCGATGCCAATTTGACAAGAATAACACAATCGCTTAGCGTTTTTAATTAAAAAAATAATTTGTTTCCATGTTATGAAGTAACTTATGATTTAAATAATTTTATTGTCATGTTAAGTTGATTTTTTTTCCTAAAACCACTAATATAAAATATATTCTATTAAGTAAAAATAATTTATAGAAAAAAAATATCAATAATTGGAAATCTCAAATATTATTTATAAATATTATAAGTGAAAAATAATAATTTATAATTATGGTTAAAATATTGCATTTACACAGAATATAAAATTATATTAAGGATAACGGCATCATTGAAAAAAAAAATATATAGGTAACTATTTTCTCAGCATCGCATACTCGTTTGTATACTCATTAATCATTATTAATAGTTATTAATTAGGTATTTTTTTTTTTATTTATTCAGAGAATTACAACGGCATCAAATAATATTTGATATTATACTTGTATGTGTAGGTAATTAATGCTATCCTAATAATTAATTTGGTTAAACCATTATTTATATTTATTGTAACTTTTTAACCTCTTAAAAATGTAGTATTTATTGGAATTATATTAATGGTATTTATCATATCTTTTAATTGTTGACTTATACCTTACTAACTTAAACTTTGTAATAATCAATAAATATAGATAACTATAGTGTCTAAACATTTTTACCGTGTTTTAAAAGACTATATTTGAATAATAGACATGGGTGAAAAAGCTATGCAACATTTACCATGTGAAGGTAAAAAATTCAAATCAATAACATTTCAAAATAGCTCACTCTCGGTGGAAGTATTTAGAGCCCTGCAATCTTTACGAAAGTATGTAGTGACTTCATTTAGGGGCTAGCAAAATTAAAATGTAACAAAATATGTTTGTTTTTAGAGATGAATTGTTATGTGATATAAAGATGGAAACAGATGACGGTAGAATCATTTATGGACACAAAGTTGTTTTAGCATCAGCTTGTCCATATTTCCTGGCCATGTTCACTAACTTTAATGAAAAGGATAAAGGTCACATTCATATAAAATCTTTAGATTATACATCTTTGGAACTCATAATAAATTATATTTACACCGGAAAAATAATTGTCAATGAAGAAAATGTATTGGTATGATACAATATTTATTATATTTGATTTGTTATATATTTTTATAAAAATTATTTTATTTTGTTTTTGTTAAATTCTCAAGGTTTTGTTATCAGCTGCAAATTTCTTGTCAATGGACTATATAAAAGATAAATGTACTAAATTTTTGGAAACACAATTGGCTCCGTCCAATTGTATTAAAACCAAACGATTTGCTGACTTACACGACTGTACAAAATTGAAAGCATGTTCTGAAGCATATATTAAAACACAGTTTTTGTATGATTTACATAAGTTAATTGTCTTGTTCAATTATTATTAACCTACATTGTGATTATTATTTTCAGAGAAGTGGTTAAATATGATGATTTTTTATATTTATCTCCTGAAGAATTAATTGAAATAATTACCAGTAATGACCTTAATGCTCCACTGGAACAAAATGTAAGCGTATTAATATTACACATTTTATATTTTATTTTTTTGAGCTAAATATTGTTCAATTTGCTACAAGTATAAGTGCTATTTAACTTATATTGTGGGATGTATAATATGAATTACGTTTTGCACAATATAAACTTTTACATTGGCGGTTGTCCCATGTATGGATATAAATTATACGCAAAATAATATATTAAATGTCTAAAGGTGTTATATATGTTTATGTTTTATGTTTCTTACAATATAAATAGTGTAACTATTAAATTACAAACAATAAAATAAAAAAAAACTCAAATGCCCTACAAGACACCCTATGATAATACCAATAACCTATAAGTATTAGTTATTAGATCCAGCTATGCAAATTTAGTACTATTGAGCAAAAAAAAAAAAAATTGAAACTCTGATTATATATTACTACATTTTATTATGTATAAATTAAATTGTATTTATGTGTTATAGGTGTTTGAAACTGTTATAAATTGGGTACAACACGAATCGGATAGTAGAAAACAATATTTCAAAAATATACTGGCTCATGTAAGATTGCCATTAATACCAACTGAATATCTTTTAAATAATGTAGTTGGACATTCACTCATTGAAATAAGTCCTGAATGTATGTTTTTCCTTAATTAATTATTTTATTTTTAATTTAGTATTATTTTAAAATTATTATATTTGTAGGTAAAAATTATGTAAATTATGCTTTGAATTTTAATTTCATAAAGACTTTACAAAAAATCACCATACCAAATAAAATTTGCTGTACACGGAGGTCTGGTAACTTAAACAAAGTATGTTTCTGTATTGATTAAATTACCTTTAAAATTATATGATGTATTTATTTATTTTAGATTATTCTTATGCTAAGTTGGGCTGATGAAGAGACTTATATAAACTGGTATGACCCAGCAACAAACAAGTGGAACGTCACGTCAAAATTCTGTCAGAACCGTGGAACTGGGAGTATCATGTTAATAAAACATCAATTTATTGTTTTAGTACAACCTTATTGCAGAACAAGTGAAATTATTGATTTATTTTCACTAAAACCTCGTTGGATACCAATGCCTCTTATGAAAGTTAATCGACGAGATTTTGGAGTTGGCTTAATAAATCACTGTGTATATATCGTAAGTTATACCAAACTGATTATTTTCCATGATGTATTGCTAAAAATATTTGTGGGAGCAATCCTTTTTCACACAGATTGGTAACAATAGTAAAAATCTTATCATTAAATAAAAAAAAGTGCGTTTGTGGATGTCACGCTGATGTACAGTAGGTTACAAGTGTGTCACTGTAGTGGTATGACTCCCACCCTCCCAAAGCATCAACTATATTACATTTTCTATCAGAAAAGATGCTGTTGAAGACAGTTTCAGCATTTTACTGTTCTACAAGGCTCTGCTGAGAATCTAATAATTATTTGGTTCGCTTTTCATTATTATTTCCTTGCAGCCATTATTATGACTTTCACATACATGTAGTAGGTACTTAATAGTTTTGTAAATTATGTTCATTTGTGGATGTTTATTTTAGTACTTTTCCAAACCAAACCAACTAAAACGTTAATGGAGAGGATGATTAGATAATAATTTCATTTTTGAATACTTGAATTACAAGAACGTCATAACATCTACTAAATTCCATATTATGATAACTAAAAGCAAAAAATAATCATAGAATATTTTGAATATAATATAGTGTAAAATGTATAAAAAAAAAATTGTAAATTGGGTGTGCATCCACCAATGCTTATTTAATATTATTAATATAATATAGGTATTTTATGAAAATTCTAGGTTGGTGGAATTGATAGTTGTTCTAGTTCTATAGTTAATAGTGTGGTGGTTTTCGATATCAATGTTCAAGAATGGCGAAGGGTTGCTAGTATGTCCAGTAAGAGAGGTTGTCCTGGTATCGGTGTACTCAATAATCTCTTATACGCGGTAAGTACATATTTAATTCATTTTTTCATTTTTCAATTTTTAATACATTACATTATATAGGTAGGAGGTTATGATTTTTCATCAGGGAATATGTATTTGAAATCGGTCGAATGTTATGATACCACAATTGGCATATGGAAACTAGTTGCAGAAATGTCCGAAGGTCGCAGTGATGTTAGTATAGGAGTTTTAGACGGTATTATATATGCTATTGGCGGTTATAATGAATTAGGATATTGTAAGGCTGTAGAGACATATAGACCAAGTGATGGCTTTTGGACTCGTATTGCTGATTTACATATGGAACGAATCCGTCCCGGTAAGTTATTAAATATTTTTTAGAAAAAAATATTTTTAAAAAAGTATTAATTTATATTCTTCTTTTAATATAGAAGTAGTCACATTACATGGTTTAATGTACGTTATGGCCGGAAGACCATTTAAACCACATAACGATTCTGTAGAAATCTACAACCCCAAGACCAATACATGGAAACTAATGGAGTCCTGTGTAAAGGGTAGAAGTGCCTTTAATAGTGCAGTAGTCATTGATAGGCCACCACATTTTTAAACGAACGAACAGTTTTTAACCTAAATGATCTCATGGTTGGTATTTGTAATACAATCTTATTATGTATATAGTTTATGATAATATATTTTTTGTTGTTACATGTATTTTGAAGTTGGATGTTGAACTGTAGGTATTTATCATTTGTAAATCTATAGGTAAAAATGTCCGTTATAAAATTATCAAAAATCAAACATGTCTGTGATAAAATTGACCAAAATCAAAAATGTCCAATGTAAACTCTCTTTGTCAAAGTTGATTCAATAAAAAATACGATAAATATACAGATTAAAATGATAATTATATACATACATAACTAAAAATGTGTGAATCAGATAAAATTAATAACTCATATTCCTATGTCATTATAAAAAATAGATACTTAATATATTGTTAATATTATTAGGTATATTACCTACCAATTAATTTAATTTTTAATACTTCCACCATTATTATATATACTCCACATAAACATATATACGTATAGAAAATTAAGAACAAAATACCTAACTAAATACCACAATAATTTATCGATAATAATAATATCAGCTGTCAAATAAGTACCACAGTGGAAGCGCCTAAAATAATTTTATTGGTATTAATTTCAAGACAGTCCTGTTCGACGCACATACATTCTTATAACTATATGTATAAGATATGTTCAACAACTATATTATCATACTTATAATTTATGAATAATACGCCTGTAAGGTACTCTATATATTTAATCGAATAAAATCAATTCAGAGATTGTAAACTAATATAAGAAAGTAGGAATAGTTGTCTTTAATGAGGTTTTTTTTAATGTATGATTTATTTGAAAAATGAAACCACATAATCAAGCATATGTACTTTAATCAATATATGGTTGTACTTCAATGTTAATTATTAAATACTAATTATGAAATGCAGTACATATAATACTATAACCATAGATATATACAACAACAAGATAGCCGTCGTTGTGTCTAAATCTTGAAATCGGCCGCCATTTATAAAGCAGGCAATGTTTACATTTATTTTACATTTATTTATATACATATATATTTATTTATACATATATACTGTGATAATATTATTTTGTTAACATCACCTGCTTTGAAAATGGCGGCTACCTTCGATAACAAGAAGGACTATCAACTATCTAGTTGTTGTATATATCTATGACTATAACATCAATCATTAAGCATTGGTCGTCGGTATATGTATTGTATTTAATCAGTGACAACAGTGCCCGGCGTGTTTTCAGTGGGAATTTTTTAAAATCTGAAATTACAACTGAGGTGGTACTCAAAATCGTTTCTGAAGTGAGATAGTTCAGTATTCCCTCACGTTTCCTGCTTGTTGTAAATAATAATTAATAATCAACAGTTTACAATATTTGGTATCCATGTTAAATATTCCATGTCAAATATAACTTTTTAAGTTGGATATAAGTATAAACTACACACAAACCTACAAATAATTATTAGAAACAAATTTATTTGGTCATTATTAAAATCAAGAAAAATGTATTAGACTTTTACTAATTTTTGAAAAGGTAGGTATTTTATTTTCACTGTTCAAATATAAATATGTTACACAGTATAACTTTATTGCTATTATATTTTTATTTTTACAATTTATTGTCATTGGAATTTAATTTGGAAGTGTATAATATGCGATGGTTACATACCTACTATAAGATATTTCTATGTTGTATTGGATTACATAATATAATTAGTATTAATTAAATCCTTTTGATGTCATATTTATTGATTAAACAATGCGTATATTATATACCTTAGTAAATATATAATTTGAAAATAGATACCTTATTTGTCTAACTCCATAATGTGAAACCTGGTTTTATTATTTATTTAAAATTATATAAGATAATTAGAATTACCTACTACCTACACTAATTTAAGTTACCTGATTCAAATTATAAGATCTTAATAAATTGTAGAATGATAAATGAGCTAGAAATGTTTAAATATAAATTTACCTTTGTATATTAAATGAAACTTTTGGAAATTGAGTTTTTAAAACTGTGATGAATAGTATTAGTATAATCATCAGAAATGTGTCATATTCTATAAAACATAATGAAAACAATTGATATATTGGATGTTAAATATGTATTTAAATATTAAATTATAATCATATTTAGTTATGAAAAAATATATATTATGAGACTTATAATTTGTCATTGAATCTAAATGTAATTCAAAATATGTTAAATAATTTAGAATGATCCCGGCATTTATTATACTAAAAATGTGTATACTAAAACTATAATTGATAAGTATGTTAATTTAAGATAATCGGGAATTAGAATTGTTATATGATGTTAAAGACAATAAACCTTTATTTTAATAAATAAAGTAGCGGAACAAAACCGGAATTTTTAATTAAAAAAGTTACTTTAGGTTCAAAAATAAAATAAATTTATTTACTATAATTTAATGGTATTACTGTTTTGTGTATAAACCATGTATGGTCATATGAGTTTTCTAATTTTTCTCATACTATTAACTAAACCTGCAACCCGAATAGAGGTATTTAAAATTATCATATTTTTCGGCGACTAAATTTTCATGAATCGGTACCGAAATTATTTGTAAACGATACGTTCATTTTTTTTCATCAAATAACCAGAACCGAACCGGAACAATTATTTTATTTTTGGAGATACCGGAACCGATACCGATAAATTCAAAATTTTCTAGTCCCACGTATATTTTCCTGAGGGGGGGAAAAGTATCATTTGGCAGGAGCCTTGCACTACATTTTCACGCTTTTTTATCCAACAAACAAAATGTTATTGATATTTATAGATATTTTATATATATAATTAAAAAAATTGAAAACTGACAATGTCCGTAAACAGCTCAAAAAGAGTCAGAATATTTTCAAAAATTTGCGGTGTATAGAAAATGAAAATATAAACATTCAGTAAAATTTTCATGTATCTACAGTTATTCGTTTTTGAATAACAATAAAATAACATAACCGCTACAAAATCACTAGGTACCGACATGAGATATCGAGTGATATGAATATCTTATATTGTAAGAATATGAACTTCAAGCGCTCATAAAAATTGAATTTGATTTGCTTGTAGAATTTTTTTTATTTGAAACTCAAATACCACACCCTTTTTAGGGTCCGTAGCCAAATGGCAGAAAACGGAACCCTTATGGATTCGTCATGTCTGTCTGTCTGTCTGTCTGTCTGTCTGTCTGTCTGTCCGTCCGTATGTCACAGCCACTTTTTTCCGAAACTATAAGAACTATACTGTTGAAACTTGGTAAGTAGATGTATTCGGTGAACCACATTAAAATTTTCACATAAAAATAGAAAAAAAAACAATACATTTTGGGGGTTCCCCATACTTAGAATTGAAACTCAACAATTTTTTTTCATTAAACCCATACGTGTAGGTATCCATGGATAGGTCTTCAAAAATTATATTGAGGTTTCTTATATAATTTATTTCTAAACTGAAAAGTGTGTGCGAGAGACACTTCCAAAGTGTTAAAATGTGTGTGTCCCCCTATAACTTCTAAAATAAGAGAATGATAAGACTAAAAAAAATATATTATGATGTACATTACCATGAAAACTTCCACCGAAAATCGGTTTGAACGAGATCTGGTAAGTTGTTTTTTTTTTTTAATACGTCATAAATCGTAAACCTCAATTTACCTTTCATTCAATCAACTCAAATATGAAAAAAAAAAACATTTAATTTCATAGACCGTGAACTGTTTATTTTCTAATAATAAATCTCTAATAGGTGCCTAAGTAAATAATAATTATAATTCGCGCGGGGGGCGCGGCTTGATCAGTTTCTGGTGCGGAGCGCGCGCGGGGGGGGGGGGGCAGGTTCTCGACTGTGCTTACCGGAGCGGGCAATGTTATTCATAGGAAAGTGCATTTTTTTTTGGTGATTGTAAAACATAGCTTTGTGAGTACATAATTTGAATTATGTAATAACGAATCCATCTACAAAACTTTTATTTTGCATATTTTTGCATTTTTTGACGTTTTAAATTTGTTAGGTCATTTTTTCGCATTTTTATGTCATATTTTGCTTTTTTAGTTCATTTTTTAGTATTTTTAATCAAATTCCGTCAATTGACTTGTTTGAAAACATTTTTTTTTTATTTTACACGGGCTGTACATTGTACATATTATGTCAAATTTATATTTTACTAAATAATATTTTACACAAATCACACGCTATATACGGGTTAGGTAAATATAACGATTCGATAAAATAAGGCAATTGCTAGACAACTAGATAACTTAGATAAGTTATTGTGGGATATCGTATATCAGTCATGAATTTCCAGATTAAGTTATTAGTAGGTATTTCAGTATAATATCGTTTAGTACCTATTCGGCGTTCGCGAGTGTACAGTGAAGTGTGTTAACAGTAAAATGCCGAAATCAAAACCGCTTTTCTCGTCAACATTACGAAAGTACGTCAACGAATTTGGCGGTGATATTTTTAGTACGGATGGTACAATATTATACTATAATTTTTTTGCATTTTAAGTGCATATTTTATTGCATGTTTTTGACATTTTTAATGCATTTTTTAAGGTTTTTTAGTGCATTAAATTCACAGCCCTGGTTATTATGATATTAGACAAGACGTCTGATAGACCCGGTGGTGGGGCCAAAGTTCGCGCCGGCCGAACGAAACGACAATATAACAATCGGATCGATGATAATATTTTCATCGGAACATTCGTCGATCGCTATTATTACTATTAAAATTATTAATATTACGATTATTGAAACATCGATCAAAGTTACCCGTTATTAATTATGTTACTTGCCGCTACACAGCCCTTCGTGGGCGAGTCCGACCCGCACTCGGCCGCTTTTTTTTACCCATCGTTTAAATCGTCTGCAGTAAAATGGCGCATAAAATATCATTATAAACAATCGTTTGATTTAAAATGAAATCTCGTGGCCAGTGGCGGCTCGTGGGGTTCATTGAAGGTGGGGCACAAATATTTCCTTCTTTTTCCACTATGACAACTTTGAACTTACCATCAATTCCTGTTGATTTTTTAAATAAAATAAAACATTTTTTGATACCTTTGATACCAAAACCTTATACGCTTATAAAGCATCTTGCACAACAAATAATTAAAAAAAAAATTATGGTTTAAAAATAAATATTAAATATAATTATTATGCCGTAATAATATTATGTAATACAATAATATATTTATAAGTTATAACACAAATACACAATATTAATAAACAAAGAACTTAGAACACTGAACGTAATGATTAGAATGAACAAAATAATAATGAATTATTATCATGTTTTCGAAATATAAATTTTGTTCCACGGACGACGGTCGAAAATAACAATGCGAAGGCGATAAGACCGACAAAATCTTGTAAATCGTAATAAAAATAGAATTCGGGCACAATCGGATTGTGCCCGGCAATGCCGTATTAATTCGTGTCGATAAGTGGGGGAAATCTAGTACTGTTGATCGGGGCACAGCCGCCGCCCAATGCGTAAATATAGTATACACGTATCGTATTGTAGTAAGCAAGTTACTACTTAACAATAAAACAAATTACACAGGTACATAATTATACTATACTATAATTTAGATACTGTAATTCGGCACAGGGGCGTATACAAGGGGGGGGGGATGTGGGGGTCAGATCCCCCCCCAATAGGCCTTTTTTAAAATTTTATAAAATAGTGTAATGACTTAATGTAAGGAAATTACAAGGAAAAGAAATGGCAAGGATTTTTTGTAAATTTTTATTTTAACACATTCAACAATTAATTAAAAATAATTTACTTAATATTAATCAGTAATCATATATTTATTTCATATTCATATAATCGTATTATGTGATATTTGATAATATGTATATTATATATACAAGTATAATAAATTATTATAAGATAATAATATGTGGCAGACCAGCCACGGGCCGTCGCCAGTCGCCACCGTCACCGATATCAACGCGGCGGAGACGACGCCCGCATGTCCGTGCGTATAATAATACATTTTCCTATACATTAGAAAAAGAAATATAAAAATAGCTAAAAATAGCTTAAATAATAAATATTATTATCTAAAAACAAAAATAAATCACAAATATTATGTCAGTTGTACGAACAAGTCATAACTACATATAACTACTTGTAGAATTTAAAATAAAATGTATTGAATATATATATATGTTTTATCATTTATTAAGTATTTAAATGTGCACATACCTAGGTTTAGGTATTTTTGTTCCATAATAATTTGTTTGCAACTGATCCCCCCCCATACAAAAGTTATGTATACGCCACTGATTCGGCATAAATCGGATAATAGAAACGGAGGAAAGGGTTCTTTCTGTTTAGTAAATAATATTACATTTTAATGTCTTGGACCTTGGTTAAGAGACGGTAGATATTAGGAACTCACTGAACCATAATTTGCTCTGTATACGACAGATGTTCAAATATAAAAATATATACTATATTATGATTATTTTGATTACAACGCTGTACGCTGTACGCGACGATAGTCTTTATAAAAATATTAAAATTATATTAAAAAGATTATTTCAAATTTAATACACAGAATTATACTGGAAGTCATAATATGCGTGGGCTGTAACGATGTTCACACCAATCGCATCCGTGAGCCGAGATACAGTATCTATAGGCAAGGGGTACGGGGAACTGCATATAAAAGGGAGCCCGAATCGGCCTGTTTTCAGACGTGTACTACCACCCATTAGTGCAAGCACCTTCACGCCACTCTGTACGAGCATATTTTGGACTTGGAAAAATTATCAACAATATAATAAAATTCACAATAAAACAACAACTGTCTTTTATTTATTATCAACCACGACTTCAACATCAAACAAATTGTCTGCGACCTGTATCTATAATATCTTGGCAGCCACTTATCTACTATTAGAACTACGATAGTAGGTACCAAGCTCCCGAGTATATTACAGTATATTATTCTAGGAGCATCCGTATTTGATAAGACATTTTTTTCGATAATATACAAACTATACCAAGTACCAACTCATATCATGATGGAAGAAATACCTATTCGATTTTAATTTCAATAGTTTAACATACATTTTTCTTCTTTCTTCTCAATTTTTTGGGTGGGGCACGTTGGCGCGGCGCAGTCGATGCACGGCCGCCGCCGCCGCCGGGGCACTGGTCTGCGAACCGGTCGTGCCGTCCGTCACCGCTCGTCTAGTGTGCCGTCGCCAGTAACGCACGTCCGCCGCGGACCCCGTGAACACCTCAGTACCTCACCCAGTTGTAGTTGTCCAACGACCTTTGTCGGTCCGCGGCTCCTCGTTTAGTCGTTTCCCCGCGACCGTGTCTTCTTTTACGCGTCGTTACGCCGCTCATGTTGTCGCTCGATGTTGAACGACCGTTGTTTGGTTTTACGGGAACCTACGAGTCGCCTGTAATAGGTACGGACGATTCGGTGTACGGCTCTGATCGAGCCCGACGCCCGTAGACGGTATTCAAGACAGGATGGCGGACATTAATAAATTCATCGTGGCCGCTACGTGTGTGGACGTGGACGTCAGTGGGCGTATTGTCGCCGTCACTCGCCCCCCGCCGCACCACACACCAGAGTTGTCAACCGTCAAGTCGCCGCCAAAACACGACGTGGGAGACGCGCGTAAATATCGTACCTTGTATTATCATAATTTATTGTTGATTATCATTGTGCCGATATTATTATCACTGATCTTATTCTCTGTTATTATTCGTGTATTTCTCTCGTTGATCGGTAACCGAGAGTCCGAGACGTCGTTACCAATCACTGCAGGGTCACCAAGCCCGGATTAATGGGGGGGGGGGGGGGCAAGGGAGGCACGGTCCCGGGGCCCGTCTTTATCCCCGAAATATATTTTTTTTACGCGTCCAATACAGTTTTCAAAAAAAAAAATTATTTAAGCAGGTAGGTATAGTAGGTAAATCATTATTAATAATTATAAAATAAAATTTATTGTTCTCAATTTTATGTCACGAAAAATTACTATAAATAATCAACTACCTATGTTTACCAAAAATTTTGTTTGTTTGTTTTCTTTTTTTTTTGAGCATTTTAGATTACCGAAATAAGTATATAAAAAGGTATTCATAAGAAAATTTTTTTTAGCTCTTGTAAATTGGGTATTTCGGTTAAAGGTATTAATGCATAATGTACTAAACTTTAGAGGACCATAGTTAATAACCCAGCAAACCAAAATTGATCAATTGACTGTCAAAATGTTCAGAAAAAAGCTTTACCAGAATCCATAAAAAAATATACCATTTGAAAAAATAAAGTCAATTTTATTATTGGTATACAACTGCGTGTTTAAAAAAATTTCCTGTCAAAAATAAAGAATCACGTCTTTTTTTGTCTTAACGAAATTCCATATCATCGATCCATAATGATAATTGTTAAAAAAAACCCGTGTACAATGACATATTATGTAAAAAATTATACAATAATATAAAGTCGTCAGTCAATATATGTAATGGTACAATTATTTCGAAGTTAACGTTGAAAGGGGGCCCACTAAGTGTATGGTATCCCGGGGCCCAATTGATCCTTATATATCCATATATATATATTTTTTTTTATTTATGATTAATTTAACGGACTTAAGTCCTTTAAAATAATACATTCAATGAACATTAAAAAAAGAAGAAACAAAAATAGATAAATAATTATGACAAATTAATTAATTGACGAAAATATATAGGATTATAGTATTATGTGAAGTTTACATAAAATTATACAATTTTACTTTACGCTGTCGATTTCGGTGGTGTAGTCACTGCAGAGGCCGACCGCTTAAGTCGCAGGAGCCTCTTGACTAAACACGGCATAACTTTATATATATTTAATAGGACATATTATTATAATTGTCGGCCCAAGACATATTTGACATTTTGAGTGCTTAAAGGCATTTTTCGCAGCACTTAAAATTAATAACGATAACTGTAGGATATTTTGATGTCGGCAATTTCCGAATCTAGGAAAAAAAAGCCCCGTACCAACTAAATACATTATTCTTTTTTATTATGATTTACATAGTTAAATATAATCATAATATAATCATTACATTTATCAATGCACCTAACACTTCTTTAACATAACATCTATAACCATAAAATATATAATGTTCTAAAATACTAGTTTAATATTTTGTAAATTAATAAACTGTTAAAGTGTTAAAACATTAATGTTAACAATATTGTTTTAACACTTCATTGAACTTGATTTAGTACATCTACGACGAATCATAGTTTTCCATTCTTTTTGAACGCTGTTCAAATATCCACCGTATGGAATTTGAGGTTTTTTTTTTATCATTATTACGAATCACTTCCATTTTATATTCGCACTTTTAATTCAAAATAATCAAAACGCTACGACAAAATGATAACTAGATGAACGAAAAATTCGTACTGAAGAGAATAATATTATATATAATAATATTATCATACTGTAGGTACACCGTACACACTTTTAATTTAAAACGATCACAACAATAACTATATACCTAAACGAAAAAACACATTTTTAATTATACAATGTTGTAGATACCTACGTCCCGCTCAGATACCAAGACTAGTGTCCAGATAGAGTCTACAATAAAATATAACACCTTCATAATTTTTAAGATAAAGTCAAATGTCAATTACTTTTATTACCCACTATAATATACTTTAATCTCTTATATTTCAAATGTATATTAATTATATCTATAGTTTAATAAATATTTGGTGTATTATTTTATTAAATATTATTATGATGTAAAATTATATACTATACGTATATATATATATATATATATATATATATATTATAATCTAATATGTCCAAAAAAGGTTAGGTTAATATTAAATTATAAAATGTACACTATAGTGAAAATGCGTTATGTATTTAGTTAGTACGGGGCGTTTTTTTCCGAATACCCAATTTTCAGACCGCTTAGACGGAATCCCGAAGGTTTTTTCTAATCTCAAACGGTCAAGTGAACAACAACATTCTGATGTTGTCACGTGGAACTCTCTGCTCAAAGCCCGCAAAATGTCATTCTTCGAGAAACTGTCCAAAACAATTACGTCATCTACATCCTCGTGCGTATATATATTAGGCATTATTAATTTACCTGCGTCGTCCGTCGAATAATGGTAATGATAGAATAATATTAAAACGATGGTATCGTCTTATCTATCCGTCGGTGAGAATGACGGGCTCGACGAGAATTCGGTATCGTCTTTAATGTTTTCGAGTATACCTATACCCACCCACCTGCACGTCCTATCGCTTATATTATTATTACAATAATCGGTTTAATGAAAAATAATCTCGAGGGGGATCTGATCAGAAATCGTTCGAGAAAACGGCGGCGGCGACTACGACGACGATGATTAAATTGATAATGCATTAAATGATAATAATATTAATATCTGTCCAGCGATCGCGCGCGGGCAGACTAGCTGTGTTTTGACGTCGTTTTTGTCGTCGAATGACCGAAAACGATATTAATCGCGCGTATAAGCCTTCTCCGAGTAGTAATAAGCCCTCAGGCGATTAATTGAATAACAGAAGAGAAACACAACACGACGACGATGTAGGTATAACGTTAATTCGCGTTTCGTACGGTTGCGATCAGAGGCGGTTTGACATTTTTCAGTTGGTGGTTAATAGTTAACATCACCCACCTATACCTACCAAAAAGTCATATTAGGTAGGTACAAAAACCAGTGGCGTGGCATGAAACTTTGTGGCCCTGGGGCCTATAAAAGTTGGAGGCCCTCTTTAATGTAAAAATTAAACGGCGATTCTATGAGGTAAAAAAAAATGCATGCGAAGGTACCTGTATTATTTTACTGCTTAAAAATTTATTAATTTATAAAAACAACGACAGTAGAATAATATTAAGTATTATATTATATAATGTAATTAAAAATTAACTTTCTTAGCCTTCACTCGGGCAAACAATAGGGCAAACATGTCAATGACTTCATCCAAATTTAATTTCTGTGTCCGCTTATTTTCGATGGAAATAATTGACAAACCACAGAAATAAAAATCGATATTAATAAAAATAAAAAGTTTAAAAAAATTTAAACGAAACGCTTAAAACCAATATAATTTTTGTTCACTCAAAATCTAAAAAAAAAAGGATTACGTCTAAAAGATCTAATTACTCTAAATAATATGCAACATTATCACATAAATTCTAATACTATTTAATATTTATGCCGCATTTATTTTATTTGAACTATTGGATAGCCAGGAAAAAAATAATTTACTTACGATATCAGTTGTTTCCGCAGGCGCAGATTTCATAGGCGTGGTACTTAAACTTGAATCATTTGCAAAACAATCTATATTAAAAAAAAACATTTATTCGCGCGAATGATTTTTCTTTTTCAATACGCAAATACGCTGTGATTTTAATTTCCTTTTTAAACTTCCACTTAAATGTACAAGTTTAGACATTATTAATCGACAGTATGTTAAATCGATAATAATTCAAAATTTAATTTCAATAAGTTATAATTCATGACAAATAATAACATGCACGCAGCACTCAAGACGCAAGGTAACAACAATATACTCAACTATGATCAACATTTTCGGCGAGTAGTTATACTAAATATAACTCGATTATAAAATACTAAGAATGTTGCAATTCGTAGGTACTGCCGACAGGCGTCAGCAGTTCGTAGTCGTCGTGGTATTGCTATTATTACCGCGAAGCGCATTCAATTTTATCTATATCATCGAGCAAATAATATTAAGAAATGATAGTTAATTTAGCCACCCATTTGAAGAACTAATGACGTATGATTATACGCTGTCGCTGTACAATTTTTTTTCGTATTTTTCATAATCAAATTATTTTCAATGCACCTAAATTTTGAATATTTTTTTTATGTAATGGTACAGGTCCTGTGCCTCCCCCCCCCAAATTGGACTTAATTTGGGGGCCCCGGCCCAAATACGCCACTGACAAAAACTCATCTAATTTTTATAACTTTTTTGGACAGTTATTATTTATTTAAAACATGCTTAATAATACATTGTGATACGATACGATGAATTAAGTATCCAATCATAAATAACCAAGTGAACGAGCCGGCATGACAAAACTAGATATAAAACAAAATTAGTTTTATCTAGCGCAGTGTGCTTAGGACACTAGCGGCAACTAGGGTCAATTTTTTGGTAGAATTTTATCAGCAGCACATACCCCCCTAACTAATATACCGGCTGGCTTTTTGTTTAACCCGTCGTTGGTATCGCTATGCAGAGTTCCGCCATTGGTATTGAGTGAGCGCTAACTCGTTGTTTATTTAATCATTATTGATTATACAATGAACATATTATAAATATTGAAACCAACAACAAATTATTTATATTTTAATCTTTTACAAAAAATGTTCTTACAATTTTTCTTAATTATAAATTGTTCACTACTAAAAACTAATTTATAATTGTTTATACATAATAAAATCATTATCATTCAACTTGGCCCTATAGTGGTCTGGAATATTTTGCTAATTATTATAAAGTACGCATATGAATATTGTGTGCTCCTTAAAAATAGGTTTAACCGTATGCGTTTACGAAATAGTATTAGGTCTATCTATTGAGTGAGTGCAATGCTCAATTTATGGATATTAACAACATTGCATGTCGATATCTAATCGAGGATTATCTATAAAATTAATATATTTGCAAAAGTATTTTTAAACATGTTTCGATTGAAGGTATAAAGAGTATCAGATGAATCAAGTAATAAATAAATACCCAAGTGGCTCTCAAAATACTAACGAGGTGAGCGCCGCGCTCACATTGCGACCACTGACGGGTTAAATTAAGAGTTTAACGAAACATAATATTCAAATCTCACTCAGCAATAAATATAAGCATTTACAAAAAACATGCAAATGCAGCAACGTCACTGCCCTAGTAATAACGATATTATTATAATACAATTGATTGTGATTTTCAAATAACAAAATAATGTCACATTGTCTCATACTTCATGTGACCATATTTACTTCATAAATTGATTGTTAATGTATGTGAACATAGAAAATACAATTAGAAAAATGGACATTTTTATGCAAAACCGGTTTTGTTTTTTGGTATAACTCCAAACAAAAATATCCGTAAATAAATGCAATTTTCAGTGAATGTATACATTAAAATTTAATATATTACACCATATATATTTTGAATCTTTTTGAGCATTATATATTATATTATATATATATATATATATATCTGCATAAGAGAATTTAGACTATACGTTTTGTTATAATTATTAAACATTTTTTTGACATGTCAAAAGTCTCGAAAATGTAATACAAAGTTCTTCATAAGTTTTTTTTGGTGGACATTAAAAAAAAAGTTGATCGTAAATCCAAAATGTTTTATTATCAGCGTCCGAAGTTGGAATTTTTACACAATTCGTGAAAATCTCGAAAATAAGTTGATTATTTAGAATTGGAAATTCAAAAAATGTTTTCAAATTAAATCTAAGATTTTAAAATGTAATACAAGATTCGTCATTTGTTTTCTTATCATTAACAAAAAACAATATTCGGCGAAACTTAAATTAAATTAGTTCGAGCGTTTGAAATGTTAATTCTATTAGAGATTTAGAAATCTGTTAATTAACGATGTCTCATTGAACGACTATCTTATTTCGTCGTAATGCAAAAACAAACCATGACTTGTTAGGTCAACAGTGGCGGATTTAAGCCCATTGGCATAAGTTAGGTTTTATTATTTTAGATTCTGAGCGAAGCGATAACTATATAAAAAAAAAATATTTTTGAATCATAAATATTTTATTTATATCTTAGATTCTGAGTGGAACGATGAATGTATTGTTTTTTTCAATGATGTGTGTTTTTTTTTTATTTTTTAATTTTTTTTTTTATTTTTGTGTCTGTTATCACATTTTAGGACAGTAAAAGTGCTTGGATTTTCTTCAACAGTAACTTTTCTGATAGGAAAATGAATCTAGTTGGTACTTTGGGGGGGTCAAAAGTAAAAATTTCCCAGTAGTTTTCAAAAGCGACGTGAAAAACGAGAATTTTTACGCAAAATCTGTTTTTGAGAAAATCGATTTTGGTTTTTGGTGTAACTCTAAAACAAATGACCGTAGGAACATGCAATTTTGACTGAGTGTTTATAATTGCATTTCCTATACACCATAAATATTTTGACTTAAATTTGAGCTGTTTACGGACATTGTCAATTTCCATTTTTTTTAGTTTTTTTTTCTATAAATATCAATAAAATTGTATCTGTTAAGTAAAAAAGCTTGAAAATTTAATAGAAAGCTCCTAGGTTATTGTTTCAAAGGCAGATGAACAAAATTAAAAATCCTTAGTCACAGTTTTTATTTATAAGCATTTAAAGTTCAAATTTAGACAAAATACGAAAAAATCACGATTTTGTGGAAAACCGATTTTGCGTAAAAATTCTCGTTTTTCCTTATGTTGTTTTTCCCGGTGCCTTTGAAAAATATTGGAAATTTTGTACTCCTGAATGCACCAACTAGATTTACTTTCCCATCAAACAAGATACTGTTGAAGAAAATCGAAGCATATTTACTGCCTCAATTCCCAAACGTGATGACAGATATAACAAAAATAAAAATTAATAAATAAAAAAAAACCACACACATCACTGTATAATCAATACATTCATCCTTCCACTCTGATTCTAATTAAGATAGATAATAATATAGAGAATTCATTATTTCTATAAACAAATAAAGGAGTAAGAAAACTGTATTATGTAGTAAAATATTGCAATAAATTAAATTTATATAGAATGAACATCAATATTATACATTTTATAATAAATTGATAAGTAAAATAATTATAATTTATAACTATGGTCATAATATTGAATTTTCACAGAATACAATATTATATTAGGGATAACTGCATCATGGATAAAAGATAAATACGAGGATAAATATTACTATATTCTCAGCATCCCGTACTCTTTTGTATACTCATTAATCATTATGAATTAATAGTTATTACTTAGGTATTATTAATACATTTTTATTTATTCAGAGAATTACAAATGCATCAAATAATATTTGATATTATATGTGTATAATTTAATACTATTCTAATAATGAATTTGGTTTTAATGATTTAGTGTACTATGTAGGTAATCAAATTCAAAATTGTAATTTATATAGTTTGATTTTGCTGTCAATTAAAGTTCCTATTAAAATATAATATAAGTACTTACTGGTTTTATTTGAACACATACATTTATTTAAAACTGTAAGATCTTTATTAAATTATTAAGTATATTTGTTAGTTTTAAAAAAGTTAGGTTTAATTTATTACACGTTTTCTATAAAAAAAAAATGATTTTTAACCAAGTGAAGTCACTATTAGTTAGTTGACTTTAAAAATATACAAGTTTATAAAAAAGAAATGTAATTAAAAAACTTAAATGGATAAACATTTTTTTTTTTTGGTGTATGCTATTAACTATTTAATAGCAAAATTTAAATAAAAAAATAATATTATGATACTAATATATAATTAATGACCTAAATACTATTTTAAAATTAAAAACCGTTCATTCAAATGTATGCTATTCGTAATATTCATATCATTAATTAATTAAGTGATATTAGGCGCCAATGCCATATTTTTTTTAAATTAAATTATTCAAACAATTGTTTTTTTGTGTTGTACGCATATTTAAACCAATATTTTTTATGTCCAATAATTTACAATGTTATGCTAAATTATATTTAATAATATTAAAAGCAATATTGTATAATTTTCACATGCTTGCATAAGACCTATAATAATATAGGCACATTATTTTAATTACTTGTAAGTTTTTAAACCATGATTTATATTTATTGCAAATTTTTAGTTTCTTAAAAAATTAGTATTTATTGGAATTATATTACTGGTGTTTATCTTGTCTTTTAAATTTTGGTTTACACCTTACTAACTTAAACTTGATAATACTCAATAAATATAGATAAATGTAGTGCATAAACATTTTTACCGTATTTTAAAAGACTATACACAGAATATAACAATAAATATATGAATTACAGAGATGGATGAAAAAGCAATGCAACATTTACCATGTGGAGGTAAAAAATGCAAATCTATATCATTTCAAAATAGCTCACTCGCGGTAGAAGTATTTAGAGTCCTGCAAACTCTACGATAGTATGTAGTGACTTAATTTAGTGGCTAGCAAAATTAATATGTAATAAATATGTTTGTTTTTAGAGATGAATTTTTATGTGATATAAAGGTGGAAACAGATGATGGTAGAATCATTTATGGACACAAAGTTGTTTTAGCATCAGCTTGTCCATATTTCCTGGCCATGTTCACTAACTTAAAGAAAAGCATAAAGATCAAATTTATATAAAATCTTTAGATAATACCTTTTTGGAACTCATAATAAATTGTATTTACACTGGAAAAATAATTGTCAATGAAGAAAATGTATTGGTATGATACAATATTTATTATATTTGATTTGTTATATATTTTTATAAAAATTATTTAAATTTGTTGTTGTTGATTTATCAAGGATTTGTTAGCAGCTGCAAATGTTTTGTCAATAGACTATATAAAAGATATATGTACTGACATTTTGGGAACACAATTGGATCCTTCCAATGGCATTGGAATCTACCGATTTGCTGACTTATACAACTGTACAGAATTGAAAGCATGTTCTGAAGCATATTATATTAAAACTCAGTTTAAGTATGATTTACATAAATTAATTGTCTTGTTCAATTATTAAACTGTATACATACCTACCTATATTATGATTATTATTTTCAAAGAAGTGATTAAATATGATGATTTTTTATGTTCATCTCCTGAAGAATCAATTAAAATAATTTCCAGTTATGACCATAATGCTCCATTAGAACAAAATGTAAGCAAACTAAAACTACAAATTTTTATGTTTTATTATTTTGGGCTGAAAATGATTCAATTTGCTATAAGTATAAGTGTGATATAACTTATACTGTGACCGCTTAAATATGAATTACGTTTTGCACAATATCAAATATTACATTGGTGGTTGTCCCGTGTATGGATAGTTGATAAACCCAAATAATCATATCATACGCATAACGTATTAAATGTCTAAAGGTGTTATATATTTTTATGTTTTATGTTTCTTACAATAAACTATGGTCTATAGCTATTAAATTACAAATAATAAGATTAAATATAATTCAACTGCCTATAAAAACTTTTCACAATATTATTTATAATTTAAATAATATATTGATAAATATAATAGCCATATTTAAAATTTGATTTTAATGCTACTTATACCTAGTAGATAAGACATAGCATGTAATAAAAAAAAAAAACTACTCAAAAACCCTACAAGACACCCTTTGATGAAACCAATAACCTATAAGTATTAATTATTAGGTCCCTCTATGCAAATTTAATAGTATTAAGCAAAATAAAAAAAAATATGAAGTGCTGATCATATATAACTACATTTTGTTATGTATTAATTAAATTGTATTTATGTGTTATAGGTATTTGAAACTGTAATAAATTGGGTACAACACAAATTGGATAGTAGAAAACAATATTTCAAAAATGTACTAGCTTATGTAAGATTGCCATTAATACCAACTGAATATCTTTTAAATAATGTAGTTGGACATTCACTCATTGAAATAAGTCCTAAATGTATGTTTTTCCTTAATTAACTATTTATTTTTAATTTAGTATAATTTAAAAATTATTATAAAATTAAAATGTAACAAAATATGTTTGTTTTTAGAGATGAATTGTTATGTGATATAAAGATGGAAACAGATGACGGTAGAATCATTTATGGAAACAAAGTTGTTTTAGCATCAGCTTGTCCATATTTCTTGGTCATGTTCACTAACTTTAATGAAAAGGATAAAGGTCACATTCATATAAAAATCTATAGATTATACATCTTTGGAACTCTTAATAAATTATATTTACACCGGAAAAATAATTGTCAATGAAGAAAATGTATTGGTATGATACAATATTTATTATATTTGATTTGTTATATATTTTTATAAAAATTATTTTATTTTGTTTTTGTTAAATTCTCAAGGTTTTGTTATCAGCTGCAAATTTCTTGTCAATGGACTATGTAAAAGATAAATGTACTAAATTTTTGGAAACACAATTGGCTTCGTCCAATTGTATTAAAACCAAACGATTTGCTGACTTATACGACTGTACAAAATTGAAAGCATGTTCTGAAGCATATATTAAAACACAGTTTTTGTATGATTTACATAAGTTAATTGTCTTGTTCAATTATTATTAACCTACATTGTGATTATTATTTTCAGAGAAGTGGTTAAATATGATGATTTTTTATATTTATCTCCTGAAGAATTAATTGAAATAATTACCAATAATGACCTTAATGCTCCACTGGAACAAAATGTAAGCGTATTAAAATTAAACATTTTATATTTTATTATTTTGTCTTATCTTTACAAGACACCCTGTGATAAAATCAGTAACCTATAAGTATTAGTTATTAGATACAGCTATGCAAATTTAGTACTATTGAGCAAAAAAAAAAAAAAATTGAAACTCTGTTTATATATTACTACATTTTATTATGTATACATTAAATTGTATTTATGTGTTATAGGTGTTTGAAACTGTTATAAATTGGGTACAACACGAATCGGATAGTAGAAAACAATATTTCAAAAATGTACTGGCTCATGTAAGATTGCCAATAATACCAACTGAATATCTTTTAAATAATGTAGTTGGACATTCACTCATTGAAATAAGTCCTGAATGTATGTTTTTCCTTAATTAATTATTTTATTTTTAATTTAGTATTATTTTAAAATTATTATATTTGTAGGTAAAAATTATGTAAATTATGCTTTACATTTCAATTTCATCAAGACTCTCCCAAAAATCACCATACCACATAAAATTTGCTGTACACAGAGGTCTGGTAACTTAAACAAAGTATGGTTCTGTATTGATTAATTTATTTTTACAAATTTATGATATATATTTATTTTTTTTAGATTATTCTTAGGCTACGTTGGGGTTTAAAAAAGAATTATATTTACTGGTATGACCCAGTTACCACCAAATGGAAAATCACCTAAAAAATCAGTCAGAACCTCCATGGAACTGGGAGAATCATATCAATGAAAAATCAATTTGTTGTAATAGTACAAGGTGACTACATAATAAGCAAGGCTAGGCAAGTTAATGATTTTTTTTAACTCAGTTAAGTTAAGTTAATATGCACCAATAACAAAAAGTTAAAAGTTAATTCACACTTTTTGTTAACTTTTTAGTAAGTTAAAAAAAGTTAATTTGTTTATACAATGCTAGCGCATTTAATTTTTGCCCAACCCAAAACTAAATAATAGGATATAATGTTAATACTTCATTCAGTATTTCCATATAAGTTAGATTCGAATGATATACATTTTAACTTTAAACAATTTATGATACATATTTTTTGACATGAAAACAATATAGACTGAAATAGACTGAAATAGTGAAATATTATAAAATTAAAAACACGATTAATTAACTTAACTTACTTCTTAAAATGAAAAATTAACTCGTTAATTTCACGTTAATTAAGAAAGAAATTTAGTAAGTTAACAGTTATGTTAATGAAAAGCCAAAAGTAACTAGTTAATTTAAAAAGTTAAAATAAAATTAACTTTTTAACTTAACTTTAACTTTTTAACTCGTTAATGCCCAGCCTTGATAATAAGTAAAATTCTTGATTTGTCTTTAACAGAACCTTGTTGGATACGAATGCCTCACATGAGAATTTATGGATCTGAATTTGGAGTTGCTTTAATAAACCACTGTGTATATGTCGTAAGTTAAACCAAACTGATTATTTTCCATGAAGTATTGCCAAAGATATTTGTGGGTATAATCCCTTTTCACACAGATCGGCAACAATAGTAAAAATATTATCATTAAATAAAAAAAAAATGGGGTTAGTGGATATCATGCTGATGTACAGTAAGTTACAAGTGGGTCACTGTAGTGGATTTCACTCTCCCCCTCCCAAAGTACCAACTAGATTAAATTCCCTATCAGAAAAGATGCTGTTGAAGAAAATTTAAGCATTTTTACTTTCCCACAAGGTGATGACAGACACAAATAAAAATAAATAACAAATAAAAAAAATAAACACAAAATTGTGAAATCAATACATTGATCAATCCGCTGAGAATCTAATAATTGTTTGGTTCGCTTTTCATTATTATTTCCTTGCAGCTATTATTATGATGCATACATGTAGTAGGTACCTACTTAATAGTTTTGTATATTATGTTCTTTTGTGAATATTTATTATAGTACTTTTTCAAACCAAACCAATTTAAAATGTAAATGGAGAGGAAAATTGGATAATACTTTTAATTTTTGAATACTTGAATTATGATCACGTCAAGACATCTACCAATTTCCATATTATGATTAATGAAAACAAAAAATAATCATAGAATATTTTGATAATGATATAGTGTAAAATGTAAAAAAAAACTTGAGAATTGGGTGTGCACCCCTCCCCCTTCTTCCCATTCATCCAACCCACCAATGCTTATTTCATATTATTTATATAACATAGGTATTTTTTTTAAATTCTAGGTTGGTGGAATTGATAGTTATTCTATAGTTAATAGTGTGGTTGTTTTCGATATCAATGTTCAAGAATGGGGAAGGGTTGCTAGTATGTCCAACAAGAGAATTAATCCTGGTGTCGGTGTACTCAATAACCTTTTATACACGGTAAATAGACATTTAAATCAATTTTTTAAATTTATAATATGTTACATTTAACTCAATTGTATAGGTAGAAGGTTATGATCAGAGAGCAGAAAATAGTTATTTGAAATCCGTCTAATGTTATGATCCCAGTCTTCACACATGGAAACATGTTGCATAAATGTTCGAGTGGCGTTAGTATAAGAGTCTTAGATGGTATTATATATGCTATTGGTGGCCGTAATAAATTAGAATATTGTAAGTTGTAGAGGCCTATAAACCAAGTGATGGCTTTGTACTCGTATGGCTGATTTACCTTTGGAACAAAACCTTCCTGGTAAGTTATTAAACATTGTTTGAAAAAAATATTTTTTAAAGAGTATTAATTTAAATTCTCCTTTTATTATAGAAGTAGTTACATTACATGGTTTAATGTATGTATTAGCCGGAAGACCATTAAAAACACAACGATTCTGTAGAAATCTACAACCCCAAGACCAATACATGGAAACTAATGGAGTCCTGTGTAAAGAGTAGTAGTGCCTTTAATAGTGCAGTAGTCATTTTTAGGCCACCACATTTTTAAACGAACGAACAATTTTTAATCTAAATGGTTGATATTTGTAATACAATCTTATTATGTATCTAGTTTATGATAATATATTTTTTGTTGTTTTTTATAAATTTTAAGTTGGAGGTTGAACTGTAGGTATTTATCATTTGTGTAAATCCATAGGTAAAAATGTCCATGATTAAATTATCCAAAATCAAATATGTTTGTGATAAAATTGTCACTACTGAGTGGCTTCTTTCAACAATCTCCTTCATGTTCACGTAATTTAGCCCATGCATGTTCTTATTGTGCCTCCAGGATACAAATTGTATATTTCATGTAAAAATAAAAATAAAAAACTTTTCTTTCAAAGACAATGAATCTGTGCTCGTCCATTTTTCTGATCCATACAATATAACCAGTCGTATCAGAGACGTTAATAATTTTTCTTTCATTCTTCGCGATATTGCTCGTGAGCTTAGTACCTTAGTAGGTCCGTACTTCCGTAGTAACATTTATTCTCAGCTTGGATTCTTGCTGCTACCAAGTTTGCTACATTATTTTTTTCAGTCAAAATAGTACCGAGGTATTTGAACTGTTCTATCTTTTTAATTTCATTGTTATCTATTTGTATAGACTGACAGAACTACCCCCCCCTCCCCCCCCCCGTCTACTCAAAAACATATACTCCGTTTTTCCTTTGTTTACACATAACCCTACTTTTGATGCTACTTTATTCAACCTACTGAATAAAAACTTCAACCTATCCTGAGACTTCCATCAATACTATATCGTCAGCATAAGCAAGTAAACCTATCGACGTGTCTTGTAGTCTAATACCCTTATACGGACCAATTTTCGTTTCTCTAATTACTTTTTCCAAAACCAAGCTGAACAGAATCGGCAACAACGAATCGCCTTGTCTTAGACCTGAGTTCACTGTAACCGGGTCAGTTATTGAACTTTCCACCTGAACCCTTAACTAGGTCTCCATAACACTCATTGATATTAGTTTGACCAGTTTTTGTGGAAAATGAAATTCTTTCATTATATTCAGTAGACTCTCTTTGGACACTATCATACGCTTTTTTGAAGTCCACGAAAAGTGTATGCATTTCTTTATCAAACTCCCATGTTTTTGATACAACTGCCTAATTATGAACATCTGGTCCGTCGTGGATATACCAGCTCTAAGCCCTCCTTGATAGTGTCCTATTATTTGATCTGATTTTTCCTTAATCCTGTCTAAAACACAATTCGAGAATATTTTGTATGCTACATTGAGCAAGGATATTTCGCGGTAGTCTTTGCAATCTTGCTTATTTCCTTTTTTATGAATTGGACATACCACCGCCACTTTCCATTCATCTGGAAGTTTCTCCGTTGTCCATACTCTTCTAATCACTTGCCAGATCCATCGTATAACATCTTCTCCTCCCTTCTTTAAGAGTTCCGCTTGGACACAATCCTCCCCTGGGGATTTGTGATTTTTTAATCTATATGTACTTGTACTTTTATTTCCTCCAATGTAAGGTATGGACATTCTTGTGTATTTGTATTCTCAATATTAAAGGGAAAATTCTCGGTTGGTTCCTCATAGTTTAGTAGTTTGTCAAAATATTTTCCTCCGTCTACTAAACTCTGCAGCACTCTTTTCGTTCTTAGTATCTTTCAGCCATTCTTCCCGGGCTATCTTTCTCCTCTGTACTGTGCCTTCACATATTTTGTTAAACCAGAGATTCTTCCTATTCTCCTTTATTCCTATTGTTATTTTTGCAATTTGTTATACAGTGTCTCTAATTTTGCTCCACACATCATTCATATTGTCTGTATTTATTATTTGTTGTTCTTTAAGAGTTTTGCAGATTCTTCTGCTGTAATTTTTCTGCATATTAACGCTAATTTCTCAATATCATATTTATCTATAGCATTTCATTTGCGCCTGCATTGCTTCTTGAATTTAACTCTCATCCAAATACCTACCAGAAGGTAGTCGGAGTCTGCGTCAGCTCCTCGTAATGTTCTTACACTAGTTATACCATTTTTGAACCTGTTGCTGATCAGTACATGGTCAATCTGGTTCTTGTGCCTCCCATCCGGTGACACCCAAGTATATTTGTATATATCTATGCGTGGGAACAATGTATTCTTGATTATTAAACCTTTTCCTAATGCAAAAATCGCTAGTCTTGAACCATTGTCATTCGAGTGTTCATGGAGCTGTGTACTCCTGCCACATTATAGTATATCCTTTCCTTTCTTATTTTAGCATTTAGGTCGCCTAGTACCATTTTTATATTTCCCACAGTAGTATCAAATATCTCCTCTTGTGTATCATATGTTATAATAATAACAAAATGAATTCAATAATTGAATATTTGTTTTTTGGTTGTACCTAATTTATATTATAATTAAAATGTTCATACAAATTTATTATGAATAGAAAAAATGAACAACCTATTTGTTTGTTGTTAAGTCATACATATAGGTAGACTGACATTGAAATATTGAGAATACAATATGTGTTAGCTGTTAGGGACACATCATTTTAATTATAGTTTTATCTTTCCAGGGGTCTACATTTCTGGATTTATTTACAATGGAATTCAATAGATCACTGACCGCGTTCACTTCTGCGTATCAGTGACAACAGTGCCCGGCGTATTTTCGATAGAGGGGGGAGTTATACAATTGACAAATATTTTTAAAATCTGAAATTACACGTCAGATGGTTACTGAAGTGAGATAACTCAGTTTTCCCTCACGTTTCCTGCTTGTCGTAAATAATAATTAATAATCAACAGTTTACAATATTTGGTATCCATGTTATTCCATGTCAAATATAACTTTTTAAGTTGGATATAAGTATAAACTACATCATACAAACCTACAAATAATTATTAGAAACAAATTTATTTGGTCATTATTAAAATCAAGAAAAATGTATTGGACTTTTACTAATTTTTGAAGAGGTAGGTATTTTATTTTCACTTTTCAAATATAAATATGTTACACACTATTACTATATTGCTATTATATTTTTATTTTTACAATTTATTGTCATTGGAATTTAATTTGGAAGAGTGCGATGGTTACATACCTACTATAAGATGTTTTTTTATTATATTGGATTACATATAATTTCAACCAACTAAATCCTTTTGATGTCATATTTATTGATTAAACAATGAGTATATTAAATACTTGGTAAATATAAAATTTAAAAATAGATACCTAATTTGTCTAACTCCATAATGTGAAACCTGGTTTTATTATTTATTTAAAACTATTTCAGATAATTAGAATTAGGAACTTAGTACATATAATAATATAAGTTACCTGATTCAAATTATAAAATCTTAAAAAATTGTAGAATGATAAATGAGCTAGATATATTTAAATATAATTTACCTGATGACTAATGCAAATTTACCTTTGCATATTAATTGAAACTTTTTAAAATTGTGATGAATTGTATTAGTATTATTATCAGAAATGCGTCATATTCTATAAAATATAATGAAAACAATAAGTATATTGGATGTTAAATATGTATTTAAATATTAAATTATAATCTTATTGAATACATTGTATGGAAAAATATTATGAGACTTAAAATTTGTCATTGTATCTAAATGTAATTAAAAATAGGTTAAAAAAATTATAATGGTCCCAGTATTTATAATACTAAAAATTTGTATAGTAAAACTTTAATTGATAAGTATATTAATGTAAGATAATCAATATTTTGTAACTATGTTTAAATTAAAGAAATCCAGATCGATGTATGGTAAATTTTGAAATTATGACAAGTAAAAGAACTAAGCGCCAAGGAGTGAAGGAGGAACTAGAATTTTTCTAATATGATGTTGAAGACAGTGAATCTCTTAATTTATCAACAGATATATTATTTATATTGGCATATTATACGCATACATAAGTAATATTTAATAAGGATGATTATTCTTGTAAAAATTATGATTTTTTTTTTTTTAATAATGATAAGTATTATATTAATTCATAATTGTATACTGTTACTTGATTTTCTTCACCGACGGAGTTAACACAAAAAATGGTACTCGTGTGCGGAGTTTCCATCTGTTCACCGACTGGTCACAGAACGGAATACACCGAACGCCTGCTGATTAGTCGTACGAGAAAGGGGATAAAAATAATATTGTAACCATGAAAGTGGATAAATAGTAAGTTTATCCGTTCAAATTAATCTCAAAATTTAACCGAAATCATAAGGTCTCTCCATGCGATACCGAAGCTAAACTTCCACCTGTATGCCGTGTGCATGTGTCGCGTTCATGTCCATCAAGTTGGCACCGGCACCTTATACCAGGACTATAGTTCCAATATCGAAAAAATGCTAGGTATTTGCTAGATTTTGCTAAGTTGTTTTCTGAATTTGCTAGTATAAAATTAAGAAGAATTTTCTATATTTTGTGGTTTCCAATAACCCCCGAAAATGGAAAATTTTTTTCTTCGTTTTTTCATTTTCCGGGTTAACTGCGAAAACCAGCAGCAAAATCTTGCAAATCAGTAGCAATATTTGATAACAATTTCGAGCCGATCGGAAAATGTGCCGGCGCCGCGTCAAATTGGAACCGGCATATTATTTGAATTTTGATTTACACGCTTAAATGAGATAGTAGCAAATTATGTAAGCGACCTATCAAAATCCAGCAAATTCCTAGGAATTTCTCGATATTAAAACTGTAGTCCAGCTAGTGTATTGTGCCGGTACCAACTTGATGGACATGTCGCGAGTTTGCAGTCACGCGGTCTACTATTGTGCACGTTTGCGCCAAAAAAACCACCAAAAAGTGTTTAAATTCCGAGGAAGGTACACGTCACACATCAAGTCAGCTGCTGCCGTCAAGTGCGATTATTAGAACAATATGTTATTATTATTTATAACTATAATATATATTGTGGCCTGCGCGTTTCGAACGACGTGGTTCGCGTGATTTTTCGTTTGTTATTTACACACTTCCTTTTCGTCATTGTAATATCGATGATAATATTATTCGTCACAAACTTTGTTATATTGTTGTGCATGCGACTGCGACTGTAATGTCTATAGCACCGTCGGAGTTGTTAGCACACGGCGGAGGCGGCCAAACAATAATATTTACGTAAGTACGTAACTTAATCACTGCGCTCTTTCGCTCGATGGGATGACTTGAAAAAAAAAAAAAAAAAAACGTCAATCACTTTTGAAACATCCATCCCCTCCGCCCGCCAACGCGCGTATAATAATAACAGTAATGGCGCACAACGATGGTCGGTCCTATAAAACGTGTGTCTCGAACACTTAAACTTAACACCGAGCACTCCGTTAATAATACGCGGCCCCGTAACTCGATTTATTTCATCATCAGTCATTTGTGAGTCATTGCGATTCGACTCGTAAACGCACTCGTCCGCGACGTCCGTCAAATGTTACGTGTCCATCTGCACTCCGCGGAAGGAGTGGACCAATTCTTAATATCATCTTTCGCCGTGTTTTTCACTATTGGGCATCCGTTTATGGTATCAGTGACGGCTCGTGAACCGTACGAGGCGGGCGAGACGGATAGACAATACATTTTTGATCGATTGAATGCTCCCATGGTTCTACTATATACGGCACAAACTACAAGCAGGGGCGTCCCCGGAAGGGGGCAAAATCCCCCTCCATAAGTCGCGAGATGTTCCGTCTTCGCTAATATATACAAATACATTTTGTTAATTGTCTGTACGCTGATGACGATACAAACATCAAACATATAGATTGTATAAGCATATTATAGAAAATAGACGTTAAGTTTTTATTTAGCCAGTGCACTCGATAATGCTACATAATATACGTCAGTTGGAAATATGTAAAAATCAAATTATTACCCAGATAGCATTTTCGTAATGATAATATTTTATTTATATCATATCTTCATTATAGAAATAATGTTTTAAAATAAACATCAATAAATCATCAAATAATTATTTAATGAAATAATATTATGAAAGAATTAATAATATGACATCAAAAACGAAATAATAAAATAATATTCAGAATATATTATTATTATGTTATTAAATATTAATAGTTTAAATTTTATTTCGAATATATTAATAATATGACATCAAAAACTAAATGATTAAATAATATTCGTAATGTATTATCATTATGTTATTAAAATATGAATTGTTTAAATTATATTTTGAATATGTTAATAATATGACATAAATAATGATATAATACAATAATATTCCGAAAATGTGATCATAATATTATTAAAATCTAAATAATTATATTACGTTTCAGAATAATATACAGTGTGATCACGATTTTATAGGTACGACTGAATATCTCAGCTGGGTGACTTTGTATTGAAATTGGGTTTTTGGGAGATGATAGGGAGCACTTAAATACATATTTTTAGACCAGTTTAAATTTTTTAGCTCACTCGATACGCGCATGCGCAATACAACTTACTTTTTTTAAATAGCATATCCAGTTTTTTTCTGCAGGTTCGGGTAGAGTATTTTTTTTAAACATTTATTGTATTAAAAGTTTTTTTCTATTTTAAAAACTGACCAAGTTAGAGTAAGTCAAAAATTGGATTTATGCATAATTCGTGTTAAATGATATTTTCATTTATAACCACTGGAAATAATAAAATAAGTGTGAAATAATTAAGCTTTATTTTTAGTGTATGATATTTTGTCAACTGTATTAAGTAAGTGTACCTATACCTACTACAAAATAGTTATAACTTATAATAATAATAGTTATAGTAATATTATAATAAAAAATAAAAATTATTAAATACATTTATCTTATGAATTGTTCGATGTTTTCGCTATCATAACTAAACATGATTCCAGTCATTTAAAAAATTCAGTCGGCAACTTCGATTTGGTCCTCACTTAAAATATAATATTATATGCATATGCTATTTGTTTTTTGTGTTTTAAGTCTTGAAGATTGACAGGCGGATCTGCATAAACCGCATTATTTCCAGTGGTTATAAACGAAAATATCGGTAAACACGAATATTATATTATATATCAACCAAACTTTTGACTTACTTTAACTTGGTCAGTTTTGAAAATAGAAAAAAACTTTTTATGCAATAAATGTTCAAAAAAAATACTCTACCCGAATCTGTAGAAAAAAACTGGGTATGCCATTTAAAAAAAAGTAGTTGTATTGCGCATGCGCGTACCGAGTGAGCTAAAAAATTTAAACTGGTCTGAAAATATGTATTTAAGTGCTCCCTATCACCTCCAGAAAACCCCATTTCAATACAAAGTTACTCAGCTGAGATATTTAGTGGTACCTAATATCGTGATCACAATGTATATTATAATCAAAAAAAATTGTTCAGTAGTTTTCAAAGGCACCATAAAAAACAAATGAAAAATTAAGGAATAAACGGGAATTTTTAAGCAAAATTGATTTTCGACAAAATCGATTTTGGTTTTTGGTGTAACTTTAAAACAATAATTACCGTATAGATACATGAAATTTTGACTGAATTTTTATATTACCATTTTCTACACACCATAGCATTTTCAAAATATTTTGATTTATTTTGAGCTGTTTACGGACAATTTTACATTTCAATTATTTTATCTGTTTTTTTCTCTACAAACATCAATATATCATATTATTTGTTGGGTAAAATTTCTTGAAAATCCATTATACCTATTGGCTATTGTAAACTATCGTACATCAGAGCGACACCGGCCACTTGACCACCTTTTTTTTTTATTAAGTTTAAGTATAAAATTTAACTTTTTACCTAATATAATATATAATATAATATATTATATATTCATAGTCGGACAGTCAGTATTATACTAATTAATTCAATAATTTAATCATAATAGCAGGCGTGATATCGTATTTTTTATAGGTTCGTCACAAACATAACTTATAATATTATATAAATATGTGATGAGATACTGTGAATGGTCACATTATAATCACATATTATCACGGCTCAAATTTAAAAAATACAGATTTTACGTTTTTGGGGTATTTAAAACGTAATACAATTTAATGTTTCATTTTATTGCAGTATACGTCCAAACGTTATTTGATATTTTTCGTTTATAACACATATTATTATTACATTTTTAAACATTTTTGTAAATTGTATTTTTTACATAATTATAACATACAAACATGTATAGTACATGTAGTAACTAATATCATACAATTTATTGGTTCTTATCTGAGAACGTTCGGTATGTAGGTACTAATGTACTTGTACCGTAGTCCAGAGAGACTAATAGTGCGCTGGCATTATTCTACCTTTAAGAAATTGAATGGACAGAAAAGAGTTTGAGTTGGTGTGACATACTTCTGTGGGTTTGGATTTTAGGATGTAGGCCGTAGCTGCATGTGTGAAGTAAAATAATAAACTAGGTATAATAATTACAACGCTGCAATAGCAGTCTATAATCTTATAGCTATACAAGACACAATATTACAATAATAGTATATTAATACCTACTATATTATATAATATGCTGTAATTTTGTGAATATAGATATTATATTATAATTGTGTACCTATAAACGTTAAATTTTTACGTTAAGTGTAATTGTACAAAATCCATTTTGGTCAAATATATGCCTTATATATAATGCTCATATGCATATATGCTTTGTCACTTTAATCTGAATAATGTGTATGTTGAGTGTTGTATGTATTCAGTATTGTGATTTATTCAAGACCTGTTCAAATTAAGTATGTTCGTTTAATTGTAATTTAAAACACAATTTATATTTGACATAATATAATAAAAATAATAATTAAGTATAGGTATAAATAATAAATATATGCCATATGGTCATATGGATCAATGGATGGTCTTATACTTATAATTAGTATAATAATAATAAATAATAATAATATTAGATTATAGGTAATAGCCAATTAATAGGTATACTATTACTATAGCTACCGTTACCGCTTATATTATAACATAATACCTAAGGTATACACGAGTATAATATAATATATAGTATAGTATAATATTATTATTATGATAATATGTGTTAGAACTTAGAAAATAGAAATAACAATGTATTAAAACATAAATAATATAATATTATATTATATTTTGAATGTGATAACTGATAATCTATAAATATATAATATTATATACCAGATACCTATAATAGTATATAATATATATATTTTTTTTCTACGTTGCATCTAGCAGTTTATTATCGGATTTGTCCAAACGTACGCCCGCAGCTGCATAAAGCCATAAAGCATCTATTAATAATAGTGTTTTCCGAGTATAGACCCAAACGTTAATAACGACCGATTAATTATAGTGATTATATAATATGTCTATATCAGTAATAATAATATTATATTTTTAATCTTATCATTATGTTTGCAATCGGAAATCGCCCAATCGTAACAATGTATTAAAATAAACAATTATTAAAACCAGACGACGCCGCGAGCACGACGGTCGACAGCGACGACACGCGCCACACACACGCATTTCGCGCACCAAACGATTGGTTAAGTTTAATTATTTTCATAGTTTCTTTCATTGTTACTTGTGATTTCTGACTGTACCGAGTTGTGACTTTCCGTACGATATCACATTCATAGTCCAATAATATACGTTCCTTTCAACTTTGATTTGGAAAGACTATTTGGTAACTGGTAAGTAAAATATATACATTAATTTACAGATAATCTACTTCATTTATCATTTATTATAGATATAGTTAATAGGCAAATGTTAATTACGTGGGCAGGGGCGGACTGGGTTAAAAAATCGGCCCGGGCGATCATAGGTAAAGGCCCAAAAATTACACAAATATACATTTTTTAATGGCAATAGCTATCATTAATATTAAGCAAACCAAGCTACAGTTTTATAGATTGCATAAAGTAGGTACCTATTGATAAAATAATCACGGTCCACTGGCCCAATAAACCTGCGAGGGCCCGCAATCATAACAGCCCAGGGGGCGATCACCCACTTGCCCTTCGGTCCAGTCCGCCCCTGTACGTGGTTAATAATTAACTGCTTTTAATTGTATTTATCATAAAATAGATAGTTATATTTTAATGTACCCATACGTCATTCATACAAATGTAAGTGTTTAAATAGTTGTATAGAATTATGAATGACATTTAAATATTTTCTGAAATTAAAATATTTAAATCAACAATAATAATAGGTATATAATATATAGGTATATTTATATAGTTATTACAATAATAAGTATAATAATATATACCTACATAAGTAACTAGCCTACCTATTTAAACATGTATTATGCATTCTGTATTTATTAATATAGCAGTATAGCTTAAGTAAAACAACATACCTACCTAAAATTGTATTTAAATAAAATAATTAAGCAATAGGTATACCAATAAATTATATAAAATTTGTTTTACCTATCAACTCTGACCTGTAAAGTATTCCATATTCAGATAAAATGTCATATCAAAAACAATCAAATCTAAGTAGTCGAACAAAACGAAGAAGAGTAGAAGATGAGTTACGGAATATTAATATCAGTGAAGATGTCATGGTGGTTAATTATGATATTCCTTCTTTAATTGTACCTAATAAAAGTGGATCACAATCTAAAAGTATAGTTGAAATTGATCTGCCAACAAATCCAAATGAAAATAATACTTTTATAAATTTAAATTTAAACCAAAATCAACTACAAGATATTACTGAACTAACTGATCATCCAATTTATGACTCGGCTGATGATGAAATAAAGTATTTATCATCTGAAACCGATGAAGATGATGATATACATTTATCGAACAATGACAATGAAATATCTTCTATAATATCATTAATTACACAATGGGCCATTACATATAATATTCCTCAAAATGCTTTAAGCAAATTATTATTAATATTAAGACAACATAGTTGCTTTGAAACTATTCCTAAAGATGCTAGAACTATAATGCTCTCCAATAATGCAAAACCTAATCTACGTGTGGTAGAACCAGGTAAATATCACCATTTTGGTATTGTCAATGGTATTAAAAAAAATATATCTGAATGTTCAAAAGATAATTTAAATATTCAAATAGTTGTGGGAATCGACGGATTGCCACTATTTAAAAGTAATTCTGAACAGTTTTGGCCAATACTAGCTTACATATATCCTAACAATGAGAGTGTATTTCCAATTGGAATATACTGTGGAAAAGAAAAACCAAAGGATAGCAATGATTTTATTAAGGATTTTATTGATGAATCCAAAGTTTTAATAGAACAAGGTCTTTATATTGATAGTAAAAAGTACAATTTTTCCATTCGAACTATGTGTTGCGATGCGCCTGCAAAATCATATATTTTAAAGATAAAAGGACATTCAGGGTTTTATTCCTGCTCAAAATGTGAAATTGAAGGAGAATACTTGGCCAATAGAATTTGTTTTCCATATACGCCATCCACAAGATGTCCGCCAACAAGGACTCATCAAAATTATTTAGTTCAGTCACAAGAAGAACATCATGTAGGCAACACTTCTCTTTTAGCAACATTGCCAATGTTTGATGTAGTTACTAAATTTTCTTTAGACTACATGCATTTGGTGTGCCTAGGGACTGTACGAAAACTCATAATGTTATGGATCAAAGGACCAATTGGAATCCGACATCCGTCGTGGAAAATCGAAGAAATGTCTAAAGCATTGGAACAATTGAAAACCCACGTGCCTTGCGAATTTGCTAGGAAACCTAGAACACTACTTGAAGTGAGTCGTTGGAAAGCGACTGAATTTAGAAATTTTTTACTTTATATCGGTATAATTGTAACTAAACCTATTTTACAAGATGAACAATGGAAACATTTTTTTGGTTTAAGTGTGGCAATGATAATTTTATTAAGTCCTGATTATGCAGAGTATATTAACGTTTCTCGTATACTATTAGATAATTTTGTTAAAAATTTTGAAAAAATTTATGGCCGTCATCTTATCTCGCATAACATTCATGGTCTGACACATATTTATGAAGATTATGACCGATTTGGACCGTTGGATACTTGCTCAGCATTTCCATTTGAAAACTACATGTGCTCATTAAAAAGAATGCTGAGAAAGCCAAACAAGCCTTTAGAACAAGTTGTGAATAGATATAAAGAAATTTGTGACTTAAAATCAACCATAAAACTAAAAAAATCTTTATACCGGTTAGCTGGTTTGCACAAATGTGGCCCTGTTTTAGAGTATATCAAGACTGGAGATCAATTTAGAACCATAATATTCAAAACAATGAGTATTAAAACACATATTGAAGCTGACTCTTACCTTTTGACTCATGATCATAATGTTTTAAAAGTTTTGAACATAATTCAAAATAAAAACACTGAAGATATTATTTTAATATGTAAACAGTTTGAAAACAAACGCCCATTATTCATTAAACCTATTGAATCAACATGTTTAAATATTTATATTGTTAACCAATTATCAGATAATTATGTATCGTATACCATTAATAATATCAAAAATAAAATGATAGTTTTACCGTTTAATAACAATTTTATAGCATTACCAATAATTCATTCTACAAAAAAATTGTTATAGGTAGTCTTATGTTTATAATGTTTAATTAATAGACTTGCATTGTATTGTACAGGGTGGGGCAGTGAAAAGGGCGATCATCCTATATATTTAGATACAAAAATCGTTCTTTTCACTGCCCCACCCTTTATTAAGAGATATAGGTACCCACAAAGTTTTAGTAGTTTAAGTTTTTACGTTTGTCTTAATTGTATACAAATCATTACCCTATATATAGGCTCCTAAATATGCATTTATTATGTTTAGTATAAATTAACTTAAGTGCATATCCAATTGTTTATTTTATTTTGTTTTTAGATTTGTCTAGATATTTATCGTTATACAATGTGGTGTGTAGTTGTTTTTAAGGATGATAATTCGGTTGAAGCTGTGCCTTCGCATTGGTATAAAAACCATAAATGCGCTTGGCCGAGAAAAAATGCTAAAAAAATGATAACACGCAGATCATTACCAAATATATTGGAATTTGATTATTTAGAAGCCCGTAAATTGAATAATAAAAGCTATGGTATGTATATTTGAATATAATGATACAAATTGTTTTATGCTTTTATTAAAATATGGTACTTAACATGATAGGTTAATCTGTAGTATTAGTATTTGTACTGTATCTATCTGAATATTTATATATACACATATCTGATATTACAATATAGTAGATACCTCTGATTTAGTTAAACATACATTTTTTCATGTAATTTATGTTTATAATAATAGTTGTACATTGATTTTTGTCCAGACACTTATGCAATAGCTCGTAACAAAGCTAAAATATCTGAAATTACCTCTGATCTATCTACTACTGAACTATCTGAATCAACCCAAAACTTATACCATACAAAAAACATTAAAAAAAGGAAAATTGAAAAAAAGAAAAAATTGTATGATGAGGAAATGTGGAGTCCAGCTTCTGATGATGATTTAATAAGTAATTTTTAAAAAATCATAAATAATAATTCAAAGTAATAAAGTAGGTACTATATTATGTATCCCTTTTATATTTTAAGTTGAACAAGAAGATATCAATACAGCAATGGAATCCAATACATCTATGGAATTGAACATTGTGAATGGTAATTTCCTATATATAAGACAATCATTAATACTACAGTTAATATTATACCAATTAAGAATGATACAATTTTATATAACATTTATTTAATAAAATTTCAGTTACACCAACTGGTTCAACATTACAATCAGATAATATCCCCAGTGGAACATTAAATGTAAAAAGAAAGCTAAGTTATTATGTAGAACATAGTGTACCAGAGTCACCAAAAATTCAGAAAGGTAGTAAAAAATAAAAATAAAAATAAAAATACTTACTATTATTAATAATATTAGTACATGTAATTATAAAACTAATATTTAAAACATATTAAGTTTTATAAATATTAATTCAACTGGAGTCCCTATATCCACATACTATTAAAAATGTCATGCTTTGTTTTTGAATTATGTCTGTGCAAGATCAATTTGCGATAATTACCCCAATTGTTATATTGGATATATTTAATCCATATAACAATAGGTAAATCATTGAAATATCCCTTGTTTAAAATATTAAAAAAATATTTATATTTTGATATAAATAAATACATTTTTATTAGGTTCGGAATTTCCATCAAATACTGTAATTTTTTCATCATCTTCTCCATTTAAAGTGACGACTGAAGAAAATATACCTCAAGCTGTTCAATCACTTCAAATGGAGAGTACTAGTAACAGAAAAGAAAAAAACTTATTCGATTTGTCAGATTATCTGCAACCTTCTCAACAATCGTTGAATTTGTCAACAGACTATCAACCTGCTCAAAAAGATAAATTACTAGGTAAATATAATATGTATTGTATAAAAATTTAGATATAAATTAAATAGATAATTAAATATCATAAAAATTATTCTCGCAAGTAGTAGATTTGATGAACATGTTTATAGATAGTATACATAAAGATAATACTGACAACAATTTATCTAGTATATTATTTACTTTATGTTATTTAATTATATGGTGTTCTGAGTCTCAAGAGTTCAATTAAAATTATTGGTATTCTCAATATATAGTATAGCAAATGATTAAAATATTTTAAGTACTATAAATATCAAAAATTAAAGTCTTATAAATAAAATTAATAATAATAAAAGTTGAGCGTTAGTTTTAAAACTAAAAATTATATAATATGTTTTTAGAAAAATATTAGTAATTAATATGTGTTTTTAGTAATTGTAGGACTATTTATTATATTGTATAATTATTTCTATAATATGATATTTTTTAGATCTTATGTACAAAATGAACCGTACTATATGTAATATCAAGTATGATATTATGTCACTATCTGAAAAAATTGATGGTTTAATAAATACATCTGAAAAAACTGGTTATGGTGAGATGTTAACTGATGAGGATACATTTCAAAAGGAAATATTTCAAATCCTTCCTATAGAAAATGAAGAAGACTTGTCATTGTTTGAATCTAAACTTTCCAATCAGGAATTCAGAAAAAAAGTTGTAAGTTTAATACTTAAATTAATATTGACAAATTTAATTAATTTGATTATTTGGGAACTATTAATTGATATAAGTATGTAGTTCATTTGGGAATCGATCAGAAATTTCTAAGATACTTTTTGTTACACTTGTTGTTATTATGACATTATTAATAATAAACTGATCAAAAAAATAATATGTTATAATTATAATAATTTCTTTTAAAGGAAGATTGTGGCTTTTTTTAATATACATTTTGAAACTATTTGTTTGGATGATTAAACTGTTATAGATTATTGATGATTTATTGTTAAATTTGAAAATATGTTTGAACAACAAGACTTACATATTAAGGTTATGTTTGAAGTTAAAATATGGTTGATAAAATTATAAATTTGTATACCTAACTTAAATAATATACAAAAGGTGCAAATTTAGAGATAAGATTTGTCAGTTTCTAACAATCTTCTAAAAATATATGTAATGCGTCTATAATACTAACTTATAAATGTACAATTGAATTATTTTACAGACTTTGGAACTGAAGCGATATGCTAAGGATTCGTTACCCAGTACTGTACGCGCTGTAATGAGATTTCTTTTCAAAGATAAATTACTGAATATATTTAGTTATAAAGGACAAAAAGGAAAAAAGGTGTTCTACACATTAACAATATGTTCAGTTATATTTGGTAATGACTGAGTTGTTATCTTTTATTTTTCATTATCGTATCTACAACCAATATACAACTATAAATTATTAAAACAATTTTGTTAATTATTTCCAGACTCCATCAAGCTTATGAAAAAATTCCATAAATTTGATACGATCGATGTAGAAGGGCCACTAAAGATATTCATTTCGGGTGCTAAGTTCAGGGATGTGCCGAAAACAAAAACTAATCAATCTATGAAGGATTGAATATTTTCAATATTAAAATTTGTAATCCAGAGAATATAATTATAATAATAAATTGCTTTTGAATTGTAGTACAATAAAAGAAAATTGGTGCTTAATTCATTGTATTATAATTGTGCAGGTTATCTCCATACATTTAAGCAACATAAACATTAAGCAAATCCATAATCATATAATTTTTTATGTAGTTGTCAGTTAAATAACTTTTTAACGGTCATAATAATTAATTATGTTTTTAAATGTCTACCATAAACATATAATGTAGTCATAACTTTAAAAAGTAGTCCATCTCTGAAAAGATATTATATTAGTGACAAAATACCAAATGGGGAGCACAAAAATAATTTTGGTGTTAAATTTGAAGGCATAATTTTTTATATTTTAAATAAAATATATTTAATTTGAATGATGACCTGGTCTAATATACATGTATGGAGTTAGTGATGCAAGTATCACTACTAGCATACACAAATATTATATTTTTAAAAATGCTGTAGTTAAAAAGATTATAAAAATCATTAAAAATTTAAGAATCAATTAAATAGAACAAAATAATGTAAAAGTACACATTACGCATATTATGTATATTACTTACAATATTATATTTATACTAAGATAAATACACTATACTATAGTCACACCTCCCTACCATATTAAAATATAATGAAAATTATATTTTTAAGTTGTTTAAATAGCAATTTAGTAGAATAATTATGAAATGTTTTAAAAAAATATTTTATTAATAATAATAAAAAATGTTTTTCTAACATTATTTGTGTGTTAATTTAAAGATATTATGAAAATAATGATAAATCATTATTTTATTTTTGATAATTATAAAATCTCAAACTGTTGGCCAAATAACATTATATAATCAATAAAATAACATTTTTTTGATGAGCATATAATGAAACTGTAACAATTATATAATGATATCATTAAAAATAAAATATTTTTTTGACATAAAAAAAACAATTTCTTGCTATCTGGGTAGAATACTCCCCAATAGAGAACGAATGTGCTCGACAGCAAATTTATATAAAAAACTAATCGTCGAACCCTTTTAAAAAAATGTATCTTAAAATTACTGCTATATATTTAAAAAAAAACAGTTAATTACACCTGAGTAAATAAAAGATACGCAAAAAACAATTTTATCATAAATAGATCTAAAAAAAAGTGGCTAAGTGGATGTCGCTCTGCTGTTCAGTAGGTTACAAGTGGGTACCACTGTAATGGATGGTGTTAAATTTGGATTCAATGATATAATATATCATTGTATAAGAAAAACGATTCTGAGCGAAACCTCAGTCAGCCTATGATATTACTAAGTATATTTGATGATATTATTGTGAATAAAGTAATTTATATATTTACTTATTTACGTGGGACCTTGTTTTAAATTTTAAATCCTAAACTATAAAAATTTTGCGTATGTATTTTTTTATTTTTCAACTGCTATTAGAATGATATATCAGGAGCCTTATATTAAATTTTCAAGCTTTTTTCCCAACAAATAAAATGTTATTGATATTTATAGAAAAAAAAACTAAAAAAATTGAAAACTGACAATGCCCGTAAACAGCTCAAAAAGAGTCGAATTATTTTTAAAATTTTATCCTGTATAGAAAATCCTTATACAAACATTCAGTGAAGTTTTTAAGTATCTACAGTCATACGTTTTTTAATTACAACAAAATAAGAGAATCGTTACACGAGAAATCGAGTGAATACAAATGTTGTAAAAATATGAATGTCAAACGTTCATATTATTTATAATATATTTCATATATTTTTATAAAAATGAAATTTGATTTGCTTGTAGACATTTTTTTTTTCACAAAGGTAGGCCAACTCATAAGAAATCTTGTATTACATTTTTAAATCTTAGATTAAAAAAAAAAAATTTTTACGAATTCTCAACTCAAAATAATTTGCTAATTTTCGTGATTTTTCCGTATTTTGTCAAGATTTAAACTTTAAATGCCTATAAATAAAAACTATGACTAAGGATTTTTAATATTTTTCAAATATCCTTTTAATAATATAGTAAGAGCCTTGTATTATATTTTTAAGCTTTTTTACTCAACAAATAAAGTTTTATTGACATTCATAGAAAAAGAGACTAATAAAATTGGAAACAGAAAATGTTCCAAGACAGTTCAAAATAAATCAAAATATTTTGAACATTTTATCGTGTATAGAAAATGTAATTATAAACGACCGGTGAAAATTTTATGTTTATGCGTTCATTTGCTTTAGAGTTAGGTACACTAAAAATCAAAATCAATTTTGTGGAAAACCTATTTTGCGTAAAAATTCACGTTTTCCTAAATGTTCATGTTTTTTTTCCTGGCACTTGAAAACTATTGATAATTTGAAATGTTGACTACCCCAATGCACCAACAATATTCACTTTCCCATCGAACAACATACTGAAGTTGAAAATCGAAGCATTATTTCGACTACTTATCGTGTACACAGACACAAAAGTAAAAAAAAACACATATCATTGTAAAATCAATACATTCATCGTTTCACTCAGAATCTAAAATCTGGCAGATATTTTTGAAATGGTTGGAACCGAATTATGTAAAAAAAATACCATTTTGCAATGGTCATTGGAATATTCCGATGAATTAATGATATTATAGAAATATAATATTGTATCAATTTACACTAATCAATGTAAAATAATTTAATTTGTAGTAGAATAGAAACAAAAGACGAGAAAAGCTGGCGTTAATAAGTATCAAAGAAAACTATAAGATGTTTTATATGTTTGTTTCTATTCCACTATTGTATTATTACTATAGATTGGTGTGCACGTGATGACTTACCTCGACTAGCTGCAAACGAAGTATACTTATACTATGATATAATCTCTTTGGAGTGAGTCGATGCACGTTATTATCAAACGATTTTAGTCTACAATACCTATTCTATATTTTAATATATTATATTATTATGCTATATATTGTGTAAGTTTGGTTACCATCTTATATGTTACTTGTATTAGTATTTGATTATATTATATTTTGTTTAGTAATTCACATTATACCTCATTTTGTTTGTTAAAAAAATAATTCATTAAAATATCATGATTGGATAAAATGGTATATCAAGATGTAGCAGAAAATTGTAGGCAGTGATGAAAATAACATAAGTGTTTTTTTAGATTATAAATATTAAGATGAATATACCAATTTAAGTGTTTGAATTAACGCGAAATTGTAAGATTTTTAGCATGGATACGAATTAATTTAACTTTTAAACAAGTAAAGAGTGGTGATTGGGATATGGAGGTGTGTTAAAACCGTTTTACGTGGACGTAGGACATTGTGCTTGGTCTTCGTCAAATACAGGTTAGGTTAGCCTGGTTACGGCTCGCCTGTATAACGATTTGTCCGAGGATGAGTCCGTCCGAATAATCTAGGTGATCCGTAGAGTATCCGTGGAGGACCTATACGAAGAGATGTGTAGGTATGCCTAGAGAAATGAGAGCAAACCGAGAGGAAAAAGAGTAATCCCACTTATTTGTTTCGCAATACCTGCATTGTCTTGTGTATCCTTCCATATTATAATGTGTTGGTAATTGGACGATTTTCGTAATATTGTATCATATTATTATTCACGGATGATCAAGTTGCAATTATTATTGCGTAATACTCGTGTGATATTCTAGATCACTAGATATTAATATTATTGTTACGTGATGTCAATTTATGAATTCAGAATTTGTATGATATAAGTTTAAAGGAATGTTAATTTCTTTATAAAAATAATTTAATTGCGTTTGATGTGCCACACCCGCATAGGCGCAATTTGGATAACTGATTTGGGGGGGGGGGGGGCTAAATTTATAAAATCAATACAGACCCGCAGGAGCTCCACCCCCTCACCACTTATTATAATTTTTACGGTAATAATATATTACAAAAAACATACTCAACAGTAAAAATAATATACTTGATAAATGAAATACAATAATATACACCTCAAGACGTACTCATCAACTCGATGCTAATTAATTATTTATTTGTAATTAAAACTGAAATAACATAGTTACGCAGTGTTAAATCTTATAATTTTAAACGGTGATTAGATATATTATAGTGAATTTATCTAATGTTCTTAATTTTAATACTACCAGAAATGACTATTTCTATACATATCACAGAAGCATTTGAAAATCTATCTTGATGCATAGATGCGCGGACCAATTTCTTATCTTCCTCGTAACTGAAAAAGACCCCTTATTTTCCCCTCTAGGAGTTGAATTTCCAAAAATCCTTTCCTAACGGACGCGTACAACATAATAGCTATCTGTATGCCAAATTTCAGCCCGATCCGTCCAATGGTTTGAGCTGTGCGTTGATAGATCGGTCAGTCAGTTTACTGTTTTAAATTATAATATACAGATGACATCTCCGTAAATTACATATTCTAAAAATAGCTAATAGGCAATAATAATATTTATACCTGTGTTACTCCTATGATAGCAGGTTATCAATACTCATAGAACAATACTATACTCAAGCTGTTGTACAACACGATTATAAAGAACTAATATAAAGTTCTTTATAACCGTGTATACAACGGTGTATCATATTATATTCATATCTATAAACTAACATTAATAACAACAATTGATTATATATGAATTCTATAAATTTATATTCATTATTACTTATTACTTATCAGTAGGGGACGGATTTAAATGCTCTAAAAAACAAGAATAATGCCTAAAAAAATACTTTAACATCAAAAAATGCCCTGAAAAACTTTAAAAAATGGGTTTTATATTCAATAAAAACAAAATTTTAAATTTAAAACTTATAAAAAAACACATTATTATGAAAAATCTAATAAAAAATATTTAAATACAATACAACCTTAATTAATTAATTTTCAATTTTCTTCTGTCCATCTTCTTTTTACCCTAAAAAATAAAAAAATTTAATAGGTATACCATTTAGATAGGTATATTTGTTATACTTTTACCTTTTGTTTCATAGCATTGTATTATACACGTGTCAACAATAATTTCGTAATTTCGTAACATAATACATATTTAGGTATTTTAGTTTTTTTTAGAATGAATGTGGAAAAAAAGTTGAAAAAAAGACTTAAATACCACAAAATGCACTAAAAGTTTCAAAAAATGCAAAATAAAAGTTACATTTTTTAATTCTTTGACGTATGAAATGAACTTTTTGCTTGGAAACCAATGTTTTCGGACATTCAGAAAAAAATGCAATTTGCATTCAAATCCGTTCCCTACTTATCAGTTATCACTTATTAGATAACATAATATGTAGGTACAGTGATTATCAAGTTGGCTAAAAAATCCCATAATTAATTTTTTTTTTTTAATTTGATAATTTTTTTATTAGTCGGATTAAAGAATGAATATATTTAAAAACTTAGGGGGGCTTAAATAAAACTAGAGCCCCTAGACCCCCCCCCTAAATTGCGCCTATGCACACCCATGTTTATTCATATTGGAAATTCATCTCGCCGTATATATTGTAATGTATACAATATTATTATTTAAATATTACAAATTTTAATCACGGATAGAAAATAGAAGTGTTATTTTTATACAATTTGTTTTAGAACTCCTGAGCTTCCACACGAGTTTTCTCAGTGTAGCCTAGTATATTCATATGTAATCAAAGTAAATAAATAAAATTATGCAGAAATATTCAAAAGTACAGTTTCTTTTACAGTTTTTACAACGATTCAGGCCGAGGTCCAAAAACTTAGAGTCAAATATCATTTGATATTTATAGTAATAATATCTCAAGTAGATCAATAATAATAATAATAATAATAATAATAATAATAACAATAATAATAATAATAATAATAATAATAACAATAATAATAATAATAATAATAATAATAATAAAAAATTTAGAATATTTGACTCAACACCACCACGGACATACGTCATAACGTACATACGTTGTTGAAATCTGTTGTAGCTATACCCACTATACCGTGCACTTACCAGGAAACACAGTCCTGTTACTGCATATTATTACATGTTATTCTAAGAGGCAAGGCGAAGGCGGGTCGAGTCGATGAGAAAAATTTACTCGACGTCGTTCAAACCATTATCGTCCGAATAACAATTTTGACGAATATAAGGCCCTCGAACACCGTACTCGTATTTTTAATGGATAATGCCACGGGAGAAATATTATATTCAGTTTGTTTTTTTTTTTTCGTGACAAATGATTGATGGAGAGGTTTACAATATTTTATAGCAGAGAGACTATACCGTATATATAGGTACGAAAACAGTAAATAACATCATGTATTTTAAATACAAGTTATTTTCCTATTTTAACGGGTTCGACAAAATATTACCCATACCTACGACTAATTAAAATTAGTTCGTACAAACGAAAACTCTTTGAAAATACAAATGAAATAAGTATCGTTATGTTGTTGAGTAATTTTATTAATTGGATAAACCGAATTGAGTTTTGTTTGTTCATCTTTTTCCAGCGGCGGTGCAGGTTTCGACATTGTCATTATCAGAGCCACACAATAATTCATTAGTTAAATTATTCGATTAAGCATATTATGACATTGTTTTAATATTTGTGACGAATGCCAAGCGAATTCATATGATTTTCAACTCTCCGAATGTACTTCAACGTTTCGACGTCGTCTGATCGTAATATCTAGGTATATGACGTAATAATTATAATCGTCCGGAGGAAAATCGAGGAAAATAATATTGTATTTTACCGGGGCGAATGTAAGTTCTTACACAAGACCCGGCGGGTAAAAAAAATACACAAACGTCAGTTAATTTGTTGTGGAAACATAGAAAGTATAAATGACGTAAGTTCCTACATGCGAATTACGTATGTAAGTTCCTAATAATTCGCACTCCTAGAACAAGACTGCCACAACTCAAAATTCATGAATTTTGAGTTATGACTTACTTTTGGATAGAGAAAAATAAGCTCTATTAAATGCAAGAACGCCACATTCAATATCATTTTTCATTTAGCCACTATAGAGATGTGTCAGTATTGAATTATTTAAATATTGGTTAATTTTCAATGCAAGAGAGCCATATTTACTTTATGGCAGTATACTTATTTTTATTTATCAAAATTATCACTGAAGTCAAAATTCAAGACTGCCTTATTTCGACTTGTGGCGTTCTTGCACTGAATAAAAACTAATTATCGTGTGATATGTTGAGTGCAAAACAGCAAGTTGTGGCAGTATTGCATTTTATAATTTATAACTGCATTTTTTCATGGCTTAAATTCAATACTGCCATATTTTAATAAGTGGCCATCTAAAAATCAATTTCTGTATGCAATACAGTCGCATCTCAAAATATGGCAGTCTTGCATTTACTTAAAAAATTGTAAATGGCCACAAGTCTAAATTTTTGGGTTTAAGAGTGAATTTCAAAATATTTGAAAAATTAATATTGTAAAGTATGATTGTAAGTATTTAAGTGTTAAATTTCAAACGCATAAGTAAAAAACTCATTAAAATATCTTAGGCCCAAACTTCAAATTAATTTTTCTCAAAACTATAAATTTTGAGTTGTGGCAGTCTTGTTCTAGGAGTGCGCTATACACATTGGAATAATATACCTATAATACCATTATTGTTAAATTATTTAAATTATTTTTTTTTAATAGTAAAAAATACAGGATAATGATTTTTACGTATTAAAAAGTAGTCGAACTGACGCCAAAGCATTAAAAAAAATATTAAAATTAATTTCATAAATAAATAATTGTAAAAAAATACACTTTTTTCATATTTGAACCAAGAGAGCTCTTCTACTCTTTCGCATTACTTCCGTGAAGTCTGCTCCGTCAAGGGAGAATAATTATAATATGTGCACTTTAATTTTTTTTCTACACCTGGTCAAACGGGTGTTAACTTCAGAACCGGAACCGAAACCTTTATTTTAATAAATAAAGTGCCGGAACCGAACAGGAATTTTTAAACTAAATAGGTTCTCTTTTAGGTTCAAAAATGAAATAATTGTATTTATCATAATTTAATAATATCACCGTTTTGTGTATAAACTATGTATGATCATATGCGTTTTCTAATATTTCTCATACTGTTATTTAAACCTGTATTCTGAATAAGTATTTAAAATTATCATATTTTTCGGCGACTAAATTATATTGAATTGGTACCGAAATTATTTGGAACCGACACATTTATTTTTTTCTATCGAAAAACCCGAACCGAACCGGAACAGTTATTTTATTTTTGGAAAACCAGTACCGGAACCGATACCGATAAATTCAAAATGTTTCAATCCCTGGACGATGATTGGTGTAGGAACTTATACATAATATCGTTTGTAGGAATCAAAATATTACATTTTTTACCTATTACTATCTAGTAAGAACTTACTATTCCACGTGACCAAAGAAGCTAGAGGTATGTGCGAACTCATAGGGTAAATGGGAGAATAGTAAGTTCCGGCTGACATACAGATAAAACATTTTATTTTTTGACTTATCGTTAAGACAAACAATTTTGTACAATAAACCAAACAACAGTTTTAGGGAAATAAAAGTTTCATTGGAAATAAGTGTATGCCATTATAATATAAAGATTATTGTCATGAATCTTAATATCATTATTGTTATAAATTCAGTGGCGCCGAAGTCCAAAATTTTACCTATGACATTAGACAACTCCACATAAAATGTTGACACCCACCTATTTCTTATAATTTTCTTACCATACACCAAGTATAGTTTTCATGTTGTCTATTAAACAAATTTTCATAAAATAACACTATAGAACGTCAAAGGTGACCCCCTACCTACTAAAATCGCCTATGACAATTGTCATAGGTAAATATATACTTTGGCGCCACTGGTTATAATATAATACATTATTGTTTGAACCGATACATTTATTTTTTTTTTATCAAATAACCAGAACCGAACCGGAACAGTTATTTTATTTTTGGAGATCCAGTACCGGAACCGATACGGATAAATTCCAAATTTTCTAGTCCCTGGACTATGATTGGTGTAGGAACTTAGATACATAAGTATTTTAATTTTCTTGTAGGAACTTTCATGTACAATTTTATTTTTTTTTGTACAGACATGCATGTACCATTTTCTTCCACCGAGTAGGAACTTATACATAATATTATTTGTAGGAGTTAAAATATTAAATTTTTTACCTGGTACTTTCGAGTGAGAACTTACTGTTTCAGTATTCCACGTCACCAAAGAAGCTAATGCTATAGGCGAACAGATAGGGTAAAGGGGAGGATAGTGAGTTCCGGCTGATATATATAGATAAAACATTATGTTTTTCAACTTATTGTTAAGACAAACAATGTTATACCATAAACCAAATAGTTATAGGGAAATAAAAAGTTTCATCGGAAATAAGTGTATGACATAATTAATAATAATATTTATTTTTTATTTATTTAATAAATATTGTCGTGAATCTTAATATAATCATTTTTGTTATTTCTGGTGCACTTCACAAGTGGTAGGCCTGCCAGTACTTCAAAATGCCGAAATAGTCGTTGATGAAAATCAATGGTTGTACCTAATTATTTTCATAACGTGATGATCATAAATAGCTATGTCCGATATTTCTACGCTTTTCATATTTTTGACTAAAGTTAGAAATTCATAAAATGTTTTCAAATTAAATCTAAGATTTTAAAATTTAATACAACATTCGTCATATAAGTAATTTTTTGTATTTAAGTTTTTTTTTACCTTAGGATAAACAGTGTAAAGCAAGATCTATCATAAGTATTTCATACAGTAACCAAAAATGCCTAAAATATATACCTATAAACACAGTTTTTTTTTAAAAGTTGTTTGTATAATATATTATATTTAATTTCAAATTTGGACGAAGTTAGATAATATTTAGACGGATAATAACGTTTTTTTTGTATTTTGTTGTGATTTAAAACATGTTTTTTTCTGAATACTTAACATTTTTTAACTATATTATTTTAATATGGTATTGTATAGGTGCACACAACGACGTTTTCAAATGTAACTTTTTTTAGGTAAATTACTTTATTACTGTGATGCGTCTAACAGTGAAATAGATTTCAATAATATCATAAAATATAGACCTTTTATTATTATATCCTTACACAATGAAATGTTATGATCAATATTTTGACTAGTTATTATCCAACCTAACGATCCTATTCACGCCATTTCTTTATACCTCGGTATTTACTTTCAAGTTAAATATAATGATAATAATATAATATGATCACGTCACGTTGTTTGTGATGACTGTGTCAACAATTATTTCCATGTGCCCTTAGTGTCGTGCTATTACAAAAATAAATAACTCGTAGCAATGTAAGTATATTATATGAAATATTCTCAGAAATCGAGGTTGACAGTTTTGTTTGCTCAGAAGAGTACTCCGTAAACAGTGATTTAAAATTGAGTTAAAATTTAACACGTCATCCATTACGGCGAGGTCACCAACTGAGGTACCAGTTGTCGTGTACGCTCAAAATCTATTACACAAATAAGCTATTTTTTCGGGTTTTATTAATTATTGAAACATTTTATAGTCAACTACAGTTAAAACAACTAGTTTTTTGAAATAATACTATTACAATTTGGAACACCGAATACCCAATATAGTACAGGTGCGCATCCAACATCTACCACGACGGTAAGCCGCAGTAATCGTGACATTTATTCGTTCGTCGATTGTAATGGTTATGACGTATAGGGATCAAAATTTCCGAAAAAAAAGGTTTTGATAAAAAAAAACTGGTTTTTTTCCTGAAAAATTGAAAAAATGGTTTTTTTTCTAAAGAACTGAAAAAGTAATGTATTGCGGAAACAGTCTAATAAATAATGATAGTTGATAATCATTATATGATATACCATATATACCTAACTTAAAGTCTGTAGTGGATAAATCTAGAGGATTCTATTGGGAAAAAAACGGTTTTTTTCTGAAATTTTGATTCCTAGTTATGTATATGGTGAAACACATTAACGATTGTTTCACGATTATAGATGACTACAGTTGATATTTGAAATGCATGACTTTTTATTTTTTCCCGACTTTGTATGTAGGTATACGGACTTGCCTATTGTAAAAGACGTCTGGGTCGTGGGGAAAAAAAAAATAATCAAGTTAAACTTCCTCTTATTAAAGTCGACCAAAGTTTAGTTTTAGCTTGTAAATTATTTATGCCGTTTTTGAAATGACGCGCGCCCAAGATATGTTTCTATATCATGCTGCAAAGGCTGAAAGGCCCAAGTGACATTTATGCACTTAAAAATGTGTTTAATAAAAATTATCGAACATGTAATGTCATAGTCGGTCCTAGGGTTTTACTTCAGGTGCAGCATAGATGGCTAATTTCTAAAGGAGTATCAGGAAGGTATACGAAGTTAGATTTACCGAGTATCAATGAGAACCATAATTTACATTGGACCATCATATATAATTGTTGAAACTGGTAAACTAGTAATTTCCTTTCCTCCTAATTTGGTTTTTCTTCATATGATAATAATTATAGATGTGATCGTGACTATATAAATAGCGCTGTTAGCCTAGGGTCTTCCTCCCCTAAATCCTGGCACGATCATCAGAACTACGGTCTAACAACTATCCAGTGTTGGATAAATTACTTTCGATAAGAAACTCAATTACGTTACTCATTACTAGGGTTCGGATTTTAAGGCAAATGCCTTTCTTTTATTAATCATAATAGAAAAATAATTTTTATACAAAAATGTGTTTCATTTAATTTCTTAGACGATGGAACCTTTTTTTGCCTTTTTACTTATAAATGCCTTTTTGCCTTTTTTTTACTTTTTGTACTTATAAATGTCTATTTTGTGTTTAATTTTTCAGTTGAATTTATAATTTTATACACAGCTTGCGTATTATCGCTACAAATGGGTTTTATTATTCGCAATATTTATCGATATCGTCTTATCGAGTATTTGGTATGGCTATAAAATTACCCGTACACCTATTTAAAGATTAAGATATGTTCGTAATGCGTAGATTCAAGATTGTTCGTCAGTCCGCCCGCATTTGTCGATCGTTCAATAATTTCTCAAAATGTGTGCAATTGAAAGTGTTTAAAAAATGTTTACTTTTTTATTTTGTAGTATATTTATGAATTGCCTTTTTATATAAATCAAATGCTTTTTTTTGCCTTTTTTTACATTTTAAATGCTTTTTTTATTGATTATATTGCCTTCAAATCCGAACCCTACTCATTACATTAAATATTTTTATTTAAATAACTGCATTCGCGTTGCCCGACATTATTTTTATCACGTTATGTTACTTTTTCAAAATTTAACGACAAATTCAGTCCATAACGAATATAATAAGTAGTAGGTATAGGTATAGGTACTATTAATTATTATATATAGATTGTATTATATAGTAGTATACTAGTATATGTAAGACATTGATTATGTAGGTACACTATATTGATAATGGATGAATGTAATATGCATGAATAAAATGCGTAAAATGCCTGGATCTTTTATAATATTCATCATTATTATCTGAAACTTTCGGAATAATAAATACATTCTATAGATTTTTCATTTTTCTCGAATATCCTAACCCTATTAGTATAATATGACGTCATGCACTCTACATTCACTAGTTATTTTAATAACGTGGAGAATAACACGTTACTCTGTAAAAACTACTTTTAAAACAAATTTCGTTACAACTGCGTTAATTTAAATAAAATATAATGAAATTGCTACAGCATTACTGGTTCATGCAATAGTAAATTTGTTACAGCGATTTGTAATTTTCGTTACGTTACTACCCACCACTGCAACTATAACAACCAAGTGCATGATCAGAACAATAGATCGTGAATTAAAACAAAGATAAGATGTAAATTATAAAATATCTACCTTACGAGTTATGAATAATTATAATATGTGTTTAAATTACTACATAAAAATGAGGCTGTTCATCATTTGTATGGAGTGGCTTTGATGGACTGTATTTTGAAAATGGTAGGAATAGGTATAATAATGAAACCAAGTTGTTATATGATTACCGGTTGACGGTATACTATCGAAATAACATAAATAATATAATAATGGGGCACACTTGGTGCTGGCCAGCTGAGGGGTACTATAATTCTTATTCTTAATGTATAAATAGTATAACAAACATAATATAATAGTAAGAAAATACCACAACTTAGGTGGATAAACAATAATTAATAAAACACACATATAATATATATAAATAAAATTTCGAACCTTGACCGTATAGTACGGCCCCGGCAGGGATGGCGTGGTAGACACGAGCTGCAGTATGGACTTCGGTTGGTTCAATAGATCATAGGCGTGTTTACGGGTGTTGCTGGGTATGCTATAGCAACACCTGAACTTTTGTTAGATGATTTATCATACTAGTGTACTACCAAGTATTAAGTAACATCAATTTGACAATTTGTATTTTAGTATTTAGTTTAAACTTTAAAGCACGGCTGTAGATCTACAGCTGTTGTTTAAACTTTAAAATATAAAAACCTAATATAATGTCTATGGCCTATGGGTGTAATTGTTATCAATATCGTGGTTTCATAATCTCGGTATACATAGATCGGTTCTCAACAGTGGATAACCGTAGTATACACCACTGGTTTACACGACGAAATTATGGTATCATGGTATCATGGTATCATGGCCCCGGCGGGGATGGCGTGGTAGACACGAGCTGCAGTATGGACTTCGGTTGGTTCAATGGATGGTTGGTAGACGGTAGGTCGGTGTAGGCACACGGTGACGAAGAGAAAAAAAACTTTCCCTGTAGTAGTGAATCGTGGTAATGTCCAAAGTTTTGATCACGGTCACGGTATGAGGTACTGGTCGGAAGGTGAGTCGGACTGGAACTGGTACTGGAACCTGCATCGCCAGGCGGCCTGCATACGGAGCAATGCCTTTGCCGAGAGAAGGGGAGACGCCGTATAACTGTTTTCTCGCCCGAACAATATGATTTCAACCAATAAAAAAAATTGATGGTTGAAATGTCGGCTGCAGAGGCTGCACGCGTAGGACTGCCTTTTATGTGAAATGTACCTTAGATACGGCCAACTCGCGATGCAACGAAGTTCGAATCTTGATATTATCGCGAATGAAACTGTCGTTTTGAAAATTTCGTAATATTATGTTTGAAGACAAAATAAATTAATTTTGGGTCCCACGAAGTTTTTCCGACAAATTTCACGCAATGTTCTCGAGTACATTATCGCTATTGAGATGAGATTCTTGATGTCAATAGTTATTGATATTTAAATAGGTATATTATAAGATATAATTTAGACTATTTCTCGTCGTCAAAAACAAATAGCTTGATATTGTACAATAATAAGTATACTTGTCAACATAGGCGCCAGTGTTAGGACTTATCTAGATAAATTATATCCAGATAATTATTATTTTATCTTTTATCTTATCTAGATAAATATAAATATAAGTTATCTAAGTATTTATTTTAGATATGAAAATTTAATTTATCTAGATAAATTTACAAGATAAATTTTTTGGTGAAAATCAGCTAGATCTGTCTCAAACTGTTTCATTTTTATTCTCATTATCTCAGGCACAACTTGTACGTAAAATAACATCCAGGGCAAAAATATATGACGTTTTTCTGAATAGACTATAAATTATTCGTATTTAGTAATTATTACTCATTAGTAATTAATATTCTGTATTAGGTTTGTATTATACTAATCAATTTGTGTGAGTAGCCTATATTGATGTATAACTGTCGCGACAAATATGTGGCGACCAGCGTTATCTCCCAGAATTTTATAAATATTTTTAAATTATAATTAAAATACGAATAATAGAACAGAGACGAGTTACAATCACCGTCGTCTCAAACAAAATCCCATAGAATGTATGATGATTATTCATTGAGAAATAAAGATAAACCAGCCGTCTATTCTTTCCGTATTCACTATATTTCTGAAATTAATATAAATAATAATATACATATAATTCACATTGACATATCCTGATATTAATGACAATTGATAAGTCTGTCGAGCGATACGTGAGATATGCTATTTATATATTTCGGGTTTTATATTTTATAATAGAAATCTATGGACTTACATGTACTTACATGCCGGTATATATATATTTTTAAATTAGTTGTTTTAATATTAATTTCTATAATTATCTGTCATTTATCTAGATAAAATATTTTTATCTTTTATCTTTTTGTTAGATGAATTTAATTTGTTTATCTTTTATCTGTATCTTAGATAAAAATTTAATGTTGTTATCTTTATCTTTATCCAGATGATTTTTTTGTTATCTGTTCCTAACACTGAATTACGCGCACATAGGGACATCGGCGTAAGTAGGGGGACGGGGGGTAGGGGTGATTAGCCCTCCCGTATTAGTATTTAGCCCCCCTAAAAGGTTTTACTTTTCAGCCCCTCCTTATAGGCTCGTAGTTAAAACCCAAATCCTAACGAAGAAAAAACAATGTTTAAAATAATTAATAGGTTAATGATTTTTATACTATAATAATGTAAAATATAATAAAATATACGTGGACGTACCAAGTACGAATTTATCGAAATATTGGTCATAGTTTTCGCGGAAGAAATGTGCGTGTTAAGTATAGCTTATCTGCTTATTGCATATTAGCTTCAAGCTTATATAACGCCCCTGTGGGCGATCATAATATTATTGTATATTATTTTATTATGTTTAGATAGGTACCCTTATTGGCGTACCTACCTATTCTTATAATATAGTTATATTAGTTGCATCGTACTGTGTGATCAAAAGTAAAAATTCTCAGTAGTTTTCAAAAGCACCGGGAAAAACTAAAATAAATTAAGGAAAAACGGTAATTTTTACGTAAAATCGATAATGGCCGTAGAATGACGTACATGAAATTTTCGCTGAAAGTTTATACCTTAGCATTGTATTAGCATTTTCCTTATACACGATACAATTTTCAAAATGTTCAACTTGTTTTGAGCTGTTTACGGACATTTTTAGTCTTCAATTCTTTCTATAAATATCAATAAAATGTTGTTAGTTAAAAACATAATACAAGGCTCCTATTATATTGTTACGATTGCAGTTGAAAAATATTAAAAATACATAAGTCACAATTTTCTTTTTTATAAGCATTTAAAGTTTGTATTTTGACACAATACGTAAAGATGACGAAAATACAAAAATTATTTTAAATTATAAATTCGTAAAAATTGTTCTTTTTAAATCTAAGATTTGAAAAATGTAATACAAGATTGCTCATAAGTTTGTCTTTCTTTATCAAAAAAAAAATATCTACAAGAAAGTCGAATTAAATTGTTGTGAGTGTTTGAAGTGTAGGTACTTGATTTTAGCAAAGTTGTTGTGACTATTAAATTTCAATGACACTGATTAGGGGGGTGTGGGGGGATTTGTCCCCACGGTGTATTTACACTTTGGTTTTCTAGGACTCTCGCCCCTGTAACTATTCAGTCCTAGTTACGACCATGCATATAGGGGGGTGCTCGGGGTGCTTAGCACCCCCAAGCTTCAAACTAGCACCCCCAATTTATTTCAGTATTTCACCAATCATTTATAAATTATTGTGGTTTATTGGTTTGGAATTTTTTTCATAATAAATATTGATAACTCACAACTACTGTTCACGAATTCACGATTAAAACAGTATTGTGTGAATGCACGTTTCAGTGTTTCAGTTTTTGTCAATATGCAGCAATCATAATATTATTATAGACAATTATAGTATCTTACGGTTCACGGTTGGGTACGAAATGTTCTATTTATAACTTTGGTCAGAGGCTAAAATGCCGTGTCCACTGACACACTTTGTGTCGCTTGAAAGTCAAAGTCAAAGTCCTCTAGTCTAAATGACAAATGTGTGTCAAATATTAATGTTTAAGGTAAGTAGTATATAAAACAGAAGGAATTTTGGGTGTTACAATCCCCATATGTTTGTTCTGCTTTAGAAATCTGTCAAAGCCCAAAAGTAATAGTTAAGTAATAAGTGTGTCCCCTGAAATCAGATGAATTTTAGGCCCTGACTTTGGTCATTACTTGGTTTTTACTAATATACATATTTATTTAATCTGCGGGCTACGCTGAATTGAATAAGTTCGGAATGACAAATGTCATTAGGAGGATGCTACACTCGCATGTGTGGTTAGTAAAAACGGTATTGAGCGGATAAGAGCCGCTCGGGCTATAGTTCAAGTTATGCAACCAAATGTCCCTACTGGAAAGAGGAGAACATTGACTGAGCGACATTGTTTTTAATTTTTTCGATATCACAAATACGAAATGAGTTCTTATAGCTTAAAAATTAATTATTTTTGAGCTTTTCAAACTGAAATAACTTAATTTTTAGTTCTGATATCGGAAATATAAAAACAGTGTTGCCCAATTAAACGTTCTCATTCGTATCGTGTGTAAATTTGGTTGCTTAGCTTAAAGTACTGCCAGAGTGGTTCTTATACCCGCGCAAAACAGTTTTTCCTATGTTTTACATTAATTATTGTAATACGGAGACAACACGTCATATGGGTGTACCTAGCGTCTTTCCCCCCCCCCCCCCACGCATGTGTAACACAAATGTTTCCAGCACCCCCTAAATTCACACCCAATGTGCGCCTATGCTTATTAATTATTATTAGTATATTATTTCTTCGATAATTACTAGCTGTTGTTATCTAAAAGTCAATACCATCGGCACGTTGAGTAGTAATCACGGGTGTGAATAGGTTTGTTGTATAAATAGCTAAAAAAGAATCTAAATATTTTAAATATTTTAAATATATCATTACGTCGAGGAAAATATAAAACTATAAATAAATTTAATGTCTACGAACAAATTATAGACTGTCAATGTTTCACAATCTTATCCTATTCAGTATAATATTTTAAACCATGGTTTTAACTATTTATACCATGATTGTGATCTAATTTATAAATGTTAAAAAATAATTAATTCTTTACACCTAAGTTTAGATGATGTCGAATGTCAGGAAAACTTATATTAATAAAAATTAAAAAAAAAAAAAAAAAAACCAACAAACTATAGAAATACAATATGACATTGACGACAGTGTGTTTTCTAGCATTTTAAATGTGGATAGACCTATTGACCGGATACACACACAGACACACACACATGACTAGGGTTCTAAAATGGAAACATTTTTCTCAACAAATTTTAAATTTTACTCTTTTTGAAGTATTTCAATGAATTTTTTTTTTTTAACGTATTTCGTTTATAGATGATAATTATTATTAATATTTACAATAATTATTTATTAAATACATTATAAAATGATAATTGATTACACACGGACAAGATCGATTATGATTGACTTATCAATCAACGTTTACGAATTAAAATAGACATAATTATTTATATTTATGTATATAAATGGTATTATAATATTATCGGTTAATATAATATAACTTATCAGTTTTTTTGATTAGTATTCGATACAATAAACCAAATTTAAAAAAAAATTTCATTCGGCGTAAGTTCATGACTATAAACTTTTAGATATAATAAACAATTTTTTTTCACATAAATTAACATTATACCTATCAAATAAATAAATACCACGAAATCTTCAAATTTTAAAACAAACCCTAATAATGACTCGCGTATTTTATGCATAATATGTAATATTGTAATCTTACTATGAATTTATTTATATGCATGTATATTATGTATTTGACATTTTGTAGTGTTTCGATTTTAATAATTTAGTAAATTTTGTGATAACCAGGGTTGGGATTTTATAGCATTTACATATTTCTTATGGGATCCTTAAGAAATAGCAGAGTAATATAAAAATGAGTTTCGTGGTACAGAGAACTCAAATTGAAAATGTTACTTATTTGCATGTTTTGCAATTTTTTAGTGCTATTTTTGGACTTGAAGATGTTTTGCACTTTTACCTGTTTTTTAATTAAAACTGATCGTATTTTATGAAATTAAATTTTAATGAAGGTATTTTCACATTATTTTAAAAGTAAATAGTATTATATAAATTAAGTAAATGGACCGATTATGTGGTTGCGCTGATGCGATGTGAGAAACGTCGTGCTGTTCATGATAAATTTCATATTATTTGGTTCTAATTTTCAACATATGTTACCTATCTGCTGATTTTGTTGGGGTAAAAGTGTAAAACTATTAATTAATAAATTTCCGCTTTATTTTATTGTTTTTATTGCATATTTTTAGCGCTTATTTGGTGACATTTAGCAGTTTTGTTGGTGTCAAATTATTAATTAATACATTTCCTTTTTTTTTTTTTTTTTTATATTTTGTTGTTTTTATTTCGTATTTAGCGATATTTAAGGTAATATTATAGCGCTTATTTATGCAATTTTAAGTGCTATAAACTACCAACCTTACAGGTTGTAACGAATATTTTGTTGGTTATTATGTTCTTCATAATATAGGTAGCGACCATTCAATTCTTAGAAAAGAAAAATAATTCTTTACTTTTTACGCCAACATTATTTCTCGGTCCCTTTAAAATTCGTTATGTTATTCACATAGTTGACTGTAATAATTATCGCTGATAAAACAATCATTAAATCGTATGTTTCAGCATTTGGGACACTTGATTTTAAAACCATCTTAACGACATAACCCTAAAAAACGGTATTTGGTTTTGATCTCATAAATAGGTCGAACCAATTTATTGTTATCGTTTTAATGGGTCAGTGCGATTGGTACCGCACGCGACAGTCTTTTTTTGAAGATTTTTATTTTTCGTACTCAACTCACAAGTTCACCGCTAGATGGACTTACCTTCCACAAACATCGCTTGCTCGTTTCGGCTGTCTGTGCAGCAACGTAGTAGAACATATTATTATTGTTTTAATTTCAAAGTCCGTGCCACAGTATCCGGAACAATACGCACGGAGGGACGATTTTTATGACTAATATCGAAATATACATCGCATCTCTGTGTAGATTTGTGTAATGTGATATTATCACGATGTTTATTTACTAACGTTTTAGGAATCCAAAAAGTTAAGAAACGGATATTGGAACGGCCACCTTGACTTACGTCATATCGATGGCTCAAACGCCAAACATGATATTATTATCATATCATGTCACTGATGTACAAAAAGAGCCGTTCTAAAGTTTTTTTAATTTTCGGGTCCCCGTTGTTTTTATTTTAAATAAAATTGTTTTACTCATATTTAAAACATACACGAAATACGACTTACCGTAACACAATGTTATCTGTTGGTTAAATTCGATCAACCTACAATAAATGGCAATGATTATTATATCGAGGTATATGGACATAATTTATAATTAAATTATGAGAACCGGGGCCGGATGAGTAGGGCCAACGCCCAGGGCTGAGAAACGATTGAGCATAAAACACCTTTTTTTGCGACACAATTGAGCAAAATTGTCGGCGTATCAAAGAAAATTGGAATACAAAAGAAAACCTACACGATGGAGCATAAAAAACTCTGCAACGTTGCCATTTTCCATTTTAAGCTATATTATATATTATAAAAATATTTATTTAAATAATTATAATAATTATAAGCTATAACATATCAAAAAAATAACATGTTGCCATTTTAAGCTATACACTATACAAAAATATTTATTTAAATAATTATAATAATTCAAAATATAACATATCAAAAAAAATAACATGATTTCATAGTCATTAAAATAGTGACATTTCATAAATCTGTTTGATAATAATAATAATAATAATAATGGTGATGATGATGATGATGATGATGATGATGATAATAATAAAAATAGTTATGAAAATAATAAAAACAAAATATAGACCATACAAATTAAAAAAAAATACTGCATGGTTTATAAGTCAAGAATACTATGGAGTAAGCACCCTTACTGAAACACTATCGAACACTGATATTATTTCAAAAATAATTTCGGAATTCTATCTTAGTTTATTATCTTATATTTTCTCCCAATTTTTAATGTTTAAAACGTCGGAAATTTATTGCTCCGGAACTAATTTATTAATCGATAAAATTGTCAATAAAGCTGGGCTCAGCTCACGGCTCGCATCTGGTATGATAATAATATTGGTGTATACGTGAAAACAATAAATTACAAAATTTCGGCCACGTGAATGTGGCAACATCGCATAAAATATTCTATGCTCAATCGTGTTGCTAAAAAGGTATATTATGCTCAATCGTTTTATGCTCAATCGTGCTTTACCGACGCCCTGGGCCTCGCGATCGAGGCGCCTCGCGCCTAACATGTTTATGTGAATGAAAATGTTTGGGTATTCGTATTTTATGCTGTGTTATTGATTTTATAATAGACAGATATTCAATGATGTACAGAAATACGGCAACCGATTCCACGCCGTTAACTATTATGGAATAGTGTAAATATGAATATTTACTTACAAATATTTTATAACTATAAATATTAATACTGTCCGAAGCAAGTCGACTAAGGGAGCACGATTATCATTTTAATTAAAAACCGTAGAAATACCAGTATAGGTATAAAGCATTCAGTCATTATTTATAACTTGTTCATAGATTGACAAAATTAATTTTATTTGACCGCTTGATGTTCATTTTTGACCATAATTTTATTATCTACACCAGGCATGTCAAACTCAAAGTATCAGGTGGGCCAAATATATTGAAAAGTTTACTATTTGGGCCGCACATAAAAATTTAGCGAAAATTGTGTTTTAAATAGATCTAATTTACATTTGAAAGCCTTAACATGGTCATTAATGGCTGTTATAATTTGATTTTTCCCTTGTAATTTTAAATTTAAATTCGATAAGTGCTTCGTTATATCGACCATGAAGGATAGGTCTTGTAACCACATTGGATCCGATAAAACGCTGACGTCTTGTTCTTTAGACTCTAAAAATATTTGTATGGCATCTCTTAAGTTCCAGAATCTTTCCAATACAGTGGAGCACGATAACCATCGTACTTCTGTAAAGTATGGTAAACCTGAATACTCGCTTTCTAAATCGTTTAAAAACATCGAAAATTGTCTTTGGTTCATACCACGGGATCTTATAAAATTGACCATTTGTTTTACTGGTCTTATTACATGTGCCATATTAATAACTTTTGTACATAACACCTCTTGATGTATAATACAATGTGTCCTATGAAATTTATGTTCAACATTTTCATTCTGTAAATCATATTTTTTCAAGAGTTCAAAAACAGAAACGAATACATCCTCTCCTGTAGTAGTATCAAACATAGGTATAATTTCCAATAACTCTTCAAAAATATTAAATTCCATATCGCAAGCACGAAAAAACACAGCTAACTGAGCTGTGCCACCAATATCGGTACTTTCATCACAAGCAATTGAAAAATACTCGAATGTAGGTATTTGAATTTTAATTTGATTACTCAAATTGCATGCTAGTTCAGTTATTCTTTCAGCAACCGTATTTCGTGATAATGAAATGTTTTGAAAAACTTTTAGATTTTCGGGACAAATAATTTCAGCAGTTTTAATCAAACACGTTTTTATAAAATCACCTTCAGTGAACGGTTTCGAATGTTTTGCAATTAACTCTGACAACACGTAACTAACCTTTACTGCAGCTTCATTTTCTTGTGGTATTTTAGTAAACATTATCTGTTGTTTTTTATACCCTGATATAAACTCTTTCAGTTTTTCTTGCCTCAATAACCCTTCATACTGGTCGTATTTTGACTTATGTTGTTCATAATGTCGCTTTATGTTGTACAACTTTGGAACACTAATAATACTTTTACATATTAAACAAAGTATTTTATTATTGATTTCACTGCAAAAATATTGTAATTCCCAATTTTCTTGAAACTGCCGATGTTCATCGGTAATTTTTCGTTTATTACTACCACTTGGTTTTGATAGAGACATTTTTAACTATTAAATTTACTGAGGAATACACGTAACAAAATTTAAACTCGAACACACGGTGGTTATCGAACGACTAACACGCGTGTCGCAAACTGACGATATAAATTATTAATCTATGTTTTATAATCTATTTAGATATAAATGTATATAAAACCATCATTAATCCAGACTTTATTCGATTATAGTTTATCAGAAGATAAGACAGTATAATAATGTATACCAAATAAACCATTCTCTAAGAATCTAAAATAGTCATTACACGACATTAATATTTTTTTTTGCACATTAATATTGGTAGCCGCGGGCCACAAAAAAATGAGCCGAGGGCCGCATGCGGCCCGCGGGCCGCGTGTTTGACATGCCTGATCTACACTACTGGTGAATGGTTGTCGTTTTCAGTCTTGTCGATTAAGAGATATAAACGACACAATGTAAGTAATATACAATTTTATTTTTTTTGTTATTATTATCTTACAGACGAGTTGCTTTCTTAAAATTATGTACCAGCGTTAGGTACAGCTGAGTCACGATAACCATGAAGTCGAAGGGATATAAAAATTAGCTAGGGTATATTATGTGTGATTCGAGATTTCCAACTCGAATTTAACTTAAACTAACCTCAAAAGTAATTTTTAAAAAAATACAGTAGTCAAGTTTTAAGCTGTCATCGAGGTCCGAGTTGTCGAGACATGACTGTTTTATAGTAAGTTGTGTTAAGGTCCTCGGAAACCTACAATATTTTTTTATCAAAACGACCAAAATGACTGACAAAAATTAGGGTACCTATTATAAAAGTGGTTTGATTTAAGAAATGTAAACGTTTTTGATTTGGTAAAGAAGTTTACAATGTATCTGTCGGGTAGAAAATAATCAATATTTTTTTTTTGGTTTGTATTTAATACTATTATAGTTGAAAAATCGATAAAATTTAAAATGTTTACGGTATTCGTTTAATTTGCTAAAATTGAAAAAAAGCGTTTTAACGGATGCATGGTAATTATTGTTTGTGCATTCAAATATCTTTCCATTTATTGAATATAAGCTTTAAAAGTGCTTAAATTGTTGTCAGACATAATATATAGCTCACGTCCATAAATTTGTTTTGAATAAATTGATCTAACGACAAAGTCACATTATGGTTCGAAGTTAAATGCTCCAAAAAACCTAAAAATGCCTTAGTAGAATACACAACCTACTTGTACGTTAAAAAAGTGACTAGATTCAAAACACGTCTCGCCAGCACCACCCATTCAAAAATTTTAAATTTATATTTACAGGAAATCAGCATGTAATTAGCACGAATTTGCAAGACGATCTCCTAAATTTGCAAGACAAAATGTACACCTGTATGACAAAAAATGTAAAAAAAAAAATTTGAAATGTTTGAATTGGTGGTGCTGGCGAGACGGTCGTATTCAAAACAATGTTCTAAAAACGTAAAAAAAATGTATTATTTTATATAGAAACGCAATACTAAACATGCGTTACATTATTATGTTGTTCGATTTATAACACAAAACACTATCGTAACTCGATGATTATCGCAGTTTATTCAAGTCATATGAATTTTCATGATAACCCCCCTCATTTTATGAGCAACAAATTATTTATCGTTTGATAACGAAAATGTTCAAATATAGCTATCGTTCACTGTGACTGTCATTTCCATAGTTAAATGTATTGTACAGAGTTTGAAGAGATAATTTGATCGACATTTTAACATTTTGAAAAACTATCCGGAAAATTACCTAAAAATAAATAAAATTCCTACCCTAAAAATCCAAAAAATCAATAAAATGCGAAATAAAAGTTTCACATTTTTTAATTATTTGTTGCACGAAATGAATTTTGCGATTGAAAATCGTTACTTTAGAGGATTCCAAAAGTATAAATATAAATTTGCATTAAAATCCGAACCTTACGATCGGTAGTAAACGTTCACAAAGACGAGCAGCTACCACGAGGAACGAACGAATTGCCTAAACACCTTACTAACCAACTTGGTCCTTAAAAATGACTCGTTTGCAGGGGCCTTAAATGCAACCAGTGATTATTTGGGCTTTTGATTCTTCACCAGAAGTTGACCACGGTAACTAATAGTATATCGATGGCTAAGAAGCCAAAAGTTGTAAGTCCTATTTTTCTCAAAATCGTTTTATTAGTCCATAGGGTTTATCTGGGTCGTATTTTTGATTCGGTAAGACATTACAAGTCAATATCATAATTAAAACATGTTTTATTTATACTTTAATTTATGTATTTTTAGTGCGAGATAGGTTTTTTAGTGCGCACATATAACAAGTCCTAATTTAATGAGATATACAATGAATGTTTTAACATGATCTAAATATCAAGTGGACAAATATAACAAGTCCGGAATTGTTACTTTTGTCAAAAACAATACATTCAATTTTGGACGTGTAATGTTTTAGATAATATTTAATTTGTTTATCAATTTATAAAAAATGAATATGTCTGGACGTATTGTTTTAAATAATAAAAATTTTTAATTTTAAATTACACTAAATAATATGATATTATCTTCAATTAGCATAAAATATCATTAAACACGGGTTTTATTTGAATAAAAATTTGATGAAAAATGCTACTTTATTATTTTTTACATTCAATAAAAAACTGCAATATTTTTTATATTTTTACTTTTTTACTGCAATTATATAAGCAAATTGAATTTTTTATATCAAAAAAATTAGTCTTACGTACATTTTAACTATTTATATAATAAATTAATTAGAGTTTATATTAAATTAACAACTGTTAATATGTCCATCAAAACCTTACATGTCCATGGTAAAAATATATTATAATAATTGCCATTCATAACAAGTCCCATTTAAATTTAAAAGAAACATTATAATTACGTTGAAAACAAATTTTAAGACCTAAAAGTAATAATTTATGTAATCTACAGAATATTTTACAAACAAATCAGTTGCAACACTGAAAAACAAAAATCTACAACACAAATGTTTTGGTGTAGAATAATTTAAAATCTCAAAACTGCTCTCCTGTAAAATTTGATGTTTGGGACATACAGCTTTTGGCCTCTTAGAGGCCATCGATATACCGTTTCGTTTGTTTTTTTTCAATTGCTATGGTGTAAAATGCTTAGTAGTCCTTACTCTTTAGGAATTACATGATTTATTAACAAAATTAGTGTGTACAACAAAATTGTATTCTGTGCAAATTTCCGGCTTCGTTGTCGTAAGTGATCATGAGCTCGGGTCAAGCGATGTAATAAAAATGTAGGTGTTTAGTTATACGTACGTAAAGTTATCATGTAATTCGTCATGGACGTGAACAAACTTCGATATACTCACTTACGACTTTCTCGGGATTTCGCCACATTTCTTCTCCGAACTTAAATCTGTGAGAGGAAACTGTTTTATATGTCGGTAGCTGCAGCGTATCAAAACAATTCCATCAAAGCACCGATTTGACGAAATTCCCAACCGACGGACAGGGTAAATTGTAAGTTTTAGTATTTTTTAACTACCCAAAAATAATGCGGACAAAATGTTAGCCGAACAAAAAATATTATAAAAACTGATATAATATTATATTCCTTGCTTATATATATATAATCCTTGGGTTGATAGGTGTATTATATATTATCAACACGAATTATTTTATTCATTTATTTTTTTAAATTATCGGGAATAACTCACTTTATTGATAACATGTCAAATGTTGACAATTTTTTTTATCTGAAAGATGAGAACTTTTTTTCGTCACATCAAAACCCGAATTTTCATTTTACTTTAAATAGTGCTATAGGAAAATACGTTTGAAAAATATCAAATATTGTGCATTATTGAAATGCATATGTAATTATAATTTTGAAATCTGTTTGATCCAACCTGCAAAATGTTTTCTTATTTTAAATAATAAAAAAAAAATAACTACCAATCTCACTATCCTACAGGGTGTGAGAAATTTTCCAGTAAGACCGATATACATTCAAACATTGCCTGGAAGTACATTAAACTGTTTGATTGTTCAGATGTAAAATCAGAATAAAAATTATCACAAAATCCTTAGATTTTTGTAAAATTAACGTCGGTGCCTATATTATGTTATTTGATTAGATAACATAACTCTTTAATGATCACAAAAAAATGTTATTATATAGTAATAATTCTGTTTCGAATAAAATCACTTTTTTTTTTTCACTTTTAATCTTCTTTTTAAAAATCAATATTATTTTGTCAAACGTTGCACGTGCATGTCCCCAACACTCCCAATAAAATATGATTTATTTCAGGTGGACATTTAGCAGTCAGTTAGCAGCCATTTGCAAGAATATTTTCACAATTTGCAAATCTTTGTTGGATCGTATAACAAAAAAAAAGGATGGGGCTACTGAAGGCTTGCAAATGATGGTCGCTAATTGACTGCTAAATGTTTAGTTGAAAAAAATTTCAACATTTTTATTGGGTGGCGTCGGTGAGTTGTACGTAAACGCATTGCTGTTCCGCGAATTCGTCTTTTTGCGATGAGCGATATAATAATAATATTATAATATATTCAATAGACGTACCGAGACAACTGTTGTAGTTGTGCAAACAGACGAGAAATAACTTTTTAGAGCAGGTTTAATAATAATATAATATCATCGTATTGAATATTTCGATAAAAAAATATGATCGGTCAGCGAGAATCGCGGACGGATAGAAATATAATATTATTAGGTAGGAGGTACCTATACATCATTTTAGAGGGTACGCATTGGACTCCGCGAGTGCGTGTTTCGCATCAGCAACAGACCATGGTAAACAACGGGCTGGAAATTCGACAGTGTTCGGGATTGATTGTTGTATCGCGATAATAATTGATTAACGAGGACGATGGTCGGTCGTTAGAATAATTTTATTGTTATTATGATACGAATAAAAACGAACGTTTCCACGACGACTACTGAAGCAGCAGTAAAACAAAGGGCACTGATTACGCGGTTTTCGAACCATCGTCACGTGCGCGAATAGTAATGCCATCGACGAGCAGTGTTGGGGAAGTTACTTTATTTTGGGTAATTAAATTACATTACTAATTACTAATCAAAATTGTAACTAAATTATTTTTAAGTTACTTTTTTTTCATTTTGTCAAGTTACATTACTTTTGAGTTTTAAAAGTAACTCAATTACAATAGAAGTTACTTTTTTTTTTTTTTAATATCACTGGAGCTTAATAACTTTTTCCTATATAACAATACACAAACTAAATAATGACTATCAACAATATGAAATTATTAACAATTAATACTAATTTTGCTACACATTAAATATCAATCTTTATTTTTCAAATTTATTTTAAACAACAATGCGTTTTCAAAATTATCGTCACTAATTTTGGATCGCTTTTTAGTGCATATATCTCTTGCTATGCTAAACAAACGTTCAACAGAAGCACTTGAGGGTAAAGCAGTATTATATTACAAAAAAATTAATCTCATTATTGGCATGTTTTTTAAAATAGTTAAATCACCATTAAAAGGAGTAAATAAAAAACGTTCAAGTTAAGCATTAGAATGCTCTATATCTTCATCAAAAATAATGTTATCATTGACTTCCTCAAGTTGATTTTGCTCTAAACTATTATCATTAACAGGTTTGAAATATTCTATTTCACTTTGAAGGATGTCAGTGGCTTCTTCTTTTTCCAATACTGACATACCTTTGAACTTAAATCACGTATTTCACTTTCACAGTCTAATTCCATTTTATACACAAAAATGCACTTCAAAATTATAAAATCCAGTGATTCACGAATGTCGAATTGTCGAATAATCTAAGACTTAAATCGTAATGAACTAACGAGCCAAAACTAATAACTCAGTAGGGCTAGGGACTTCATGCCCTATAAAACCTTATAATATGTATGCATAAATGCCCTAAAAAGTCACTAAATATGCTATTAAAATATGCATTTAAAAAATATATATATTTGTAATAAACTAATAACTAATAATAATTAATAAATAGGTAATAATAATATAATATTATGTAGATATGACATATAAATACAGTGGAACCTCGATTATCCGGGGTAATGATGGGGAGGGGGTCACACGGATAAATGAAAATCACGGTTAATCGAGACTTTTTATAATAATGAAATTTTTATTTAATTTTAATTAGAAATACATAGGTACAATTTTATAATAATGAAATTTTAAAAATTTGATTCAATTATAATTATAAATATGTATACATACATAATATACATACAATAATTTTCTACAACAAGTTATTAGGGCTTAAAATATGAAGTTATCAGTCTTTGTTTTTTTTGGTTTGAAATAATTTTCCTTACTTCACTTCTAATTTTTCTTAAGCCAATAATGTCATGGAAGTCAAAATCGATGTACAATATTGCTTATCTTCATATTATTATCGTCAAAAATGTCATTAATATAATTGTCGATATCGTGTATTATGTAATATAAAATGTTCGATTATAACTACATATATATCTACAGTCCATACTTATTTTTAAATTTTTGGAAGAGTGAGCACGGTTAATCGCAAACACGGATAATCGAGGTTCTACTGTAGATACATTTTATTATATAGATTAATTTGATTATTTTGATGATTGATTTTGTTTTCTTATTACATCGAGTTTTAGTCTAAACATTTAATTTTTAACTTTTTTAAAAATCAACTTATATTTAATACATTTGTATATTTTTAATATAGTACTGATTACCTTGAGCATTACATTGAACTATTATATATTTCCTTAAGTTGGGTATTTTGAACGACCTCCTGTTGTCAGCCAAAATATTTTTATATTTAGAAAAGGAACGTTCCACGTCTACGGAACTTATTGGTGCAAACTTAAAAAATGCTATCAGCCTTATCGGGAATCACGCGGTCGGTGTACCGATAAGTAGCAATAGTTAGGTTAGGTTAATAGATCAATAGATCGACAAGAAAAACACAAATACTAATATTTTAAAATATTTATTATATCTCAGGTCCAGGAAATCTATGTATTATAAAATCATATAAATAATTGTCAAATATGCACTTCTAAAATGAAAAATGGTCAAATATGGACTTATAAAACGAAAAATGGTCAAATATGCAAAATATGCAACTATAAATTTTAAATTTAAGCTCGTATTGCTATGAAACAAATTTCTATATAACTTAGCTATGTTGTTAATGATTATTTAAAAACATGCAAACTCCTAGAAGTCCCGAGCCTTACAGTAATAAGTAATAGGTATCAGAAATTCATAAGATTAGATCGTCGACGGACGACGACAGACAATAGTCACCGATTACAAGAAACGAATTTGTGGGCAATTACAATAAGCAATAAATAATAATAATAATAATTATTATTATTTTTAGTATTATTAAATTATGTATTATTATTATTGAGTTCCAACAACACTGTTGTACAAGCCGACGTCGACGTCGTGAGCCTGCTGCGGCGCGGTGACACAACACAGAGTAAAGATAACAATTCCATTCTAAAAATAACAGTTTATCGTCAAATAGTAAATAGCTATAATAACAAAAGTATTTTAATATCACAAGTTTAGAAAATTCTACTTATAAATTATAATAATTAGGTATATGATATATTTTAATATTTACACTCTTTATCCAATACCTACGGGCTACGTTCTAAAAATGTATTAATCCAAAAAAAAAGTAACGAGTAATTTAGTAAAAATTACTACAAAAAAGTAACTTAAATTACATATAAATTACTTACAACAAAATGTAATTAAATTACCATCAAATTACTTAAAAAGTAATTTCGTTACAGTAACTTGTAACTTAAGTTAAGTTACTCCCCAACACTGTCGACGAGCAATGAACAATCGCCGAAAAATATTTAATCATATTAATATGTTATTATTAGAGATTTTGATGACTTTTGCGTGGTAGATGATGGTTCCGAGCCTATACAGTTTTTTAGATTCTGAGCAAAGCGATGAATGTATTGATTTTACAATGATGTGTGTTTTTTTTTTAATTTTTAATTTTTTAATTTTTTTATTTTTGTGTCTGTCATCACCTTTTAGAACAGTAAAAGGCTTGGATTTTCTTCAACAGTAACTTTTCTGAGAGGAAAGTGAATCTAGTTGGTACTTTAGGGGGTCAAAAGTAAAAATTTCTCAGTAGTTTTCAAAAGCGACGTGAAAAACAAAAGAAAAATTAAGGAAAAACGGGCATTTTTACGCAAAATCTGTTTTCGAGAAAATCGATTTTGGTTTTTGGTGTAACTCTAAAACAAATGACCGTATATACTTGAAAATTTCACTGGTTGTTTATATTTGCATTTTCTATACACTATAACATTTTCAAAATATTTTGACTCTTTTTGAGCTGTTTACGGACATTGTCAGTTTTCAATTTTTTAGTTTTTTTTTCTATAAATATCAATAAAATTTTATCTGTTGAGTAAAAAAGCTTGAAAATTTTATAGAAGGCTCCTAGATTATTGTTTCAAAGGCAGATGAAAAAAATTAAAAATCCTTAGTCACAGTTTTTATTTATAAGCATTTAAAGTTCAAATTTTGACAAAATACGGAAAAATCACGAAAATTAGCAAATTATTTTGAGTTGAGAATACATAAAAATTTTTCTTTTTAAATCTAAGATTTTAAAATGTAATATAAGATTACTCATAAGTTTGTCTACCTTTATCAAAAAAAAAAAATGTCTACAAGAAACTTAAATTAAATTTTTATGAGCGTCTGAAATTTATATTTTTACAATATTTGATATTCACTTGATTTCTCATGTAACAATTTTCTTATTTTGTTGTTGTTCAAATAATATCATTGTATAAGAAAAACGATTCCGAGCGAAAACGGTCAGTCAGCCTATGATATTACTATGCACGAACTACTGCGTAGTAGTTCCTGTTACTAAGTATATTTAATGATATTATTGTGAATAAAGTGATTTATATATTGACCTATTTATGTAGAAACTTGTTTTAAATTTTCAATCCTTAGCTATAAAAGTTAAGCATCTTCTACATTTTTAACTACAAAATAATTATTAAATTTTAAATTTGATAAATGTTGTCAAAATTCGAACATAATAATAATATTAAATGCTTGTAAAAAAAATTGTGCCTATGTATTTTTAATATTTTTCTACCGCTATTGTTACAATATATCAGAAGCCTTCCATTAAATTTTCACGTTATTTTACTCAATAAATACAATTTTATTGATATTTATGGAAAAAAAAAATTAATAAAATTGAAAACTGACAATGTCCCTAAACAGCTCAAAAAAAGTCAAATTATTTGGGAATTGTTATGATGCATAGAAAATGCTAATATAAACATTCGGTGAAATTTTCAAGTATATACAGTCATTCGTTTTTTAACTACAACAAAATAAGAAAATCGTTCAACGAGAAATTTAGTGAATATCAAATGTTGTAAAAATATGAATTTCAAACGCTCATAAAAATTTAATTTGACATATTTTTATTGTTGATAAAGGTAGACAAATTAAATTATAAAATCTTAGATAGTTAGATTTAAAAATAAAAATTTGTATGAATTTCTAACTCAAAATAATTTGCACATTTTCGTCATTTTTACGTAATTTGTCAAAATTCTTACTAAATGCTTAAAAAAAAATTGTGACTGTATTCTTAATATTTTTCAACTGCCATTGAAAGAATATATTAGTAGCCTCGTATAAAAATTCAAGCTTGTTGAATCAACGAATAAAATTAATAACTCTAAACAGCTGTAATAACTAATAAGTGGTTTTCTGTAGGTTGGTAAAAAAAGACAATGGGGGGGGGGTATAACCCCTAACCACCCCTCCCCTGAACCTATCGTGTTGGACATTGTAATGGTAGTGATTTGAATTCAATGATATAATATTGTAATTATTATTATATATAATTGTATAGAAAAAAGGTGGTAAGTGTATGTTACTCTGCTGTACAGTAGTTTGCAAGTGGGTCACTGTTTGATGGATGGTATTCAATTTGAATTCAATAATATAATATCATTGTATACGAAAAACAATTCTGAGCGATGACGGTTTGTCAGTGGGGATATTTTATATTGTAGTTATATTGTTATTATACTTGTTATTAATACGGTAGCCGGTAAGTTAAATTAATATCATCAAATTACAAACGAAATAAGTAAAATCGTTATTCTGGGTAATTTAATATATTATAATTTCCTCCAAATTTGACTAAAAAATAATTGTAAAAAACCATTCCAAACATTCCAAAGCAGTATATTTTTTCAAGTATTTTGATACATAAAAATCGAATTCAGGACGAGCAGTTTATGAGTTATAAGTATTAAAAGCTTAGATAGGTGGAGTGGAGTGGTATGTGGTCACTCCGCAAAATGTTTGTCCACCACTCTGACACGGTACGCAGCGGCCACCAGTACCAAGTACAGGTACCGCAGCGACCAGTCTACACTTTTCGTCAACCGTAGGGCTACAGCGCGACAACGCCAACTCCCCCACCGCGCCACAAAGGCACAAGGTGGGACGGGAAGGCGACACCTCATTGGATGGTGCCGATCAACTACGCATCACGCCATTCCTATGACGTCAATAACTCTTCCTTCTCTCCTGGCATGTCTCATATAAATAGGGGCCCTGTTCCACAAAGTCTTTAGAAGTAGTTATCCCAGCTTTCAGTACTTGTGGGTCGCGGACTAGTATCAGCCGCATCGCCGCCCGCGCTAAAAGTACTTAATTCCCAGTCATAGTGCATAACATAGTTACTCTCCGGTAGTATTAACATTCTACCGACAAATTTCTAAGTAATGAATTAAATATATAAAATGACGTAATAAACAAGTGTTTCATAAAATTATAATTGTGTTACAATATTATTATATCTAAAACTCATCTACCGTCTTCCGATCCAGAGTACCGACGTGTACGTGCCTTCGTCGTAAAAGAAGTGTGCAGTAACCAATCGGGTGAGAGCGACGGGTTACTACACTAGTCAGTCGTGAATAGTGAAACCCCTGTTTTTCCGACAGCCTGCCACACGCCGTGCGCTGACGCCACGACAGCAAAGAAAAAACCTAACTAATTTTTTTGCTATAAACCATTCGCCGTCCGTTGTTCTTTTTTTTTTATTCTCTTGTAACGTCTCACACGGTGGCTTGCCCGGATTCGGCGTGGACCGTACGTTGACGAGAAACTTCAGTGGTAATAAGGTCGCCAACCCACAGCCGAGATTCGGAAATCGGAGCGTGTGGGATTTGTAAAATAGAATGAAATCGGGAAAAACAATAACAAAGGTATTTGATGGGGATCTACAGGTATATTTATTTAAATATTTATGGTAAAAACAAAAACAATAATATTAAATTATGGCCAAGAAAAGCAATATCGGCATAAAAACTTTGCCGCAAATAAAAAGGTCACCTTAAAAAAAAAACACATACATATTAATCATAACAACTGCATTTTCGCAGGGTACTTGCACACGGTACCTATGCGGTTACCGGCGTACATAAATAATAATACCAATAATAATAATAATACACGTAGTACACTATACACGTAACAAAACACAAAATACCGGCCAAGGCGTAGTATAAATCATCAAAAAAAATCATTATAATAATAATGTTACCGAGTTCTGGGCGTGTGCGTGTGTGTCCGAGCATCATCACCAGGACGTCCTCGGTGAAGCGGTGTCTCTACTCGCTCGTCATGTTGTCCGGCAGCGGGCAGAGAGGCAAAATTTAAGTAAAAGCATAGATACGAGCGTCGGACGCGTCGCACATCACACGGGAAAAAAAACAATATTAGGTAATCATTTGGTAATGAGTTGTAATTGGCCGGTATGTCGTGTATTACATTGGAATAGTACAGAATAATGACATAGTGCCGGCCGGTCAAACTCGACCACGGGTACTAGGCAGCGGTAATAGTGTGTGTGTGTGTGTGGTTTATAATGATATTAGCTGATCCCGCTGGCACTTCGTTGCCCGTTAAATGTACCAATTCTATATTACTCAAACTTTGTTCAGTTCGTTATTTAATATTCGGCGTATGGTGTATGGTGTTCAAAATTTATCTTAACTTTTCTGTTGCCCGCGATAAAAGTTCTGATTCGCGGCAGTACATTATCAGGTAGGCAATCTACCTGCGGTAGATCGCGGACCCCGGCGTGCTGTTTGTACGTAAGTGTACGATTTAACTCTAAAGTATCAAAATTGTAGCACTATAAGTTTGTCGTTTTTACTTAATTCCACATACGGAGGATTTATATAATCAATTAATGCAAAAGCCTAACGCAACCGTACTGAAATCCGATGAATCAAAAAAAAAAAACACATTTAACACTTTTTATAATTAGCCCATCTTTTCCCCAGAGGTCTAATCTACACACAAACATTCATTTTTATCTATACTAATATATAAAATGATAGCCATAACTCCGGAACCACGTCTTATCCCACAGCGTAAAAACTTCACAGAAACCATCTACATATCAATCTTAATATATTATCCTGAAATTTTCATCGAAATCGGTTCGGAAATTGAAGCGAACAAAAATAGCGATACAAATTATATTATTATCTCGATTATCACAATATATTATTAGTATTGTACGCATTCCGCGTACGACGTCGATAAATAACAGATTACTAATAGATAATAATAATAACCTATTCGCGTTATCGCATGGAAACACACGCACGCACGTCGTACGCTGAAACCGCGCGCGCGAAACATCGTACTAACTTAAGAGGCCATAACTCCGGAACCACATATCGCACAGTGTACAAACTTCACAGAAACCATCTACATATCAATCTTAATATGCCCTGAAATTTTTATCGAAATCGGTTCGGTGGATCTTGAGCTATAAGATTTATAATTCAAAATGTACACTTATTTTTATATATAAAGATGCACATTTTGTGTTGGGTGTGGGCAGAGATGCCCGCGGGACGGAGCGCGCTATCGCATAATAATTTACCTCGATAATGATGGTTCATTATTCAAATGGTTACACTCTTGTTATATTATATATATATTTATACCTACGTGCATCCCGTACGGGATACAATAAAAATAAACCTCCACCACCACGATAGTTGTGTTTAATTTGAACGAACGCGTGTGTCATCCACGCACACACACTACCAACGACCGGCTCACCGCGGATCACTCACCACCACCGTCGTCGTAGGCGTGTCAAATTGGCTCCCCGCAGAGGGATCGAACCCCGGTCTCCCGCGTGACAGGCGGGGATACTTACCACTATACTACCGAGGAAGATTGCTTGTATTAAGTGAATATTAAGTGACTTTTAGCCAGGAGTGTGTTTGCCGGTTACCTAGGATTCCCAGTGAACATTACGTAAGAATTATTTCTATAGCACGTAACAGGGAATCCCGCGCAGCCGTGCATAACCGTGATACGGATTGGGAAGTAGTTATATGACAACCACCACCCCTCCGCAACGCCCACCTTTCGTCCCGCGACATTACCGTCGATAACGGCACAGCGCGCAGGCCAAAACCGGTTTCAGCCGCTGCAGCCGCCGAGTACGTCGACCCAGTTCTGCTATTCTGGGGGAACGCTTGCGGCGGTACCGACAACAGCTGACCTATTAACGAAATCGCCAATAGAACACTTAGACTTGCGTAAACAGCACACACAATTTACGTAAAAAAAAAAAAAAATCCCTAACCCTAGTACACACACCAAACACAAGCTACCTCACCGACCAACAGCTTAACGACCGCATTTGTAATTTAATCGTACATAATGACTGGTAAAACGTTACAACAGTTATCGTCGGCGGAGCTGCGTAGCGAGTGCTCGGCCCGCGGACTCGGTGTGTCCGGGTCGAAGTCGGATGTGTATTGTAGTAAGCAAGTTAATACTTAACAATAAAACAAATTACACAGGTACATAATAATTATACTATACTATAATTTAGACACTGTAATTCGGCATAAATCGGATAATAGAAACGGAGGTAAGGGTTCTTTCTGTTTAGTAAATAATATTACATTTTAATGTCTTGGTTAAGAGACGGTAGATATTAGGAACTCACTGAACCATAATTTGCTCTGTATACGACAGATGTTCAAATATAAAAATATATACTATATGATTATTTTGATTACAACGCTGTACGCGACGATAGTCATTATAAAAATATTAAAATTATATAAAAAAGATTATTTCAAATTTAATACACAGAATTATACTGGAAGTCATAATATGCGTGGGCTGGAACGATGTTCACACAAATCACATCCGTGAGCCGAGATACAGTATCTATAGGCAAGGGGTACGGGGAACTTCATATAAAAGGGAGCCCGAATCGGCCTGTTTTCAGACGTGTACTACCACCCATTAGTGCAAGCACCTTCACGCCACTCTGTACAACATTATTTTGGACTTAGAAAATTATCGAACAATATAATAAAATTCACAATAAACAACAACTGTCTTTTATTTATTATCAACCACGACTTCAACATCAAATAAAGTGTCTGCGACCTGCATCTATAATATATTGGCAGCCACTTATCTACTATTAGTACTACGATAGTAGGTACCAAGCTCCCGAGTATATTACAGTATGTCAGACTAGAGGAGCACCTTAGGGAAAGCGGGCTAGTTCCCGAGAACGTGAGGTTCGAACCAGTGCAGCCCCCAATCGCAGGATTAGGGGACGGCACTGGACAACAACCACACGTTCGATCAACGCTGTCAAGCACGGACGTCAGTCAGATCTTCGAACCATCGACTAGGGGTATCTCGACAAGCCATACGGCAAGTCAAGGACGACCAACGGACGATCGGCCAGAGGACTACGACAACCAGCTGACCATGCAACAGGGCCAGTCCGCACACCCATCAAATACCGACATTTTCAAAACCGCTGCGGGACAACTACAAAAGTTAAAACTGGCGTTGCCACAAACGAACGACACGACGTCGTTCGAGGCACACGACTTTGCAGTCCCGCGGTACACCAACCACCCGTCACCCGTACACATAACCACTCGTACACACGATAGTTACCAGTCGGGTAGGTCATATTATGAGCGCCAGCCACACTGCCGCCACGAACAAGTCCGACCGTTCTTCACGCGCGACAGTCAACACGACTATACGGGTCACACAGTGGCGTAAATTGGTCTAAATTGTTGGGTTGCAATAAGTTTCTAGGTTGGACAGACTTTTGGGAGGGCTTAGCCCATCACATCTCCCCAAAAATGTTTTCTTTTATTCTATATTTAATATTACAAGTACATAAGCTCAACAAAACTATTTTAACCCTAAAAGCTTAAACACATATTGTCATATTGTATCTATTGGTATTTGGTATATATTATGAATATGCACTATAATTAGTAGGGTAATAATTACTTACTGACTACCGTCAATAAAATACGTTTAATTTTCTTAAAGAATATATGAAAACATAAAATACAACAATTTATTATTTTATTTTATTTCATAAAATTAATATTTTAAATAACAGCTGCTATTTAGATTTTTATAATATGTACTGTTTATATTTGTATTTGAATTTGTATGTTTAAATACATATTTATCACTTTTATACTACACAAATTAACCAAAACATTTACTATTATTTATTTTACGTAGGTAACTAGTTAAAGAATTTTCACTTTGAATTGGTAGAAGTAGGTATTTAACAAAATATCCTTAAATATTTAATGATATTAAATTATTATAAATATAATTTCAATAAATTGTATACGAATACTAAATATATGATAGGAAATTAATTATTCACTAGATTTAGGTACCATTTTTGATTTTTTTTCCTGGAGAATGGAGGTTTTCTTCAGATAAGCTAACATTTTTCTGAGCATTTGTATTAGTATTTTTTCTTAAGCAGGTACAACAATTAGTACCGAAATAATACAAAAAATATATACCAAAATAAATTTAATTTGCTCAATAATATAATATTATCTTAATAATTAATTTAAAAATTAACTTACAGATCAATTATATATTTTTTTATTTGTCAAAATTGTAGTTTTAATATAATATAAATCAGTAATATATTTTAAGGGCTACTTTAAACTTAATGCATACTAAATAGGTATATGTACTAAACAATTATACGAATTTAAAGAAAAAATAGACACTTACTTTCGACATTTTCGATATTTTTACAATAAATTTATCCATTTTAGCAAGTTGTCGAAACACTTTTAATTTTGAATCGTTCGCGGATAAGAAATAAAATAATACAAGTGTCAAAAATAAATGCATGTATAAAACAAATAAATAATAATTTTAAACTATGACACGTTTTTACTATCAGGTGCCATTGAGACTCGAGTCGGCCGATCACAATAAAATATAAATATACATATTGGTATAATAATATTAGAAAATGGTTAATGACAAAACTATAAAGAAATGTGGAAAGGATACAATATTATAATAATTCCAGTGCTTCAAAACAAAGTTAAACATTGGTTCTCAAAATATAAATTTGTTAATTTATTATTATATTGATATTTCAATTTTTTGAAAACTGAAATCATGATATTTTGGAGTCGCAAAAAGATACTCTTGCGACCCTATGATATTTTCAGGGGTCGCAAGTGCGACCCCCAGTTTACGCCACTGGGGTCACAGCACACGCGCGTCACAACACGCGTCATACGAAGCACGCGTACATGAACGTTCGGTACTAATACCGTACGAGGACTTGCGTACAGCAAGAGCCTCGTTACCCGAGTTCACAGGAACTAGGGCTGAGGACCCCGTACGGTTTATAGACAATACCGAGTCGATTTTGACGTAAGCTCGTATACACCCATCGGGTTGGTGCAGGGCGGTCGAGCCGCAATTAAAAGGAACGGCGAGTACATGGTACAATTCTATCAGGGCACTTGACCTATCCTGGACAGAATTTAGGGAGGAATTTTATGAAAATTTCAATAACGCCGAAATTCAGTCTCCATTGCGCGCCGACATCGTGTCAACACGTCAAACGCCCAGACAGTCGTTAACGGAATTTGTGCTGATTAAAAACCAGCTTGCGCGCCGCGTAAATACCGGCCTATCCGAACCGGAGTTGGTAGGTATTATCGCTGGACTAACGCGTGACACTTACCGTACACACATACGTCTACACCGGCCGTCGACGTTCAGCGAGCTGTGACGCATCGCAGGCGTCTTGGACCCGGTAACGGACAACACCAACCCGCCCCCACAACAATGGGCCCCTAAAACTAAAAAAGGGGTGCATACCCCACAAATAGCCCCTCCGGTCAAAAAAAAATTTTTTGCGAAAACAACTGATAATACACCACCGGGGCCGTGCAGATATTGTGGGGAACTCCATTGGAACAGTAAGTGTCCAAACAGACCGACCACGTCGGGAAACGGCGGGGGAGTCGACGAGGACTAGTCCACCTCATCGACTCATCACCACTCCCCCACGCATCCCCACCCACTTTCGGTAGTACACATTGAAAAAATAAGCGTAATCGAAAAGCGCGTAGTTCGGTAATTCAACACATAGAACAACCAACTACGAACATTTTTTCCGTCCAATAAGCAATCGGCACCCATTCACAGACCCCCAACCTACACCACCCCACCATTGAACACACTCACCTCACCGGTGACACGTGTGTGCAACAACAACCGGCTCATGGGGCAGCCACAGGTGTAGGGACAAAGGCAACAGAGACACGGGTGTTCACCCGCACGGGTGACGGGGACACAAGCACACACACCGCGCTTATCCCCGTGTTAGGTCAGTCTGCGCACGTAAAGCAACAGGCGAGCAAAGAGGCAACCGATGTTGACAGTATGGTCATGGCGGTTAACACCAACGACCAGACAGTCTCCATCGCGGTTCAGAACCAGTTGTCCCGCTCAACCAATTGCAATACGACTAATAACGGTACGCGAACATGCCAAGACAAAATTCCGACCCCCGCGGTCGAACTCGAATTTCCGTCAGGTTTTGTAACAGCCCTATTAGATTCGCAGGCACGAAAATCGTACGTAAACCCGACAGTAGCCCGTAAATACGGCAAAACACCCACCCACGGACCAACAAACACAGTCCGGATGGTGGACGGTCGCACTGCAACAACCAGTGGCACCTCCACATTCGAAGCTAGGATAGGTGCACTCGATATAAAATTCGAAGCTACCATCCTAGACAATTTGTATTGCAACGCGTTACTAGGACACGACTTTCTTGTTAACAATGAAGTCTCTTGGGATTACGCCGCGTGCACAATTCACATGGGTAAGCTAATTCGTACGTCGACATGTTGGAAAGGGAAATCTCAACCACCCGCCACTCGTCCCGACCTGTCACAATTAGAATTCGGAAACGACCCCGAAACTCGCGCGAAACTAACCAAGATTTTAAATAAATACGCGGTAGTATTCAGTGAAAAAGTAGGACGTACCAAATTAATTGAACACGAAATTCTGCTAAAAGACCCGTCCCCAATCGCGCTCAAACCATACTCATATCTGCAGCAGAAGCAAACTGCTATCGACGAAATGGTGCGCGATATGGAACTCCAGGAGCTCGTAGAACCAAGCACCTCACCATGGGCCGCACCAGTAGTAATGGCAAAGAAAAAATATGGAACTTTTTGTCTCTGTGTCGACTACAGGAGGCTTAACGACGTTACGGAATCCGACGCGTACCCTATGCCAGATCTCAACAAAATGATTAGGCAAATGCGGGGCGCGAAAATTTTCAGCATTTTTGACCTCAAGTCAGGGTACTGGCAAGTGCCGCTACACGAAAATGCACGAAAGTACACGGCTTTCCGAACACGTAGAGGTCTATTTCAGTTCAGAGTCCTTCCCTTCGGTCTAAAGAATAGTCTAATGACTTTCGTGAGACTCATGAACGAGGTCATGAGGGGGTACCAGGATGATTTCGTACAAGTTTACCTGGATGATATTGTAGTATTTTCAAGGGACGAGTACGAACACCAGGCCCACTTAGACAAGGTTCTCGAGCGGCTCAAGAGGTTTGGACTAACGTGCAACACAAAAAAATGTAAAATCGGCCTTCGCGAAATTTCATTTTTAGGGCACATCGTAGACTCGGAGGGCATTCAAAAACAACCGGAAAAATTGATATGCATTGACAATTTTCCGGTTCCCAAAAAGGTGAGGGACGTACGTAAATTTTTGGGCGTGTGCAACTGGTACAACCAGTTCGTAGATAATTACGCGGTTACCATAGCACCTCTCACTAATCTATTAAAACAGGGAGTACGGTGGAAATGGACAGAGGTAGAACAACGCGCGTTCAAAACAATAAAAACCGCGCTAGTCACATCACCAAAATTGTCGCCACCCGATTATAGTAAACCGTTTTGTCTGCAAACAGATGCAAGCGAAATAGGAGCCGGTGCGGTACTTTTCCAACAGGGTGACAGATCGGAGGAAAGACGCATAGTGTCCTAGGAATAAGTTTAGCGAAACGCAAACAAGGTACGCCGCGGTCGAACGCGAGTGCCTAGCGATAATCTGGGCGACAGACAAATTCCGTCCATACCTAGAAACCCGACGTTTCGAACTCCTAGCCGACAACTCGGCACTAACATGGTTACACAGGGCTAAAGACAAAAATTCAAAATTAACACGTTGGTCACTACAACTAGCTAATTTAGATTTTAGTACGGTACACGTCCCGGGAATACAAAACGAAGCACCAGATTTGTTATCCCGTGACCCGGCACCGGGCACACCCGTAGACGAAGATCGACTTGAAGAAAAATTGGTAGGGGCGCCCACAACGCCGACAACCAGTGTTGACCTCGAATCTGACCGTATATTTTCCATGTTCGATAACCACGTTAGTGACGACACACCACTCACCGCGACGACTCTCGAAAAGTGGCAGTCCGAAGACGCCACAATCCACGAAGTAGTCGCCGGTCACCGGTGGGACGGGCCAGCGCGGAACACTAGGAGCACAAAATCGGGTAAACGTAGGCTCCCACACACCCGTCGTGATACCAAAAACCAAATCCCAACATGCAATTTGGAGGTGTTACGATCACGTCTTATCCAACCACCCGGGTTGGAAAGAGACGTACCGGGCGGTTCGACAACGGTACTATTGGAAAGGTCAAAAAAACGACGTCAGGTTATATGTCGGTGCGTGCCACGTATGTGCGTGCACGAAACCACTAAACTCACGTCCAAACGACCGAATGCAACCAAGAACCCCCTGTGAACCATGGGAAGTTATCAGTGTCGATCTCATGAGCCCATACCCACGTTCTGGTAAGGGAAAATCGTACATACTGGTAGCAACCGACTGTTATAGTAGGTGGACCGAGGCTTACCCCTTAGGAACAGCAACCTCTAAAACAATAATCGAAACGTTAGAACGCGAGTTCTTTTCGCGTTTCGGTTACCCCCGCGTGTGTCTCAGTGATAACGGCCCACAGTTTGTGTCAAACGAAATGAAAAACGCGCTAGAACGCTGGGGGGGCACAGGGATGGACGACCCCAGTCGATCACCCGAGGGTCAACCCAGTCGAACGCCGTAATCAAGATTTAAAAAATGGGTTACGCGCGCAAACATAAATCGTGGGACACGAAACTACCCTCAATCCTATTTTCGATACGGAACAGGTGTAACGAACAGACATGCTACCCACCCGCGGTCCTTGTCCTCGACAGAGAGTGCAAGAGACCCGGAGATTGGGCGCTGTCTAAAACGGCACCGGTACACATCGAAAAAACACAGGAAGAGAGGGTAGAGCGGGAGAAACGTATTTTAGGCAAAAAGGTAGTGGTAAGACCAAGCACGAACACCGGCACACCGGTGAAGTTCGGCAAGGGCGACGTAGTCTACTACAAAGCACACCACTTATCTAAGGCACACATAGATTTTCATGCCGGTTTCGCACCTAAGTGGTGGGGACCGGTAAGACTGGCGATACAGGTCGGGAAAGGAGTCTTCCAAACCGACCAACAACCGCCGCGGAAAATACATGTGTCATGCCAGAAACGGGCACCAATAGGCCAACGTTAAATAAACAATTGTCTATAATAACAATCATTTACAGACAACATGACCGGCCAACAGCAGGAGAAGTGGCAGCAGGTTGCCGATCTCATCCAACGGCTGGGGCTGGTATCCGGTGGCCAGGATGAGCCACGAACAGCCGCCCAGGTCGCGAGGATGACTACCCGCCAACTCCTGCAGGACCCAGTGCGGGCGGCCATCTACAACCGGGGCTGGGCGGACCGTACAGCGGACATCCAGCGGAGGTCGCGGCCACAACGACCACCATCAACAACAACACCCGGCAGCCGCACACCGTCACTGACAAGGCCATCACCTCCAGCAACGACACCTGCCCCCGTAACACGTGCGGAGCCGGCACCGGTACCCAGGCCAACGGGGGTACTCCCCGGCCCAACGGGAAGGGTGAGGACGGAGGCGCAGCGGGCACGGAACCGCCGGAAATTCCAACAGCTGAAGGAGAAGAGGAAGGCCAGGGAAAGCGAGGCAAGCCAACAACGTCGGCTTGCCAAGCAACCCACGCCAACCTCAGACCCGGAAGCAGCCGGCACGCCTCCGACCAACCCAACACCGATGGAGGTTGACAAGCCGGCATCCAAGGACGGCAAGTCCAAGGAGCCGGGACAACCCACCAGCCAGGAGTCGCCAGAACAATCGGAGGCCACGGTAGAAGTAACCGAGGCAGATTGGCTGGTGGCGTTCGAGGGGATGCCGGAGTTGGACGAGAATCATTCTTTCTACACTCCGGTAGGGTCCCCAAAACACCCCCATTAACACTCATGGGCGCGGGCAAGTCTACCTCAAGCGAAAACCAGAGGTAGTACAAGCCACCCCGTCCTATAATGACACACAGACACCTGTACAAGTGTACCCCGTGTGACGGTTTGGCGGGGGAGTATGACACGGTACGCAGCGGCCACCAGTACAAAGTACAGGTACCGCATCGACCAGTCTACACTTTTCGTCAACCGCCACTACAGGCTACAGCGCGACAACGCCAACTCCCCCACCGCGCCACAAAGGCACAAGGTGGGACGGGAAGGCGAGTCGCGTAGAACGAGTACCGGCCGTCGTAGACTAGTCAGTTGTGAAACCCCTGTTTTTCCGACAGCCTGCCACACGCCATGCGCTCACACCACGACAGCAAAGAAAAAACCTAACTAATTTTTTTGCTATAAACCATTCGCCGTCCGTTGTTCTTTTTTTTTTATTCTCTTGTTATATATATATATATTTATACCTACGTGCATCCCGTACGGGATACAATAAAAATAAACCTCCACCACCATAGTTGTGTTTAATTTGAACGAACGTGTGTGTCATCCACACACACACTACCAACGACCGGCTCACCGCGGATCACTCACCACCACCGTCGTAGGCGTATCAACTCCACATGCTTGTCTAAACTTTAAATACGTTTATAACTCATAAACTACTCGTTTGGTAACAGTATGAATTTCTAATGAGAAACCTTGTTAGACATTTACAATACTTGGTGTTAAAGACTGAACGTTTTATAAATTTGAAACTACTAAGTAATTTTTAAATTGTAGAGATTTTTATGATTTTGTCAATTTTTGAACTTTAAATGCTCATAAAAGAAAAATAACGTCCCTATGTATTTTTATATTTTTTAATTGTTATTATAATGATGTTTTGTTGTATTATTATGTTTTTTGAACGAACACCACCTCAACTTACTCGAAAACTGGTTCACACTATGGAAAATAAAAATAAATACAAACAAATCTAGCCACATTACTTTCTCCCTTCGCCCAAACAATTGCCCACTAGTCAAACTTTGCAACCAATTATTACCTCAAACCAACCAAGTCAAATACTTAGGACTCATTTTCGACAAAAGGTTAACTTGGAAAGACCTGCACATATTCGACAAAAGAAAGAAACTAAACTCCAGATTACATCTACCATCTACTACGTCCTCTCTTAAGATCAAATTTAAACCTTAAACTCAAAATCCTTATCTATAAAATGTTGATTTTTCCTCTATGGTATTATGGTATTCAAATTTTGGGCAGCGCTGCCCCAAGTAACATCCAAAAAATACAATCATTCCAATCCATCTGCCTTCGCGCTATTACAAAATCCCCCTGGTATGTAAGTAACAAAACCCTCCACTCTGACCTGAGAATAAATTACGTAAACTAAGTCACTAATACTGCTTACCAAAAACTCCACAAAAAATTTAGCTCCCATAGTAACCCCAACATTAGTTATCTTGCTTCTCAATACATCCCTGACAACCCCCCACGAAGACTCAAACGAAAATGGGTTAGAGACCTCCTCCTTAAAAAAAAATGTCTATAAACAACCAGGACAAAGTTATCATGTGCAGAAAACGACAAAATAAACTTTTGGCGAAAATGTCAAGTACACCTATACCTATCCGTGGTTATTCGTTTTTTCTAACCTATTTGTTTGTGCATGATTTACCTATCTACTATAATGGCACAATTAGAACTGCAATGCATGTCAGCTTTCCTACACTCGCATTTACTTATTTTGCAAAAGTGCGTTAAAAGCGCACCCCGATCATCCGTCAATATCAAGAGGACGTTGCACAACGCACTTTGCTCTCCGTCATACGAATGTACAACATAGCGAAAACTGTTTTGTGCGGGACGATTTTTATCATTCTGTGTTTGTAGTAGTGGCCTCAACATTTCTGAACATATAGCGTGGAAAATTATCTACGCGACAGTGTGCCCGTATTTTAGATAACATAAATACAACAAAAGTTATTTGCTTCTAAACGTTTGTTTTTTCGTTTTATATTCATTTGCTTATAAAAAAATGATTGGATAGTGCTATTAAAAAAAAAAACACGCTGTCGCGCGGACAAAGTTTTTCTTTACGTGTCGTAAAAATTTGGTAGTTTTACAACAAATATGGTGCGAGAAAAGTCCTCTTGATAGGCTGTCACACCCGCATGTGTGGTCTCCGTCTTACAATTAATGCACAACATAGAAAAAAAAACCGTTTTGCGCGGGAAAGAACTGAGAACTTTTCACCACATAAAAAGCAAAACTTTGGCTGTGCCATACTGTTTTTATTTTTTCGTTATCGAAACTTTGGAAAAAGTTATTAAATTTTGAAAAACACAAATAATAATGGATTTTGAAACAATAAAAATTTTTTCGTAGAAGTGATATCAAAAAAACAAAAACGATATTGCACAGCCAACGTTCTCCTTTATATGTGATGAAAATGTTGTTTAGTGTTTGAAAATTTCATGAAATATTACCTTTGGTTAGGTTAGGTTAGGTTCCCCCGACGGGACCCACCTTGACGTGGTGGGGGAGCTTGCGGGCCCTTAACAGGGTCTTACTAAGCGGTCCCACACCCGACTCTGGCCTTAATTGTCTGGAGTCGGAGTTCTAAGAGCCATCTCTGACCTTTGTTGGTTGGGGGTGGCAGGTTGGAGGTAGCCCGCTAGTCGTTAGCAATGCCCTAGTGGAAGGCAACCACTATATAAAAAAAACGCTGAGCCGGCCCTTACCTTGGTTGGTTGGGGCCGGTAAGGCGGAGGCAGCCTACTCGCACCGAGTGATTGCCCTAAGGGAAGGAAAACCCTGATAAAAAACCCCTTAACCCCCAACTCGTCTAGGGGGTCACTTGGCACGGAGGTAGTTACGTGCCAACGAGGACCCTGTGGGCACCTGGCGCCCCCCACAGTATTCAGCCTTACCGTGCTACCCAGGGCTCTGGCACGGCGGACGACCACTTCCCTAGGTTCTCGTGGGAACTATATGGACAAAAACACATCAAACAAGACCCCAGAATCGACGACTGGTCAAACGTCGAACGGGAGCCAAGCCGTACAAGTAGCGAGGAGTCGGGACGTATCTACTGATGTTCCACAACTGATGTCTAGGACCATCAACAATGGTACAAAAGCCACTGATCCCGTGGACATCAAGGGCTTAGAGAAGCGGTCAACCAGTTCCCAGAAGAGGGTCATCGACATCGGTGCACTCGATGAAGATGAACTTCTGGGTATGATCCAGGGATATATAAATTATGTGTGCCTTTGCTAAGAGCAACAGGAACGTGCACAAAGAGCTCAAGGAAACCCTATCAAATACAAGTATGATCATGACCCAATACATCAAAGTAAAGAGCAGGACGCCCAGTACGGGCACCAAGAGCAATGGGTGTAAGTCACAGTGCACACAAACACCTGCTGAAATCGTTAGGGCTACGCCCTTCCAGGCCAACGGAGAGGGCATCCTGGAGCATGTGTTGGGAGGCGTGGCAACCAAGGATGCCACTATCAACACAGACGCTCCCGCCTGCGAGCCACCTCCTCCAAAGCCTCAGCTGGCAGGCAAGAATCGGAAGCAGCAGCAGCAGCCCAAACAACAGCAGCGACCAAAGCAGCTGCAACAGCAGCCAAAACAACAGCAGCGACAAAAGCAACCGCAGCAGCTACAGCTGAATCCAAAGCAACAACAACCCCTACAGCAGCATGAACCACGGCAGCAACCTCAGGAGCAGCAGACCTGGAGCGAGGTAGTAAGTAGAAGAAGGAAGAAGCCACAACAACCAGCTGACCGGCAACCACGCTCAGCCATCGACAAAATCGCTTTGCTACGGAGGAGGGCCCCTAAATCTATGGCAGTCACTATCGACCGCTCGACTGATGGAGGGTCGCTGGCAGCCGTGATGAAAAAGGTATCGGGCTCGATCAACCTCCAATCCCTTGGCGTCAAGGTCCTGACGACAAGAAAGACCAGGGCGGGAGGTATTCTCCTCGAGGTCGAGGGGATCGAAAAAGCCACGCTGTTAGCCGGGAAGATCCGGGAGGTGGTAGGAGATGCGGCCAGGGTCAGGTTACCCGAGCCCCGTACGCCCGTTCTACTGTTGGGAGTTCCGGAATGGGCAGAGGCAGAGAACGTCGTTGCCGGCGTCACGCAGGCGGGAGTCACCGGCGTCACCTCCGAGAACGTGATCATCCGCAAGAACTCCGGTGGTAGAGGGGAGTTCGTCGCGAGCTTCCACTTGCCACTCAAGGACGCCATCACGCTAGCGGAGAAGAAAGCGGTCACCGTGGAGTGGACCAGGTGCAGGGTCAAGCTGTTGTCCAACAACCAACCTACCTGCTTCCACTGCCAAGGGAAAGGACACCTGGCTGCTGAGTGCCGGAACGAGGCCAAGCCCCGCCGCTGTCACAGATGCAAGAAGGACGACCACCTGGTGAAGGACTGCGCCCTACAGAAGCAGACGCAACAGCAGAAGCAGCCGCAGCCCTCAACCTCGAGTTGTGAGGCGCCTGCAGAAGAAAGTAAAGCGGTGTGATGGGACTCGACTTCGTGCAGTGCAACCTCAACCATTGTCGCGTGGCACAAGACCTTGTCGCGCAGTTCATGGTTGAAGAAAGAGTCGACGTCGCCCTGATGAGCGACCCCCACAAGGCAGATCCCGCATCCAGTGCCTGGCACGTGAGCTCCGGACAACGGAAGGCGGCCATCTACGTCGCGAACACGGGAGTAGCGGTGACCAATGTCATCAGCGACCCCGAGTTTGTCACAGCTCGGCTCAACGGCGTCCAGGTGTACAGCTGCTACGCGTTGCCCAACAGGCCCATCGAAGATTTCCAGGACCTGCATCGCTGTCTCGAGGATAGTATCAGGACTGTTCAACAGGAAGTCCCCGTCCTCGTCACCGGGGATCTCAACGCGAGATCTGCTGCGTGGGGCGTTTGGGTCGACAACAGGAGAGGTGAAGAACTGGAGCTGCTGATCGAGTCTCTCGGCCTGATCATCGTGAACTCGGGCTCAACTCCAACCTTCTCAAGAGGCGCCGGGTCCATCGTCGACGTCACCCTGTCCTGCGACTCCCTTGCAGCTCGCATCACAGACTGGAGAGTACTGGAGTCGGTGTTCAACAACAGCGACCACCATTACATCAGGTTTTCCCTGACCCCCAGACGCGACCAAGGCAGAGCCACTCCCGCGACAACCGTCGCCCCACGCGCCTGGAACACCGCGGGCGGTGTCGCCAACGACACCTTCCTCGCTGGACTGATCCTGGCCGAGTGGCTCGAGCGAGGCGGCCTCCAGGACTGGCAAGACGCTGAGCGCGGGGCCTCCGCACTTCGGTCGAGGGTCACAGCCGCCTGCGACTTTGCCTTTCCCGCCCGTCAGACGCCTTACCCGAGGAAGCCTCCCGTTCACTGGTGGAACGCGGACATCGAGGCTCTCCGCGCTGACTGCACCAGGGCCAAACGCCGGATGACGAGGATGACCGCCCGGGTGTCAAGACTACGACGCCACCAGACCCACGAGTTCGACGAAGAACGGGCAGACGCAGAGCTTGCCTTGACCAACGGTGCATACCGTGAAGCCAAGAGGCAGTTGAAGATCGCCATCCTGCGCAGCAAGAGAACGTGCTGGAAAGAGCTCATTTCTTCAGTGGACGCCGATCCGTTCGGTAAGCCGTACAAGCTGGTGATGTGCAAGCTGAGAGGTCCCCCACCAACAGCCTCGATGGAATACGTGACGCTGCAGTCAGTCGTCGATACCCAGTTCCCGAAACACCAAGCGAGAACAGACGGCCCGTTGGTCCCTGCGGATCCAGTAGTCCCGTTCACGGATTCGGAAGTGGACTCGGCGGTCGAGAGGGCGGGCAGCAAGAACAAAGCCCCTGGCCCGGACGGACTCACAGGCAAGATACTCCGGGCGGTGCACAAGGCGCACCCGAACATCCTGCTGGACCTGTACAACAGCTGCCTCCGCAGTGGGACCTTCCCTGCGGAATGGAAGACCTCCAGGGTGGTGCTGTTGAAGAAAGGGAACAAGCCAGATGGTGTGCCCTCTTCCTACAGGCCTCTCTGCCTGTTGAACGACGTCGGCAAAGTCCTCGAGTTTCTGCTCGCGCGAAGACTCGAGGACCACATGTCGGACAGCGGTGGGCTCTCGGCCAATCAGTTTGGCTTTAGGAAAGGGAAGTCCACGGACGACGCGGTACGTGAGTTGCAGGCCAACCTCCTGGAAGGAGTCGACGGAGGCAAGTATTGTCTAGCCGTGAGCATTGACATCAGGAACGCGTTCAACTCCATCAAGTGGTCGGACATCTTGGATGCCCTGCCGGGATGGAGTGTCCCGCAGTACCTGCAGAACATGTTCCGGTCGTACTTCTCCGGGAGAACGGGAACGGTGTACGCAAACTGCGTGGAGGGCGGTACGCTGGAGATCGAGATTTCCGGAGGCGTGCCCCAGGGTTCCGTCGTAGGCCCTCTCCTATGGAACGCTACATTCGATGCCGTCATGAGAACCGAGCTGCCCAGCGGAGCCAAGCTGCTGGGATTTGCGGACGACACGATGCTAGTCACCAGGGCCAAGTCGACCCAGGAGTTGGAAGCCGTGACCAATGAAGCACTGTCCTTGGTGGAGCAGCGGATCACCGACCTCGGCCTCCAGATTGCGGTGGAGAAGACGGAAGCCGTCCTCTTCACGTACAGGTACAAGTACACTCAGCCCGCGATCAAATTGTGCGGCGGCGACGTCCAGCTCTCGACCGAGATGAACTATCTCGGGATGGTAGTGGACAGGTCGATGCTGTTCAAGGGCCAGGTGAAGAAAGCGGCAGCCAGAGCAGTGGGGATCGGGAACCAGCTGGCGAGGATCATGCCGAACGTGGGCGGGCCCCGAGAGGATCGACGGCGGCTCCTGTCGTCGGTGGTGCACTCCGTACTCCTGTACGGTGCCCCTAGCTGGGCAGATACGCTGGAGCTCGTGCCAGGGAACGTTCGGACCCTGAACAGAGCTCAACGGAAAGTCCTTCTCCGGTGCGCATGCGCGTACCGCACCGTCTCCGAGGCGGCCACAGACGTGATTGCATCAACGCCGCCTGCAGACCTCCTGGCGAAGGAGAGAGAAGCGGCGTTCGACCGGAGGCGGGCCCCCGCGGCACCCACGGCAGGCAACGATCTGAGAACCAGCACCATGGAGGCATGGCAGGAGAGATGGTCGACGGAGGCATCAGGAAGCTGGACCAGGCAGCTGATCCCGGACGTTCGTCCCTGGTGCGCCAGGAGCCACGAGCTGATGACGAACTTCCACCTGACGCAGTTCCTGTCGGGACATGGATGTTTCGGCCAGTATCTGCACAGGATCCGCAAGTTGGACAACCCCAGGTGTGTGGATTGTCTCGCGCCAGTGGACGACGCGGAGCACGCGTTTTTCCTGTGCGACAGGTGGTGGCGTCGGAGAATGGAGCTGAAAGCTGCAATCAACGACCCATTAACTCCCGAGACTGTTGTGGGGAAGATGATGGAGTCACGGAGTAACTGGACGGCGGTAGAGCGGTTCGTGAAGGAGGTGCTGACGAAGAGGGAAGCTGAGGAGAGAGAACGGCAGCGACAAGATCAAACCATATAATTAAGTCTGCTTTGCTATGGGCCGAAGTCCGTTTTTTAGATGGTGTAGGGCCATCCATTCGTTTGTATGTCACAGAATGTAAAAACATTATACATTAATATTGTAATATGTATTTTTCAATAAACGATGTGGGGGAGCTGACGAAATGCCTTAGGGTGTCTCCGGCCCACCACGATACCGTAAAAAAAAAAAAAAAAGGTTAGGTTAGGTTAGGTTAGGTTAGGTTAGGTTAGGTTAGGTTAGGTTAGGTTGGTCGGCAGAGTCCTACCCCCACCTCCACGTGGTGCCGACTGGAAACGGAATTCCGGTTCCGGCCAACGGGGGAGGCACAGAAGGCAAACTGCATAAAACCGAACACCGGCGGGTCAACACCAGCGACCAGAGAGGGCCAACATCGCCCTCCAACCACCGACAACAGACCGAAGGCTCGATGCGAAGACAACCGGGAAGGTTAGACGGGGACCCAGGGGCTAGTAAACTCAGCGCCTCAGTACCATCATCCGAAACTGCCCCACAGCGGCAGGCGCGCCCCGGGGCATTAGTAGGACACCCACGGCACGGCTTGGTCACCGTCCGGGTGATCTCGATTGATGTGGAAGGGTGCTAGTCAGAACGCCTCAAGAAACCGCCGACCGGTCAGTCGACGCACCGAGCAGCACGCAGCATACCAGACACGGAGGAAACAGAAGGAAAACTGTATAAAACCGAACACCGGCGGGTCAACACCAGCGACCAGGGAGGGCCAACATCGCCCTCCAACCACCGACAACAACACAGGCCGAAGGCTCGAAGCACAGACGACCGGGAAGGTTAGACGGGGACCCAGGGGTTAGTAAACTCAGCGCCCCAGTATCATCATCCGAAACTGCCCTGACCTAACCAGCGGAGGTTTGCGCCGGGGCATTAGTAGGACGCCCGCAGCACGATTCGTCACCGTCCGGGCGATCGCGATTGATGAGAAAGGGCGCTAGTCAGAACGCCTCAAGAAACCGCCGACCGGTCAGTCTACGCACCGAGCAGCACGAAGATCTACGAACGGAGGAAACAGAAGGAAAACTGACCAAACCGTCACCGGTGAGACGCGAACTCCAAAACAAATGAAGGAGAACGGCAACGCACGAGACCCGAGGCCGACTGGCTAACAAGCCGGGCCGGGAAGACAACGAACGAGACTTCAAGACTGGCGGGCAGCAAAGCCGGGTCGAGAAGTCTACCAAAGCAACCAGCGGGCCTTAAGCCAACAATGTCATTTCTTAATAAAATGTTAAAAATTAACTTTAATGTGCGCCCACTAAGGGACAAAAAAACAAAAGGTGTGTTATTAAATTCATATAATGTTACATTATTTATTTCAATAAACGATGGCGGCGTCGCGGAAGTAATGCGAAAGCAATTCCCGCGACGTCGTCGGTTCAAACAGGAAAAAAAAAAAAAAAAAAAAAAAGGTTAGGTTAGGTTATTAAGCGGTATCGAAGGACGCACCGACAATCGTGGCAGTAGAGGATACTTCAGATGCGGCTGCGCCGGTCTTAGCTGAGATCAGATCCATTAACTCGAAGTTGAACGATTACGGCGTGAAAATCGAGGCACTTACGGCATCGATAAAAGGAGATGGTAAGGAGGCATGGACGGAGGTCGCGAGGAAGAGAAGTGGGCCGAAACAAAAGACCGGGACGTCAGCAGGTGGCACCTTGACTACAGGCGATTCACCAGGAGAATCAACTAAACAAAGAGCGAGAGTACGCCCAGCAGCTATCATGATCGACGTTGACAATCAGGAGGAGTTTCCCGCTTTAGCCCAAAAAATTAAAAGCGGCATTAATGTAGGCGACAACATCACCAGTATGCGTAAGACCAAAAGCGGAGGCCTTTTGCTCGAAGTACGCGGTGATCAGTCTGTAGTAGACACTGTGAGGTCTGAGGTAGCTAGGGTATCTGGTGACGCCGCCCACGTCAGGCTGCTACAACAAAGATCCCTTGTCGAGATTCGGGACATAGACTCTTGGTCCTGCAAAGAGGACATCTCCGGCACCATCTCTCGTGACGCAGGTATCCCAGAGGATTCCGTCAATGTCGTTAGTCTCAGGTCTACATATGGTGGCTCGCAAACAGCTCTGGTGCTTTTGCCTATGGGCCCCGCCAACGGCATCATAACCAGGGGGAGGATTAAGATCAGCGTGGTTAGCAGCCGTGTCCGCCTAGCTGAAAATAGGAGGGCAAGGTGTTTCAACTGTTGCGTATACGATCACGAGGCCAAGGACTGCAAGGGGATAGACCGCAGGAAGTGCTGCAGACGATGTGGCGTAAGTGGCCACTTCGCTAAAGCTTGCGAGGCTGCGCCAACATCTGCAGCTGAGTTCAGGAAAAAACTTGAGAGTGAAGCTCTCGGTTACAAGGAGACACAAACCGCAGTTAAACAAGATGCCTAGATTCATTCAGGCCAACCTCAATAGGGCTAAGGCTGCTCAAGCACTCATCATGCAAACAATATACGAAAAGAAGGCGGATGTTGCCATAATCAGCGAGCCAAATAGGATTCCTGATAACGGTTTCTGGTTTTCCAGTAGCGACATGTCATGCGCTATCTACATTGACCCAGACACACGGGTCGTAAACAACGGCCAAGGCCACGGATTTGTGTGGGTCGACATCCCTGACCTCCGGGTATATAGTTGCTACTATTCACCTAGTCGAAGACACTCGGCAGAGTCGTACATAATGTATCTGAGCCGCGTCAGTGACAGCGTGCGCCAAGGCCCCAAGGAGGTAATACTTGCTGGTGACTTTAATGCGCATTCCCCCTCCTGGGGTTCCCCAAGCACCTGCGCAAAGGGCGAGGCCCTAACTGACATGGTGAGCTCTCTAGGGTTGTATGTCAGGAACCAGGGTGACGCCCCCACCTTCGAACGGGGTGGCAGTTGCTCTCACATTGATGTGACTTTTGCGTCGCAAGCTGTACTAAGGAACATGCACGTGTGGGAAGTCCTAGATACTGATATCGGTAGCGACCACAACTGTATCTTCTTCACCGTACAAGGCAAAGCCAATCATCAGGCTTCCGCTCTCAGTGGATGGTCGTGGAGACGGATGGATGCGAGTAAACTGGAAGCTTTTGCCAAAGCTTACCACGTCCCTTCTGAAGGGATTGTGTTCGACGACCAGGGTCTACAAAATTTTCTTCAGCAAGCATGCGACAGCTGCATGCCTAGGAGGAAAAACGGCCAAACCAACCGCAAACCGGTGCATTGGTGGTCCTCTGAAATTGCGTCTCTCAGAAAACTGAGCCTGCAAGCAAGGCGTAAGTACCAAAAAATACGCAAGCGCCTCGGTCCTGAGCTGTGTGTCGTGGAACATCGAGCTGCTAGGGAGGCGTCTAAAGCTCTTAGACTAGAGATACGCCGTAGCCAGGAAAAGTGCTGGAGGCTCCTGTGCAAGGAAGTGGACAATGATCCGTGGGGACTCCCGTACAGGATTGTCACAAAAAAACTGATTGGGAGAAGATCCATCCCTGGTTTGACGTTGCCGGGAAGGCTGGACGCAATAGTCAATTGACTCTTCCCTCGTTGCCCACCACCCCAGTATACCCCAGTTGACAGTCAAGTGACCGTAGCGGACACGTTTGCCGTTGAAGACCTGAAACAGGCGGGTCTCAACCTACCTCGAGGCAAAGCACCGGGTCCTGACGGCGTACCCGACGAGGTCCTGCGGGTGATCGTCAAGGTACGTCCTGAGCTGCTCCTCCCGACGTTTATTGCCTGTCTTAGGACCGGCCAGTTCCTGGAGAGTTGGAAAACAGCCAAACTAGTCTTACTCCGGAAAGGCAACAAGCCTCTAGAAGAGCCTTCTTCGTACAGGCCACTGTGTCTGCTCAATTCTGTGGGCAAGCTGTACGAAAGGCTAATCAAAGTCAAAATCGAATCCCACCTGTATGCTCAACCGGATGGCCTTTCTAGTCTGCAATTCGGCTTTGTCAAAAGCCGCTCGACTACCCAGGCGGTGAGTCACGTGATGAAGATTGTAGAAAAGGCTGGGACAGGACAGTTGTACAACAGGAGGCTATGCGCCTTAGCATCCCTAGATGTCGCTAACGCGTTTAATTCCGCCCCTTGGGACCACATAGACGCGGCACTAATTGAGAAGAGGGTTCCGGGCTACCTCATAGCTGGCATCAGATCTTATTTCGATGGCAGATCAGTGCAAACAGACGCTGGAACGCGGGAAGTCACGGCGGGCGTTCCCCAAGGATCCGTCATAGGCCCACTGCTGTGGAACATTTTTTATGACAGCTTGCTAAGGATGGAGTACCCAGAAGGGGTACAAGTTGTATGTTTTGCCGACGATGCAGCGATCGTTGCCACCGGGAAAACAACGTGGCTCCTGGAAAGTGCCATGAACAACGCTCTTGATATGGTGGCAGACTGGATGGATGAACATCAACTGACCATCTCCAGCAGCAAATCGGCGGCGGTGATGCTGACCACCAAAAGAGGCTATGTCAAGCCGGTTTTCAAGTACAAGGGCACCAACATTGAGCTCAAGGATAGTATCCGGTACTTAGGGATTGAGCTCAGCTGCGTCCTAGGGTTCAAAAAGCACATCGAGGTGACAAGTGATAAAGTCACGAAAACGGCTTCAGCTTTGGCAAGATTAATGCCGAACGTAGGCGGTCCTATGCCTGTCAAAAGGAAATTACTAACATCAGTGGTGCACTCACAGCTTTTATATGCCGCCCCCATATGGCATAGTGCTCTTCTGTATGAGAGGAACAAGAAGACCTTGGCCTCTCCGCAGCGTAAAATGGCCTTGCGGGTTATTAGTGCCTACTGCACTGTTTCAAATGAGGCTGCCATGGTGGTTTCAGGAATAATCCCCATCCACATTCTGGCAATGGAAAGAGCTTTGATGGAGCGAAGCAAGTCTACTGGTATCCTAAAGGATGTGGCCAGAGCAGACGCAAACGCCCGCTCCATGCTTAAATGGCAGTCAGAGTGGGAGGCTGCTTCAAACGGGCGTTGGACGTTTAGGCTAATACCAAACGTTCAGCAATGGACAGAGCGAAGCTTCGGACAAGTAAGTTTTCACATGACGCAAGCCTTGACCGGGCATGGCTGCTTCAACGCCTACCTCTGCCGCTTCAAGAAGAGAGATGACTCTGTATGCATGTATTGCCAGCATCCAGTTGACGACGTGGAGCACACAGTCTTCCTGTGCGACAGGTGGTGGCGCCAGAGGAGGGAATTGGAAGTCATGCTGGATGGAATGTTCACCCCGGAGGCCATGACTGCAACTATGCTCAGTTCAAGACGGAGATGGGACGCGGTTTCCAAGTTTATTGAGACGGTGCTAACCACAAAAGAAGCGGACGAAAGAGCCATCCAAGCTGAGGCGTGAATCCACTATTATTTAGTTAAGTTTACATTATTTTAGCTCAATGAGCAAAATTGAGGGGATAGAGCCCCTCATGCATGTCTTTTGTTGTTAAGTGTACATTTGTAAGAGTTAGTGAGTGGGGGATTGGCCCACCACAGCTTACCCAATGTGTAAATTCCGTGATTTTGTCAATAAACGATGGTCGGTAGGGGCAAGTAGTGTGTCGCGTAAGCAAACAGTTCGCCCCTACTGATCGGTTCAAACCTCAAAAAAAAAAAAAAGGTTAGGTTAGGTTAGGTTAGGTTAGGTTAGGTTTCAAATGATATTCAAAATTTTTAAATATTTTAATGTTTAAATGATACTAGTAGGTATACAATATTATACATACATAAATCTTGTATACCTACTGAATTCTTACATTAGAATTTAGAACACAGAACATTGTGTTAAAAAAATTCCAATGTTTCACGTTTTTGTGAAATATTTCATACTTCAAACACTAATAATAATAATTATCGTTGATTTAATTTTTTGAAATATTCAGTACAATTTATCAATATATTTTTTTTTTTTTTTTGGTACAGATTAGGTAATAATATTTACAATTAATCATAAGTATCATAGGTATCTACCATTGTTTTAAAATTTTCAGAATACAATAAATAAATAATAATTAAATCCAGCGACGGTACCCAACGTGTTTTCAAAAAAAAAAAAAAACATACGAAACAAAACATAACTCAATACGAGTAAGAATTATTAATAATTTCTTGCAAACACGGAAAGACGAGCGTGGTGTATCCCTAGTAGTCCCGTTATTATAATATTATACATTCACTTCGAAAGAGTTATAATTTTGTTTTTTTTTTTTTTTAACCAAAAACACAATACGGGTTTCTTCGATCGTTTGGATGACGTGCAGTATTATAAGTGTACTAAAAAAATTATCCGCACGACTTACGTGAAGCACGTTCAACGATCTGCAGCAGCTTTTCAATAATATCGTTCGAGTGCGCCGCTGCTACTGCGCCATACATTTTATTATAATAATAAGTTATAAATTATTTATGGGTGCACGTTTGCCGAGAACGAATTAACCTAACCTGCACGGTGTCTCGTCTTTTTTTCCCTCTCATGCACACCCGCGCTCGACTAAAACGGGCCTGTCCAACACTCTGTGAGAGTATAGAGCTTTTTTAGAGCTAAGCAAACCACCCACAACATGAGGGGAACACTCAAGTTGTGACCTACGAGCCGCGCCGCGCAACAACCCTAAGATTGTTGTGGCGGAACTCGTAGGTTTTAACACCATATGGGGTAATGAAACGCCATTTAATAAATAAATGACGAAAAACTGAATTTAGGGCAATAAGAATAATAATAATTTGTATTAAAAACAATAAACATGACAATAATAATGATAAGATGAGGCTCCCGCACACAACACTACAATGGTCGAATAGTTTTGAAATACATTTGGAAAATAATAATTGTTTGGACACATGGCAGTTATAGGAATATAATAATTATGAGGTAAATAATAATTTGGCACACCCGACTAGTGCGTTATAATATAATGTCCCACACAGCAATGATATATTTATACAAAGTTAAATAAATATTTCAAAAAAGTATTCAATATTAAACAAATGTTAAATTTTCATAGATAAAAGATTTTTATATATTATATAATTCCTAATAAATATTGGTTGAACCCTTTGTATAATTATTAATCAAAGTAAAAAAAAAATATTTAATCAATATTAAATAATTAATATTTATAAATTTATATTTATTTATGATTTTGTAATGGTTAATTAATGTACCATCAACGTTAACTTACATTGAATACGAGGAAAACAAATGTTAAATAAATATAAAATAAACAACTGCAATTAATAATAATTAACATTTTATTTTCATTAATTAATATTATACAATCAAAAATTAAGTACACATAATATAAAAATTAAATGAGGAATTAATGTCTAGGTATTGTAAATTATAATATATAAATACTTTTTTAAATAAACCTGCACTGTATATGTGCTCAAAAAGAAAATAAACAGTTAAAAATAAAAGAAATTCCAATCTAAAAAAAAAAAAAAATATTATTCAATATATCATTGTATAAAATATATTATTTATTTTAAACTTTTAAGTTTTAATATATTTAAATCGCTTAATATGTAATCTTATCTTACTCGTAATTGCAACGCAAAATTACACCGGCCGCCGGTACATAGCGGCCAATTAAACCGATAAAATGTCTACGGATATTTTATCTAATATGCACAACCAAAAACTATCTCAACTGTCATCACCACCAAAAATAAACAACACAAAAACCTTTGCCGAAACAACAGCCAACACAACGTTTCCTAAGAAAGATCAAGCCATTATATTAAATACGATAAACGAAATACCACAAATAGAATATGTTAAAGCATTTAGCAAAATAACACCGCCTAAAAACATCATCTTTGCGTCCCGTATTTCGAACAACAGATTTTGTATATATTTTAGAGACAAAATAACTGTTGACGAACTGACACAAAACTATTCGTATATAACCGTTAATGAAAATCAAATACCATTTCGTCGTCTAGTAAACCCTGCCAAGAGATTTATAATTTCTAACGCACACCCGATAATACCTCATGAAGTAATTACCGAACACTTATTACTAGAAAACATCAAGACATTATCTCCAATAACCTTCCTTAAAGCTGGTTTTCAAGATGAGCTCGCTCACATCAGTAGTTTTAGGAGACAGGTATATATTCACCCCGACGACACAGCAAATGTACCCGGATCGATAATAATCAAATATGACAATACAGACTTCAGAATTTTTCTAACGGACGACACTCTTACTTGCTACGCATGTAAACAAAGCGGCCACACATCTAATCACTGCAAAAAAGAACCAAATACCATGACCAACAATATTTATATTACACAAAAACCAACAATAGATGATGCCCCCACCACGTCCTCATATCCCACACATGATGACGACATAACAGAAGTAAATACTATTGCCATACCTAAAAACAGTCAAAACTCAAATATATTAAGCCAAACAACGACCAATACAAATTTACCCAATAAACAAATCAAAAGATCTCTACCAACATCAAGTTGTCCTACATCTCCAACAATTTCTGAACAATCAAACACACAGCCAAACATTGAGAAACCTAATCAGACCAAAAACCTTGAACATAAGTTATTAGAATCAAAAAAAAACAAGAAAACACCTCAAGATCAAATTAAAAAATTAAAAAAAAGCAATTCGCTTGAAAATATTGCTACAAATGATGAGGACCACCTAAAATCTGCACAAGACCTATTTTCCGAAAACGAAGAAATCAATATCTCTTTTTACCAATTCAAATACATAATTGAAAATTTCTCCAATAAATCAATTAACATACATTCTCTCTGTGAAGAAGCAAAAGTTGACATACCTTCAATGTTAAAAACCATCGAAATAGTCAGACCTAAGATAAACGACCGAGCAACAAAAACCAAACTCACCAAATTAGCAAATCTACTATTCCAAGCAACTCCACAAGAGTTATACTCGTAAAGCCCATATACAAATAAATTAATCAAATTCTCAAATTCTAATGAATGTAAATCAAAAAGAAAACAACCTCACACATAACACAAAACTAATACAATGGAACCTTAATGGCTTTCAAAAAAAAATAAATGAATTAAAAATACTAATAGCCGAGCATTCGCCCGATTTCATATGCTTACAAGAAACCAATTTTACTGACCAAACCCACAAAACTTTAAGGAACTATATATGCTACACTAAAAACAGAACTAATGGTTTAAGAGCCAGCGGTGGTGTAGCAATCTATGTCAAGTCATTCTTTCCTAGCAAGCAAATAAAAGTAAAAACCCATCTCGAAGCTATTGCCATTTCTATACATCTCAATGAAATAAATTTAAATGTATGCAACTTGTATTTACCCAACCAAACTAAAATCGAATTTTCCGACATCGAAAACATAATTAAACAACTCCCCAAGCCATTTATGATATTAGGCGACTTTAATGCACATTGTACCATGTGGGGATCAGAAAAAACAGACCATAGAGGCAAGATAATTGAAAAAATACTAGAAAACGAAAACATTGTAATTCTAAATGACACATCCCCCACCCACATTAACCTAGCCAATGGAACCTTATCATCTATCGACCTAACAATGTGCACATCCTCCTTAGCCCAAAGACTCAAGTGGAAAGTGCTGCCTGATATCTATAGCAGTGACCATTTACCTATACTCACAAACTTCATGCACAGGATAGGGGATACTAATACGAATAAAAACCGTAGATGGAATCTAAAAACACCCAACTGGACATTATTCAGTGATATTATAGAGGAAGAAATTACCAAAATACAATATAATGACCAATCCAATATAGAAAACGCAGTCAAAATATTAACTAACATAATCACCTCAGCAGCAGAAATATCAATCGGTAGCTGTATAAACCATAACCAAAAACCCAAAGTTCCTTGGTGGAATGATGAGATTAAAAGAGCTATAATCAATAAAAAGAACGCCTTAAACACGTACAAAAAAAAATAAAACCTTAGAAAATTTCATACAACTCAAAAAACTGCGTGCCCAAGCCAAATTTTTAATAAAAAAAAGCAAAAAAAACTCATGGAAAGAATTCACAACCAGCATAAACTCCAAAACTAACTCATCCAAGATATGGAACAAAATCCATTCATTGAAAGGTATAAACCGAAACCAAGAAATTCATATAACTGACGAACAAGGAACAACATCAGCTCCAGAAGATGTCGCCGAAAAAATCGGCGCTTACTTCCAAGATAATTTTAGCAACAAAATCTACACACAAGAATTTATTAACGGAATAAAAATACCATTCGAAAACTCACAAATAATCTCAATGACAAACCCGAACAATAGCGACCAAATTGTCTTGAACTCCAGTATAACACTCAATGAAATGGAAACTGCACTAAATAAATGCCAGAGCAAAAGCCCTGGCCCAGACAGTATCCCTTATTGTTTTATTATAAACCTCGGCATAACAGCAAAAAAATTTCTATTGAATATATATAACAATATATGGCACACAGGAGTTATACCTAAAGAATGGAAAAAGGGAATAATAATTCCTATTCTTAAACCAGGGAAAAACAAACATTCCACTGAAGGATACAGACCTATCACACTCCTAAACACAATGACAAAAATTATGGAAAAAATTATAAACTTAAGATTAACATGGTTCTTAGAAAAAAACCAAATACTTTCTAAAGAGCAAAGTGGATTTCGCCACACTAGATCAACAATGGACAACTTAATTACAATAAAAACTGAAATAGAAAATGCATTCGAACATAAACAAATACTCGGAATGATCAGTTTGGATATAACAAAGGCTTACGATTCTGTATGGAGACATAGAATACTAGCTCTACTAAGCAAAATCTTAACAAACGGCAATATGTTCATGTATATTACAAACTACCTAAAAGAAAGACAATTTCAGGTCAAAGTATCACATACCCTATCAAAGACGTTCTACCAAGAAAATGGCATCCCACAAGGATCATCACTGGCAGTCACACTCTTTCTCTTGGCCATTAATGATATTGTTGAAACAATCAAAGTTCCTGTAAAAGCTAATTTATTCGCCGATGACTTTAACATTTTTTGCAGAAGCAAAAACCTAAAAACCGTCCAAGAATTACTCCAAATAAGTGCTAACAGCTTATCAGATTGGTCAAAAAAAACTGGCTTCTCATTCTCTAACCTCAAATCCAAAAGTATTATATTTACAAAACAAAAAAAAATAAAAGATCTCAATATAATACTAGACAACTTAGTTATACCTCACCATAATAAAATTAAAATTCTAGGAATAACATTCGATTCCAAACTCAATTGGATACCTCATCTAAAAAATATTCGTGACTCGTTATCTCAAAAACTCAACATAATCAAAATAATTGCCCACACATCATGGGGTGGTGACAGCGCATCTCTTTTAATGATCTATAAAGCGTTAATTCGATCTAAAACAGATTATGGATCAATACTGTTAAAAAATGCCAAAACCAACCACTTAAACATGGTTCAAACTAAACTAAATACTGCTATAAGACTTTCAATAGGGGGATTCAAATCCAGCCCAATTGAGAGTATTAGAAACATTGCTAATGAAATCCCACCTAACCTTAGAAGAGAAAAACTACTGCTATTATATTGTGCCAGAACCAAAAGAAATATCAACAATCCAGCCATCAAAGTAATAAATGCACACATACAGCAAGCCGAAAAAGAAAATATAAAAATAAACAATATTTTAGAAAGAAAACCGTACATTTTTCCCCCTTGGAACACAACATTCAATGTTAACCTTACTTTAACTCAATTCAAAAAAGAAAACACAATGCCATCCATATATAAAAACATGCTCAACAACATATTGCAAGAACACCCAAACAGTGTACACATATACACTGATGCATCCAAAACAAATGACGGTGTTGGTCTCGCTATGATAATAAACAATCAAACAATAGCATACAAACTTCCACCTCAAGCATCAATATTCACAGCAGAAGCGATGGCAATATACAAAGCTGTAAAATATTTCCACACTGAATATTCAAACCACCAAACAAAATGTATAATACTTAGCGACTCACTCAGCAATTTAATTGCCATCACAAATACTCGAAACCAAACAGATATCACTAAGCTAATACAAGAAGAAACTTTTCTTGCAGAAAATAAAAATATATACATCCAGTTTGTATGGATTCCGGGCCACATCGGCATTCCAGGAAATGAAATGGCTGACCAAGAAGCCCATAATGCAATCACCTCCAAATTAACTGCAACCATAAAGTCCATCACATTTGCAGATGCAAAAAACGAAATTAAACTACACACAAACAATAAATGGCATTCCTACTGGCGAAAACTCAACACCAAACTCAATAAAATAAAAAACAATATAAATCTATGGATAAATCTTGAACTCAGTAGAAAAGAAGAAACCATAATAAACCGTCTCCGAATTGGTCACACACACCTAACTCACAGCTATTTGATGACCAAAGACGATCCTCCACTATGCGACGCGTGCAATGTACTTTTAACGGTCAACCACGTCATCACAGAATGTCAAAAATACAACATGTATCGAAATCAATACCACATATCAGAACAAATTTGTCAAGCACTAGGACCAAACCCACAAGACGTTAAAAACTTAATTTTATTCTTAAAAAAAACAGAATTGTATAATTTAATTTAATGTAACCATGTAAATGCTAAAATACTAACAATGTAATCTAAAATTCATGTACTAATGGCCTAGTTGTCGATGTATATTTCAGATCAATAAAAAAAAAAAAAAAAAAAAAAAAAAAAAATCGCTTAAAAAAAAAATATTCCAACTTGGATTAAAAAAAAATTGATACAGCTTTAAATAAAAGAATTAGTATGGATGATAAAAAATATAAAGGTTAGTTTTTTTTTTCAATTTGCCTCTTCAAATTAAATGGAGCTTGAGCAAGTACATACTTAATAATATCTTCCATTTCATTTTGAGTACTGTGTTTAAACTTTTCTTGAGTTTTGATGGCATCTAAAAATTAAATAAGAAAGTTTTAATAATAGGTAAATATAGCATATAAGTAGTATTCATTATACATTATAACTAAACAGAAATTACACATTAGTGTGTTTAACTTATTTTTGGTTAAGAGAAAAGATTATATTTATGTTGAATGAGGATATATAATATATTCTTCCTGATGGCCATTTATATAACATGTTAAAACATATGCATTTATATGTTTACAAATCTGCAAATAGTTTTACTAAAATTTATGTGTGTACATTATTATAGTTATTTATTTTATTGCATGTAAACTATTAGTTATCTTAAATTTTGATTTAATAAGATATATTTTACACATTTTATTTTAGTTATAAAATGAATTATATTTATATAATAAATGAACATTGTTATTATTATATTGTACCTGATAATAAAATATCATATTAATAAATGATTATAGTAGTTATGTAGCCTGAGCATGTATTATCTGCACTATTGACTTACAAATTTTACTAAATTAAGCATCATGGGTACACCCACCCATACATTTTTAAAAACCATTGCTTAAAAATAATCATCTTTTCCCTACACCACTGCCTACTACACAATAAAATCAATAGTTATATTATATAATTATTATGCATCTTACCAAATATTACTGAACAAGTTGCTAAATTTGAAAATTTCTGTTTTCCTTTTTTCCCTGTATAAGAGAAGTCTTTCAGTAACTCATCTTTAAATAACTTAGCCATAAGCCTTTTTACCATCGATTTAACATTTTTTCCACCAATATAAGATAGTTCATTCACCTAAAAATATGTAAATATATTAAAATAATTGTAAAGGCAAAACTCTCAAATTTCAAAACTAAGGAAATAAATGAAAATAAAAACAACTTATCCTTTATACTTTAATAACTGAGTAAACAAATATTAGACAGTAGGTATACATATAAGAAACTTGGCCATGATCTTCCAAGTCCTTAAGAGGATGCTACCCATGCATTTGTTGTCTCCGTCTTACACACATACGAAATACCAAAATTTTGTTCACTAGTTTCAATAGTTTTGATATTAGAGTGAGTTGACCTATTATTAAACTTTTAGGTAAGAACATTCTCTGTACTTAAGCGTTGGCGATTTTTAAATTTTTTCATTTTAAAGCAAAATATGGGTATGTGAAATATCAAAAATTAAAAATGATCATATCTCTCTTGAAAATTAAAATACATATTTAGTAAAAGCCAACGCTTAAGCACAAATAATGTTATTATCTAAAAATTGTATAAAAGGTCAATTCACTCTAATATCAAAACTATAGAAACTAGTGAACACAATTTTGATATGTCGTACGTGTGTAAGACAGAGACAACAAATGCATGGGTAGCATCCTCTAAAATTATACGACAAATATATCCATGATAATCATTTTACTTAGTTGCTTTTTTTAGAAATATTTATAGGTATAAAATAATAGCTAGTATTTTTAATAGTATTATATAATATTATTATGAATACCTAGCGTATTATAATATTATTTAGCACAGAACTTTTACTTGTTTCTTCGATTACTCTAAAATTACTATACTTATTTAGTTACAAAAATTAAATTATAATTAATTAAAACTCAATATTTCAACCATTTTATAAGTAAATCAAAGATAGTTTAGTTTCTTACCAAGTTTATGCGGAATGTACCTTCTCCCAAAATATTATTTTCCAATGTATCAAGATCTGCCATATTATCGATGGGTAACGGACAAGTCATATCATTTAATAATGATGAGGATATCCCATTCATAGAAGAATCTTTTGTTGGCATGCTATTTAAACGTATTTCAATAAAATCAAGTCTTTGAGCCATATCCCTTTGATTGTTTATGATACGTCTTAATTCATGTTTGATAAATGTCAACATATGTAAAGTTTCTTTTTGATAATCTGTGCCTGTATGAAATTTGTAAATATAAATATAAAGTATATTTTTAAATCAAACTGAAGAATTACCTAGTGGTGTACTATTTTTAACAGCTTCTGTAGATATGTCTAATAGTTTAGGTGTTCTGATACATACTTCTGAACTTCTTTCATCTGTTAAAATATAATTGAAATTTAAATAAATAAATAATAACTTTATTGTTAAAAAAAATAATATTTACCAAGATGAACATCAGAAGATTCTAATTGAATTTCAATGATTTCTTCATTACTATTAATTTTATCATAATAGTTTAAATTAAATGTTGGTACTGTAAAAACAAAACATGATTATATATAATACATCTATCCTATTGATATAAATCATTTGTAGCAATTATTAGTGAATAACAAATACATTATGACTTACCATCATTCTTATACTTATCAGTCAAATTTGATGGTATGTCATAAGACAGCTGTTTAACTATCGATGGTCTTTGTTGATTTTTCAGCACTTTAAAAAAAATATTCATATATATTATACGTACAAAATAACATACAATAGATATTTATTTATTTATTATAATACATTACAAGTAAAAACTTACTTTTCAACTTTTTTGGAGAAGGAGACCAACCTGCATATTTTAATGTACGATCAGACTTATTACTTTTATTGAATTTTTCATCATCAGAATCTAAATAAAATAATAATTGTGATACATAAGTGTTATAAATTAAAATATACAGATATATTATTATTTAATTAGGAGAACAAATAAAATTAATAACCTGAATACTCGGGACAATCTGAATATGACTGGTTATTGGTTTTTACTTTTAATTTTCTCTTAGACTTTAATTCACCAATATCTGACAGGTCACTTTGATTACACCCTTTTTCTGCCAAATTATTAGCTTCTCCAAATGATTCTATAGTATAAAAAGGTATCAAATTTTAAAAGTATTTAATAGTTAGGAATTTTGTTATCAAATAATATTTTTTACTGATATTTTTTTTAAGAATTCTTGCTTCATGGTAATCAAATTCAATTTCATTAGGAATAGTTTTAAGTTGTACAAATTTCTTAATCAAAGCTCTGTTTTTTGGCCACGCACAAGTTCCATTCTTTGTGAACCAAAAACTGGGTACAGGTTCTACAGAGTCATCACCATAAAAGTGAACTACTGAATAGGTTGCCATATTCTAATACTATAATAATACAACAATAAATAATGTTTGTTAAACAATAAATATCATAGCATAAATTACAATTTATAAGGATACCTATACATATTATTTAGATATTATCAATTATTCAATATATATAAATATTATATTAAGTATTTTATCAACTCAGAATTTGTAATAATAAAAAGTAAATAAAATATATAATAAGATCAATTTATTTATGGTTATATGTTATAACATACACATAAAATTAATAATTGTATTACAAATAATAATCAAATAACATCAAGAGTATGTAAAATGGGGTATGCTACATTATTATTATCATTATCAATTAATATCATATACTTAGAAAATTCTGTTAACTCTACATCAATTGTTGTGTAATCTTCAGATAATTCATCAACTAATGCTATACCTAACTTTAAGCTATTAATAGGTTTTTTAAAGTAACAACAAATTTTATTAAATTGTTTAACCAAAAATACATTTCTACCATTAATAGAATCTTTACAAATATTTATAACTTTAAAAATACATAATTTTTTATCATAATCAAACCCTATATAACAATCAGAAACAGAATTTATATCTATTTTAATTCTATTTTTAACAATTATTTGGAACTGAGAGGTAGTAAAGTGTTCAAGTAAAGGTCCATTAACATGCTTTTTTTTGTATATTATTTCATTGCATGGATTGTTTAATTTACATTCACTAAAGGTTAAAAATTCTTGATAGCGTTTTATTACTTGCTCTAGTGGTCTCTCATGTTTTCTTACCATTTTTTTCAAAAACTTCATGTAGTTCTCAAATGGAAAACAAGAGCATTCCTCTAAGGAGCCAAATTTCCTATAATCATCTACAATATGGATTAATCCATGGATATTTTGAGATGAAAATTGAGATCCATAAATTTCTTCAAACTTTTCAACAAAATGTATCAACATTTTTTTACTAAAATTTACCAACTTTTCAGTACTATTAGAAGATAATAGAATTCTAAAGGCTACATGTAAACATATAAAATGAATATAACATTCATCCAATAAAATTCCTTTTAGCACTATAGGTCCAGTATAAAGTAAGAACTGTCTAAACTCGGTTGCTTTCCATCTCACTACATCATTTAATCCCCGAGGTTTTCTTGAAAAATCAACAGTTACATATTTTTTATTAAATAAGAGACGATTGGTAACTATATTTGCATATCGGCTTTGTATGCGAACATGTACAGGAGATTTTTTAAATATACCCAACCATAATAAAATCAATTTCTTAACAACACCTAAGCATACTAAATGCATATAATCAATACTGAAATCGTCCACCATATTTATATAAGGTATTTCAGTTAAAATTGATATTGTATTGCCTATATGATGTTCATCATCAATACGGTTTATAAAATCTAAATGAGTTCTATTGCGAAAATTTGTACCTAGAAAACACATGGTATTATTTATACGTTCACCTTCAACGGTGCATCTTGGACAGGAATAATATCCAACATGACCTTTGGTGCATAAAATAAAACTCTTGGCTGGAGTATCACAACAAAATGTATCTACCTTCACATACTTTTTACCATAACCAGTATCCAAACCATTTTCTGCTAAAAGTTTAAGTTCATCAACAAAATTTTTTAAAAATAAATTACTGTTTTGTGGTTTTTCTTTCCCCCAATAAAGACCAATTATGAACACATTAGATTTAAAAGAACTGTACCGAGCATATGCGAGAATTGGCCAAAAGGCGCTTGAGGAACTTTTTGTCAAAGGCAAACCATCAATGCCAACAACCAATTTAATTATATTTTTTTTAATAATTGAAAAATTACAATGAGATTTTAAACCATTTGCAATACCAAAATGGTAATAATATCCTGATTGAACAGTTTGAATTTTGTTAGGTTTATTAGGTGTCTTCAACACCGTTCTAGCATCAACAGGAAAATAACTAAAACATTTATGATTTTTTAAAACCTTTAATAAAGAAGATAGTGCAGATAATGTAATATTATGTTCAATTGTCCAATTAGCAATAAGTTTAAGAATAGAACATTGATCATCATATAAAATATTATTAGCATTTGTTAAACATTCATCATTTGAATCGGAGCTACATGATTCATTTTGTAGATCACCATAATCAGATATGTCTACATTATTGTTATCAAAATTAATACTTGAAAAAGGAAAGGTAGATGTATCAATACTAAGACTGTTAGAAAGGTGATCATCATTACCAATTACGCTGGGAGATGGTCTAGCATGGCTTTCTACAACCAAATTATTACCATTATCTTGGGATGTACTTGATTGTGGGAAAAAGTTTAATTGTTCTTGATTTTCAACAATAAAATCAATAGTTTCCATATCGTTCAAATATCTTCTACGCTTAGTAGATTTACTTTCAGATTTACTAGACATATTTGTCATTAAAATAAAATAAAAGAATGACTATTATTATATGTATAATATATTATAGAAAAGTCCTACTAGTGTAAATAATAGTAGATATGAAAACACTTTACTACCTACCAGCTAACTTCAAACTATTAATAATTTATTGTAAAACAAATAAATTAAACTTATTACTAACTTAAATAAAATTTACATTGAAAATAATATAAAAATAATACTGTGTACCTATATTTTTGTTGGCGTCTGGAAACTTATATAAATATAATAAATGATAAAAGCATAATATGCTAATATACAATTTCTATAATAATTATACTTCAATACCAAGCATTGAATTCATCAGCAACAGTATACTGCAATTTTCTTTAGGGTAACTAATTTATTAAAAAAAAAAAAAAAATTATCTACTTAATATTTAATTGTAAATTTAATTTGTTTATTCTTACCAAAATCCCAATTGATATAAATTAATAATTTATCGTGGCGTCTGAAGCTGTAAATTTATAATTTTTAAGTTGTTAAAAATATAAATTATTGACATAAATGTACTATGTTTATAGGTACATTACAATCGTCAACTTGCGAATATCTCAATTTTTACTTCATCCAATAACCTTTTTAAAAGGAAAAACAAATTTATAGTTAACTGTAAATTGTAATTAAAAATTTGTACGTCCAGAGTATTGTTACCAATAGCAGACTATTCCAACTCCTATCATTAATATTAATTCTGAACATAATATGATTTATATATTATATTATAATCTTATTACACTATCAGCTACTTACACCACCATGGCTAGTACTTAAACATTTTAGGTATATTATATATTTATAAGTTATCAAACAACTTGCTTAAGTAATAGCCAATAGGTATTAATATATTTTATATTTAAATTAATTCAATTTAAGAACACTATATTATATACATTTTGTATTTACATATTTTACAGATTGTAGCAACGGTCAAAATGTGTAGGTAACCAACAAAGTTAATACACAAACAATAAGCTTATAGTGAAAGTAGGGAGTCCAACCACAATAATTAATTTATATAATTTTACATTGTTACATATTAATATACTTAGTAAAACAAATGAATTACTTAATAATATCACCTGCAGTATAATGAAACTGGCCCGTCACTATATATTTATAACATATTACATAGAAATAACAATATACGTAATACAAAATGTAATACCTATTTGTTTATATTAAATAACTTATTATTTTTATGCTTAACTATTCATTCTGATTCTGTCTACATCGTTTTAGTAGGTGATTACAATAATTTATACCTAATATTAATAACAATTAACAATAATGAGCACGATAATAAAAACTTAAGTATACTTACCAAAATGTAGACAAACATGTGTTCGTGAACTGTAAACTGCAGATATTTTTTATATTATGACTTCCATCGTAAAAAACGAACGACACAATAAAACGTACAGTATAATAATTATTAATTATTACAAGTGACGAATACGTATGTTGAATGTTTTATGTTAAAATGTAAAATGCATTTAGACAAGAATACTTGGTTAAATCTGCAATGTAATTGTAATTATTTGACATTTGTATCAGTGTATGTAATATGTATGTCCGATGTCGTATTGTCGATTGTCGTGTGAGTGCGTGACAGACGGCCGACGGCCAACGAACGCCGTGCCCGAACGATAAACATGGGCAGTGCGGAGTACGGTGGACGCAACGGTCGTTTATGGTTTTCCCCGCAAATTACTTATAAATTATAATTCAACAACAACAGATTTCTATATTTATAACTTAAAATAGACAATATTGTTAAGCCGCCGAACCTTTTGCAAACCGTTTGTGACGTCCAAATTTGTACCAAGTTTGCTAGAAGTTGGTCAAAAAAAACCGACGGTAAATGGATTCGTGCGAACGGTTCGCAAATAGTTCGCACTTCGCAAGAGGTTCGGCTCGCTAATGCAGTGTACGCAGCTTAATAATTTACTATATTTTACAACTATTTTAAACAGTATCATCTCCTACAAACTGAATTTTGAATATTGTATTGTAATATTATAATTTGTACGTCTTAATGGCTAATACTTACAAAAATAACAATGAATATTCTGATACCTACATTTAAATAAAACAAATGTAGAACAATCCGCATCCATAGTATAGATTCTAATATTCTATACGCTTTTAACCTGCATTTAGTTAATTGCATTTCTTAATAATAGCGAGTATAATAATTCCTTACCTTTGATACACGTAGTCTGCAACTACTGATACAGAGATCATAAAATAAGTAAAATACCTATAGGTACTGTTTTAAAACCAATTAAATAAAATCACAAGGAACCTGAGGTAGGTCTTACTCTTACATATTTTACAACTATATAAAATACTTAGGTCTTAGGTACTAGAACGTCTAGATCAAGTCTGTATCAAGATATTAAATGTACCAAACTTGAAACTACCAACTCAAAGTTGTTAAGTTAGATAAAGTATCTTAACTCTTTATGACGCAGTTAGTATAGTAATAATTAAATCAATAAATCTATATTAAAATATGGATATTAATAGAAAAAATCAATAATATTCACTGTAATAATGTTTAAACTTTAAATTTCAAACCCAGACAACACAAAACAAATTTTTATACCGAACCAGATTTTTTCTATATTCACCTAATGAACAAATATGCAAATTCATAAAGTCCCAATCCTTGCAGCAGGTTATCAGATTTATATATTTAAATTGTATAAATACAATCAAAAATCGATAGGGTTATTAAAAATTAATAATAAAAATAATGTCTATCAATTAAATTATTGCGACAAAACATTATATTTTGTATTAATCTCTATCGCTGCCATCTATGATTTTATTATAATATTATAATTATATCAATATATTTATATATTTTCATTTGTTCAAAATATAATATAATAAAAATTTTACATAATTTTAAAAATTATAAAACATAATAAAAAGAAAAAGATAGATTTTTCTGTATAATATAAATATATATTTATACAGTTATTATATAGGTACCAGCTACTATACTTTGAGTAGGTAATTATAATAATATATAAAATAGAAATTAATAGTAAGAGTCGATTGTACCTATACGGCTAAACATACGCCTGCAAAGTGCAAACATTCCCTTTTATTATCATAGATAAAAGGTAATATAATTAAAATATATATATATATATACCTATATATAGGCGACTACAATTTATAATTATATACAGGCCCGTATTTAGGGGGGGGCCAGGGTGGGCTGCAATTGCCCCTCTCGTGAAATTTTTTGGGGGCGATAAATTTTAATGGACTTTTTTATTCAGCCCCCCCCCCCGCGCTGCGGGTGGCCTTGTCCCCCCTCCTCATTCTGCCACAAAATGGGGTGGGGTGGATTTTTATAAGTGCCCCGGGCGCCTAAATTCTAAATACAGCCCTGATTATATAACATAGAAATTGAAGCATTTTTAACTTAATATCAATATAATATGTTAATATTTAATTTAAATTAATTTGTAACGATATTTAAACATTAAATAGTAGTTGAAAATAAAAATATTTATTCCAAACAACACAAAACCAACAATTAATTTTAAATATAAATATTGGATAAACGTCTAATTTTAATTTTAAATAGTTATTGAAACACAGTATATTTAATAATTATTAAATTTTAAAACTTATTAAACCTCATATATTAATTGAAAATAAAATATGATTATTTAAATATTTAATAATGATTGATAAATATTTTGGTTACAATCAATAAAAATTAATATATATTCAATATTGTTTCAACTATAAATTTTAAATATTTGAATTTAAATCAAATAAAAATATTTATACAATCGTATTGATTAACAATTGCTGTGTGGGGTGCGTAATAATATCAGCGAAATGCAGGTTGTCCCACGATGGTGATTTTAATAATAATTTAAAAATGATAATAATATGGCCACCGTTGGGTTACCACCTGAGATATCGCGCAGGAAACGAAAATGATAATTAAACGAAACATGTTACAGTCATAAATGAGAATATTACATTGATACGTTACACGGGTCTTGAGATGTGGTCCTTTTGACAGCGGGGCGGCTGGGCTGAGTAGCAGTGTTCGGACTTATCTAGATAAATTTATCTAGATCAATATCTAGATAATTATTTGTTCATCTTTTATCTTATCTCGATAAATAGTTACAAGGTATCTAAACGTTCATCTTAGATAATTTTTTAATCATCTAAATGAATTCATCTAGATACATTTTTTATTGATGAAAATCGCGAAATTGTACAAACGCATTTAAATATTTATACAGATTCTCAAACTAAGTTTATGGCTTATAAAAAAGGTAATTATTTTTATTGATATCATCATTATTATTATTATGTTCCTAGTGCACAACTAAAATATACCTGAATTTAAAACCCATTTAAAAAAAAAATTGTATCTTTTTTTTATCTAGATAAAAAAGTATTTATCTTTATCTTTATCTAGATAAATATGAGTTAAGTTATCTTTTATCTCTATCTAGATACATTAGAGTTGCATTATCTTTATCTTTATCTAGATAAAAAACTACTTATCTAATCCGAACACTGCAGTGAGTAGCCACCAACACACACGTGGTTGGCGTCAACCGTCTTGCTGCCGTAAACGAGAGTTGACCGGACATCTGGCCACCAGTAGGCCCGTGGAGGATCTTAGCCCATCATGTTGTTTGGTACGGCCTCGAGAAAAATAATTATAATACGAAGTTGACGCGAGTCGGAAATGGTTGAGTCGAGAGCCGTGATTGACCGAACGTCGTGTCGGCTCAGAGGTCTCGGTAAGAATATAACGAGACGATGGTCGGTGGTGTCCAGCCACTGGTTGTGGACGTCGTCTTGAGAGAGTGGGACGGGTCAATATCGCATGATTAGGGGTATTGACAATTATTATGTGGGTACAGGTTGCACTGTCGGTACCGCTAGTGGCACGTCTTCCTCGAGCGACGGTGTCATCCGACCGGCAGCTGTCGTGTTCACAACTGAACCATTGTGTAGAGAGGGGGGGGGCAGTAGTGTGTGGAGACCGTTGACTCCAAAAACCGCACACTTTTAATAAAATACAGGACAGAACCGCACACTTTTGGTAGGTTAAAACCGCACAATTTTAAAAATTGTCGTATCCAAAAACCGCACAGTTATGATTTTGACCCCAAAAAGGTCGATAAACAAAAAACGCATATGTATATGTATAATTAATTATTTGTTCTCATTATTCTCACAGTTCATCAAAAAAAATGTCAACTTAAAAATGTATATATTCAATAATTTAAAAAAAATGTAAAACGAAAAATGTATATAGGTATATTCAAAAATTTTAAATATTAATTTAAAAATAATTAAAACTTTCAAAGTTTGATTGGCTGAAACCGACTGCCGACGTTTTTTAAAAACTTTATACGATGTCCGTCACGTAAAAATTCTTCCCAAAATTGAAACAATAGTACATATAGTACATAATGATATCTTATATTTTCACTATTTTCACTAAAAATAGTGTGCGGTTTTAACCCACTATAAATGTACGGTAATTTATTATACAATGACCGATAAGCTGTGCGGTTTTTGGCTATCGACCTTTTTAGGGCTAAAATCAAAAGTGTGCGGTTTTTGGATGCAACCGTGGAGACATAACTTTGTAGACCATATTGTTAATCGAGCGCGCAACAATTATGATAATAATAAGGTGGTTTTGATAATAATAACAACAATGATTTATAATAGCAATAATTGTGCACGAAAAACTTGTGACGTTACAACTCACCGACCTAAGCTTTAAACTTCACAAATAAAAACGTACCTACGCGTAACAGCGCGTATAACACACTTATTTTAAATATTCTACCCGCGATATTCGTCAGCTCGGGACCGAAATCGATTTTTTTGAAAATCCCCCTTTTCGTGCACACCACAGGGACAGTGTTGTCTATAATATTCGAGCTGACAATCGACCACGTGAGCACATTCAATTTCAGATAGTAAATAGCGTTGAACCGATACAATTTACAAACTAGTTATATTGTCATATAGTTATATCTAAATGGCACATTTTCGTTCTTTAAACCGGAGTGTTAAGACCAAAATATTTTATTTTGATTTCATGAAATGTTATGTGAAAAATAAAAATAAATTGTTTATTATGAAAGTATTATTTTATACTATACGAATGTATTGTAATAGACTTTTGCCAGGAGAACATTTCGAAGTTTGGTTTATTGTATCGAATAATTATTAATAAATAACAGCCAATAGGAACCCAATAATTGATAAGTGAGAAATTTAATTTTTCATAATATCATTAAAACATTTCAAGCAGCTTGACATTTTCAATTTTGAAATATTCAAATTGAAAAATTACAAATTGTCTACCTAAAAAAAAATAATAAGTGATGAGTTTTCACGTAGAAATGTGAAAACCCAGAATATGGACTAAATGGTTATATTGGATTATTATAGATTTTGTTATCGGCTTGATTGTATATCTATGTGACTATGTATAATATAAATATAGATTTAATTGTAGATTGTCGATCTACAGACATCCAACAGGTCGATAGCTTATCGGCCATTGCATAATAAATAGCCTGTAGAAACTACGATCGGTACTCGTATTACATCGTTATCGATCAGTTCGAAATTTAAGTTTTATTGTGTTGTGAATTTGTTATTTATAAAAAAAAGCGGGTCAGTGGATATCACTCTGGTGTACAGTAGGTTACAAGTGGGTCAATGTATAATGGATTGTATTGAACTTGAATTCAATGCTATAATATATGGTTGTATAAGAAAAACGATTCTGAGAACCGGAAACGGTTTATCAGTCTGGATATTTTATATTGTTGTTATTTATTATGGCCTGTAAGTTTAATTAATATTATAATTTTATAATTTTTATTCGTTTCTACGGTGGTAAGCAAAGCGTTGCAAATTAAAATCCCATTTTTAGCGGTTTTTCGTAATTTGTCGGTGGTTTTTCTCGCAGCATTAAATAACTATTGAGAAAGTCGAAAAATGACCTTCCTAGTACCATCTTGATCCAATTTGCTAAAATATAAGGTACTATATTTTGAAATCAAAGTACCCCTTCTGGTAGAAATTTTGTATACAGGATAAAAAAAAAAATAAACATTATTGTGAAACCACTAGCTTGCTTGCTCCGCTCAAAATCTAAAATGCCAAAAGTTAAAACAAATCCATTTTTAAAAAAATTATCGTTAGAATTTGGTGAAGAAGTTTTTCGATTTTGTGAAACTTTGTGAACTAAAAGTGTCATGTGAAAATAAATATAATGCACAGCAGTTAAAATGTGCAAGCTGTTGAAAGACACGAAAATGAAAGGTCTGCATTACTTCAACCATTTTTACAACAGTTTAGTAGTAAGTAAGATTTTAATAGTTTTATAAATAATTCATGTTAATTTTTGTACGTGCTTTTTTTTTTGCTTTTTAAAAAATATGCTTCATTTTTGCTTTTTTTAAAACAATTTTGTGCTTTTTTCGTTATTTACTATGCTTTGAAATCCGAGTCCTAGTGATAACCAAAAGTCTTACCGGACATTCGCCGTGTCAACCATATATAATAATAATGGGATGGTACGATGTCATTGTGCATTTATCGAAAAAATATCAAATTATATAAATAGATTATAATAGTATTTACCATATTGTTGTTATTAATATTATTTTATATTCTAAGCGAAGCGATGAATGTACTGATTTTACTACACGTACGTTTGGCCAGCCCCCCCTCTCCCCAAAAAAAGGAAAATCTATAAACAAACTATACAGATATTTAGCACGTAATTCGCACGAATTCGCACGCCTAGTTTGAAAAATCGAACGAGTTCCCTTCTCCTCCAAAAACTAAAAATTAATTTTTATTTAATATAGATTTTTTATTCAATCAAGATTTTTTCCATTGTACTTAGACTATTTTTTTATTAAATACATTTGTCTTTAAGTTCTTTATTAAATACTGTTTTTTTTTATAAAATATGGATTTTTATTTAATATAGATTGTTTATTAAAAACAGATTATTTTTTATTAACTACAGTTTTTCAGGGATTTTAATAGATTTTTTAATTAACTGGGCTTTATTTTAGGTTATAAAATAACATACTATATTGTAATTAAATATTTTTCTAAACTTACCATTATAATCTTGATTGAATAAAACAGTCTAGTTGAATAAAAAATCTATAAAAAAAGCCTGAGTAAAACATATTATAGCTAATAAAAAATAATGTAAGTAGAATATAAAAAATCTTGATAGAAAAAAAAATCTATATTTGATAAGAGAATCTATATTAATAATAAAAACCTTAATAAAAAACTGTATTTAATAAAAATAATTTAAGTAGAATAGAAAAAAATGATATTCAATAAAAAAGCCTAATTATAATATCTATGAAAAAAAACACCGATAGTTGATAAAAAAATATCAATTTTTAATAAATAATCTATATCAAATAAAAACACGCTAATAAAAACTATATTCAATAAAACAATTTGGGAAGGTCAAAATTCGAAATTTCCAGTAATTTTAAAAAGCGCAAGGAAAAACAAAAAAAAAAAATTAAACAAAAACAGGAATTTTTCACAAAATCGATTTTGGTTTTGGGTGTTACTCTAAAACAAATGAATGTAGAAACATGAAATTTTCACTGGTTGTTTATATTTACATTTTCTATACACGATACAATTTTCAAAATATTTTGATGTGTTTGACAGACACTTACAGTCACCAATATTTTTAGTTTTATTTTCTATGAATGTCAATAAAATTTTATTTGTTGGGTAAAAAAGCTTGGAAATTTAATACAAGACTCTCATTATATTGTCACAATGAAATTTGAAAAATATTAAAAATCCATAGTCACAATTTTAATTATATGTATTTAAAGTTCAAATGTTGACAAAACACAATAAAATCATGAAAATGTGCAAATTATTTTGGGTTAGAATTTCATAAAAATTTTTTTTTTAAATTTAAAATTTGAAATTTTAACACAAGATTTCTTATAAGCGACTCCTTGATTAACAAAAAAATCTCTATCGGAAAATTAAATTAAATTTTTATGAGCATCTTAAATTCATATTTTTACAATATTGGATATTCACTCGATTTCTCATGTAACGGTTTTCTTATTTTGTTGTAATTCAAAAACGAATAACTGTAAATATATAAAAATTTGACTGAACGTTTCAATTCTCATTTTCTATAAACCATACAATTTTGAAAATATTTTGACGTGTAAACAGAAAATTTCAAATTTCAATTTTTTAAATTTTTTTTCTATAAATATCAATACAATTATTTTATTTGTCTCGCCAAAAAGCGTGAAACCAATTTCATACACTTTATTTTACCAAGGAACCCAATATTCCGTATTACCCTTATTTGGAATTTGTCGGTCGTGGATTTTCGACGGACAACAAGTCGCTTAATATTAGTGTACCGAATTCACATTTCAATAATACCGAACACAAAAAAAAAAAAACGAGACGTGGAGACCAGACCCGTTCAGAGAGGTTTTCTGACCCGACTCAGAATCTCCATGCAAGTGACCCGTTTTTATTTAAATTTTATTTCAGGATATCGAATCTAAATGCTTTTTGCAAAACCGTACTGGTATAGCTCGACTTATAGTCGTTACACTTGGGTAGGTGTCCAAGTTGGATTTCCTCAAATAACGATACACTTTACACGTCGATAATAGCTACAATATTGGTGCCATCTCGATTTACGACGGCGTTAATAACCGTTTCCTGTGGGGAAAAAAAAGTTAGTTTCGCTAAGACTAGACGAAAAGCCAAACCAAAACACCGTTCGAAAGAAGACGTTTCACCGAATGACCACGGACGATCACTTCAGAAGCATTGATTTGATAACTTAGTGAATAAATTATTAAGCCATAAAAATATATATGCCTATAATGCTACTAGTCGACCGCGAAATTCGACGTGTCAAAACACCATATTTTAGTCAGTAAATATTATAATATCACCTACCTATAATATTTAATGTCACAATATTATTAATTTGGGGTTAGGACGCTTGTGACTTTTTAATTTTTTTCTCTTAGTCGTGTAGTGTGCAGATCCAGTCATAAATTCGTTTTGTTTCACGTAGAATCAGATGCATTACATTTTGTTTTCCATATTTAGTGGTTTTATTAATAAATGCACATTAAAAACCATTTAAATAAATGCACATTTCGAGAAAAAAAATTACGGAAAACTAAAACCAAAAACTAACTTATATGATATTAGATTTTTAAACCCATGGGTAGACATCGCCGGTTTTATAACTAACGCAAACGAAAAAATATGAAAGGTGAATTGTGTAATATGATTAATGAGGTGATCTTTACTACCAACTTATCAGTTATCTTTACTGCCCATACGTTTATAAATAATTTCTACCACCGATAATCACGATTGAGTGTCGGTGATTGTCGGACACAGTGACTTACCATAGTAAGTTTCACGTTTTTGCGAAATATTTCATACTTCAAACACTAGTTGCCAAGCGTAGGTATGCGATATAGACAGCAGTGTTGTCGAATTATTTTAGTTTTAAAACGCGTTTCGATTTCTGCAGTAAAGACGGCCAAAATTTTAAGTCCCATTGCTGAACGAATGCCTTACATACATTTTGTCTTAGTGTTCGGGGAGGATGTATTTTCAACAGATGGTTTAGTGCTGTAGGTATTGTGTAAAGTATGCGGAGTACAGATCGCATCTGAAAAAATTTACCTCATCACAACATATTGCAAGTTCATGATTTTTGCATATTTGTATTTATTGAGCTTACAACAAAAATTGTGAACTAATTTAGAGCGGTAAAGTACCTAAATTTTTAATTAATAATGCTATATTTTAAAACGTCATATTCGATTTTTTTTTTTAAGGGCATACACGGTTAAAAACAATGGTTAGGTGAACAATGGTTAACACCCTAACCATATAGTCATTATCATAATATTGTACACGTACATATTATATTAGAGGAAAATTGTGCCCCTCGTCGTCGATTTGGTCTTCGGGGGCCAGAGTCGATTTTGACCCATATACCCCTCCCCCCTCCCCTTATCTGAACGGACCCGGCGGAAACAGATACCACACCCTCGCTCTGTATAGTCTAGAGCTCTGCACGGTCCGTTTTCTTATAGACCGGACCGGACTGATCCTTTTTAACTGAGACCATAGGACTGGACCGGACCGAAAAAATAAAAACGAAGCTAGACCAGACCGGACTAATATATTTTAACAAAGACTAGGACCGGGCCATGCCGATAAAATAAAAATGAAGCCACACCGAACGATTATTTTATTATGATAATGATTTTTGTTTTTTATCGTAATATAAATTATATGTAAAATTGACCTATAATATACATTTGATGGCGGACCGGACTGGTCCATTTTTTTTTTTTAAGAATCGAACCGGACCGGACCGGACCGAACCACATAAAATTTCATTACACAAAGACCGAAAAATACCGAACCATGGTCCGGTCCGGTTCGGTTTGGACCGGTCTAGACCAGACCGTGCAGAGCTCTACGGCCTGGACATAATAATGTCATTACGAGTCGTTTACTACACTGCAGACAATAATATAATGATACTGTCGGAAATATTATAATACAATATATGTATTGTGTGCTCGCCGTGAGCCCCCGCGACGCAGAGGAGTCGTGTTTGGCAGGTGGGTGGGCGGGAGGGTAGGGGTGCGTACGTAAACGTCTTATAAAATACAATAATAATGCCAATAATGGGTACTATAATATTATTATGACGATGTATTGTGTTTGTGCGCGCGCGCGGTACCGATATGATGATAATAATAATAATAATAATAATAATAATAATAATAATACGTCCGTGTGCCAATACACACGAACAACGATATGATACATATTAAATTATTAACGTATAGGTAGGTATAGAGACGATATGTCGGTATGGACCACGATACGGGTATATATTACGTGGTACAACTACGACTACAGTCGTGGCGAGCGGCGTCGTACGACGGTGATTATGACAATATTAATATTATACTCTTGCGACGGAGCAGTAAGTTACACTATATACATATTATATACCTAACTACGAGTTCGAGTTGTTGTACACACGACTTTAGTAACTTGTAAACACAATAAACATATTGTACACACTGAGCACACACACACCCACGCCCACACCCACACCCACACACCTCTATACGTTACATGCATTATGTACAAGACGTATACATAAGTCGAGTGGGTACTATATTATATTATAATATACAAGTCGTATACACTCTGGCGAGCGAGGGTTAATTTCGAATGGCAAGTGCCGTCGCAGTGAGCTCGTGTACCGCGATTACCCACCCGTGGGTCTGAGGTAAAATAATAATACGCTCGCAGAACGTCGATATACCAACCGCGCATACCAGGTCGGGTTACGCCTACAACGGTTTTGCAGTAATAACAATATTATGTTCGCGTAGAGATGCTGAGGAGTGTTGGACCCAGGTGGTACATACGTTCATACCGCGGCAGCGTTTCTCAAATTTTTTTTTATCCGCTGAACACTTTTCGGTGCCCACTTTTGTCGTGGGTGCCTAATTTTTTTTTTTGTTGGCTTTTTATTTAGCTTTCGACAATAATTCATATTACAATATTATTACAATAAGTTCCGCGGAACTCCTGGGGTTCGGTGGCGTGGATATGATTTCGGAAAGGTGGAGGGGATCGAAAAAATAAAACGACATAGCTAAATGGGGGGGGGGGGAATCAGAAAATCCCCCCACACTCTCAAAACGTTTTTTATTTAGGTAGTAAAAAGTTTAACCGTAAGGAAAAATGATTACAATTCGAATTGATTCAAAATTAACATTAAGCACAATATTATGGAAGATTGACCACTCCAAAGCCAATTGGCGTATCTGACCCCGTATCATTCGTTTTCATTAAATATAAATTTCAATCTCCGTGGACATTCTCTACCAAATTGTGTCAGTGCATTTTCAATAAATTTTTCTTTATTTGAATTTACTTTTTCTCTATGAACACTCAACATGCATATTCCATTCAGTCTATCATCACCCACCGTTGATAGTAACCATGTTTTAACACGCCTTAATGTACTAAAAGAACGTTCTGCTGTAAAGCTTGTAGCCGGAAGAGACAAAAATATTTCCAAAGCAACAGCTATATTTGGAAAAAATGTACAGTTACAATTTAACAAAAATTGATAAAATCAATATCTTGGCAGTCCTTATTTTGCCAAAAACTGTACCAACTTTCCGCTTCAGCTTGGAGATTATCAATTTTATAGAAATCAGCAATTTTTTCAATGCTTTCAAAATAGGTACATTTTTTTCTCCAATTTTTTAAAAATGTTGGGGTGAAGATATTGTAGTAAAAATGCATTATCATTTTTTTTATCAAAACGTTATTTTACAGATTGTAAAATTGAATCAATATATGGTATAAAAATTGAAACTCGGTAATAATCTTCTCAACTCTCAGTTTCATAGTTCGCTCTTAGTGACTGTTTCTTTACCGTTCTTGGACGTGTAATGACAATATCTAAATAAATGGCCATATGTGCCTAAATGGACGACCATTTTCCAATTTAAGATCATTTTTATTAATGATAGTTTTCATAGATAGCCGTCAGCCGTGCGTTGACATAATATGTTATGGAAACTTAGTAGACCTATTTTTAGAAACTAATTTATCATTTGGAATTTTACCAATTTCTGTGGAAATAACATTGTTCCAGGGGGGGGGGAAAGTGCCCCGTCTTGCCCCCCCCCCCCCCGTGAGGACGCCCATGCAACTACAATTAATAAGTTAAGTTAATAATAAAAAAAAATGCAGTTATGAAGTATTATTTAATAAAATAAGTGATAATCACTTGAATAGACGTCATCATTTATAGGTATATAATTACTATTCAAACGATCTATGATAAAATATGATAATCACTATTGAAAAAAAAAAATAATCAATATCTAGTGAGTATTGAATGGGTATTATGATTTATGAATATAATTCGTGGCATCGATGTCTTCATACGGGCCACTGATGTTACCCCTACCTATGTTAATATTTATAACTGTAAAGACCGGATTTATATGTTTTTACATATCGTTACTGGGTCTCTGCAGTCTTATGAGAGTAAAAAATGTGGATGATTTGTTCAATTCTGAATGCATGGAAAAAAGTTTTTTTTGCATATTTGAGAATATTTTATGGGTTAGAGAATATTTAATTCATTTAGCATATTTTGGAATATTTCGTAAATTGTGAGAAAAAATTTGTATTTATTTTTAATTTTAATATTACGGTACCCAGAAAATTTTTTTTGAACATTTACAATTTTTTATTTTATCATTTCCAACTCTTACTAAAGTGCAATAATATTCCATTAGAATACGAAGCTTTAAATACCTAATAATTAACTCACTATAAATATAAAATTGAAAAAAAAAAAATTTGAAATGCATAATATTAAAGTAAATATAATGATGTTTATTGATTATTTTTTGCATATTTTTGCTTTTTTTTTGTATATTTTGCATATTTTTTAAATTTTTAAGAGAATATAATGAGAATATTTTAAGGTTTTTTCGAGAATATTAGCACCACATTTAAGGTATTTGAAGAGAATATAAATCCGGTCTTTATAATTATAAGTAACTTATTAATACAATATATTAGTCTTTATCTTTAAACATAAATACGAAGTTCTTTGTAAATATATCTTATTTTTTTTCTGATAATATTTTCTATATTCTGAGAACTTGTAATAATTATTACTAACCGAAAATCTATAATAAACAAACAAAATATTTTTCTGGATATTAGAAATATTCAAAATTAACTTGATTGGGAAAATAAAGAAAAATATGAGTTGAATTTGAGTTAATGTAGAGGCAAATGAGTTAAATTTAAGTTAAGTTAATTAAAACACCGAATTAGGAAGTTATGTTAAGTTAAGTTGATAAATTAAAATTAACTCAACTTTTAACTTAACTTCTAACTTAATAACTCGTTAATGCCCAGCCTTGAATATTAGTAAATAATATGCTTACAATATTCTACATAGGTTCCTAAATTTATTTATTTTTTTTTAGGTTGATTACACACTGAAAATAATTTTAAGTACAAATTATTGATTTGGAATCAATATTTTATATTATGTTCTATCGATAGAACGTAAAGTTTAAAAAAAAAAAAAACGGGTAAGTGGATGTCGCTCTGCTGTACAGTAGGTTACAAGTGGGTTACTGTATAATTGATTGTACTAAACTTGAATTCAATGCTATAATATGATTGTATAAGAAAAACGGTTCTGAGCGGAGACGGTTTATCAGCCCGGATATTTTATACTGTTATTATTTATTATATCACGAAATTGAATTAATATTATAATATCATAATGTTTTATTCGTTTCTAAGGTGATAGCGTTAGAAATCAAAATCCCATTTTTAACGGTTTTTCGTAATTCATTGTCGGTGGTTTTTCCCGTGGCATTAAATGACTATTGATAAAATCGAAAAATTACCTTTCTAAAGTACCACCTTGATCTAATTGGCTAAAATAGAAGGTACTATATGTTGAAATCGAAGCACTCCTCCTGGTAGAAATTTTGTGTACATGATAAAAAAAAAAAATAAATAAACACCATTGTAAAACAAATAGTTCCCTCGCTCCGCTCGGAGTCTAAAATATAATCGGAAACAAAAAAAATTCTATTGGTAGAACCGTTTGTTTTCAAACTAGGAATCGTATAGTTTATCGATATGTGTTGAGTACTCAAAGGAATTTTTTTTGTGATAGTTAAAATTAAATTAATGTAACAACGTGGACGTTGCGACTCGAAAAATGTCTGAAATCGCTTGGGTTGTACTTCCATTGTAGACTCTGAGCGGAGTGAGAAAGCTAGTGGTTTTACAACAATGTTTAATTTTTTTATTCTGATAACAAAATTTCTACCGGTTGGAGGGCTTTGATTTCAACATATAGTATCTTATCATTTAGCAATTCGGAACAATATGATGGTGGTCATTTTTCGATTTTCTCAATAGTTATTTAAAGCCACGGGAAAAACTGACAAAGTTTAACTTTCTAACCTATTTTTTCTAACGCTTTCTTTATCACCATAGAGCCGAATAAAATGTAAAAATTACCTAATTCCAACCAGGTATTTTATATTATACAACCGATGGTTCGTTATTAATACATATTTATGATTCATACATTTTCTTACGTCCGCTCAGAATCGTTTTTTGTCAAATGCAGTCATTGCGTTTAATTCGAATACTGTGATAACGCGCACTATCCTGTCCGAGGGCCGAAAGGACGATGGACAAACTTCCACCACCTCCGAACTACTCCACCCCGCTGCACTTAGCAGCTTTTTGAATATTGTCAAACTATTCAAACCTTAAGATCGCTCCACCGAACAGTTATTCCGTTATTGTCACGTAGGACCCTTTGATTCCCAGCCCACGGATTTGGATACCTTTAATCAACCACACTATCGTAATATACAAGACGAGTGGGGTCGGACAGTGAAAGGATTTTCCGAAACGGATTGCAATCAATATCGTTATTGATGTGACCATGTGGCAAACAACATCAAAGCCCACCGCGCCAGACGTTATCATAATGTACGTCAAAGTCTGTTGTCGTCCCGTACACTGGAGATGTAGATTAATAATAATATGTAAATTTATTTCGAGAGCACTTTCGCCGCCGTATCGTCCGAGTAGGTACCGCGACGTCTTGTTTTTGACCGGCACACTGTCACGGGACAAATATAATATTATTTCGATTATTCTAATCGGACGAAAGCACGAGATATATTTGAATAATCCGCAGAAACAGATGAAACAACAGAACAATCACTAATAATAAATTAGTATTGTCACACGACTTTAATACGGGGCGATTCAACAGGTGTATAATATGCTAATTGAAATGGGTGGTTCCATTTTCCTCCAAAAACGAGTTACCGTTTTCCTCCACTGTCCTTTTTGCACCACGAAAAAAAAAAGGTTGGTTTCCATTTTCCTCCAAATTATTTTCGACTAAAGTTATATTTATTTTCCTCCAATATTTTAGCAAATATTTTTGTTGTAGTATTACGTTCCGTTTTATAAAGATAGAGTATAAGCTAGGACCACATCTTGCGCTTATCGGTTGATGATTACATTTTGGTATCGGCTATCTATATCAGCTATCGATTAATTAGCCTAATAAACATACGTACATAAGACATATTACATTTCTTTTAACGTGTATTCACTTGTTGCTGAAATTTCCAATAATTATAAACAAATATAACATTATAGCCAATTTATTTTTTTTTTGCTTTGTATAAATTATTTGTATTAAGCGTTTTATTATTTTATTTATTATTTATTGGAGGAAAATGGAAAGTGGAGGAAAACGGTCAAGAATTATTTTCTATTTTTTTTTTTGAAGGAAAATGGATACGGCCATCGAAATGAACCGATCTTGAGAATTCTGTGGCCATTAGATACCACTTATATTTTCGTAACTCGATTGTCAGGTGATTTTTTTTTAAAACGTTGATGCATAAACATAATATAGTATCGAAATTCGAACGATGTGAAATAATTCGATGGTGACAATGCAAAAGGGCATAAGCGACATTTTCAAAATTATTCAGGAGAGCCAAAAAACTATTTTTTAACAATAGGTAATTACATTTTGTAGATTATATTTTTAATTTAAAAAAATATGATGAGAATAAAAAAGATGAGTTATACTCTATTTAAGACAATAATTGTTCTTGGATTTTTTTAGTTAAACATTAGTATTAGTTAGAATTGGCTATTATTATATAATTTGGTGCTTATGCCCCATTCATTTCCTTACCTATAATTTTAGTATTAGTATTTTGGCGCTTATTTCGTATTAATTTTCTTCTTATCGTGTGAATATTCACACGCAAAACTAATAATTATTATGAAACACAAATTATAGTCAATCATAGTTAATTTTCATTGATAATAATATTATAATTTATAATCATAAATCATAAATAAATGACATGTTATTTTAATAGAAACGTAGATAAATATTCTCTTTGGAATAAAAATGTTAATAACTTCATACGATATTGCATTTTTAAGATTAAGATTATTTATCATCAACCGAACAGATAACAGAAAATGGTTTTTTTTATATAAAATCTATTATTAACTATAATAATGATGTTGTCGCTTAGGCCCCATAAAGTAAAGTCCTATGGCGCTTATGCTGACATTTAAAACTAAATGTCACTTATTCCCTATTTATACACATACCTGTTAATTAATTTGAATTTTTTGGCGCTTATGTCTAAATCTAAATTTTCGTTTTATATTGTAAAAATAATAATCGTATCGATAAATGAGTAAGAGCGATCGATACAGAATGACGTCGCTTATGCCCTAATTACAAAAAGTCGATTTCATAAAAAAGTGTCGCCGCTTATGCCCTTTTGCATTGTCATCGATATAGTTTTACGTACTATTTGCATTCAAATTTTTTACCTACCCAGAATAAATGTGTAGAAAATGTAATTCTAGGTGTGAAGTTGGCAGTACAAAACATATTATGACGGGATAGTTAAAAAGTGGAGGTTCAACAAATTCCAACAAGTGTCCAGCAAGTCTATTTGAACATCGTTGGAAGTTCTACTAACATTGTACTGGTAAATTTACATGGGTTATAATTAGGACTGGGATTTGAATGCCCTAAAAAATTCTAAAAAATGTAAAATTTGTAATGCTTTTATGACCTAAAAACTCTAAATAATGTCCTAAAAAAACCCGAAAAATGCCCTAAAAAAAAATGCTTTTATGATCTAAACATTTTTTTTTTTTTAATGATTTTAGTATAAATTACAATAAAAAGTTTAAAAAAATGCATTACAAAAATCTATTACAAGTGTAAGCTGTCAACATATAGTTTTAGTATAAATCTAAAAAAAAAGTTGTACACAAAGCTAGATAAACTTAATCTCATAGACGTGGACTTCGTTCAATCTGAAAAAAAAAATATTTTTATAAATTATTTAATAGGGTTAGATCGTATATTTATTTACCTGTACATTCTGAACTGTTACACTGAACCACGAGAGCTTGTTTCAGATTTTCAAATAAAAATGATCTTCTGTTGTCTGCCAGTAAGTTCTTGTAGATAGAAAAACTCCTTTCAACATCTACTGAAGTGATTGGCGAATATTTGAAGAATGTTAAATCATCCGCTGTAAGATCATCCGGAATTTCATTTGTTGCGCCTTGACCGTTCAAAATATCAGATATATCGGAAAACCTTGTCCGATAATATAATACGAATTACCTACTTATAATCTGTTATATTTATTTAAAAACCATGTTGGTGTAAAAATCTTAAAATAAAATTTCAAATTCATACTTGGTTTCCAAAACTCAAAAAATGCTCCAAAAACTCTAAAATGCCCTAAAAAGTTAAGAAAATGACCTAAAAACTAAAAAATGCCAAAAAATGCAAAATAAACTTTCTTATTCTCATTTAAATGTACATAAAACAAATTTATGACAAGACGAGCATTGCACAGTTAGCTTAGGAAAACAATGCAAAGTGCATCGAAATCCCAGCCTTAGTTATAATATAAAAACTATATAAAACTAGCTGATGATTCCGCTGGCACTTCGTTGCCCGTTAAATGTACCAATTCTATACGACTCAAACTTTGTTCGATGCGTTATTTAATATTAGGTGTATGGTGTATGGTGTATGGTGTTCAAAATTATCTTAACTTTTCTGTTGCCCGGAATAAAAATTCTGATTCGCAGCAGTATATTACCAGGTACCTAGGAAATCTACCTGTGGTAGATCGCGGACCCCGTGCTGTTTGTACGTAAGTGTATGATTTAACTCTAAATTAATATCAAAATTGTACCAAGTTTGTCATTTTTACTTAATTCCACCTACGGACGATTAATATAATCAATTATTACAAAAGCCTCACGCAACCGTACTAAAATCCGAAAAAAAAACCAAATTTAACGCTTTTTAAAATAGCCTATCTTCTTCCCAGAGGTATAATCTACACACAAACATTCATTTTAGATTGTGAGTGATGAATGTATTAATTTTGCAATGATGTGTGTTTTTTTTTTTTGTTTTAGTGTCTGAGGACACCTTTTAGAGCAGTAAAAATGCTTCGATTTTCTTCAACAGTACCTTTTCTGATAGGAAAGTGAATCTAGTTGGTACTTTCGGGGGTCAAAAGTAAAAATTTCCCAATAGTTTTCACAAGCGACAAAATAAACAAAAAAAATTAAGGAAAAACGGGAATTTTTACAGAAAAATTTATATCGTAAAAACATTTATTTAAGTCAAGTGGCTGATTTTTTACCATTTTTTTTTAAATATCAATATTCTTGTTAAGTAATATACGATCTAGTTTAAGTTAGAAACATTATAATTTCAAAAAATATAAATCATTTTGAAATTATGTTACAAAATGTTCATATAAAATAATTTTAAAATGATTTATATTTTTTGAAATTATAATGTTTCTAGTTTTTTAACTAGATCGTATATTACTTAAAAAGAATATTGATATTTAAAAAAATGGTAAAAAATCAGCCACTTGACTTAAATAAATGTTTTTACGATGTAAATTTTTCTGAAAATCAGATTTACAAATTGGCTATTTTGGATATTTTGGAAATTTTTTTTATCAGTTTTTAAGTTTTTTATTTTCAGTATTAAAAAATAAAAAATAAAAAATGTATACTAAAAATGTAGCGCAATAGTCTATGAATTATATTTAAAAGAAATTTTTTAAAAATATTAATTAGAACAAAAGTTATTTCATCTGTCAGATCTCAGTGGGACACCCTGTATACAGATAAATATTTACATGTTATTTAAAACATGTTTCTTAAATAGGTATAATACACGTCTTAAAAATCGAAAAAAAAATAATAAGAATTCGGTTAAACTCACTATCTGAGGGAAATTGGGGCGGCTGAGCATGATGGGAGCATCCGTGGTAGTCACTCAGTACTTATATAGCACAGAATAAGACAATGACTATCGACATTTTCGATAACATACTATTAAGTTATTTTACATTGCTACGAGCTTACGGAGAGTACCGTAAACCAATATAAAAAAAATTATCCGATAATTTATCTAGATAAAAATTTTTTTTTTCATCTATGCCTATAGATAAATAAATAATTTAGTTATCTTTATATAGATAAAATTATATTTATCTCTGCTCAACACTGCTTGTTAGTAGGAATAATATCAGATTTCTTGTATGACATTTATGCATTGAACATACCGTTATTACGAAAACACTGTCTACTTGGTCTACGTTAATCGCACGCAATCAGCTTTCCACGTTGTATTAAATCGCATCGAATCGCTGGTGAAAGCTCGACAATAAAATATGTCTAACGAATAAAATATATAAAAAACTTAAAAATCTATTCCAAAATACATTTTGACTACCGAGAAAAATCGTCAAAAATCAACCGAGAAAAACCGCAATGGTGCCACGAGCGCAAAAATCGAATTAATTTTTTACCGATATTTAAAATTTATATCATCAATATCGAAACCGGCGCGTCGTCGCACCGACGAACGGATACACGAATTTCGTCCGTTTAGAGTTCAAAATATTTCGTATCCCACGGCGGCGGCCGGTGGAGTTTGCCGGTTTTCCCGGGACGCGCGACGGTAGATTATGCGGGTCCCGCCGATAAACAATCATTTCAACGCGATTGCCGTTTTAATGGGTCGGACGGTGGGTAAATTAATTTCAAATTAATTCGTAATTCCCATCACGCATCCAATAATGACGTTTCGAACGGGTTGGTGCGCGAATTCGCAGTATCGTTTTCGGCGGGACACCGTGGCCGAAATGCTGACGAAAAATAATCTTTTGCGCGACACTTAAAATGTGGTTAGGTAGGTACGTAACGTAACACCGGTATTCAGAGAGGTGTGAGTGTGTACACGATATTATTGTACGAGGTGTACAATTATTTTATACGAGTCGAAGGAAAAGAAATGCGGGTAGGTGGACGTCGCTCTGCTGTACAGTTGTAGGGTACGAGTGGGTCACTGTATAATGACGGATGGTATTCAATTTGACTTCAATGATAATATAATATCATTGTATACGAAAAACGATTCTGAGCGGTCGCGGTTTTTGTCAGTGTGGATATTGTTACGTGCTGCCCCTTCGGGGATTCACTATGTACATGATTTGAAAATAATAGTAGTAAAAAATTAGATTTATAAATGCAATGTTTTTATTATGACAGAATGAAATGTATAATACCGTCGTGGTAATAGTAGTAGTAGTAGTAGTAATCGTCCTGTATATGGCTAGTGGCGTGAAGTCGCTTCTGCGTTGCTGGTCCATGTACCAGATGTCTTTACCGTGTTCCCAGCCCTCCTACATAATATGATGTCGGGTTCCTTTGATGGATCCTGCGCGTGGACAGGGTGTCCTTGAGGTGGATGTAGCTGGTTCAATAAGTTGTTATTCTCGCAACCCGCCTCGTAATGATATAACGTCTTGTTGGCGGCCGGTCCTCTTGATTAGCCTGCCAAAATAGAACGTGGTTTCTATAACTACGAGGTCTAAGAGAGACCATAACAACTCAAGGAGAACTGTCTCTGCGAGTAGAATAATACTTATACACTAATACGTGAATCGATTACCTACATATATATATATTTTTTTTTTTTTATTGGTAACCCGCTGCAACATGGGCCATTGAGTGGGGGAGGGCACTGTAGGTTTTTAAATTGGGTACGTTGGTACACGTGTGTGTTATGTTCGGCAGAATTTCTAATGGGGTACCCGTAGGTTTCTGCCGTGCCCCGGGTGGGGGGATGGTGGCACTTGTTCTCCGGACACCGTGACTTGCCCGAAGAAAAATGCCACCCGTGGCCAAGGTATCGAACTCGGGTCGGCTGCGTCGCAGCCGACGCCTTAGTCCGCTCGGCCACTCCGTCCCCCCTACATATATATTATATTAGTACGTAAAGCTATTCCTTTACAATATTCTATATTTTATTTACATTGTTATTACTTATTATTAATACGATAGTCGTTAAGTTGAATTAATATTATGAAAATTAAACCAAAATAAATAAAATCGTTATTCTTGGTAATGTATAATATGTAATTTCCCTCGAAATTTGAACATAAGATAACTATAGAAAAAAAACGGTGTTTTTATATTTTTGAGATTTATTGGTTACAGAAAAACCTAGGTACTTATGTGGAACCTTGTTGTAAGTTTTAAATCCTTAGCTATAAAAGTTAAACATTTTATAACTTTTCAACTAAAAAATGATTTTTAAATTGTAAATTTGATAAATGTTTTCAAAATTCGAACTTTAAATGCTTATAGAAAAAATTGTGCTTATGTATTTTTAATACTTTTCAACTGCTACTGTAACAATAAATCAGGAACCTTGTATTAATTTTAACGCTTTTTTACCAAACAAATACAATTTTATTGATATTTATAAAAAAAAAAACTGAAAAAATTTAAAACGGACAATGTCCGTAAACAACTCGAAAAGAGTCAAAATATTTTCAAAATTTAATGGTGTATAGAAAATTAAAATATAAACATCGAGTGAATTTTAATGTATCGACAGTTATTCATTTTTGAATTACGACAAAATAACAAAATCACCACATAAGAAATCGAGTAAATATCCGATCTTGTAAAAATATGAACTTCAAACGCTCATAGAAATTAAATTTGATTTGCTTGTAGACAATTTTCTTTTGATAATGGTAGATAAACTTATGAACAATCTTGTATTAAAAACCGATTTTGCGTAAAAATTACCGTTTTTCCTTAATTTTTATGTTGTTTTTCCCGGCGCTTTTGAAAACTATTGGGAATTTCGACCAGGAATTTTAATATCAAATTTTAACATCCCGAATGCACCAACTAGATTTAATTTCCCATCGAACAAGATATTGTTGAAGAATATCGAAGCAGTTGAAGAGCCCCAAACGGTGGTAACAGACACACACAAAAAAAAATTAAAATTAAAAAAAACACACGTCATTGTAAAAAAAATACATCCAATGCTCCGCTCAGAATCTAAAAAATATAGAAATATTAGTCGATATTATTAATAACAATTGAGTCGTTCATTCATTAAATTGTAAACAGACTTAAATGCTATATGTGGCCCGAGATGTATCAAGCTTGTACATGTTAAAGAAACAAAATACCTTGGTGTTTTTCTCGATTTTAGGCTAAATTGGGATAAACATATAAATTTCATTGATTTATCTTACGTAAGTTTTTTCACATATTCAAAGAAGCTAAAGATATAATCTATACTAATATATATAAAGCTGTAGAGTTTGTGCGTTTGAAAGCGCTGATCTCAGGAACTACCGGTTCGAATTGAAAAATTATTTTTTGTTGGACAGTCCATTCATCGAGGAAGGCTAGGATAGGCTGTAAAACATCACGCTACGACCGATTAATAGAAGTGCTCGAACAGGGATTTTGAGATTTACGATGGAAATATTTGTTTTCTAAATGGTCGCTATTGGTTCTAGGAGAAATAATTAATGGCAATAGTGTTTATTTATCATTGGTTGCGCTATTGGTTGATCGGGCAGATCAGGTACAAGCATGCATGAAATCGAATTTTTGCACATTGCCCACCAGGGTGGCTGAGTTGCACTTACTGCAGTGAGTTACACCCCAAAAGGAGTTGAACAATCACAATTGTTTTGAGAGTTGTCATTTTTTACGGGCCACGACGTGCGCAGGATCAGCTATATATTATATATTTAAATGAATGTTTGTGTGCAGATTTCTGGGAAGAAAATAGGCTAATTTGAAAAGGGTTAAATTTGATTTTTTTTATTCATCGGATTTTAGTACGGTTAGGTTAGGTTAGGACTATGTATCATCATCCCCCGTATTATATCAAAATAAACTTGGTATAACTTTGATGCTTTAGATTTAAATCCATATAGTTACGCACAAACAGCACTGGGTCCGCGATCGATCGCGGGTAGATTGCCTGCCTGATAATATACTGCTGCGAATCCGAATTTTTATTCCAGGCAACAGAAAAGTTAAGATAAATTTCGAACACCATGCACCGAATTTTAAATAACGAATTGAACAAAGTTTGAGTCATATAGAGGTAGTACATCATTTAACGGTCAACGAAGCGCACAGGATCAGCTAGTAGTTCATATAAAATAGCTATTTTTTTAACGTTAGTACAATCTGTATACCCTTTTCGTATATCAATCTGGGGAGGTATCTACTTTTGATAATCATTTGTCCAGTCTTATTACTATTATAAACTGTATTTTTAAATATTTATTATTTCTACCAATACGAACTAGTACTATTTTAATTTATAAAAAACCAGAAGTGAAGGTTTTAAAATTCAATTATAATTTATCGGTTTTGATTCAATTGTATAAACACGAGCATTTAATTCCAACAATAAATCATGAGCACAGCACTAGATACAAGAAAAATATTAATATAAATTTACCACACGTTAATAATATTTGTTTGGTGAAAATAGTGTTTTCCACACAGGATTAAGTTTATGTCGTTCTTTAATTAATGTTAATATTGATTACTTCAAAAGTTTCGAGTTGTTTAAACTGTACGCGAAACACCTTGATCCATCTAAGTTGTAAATTTAAGTTCATTTTTATTTATTTCATATTTTATTGTTGATTATTGTAAATTAGAATTAGATTTTGCTATTAATATTATTGTATAGTTATATAATTTTAAATTTTAAATAATATTAAATATAAATTTAAATTTTACTTCTTTTATGTATTCAGAAAATCGATGAAAATGGCTCCCCCAGCACAAGCTTGTCTTTTAGTGGTGATGCGACATTGTAAACTTGTTAAGTATAATGTATTGTATATAATTGTTGTAAATATATTATTATTATTATTTTTATTATTATTATTATTAGAAAATTAATTTGGTATTCAAGAATATTATTACTCTATGAGTTATAAACTTATAACTACATAATTTTAAATAATAATTATTTTTAGTCACTGTGCATATTATCCAGCAGGCACGTCGGAGCTAGTGGCTTGTTGCATGGAAGACATTAATCCCCTCTAAATATTATGGTCCAACACATCCAAGGAAAAACGCAAGAGAACGTCAAGATAAGTTATTTTTACAATACCTAGTTAAAGCATTTAATTTATCGATTATTGTTTTGAAATCATGATAATTTTTTTTTAAAATTTCGACAAAATATATTTTGTGGTTTGTAAAAAAAGAATAAATATTTTATTGATTAATTATTGCAGTTATTAAATACTAAGTATTATAATTATTGTTGGATGGAAATAAAGAAACGTGAGCTCCAAATAGTTGCCAAAACTTACATCCAATCAAATTCATCCGCCCAGTACTAAATACAATCATTTAGATTTATGTTTATGAAACAAAAGTTAACAGTAGCATAACCATTCAGCCATAAGGTTGTCTGTTATAAAAGTAAAAATAATTTTGTCAAATTTGTACATCATCGCATTTTGTCGTTGAAAGTATTTAAGTGTTAAACTATATTTTAATTACATAAAAAAAAAAAAAAACATTAAATAACCTAACCTTAGGTAGTATAATTTAAACATTGTTAATTAATGAAAAGTTCATACATACCTATTGTTTATTTAGAACTTAGAATATAAACAATACTTAGTGTTAAGTGTAAAGTGTGCTACTATTATAGTAATGTTATGTTGAAATAAATTTAATTATTTACCTGAGTAATCTCTGAAGTTTTTGAAAAAACCTTAGACAGAGTACAAAATGTAATTACTCCACTCAGCATTCCTTTGGAAAGAAATCTAGCACCGTGCCTGCATGGGTACCAGTATAATAGATATAACATGACTTTAAATATTGATTTGCTCCAAAATAATTGATGTATAAATGCGATTTTCTAACATTTTCGAGGCATTTTGAAAATTTGCCACAATATACGGTAGTTTTATAACCAAATTTCGCCTATTTCCGATAATTTAAGGTAACCGTCATATTATACCAGTGCTATGTCATTTGGTCGAAGGCCATTTGGCCGAAGGTTTGGTTATCGAAAAAAAGCGATCGAAGTGCCATGTGATCGAATCGGCATGTGGTCGAAAAACGGATGGTCGAATATTTTATTAATATAGTCGAAACATTTTGTGGCCGAATAGGTTTTTGATCGAAGTAAAGATAACGATTAGCTTTCCGATTACTCTATATCTAATATTTTTATAGATGTGCCTAGCCCGTGTTTAGATATCGCGGGCTGAGAATGAAAAAATTCCATGTCAAAATATCCAATTGTTCAGCATAACGATTCTTAACTTTGATACCCAATATCTTTTTTTCAGGTTATCTTATGAATACAACCATAATTTTAATGAATTAATAAATACAATTATTGTCAGATACATCGTTAATATTAAGTATTAGACATCCATACATTTTATAAAACCCGAAAAACTGGAAAAAAAGTGTATAAGAATAAAAAGCTCTGTGTATAGAACCTTTTCATTCTTCCGACTAAATGATATGATAATACATAGAACTTTTTTCTTATTTTGTAATTCCATACAATATTTTTACTTCTTATCAGAGTTACTGAAACATGCAACATCAATATTTATAATGAAATTTGTTTTTACATTATTTTAATGTTTAATCGAAAAAAATTATTTAAAATTTGAGTGAATAAATAATTAAATTGCTTATAATGTACCTACCTATCCAATTTTATTATTTTAATTATATTGCAGATTGAGACTACATTATAATGTATACCCTAGCTAATACTATAACTATATTAAGTAATATCACATTATCACATAATCGTTGACACACTAGATATGTGAGTGCTGTACATTTACCTGGTAAATTTTTACCGGTAAAAAAATTTAAAACATAAGAAACAATTTAAACAAAATACATGAGATACAATGACGTGAATGTAGATCGCAGTTGATTGGCCAACGTAAGCATCCTGTGGTGATTATGGCTGAAAGAATTAAACAGAGTTGGAATGTAAAAAGGAATGTAATGAGTGGTAATTGTTGAACGTACAATAATCACCTAAATCTCGTGACAAAATTTATATTAAGTTCACATAATAATGGCTTTAGGATGTAAGTTAAAAAATGTAGTGAACAAAATACAGCAATGAAGTACTTAATCATGGCCGTAAGGTAAAAATAATAATTAAAACATAAAAATACAATTAACTAAAAAAAAAAAAAAAATTAAAAGTAGATTTTTAATTGCCAATTTTCGTACATTTTTGCGTCGTAAGAATTAAGTTCTGATAGAATTTGAAATGCCCGGTAAATTCACCAACTATATTATATCAAATTAACTTTATAAAAAATCTGAATGAATCCAAAGTCAAAAATCGCATAATATCGGTACGGGGTGGGGCTGGCGACATGTGCAAATTTCGAAAATGCGTATAACAGACAAAATATTGGTTTGCAAATTGTTGCTAATTGGCTGCTAAATGATGGTTCGAGAAAAATTTTAAAATGTGTTTTTGATGATATGGGTGGGGCGGGAGACACGTGTCCCCAGCCCCACCCTTAGTTTTTTTTTATATTATGATTCAACTAAAGGCTTGCAAATTGTGAAAATAGTCTTGCGAATTGTTGCTAATTGACTGCTAAACGTTGAGTTGAGAAAAATGTTAAAATTTTTATTGGGTGGGGCTGGGGACATGTACGTCGAAAGGTGTCGAGTCCGTTCCGTAAGTGCTAACGCGGAATCGTTATTGTTTAGTAGCGCCGTCTTTTGTATTGTACGTACATTGGTTAGACACGAATTGCCAGTATTGTTTTTTACTATATCTATTGTGTGGGCGCGAATCGTCATCTCTTTATAATTGTACGGAAATCGTATTAATTTTTTAGTGTGCGCTTGATTACATTATTACAAGCAAAGGCCCTATAACCGCGACGTTTTTATCGTCGTATTTTGTGAGAGCGCGAATCGCGCATTTTATTATTATTACGTGCTCGTATATAGGTGCGAATCGCAAAGTTTTATTATAACTTATTATTGTGGTGTGTCAATTGTCAAATTTATACGGGCGCAGGTAGCAGCTGGCCAGCCGAGCACCGTCATATTATTTGCGAGTTATTTTTATACTCATTTTAATATTTTATTATTGCATCTACGGCCCGTGTATTATTATCAATGATATTGTTTAAATTACTACATAAAATGAGGCTGTTCATCATTTGTATGGAGTAGGGCCGTAGCTAAGAATTTTCTATGGGGAGGGTTCAGTTTCATAGATAGACATTTTATCGTACCCTAATATAAAAAAAAATACTCACCATTTCGTTGGTCTTTTTTTTTTAGGTATTAAAATTGAAAATTCAGTTACACATCACAATTCACGGTAAAAATAAAAACGTCTCACAAGTGGCAACACAATATTAAATATTACACTGTATATACGTATAGTGTGTAAGTGTGTAACACATATAATACAAAATTGTGACTGTTATATCAGTGATATCAGCTTAACCGGGAAAACCATATATCGTTTTATTAATAGACTGGCCTTGCCTGTAGAGTAGCTGTTGTAGTAACCGGTCGTCAAACATACTGCAGTAATTCACAATATGTCAGTATAATATATATTATAATTATATTATAAGGCTCCGTAATTCGACGAGAAGATACGTTTACGCTATCATACACCTTGCCACCTTGAGCACTATACTATAAATATATACATACATAAATCGATTATAATATAGATATATAAAGTATTTATTATTTATTCAGTTAATAAAAAAAAATGGTTTAAAAATTATTTTTTAAATTTTAGAATAAACTAGAAATTTTTAAATTTTCTATTTTTCTAAAGGGGGGGGGTTGAACCCCTTACCCCCCCCCCCCCCCCACCCCGTAGTTACGGCCCTGGTATGGAGTGGCTTTGATGGACTGTATTTTGAAAATGGTAGGAATAGGTATAATAATGAAACCAAGTCGTTATATGATTACCGGTTGACGGTCTACTATTGAAATAACATAAATAATACAATAATGGGGCGCACACTTGGTGCTGGCCAGCTGGGAGGGGGGGGGATACTATAATTCTTATTCTTAATGTATAAATATAACAAACATAATATAATAGTAAGAAAATACCACAACTTAGGTGGATAGACAATAATTAATAAAACACAGATATAATATATATATATAAAATTTCGAACCTTGACCGTATAGTACGGCCCCGGCAGGGATGGCGTGGTAGACACGAGCTGCACTATGGACTTCGGTTGGTTCAATGGATCATAGGCGTGTTTACGGGTGTTGCTGGGTATGCTATAGCAACACCTGAACTTTTGTTAGATGATTTATCATACCAGTATACGCTACCAAGTATTAAGTAACATCAATTTGACAATTTGTATTTTAGTTTAAAGCACGGCCGTAGATCTACAGCTGTTGTTTAAACTTTAAAATATAAAAACCTAATATAATGTCTATGGCCTATGGGTGTAATTGTTATCAATATCGTGGTTTCATAATCTCGGTATACATAGATCGGTTCTCAACAGTAGATAACCGTAGTATACACCACTGGTTTACACCACGAAATTATGGTATCATGGTATCTTGACATCTTGTCAAATTGTACTAGTGATAATTTTATTATTAAATGATAAGTGATATTTTTTTTTTATATTGTTTTGTTTTCCATTCAATCTTTTGAAATTTTACTGAATATTTCATGAAACTATGGAACAGGAAATAAAAATTAAAGGTTTAATGTAGCACTTGATAATATGATAAGTGGGCTAAATGAAAGAAGTTTCGAAGCCAAACCGTAACAAAGATTTCCTCTTTTGCTTGATTTCAGTTTTATATATATAGAAGATATGCAGAGCTTGAAACCGGTTACCGGTTTTTAACGAAAACCGGTAATTTCCCTGAATTTTGGGGAACCTATAATCGGTTACCGTTATTATTATAAACCTATTTGTACTCCCGGTTATCGGTTACCGGTCACCGTGACAATTATTCAGCTAACATAAAACGTTATAATAACGTAATATGTTTTAACCGGTGAAGAACCGATTACCGGTATTTATAAATACTGACTACCGTTACGTATGAACTATAATAATATTGTGTTTAATTTATTTTAGCTACATAAATTATTACTAATGGTATAATAAATAATAACTTCTCAAAACTATTCTAAAATCATAATAATGTTATATCTTCGTTTTTTTCCCTAGTCTCAATTCCTGTAATAATAATTCAAATAATTGGTATTCTACATTTCTATTTCCTACCTACCTATAACCTCAAATATCGTTGGTTGGTAATGAGTAATGGCGGTTCTCGATAGTCGATAGTCCCGGTCTCCCTCATCGTATTATATTGTACTGGGAAATCTAAAAATAGCATGATTCCTATAACGACACGAATGTTGTATTAAGTATACGAATACAAAGGTGTAGTACAATTTTTTTTTAGAAAACCGGTATTCAATCGATTACCGGTAACCGACATTTTTTGGAAGCGGTTATCACTTAACAGAACCTGTAATTTTGAATCTAGTACCGGTAATTGGTTATCGCTAACAACAGGACCGGTATAAGACCGGTAACCGGTATCCAAAAAAATTTCGGTTACCGCGTTAGCCTAACCTAACCGATTAAATTAATAACGGTTTCAAGCTCTGATTATATGTATAACATTACAACACGAATTACACAGGTCGGTGAGCGTACGAAGTATTTTGGGCACCACGACCTATTATTGTTCGTTCCCGGCCCGTACAATCCTAATTCCGGTGAAGATTTTAAAACGCGATATTTTATTTTTCATTCGTATATTGCTTTAGTATATATGGTAACCGACATTTTTTGGAAGCGGTTATCACTTAACAGAACCTGTAATTTTGAATCTAGTACCGGTTATTGGTTACCGCTAACAACAGGACCGGTATCCAAAAAAATTTCGGTTACCGCGTTAGCCTAACCTAACCGATTAAATTAATAACGGTTTCAAGCTCTGATTATATGTATAACATTACAACACGAATTACACAGGTCGGTGAGCGTACGAAGTATTTTGGGCACCACGACCTATTATTGTTCGTTCCCGGCCCGTACAATCCTAATTCCGGTGAAGATTTTAAAACGCGATATTTTATTTTTCATTCGTATATTGCTTTAATATATTATACTGTATTTTATGGGTGGGGGTTGTCTAATACTAAGGCAATATACGAATAAAAAATAAAATATCGCGTTTTAAAATCTTCACCGGTATTACGATATTACCTATGTGGAACGATTGATTTAAATGAAACCACTGATTTTCTGGAAAAGTATTACATTTTCCAATGTCTTACCGTATGAACATTTTGAAATTTATAAAATCATTATTTAATATAATACAATTTTACCTAATTTTGTCCTTATACAGTGAAACCTCTAAATAGCGGACACTCTCAGTCACCAAAATTTTGTCCGCTATTTAGAGGAAAACATTTTTTTTAACAAATAAATAAATTCAATAATTTTATTTTATATTATTTTTACATTAATTGAATACACGATAAAACTAACATTTATGAAAAAAAAAACAGTTACCTTAATTTTTATTTTATTTTTACATTAATTAAATACATACATCTTAAAAAAATAAAAACTAACAATTCCAGAATGTCTATTTTTTCTTTTAAAGTTAATCGTTTTCTTTTGCTAGCCATAGCGCAATAAAGTTCGTATAAACAATATGTATAATACATTCGCACTACAATAAACGTTGGCATCACAAACATAACTAAACGCACATAGGACAATGCATTAGTTATAATACTTCGTTGACGCGATAATATTTCAATGACTGAACGGATAAGATAAGATTTTCATAATATACAGTATAATAATGTACACATAAGATAACTTAATAATTCAGGTTTTTATTCTGGTATTCCAAAATATTTCTTAATTTAAGATAAAAATAACTAATATCAACGTCATAAAAGTGTCCGTTATTTAGAGTGTTCTGTATTTAGAGGTTTTCCTATACATAAATGTTCCCGTCCCCGAAAAAACGTCCGCTATTTAGAGGTTCCGTTAAGGGAGGTTGCACTGTATATTATTTAGTAAGCTGTTTACTTTTTTCGTCTAAGGTCCTTAGTTTAAATTTCAGATTGCAAAGCAGAAACATTTTTATATTGATGATAATGAATTCCACGATATAAGTACCTAATTATTCATCGAACGAATTTAGACTTTGCACGGATGACGGATAGGCCAATGAGAAGGTGGCTGGACGGGCAAACTTTCTAGAATGCATACGAGACATTTACAAATGTTTTGTGACGTACATAATCATAAACGGCTATTTTATTTTCCACTGTAAGTGCGGAAATTACCTATACAATAAAAAGTTCTAAAATTGAATTTATATCCGATAAAGCGATAGTAATACTCGATATTAATAAGTATAAAATCCAGAAATTATTATTTTAAGAAATCTGCAAAGTTCAAGAGAAAATGCAATTTTAAATACCCGTGAAATGTTATTAAAAATGTATTCTAATACAACCTAAACTAAATGTTCTCATACATTAATAATTTTTTAATCATAATTAAATTTGCAACGATGGTAGTTGTGAGGGTTTTCCCAACATGGGTATCGGGCAGGTAGTTGTATATGCATATACGTTATAGATATTTCAGATTAACCCCAAAAAGTTTTGTTCCAAGTTGCGCCTATTTTTCTTCGTTTAGATTGCGTTCCACACAGGGACTTAAACCTTTATAATGGTGTTGGTTAAGGTTAGGGTTTCAGTTCTCAAAAATATAAAATTTCGGTTTTTTTTATCTGGTTTCGGTCAATAGTTAATACCGGTTTTAACCGTTTTTATTAGACTTACTTTTTATTTTATTTTTTTCAACTAAGTACTGTACAAAAAAATTGTCTTATTAGGAACCACGATTTGATGATGGTTATTTGTAGGTATGTGTTTACCTATTTAGTTTATGCATCGTATAACATTAACACGAAAACAATAACAAAAATATACTATTGTATTCATGCGACCAAAGGTGGGCAAGTGAATGAATATTATTGACCCAAGTTAAGTTAGGATCGATAATTTAAAAAATTAACAGTTAACAAATCATACGTTTAATTATATAAATCAAAAGTTAATAAGGAAAATATATTAGCTTCACTCAGTTTAAAAAAAAGTTAATATGCTTTTTTAAATTAGTATGTGGATCACAGAAATAGTGATTGCGTTCCTTCTAATTTCCTAAATTATTATAATTAATCATTTTATTGAACGTCCATCGCAATGTACAGTGTCTATAACTATTTTACTTTACATAATTATTTAAATACTTACACATCACAATAAATAATTTAACAGATATTTTTTTTTTTTATATATCATATCAATATTTTCTAATCTTATTTGTAATAAATAATAATGCATAAAATAATATAATATAGTGTTGTCTCCACGTTTGCTGTTTATCCACTTTCGTCATGAGTGCAGATGCATTTCCAAATGTTCATAAAATGTTACATGTAATGTCAGTTTTGCCGGTAACTACAACGACTAATAAAAGGTCATTTTCAACATTACGTCGGCTGAATGCTTACCTACGATCAACAATGGGCGAAGATCGCTTAAATGGACTGGCATCATTGAATATACATCGTGATATAAACGTGGACTAATATAAACAAGCACTGAATCAATTCTTTTCTGTCCCTCGTCGAGTAAATTCATTTTAAAAAAATGATTTGTATTTTAAAGTATTGTTAAAAAACACTTTTAACGTAGGTACTTACAAAATTAATAATAAATACAAATACGTAATAATACTATTTGCAAATTTTTGGTTAATCTATGTTATACATTTTTTTTTTCAAAACACCCCCCATTCCGAAATCCTGCGCACGGACTGACCCACCTATAAACATAACAAAAAAAAAAAAATTCAAAATCTAAATTAGTTAAAATTATGTTATCGCGTACATGATTTGACCTGGGAAATCGTTGTCTGCGATGTTCCAAAAAACGATAGAAAAGTCATCGACACTCGGCCGACCCTATAATATCGCAACAATATCCCTCATAGTGTTCGCCTCGTTATTATATGAATGCCGCCGTCGAGAAAACCATTCCTCATCCGGTCGCTGTTTTCGGAGCTTTCGGAACGCACTGATATTCCACGAACAATGTTCGATCCCTTTATGAATAATTTGCATTCGCTGCCGCGCGCATCTCCGAGGAGTACCTACATTAATTTCGAATAGAAAACACGTCTATTGAAATGGCGAGGGTATTGTACGGCCGTAATGTCTACTCTTCTGCACTCGACTGTAATGTACACTTGAAGTATATATATATTTATGCATATACCGTATACCGGAATAGGCATACGCCTGGGACGTCCCGAAATTCCGAAACACATATTTAGGCGGGCACAGGGTCTGGAAAATGGATCGTACACGGTCCGTAATAAAAATCAAGTTTCGTGCGAGCGCCGTTAGTTATATATATATATATATATATTATATATGTGGGCAGGTATAGTGGAATCCATCACGACATCGTTTTCATTTCCAATCCGAGAAAATATAATATGTATATATCGGCAAGAGGGTTTTCGAATAGAATAAGATATATAAGCGCTGGCACGCGCATCCGCGTCCGGTCCTAAACAAATTGATATCGATCTACCGAAATTTCGGTAGGTATACAAGGTAAATTATTATTGTAATAGGCGCCCGCCTACGTCTGCGTTTACGCTTTTTTCCAAATCCAAACCACCCATTGCTGCTGTTGATGTTTCCACTAGGTCATAATATTATCATCTGCAGTGGCGTATTTTCAATATTTTCTAGGGTGAGGGGGGTCCAATAATTCCGACATGATAATATAGGTATACTCTATCCAGAATAAGAACGCGCGAGACGGCCACGGGCAAAACCGCGGATTCGCTATGCAAATCTGGTGCGATCTTGTTCTGCATAGACTGTAGGTACACTGTTATACACAAATAGTTTTTAATAGATTTACCGTCCGACAGCCAACCCAGTCAAACGCCGTAATCAGGATTTTAAAAAAAGGTCTGCGCGCAAAGCATGTCGGCGGCAAACATATATTATATTATCTCGGCACACGAAACTACCCGCAATTAAACTTACGATACGGACCAGGTGTAACGAACGGGCATTTGACGCTGCCGAAATCTGCACCAGTCCGCATCGGAAAACAACGAGAAGAAAGGGTGTGGCGGGAGGAGCGTATAAATTGAGCAAAAAGGTAGTGGCGGTACACATAGCACTAACACCGGTACTTCGGTGAAGTTCGAAAAAGGTGACGTTGGTAGTCTACTACAAAGCACACCACCTACCCAAGGCACATATACGAGTTTCAATGGCAGATTCGCGCCAAAATGGTGGAGCCCGCGGCGAGCCTAGCGAGGCAGGCCGGAAGAGGAGTTTTCCTTACCGACTAGCAACCTCCGTGGAAAATAAATGCGTCATCTCTAAAACCTTTATTTTCAGACATCATGAGCAGCCAACAACAGGCTAAAAACTGGCATCGGGTGGTGGACCTGATCGCGCAGATGGGGCTGGTGTCCGGTGACCAGGATGACAATCCGCGGACGGCCAACCAGATCAACCGGATGACAATCCATCACCTGTCACAGGACCTCTCCCGCCGCACCGCAAAGGATGAGACGGAAGACAAGTCGCGCCGGACGAGAACCAGTTGCCAGCAGTTGTATTCTCGCATCGTACCCGTCCCCTACTGACAACTCGTCGCAGTGATATATCGTACGCCACTTATATTTTATTACGACTTTAACTCCACGTTGTGGGCGGTACTCTTTTCGCCCAAAAATGACCTTTCGCTTTTCGCCCAAATATTTTAAAACTACTTTCCCTTTTTGCCCAAGAATATTATATAGCACTTTTCAGCCACATTTTTATAATACACACTTTGGGAAACACTATATCTACATCATATATCTACAATGGGCCGCTCAAAATTTTAATCTTATCTTTATAATATTTGGAAACTATATAAGTATATAATAGTATATATATAAAGTTGATTTTGAATTAGCTATTCATAAAGCTATAGAAAATGTCTGGCCGAATACAACAATAAATGGATGCCGGTTTCACTTAACTCAATCATGGTGGAGAAATATTCAAAAGTGTGGTTTAACTTCTTTCTACAAAGACGAATCTTCAGAAATTGGTAAGTGGATACGGTATATATTTGGTTTAGTATTTTTAAATCCAGACGAAGTGTCAAATTGTTTCGTTGAAGACCTACTATCTGACTGTCCAGTAAATGACAAATTAACAAATTACTGCGACTATTTAACCGATACTTACATATCTCAAGATAGTTTATTTCCACCGATTATTTGGGCATCTAATACGTCGGAATTAATAAGAACAACCAACGCGTGCGAATCTATTCATTATTTTTTTTAACAAAAGTTTTAATCATATTTCTCCACCAATAAGTGCCTGGTTAAGTGTTATAAATGAAATTCAAACCGAGGTCTATATAAAATTAAATAGTGTTCATTTTACAAAGGTGTCCCAAAGCTAAAAAAATTATAGATCGACAGCGAAAAAATGAGGAAAAAATACAGCAATATAAAGCAGGAACAATTAATCGGTATGATTCGATTAAATCAGTGTCATTTAACTATTCTATCTAATACTACAATACTAACAAATAGGTAATAATATTTTGACGATTTATATTTTTGATGAAAACTTATTTACATTATATGAAAATTCTATACATGTGCAATTAACAAACACAATACATTTTTGGAGGGTAATAAAAGCCGCCTCCTCGTGGTACTCTCTGGGTAATGCTAAATAACTTTATAAAACTAATTTACCTAAATAAATAATTTAAATATAACAAATTTATTATTATGTTAGATATAATTTAAAGTAAGTGTTTTCCAAAGTGTGTGTTATAAAAATCTGGCTGAAAAGTGCTATATAATATTCTTGGGCAAAAAGGGAAAGTAGTTTTAAAATATTTGGGCGAAAAGAGACGTAGGCGAAAAGCGAAAGGTCATTTTTGGGCGAACGGGGTCTTGCCCCCACGTTGTAGTATAACTTAAAGTGTTCATTAAACATATTATATAAGCCTCCATGCACGAATTATGACAAGTGTTGTTTTTATTCACCTCATCATCAACACATGTGACCGAACCGTCACGAATCCTAGACTACCGAACCGAAAGCTTGCGTCAGTATTGTAAAACAAGATGAGTATCAGATGACAGTTGGTTGTGACGAAAATATTTTGATTGTACAACATACCTATTTCACCTGATAAAAATATAATTTCGATTTTCATCATAACTTTCAATTGGTTTCCTATTGATTCCTAATATGTTTCATTTAATGATACGTCTGCGTTTACGCTTTTTTCCAAATCCAAACCACCGATAGCTGCTGTTAATATTTCCACTAGGACATAATATTATCATCAGTGGCGTATTTTCAATTTTTTCTAGGGAGAGGGGGGTCCAATAATTCCGACATGATAATATAGGTATACTCTATCCAGAATAAGAACGCACAAGACGGCCACGGGCAAAACCGCGGTTTTGCAATGTAAATCTGGTGCGTTCTTATTCTGGATAGAGTATAGGTATAATGATTTATATTTATAATAGATTTTAAGAATAGAAAATAGTTTATATTTAAATAAGTATTTTAAATTTTGTGGGCTAATTTTTTAGCACAAGTATATTTTATAATTTTAAAGTGCAAAATCACTGGCCAATCTCTGGACAGAAGATAAATATTACGAAGGCCATAGTCATGGTCCTAAATGAACATTGATTGTCGGTCAGTTGACGACGCAAGTTACATAAATGTTTTATCTTATTATTAAAAATAACATAATATATTCCTCACGGCTCACATCAGATCAATGAGCTATTATAATTATTTACTTACATACGCAATAGATATAATATGATATCGTGTTAAAGAGTGATTTTTTTAAGCACGCTCACTCCGTTATTTCGCGTTGAAGTTGTTCTAAAAATATTTTTAGTTTAGACTTTGTGCCGGAATCGTCGTCATGCATTCGGCTGAATTAAGGACCATTTGCTTGATAACTGATGTCCAAAAACATATTTTTTAACTGTAAAACGCAGACAGAAAAATTATAAGTACCAATATCAACCATATTGCCATTCCTGAGTCTGAAAAATGTAAGGAAAATAATGATTTTTCTGAAATACGACTAGACGTGATTAACGTGTGAATATAAAATATTCAGAGCACAATCTACACGAACGATTAAAAACGGGACGCTATTTACAGTGACCCTTATATTTTAGTTACGACTACGTACCTCAATTCGTTGTGACTTAAATGATTTTCTTCTATTAGACGGTTAAGTCCATGTGAATTATAAATAATTAAATCAGTATACATCTGCAGGGACGGTTAGGCCAATTGGTAAATCGGAGGAATCTTCCCGATGGACCGGTCCTTGTGTGGGCCACGTTATAATAATTATGAGATTAAAAGTTTTTTTTTTTTTATAAAATACGCATGCAAATATTGTTACACAGTTTGGAGACAAATGCATACCTGTAAATTAATAAATATTAATGCAATTATTAAGCAACAAGTGTATTGGTAGAAAAAATTTCATATTAAAAGTATAATATTAAATCATAACTTAAATAATAGACAAAAAATAGGTTAGGTAAGTATTTACCTGAATTTGTCGACAAAATCCATTTTGTTTTTTGGTGTAACTCTAAAACGAATAACCAGCAAGCTTGAAATTTTCACTGAATTTTTATAATTAGCATTTTCTACACAATGAAAAATTTTAAAAATATTTTGACTTGTGTTGAGTTGTTTACGGTCATTTTCTGTTTCCAATTGTTTAGTTGTTTTTCTCTATAAATGCCAATAGAATTTTATTTCTTAGGTCAAAAAGCTTGAAAAACTAATACAGCGCTAATACTTTTTTGTTAAAATGGTCGATGAAAATATAAAAAATACACGGTCAGAATTTTTTTTTATAAGCATTTCAAGTTTGAATTTTGACAAAATCACGAAAATGTGCAAATTATTTCAAGTCAGAAATTCATAAACATTTTTCTTTTTAAATCTAAGATTTGAAAATTTTACTTCTGCCTGATTATTTATTTATTTAATTAATTAAACGGTATTACAAATAATGCTGGCTTGATAACGTCACAACATCAATACATTTTAACCGGCTGTACAAAGATTACTAGAATAGCCTGGCGACCAAAACAAACTCAATTTGGTTTTATAGGTCATACCATAAAACAATGAGGTAAAACGTTGATGACCGATTTCATCGTGTATCCATTATCTAGAATATCCGTAGATAATAGACGTCACGACTGTGAAATTTGAGGTGGAGTAAACACCATAAAATGAACAAACTCACTTGTGGTGTGAACTCAAGAAACAGTACTCGTGTAACGTATGCGATAAATCATTCATTCAGAACGGTCATCTGAAAGCACATCAGCGGACTCTCGCGGGAGAGAAGCCATATCCGCGTGACGTGTGTGACAAATGGTTCGGTCGAAACGATCTCCTAACGTTTCTCGGGCGATAGGCGCACAGGGGAAAAGCCTTACCTGTGTGACGTATGCGACAAATCATTCGGTGCCAATATAGCCATCTGACGGTTCACAGACGAACTCACACGGGAGAGAAGCCATATCCGCGTGACGTATGTGGCAAATCATTCATTCAGAGCGGTCATCTGACAGCCCACCAGCGAACTCGCACAAGAGAGAAACCTTACCAGCGTGACGTACGTGAAAAATCTTTTGCCCGGAGCTCCAATCTGACTAAACGCCGTGGAATTCACACGGGACAGAAACCTTACGAAAAATGATACACCCACGGATACGGTTTTTTAATGGTATAGTGACGTACAGGTGTTTTTTTTTCGTGTAAAAGCAATTATAAGCTTCTATTGGTTTTTCAATATCCGTAACGGAAAACCCTTTTGTCCATGATTTGTAATTTGAATCGTCAAACAGTAAAATATACACGCGCCGTGTCTCTGCATTTGGGATACAAAACTGTCAAGTTAAATATTATATTTTAAAACAATGTAGTTGAAAACAACATAATATTTAAATACGAAATGAGTTTCGCTTTTAAGTATTTTGCGAGGAATATTATGGTAAAGAATCGTGTAATATTGAGGTCGATTGCCTGTCAAAATACGTTGGTCGGTTGGTCGAGAGCAGTTGAGTTCTCTTCGGGAAATAGATGCGTTCGCGACCTCTGCTACTACCATGCATGTGTTAAACGGTATACTAACTTAGTTTGTGTATATTTTATAAGATATTATATAGTATACCCTGGTCGTGTATATATTTTTAGGCGTTAGTTATTTCATTTAATTGCCTAGTGTACGTACGATTATTGTACTACGTTATTGAATAGTGTGTCTATGCTTTTATCTGTATAAAAATGTTATATGACATCGTTGTATTCACTCGTGTGAGTGTTTAGATGTATTCTCGAATATTTTTATACAGTAAATGGTAAATAGAATATTAAATAGTTACAATTCGTTTCTCATTTCGATCACTTGAACGAGCGTTCCAATACAATAATTTGCCTACCAAATTCAGCAACCCACGAATTGGTAGATTTCCCATCATGGTTTAGAAGAATATTATTTATAGCCTTTGATAATTTCATATTTTAACGATGTCGAATAATAAATATATCATTAGATAAAAATTTGAAAATAATTAAGTTTAAAGAAAAAAAAGAAATATTTTGAAAACATTGATTATATTATTATGTTATCCCGACCTTAAGACAGCCAATGAGAGCTCATGATTTCCTATGGTTCTCTAGCAATGTATGGTATATGTTTACAATATGACTGAGAACACGGACGGGGCGGACCTTGACAAAATTATATCAACCAGGTTGAGTTCTATGCTCGAAGTCGCTTCGACGTATAAATCTAGGTACCCATAATATAATATTACATGCAAGGCTGGGCATTAACGAGTTGAAAAGTTAAAGTCAAGTTAAAAAGTTAATTTTATTTAAACTTTTTAACTTGACTAGTTACTTTTGTCTTTTCATTGACTTAACTGTTAACTTACTAAATTTCTTTCCTAATTAACGTGAAATTAACGAGTTAATTTTTCATTTTAAGAAGTAAGTTAAGTTAATTTATTTTGTTTTGAATTTTATTATATTTAACTATTTCAGTCTATTTCGTTTTCATGTCAAAAAAAAATGTAGCGTAAATTGTTTAAAGTTAAAAATTAAAATTATTCGAATCCAACTTATATGGAAATACTGTATGAAGTATAAACACTATATCCTAAAATTTAGTTTTGTGTTGGAAAAAATTAAGTACGCTAGCGTATTATAAACAAATTAACTTTTCTTTAACTTAATAAAAAGTTAACAAAAAGTGTGTATTAACTTTTAACTTAACTGAGTTAACCTATATTTAAATTAACTTTTAATTTTTAACTTTTTGTTATTGGTGCATATTAACTTAACTTAACTGAGTTAAAAAAAAATCATTAACTTGCCCAGCCTTGAATTTACATGTTTTAATTTATTCATTTGATACTTTGTATGTTAAGGGATACTTTTGTCCTGAGTTGTATAATATATGATATGATTCGAACACACCAAATACACCAATTTTTTTCACTAAGATTGGGATCGTGACTATTGCAGTAAGCTCTGAATAATGTCCTCATCAAATTGTGATTTTTGAAATTTTTAAATTATACACGTCTTATTGATGAACATATTTTCAAATTTCCAAGGATTTTTTGTACTGCTTAGCAAACTTCTGTTTTTCAAATGATACCCCCCCCCTCTCTTCTTTGATGTAAATAAATTATCAAACAGATAATTTTTCTGAAAATTTTAATTTATCGAAATCAAAATTCCATGAATTGAGTATAGTTTATCAGTTATCTATTAAAATGTTTTTGTTTTAGATAAGTGTCTTTAAAATGGTTTTATAATAGCATAAAATGGATGTAATATCGGATTTGATATTCATAATACATGGACCAATTTGATACATTTTAAATATTGATAGATTCATATTATTGTAAATTATGAAAACATTTTATCAACCAACATTTTACCTTCCATGCCAATTATTGTGGACCCGGTATTGTTGGTGCACAATGTGTGGAAAACAAATGTTTGTGTCAATACACTCTGTAAGAAGTAAAAAAAAGTTCCATCAATTTTAAAATATGGTCATTATATTATTATTTAAGGAAAAATGGGGGTGAACATGCGTGGTGAATCACTCTGAACAGATACATTTTAGATGAATATCAAATTAATTTTGAGATGCACAATGTTTAACAAAACAAGTTAATGGTAATAATGCACCCGACCGAACTCTCGCCAAAATACAAAAGTTCAAACCGAAAAGAAGTCGTAAAAACTTGCTTTAAATTTTCTAACGCAAATACCTGGTGGGAAATATCAAACCTCAATTCATTATGTTCAATACGCAATGTAAAAATAAAACTACAATTAAACTCTGTCCAGATATTTTCACCCCGACCGGAAATGAATTCCATTTCGATTTCCGTTTGCCGATTTGAAAAGAATAATCCGAAAGAAAATTTACAATTTAATTAAATGTTAAATAAATGTCAAACATTATGTTAGCTAACAAATTTAATACGAGTCACCGGTTGTTTATTCTTAAAAAATATATTAGCGTCGCGAGGACAATTATTATTTGTAATCCAACCAACAGCAGGAAGTCTCACCGATGTGGACTGGCAGTCTCTTCCACCCGCCTTACGACAAAACTTTAAAACTTACTCGTACAACCATATGAATATTTAAAGGAGATTAATAATTCAATTTTTAAAATATTAAATTGGCTACCCACATGCAATTTATAAATGACGAGAGATCAAAAACTTTTACTGTTTTCATATCGATCTTAACTACTATACCTAAACAGAAAAATTATAGTATCAGACACTAATGGTTTTTTGACACGGTGGTATTTGTTTTTTTTTCCTTAAACATTAATAAGAAAATTAGTTATTTAACACTCCTTAATACGTACGTAGTTAGGTATGTAGTCGCCCATAAACGAGTGATTTGGAGTTTGTTTAGCGCAGGCACGAATATTATTGTGTGACTTGCGTGTGATGTGGATTTAAAAATAATTTTATTGATCTGAGTTTTAAATATTTCATTTGAAGTTTTTCAACCGGAACATTAAAAAATTTTAAATTTTACTCTCCTTAGAATAGGATTTCAATGAAATTAGGTTAATCATACTATTATAGATGATTAGAAATGATTATTGATTACACACAGGAAATATCGATGACCAAGATTTATGAATTACTATTTTAATGGTTGTAAATTAGGAATATAAATGGTACTGTATTATCGGTTACTGTATATCGCTCATCAATCAGCTGGGTCCCTCAATCAGCTATTAAAAATTCACCGTTTGTTAGTATTTGATGCAATAAGCCAAATTTTGAACATTTCCGTAAGTTTATGATTGTTAACGTTTAAATAAAATAGTACACGATTTTTCTTAAATTTTAATTGTTCGCATGAATCAAATATTGCACGAAATGTTAAATCACCGATGTAGTGGCTTATTGTTGTAGCTATATACTACAACAGGCATGTCAAACTCAAAGTATCAAGTGGGCCAAATATATTGAATAGTTTACTATTTGGGCCGCACATAAAAATTAAACGAAAAAATAAATATTTTGTACAACATTTTCAATTTTATTCTTTATGTTTACGAATACAGAAATTACAACTAAATTAAAAAAAGGTGGATAAGTGGATGTCCCTCTGCTGTACAGTAGGTTACAAGTGGGTCACTGTAATGGATGGTGTTAAATTTGAATTCAATGATATAATATCATTGTATAAGAAAAACGATTCTGAGCGAAAACGGTCAGTCAGCCTATGATTTTACCAAGTATATTTGATGATATTATTGTGAATAAAGTAATTTATATATAACCTATTTACGTGGAGCCTTGTTTTAAATTTTCAATCCTTAACCATAAAAGTTAAAAATTCATAAATTTTTAACCACAAAATAATTAATAAATTATAAATTTGATAAATGTTGTCAACATTTGAACTTTAAATGCTTATAAAAAAAAATTGTGCCTATGTATTTTTAATATTTTTCAACTGCTATTAGAACAATATATCAGGAGCCTCATATTAAATTTTCACGCTTTTTTATCCAACAAATAAAAATTTATTGATATTTATAGAAAAAAAAACTAAAAAAATTTAAAACTGACAATGTCCGTAAACAGCTCAAAAAGAGTCAAAATATTTTCAACATTTTATGGTGTATAGAATATGCTGATATAAACATTCAGTGAAAATTTCATGTCACTACGGTCATTTGTTTTAAAGTTACACCAAAAACCAAAATCGATTTTCTCGAAAACAGAATTTGCGTAAAAATTCCCGTTTTTCCTTAATTTTTCTTTTGTTTTTCACGTTGCTTGTGAAAACTACTGAGAAATTTTTACTTTTGACTCCCCAAAGTACCAACTAGATTCACTTTCCTATCAGAAAAGTTACTATTGAAGAAAATCCAAGCACTTTTACTGTCCTAAAAGGTGATGACAGACACAAAAATAAAAAAAAAAACACACATCATTATAAAATCAATACATTCATCGCTTCGCTCAGAATCTAAAATGAAAAAAAAAATGAACATTAACATTTAAATAAAATATAAATCATATTAATTATTTATGAAAATAGGTGATGTATAAATTACAAAAAAAACCATAATAATAATTGTTTTTAGACGATATTTGACATCTCTTTTCTCCCGCCAAATTTTCGATTTCGGGAGAAATATTATTTTACGAAGCGACTTTTAATACTGCATCGAGATGTGTGTCGGTTAATCTGGATCTAACGGGTGATTTATTACTGTTCATTATTGAAAAAAGTAGCTCACATTGATAATTACTACTGAACATAGAAATAATTTTACTAGCAAATCTACGAGTTTCTACATATCGTATTTGTCTAATATTATAAAAATCAGGAACGCCAACCTCATTAAATTTGAATCATTTTGAATCTCGATCAGTAAACATTATCTGTTGTTTTTATACCCTAATATAAACTCTTTCAGTTTTTCTTGCCTCGATAACCCTTCATACTGAATCTAAGATAGCCGTGACACGACATTAATATAATCGTTGACTCCAAAAACCGCACACTTTTAATAAAATACAGGACAGAACCGCACACTTTTGGTAGGTTAAAACCGCACACATTTAATAGGTTAAAACCGCACAATTTTAAAAATTGTCGTATCCAAAAACCGCACAGTTATGATTTTGACCCCAAAAAGGTCGATAAACAAAAAACGCATATGTATATGTATAAGTAATTATTTGTTCTCATTACTCTCACAGTTCATCGAAAAAAATGTCAACTTAAAAATGTATATATTCAATAATTTAAAATTAAATAATTTAAAAAAAATGTAAAACGGAAAATGTATATAGGTATATTCAAAAATTTTAAATATTAATTTAAAAAATAATTAAAACTTTCAAATTTTGATTGGCTGAAACCGACTGCCGACGTTTTTTAAACACTTTATACGATGTCCGTCACGTAAAAATTCCTCCCAAAATTGAAACAATAGTACAAATAGTACATATCATAATATAATCTTATATTTTCACTATTTTCACTAAAAATAGTGTGCGGTTTTAATCCACTATAAATGTACGGTAATTTATTATACAATGACCGATAAGCTGTGCGGTTTTTGGCTATCGACGTTTTTAGGGCTAAAATCAAAAGTGTGCGGTTTTTGGATGCAACCAATATAATATATTTTATTTTTTTTTTGTCGATTAATATTGGTAGCCGCGGGCCACAAAAATATGACCCATGGGCCGCGTGTTTGACATGCCTGTACTACAATATACTATTGTGCGGTCTGAATTCAAATATGGCTTGTCGATACAAACGTGAAGCTCTGCGAAATATTTCAATCATAGTTTCACTATGATTATAGGTCTCTTTTTCAAACAGTATGCGACAATACCATCAGCGACAGTGTAGTATTGCGCATATATAAACGCAATAATTATTCTTCGTGAAACTTGTATACCGATCGTGGTCGATGCAGAAAGTTCAACCGAATATGGTTCAGAGATATAACTCTGGTATAGTTATTATATGTGTGGCTCGGATTTAGAAGTTCTCGAAGAGAACGTATACCTACGCGCAGTGTTCGGATTAGACAAGTATTTTTTTATCTGGATAAAGATAAAGATAATGCAACTCAAATATATATGTATAGATATAAAAATATCTGAGCGGAGCGATGAATGTATTGGTTTTACAATGTCGTGTGTCTTTTTTTATTTTTGTGTCTGTGCACACGATAAGTAGTCGAAAAAATCCTTCGATTTTCAACTTCGGTATCTTGTTCGATGGGAAAGTGAATATTGTTAGGGCATTGGTCAAAATTTAAAATTCCCAATAGTTTTCAAAAGCGCCAGGAAAAACAACATAAAAATTAAGGAAAAACAAGAATTTTTACGCAAAATAGGTTTTCCACAAAATCGATTTTGGTTTTCAGCGTAACTCTAAAACAAATGAACGTATATACGTCATGCAATTTTCACTGGTCGTTTATAATATTTGCATTTCCTATACACGATAAAATTTTCAAAATACTTTGATTTGTTTTGAACTGTTTAGGAACGTTTTATTTGTTGGGTAATAAAGCGTGAAAGTTTAATGCGACGTTCCTGATATATTGTTACAATAGCAGTTGAAAAATAATAAAAATACATAGGCACAGTTTTTTTTTACAAGCATTTAAATTTCAAATTTTGACAAAATTTATCATATTTAAAATGTAGCGATTATTTTGTAGTTAAAAATTTATAAAATGTTCAACTTTTATAGCTAAGTATTTAAAATTTCAAACAAGGTTCTACGTAAATAGGTTATATATAAATTACTTTATTCACAATAATATCATCAAATATACTTGGTAATATCATAGGCTGACTTATCATTTTCGCTCAGAATCGTTTTTCTCATACAATGGTGTTATATCATTGATATCAAATTAAACTCCATCCATTACAGTGACCTATTTGTAACCTACTGTACAGCAGAGCGACATCCACTTACCCACCTTTTTTTATTTGTGTCTGTGTACACGATAATCAGTCGATTTTCAACATCAGTATCTCGTTCGATGGGAAAGTGAATCTAGTTGCATTGGGGAGGTCAAAATTTGAACAGTAATTTTTAAAAGCTCCGATAAAATTTTTCGGAAAGTCGAGCTTAGACAAAATCGGTTTTGGTTTTTTTCGGTGTAATTCGAAAACGAATAACTGTAGACGCATGAACATTTAAGTGAATGTTTATATTTTCAGTTTTTTTACACCATAATTGAATTTTGCAGTTATTTTATCCAACTTTTTCACGCACAGCTCCTCGAATGACAGTAGTGTTGTAGTTGAAGTTCTACACACGCCGTACGACAAACTTATGATATACACATTGCATTACAACGGCTTTACGACCTGTCTGTGGGATACACTTAAAAAATTGAGATCCAGAGCTTCTTCATATTTCGTACCTAAGCAAACCAAAGTCGACAAACGTTTTACGTTTTCGTCGATTTTTAATTTCGCATCTGACTTTTTCAAACCCGATCGTTTTACGTCTCTAATCCCACACACCATAATAATATTTCCTAACTATGGTAAAAATATTTTCAAAAAAATAATATACCTAGTTGTCAAAATTTTTCAAAAAGTTGCGTAAATAGGTAATTAGGAAATATTTTAGTTGTACTCTTTGGCCAAGAAGTTCGTATATTTAAAATATTTTATAAAAATCATTTATAAAACATTTTAATCATACATTTTCAAAAAAAAAAAAAAAATGTTTATGGAAAGTTTATAAAAATATTGAGTTAATTTTTTTTATCCAATCACAAAGTACAATATTTTGTTATAATGAAAAGAAAATATTCATAAAATATTAATTGTTCCAGTACTTTAAAATATTCACAAAATAATATTATTATAATTTCCCAAATGCTGTGTAGGACGCGTTTAATGATCATTTATTTTATTACGTATTTCGCACACGGTTATATCATACTATAATATTATACTATTTAGTACTCGAACTCATCAAATTTCCGTTTTTGATTTTTAAATACCAGACTAGTATTATTGCGAAATAAAGTATTGATTTCCCTCGAAAACATCCAAAAGACAAAAGTAACGATATTATTCAGTATTGATTCGTAAGAAACTTAAAAAGAACAGCGAAACCTCTGCGGGGTAAAAAAAGTGTTCCGACAATAAACTATTAAAAGCAAAAATATTATTATTGAAAGCGATCAGACAATTGTTATGACCATTTTACTTAGCATTGTTTAAGTATTTTCAGCGACGGAAAGTTGTGGGAAATGTTTTATTTTCCTCGAGTTAGCCATCCCGATCTACGACGGCGAACAAACGGCAGCGCATATAATGAAAGTTTTAAAAAATATTTTACTGTCAAAGTGACTGTGCCACCACTGATCGATCGGGTCCAGACCAATCGCCTTGTCATAACTTAACAATAATACCACGAATGCGTAGTTTTTTTTTTTAAATTTTTCATTAGTGTAAGTACAATTTTTTTCGCTCCCCGCGTTTGATGAATACGTCTCTCATTGCTCCGCCAGTGTTACGTGAGATTTCGTATCGGGTCTTTTTCTTGTCGGGTCCGGGGGGGGAGGGGGGAGGGGGGGGGAGGAATACAATTTTATTTGAGGCACGTGCAGCCCGGGCACTGCGGGTCCACTCGCATATTATTATAGCTTAAGACTTAACTGAGTACACCACTAAGCAAATCTTTCTTAAGGGTCCCGGTGCCAGTTTTTCGAATTTTATAGAAGTCTATACAATTTGAAAATTAAATTTTATATTATAGTAGCCACCTCAACTATAAGACTTTTCCACTACTACTACCCAATACCTATTTAGGGGGGTCGATAGGGTGTATTGTATAGAAAAAAATGACTTTACGGGAATAACTCTCAAACTTTGTAGAACTGTCGGATTTTAATGACATTTTTTTTTGTCTGAAAGAAAAAGACTTCCTGCAGCCCGAATCGATCTCCGATTTTGTATTTTATTTCAAATAATTGTAATGAAAAAATTGTAAAAATTGCTTTTTATCTTGTATTTTTTTTTTTAGACATACTATAAAGTTTGAGAACAAAATATTGAAAAACAGAGATCGACGCGGACTGTATAGGTAATATTTCCCTCTAGCAATTAAAAAAAAAAAAAAATATTAAATTTGGCCGATTTTACAAGGCCGTATCGTTATTCCCGCAAAGTGTATTGTTGAGGACAAAACGGCATCGGCACCGGGCGCCTTAAAATTAAAATTACATTATTTGCAGCGGATGATGGGGGGGGGGGGGGGGTGTGGGGGGGTCTGACAGTACTATAGACTATTGTGCCTCATGTAAGTTAATGAAGTCCGCCACACCGCTGATATAATAATAAATATAGTCGCTACATTTCCCCCGTCGCTTTCACAAGATAGTCTGCCTTTTCAACACCGCCGCGATGCACAGACGGCGGCCGTCCAATTTTCGGTCGATTAAGACATGATGATACATCGCCGCGGAGACACTGCTTGTTCTATCTCCCGGCAAGTGATTTCGTGTCCACCAAAACCACGCCCGCCGCGTCTATGATGTCACAGTAATATTACATTGTCACGCTGTCGGTTCAAGTTGCGATGGTAATATTTACGACTGCGCCGCGGTTGAATCAAGTTAACACTAACAATATTATCTTACTCGTAACAATACTACACTTAACCTCCCCACCACCATCTACCCCCTCCCCACCCCCCAAAAAAACCACACACACACACACAATGCGCGACGACGCGACGTGAGGGTGTGATGTTATATTATTATTATTATCGCGACCAACACTCGTCGCGCGTATAACGCAGTGAGATGCGAAAATAATAATCGTCCCCTAACGCCCACCGAGGAATGCGCCACTCGAGATACCCGTCGGGCGGCTGTGACCACACGCGGCTCGCCTGTATATCATAAAACGTATCGTTGTATATTGTAAAAGTGGTAATAACCGTATTATTATGTAGGTACTTCGGCGCGCGCGTGAGTCGTCTAGATTATAAATTTTATGGCGGTACGTCCGAATAATCGCACGACCGTACCATATTGCACTCGAACCGACTTTCAAATTCTGCGCCCCCTTCCCCCCCCCTCTACAGCAAAACCCCTCGGCGTTCTACCCTTTCGTTCATACACGTACCTATATATACGCGATATATATTTATGTGCAATATTGTGGTAATCAACCGCATCAACCACGGGCAATAAATGTGTGCGTACCCGATAATAAATAGTCACCCGGGTCGAGGGGGGGGGGGCAGTAAGACGGGTAGAGGGGAGCTCTGCCCGTCTTACTACCGCGACTGACCTCGTCATACGCCACGACCGCGTCGAGAAATAAATGATAATAATATGATCGTTTTTGTTTGACCGTATTATATTATAATGAACCTAATGTTTATTTACAAAATCTCACACGGCGCAATAAAAGACAGGTTTCTGTTCGGCCAAATTAATATAATATCAGCTTCCACATTTCTAGAAGCATTTCACATTTCTAGTCACAAGACACTGTACGGTTTCCCATATTAACAGAGCACTGTCTATATAGTATCCTGTGGTAACATACAAAACCAATTTGATATGTTTCATTCGTCTCGAAAGGCGTTACAATCATTGATATATATTTCCTTCTAACTATTTTAGATTCTGAGCGGAGCGAGGAAACTAGTGGTTTTAAAATGGTGTTTATTTTAATTTTTGATTTTTTTATCCCGTATACAAAACGTCTACCGGAATGAGTGCATCGATTTCAACATAACAATATAGTGTCTTATCTTTTAGCAAATTTTATCAATATGGTACTTTAAACGGGTCATTTATCGATTTTCTCAATAGTTATGCACGTGCTAAAAGTTACCAAAAGGTTGCTAATTATCGGCACTAGTTTGGAGTCTCTATGTGAAAGTCGGGGGGCTAACTTCACGCACGTATTTATTGCCACGGGAAAAACCACCGACAAATTACGAAAATTAGCTAAAAACGGGATTTTAATTTCCAACGTTTTGTCTATCACCATAGAAACGAATAAAAATAAAAATAACGATTTTAGTTATTTTGTTGTAATTTACTTATTCACGGGGCTTAAAACCGGTAAAAAACCGTAAATTTGAGAACCGAAAACCGATAACCGCTTTTAGTTTTGGAATGCTGGAAGCGGTTATTGGTTATCGGTAATCAAGGTAAATATCTAAGTATTAACATCAAAGCGGTTACCTCGTATTTTCAATCCCGGTTTTATAACCAAAACCTATTCCCGACCAAAAAAATTAACGGTTTTTTCGTGGAATTTAATGCTTGAATTATGCCATGAATCATGATTACATTATAGTTGGATTTAATTTTCCAGCTATTTTTAAATTTTTTTCCCCGATTGATTGCCGTCGAGTATTGCTTATCTGTTGTGAATATCACACACATATATATAGGTATAAGTGTTTAACTATATAATATTATTATAAATACCGTCAAAAACGTCGTCGTTCATGATTATTTTTTTATTGATCTATGTTTCTTAGAAATATACACAGTGCCACAACTTACTATAGATAGGGGACCTTCAAAGTTTAATTTTAAGCAATTTGTTTCAACATTTTTAAGTTTTTATCACATTATACTTTTATGTATTGCATACATTTATAAACAGTTAAGTATTAAATTATGACTCCCAGAGCCCTCCTGGTTCTGCATTTGCTATTTGCAGTGTTTGCTCCAAGGGTCGGTCCGAAGGCTAGCGTAGAATGCTCGACCTGCAGACCTAGGTTTTGGGGTACTGTAATATATATACAATACAACCAAAAAGTTCCGTGTCAATGTATCACTCTTAGTGTCATCTTGGAAAGTTATTATATTTAATTTTGGTTTTTTACAGTTATAAATAAGAACATTATAACAATAACATTTTTTTATGCAATTTATTTTTTTGATTTAATGGAGATCGCCATCATCTAGATCGTTTGTTTTAAACTTTAAAGTAGTTTGAAAAAATAAATAATAAATATTTAAATTGAGGGAAATCGACCAAATTAAAGTATATTAAGTTTTTGATTTTGTAATAATAATAGTTATGTTATCAACCCATGAATGGTCTGAATAAACTGTTTTAAAAATATGATTAAAAAATTGAAAAAAAATATTTTTAAAAACCGGTTTTAACCGGTAATCGATTACCGAAAAACCTTATCAACGGTTTTCAAACGATTAACGGTTATCATAGTGTTTGAAATATCTTTAAACAAACGGTTACCGGTTACCAAAATATCAAAATTAAACGATAACCGATCACCGGTTTTCAAAAATGTTACCGACTTTATTGATAACGGTTTTAAGCCCTGCTTATTTATAATATTAATTCAACTTATTACAGGCAAATAATATAATAAATAATATAAATAATATAATTTATAACAAATAATAACAATAAAAAATATACAGACTGACAAACCGTCTCCGCTCAGAATCTTTTTTCGTATACAATGATATTATATCATTGAATTAAAAATTGATACAAGCCATTATACAGTGACACACTTGTCTTGTAACCTACCGTTCAGCAGAGCGACATCCACTTACCCACATTTTAGATTCTGAGCGGAGCGAGAAAGCTAGTGGTTTTACAATGGTGATTATTATTTTTTATTATCCTGTATACCGAATTTCTACGAAAAGGAGTACTTCGATTTCACCATATAATATGTACCTTAACTTTTAGAAAATTGGTTCAAAATGGTACTTTAAAAGAGGTCATTTTTCGATTTTCTCAATAGTTATTTTATGCCACGGGAAAAATCACCGACAAATTACGAAAAACCGCTAAAAATGGAATTTTAATTTCTAGCACTTTGTTTATCACCGTAGCAACGAATAAAACATTATAATATTATAATATTAATTTAACTTAAAGGCTATAATAAATAATACAAATTTAAAAATCCAGACTGATAAAACCATCTCCACTCAGAATCGTTTTTCTTATACAATGATATTATATCATTGAATTCAAGTTTAATACAATCCATTATACATCGACTCACTTGTAACCTACTGTACAGCAGAGCGACATCCTCTTACCCGCTTTTTTTCTATTCAGTATGGTTTATACCAACTGATAAAATCAGTGTTCTAACATATTAACTTAATACTGTTGTATTTAATGCAATGATGATTTATATAAGTATGTTTTTTTTGTCAGACTAATGTAAGTATTACTCGGTTCTGATCGTCTCGGACGTGTATTTCAAAAAAAAAAAAAAATAAATATAAACTTGTCCGTGAAACCTCTTTACGTTTTGACGTACCGTCAATGTTGGACGCTCTGCTCTCGCCTATTCGATTATTTCGTTGGTACCCTCGTTGACAATGAAACTCAATGGACTCGAATGACATGTGATAATTTTTCGAAATTTCGAATTACTCACCGCTTTAATCTGTTTATCATTTCAAAGTTTGATGTCCGATCGCGTTATTAAATTTATACATTTTTTACAAATATAATGTATTTATTGTACCTAATAATATTAACCACTGTAATAAAAAATTATATTTTGTCTTTCATTATAATATGTTATATTTTAATTGTTATTAGGCACCTATAAAATCAATATTGACGTACCGTAGGACGCTACGAGTAGTGTAAGCACCAAGTGAAATAACAATCTAAAATAGAATATTGTCTGTGGTTAAATTGTTATACTAAAATTGTATCGTATACTCACTATCAAAAAGTGTAAAGAATAATCGATTTGAATTTTGTTTAAAATTACAATTTATATTTGTTTGCCATATTTGATGGTGCAAATAAGTTAATTTTATTTTGTTGCAAATCAAAAACACATTACAAACCGAAGGCACCGGTGCAATAATCAGGTTTGTCCAAATTTTTCAAAAAACGGGTTTTTATACAGAAATGTTCAAAAAAATTCTCTATTGATCGGTGAAATAACCAGATCATTCCGATCAATACTTTGGAAAATAAATTACAAAAACTAAAAAGTTCGTTATGGTTTGGTGCAATAACGAAGTACGTCTGGACGTACTTGCGCATTTTCATAGGTATATAAACTTTTTTTTTTTCTTTCGGTGCAAGAACCAGTTACGTCCGGACGTAACTTGTTCTTGCACCAAACGAATAAATAGAAGTTTAATTATTTTATTCGGTGCAATAACAAGGTTTTACATGTTAAATAATAATATATTTATATATTATGTTAATATGTAAGTTGTAAGTTGTAATGTAAGTTTAGTTTAAAATATTAATTTGCATAAACAATACATTTTTTTTAAATAATTGTATAGTATGTGCATCCATGGGGAGAGGCAAAGACGGGGCACTTGTCCCACCAAGAAAAAATATAAAATAAACTTATAGTTCAACAAATATTACAATAAATATTATTATTTAGCTTACAGTAAAGGAAATTCCCTCCCCCCCCCTAAAATTTTACATATGGGCGCCCACGTGTGCATCATATTAATATTATAATACTATTATTTGTTTGTCAGTTATGTTAAATTTGTTTTTCCTAAATTTGGTGCAATAACCATTTATGATTTGGACGTAATTTGTTATTGCGCCCACTAAAAGTTAACATATTAGTAAGTTTTTATAATTATCGTAATATTGGCATGAATATTGAAGCATTTAAAATGTTATCCATCATATTCAATTTATCGAATTCCCAATAATATTATAACACTTAAACCTTTTCTGATAAATGTCAATAGCAAAAATTAGAGGTTTTTATTGTCTCCTGAAAAATTTGACAATGTGGACATACCTGGTTACTGCACCGGTGTCTTCATACTACTAACTACTAATATATTTTCGGGCCCCTGTCAGTGGCGAAGGAATGCTGTGGTCGAAAGCCAATTGCTACGCCTAGGATACCTCTACATTTTAACCGTACGCCGCTCCAGTATGGCCCATACCGCCATATCAGTAGGTGCTCTTAGGGTGATCAGGACAGGACAGTATCAGACGATGCTGTTCTTATGTTCCTACAGTAACGCGCGAAAAAATTTTAAATTATATTGAGAAATGTCACAATAACGCAGCGGCAGACAAGGTGGAGTTCTGCACCGAAAGCACAGTGGACCCGTCGTCGCCTCGTTGGGATATGGTTTGAACGGACTCTCCCCAGGACACCACTCACCTACAACACGACACAAGTCATGACGGGGCATGGATGCTTCAGTTCTACTTACATCGAACGGGCAAGCCTCCGATCCCCAAGTGCACGCACTGTATTTGCATATCTGTGGCTCTACTGAACACACCGTGGTTTCATTGCCCTGGATGAGACGCGGTGAGGTTGGAAATCCGTACTCGCCTGGGTCGCTCTATCCATACGACTGACACGCCTCAGCTACTTTGTGGGCCGGCCCTGGACCTCCCGCAACTGACGAGTCGGAAAAAGCAACGGCTCTGAAATGAAGAATCGTACAGATTAACTGCAGTCCGATGCCTTCGAAACAGGACGAAGAGCGAACGAGACAGCGCCATCTGAGGTGTCACAGACCACGACTCTGAACCGTATCCCAGCTATGGCACCAAGGAAGGGACAGGCAATCGCGGCAGTCATGATGACATGATTGTTAATTATTTTATATTTGGCGATGAACTTGAATTTTTTTTTTGTTCAATAAACGATGTTGCAAGAGGATAAGTAGGTATTGTGCAAACGGTTCGCCCCCATGCAGCGATACCACAAGGAAAGTAAATGTATTTATATTTTCTGTAGATTTTGTTGCGAATCGACTACAACCATATTTTTATTATATATAGGTAAATTACAAGGAATTAGGGGTTTTGCCAGTAAGACAATTATATAAAAAAATAGCAATTATGTTCATTATTAAACAACTTGATAGGTAACTTGATATAAGAGAAATTAGGAAATATGATTGTCCAGTTAAATATACCTATAAATCTTTTGGTCAAACATTTGTAGATTATCTAGGCCCGACTTATTACAATTCTATGCCTCTGGACTTTAAAAGAAATATTATCACAAGTAAAAAAAATTAATAATAAAGGATTTTTATATAAATATATTATATTTTTATAATTGAATAATAATGTGTATTCATTTTATTCTTTATTGTAAATTATTGCTAAATTGTATGTTATTTATATATTATATAACAGTATATTTTGGTTGCTATAATGCTGTATCAACTAAACGTATTACTAATTTATTTATGTTTTGAACTTTACTTCACTTTGTCTTTTCTTCTCTATTATTATATTATATTTTTTAAAGTTATCATATTCATAAGTAAATGTACGAAATATTATGAGAAATCACCTAATTATTTTATTATTTATTTTATTTTATTGGTGAATGTAATAACTCCATACCTCCATCACAAGCTATTAGCTTACAGGAGGTAGGTAAAATCAAAACTGTACCTATTTGTTAAAAATGTTTAATTTGTAACCATTTATTTTGATTTTTATAAAAAAATTTTAAAAAAATAGGTACCTACCCTTATGGATAGATGCCAATAATATAGGTATTGTATTTATTACTCCATAGCGCTCAAAGGTCGACATTTTATTAATATTTCATTTACAAAAACCCATTAAGTATTTTTACGATCGGTGATTTTGAAACGTGTAAAAATGTTAATGCCATTAGATGTACGTGAGATGGACTTGAGCGACATTTTGAATATTAAATACCAAGTATGATTTATATAATTTTGGGTTTCGTTTTCCGAGTTATAATATAAATATTATTTTTAAATGTGTACTTGACTGTTTAATTTGAAAAAAAAAAAAAAAAAACATTAAACGACAGCGTACGTTAAATTGAACGGTTAAAACGGTCTTCATACTCTTCGAAGATAAAATGTAACATTCGTTTTATAATTTGTATTACAGCAACCTTATACCTTATATTTGGACTGTTACAGTTTATTTCGTTATTCGTTTATTAGCTAATTGAGTTAATTAACAGGACAACTAAATTGTAATTACTGTGAACCTAATGAAAGACATTTAACCGGTAGTTGATACTTAATACTGTAAGGTCTCGGCGTAGAATAGTAATTAATAAATTACAATTTCGCTAATGAATATTACCAACATAATAAAACGACTGAGTGATACAATGAATATAATATCATAATAAGCTTATTATACCCTTAGAAGTAAAAACCGATTTTCTGTTGGCATAATATAATAATTAGAGCCCGGAACTTGATGCATTTGCATCTTCTTTTCTAAGGCTCGGCTTTAAAGAAATTTGATTCATGGAATATAGAATTTAATGGCACAATTTTTGTTTTGCATTTTTAGGGAATTCATTGCTTTACGGTAATTTTTTAGTATTTTATTCATTTTTGTACTTTTTTTTTTTACATTTATTTGCATTTTTCTTGTCGAAAGTTACACTTTTTCGTAACACATTCGGTTTCCATTAGCTTGTCGATTATCGACGTTCATTATTTTTATCGTTTGTTGTCGGCTGTCGCAATCTACGATTATTTAATTAACTGTAGGCCGAAACTATTTTAGGCCCGGTCAATTAGAAAAAATTTCCAAAAAGTCAATCAAATGATTTTAAACTTCAAAAAATATTTTTGAAAATATATTTTCCTTCGAGAGTAAACATTTTTAAAGACGATTAATTTATGACCCATGAATTGTAAATAAAGACATTTTTGTAAAATTTAAATTTTTAAAAATGTCAGGTCATTATAAAGTAATTTTTGGTATTTCTGTGGTAATTGTTTAAGTCATTAAAAAATTTTTTTTGTGTGAATTTTTTAAAGATTTTTAGGTCATCAAGTTCCGGGTCCTAATAATAATAATATCATGTTGATACGAAAAAAATCTGTAAATTCGTTACGTTACGTTATACGTCATACTCTGATTATAATATTAAACAAATTAATGTTCTACAATATTAAAATTTCAAATGTTACAAATAATATCGTGTACATTTGAGCGAACGGGTTTCCAAAAAATTGATTAAATTTAAAATGTTAACCTTAAAAGATCATAGAATACACAAACAATATTTATTGCATTTTTATATTTGCTTGACGTTGACTTTATCAATTTAATAATAATGTGTGATTTTCCAAAAAACCATCTGACACGTGTAATTTAAATTGTAAACCAAGATAAGAGAAATGGTTGTCTCGTTCAAAATAAGTATTATATTTCAATGATATTATCCAATCGAATATGACTTTCGAAAAAAAAATGTTAAAAGTTTGCTGATTCTATATTTTAATAGCATTATTGTTATATATCAAATTAATTCATACCTTATTTAAACATATCAAGAGTATAGGAGGCACTCGTTATTCAAAATTATTTTGTAATACAAATAATATACAATATTATTGAACGAGTAAACAGTGTGAAACGGAAAAATACCAGACACAACAAAAAAAAAAAAAAAATCGTTACTAATTAAACGTGTGGCAAAATGATGAAAATTGTATGGCTTTATAAATAATTTAAGAACTTTATTTACGTCAGTCTGTTCCCGAAAATAATATTTTGAACAAAGTTATTACGTTTCGTGTTAATTTACTCTAAAAAAAATACCTATTTATATTTAAAAAAATTGTAAACGATAAACTAATCGTCTGAAATAAACTTTTTTACCATCAGAAATCGTCTAAAAGATTAGATTCGCAAATTGGCCGTTCCGAACAAAAAAAAAAAAAATCGTATGAAATGGTAAATTTCGCTTTTAATATTAAAGAGAAAAATTTCTCACCGTTTTCGTAGCGCATGCGACAGTGAAATAATAAGAACAAAAGTCGTTTAATCCGTCAAGTCTTGCCGTCGTACACTCTGCATAATATTGTCAACATACATTACCCAGAATCCAGGGCAGGTACGTTTCGTGTGCCGTCTGAAATTGGATAGTGTCGCTGCGACATGACTCGGGACATAATAATATTTACTTAATAATATTATGCAACTTACATCGCCCGATCCTCGATATTATAAGTTTATAACCCGTCGCAGGTCGGCATTACGTCCCTCTGGCCCGCCTTGTACCGGGTACGGAGTTATTATTAGCATTGTAAACACATTAATAAACATTTATTGTGTTACACGCAGATTATGATATGCACAAATTACGTGATAATATATAGTGTACATAATATACACACAAGAAGGTTGTAGACATTAAAAAATATTATCCATTTCGACGGTATCTCATAAACGTCCGACCGTCTACGTTTTTTCTCGTGACTTTAACAATGTCGTCATTGCTAATCCTTTGCTGGCAAACGGCTTTTGCGAGATTTAATGATTAAATTAAAAAGAAAAAAAAAACCTACTATACACCGACAAAACGTTATATTATTATGATACCGATATCGTGAGCGGCGAATATTTCGTCGATCATAATAATATTTTGTTATATTAGACTTTATTTGATGTATTTTGTGAGAGACACTGGAAATATTTTATTAGCGATGTAGCCATTTCGTCTTTGTAAATTGATATTTCCCTCTGATACAGTTAAATAAAAGTTAATTAAAATGACGCGATGTTCTATTGAAATTTTTGAACTCGATAAGAAAGCTCCCATACATAGGTAAATTTTAATAACGGTACAATATAAATCGATATGAAAATAATAAACAGGGCAGCCCGACATAATATGTTAAATAACTTTTGTTCTAATCAATGTTTTTAAATTTTTTTTTTTGTATATATTTAATTTATCGACTCGTATGCTATACGTATAATATTACATTTTAGATTCTGAGTGGAACGATGAATGTATTGATTTTACGATGATGTGTGTTTTTTTGTTTTTGTGGCTGTCATCGACTTTTGGGACAGTAAAAGTGCTTAGATTTTCTTCAACAGTATATTTTCTGATTGAAAAGTGAATCTAGTTGGAATTTTTTTAATTTTTTTGGGGGGGGGGTCAAAAGTAAAATTTTTACAGTAGTTTTCAAAAGCGCCGTGAAAAACAAAATAAAAATTAAGGACAAACGAGAATTTTTACGCAAAATCAATTTATTGCTAAATCAATTTTGGTTATTGGCGTAACTCTAAAACGAATGACCGCAGACACATGCAATTCTTACTGAATATTTATATTATTAGCATTAATTTCTATAAACCTTTTTAAAAATAGTTTGACTTATTTTGAGTTGTTTAGGGGCATTTTCAGTTTCCATTTTTTTTAGTTTTGTATTCTATATATATCAATAAAATTTTATTTGTTGGGTACAAAACTTGAAAATTTAATAGAAGGCTCCATATATTATATTGTTTCAAAGACCGATGAAAAATATTAAATATCCTTAGTCACAGTTTTTTTTATAAACATTTAAAGTCCAAATATTGATATAATGACAAAATGTTGGCATTTTCTATAAACCATACCTTTTTTAAAATATTTTGAGTTGTTTAGGGGTATTTTCAGTTTCCAATTTTTTTAGTTTTTTATTCTATATATATCAATACAATTTTATTTGTTGGGTACAAAACTTGAAAATTCAAGAGAAGGCTCCATATATATTGTTACAATAGCAATTGGAAAATATGAAAAATACATAAGCACAGTTTTTTTTTTAAAAGCATTTAAAGTTCGAATTTCGATAAAATTTATCAATTTTAGTAATTATCTTGTAGTTAAAAATGTATAAAATGTTCTATTTTTGTAGCTAAGGACTGGATATAAACTAAACGACTTGAATAAACGTTTTCGACATCAAAACAATACCAAATTCACAATTTGACTATATTCAATTTTCAAAAAAAAAAAAAAAAATGATATCAGATTAAAAAATGTTTATTTTCAATATTAAAAAATATAAACAAAAATGACGTGTAATTAACGTGTAACGCAAGCGTCTGTAAATGTTATGAAAAGAAAAAATAAAAATAAAAAATCATGAATAGAACAAAAAATATTTTATTTGTCAGGTGCTGATATTATGGTAGTGTAGTATAATAGGTTGTAGATAAACCTGCGAGTTTTACTTGTATTACACGTAAAAAAAAACTTTTACGTTTTCAAATTATAATAAATTAATTTGCATTAAAAATTATTATTTTTAAATTTAATACCCCGCCGAGTAATTATTAACGTCCTGTAAGTCACAGCCTCATTAGTGATATAATATGATATTATGCGACACTGTTGTTATTTAGGTTAGGTATACACTCGACTGCAATATTCGCATACATTAATTGTGTGTCGTTTGGTTTAATTAATACTTGAAGTCCGCACGATATATTTTAATAATTGTAGTCCGAGGTACCTACCATGTATATGGTATATGTAAGTAGCTATTATAATGATACGCGTACGGTGTGTAATATACTTTCATCTCGTTCTTGGAAAGCTCGACGGCCGAACTGCCGAATACAACGTTATAAGTTCGTGGGTCTAGAACGAAAAGGTTCTAAACCATGTTTTTTTTCAAAAGTCGATTTTCAACCAAAATGGTTTTAGAATGCAAAGGCGCGCATCTTCTGAGCTAACATTTATGATTATATTATACGATAATTATTGACGATTTTTTAAAAGTATAAATAATAGCTCTAAATCTCCAAAAATTGAATTATAAACACAATTTAATCAAATCGAAAACGCTCGGTTAATGGAACCAAAATATTATTAACAATAGGTACGTTAGTATATTATGAAAAGGTTCTAATTAAATCAATCACTACCAATTATAGTGCCTAATAATTATTACGTTTATCCATATTCAACAGAGTTCTACGATCGAGACACATATTTCGATGTTTCATAGTTATTATTACATTATTGTTTCGTGTTAGAAGATTGGTGGCAATGTGGCAATGAAAAAGTTCTAATTAAATATACGTTTTTTTATTTTGGCGTTAAATTGTCCTAATGTTGTAGAACCATTTCATACTGAACATTTTATAATTTGTATTTTAATAATTTGCATACCAGGAAAATTATTATTATAACGATATGTGAATTAAACTTTGCAAGACATGTTGCATGACTTAGAACTTTAATTTTCAAAAAATTTTGTTTGATTAGTAAAATATTTGAACTCAGCCGTCAAAATTTCTCTCCTGAACAATTTCATAAAAACGATTTAGACCCTTTTCATTCTAGACCCATGAATCGTAACAAACGATATATAATATTCTAATGGAAAACATATTACGGAAAACGGTCGACGCGAATTTCTAGAAATCGAATTTCACAAGAAAATAGAACGACAGTCTTTCAGACCAGACGAACAGTGAATGCGAAACGGGTTGATTATCGTATCTTTTTTTTTTTTTTTAAATAGGAGCCAAACGTACATTACGCCCAAACGACCTTTTTTTTTTTGTAAGCTGCGCCCGAATTCTCATCTGTAATATCGCAGAGATTATTTTCGTCCGGAAAACCAAAAATCGAAATACCGACATGTCACCACGTTATAAAATACTAATGCAGTAGGTAATACAACAATCGATAGTTATTACTGCATCCAGCATAAATCTGCTAGTAGGTACCTATCATACAACTCATCCAAATATTTTTACGTCTATAGTAAAGTTTGAAGAAATTCAAATTGAAACATTTATAAAATTAAATAGTATACATCAATACATCCTTTAAACATCAAAATGTGCTAATACAAAAAAAAAAAACCGTGAAAAGTTACAAAGTTTAATTAATAATAATACTAATAGTGGTTAAACGTCAATATGTTATTACTTGTCCTAATATTGTACTTTAAAAATTATATATATATTTTTTTAATTATTAATTTTATTCTATTAATTATTCATATTATAATATTATGGTCGTAACGAATTAAGTATTAAGTACTGTAGATTTTTAAGATAATATGTAGTTTTGTAATATTGCTTGACTTTGCAAAAATATAGTTACCTACCCATTGATTTTTAAAATTTTACTCAGGTGCAGTTTACGTATCACATTTTTACACATGATAAGAACTCGGGAGTAGTTTGCATGTGTAATTTTATATTTACATGTGTCTTGGGCGCAGTTAACAATAGTCGATATTTTTCTTAAATTATTAATTTTATTCTATCAATTATTCATTTTATATGGTTGCAACGAATTAATTATTAAGTATTGTAGAATTTTTAAGATGATATGTAGTTTTGTAATATTGCTTGATTTTGCAAAAATATAGTTACCTACCCATTGATTTTTAAAATTTTACCCAGGCGCAGTTTACATATCACCAGGACTCGGGAACTATAGCAATTAAAATCATTAAAACAAGCGCTAAAAAACATCATTATAAGCACTCAAATAAGCATTTAAAAAACTTAAATTCAACCAAAAATTTTACATTAAAAAAAAAACTTTCTTTTTACATGATTAAATAGATACTATAGACATAATTTGTATGACTGTGCTAAAAATAATGATTAGGAAAAGTTTCTAACTAAAAAAACAAAAAAAAATATATAAATCTTTATATTATAAAAAAATCAAACTTCGCTTTCGAGACGATTTGCATTATTATTTATAGATTTTCCGAGGGATTTTCTGAAAACTAAAATGTAAGCGTTATTTAAAATAGTTGAAAAGAAAAATTAATTAATTAAATCTTACCGTCATTATTGCATTAAATGATTTAATTTTAATTCTAGCAAAAACAACTTTGCAGTAAAAAACCATAAAAAAGTAGAAAAACTGGAATTAAGCATTTTTTTGAAAAATCAATGAAAAAAGCAAAAAAAAAAAGCACTTTCAAACGTGTCATACACTTCCATAGCACTCTGCTACATTTTAAGTCAATCCATAAAAATAACCAAATGCTTTAAGTCCCGATCCCTGCACATCACCTTTTCACACTTGATAAGAACTCGGGCTTACATAAACGGCTTACATGTGTGATTTTATATTATTTACCTTTACATTGGGCGCAGTTAACGATCGTCGATATTTTTTTTAAATTATTTTATTAATTATTCATATTATATTATAATTGTAACGAATCAAGTATTAAGTATTGTAGATTTTTAGAATATAATGTTGTTTTGTAATTGTTTTTGATTTTGCAAAAATATAGTTACCTACTCATTGTGTTTTAACTTTTACCCAGGCGCAGTTAACATATCACCGTTTTACACTTGATAAGAATTTGGGTGTAGCATACAATAGAACAAGACTGCCACAACTCAAAATTTATAGTTTTGAGAAAAATTAATTTGAAGTTTGGGCCTAAGATATTTTAATGAGTTTTTTACTTATGCGTTTGAAATTTAACACTTAAATACTTACAATCATACTTTACAATATTAATTTTTCAAATATTTTGAAATTCACTCTTAAACCCAAAAATTTAGACTTGTGGCCATTTACAATTTTTTAAGTAAATGCAAGACTGCCATATTTTAAGATGCGACTGTATTGCATACAGAAATTGATTTTTAGATGACCACTTATTAAAATATGGCAGTTTTGAATTTAAGTCATGAAAAAATGCAATTATAAATTATAAAATGCAATACTGCCACAACTCTAAATATTGCTGTTTTGCACTCAACATATTACACGATAATTAGTTTTTATTCAGTGCAAGAACGCCACAAGTCGAAATAAGGCAGTCTTGAATTTTGACTTCAGTGATAATTTGGGTAAATAAAAATAAGTATACTGCCATAAAGTAAATATGGCTCTCTTGCATTGAAAATTAACCAATATTTAAATAATTCAATACTGACACATCTCTATAGTGGCTAAATGAAAAATGATATTGAATGTGGCGTTCTTGCATTTATAGAGCTTATTTTTCTCTATCCAAAAGTAGTCATAACTCAAAATTTATGAATTTTGAGTTGTGGCAGTCTTGTTCTAGGAGTGCGAGTCATGTGTGATTTTATATTTACCTATACCTTGGGCGTAGTTCACAATCGCCGTTAAAAAGTATTCATTGATAGGCGCACTGCGCTATGGAAACTACGGCGAGATTAATGTCAATACGCATACTGAGTGATCCTGGAAAGACACTCGTTATTGCAAAAAAAACAATAACGTTTTCGGAAAAATGTCTTTTGCATAATTTTTAGTCGTTACGAAACGACATTTTTGGAAAATAATCATATTTTTCACTCTTTTTTAATCGTTATCATTTTTAAAAAAAATATTTTGCTCTTTTAATCGACGACATGCGTTTTAATATTAAATTGTTTCGGAGCAGAATGTTATTTGGAATATTCTGGATCTATAAAAATCAAATTTTGGACCAGTAGTTTATTACAGTCATACGTAGAGGTCGGATTTGTATTCTCTTAAAATCCTTTAAATATGATTTTTTATGTCCTTAAAAATTCAAAATATTCTTTTAATGTTCTGTAAAAACAAAGAATAACAATTATAACTCGCTTAGCGTATAATAATCATCGTATCTTTTGATAAAATATCAAAATTCAAATGTCCACGGAGGTGCAAGAAAATAAATACAATAGGTTATATGATTATTTTCATCAAAAAAATGTTTGAAAATATTATAATATTGTTTTATACAAGTACTCAAATATTCTTCAACGTATTGAACATCTTAACTCTAAAAATTTGATGCTTTATGCAAAACATTTTTTTTTTCCTTTGAATTATATCCGAATTTCATGAACCGTAAATATATCTTACTCACATTGAACTGCATGGAATAGAATCAAATATTATGGAACATGATATTAAAATCTGACCTCTAGTTATTTTGTAGTTAAAAATTTATAAAATGTTCAACTTTTATAGCTAAAGATTGTAAATTGAACATAAGGCTCTTAGGCTCCACGTAAATAGGTTATATATAAATTACTTTATTCACAATAATATCATCAAATATACTTGGTAATATCATAGGCTGACTGACCGTTTTCGCTCAGAATCGTTTTTCTTATACAATGATATATCATTGAATTCAAATTTAGCACCATCCATTACAGTGACCCACTTGTAACCTACTGTACAGCAGAACGACATCCACTTATCCATCTTTTTTTTTTTTTTAAACTTTAATGGTAAAAATGTTTTTATTTGGATAGCAAAAATTGTTTTGGTATACTAATATAATACAGTTTCTTGCGTTAAAATATGGATCATCCGGTATAGTATTAATATTATTATATTATGGGGTTACCTACACAGTCAGTGAATGGAATATACAATTTATATTTGGCTCCCGTCCACACGACTCTACAATATTACAGTGAAATTCGGACACCTCCGAATAACGGAAGTTTTTTTTTCGTTTCGCAACAAACTACAATCTGAACTCTCAACTCTTTGAATAGTGGACAAAATGTCAGCGACCGTCAGTGCCCGGTATTTAGGGTTTTCGCTGCAGTACAATAATGTTATGACGTCGATTTATTTTCGTTTGAACGGCGAAGATCTGTGTGCGATAATCTATTGTGTCGGTGAAATGTTTCGGTTGTGAGAGGGGAGGGGGTGGTCTTGACGAAGACGATGACGTTTTGCTGACAAACCGTTTTGTTAATAATAATAATTTACCCTTTATTCGGACCAGTGATTATTATTTATCAAACGTGCTTACGTGCTGTACAGAAGACCAGGACAGAACTGATCGCTTAGTGAACCCGAACAACCTGCAGGTTATAACAACTAATTTATTGTTGTATAATAATAATATTATTATTATATCGTCCAATTCTCCGGGCGAAGAATAAAACAAAATATGTTATATTGCAAAATAATTATTAATTATAATATTTGACATGATATTTGTGTTGAGGTCTTACGATTATATGTATATTTATACACCCACCCATCCACCAATTCCAGACATAAAGCAATTGCTTCAAATAATCCTATGTCTCGCCACCATGTGCATTTGATGTATTTTGGCTCCACATACATAATAAGTGAAACTTCGTTCTCCAAAATGACGTTTTCTAAAGAATAAAATATATCGTTCAATCACTCTGCGCATTAGTTGTTCTCCAGTAGTACCAAACTAAAAAAAAAAAAACGGGCAAGTTGAAGTAGCTCTGCTGTACAGTAGGTTACACGTGGGTGACTACCTGGTATAATTAAATTCGAAAAACAAACAAACAATTCTGAGCAGAGACGGTTTGTCAGTCTGGATATTTTATATTGTTATTATATTTTATTATAGCCTGTATGTTGAATAAATATTAAAAATTTCAACAAAATAACTAAAATCATTATTAGATTTTGAGCGGAGCTTTGAAGCTAGTGGTTTTACAAAGGGGTGTATTTAATTTTTTTTTTATATCCTGTATACAAAATTTCTACCAGATAGAGTGTTTCGATTTCAACGTATAGTACCTAATCTTTTAGCAAATTGGATCAAGATGATACTTTAAAAGAGGTCATTTTTCGATTTTCTCAATAGTTATTTAATGCCACGAGAAAAACTACTGACAAATTACGAAAAACCACATAAATGGGATTTTAATTTCTAACGATTTGTTTATCATCGTAGCAACGAATAAAAAAATATAATATTATAATATTAATTCTACTTAAAGGTTATAATAAATAATAACAATTAAAAAAAATCCAGACTGATAAACTGTCTCCGCTCAGAATCGTTTTTCTTATACAATGATATTATAATATCACTGAATTCAAGTTTAATACAATTCATTATACACTGTCCCAATTGTAACCTACTGTACAGCAGAGAAACATCCACTTACCCGCTTATTTTATTTTCATTTTTATTCGTTTCGTGATAAACAAAGCGTTAGAAATTAAAATCCCATTTTTAGCGGTTTTTTTGTAATTTTTCGGTGGTTTTTCCCGTGACATTAAATAACCATTGGGAAAATTAGAAAATGATGTCTTCAAAGTACCATCTTGATCCAATTTTCTAAAATAAGAGATACTATATGTTGAAATCGAAGCACTCCTTCTGGTAGAAATTTTGTATACAGGATAAAACGATATAAAAAATTAAAAAATAAACACCATTGTAAAACCACTAGATCCCTCGCTCCGCTCAGAATCTAAAACTGGCTAATATTATATATTTATATTATACTAGCTGATCCTGTGCACTTCGTTGCCAGTTAAATGTACCAACTCTATGCGACTCAAACGTTGTTCAATTCGTTATTTTGTGACGGTCCGAGTTTTATTTCGACGGCTTTCTCGGTGCCAATTTTTAATGATACATGAATATTTTACCCGAATAGTGTGTCATGTTTTCTTTGCGCATTATTATCGTTATAGGATTTCCTCATTTCTGGTACTACAAAATATATAAAAAGCCTTTTGGGGTCTCGGCTCGTGGTTGGCGACCTGACTCGACCACATGACTGTCGGGTCATGAGCAATACGACTCGAGTTATCACAATTTAATATTCGGTGAACGGTGTTCAAAATTTATCTTAACTTTTCTGTTGCCCGGAATGAAAATTCTGACTCGCAGCAGTATATTATCAGGTAGGCAATCTACCTGCGGTAGATCGCGGACCCAATGCTGTTTGCACGTAAGTGTATGGTTTAACTCGAAAGTATCAAAGTTATACCAAGTTTATTTTGATATAATACCGTGGATTTATATAATCAATTAATACATAATCCTAGCCTAACCTAACCGTACTAAAATATGATGAAAAAAAAAAACCCAAATTTAATCATTTTTAAATTAGCCTATTTTATTTCCAGACATCTGCACACAAACATTCATTTAAATATATAATATAGCTGATCCTGCGCACTTCGTGGCCCGTAAAAAATGACAACTCTTCAAAAAATTGTGATTGTTCAACTCCTTTCGGGGTGTAACTCAATGCAGTAAGACGTGCAACTCACTGGTAGGCAATGTGCAAAAATTCGATTTGATGCCTGCTTGTACCTGATCTGCCCGATTAACTAATAGCAACCAATAATAAATAAATACTATTGCTATTAATTATTTCTCCTATAACCAAATAAACAAATATTTCCATCGTAAATCTCAAAATCCCTGTTTGAGCACTTCTATTAATTGGCCGTAGCGTGATGTTATGTATAGCCTTCCTCGATGAATGGACTATCCATGATTTTCAATTCGAACCAATAGTTCCTGAGATCAACGCGTTCAAACAAACAAACTCTACAGCTTTATACATTAGTATAGATTAAATAATTTTCTTTAAATAGCTTTAAGTGTGTTTTTTTAACACAAAAAATAAACACATTATATTAACTATTATATTTAAGTATTTTCTGGCCTTCGAAAATTTTTTTGCAAATTATCTGGACCTCCGTTGAAATTGATTTATTGCCAATCCCCGTTAGTGAACTCACTGTTTGTGCATGCGAACCATGAATAATAATATTATTATTACCAGTTACCACCAATGCAACAACCATCAACCTATAGTATATATCATGGTACCAAAATATCACATTTTGTATAACATACTGTTGATAATAATTGTTGGTATTTACTTACATATAATATAATATCAGTCGGTGAACTTAGCTTAATTACATTACGACTATCCACAATAAATCATTGTTTGTACTTCGGACATATTACTATTGTTACATAGGATTTGGTATAAGTATACTGAAAATGAGTGATTTGACAATAACTCTCTATTTACGAATTCCTTGGAAAGTGTATGAATTATTATTGTTTTCGATAATTTGAATTTTCCAACCGACTGACCAACCGACTGGTATTGACGAGCACACACGCATGGTGATACTCTGCCCCTCACATAATACTATATTATAATCATTATGACAAGACACGCGAGCACATCTAGACGGTACATAAAATATTAATTCTATCATTTCGTAATATTCAAAACTATTGTTTTTGAACACGTTTTTTCGTTTTTCTAACACTCTGCGCTTATTCAGTGTACAACCCACCGACACCGACTGATCCACCGATATCGACGAGCACACACGCGCTTTTGATACTTTTCCCCTTTCACGATACTATATCATTATACACATCAACTTCCACATGATACATACACACCGACGCGTACACACACGCGAGCCGCTAAAGTGCGGTGTACGAACAATATTTAATTTAAATTTTCTAATATTTAATACGATGGTTTTCGGACACTATACATATAGTTTTTTTCGACCACTTCGCGTCCGTCGGTCTACAACCAGTCCATATTATGACGTATGGTGATGTTTTGTATCATTATGAAAAAACACGCGAACCACTGGGCGGTATCCAAACAAATTTTTTTTTATAATTTTAATTTTTTAGTATTTATAAAACAACTATTTTTGGGCATCTATTTACGTTTTTCGTTTGATTTCGCTCAGTCCACTACAGCCGACACACCGACCGACCAACCGACCGACCGACCAACCGACCCATTGATATCGACAAGCACACACGCGTTCTGATACGTTTCCCCTTTCACGATACTATATCATTATACACATCAACTTCCACATGATACTTACACACCGACGCGTACACACACGCGAGAGCTAAAGTGCGGTGTACGAACAGTATTTAATTTAAATTTTCTAATATTTAATACTACGATTTTCGAACACTATACATATAGTTTTTTTCGGCCACTTTGCGTCCGTCGGTCTAAAATCAGTCCATATTATGACGTACGGTGATGTTTTGTATCATTATGAAAAAACACGCGAACCACTGGGCGGTATCCAAACAAATTTTTTTTTATAATTTTAATTTTTTAGTATTTATAAAACAACTATTTTTGGGCATTTATTTAAGTCCACTACAGCCGACACACCGACCGACCGACCAACCGAGCTACCGACCGACCGACCGACTGGTATCGACGTCCGCACACCATAATATTATGGTGATACTTTTTATCGTTATGAAAAAACACTCGGGCCACTAAACGGCGTGCAAACAACTTTTTTTTATAATTTGAATTTTTTACTATTTATAAACCAACAATTTTTGGACATATCTTTAAGTTTTTTGTTCGCTCTTGCTCAGTCTACTACAGCCGACACACCGACCGACCAACAAACACACCGACCGAGCAACCGACACATTGATATCGACAAGCACACACGCGCTTTTGATACTTTTCCCCTTTCACGATACTATATCATTATACACATCAACTTCTACATGATACATACACACTGACGCGTACACACACGCAAGCCGCTAAAGTTCGGTGTACGAACAATATTTTATTTAAATTTTATAATATTTTTTTTTTTTTTATTGATCCTTAAGCCCGTCATCTATGGCCATTAGTTGTGAGTAGGGTTGTATTGTGGTGGTGGTAGGGTATTGAAGTGGTGGGTTTTTACACGTGAGTGTTGTGTTTGGCAGAATTTTTGATTGGACACCCGTAGGTATCTGCCATGCCCGGGTGGGGTGTGGCGGCACTTGTTCTCCGGACACTGTGACTTGCCCGAAGAAAAATGCCGCCCGTGACCAAGGAATCGAACCGGCGACGGCTGCGTCACAACCGACGCCTTAGACCGCTCGGCCACTCCTTCCCCCTTTCTAATATTTAATACGATGGTTTTCGGACACTATACATATAGTTTTTGTCGACCACTGTGCGTCCGCCGGTCTACAACCACACCATATGACGTATGGTGATACTTTGTATCATTATGGAAAAACACGCGAACCACTGGGCGGTATTCATGCAACTTTTTTTTTTATAATTTTAATTTTTTAGTATTTATAAAACAACGATTTTTTGGCCTCTCTTTACGTTTTTTGTTCGCTTCCGCTCAGTCCACTACAGCCGACACACCGACCGAGCAACCGACCGACCGACACACCGACCGACCGACCGACCGACCGACCGACCGACCCATTGATATCGACGAGCACACACGCGTGGTGATACTTTTCCCCTCTTGGGATACTATATTGTTATACACATAAACTTCCACATGATACATGCGCACTGACGCGTACACTCACGCAAGCTGCTAAAGACGGTGTACGAACAACATTTTATTTAAATTTTCTAATATTTAAAACCATGATTATCGGACACTATTCATGGTTTTTTCGACCGCTGCGCGTCCGTCAACCTACAACCGATCTACCGACCGACCGGTATCGACGTCCGCACACCATAATATTATTGTGATACTTTGTATCGTTGTGACAAAACACGCGGCCCACTGGACGGTGTGCAAACAAATTGTTTTCGTTATAGTTTGAATTTTTTTGTATTTATAAAACAACGATTTTTTGGCGTCTCTTTACGTTTTTCGTTCGCTTTCGCTCAGTCTACTACTGTACAACAGCTGACACACCAACCGAGCAACCGACCGACCGACCGACCGACCGACCGACTGAACAACCGACCGACCGACCAACCGACCGGTATCGATGAGCACACACGGGTGATGATACTTTGCCCCTCTCACGATACTATATCATTATGCACACACAAACACAAACACACACAAACAAACACCTACATGCCGACGCTTACACACACGCGAGCCGCTAGACGGTGGCGCGATGGGATATACGTAAAAATCGTACGGCGGCGGTCCACCCCGCCACCGCCCCCGCCCATGTACACCCCCCCACCGCTCTCGTACCGCAAAACCACCCCCGTCTCGCGCCCCCACCCCCCGCCACCGCTTCCACCGCCGTTCCGCCTCGCCCGCGTCCGCGTCTACGCCTCGACCGCCGCACCCCCCGGACGCCTGCCCCGACCACCCCCGACCGACCGGCATCCCCCCGCGGTGGCACCGAGGCGGCTAGCTGACCCAGTTCTCGCGGCGTGACGCGTACGCGCGCGCCTCCCAGGGCCCCCTCGGCCCCGCGGGGTACGGCGGGACGGGTGGTCGGTGCCGAGTATACGCCGCGCCCCCCCCTCGAAAACGGGCGGACGAAAAACCACACACACACACACATACACACGCGCGCGCGCGCGCTCGCACACCGGCGCGTACACAAAAAGCGTGCTCGGAAACTTCGCGTCCTCAGTCTTTGTTTTGGTACGCTACTCCCACCATCACCTCTCCGCTGCGTAACTTTATACGATATCATAATATTCTCTCGTCGAGACGCCGTTAACAACACACGTACGTATGCCACACACAATGCTAATATTATAATACGATAATAATAATTTAATAATAAACAATAAATAATAATAAAAATAATATTCTCTCGTCGGCATTCCGGACGTACATATAATCTATTCGCACGTAATTTATCAATAATTATCAATATTATTTTTAAATCACTCGGAATTTTTTTTTTTTTTTTTATTAATTTTTTACACGATTCGTCGTCACGATAATATTATTGTCTAAATACGACGATAAAAACCGAAAAAAAAAAATACATACAGACCAAGTAACAATATTATATTATAATCATATTCGATTACATTCCGCTTCTAATCGGACGAATAAACAAAAAATAACAATCATCCATTCCGATTACCTCGTCGCGTTTTCTTTCGGCCGTTTTCGACGTGCACTCCGTATCATAAAAGGTAGCCGCGACCGTCCGAGTGAATTTTTCGTAACCGCGTACGATAAATTATCTTTGTTATTATTATTATTATTATTGTTATTGTTGTTGTCATTGTTATTATTATATTATAATATAGCGAACGTTATTACACACGTTGCGAGTTTCACCTCAGTAGCTGTGAAAAACACTGGCCGGCGAAATATGAATAATAAAAGCCCCGCTAACTCGATTTTCGACGGTTTCAAAAATAATGCGATGTCCAAGTTGGGCGTCACAAAACTGCTCTCGCAAAGTTTGTAAGTGTCATACTATTTCTTAACGTTTATTGTACAAACGATCTGCATATTTTTTTTTTTTTTTATCGCACCGTTTCCGACGAAACATCAGAAACAAAATATTATGAATAAGTGAAAAAACAAATATGAAAATATACACGACGTGTATTCGTTATAAATTATACACTTAGTAGATACACGAATCAAATTATTTATTTGTTCTTTACGTCATTTTTTTTTTTTTTTCAATTTGCTTGATAACGAATATTACTATGTTGTTTTTATTATTATATATTACGATTTTCCACATGCACGCTTTAATTTTAAGTCGTACGATATATTATTTTAATAATAATAATTACTATTGTTGTTGTTGTAATAATACATCGTTATCATCGTTATAAAATCGGCATACCCGGTTTAATGACTAAAAATACGTTTCGCTCGTGGTGAAAACGACGAATTTTCCTAATGGAAAATAATCCCCTTGCCCGACCTTGCTGTTTGCCGTTTTCCCCGACCTTCCAGCCGATGACAGCTATCTTATTGTTAGGTAATGTCTGCAGTGTTGTATAAATTATTAACACACGAGATATATGTATATATATATATATATATATATATATATTATATATACTTTTACCTACGTATTATATTATATAGTGTCTCTACGACAGGCCGGAGGGGTAAATAGTGTGTGTATTATATTTTGTAATTCATTGGCAAAGACGTCTCTAATGTACACCATGGTATTGTTGATTTGAATATGATGAACACCGATATCGGGGTTCGGGTTAACGACACGCCGTAATGCAATAACTGTAATCGAAATCGCGAGAGCGGACGCGTTCGAGTAAAAATCGTTTCGACAAATTCTGCGTGTATTTTATATTTTTTTTTCTCACGTTTGCGATATGATGATAATAATAATAATATTATGTGTAACAATATCGTTCTGCAGTGTTGCGGGCCTGTATCGAATATTGTTTTGACAATATGTTTCCCAAACCTATCACGGTACCTATACTTTCGAAAAAAACAAAATTCTGCACCTGAATATTATATTATTTTCTGTACCTATCGGTTGTAAACAATAACTATTGCATCGGTAGCTGCCAGTAATAATAATAATAATAATAATGATAAAATAAAACCGTTTTCTCCAAAATCGGGTAATAAACGTGAAAAAAAAACTAGCTACCTATTGAAAAATAAAATAATTTCAATGTTGTTATGTAACTGATGATGTTTGGTGTATCATGACTGTCGGTGTTACTATTATTATTTGTTCCGACTCGATTTATATGATATTATTACACTCACAGCACTTACCGTCGCGTAGTTTATTAAAAAAAATTATAGTTTAAACAAATCGTTTAAACACTTGCGAAAACATACTAAACGTAATAAATTGTATTAATTGTAAAACGCTTGCATATGATATTACACTATTATTCATCAACTAAAACTGTATCGCCTATGATACCCATCCAAAAGTATTTGATGATAAATATGGTTTCAAAGAAATATTTGTAATTAGAATTTATATTATTATGATATTATTTTCATAGAGAGAAGATGTTTTTGACGCACTTTTAATCTATAGTACCTATACGTTTCTCATAAACTGACTTGAAAACACAATTCTATGACATTTTGGTCATTGAATCAGACATTAGGCGTGGAAAAAATAATATAATCCAACTGTGAAAAATAATCTTGTCTTTTCGCTTCGCATTCAGTGTTATAAACAGCACGGTCCGAACAAGTTTTACAAAATATAATACAGGTAGCTACAGTCAGGAATATTAAAAATGTACGAATTTCACTACAAATTGCAACAACTAAATCAGTATTATTTATCGGGTCGATCGAAAAATGAATAAAAACGATAACGATAATGTCTTCATATTATAATACCTCGATACTTGCAAAAAAAAAAATAATAATGATAGTGATACAATCTTTATAAAACGAAGGTATATGAATAATAATATTATTGTCATTGGAAGTTTATAATTCTGTTAATGTACTCTCTTAAATAGTTAATTTAGCTCGTAAAAACACGATACAATGTAGACATAAACAGATAAATCCATTATGTGTTTTTTTTTTTTTTTATGTATAATTCAAAATGTGAAAAAAAATATTAATGATACGAGTCTTCGCTTAGTGTATAACGCGTACAAAAATATTATGTAAAAATCTGATGTACTTTTAAAGTGGATTCTGGAATGCATAATTTTAAACTTTATTTTATGTTAATTAAGTCCGTCGAAGTTAATGAAATATTAGTTCGCCGTACACGTTTTTTTACAACATATATATTATTAAACATTATGGCTGGACGTGCGGGATTATAAACTTTAAAACAGTAAGGTTTTTGTTCGACAAATCGCAATCGTAAAATAAAGTTAGAGCAATACGCGTAAAATAAACTTAAAATACAAGATAGATCCGTTGTAGCAGTACGGTTTATCATTTTAAAAACGGCTCCTAATACATAATAATATATTATTCAAAACATTTCCGTTTCGTACACAATGATTATTGGGAAGTCAAAAATCAAAATATTTCAAAAAAAAAAAAAACGTTTTCCGCGTTGTGCAGACGACGACGACGACGACGAAGTGAGTGAAATTTCAGAAATGTGGTTTCATATATGTCGGTGGGACAAATTAAGCCCGAGCACATTTATTATGATAATCCCGGATTAATAGTAATCGGGATGGGTGGGGGGAGGGAGATTAACCCGTCAACTGGTTAGTCCGCAAGAGTTTTATTAAAACGTTCGGCTCAAACAGAAAAAAAAAAATAATAATAATAATAATAATAATAATAGTAATAAATAAATAAAGAACAGACAAAAAATTACTAGAGAAATGTCGCCAAAGTTGTTGCGGAAAAACACAACAGAAACCTACATAAATTATCATCCGAGTTTCCCGAGTCTTAGGAACGCGTATATTATGAGCGGAATAAAACCTTCGAATAAGACTGTCTTGTCGATTCGCATCACATGGGAATTAATCAGAAGGGTGAGATTGTACTTGTTTATTAGGACTCGCACTACCTACAGAAATTATAATACTACACTTGTATTTTCTTGGGTTTTTTTTCGGCGCTTTCGACGACGAACAGTGTCAAAACTCAAAACCATAATAATTTAATGTACAAGTAGGTTACCCATATTTTTTATCGTAGTAAAATAAATTGTAAAACGACATCGTGTTTGCAGACAATATTACTTAGTTTTAAAGGCCACAAAACAAGACAAAAAATACATTCATTTTTTCCCACCAAAAGTTGGGATTTTTGAGTTTATGGATGAAAAATAAAATCAACTTTGACTTGTGCAACCCCCCACCCGTTCGAAAAATCTCCATACCTATAACTAGGCTAATCCAGGTTCGTTTCTCTGAACATTGTGACGTTGGTTTATCACTATGAAAATTTAATTTTCGATTTGAGATTAAAATAATATCGTGTAAGTACACACCTTTGTCTATATTATGAATTTTTGAATTTTCATTAGTCAAAATAATGTCTCAGCGCGGCGGTACACGGCTGACGGCATAATATTATAATTTCTGGCACCGACTAAATTAGGTAGGTACACGCCGATACCGATGATCGAAATGCCGTGTAATCGTAGCATATTAATAATATTACACGATGTTAAAATAAATTATTATATTATAATGATTGCCTAGAAGAAAAAAAGAAAGTCCGGGAAAAAAGGTCGACCGGAGTATAATATTTATTTTTTTTATTATTATTATTATTGTTCGCTAATTAAACTTGAAATATTTATAATATTTTCGCCGTTAGAAATGTGATAAAAACAATTTATTTGATAGGGACGCAGTGAAAGGAAAAACAAAATTAATGTTCGCGTCACAGAGCTAACGTCGGTTTTTTTTCCCCGTCCTCTAACACGTTCGCGTCGTGTAATATATTTCAAAGTTCGCGTGGTTCCCACAAATCCCGAAAATTCCCTCGTTAAAATTAGACTTTTTAATATTTAATATTTATGTACGCAACGCATTGCACAATAATTATTTCCATTTGTTATTTCGGGAAACGCACCAAAGGTTGCAGTGTATATATTTTATTACGACACTGTCAAAAAAACGACTGTAAAAAGCGATGCCTAAATAGTAAATATATCACAGCCTCGCCACCGGCAGCGGCGGCGATAATATAATAGATAGGCACTGCAGTCGTGGTTGAGTCACGTAGTTGTAAGTTTAATATTTAAAACTCCGTGCTCATAACACTGTAATAATATAAATATAATTATGACGGGCAACAAATTTCAGCGTGTTCAAACGTCGCGTTTTCGAAATATCAAGAGATTTAAAAAACAAAAAAAAAATAATAGTAATAATTTGTATACAACGGGAAATAATAATTAAAAATATAAAAATATCCAGGAAAGTGTATCAACTAATTAGACGGTGAAATTAATGGTTCGTGTTGTGTTAGACTTTTCGCGAAGATTTAATAAAAAAAAAAAAACGCAAAACGGTAGGTAAGGTTCATGCATATTGTTTAACTACCTATTATAAAAAAAATTATTTTACAAATTTAAATCATTAATATTGTATCGTTTGACATAATATTATCCATCTTATACATTTTATAATAATATTGTTATATCAAGAAGCACAAAGGCCTTCCGTTAAATTTTAAATGACGTGACAATGATATTATGATATTTTATTAATAACGATGTTTAATTTCTATGATTTTAATTTCTTATGATTTACCATCGCGAAAAAGATGCACATAATTATATTATTATATTGCAATCTCAAAATGTCCATCCACTTAAACACTGAGTACCTAGCTGGTAGGTATCTCTTTCGACAAAACACAAAAAGTGATACATTTTCTATAATATAGTAATAGTATTCATAATTAAATACTAAATAATACCATTATATTGATCATTGATCAACGGCCTTCGTTATTTTTGTCGTCTCATATTTTGTTGGTTTAACATTAAATTATTTCATTGGAACGCATATTACCGTTGTTATATTTTTATTATTACTATTATTGTTATTATTATTAATAATCGTTACGATGAACAATACATTTTTATACCGATGTCGTTTTTTTTTTATAATTAAAAAAATAATATCAATTATAAAAACTATGCCAGTAGGTAGGTACTTGATATTTGCGCGATTGTCGAACAAAATCAATATAACAATAAAAATAATAATATTTAGTCGCGTAAATAGCATTTTCAGTAATAATCCTTCACGAAACACAATTATTATTATGTTTTCAATATTCAATTTCACAAATACAAGACGTTTTTTCTTTTTTTTTTTTTTTTAATTATATTATATCAGATATTGAATTTTTTTTCCTTATTAAAGTTTGATTGGTTTGTTACGGGTTTTGTGTGTATTAATTCCTCTCGGGAATACAATGTATTCGCTTGCGACGTAGTTATACATTGTATCAGCGAGAAAACCGCAAGTAAGCAATTATAATATAGTTGTATTCGAAATTTATTACACATTATTTTTATGCGAAAAGAATAATAATAATAATTATTAACGATCTCCGTAAAGCCAATAATATAATATATTTTTTAGACGTCTCGAAGTGCACGCGTAATTTACTTTTGAATAATACATAGCGGACAGCCTTCGAAATGGTATTAGTCTGATGATAAAACACACTTTGTGTCAATATATTATTTTGGCGGATATAAAACGAAGCATTTTTTATTCAACCATAAAACGTGATATCCTTTGTTTTTTTTTTTTATGTTTGAACTTTGATAACAGACATTCTCTGACGATTTCGTAGAACATTTTAATTGTTATAATTTTGTCCGACAACCGAAAAGACACCCTCATGCATAATTCACAGCGATTTGTGTTTGTATCGCAACAATATTGTTTTTGTATTGCCATTAAAAGAAAAACAATTTAATTAGAACCGTTTTCGAACGATGAATAATAATATTATTATTATCAAAAACGTTTTAATGCAAAGCGATGTTATGTTATTATATAACGCAAATATCGAGTGTATATAATTTGCAGTCTTATTTCCCTAGTGAAATATTGTGTTTATTCGCAAAATTAAAAAAAATAATTGAACGAAACGGTATCGATAATACATAATATTGTACCTATATAATTTGTTTAAAAATATTATTACAACATTATATTAATATTATTCGCGCGATTATAATATTAGTATAACATTATCACAATAATATTATTATAAAATGTAATATTATCATTACAAAATGCTACAGCGACTAATTCAAATAATATTATGATATCGATGCGGTTTGATATTTCATTTTATTAAAAAGTTTATACTCACAACAATATTATTTTCATAACCGATATTGTTTTTTTTTTCTTTTTTTAGTTTTAAACTTTCTGAACTTGTCTGTCTCTATATTATTATGTTTCCGGCGTGAATTTCTCCAAGTTACAGTTCGAACACGAAGACTCGAATGTGTATTGGGTGCACCCATTCGTCAACACACACATGAACAGTGCAAGTCATACATTTTTGTTTTCGCTCCTTCCGACTCTCACCTAAGAAACATTCTCGAACTACATGCATGCGCGGTATACATTTTGTGGTATCAAATAGCGATAAAGGGCGACTATCGTCTGTCCGAGGGACTGAGGGTACAATTATTATTGTCGAACGCTCAATGTACAAAGATAACTATTATATATGAACCGTGCCGAACCTATATTACATTATGATACGTCTCGTGTTTAATGCGTAGGTAGGTACGAGTCTCGAATAATTACAGAGTTCGTAATAATAATATGTAATTAGACATAAAAATAATATAATATAGATACTTGTACCCATTATGTGTCTACGAGTTGTACATTATTCGTAAACAATGTAATTATGCAAACACTAATTAAACGTATAATGAGCCCTACTCGAATTTCCATTCAAATGCGGTATTCAATTATTGCGGATGAAAATAAACTTATAATTGCTCACGAATTTTGAATAATCATTAGTATTTCACTTTGGAACACTATTTTGGTCGGTGAACAGCGAAGCAATACGAGTTTCCGGCAACCCTTAGCTTCGCCGGCCGTCTCGTTTGCTTTTTCATGATTTTGTATGGCTACTCAATCCCGGTCCCAATTATTATCGCACCCCCATATTTAATTAACGTTTTGTTTTCAAATTTCGTACGACATTTTTAATTGATTGACATTTGTCTGATTTCAATGGCTTTATTTTTTATTTTTTTCACTCGAAGTGTTTCGGTTATTTGAAATTAATTAAAAACTGAAAATTCAAAAACAAAAGCTGCCTTTATATTACTATTATTGTATTCGTGTTTCACGGTTATAACGTCGCCGTGATAAAGTTCCCTAACAAACGTGAAATAATTTATGAAGTATCAATTTATCGGTTTAATAAATATATTCATATCATTTGGTACACTTTATTTCGCGAATATTTTTCCATTCCTTTAATTCGTTTCAACAGATTAAACAGTCAGATTTAATCACATGATTTTATTATAGGTTAGGCAGCGTACTCGACTTGGTTTTTATACGCTAAAATAAAATGGTATAGAGATATACAATATAAAATATATAAACAGGTATTAAATATAGTTGGTAATAAAATTCGAAACGGTATGCATTTAAATGAAAACTATACCGCAAAATCACCTGATATAACGCACTGTATAAATTGTTACAATTTATTTTATACTCCTATGGTATATACAAAAAGAAAAAAACAGATCCATTTAACCGTTGGCGTAGATATCGATTGAGATTAGTTCAGTCTGATGAATCATTAAAGTAACAAAATCTTACTCATAATATAATCAAATAATATAGGAAGTTTAATGTTTATAATATAAAGTATACAACTGCGGTATTATAATATATTTAATAAAAAAATATAATTTTATACAATTTACGATTGTTTGTAATAGAATATACGCGTTTAGCGATAAAAACGATTTTCTAGAGACTGAAATGATTTTTATTATATTATTATATTATATCATTTTTTATTTTATTATGTTTACATAATATTATTATGATTACGTTTGTATCGTATAAAACTAAAATTAATTTATATTTCAAACCTACTTACGATTATTAACTTATTATTTTAACAATATATTAATGTACCTACGTATACGAGTATATGTCGTCATATATTTAGTACGAAACAAACTATATTAACTAGGTACCTACCTAGACAATATTTAATCAATATTGACATCGCATAATATTTTATGGTTCATAAATTGAAAACGAAATGTGCACGAATGCGTACTATATTAAAAACATTCGAGTATTATTATGCTGCCTAAAGTCGTTGTGCGCAGCTATATAGTCTGGGAGAATAAAAAAAAATTTAATAAACGGTAAATCCTCTAAATACCGGACACACTCGGTCACAGAAATGTTGTCCGTTTTTCGGAGGGTTCAGTTATTATAACTTTGAAGTCTCTTCCTAAAAAAAACGTCTGCGATTCGGAGGTCTCCGTTAGGGGAGGTTTCACTATATTTAAAGAATAATATGTACCTATTTTATTTTTTTAGACAAAAACGGTCTCGGTATAATTCTTTGAGATATGAGCGTCGCCAGTATTGAAACGCTGCAGCCAATACCGACGTTTAACTATTGTTTGCTAACCGAAATGTATTATAATATTGTTATACGTCTGAGAATGTATTATTTTATATAATATTATTACAGTGTAGTAAAACACGATTAGAATCCGATAGTTTATTTTAACATCAACGATAAAAAATAGTATGCGCCTATACATCATACGCTATAAATTAAAAATCAACTCGGAATGTCATTAGAAAGACGGTGTGTATTTGAATGAATTATCTCAAGAAATTACTGGAGCAAAAATAAAAAAACTAGGTATGCTCTGCTATCGATATGATATTATTATGCTTACGTTTCAAAATTTGATTTAGAGCGCGAGAAATCGAAGTAGCTTCTTGCAGTTTCTACTCCGACCGAGTATAGGTAATAATATAGTAAACATGCAGCACAAGTAAATGATACATTGTTCTTGTTTTGTGTTTATCTCGAAATTATCCGAGCAGTCTTAGAAAAATACAGACAATAACGATTTCGATTTATTGAAAAAATAATAAAATATAATATAATTTATTGTGGTTATTATTTCGTCCGGTAACCATATAATATCGGCATAACCACGATAATACAAACTACGTGGTTTTAGAATACACGAATAATGAATTTCCCTCCCCCACCACCACCCCCTACTTTATATTTATAAAAATCTATTATAACAACTAGGGAACGGATTTTAATGCAAATTGCATTTTTTTCTGAATGTCCGAAAACATTGTTTTCCAAGCACAAAGTTTATTTCATACATTAAGGAATTAAAAAATGTAACTTTTATTTTGCATTTTTAAGACTTTTTTACTTTTTAGAGCATTTTTAGTAATTTTAGTGATATTTATATTTTTAAGTCATTTTTATATAAGAATTGATACAGTTTTATAAAAAAATGTATAGATAAGATTCATTTTAAATGATTAAAATTAAATATTATTTATTTTTCCTTGTCATACAATCTATTTTTATTATTTGTTATGTTTTTACCGTTCAGATAATTATGAGGCCGTGGCCACCTATAATAATGTGGTTTGTATGATTACATTTTTGGAAATAGTTTTCAGGCTAAATAGAAGACAGGAGACGACGAATAATAAGATGATACGAAAAATTAATAATAATAAGACTTTATACAAAAATTAATAACTAATAACAAAACAAATTTTTTTAATGTTAAAAATAATTTTAACAGCATTTTTTAGTGCATTTTTAAAAAACATTCCTGTTGAGTGCATTAAATCGTATTTTTTTAAGTCATTATTCTTGTTGTTTTAGAGCATTTAAATCCGTTCCCTAATAATATTACCCATATCTAGGTACCTAATACGAGACAGAAATGAGTTAATTTAATATGGTTTTATTTATTCTTTAAACGCTCATCGATTATAATATCTAGTGACCCCGTACGCTGAACTGTTGTAACTCTTACCGTGACTCAATACTACCGCGTACAAACATTGTTCAAAATATTATTATAATTCGCTTTCCATAAAAGAAAGTAAATACCTGTTCGGGGAAGCTCAACAACTGTATATATTATAATATAATATCAGAGTTAATCCATACGATTGTAGTGTTAATTAATGATGATGATATTCACCTAAGAAAACTTTTAACATCTTCTACCATAGAACTCCTGTGTTCTTTCGTATATGTTCCTATACATGATATTCATCTCGAGATTAGATTTTTTCGTAATATTAATCTCAGACAGATGATTATCGATTATTATGTTTTTGTCGACAACATATTTTATCGTTTTCGACAAACATTGACAGTTTTAAGAAAATAAAAATATAATAACACGCTCTTGAATATCCTGACGACAATTTTTATCAATATATCTTACTCGATACCTACATTATAAACATTAAAACACATAAGTTATTAATACAATTTTTTTTTTTTTTGATATTAAGCCCGGCAACTGAGGCCATTAGCTGTAGGGTGGTACTGTATAGTGTACAGAATTTTTGGGTCGGAGGAACACGTTTTGTGTTTTGGCAGAATTTCCAAGTGGGCACCTGCCATGCCCGGGTGAGGAATGGCGGCCTCTCTCTCCAGACACCGTGACTACCCGTAGATAAGTGCCCCCGTGACCAAGGTTCGAACCGGCGATGGTGCTCCGTCCCCCTAATAACATTATACAATATTATATCGAATGGCAATCGGTTATAATTATAGTGATCCGATACGCTGAATTGTAACTCTTACCGGCGCCGTGACTCGATTTCGTACAAACAGTGTTCACAATATTATATTTCGCTTACAATAAAAAAAAAGGAATTTACAATATCTGATCTGTGAAATGATTATCAGCGAATACATAAATCGTGTTTTGTTGTAAAATTATATAATATAAGTATAAGTTTTTCCGTTGTTTTATTTCGCATCCCGACAAAAAATAATATGTACTCGTGTTTATGATAATATACCTGTTTGAGTAAGCTAAACAACTGCAGGTACTTACTATAGACCTGCAAAAGCCGTACATTTTCGCTCCGGTTCGGTCCATACATTTTACCCTCGAGCCCGGTCTGGCCCGGTCCAAAAAATATTGTGAAAAAAAAGCCCTGGCTCGGTCCAAAAATAATGCTAAGCTCGTAAAAAGCCCGGTCCGGTCCATCAACTTCATCCTCAAGCCCGGCGCGGTCTGGTCCAAAAAATATAATATAATTATTATACCCACCAGTCAATATATTATTATATATAATCATTGTGATTATATATATTATCTAGTATCTATCCATAGAGTATACTCTACAGCGTGATTCATAAAACGTAAAACACTCATTATCTCAAAAAGTATTAATGTTTTTGAAAATACTTTTTTACATAGTTTCAAGTTGTTAAAAATCTATGTTTTTATTGAAAAATTATATTTTTAAATATTTTTTATCTATATAATTTTGTAAGTTTTTTACTTTTTTGAATGACAGCATAGAGTTTTAAATTCATATTCCAAAGCAGAATATTTATCCAAGTAATTTGATTCATAAAAATCTAATTTAGGGCGAGTGTCTATAAGGTATAAGCATTTAAAGTTTAGATGGGTGGAGTGGAGTGGTATGGGGTTACCCCGCAAATGTGTGTCTACTACTCCGCTTGTCTAAACCTTAAATACTTAAAACTCATAAACTACTCGTCCTAAATTCGATATTTATGTATTAAAATACTTAGAAAAATATTCTACTTTGGAAAATGAAATTAAAACTCTATGCTGTCATTCAAAAAAGTAAAAAACTTAAAAAATATTTTAAAATATAATTTTTTTGTAAAAATGTTGTTTTTTTAACAACTTGAAACTATGTAAAAAAATATTTTCAAAAACATTAATACTTTTTGAGATAATGAGTGTTTTACGCTTAATAAATCACCCTGTATAACCCTAATCGACGTGCTGAAATTATCTGTACCAAAGTCGGTTTTATCATTATTATTTATTATTTTAAATTGTGATTATTTATAAAAAAATCCTTAAAAAGCCCGGTCCAACCCTTGATTTATTATTCGAAGTCCAGCCCGGTCCGGCCAGAAAAATTGTACGAAAAAAAACCCAGACCCGGCCCGCAATAAAATTCCAAGACTTAAAAAAACCCAGTCCAACCCTTTGTTTTATTTCAAAGGCCCGGCCCGGTCCAATGTCACTACGGACCGGCAGACCCTTGCAGGTCTTTAGCACTTACGTATATATTATATAGTTAATGTACATAATCGTAGTGTTTGTTTATATTCACATAAGACAAATTTTACAATGTCCTATAGGTACTTTTGTACATAATATTATTCAACCTCGAGGTTTGCAGGTTATTTCGTAATATTTTAATTTTTATAATTATTTTTTTTTCATAACATTTTCAACATACATTAAACATTTTAGGCAAATTAAAATATGATATCACCACGCTTGAATATCCTGACGATATTATTCATCACTCAATTTTTCTCGATGAAATTTACGTTGGAACAAGTTTTAATACAATATTAATATCGAACCGCACTCGCACCGTAACTCACCAAATTTAGTACATTTAAATAGCTCGAGTTGATGATACAAACATTTTTATTACAGTATATTATTATGCTGCACTTTCAATCATTATATTTCAAATTCCATGATTTATCATCGCTTAAATCTATAATGTTACCAATATCCCGTTATCTTGCGTGGCTGAGACGAGCCAACCGAGGCGACCCAGAAAGCATAGTTTGTAACAACGATAATAATATTTTTAAAACGTTTCCATAATATTAAAAAAATAAAAAAATACATAGGTACCATCATTTTTTCTAAACGCTGTCTGGGGATTGACTAAACTGTTATTACACACAGTTAATTCCCAAATCCAGTTCGCTTTATGTTAAGTGCGTATAGTAGATATACATGTTTTGAGAAAATATGTTTTGATCTGAAAATTCCTTTGTTATTCAAATACTGAAGATTCAGAATACCTATATTTACATATCCTCGATTGTAAATAGTTCTATATCTAGAAAAATAATTTCAAATATTAAAATTACTCGACTTGAGTTATATTTCAATACGAAAACAGAGGTATATTTAAACGAACGTAATAATCAATTATATAATACTTAAATTCATATTGTTGGTATCATAATTTCAAAAGTAATTTATATTTATACGGAAATCTAATGGTCTTGGCACACGATCAACTCTTTTTGAATTTACACAATTTATATAATAGGAATATAATATATATATATATATTATGGTTCGAGTTAGATGATTTATAATATTTGAACACATTTTAGATACCCCTACAAAGTTTAAGGTACCTACTAGGTATAGTTTTTTTTTGAATCTTCGACATAGTTTCAAAGATTTCCCAAAGGGTTGTGCGAGTATCGTCCCGTTCGCGACGGCTATATGTACGCTCCCAAGCGACTGTTAAAAAAATAAGAAAAATAAAACAGACATCAGAACTATCACAATAACTCTTTTTATTCTTTTTATTTTGGGTAACCATTATTTGATTCACATTTTTTTCCGAGATTAATTTAATTAGATCATGTAATAATATTATACTCGTACGTTATACCGAACGAAACGAATGAAACTGAATCGCTGAGGGACATCCATCCAACAAAAACAAACGACACCATGCTCGTTTTCGAGACAAAGAAACTGTTTTGGCACAACATATTGTACAACAATTGAAGAGCAAACGTCTATTTTTTACACGTTTGTTCGAAACAAATTACTGATTTTTTTTATAAATCTTGGGCCGCCGCGTTGAGGAGGTACAAAACCAAGGGTTTACCTAGTTTTCTCCGTTTACACGATTTTCAATCCTAACCTATACTTGATAAAAAAAAAAAAAAATTATTATTAAATAAACTAGGTTTAAGGAGATTCGATTTTTTTAATTCAAATGTAACACATCTATAATTGCAGTGCCCACTCATTAACGTAAAACACTCTACTCCTACACAACTTTCCCCCTCTCGCAGTTTTTATTAATTATTATTTTGATTATTGTGTAATTGAAGTAGGTAATCAATATAATATATTATTTTATTTTAGCTATAATCATTAAAATCCCCGTTTAATAATATTACTATATACGTTTTCTGTGTATAATACGTTTGCAAAATTGCACTTTTTATGACTACGTAGATAATAATATTACAATCTTTACAGTGAAATCTTTCGTTTATTTTTTTTTATTACAACTCCAAGTATACAGTATATCGCAACCCCTCTAATTGACTTATTGTTGTGTAATTATTGTGCGACTATACAATATTTTGTAATTATATACCGTTTGTTGTTGATGTTATGAAAATTAATTTATAAACACCGACGTGATAGGAAACCACACATTAAAGTACTTTGTATTCGTTGAACGTTTTATCCGGTTTTATTTTCCCAAAATTAATTGAATAGACACTTTTATATTTTCGTTCGAAAACAAGGCAGCATGCACATTGTGGATATATATATATATGAAAATAAGTCGAAAAAAATACCGAAAGTATTCATCAAAAAATTTAACCCCAACGATCAAGTCCTGCCTACTTTGGATTCGAAAAAAATGTGTCATTCCGCGAGGAAGACGTATATTATCAAATACGCAGCGCACTAAATTTACACGCTATCGATGAGGCATAATGTAATTTAGGTAATTACTAACGTTTGAACGTCCATAATATAGTTTAAGCTTTTCGAACGGATTATAGCTAAATTGCAATAACACACCTAATTTAAACAACGATTGCCTTCATTGTTTTGTAATTAATTTACACGGTTATTAATTATTTATAGCGTAATTAATTTATGCTATCGAATTGGAAAATGAACGTCATAAAATCATCGAGCGTTTTATATTATCAGTCACTTAATAATATTATATTTTCAAAAAATATGTTCTAATACGATTACGCGAATATTTACTGAACACCGCCAATAGGAATCAATAGTAACACGAGTTATAATAAAAAAATAATATTATAGTTGTTGAACGTATCGAAACAAATAAAAACCAAATGGGGTTCTGAAAACATTTAAATTGCCTCGTAATATTCAATGTATTTAGTAGGTTTTTTTTTTTTGCATACCGAACTAAATATTAAACTGCGACAACGTGTTGTTTGGAAAAATATTATTTCTATTGAATTATCACGATAAAACGGCATGGATTGTTAAACGGCAAGGTTTTTTGGAAATTTTTAATTTACCTGAACCGACAGTACATTCATGCCAACTGCGTTTTGGAACTAGTCCAATATAAGGGACTACATTATAACATGGGAAAGTTCCACCGTACATATTTATGCACATGACTGGAGTGATCTACGGTATAATTTAAACCGCTTCTTGTTTTTCGGATAATTAATTGCGTTCGAGTGTTCTTTGCATGGTTGAAGATGAATAATATTTTAAACATTCACAACGTTTCAGGCGAAATTTTAAATAAACAACATGTTTCAGTGAGTAAATCATTCTCGGCGCGAATTTGGTAGGGGTAGGCGGGGCGAGTCGTTCAGATATTATTACGTACAAACTAACACCTAATCAATAACATTTATTATATTCAAACATAACATCGCGTGAAGAATAATACCATAATACCATTCACTAAACGCACACAATGTTGTTGTCAATCTGATCCCATATAATACCATCGGATAATGCTCTGTAAACCAATTATATTATTGAAACAACATTTTAAAATAATGTTCCAAGCTGAAATAATGCGATCATCGGCGCGTGGTGTCTATAACACTCATCAGTATTTGAAGCGAATTTTTTTTTAAATCAATAAAATGATATAATATCAACGACGATGGCGAAGATTTGTTTTTACTTATATGAATACAATTACGATATAATGATGTAAAAAAATTCTGCGAAAGGTTGAAAATATATAATCGTAATTGCATTACTGTATCAACCAATTTAAGATAAATATCATTTTATTTTGAATTTATAGTTAATTTAATCATAGAAAAAAAATTGTTTATCAAAGCGACGCATGAGTTGCTGTAAGAGACTGACGTTTGGAATGTTATATAATAATTATAATCGATTAGGGGCCAACAAAAAAACTAAAAATACATACATCGGCTGACCAAGTTTGATAAAAAAAATTAAATGATGTTCATTGAGGGGTGTTATTGACATTTTCTCTGTCCAACGCTTAAATAATACTACTTACGTAATTCCATTTTTAATCTATAATAATTAAAATATTCTTTTTTGGAATAATTAATTTTTTAATAATTATAACTACAGATGATTTAATTTTAAAAGTTTTTATTGTTCAATATTGTGTTTATAAGTATTATATTACTATAAAAATGCTTTGTTGCATTATGGCTATATATATTTATATGTATTGTTTTACGTGCAATGACATGATAGATAATTTTTAAAACAACGCGTCCTTGAATCTTGTCGTTTTCGCACATTTAATTCCTATAATAATATAATATACATATAATGCATTACAGTTTATTTGTATAAAGGGTGATCCATTTAAGGGTATACGCTCGCATTATTTCGAAAACTTTAATCTTTTTTGAATAATATTTGTTGTCATTATTATTTGAGTTTTTCACTTTTTTGAGTTAACGTTTAACGCTTTCTCAATTTTTTTCAAAATAAACAGATTTTATCTATTAATATACTCGCATCAGGTTGAAAGGATTTTTTGCATAATATCGTGTGATTATATTACCTAAACAAATCACACATTTTGGATATATTTTCACAGATATATAGTTTGCTGTTTGGTATAACATTATTATGCTGTTCGACCAGTTATGCGTTTAATGATACTACTTAAAATAATCATGCATCGAATCATTTATTATTGTTGATATAATCGTGCACGGTGATACTACCGTTTTATCTATCGATTCCCTATCGTATTTTATGATAAAATATTATTTAGTTGTTCACGGGCTGTTTGTACGTATTGTTACACTATATTTGTGATGCGATGTGTGCCGTATGACATAATATTTTATTGTAAAACACAATATACAAAAGAACGCGATAACATCGTGGACGACGGCGCAACATATAGGCAAAATAGGTACATTGGCGAGTTTAAGAACATCTGATTTCTGAACAAGATCTTGCGATAGTTGTTGTTGTTGTTCATTTATTCGTAAACACTTTTTAGGTTTCCACGTTCCATTTTATATCGGAAATCGAGTATCCGTACAATCTAGATCGCACGTCACCGAGGTTGTTTTATCAGTGCGAGTGTAGAGGCGTAACTTTACGATATCGACAACCTCTCGGAAAACGTCAAAGAGATGTCGCAAGCGCGCTTACCGCATCAAAACCATATCAACATTTAACGTAACAGCAGTTAACTGCTGTTTTTCGAATGTATCGATTTATCACAGACTTCAAAATTTTGATCGCGACGCACACCATAATGGTATGTCCACCACGGACCGAAGTCTCATGAACAGGATTTCTGTTTTGACAGATCGACTCGTCGTTGGTAATGATAGGGCAAATTTTGTCCGAAACAATTTCCAACTGTTTATCCGTACTATGAATATTTGTCTAGTGATTTCCTAGATGCGGTCAAAATCTGCAGTTTGACGTTTAATGATACTACCTATTATAGGTACGTAAAAATTAATACGCAGAAAAGTATAAGACTATCCACACGATTAATTTGATCTTCTCTTATGCGTCTCTTGTAACATAATATTATACTTAAAAAACGATCAAAATTTTAATAGTTATATTCTATATAATATTTATGCTACAGTGCATTATCGGGCAGAACCGAACCATACCACATTCAATCACTGACCATAGTACAATATTATGGATATTATTATGTACTTCAGTATGTGAATATCTCTAGGTGTTTATGGATTGTTTCCAAATTGCTTCGTTATTTATTTTTTTTTTTTTTGATAGAATCCGTGAAAAATCGGAAAAACTAATCAAACCGATCCGATAATGTCCACACGTCGTCGTAAATCGTCACAAACTATTTAATTATATTATCCGTTGGACTGATTAGTCGGGTACTGTGATATTCTCTTTTTGCCAAACCGTCGGAACACAGTCATCATAATATTGTAACCCTCTGCGGTCGAAACCCTTTGCGTGTTTTAGTCCTTCGAAGTTCGCGCGTTTGTTGGACAGACGGGAAAACTACGTTGCGTACATACAGACCGATAATTTGTGTCGGACCAAAAACCACAAAAACTAGTGTAAATATATGACAACCGTGTGGGTTCATGATTCCACAGAACAAATACGAGATTCGGTGGCCTCGAAAGACAAACCTTTACGCGAATTTGGGCGATTAAATATTGCCCTTTCGCCCTAGTGATAGTTTAGAAACTAAATCGGAACAAATGTGTGTGTTTTGTCTAGTACAGTATACAGCGTTTGTCCTCGAAAGAACTTAACCCACAGTAGTTCCAGTGATGTGAACTTTATCTCATAAATATTATTACCGCCGAATTTTATTTTTTTTAATTAATCCTAGCTTTTAATATTTTTTAATATATTTTTTTTAAATCGAAGTTTAAATAACAGGTTTATGGCTATAGACGGTATATCTTACACAGCCTACTAGGTACACAATAACTTAATATTATTATAAAACATAAAAAAAATGTTCAAATTTGTCCTTTATTTACATATGTACTTTTCTTGTATTTATCTATCAGTGTTATAATAAATACACTTGAAATGTAAACATTTAGAATTAAATGATAAACATTTTGTGAAAAAAAACCAACACTCATCTGACCTGAACCAAAAATTATATTATATGGTGTGTAAAGCAATTAGTTACAAAATATTCTTGATTTTTAAAATATAATTTAATATATTACACGGTAATTTGAAGAATATTCTCCAAAGATAATACGCAACGTAATTTTACATCGTTACTGTAGCTTTAGACTTCTCTAAAACTGTCACTACCCACTCGTAATACAATATTTGATCGGTCGACGAAATCCGATTGTTAGTCGATTCAAATTTTTGATTAGGTTCGTACGGCTACTTATTATATTATTCACACAAATCACGCTCTGTATTCGATTTGGCCGACTCAGATTTTGTAAGAAAAACGATATCAGTATAATTAGTGTTTGAAAATTTCATGAAATATTTTAAGAGTGTGAAATATTTCAGTATTTTAATAAATTTTGTTTTATTTTTAAATAAGTTTTATATTTACATATAATTGTCATAAATCACCTTCATAATTGTATGGTATCCATATATATACCTAACCTTTGGTATTATACATTTAAAACGGTATTTACAATTTTTTAATATTTTAATGCTTAAACGATACAAGTAGGTAGGTATACAATAATATACACGTATATTGTATACCTACATATTGAATTCTTACATTAGAATTTAGAACACTAGACATTGTGTAAATAAAAAAAAAAATTGCGTTTTTATTTGTGTCAAAAAAAAAATTCAATGTTTCACGTTTTTGTGAAATATTTCATACTTAAACACTAAGTATAATATCATTATGTCAGTATGATATTCAAGTGCCTATATTGTAAGGAATAAAATTAACGATAACATCGCATAACTTTGTTACGACCGTGGCTTTTAGTGTACATTTTTTAAAAAAGCGGAAACGTAATGTCATCGCCAACAGGGGAAATCACCGCATATAGTCGTACGATTTCGACGCGCGTGCTGCGCCGCCGGCGAGTTTTCCGATTCGCTTAGGTCCTTATATAATCTTATACCTATATAGGTGTTGTATCCGTTTCGGTTTATTTCGAGCCCCTAGCGCCTTAGCGCGTGGCGTTGTGCGTATTTTGTGTGTGTTTTACCGTATACCCGATGTGGGTGCCTACGTTTACGACGCACTTCATAAATAATAATATATAGTGCACTCGTTATAATACGACTCGCGCGCATAAACGACAAAAGGAACGGCAAATTTCGTTATCCAGAGTTCAAGAGAACGAACGGCGCAAGACAGCCAAACGAATTACGCGCGTATACAACAGTACACCCCGATAGGATTATAATATGCATTATATAATAATATTATGTATACTGCTGGTACGATGCGGTTATACGGCACGACGAAACGAACGATGTTTATGAAGACGTTTTAATTTTTTTATATTATTATTATTATTATTAGCTTTGTGCGGAGGAGAAAAAAAAAGCGATAATGATGTACGCGTATAAGATATTATACCCCGGGCAAACCGACGTATGACGTACACAATATTATAGTTTATTCCGAAAAATAGAAGAAAATTGCATGCGTATAGTAATAAGAATATAATTATATATCGCTGCTGCTGGTGCAAAGACACGGCGGAAACACAGAGCACCCCGGCTCGTGAAAGCTGCAAAATAAAACGTTACGAAATTTCCGTTGTGTTGACCGTTTTAGTTGAACGCAAATTTAAATATAAAATTTAAAAAAAAAGTAAACCGTCGTTTTCACGATATGCATACGATATATTGTAATAACTAGGGCCCGGATTTCAATGCAAAGTGCATATTTTTTCGGTTGATCACACACAATACTTTCTAAGTACATAGTTAACATTACATTAATTAACGTTACAATAATCATGTAACGAGGGATTGAAAGCTACAAATTTTATTTTTCATTTTTTTCCATATTTCGACGGTTTTTTATTTTTAGCATTATTGGGTCATTTTGTTGGTTTTTAATGCATATTTGTTCAATGTAGATATAAAATTTAGCCTATTCAAAATATTATCTAAATATAAATTATTTTCTTGATATTTAAGAAGGTTTATCGGGTTTTTCCATTCACATTTTCAATTTTTTTTCGACTCAGTTTTTTTTTCATTGCATTGCTCAAAATTTAGTTAGTACAATAGGCTTACTTAGAATGTTGATTTTACATACATTTTAATATATATTTTGGTATGTTTAGAATGAATAATATTTCCCCAAAAACGGCCAAAACATATGTATATCAACATCATAGCAGTCAATATTTCAAATTTTCAGTTTTTTTAAATAAAATAATAAATTAATAAATAACAATCATATCTCATTTATAAATTACAATTTGTATAAAAAAAAAATTATATGGAATTTTTAAGGTAATTTTTGTGGTAAAATGCATTTTTGGCCATTTTTTAGAACGTATTTGTATGGTTTTAAGTGCATTTAAATCCGGGCCCTAGTAATAACGTTCGTATGATACCTATCTAGATATTATACCGAAACAGTCTGCATAATATGCTTACTGTAAACTAGGTATTTATTTACGTTTTTATAAAAACTTTTTTTTTAATAGTTTAATTACGCCGTTTCCGCGTAATCAAGATATATGTACATATTTTTTTCCACCACGGCGATAAATACAAACTAGAAGTTAAACAGGCACGTGATCGAATTTACTATCCAGTGTTATAACCGACCCGACGCCGCCGCCGCCGCCGACGAATTAAATAAAATAAATACGGATTTAAACCCGAAGGACGATCGCGAACCCTAATACTATTTTTCGTTTATCCTCTTTTATCCGCATGCGTCGAGACCGCACAGACCGGCACGGCGACCGCGTACGATTTTAATTTTCAAAAAAAATTTAAAATCTATACTAAATAGTGATGTTATAACTATTTTGCAAGTCCGTAATAATGTTATACGATTGAAATAAAAAAAATTTGAACCTACGATCAAGCTCGATAATACTATACGACTTATTGTATATCATCATATTATTTGTATCGTGTTGAATTCAAAATCGTTAGGCGCACCTCGCTATCGAGATTTCGCTCAGATTTTCCAGACATAATAAGTATGAAACCGTTCGTTTCAAATGGGAACATAATATGTGAATAGTGTTTTGTGCGTCCTACCTTGAAGCGACCAGAGCGTAATCCTCGGAAAGTGCCGTCGGCCAGGACTCGATCTTAAGCCACCGTGCGTCGAACTAAATAATACAGCTCGGGGGGTTAGTGGTCAAAAATAAGCGGGGGGTAAGAATCTGAAAATATCTGAAGTTAGTACCGAGTTATTTTAGTGTTGTGGGCATGCATTATAGTGATCTACAGTATGCCACACTGTCTCATAACACTGTAATGCCACTTAACTAGTTATACAATTGGAATTTCACTATTTTTCTCTAGTTACGCGACTCGTGGAGGGATCTCATACTGTTGAATCAAGCTCACCGAATTACATTTTATTCACTGATTTTAAACGAGAATAACATCTTTGTCGGATAATCGTATCTATACAAAATTATATTGTTTAGTCCGAAGGAGATATAACGTTGCTCGAAGATCAAAAAAATACATTTTACTAAGAATTTGTATAGAAAATTCCAACATGTCCATTGATAGTTTCGAATTTTTTTCAGGGTTTGATATGATTGGATAGTAACTTTTGATCTACTAAACTATTCGGAGGACCTATACACTTACCACCTCTTTCCACGTGACGATATAATAATATGATTTAGAATGTTCTGTAAAAAATTAAATCTGGAATCCCTCTAGATTTATGTCTAATAAGTAATGACAACGTAATTTTTTTAATAAAGATATTTTTAAGAACTGATATAATCACTATTAAAAGGAGATCTCCCTACACATTATATAATAATTAAGTTTTTCACTAAAGCTTATAATATTTTATTAAACTGTACACTATAGGCACATACCACCACCGCAAAGTCTGCAAATAAGTAAGTAAGTAAAATAATATATTTACTTACCTAGGTACCAAAATTTCCGGACCTCGAACATATTATATTTTTTCCCAAATCATTTGGACCCACTTAGAAAATAATTGGCGAACCCTGACCTATATAGTAATGCGCACACGTGCAGAACGGTCACGCGAAACCATAACGGTGAGTTATAGTTCGAGATTTACGGCCAAAATTTCGTCGCACTGCACAGCCGTTGCAAAACACTATGCTCTAAAAACACGATTAACCTACGGTATTATGCACACTCGGTGACAAAACAAAAAAAAAAAACGCGCCAAAACGGTTCGACCGAGAGTCCGACGCGCAGAAAACTAGCCGCGACGACCGGACTGATAATAATGATAACAATACCGCGGTAACCAGCAGCTCACCGCGAGCACAGAGCGAATTCTATAGCGGTAAACATCGGAAACGACGGAAACGTTCGATAACAGAGACGTTCGGACTGTCTACGTTTTTAAGAGTAAACGTTTTGAAACATCGCGAACGCCCCGACCCAGCGTTTTGTCCGTCCAGTTCCAATAACCAATGCCTACCTCGGTATAAGAATAATAATATTATATATGTTCGGTAATATGAAATAATAATAAATTATAGTAACCGATGATGGTTATATGGTATATTCGTGACTCGTAACACGGTTCATTCACATACCACACCGAGCGCTTACGGATTTCCACCGTTTCGACGTTCCGAACGTTGGCGTTCGTACTGCGAAACGTTTTCCACTAGAATATTTTGCTCTACCGAAAAAACATATTTCATGCGGCGGTCAGTATCCGCGGCCGTTCTTAAACCGCGGTATAGTACAGATGAATACGTGGAGATTCTATGATATTATAATACCATATTATACCGTGATTTCACAGACGATGAGCATAGTTTACGGAATTCTCGCAGCGACCCCGGGGTAACCGCAATATTTTGCGTCGGTTTTCAGTCTTGCCAACGCGATATCGTCGCAAATCGTTTTGTTCCACGTCCGTCTAGCCGTCGTCCCGAGGGCCCAAGTATTCAGTCGTTCAGTTTTCGCGCGTAAAATGTAAATCTTTTTGATAGTAATAATAATTTATTTATTAGCTAGTGGGTAGAAAGTTACAAAGTACAATTGATTAACACAAGAAGTGACTTGAATCATTGCTCCACAGTGAGGTAATACCCCTTCCCGTAGAGCAAGAATACTTATGAAGATCTTATTTAGAGAAAAAAGAAGAAAAAAAGAACAATTGATTAAAAAATATAAAATTAATTTATTGTGTGACGTCGTAGATCATTGTAATAAATAAATACTTGTAAATATAAATGTTGATGATTTATTTTTTATTATTAATTATTAATTTATGCATTATATAAAAATGAACGTTTGTCTGTGTGTGTGTGTATCTTTTATGCATTCCTAAACCGTTCATTCGGTTGCGATTGAATTTGGTACAGAGATAGATTAGAGCCCTGGAGAGAAGATAGGCTAATATTTAAAAAACGGTAAATTAGAGGTCTGACCCGGGGTAGTGCTCGAATCACATGGATTTTGAGATTTACGGTGGAAATTTATGTTTATAAATCGGTCATCCGAGAAATAATCAGTAGAAATTAGTATTTATTATTTTATTGGTCGCCATTGGTTAATCGGCCGGATCAGGTGCATAACATGCACGTATCAAATCGAATTTTCACACATTGCCTACTTGATACGCTGTGGCATGCTATTCGATTGTCATGTCGCCTACCGGGGAGGCAAAGTCGCACCCGAAAGGAGTTGAAAAGTCACAGTTTTTTTTTAAAAAAAGTTGTAATTTATTACGAGCGACGAAGTGCGCGGGACCAGCTATAGTGATGTTATATTGACTTATAGTTGAGCGGAATTTCGATCCGCAGCCTACCGTTTGTGCCCCAAAACACGCTCGATATTATACTATTGCGATATGCACTCGCGACTCGCGGCGAGAAAACAAAAAAAAAACGCGCCAAAACGGTTCGATCGTGAGTCGGCCGGCAGGGCCGGGCGCGGGGGAAAACGGCCGCGACGACGATAAGACCGGCTGACGGACGATAACAATATTTCGTGGTCGTCCGCTCGCCGCGAGCGGAGTAAGCACGGTGTACGATTATTATACAATATTGTCAGTCTCCGGGTCCGTTATTGTACCGCGGTCAGGTCTAAATGCGTGATGCAGCTGATGGATGTGCAGGGACTCTGTATTATAATAATATGATACCGCGGTTCTCCAGACGCTGCAATGGTTTATACGCAATCGGAAATATTCGCGGTTACCGGGTATGACCGCGATGTTTTCCGCCCCGGTCGTCGGTCTTGCCGGCGGTCGCGGTCGTCGCCGGCCGTTAATTTTCTCTCCCGTCGTCCGCGGATCCGAGACGGTTTTCGATCGATCGGTTTTCGAGTTGCGTCACTAAAATGCCGGACTTGGTTTTCCAGTTGTATTCGTGCTTGGAGTTTGCCGATTCTACCGTGAGTACCTATGTACAGCTTAAATAACCGTTAACTTTGCGCTTATCGAAAACTCAAATTCACGGCACAATGGGAATCGTGGTAAACGGGTTACTGTAGTACGGTCTAGAGAATTAATCCCCGTATAGGGAATAGCGCAAAAATAAAAAAAAGAAAGGTCAAGCTTTTTATCGACTGGCTTTTTGTGCCGAACTCACCTGCTCGTACGCTCAACAGAAATAATATTTATTTTTTTTTGTCGTGGTACCTAACGATTTTGCAAAATTACCCAAAACATATCTACCCACATAATACATTATAAAATGCGAAATTAATTTCATCATATTTTATGGTTAGAATCTTTCAGTTACGGTCAATAATATTAATAAACAACGAAATTACATTTTACATGATAGCTATAATTGATTTTTTACACATTTTTTTTTTCAATAATGGTCAGTCAAACACGTTGTTTTTTTACAAATTGCAGTTAACAATACACTTTTTAGTCTTATACGATAGTATATCTCGTTATTATTAAATTCGAAAATCGAGACAATACAAAATATATTATTCTAAATTCACTAAGTGTTGATAAAGTGCAAACAGGTTTCTGTTGCTGGCTGCTGTTCAAACGTATATTATAGTTCATCCACCCTAAGATTATCAGCCTATAAATGAGGTTATCTGTATTCAATCACTATCGTCTACACGCTATCGTTTTATCTCGGGATTGTCAAATGGACAAACAGACGCGGTTCGTTTATTGGAGAGACTCAGCATTCACGTTTCCAGAAACCAGTGGCGGACCCAAGGCTTAATTTTTTTTTTTTTGGGGGGGGGGCAACTTTTTCCTCTCCCCACTGGATCCGCCACTGTCAGAAATACACGATGTCAGGGTACTTTTCACATACAGAACAGCCCATCTAACTTTGCTGCCAACGCATCCATCTCTAGACTGATGAACACACCTATACAATTCGTATAATTTATGACAAATTCGTTTCCAGGCTGATTGCTATCACTGCTATGTCGTTATTATATGTTTACTATAATAGTATCTTTGTAACTATTTTAATATTGTGTAATTATCGCATAATATTTGAAAACGAAATGACAAAATGTTTGCAACATATCTACCCTGTTAATGTTTTTGTATCGAATGAATATTTTTGATGGGCAAATATTATTACACAGAACCACGCCGCCGTTAAATATTTTTTGATAATTAGTATTGGTACCTACTCCAATATATTATTATATTATTATTTATACGTAGGCAATTTAAAAAAAATTATATTGTTTACTAGCTACCTTTAAAATATTAAAAAAAAACCATTATTTTATTTGAACATTCGTCAAAACGAATGTTTAGCAAAATCGTTAATTATTAAACCATTACAACCGCAAAATGTATACAAGGGTATATCGTTAAAAACGTTATTTTTTCATATTGACACAGATGGTCTATACCCAGTACGGGCTAATTTTTTTTTTTGGTGCAAATGGGGTAGACAGGTAATCTGTAACGAGTGTAAGGTTTCCAGTTAAATGATGACAATGGCAAATGCTCCCTACGTCTCCCTACGGATGTAGTCGCATTAGTTTACAAACAAGTTAAATTTTTCCTGTTAAGATGATTGATCCAGGCAAGTTGACATTTTTTAATATGATTTTTTTCCAACAACCTTATAATATAGTCTTGCTCATCGAATCGTATGGATTTATAGAACTTTTCGTATCGTGGTTATCTGGGTACAAGCGGGGTCAATTACATGACGCGAATGATATGGTAGGCACGTTTTGTTTATTCGTAATGTACCTAATTATTCAATTAACGGATGACGAAAATTTGGTATTTTGGTCTCACGAGTATATTATTATTAGTGTGCACTAGGTCTAGTATATATTAAACATAAAACCTTATCGGCGGTACTACGTATATACAGTTTCCCTCCTCCAGCATATACCTAAAATGAAGTCACTCGGATAATGTAATGTCCACCGTAAAAATATGATATAATAGTACCATCACGGGTACCTATTATATTATGCGCCCTTTTGTATTTTATTCGCTGTTTACGCACATTATTTAGCTGCCGGCGGTCCGGTCGCCGTCCCCGTGTTGCAACCCGCGCTCGCGATGTCTATTTTATGGTTCTCGTTGCACCTTTAATCGCGCCGTGAACATACCACTCGGAAACACTCATCGGAAAATTAACGAAAATCGATATACGTTTCTAAGGTTACCCTGCAGCCGCGTTGTTGGTTTTCGAGTTATTTCGCGAGACAAAGTGTAAAAATAAGGGTTTCTAGCGAACACACACACAGCGGTGGTTGTGTGTACGTGGGGGGAGCCTAATTGTATGTCCGAACAACCGAGCCGACAACGATGCATTGTATATAGATATACAATATATTATGTACACAAACAACACACACACACACACACACACACACGTATATATAGGTATAATATAGATATTATGTCTGTAACGATACATACTGCAGTGTATATCGCTGTCCGGTGTTTCTCGTTTCACGGTGTCAAATAATGCTCGTGTGACAAGTAGGGTGGGAGCACGCGTATCCATTACGCCCTTAAGCGGGGAACTGTCCGTTTTAGCGGCTTTGAAAACGGTGACCATAACAATATTATACTTTGCGGGCATCACGTGCCCGCACGTGCGGAAACGACGAAATGAACATTTCTATAGGCATATACGTTTTTGTTAGCGAACGCGCAATAACTACGACAGTGTTATAATACGACTACCTGGGTACCTATTGTTCATATCTTATTGTCGTGTGACGCGTCATTATAGACAAGTCATCGGATTACATTAAAAATAAAATAAAAAAAAAACAACAATAATATGATTTGCACTGACCGTTTCTGTCAAAGAACTGCGGTCCCCTCGGGGATGGGGAGGAAACAATTCGAAAAACGGAAGTGATTTTATAATAAAACGCAAGGCTGGGCAATGGGCATTGACGAGTTATACCAAGTTAGAAGTTAAATTAATTTTAACTTACTAACTAAACTTATTAGTTCGGTGTTTCAATGAACTTGACTTTAACTTAACTCATTTGTCTCTTAAACCAACTAATATTTTTCTTTATTTTCCCAATTAAGTTAATTTTGAATATATTCCTGTTATCCGAGTATCGCTTATCTTGTTAAATAATACTTCATAAATGACATTTTTTTTATTATTAACTTATCTTATAAATTTAAGCTAAGTTAAGTCAACGGTATTTTTTAACTTAATTTAAACTTAATTAATGTATTAAAAATGTCTATTTACTTAACTTTTAATTTAATTGAAAAAGAAAATACATAACCTAACTTCACTGAGTTAAAAAATACCATTAACTTGCCCAGCGTTGATAATAATATAATGTAGGTACGCGTGTTGAACCAGCCAAACCGTTCGGCTCAACCTGAGACTCGGGTGTACATCGGGGTGTCTAGACTTGAGCATAAAAATACAGAACGATTGACGTGGGCGTATAACGTCTAAGGCATATTATTGCACCTCTCGAGTTTTCGACAACGACTGTTTTCCATAATCCGACTGTAATTTTCAGGAACCTCTTCATACGCGTTGCGATGCGCAGGTATGAAGCATAAGTCTTCGTAAATTCCGTCACCGATATGCTTAGTTGGCGCGGGAAAAGGGAATTTGTTGGGTTGGGCGGCCCCCTTTTCGAACAAAATGTACCCTTCCGTTTTCGGCCAGTGTCACTTTTCGGCCAGCACCTACAGTTTTCTTTAAAATTTACAATTATAACGACTGAACTCAACAATTTTTATATTTAATTAAATACGATTGTATCCAAAAAAGTGATTTTTTTTAACATTATTACCTACAACTGTAAAAAAACTGAAAAAAATAAAACAATTGGCAATAAACTGTTATAACATTTTATTATTACAATTGATTATATTATATATTTATATTAGTATTTATAATCAACGTTATTACTTACATTAATCGAATAGAAATTATTATAGTCATATAATACATATAGGTAATAAGAATAGGTATATAATAATAATTATGATAGTAAAATATAACCAACTATGAACGAAATTAAACTTACATTGAAGAGTAAAGGTAATAAAAATAGTAAACATTTTTCGAACAAAAATTAATTGTTTTAGTTTATTTGATTAAGTTAATAATATGTTAAACCATTTTATTGCCAATTGTTTTATTTTATTATTTTTCACTCAATTGTAGGTAAGAATGTTTAAATCACATTTTTGGATTCAATCATATTTAATTAAACATAAAAATTGTTAAGTTCAGTTGTTATAATTGTAAAAGGAACTTTGTGTTTTGGCCGAAAAGTGACACTGGCCGAAAAGGGAATGGTAAGTTTTGGCCGGAAACGGCGACGCCCGTTGGGTTCCCTCCGGATTTCACTCGAAATGCACACGGCGGTGTTATAGGTACGATCGCAAAATAAGAAACCGTTAGACAACTTACTACGACTCGTGACGAACGAAAAGGCGTCGTAAACAATGTCACGAGACTCGAGGAAAAAAAAATTCCGCCGCCTTTGTCCGGTACCCCGTGTGGTATAAAATTGTATTGTGTGACGTTAGTACTATGTAGCTTGCTGCCTATTACGCGGCATAGGGCTGCAATAACGCACGTCGAACAATAAATAAAAACCATTAGGTTGTCGATCGCCGTTTTCGGCTGCAGGCGGGTGAAATTTCTCGAAATTTCGCGCACCGGATGACCCACGGTGCGCCGAATCTAAACGCCGTAATAATATTGTAAGACGAAACCGTTCGCGGTTCGTAATGATAATAAAATTGCTCGCCGCCGCTGCAGCAGCGATCCATTAGAATAAAATTATGTACACGCTTTAGCGTTTTATCCGTTTATTAATTAATTTTATTCCCACTCGCGGTCTTCGAAAATATTCTGTTCGCCCCGCTGCATTATTATCCGTACTCGGTCGCATAATTTCTATCCAAGGGCCCGTAGTATAACGAGTTAAATAATGATTATAATAATAAATTATAGTACGCGCCGCGGTCGCACGTCGCGTATAATTACTGTAATATACAGGGGGCAAAACGGCATTCTCCAACGGCGTTCGACGTTTGAATTCCAATGCTGAGTCTTATAGTTGGCTCTAATAACAGGTATAAACGCAGTACGGCAACGAATTAGGGTTATTAGGGTGTTTATGCGCCGAATAATACCTAAAAATGCGCACGAACGAATTGAAAAATACGCGTTGAATATTTGTGTCGATTATTTAATGAAAATCAAGTAAGGCGTTTAAGAGAAATAATATATTAGAATTATCGATTGCAACATTAGGATTACATACGATTTACCCGGGCTTGAAACCGAAAACATATTTCCCGATTTCGATTTCGGTTTCGAATATTGGTATTTATTTTTTCTGATTCCGTTTTTGGTTTTGAATTTTTTCGATTTCAGTTTCGGTTTTTAACGGTATTCAAAATTGGTATCAAATTTCGGTTTACAGCCCTGAAATTTACATAATATTAAACATTTCAGAGGGTTGCATCGAACAACTACAATACAGTTCCGTTATTTATCTCCGAATAGCAATATAGAATTCGTGACAAGAAATAAGCGATCATTTTCATACAACCTATATTATACAAAATACAGATTTAAAAACATAGATTCGGGGTTTTAGTCGATTTCATTTTTTTGTGTATGTTTTTCTTATCGACTAACCATAAAATAAGTGATAACAACCAGAAAAAAGTACGTATACAAATTCGTTAAATTTCGAAAAATATTCAAATGTATGCAAAATAAAATGTTGACATTTAAATATAAACCAATTTCTGTAAAGTAATATATCATGCGACAGGCAGAACATAAAAAACACCAGCAATCATAAGCACCCTAACCTTAATAATAATAATAATAATAATAATAATAATAATAATAAACATAATATACCACGAGATGTCTATTAAATTACGCTTATTGTGTAAGTGGCACGTTTTTCTAAACCTTTGTAAGATACCTGCGAAAATGAATGTTGGCTTTTTAATTGTTATGTGTATGTTACTCATCACGACGATGGTATATTTTTAGGGAGAACATTGATAAATCAATATCATAATATGACAAAAATACCTCTTGGACTAGGTGCTTTACGATATTTGTTGTCTTGAAATAGAAATACTCCACGAATATATTATTAAAACATGCTTGTGTGGAGCGAAGAGCGTATGTTATTATGTACATGTGGTATAGAAATTATAATATTAATATTGAATGGACTCGGTATGTAGGTAGGTATACGTGTTTTTGTTTTGAGACCTGCGGTTTTTGTGTTGGGTGGGGAGGGGAGTGGGGGGTAATGAAAGAAAATATGAGAAAACACTTCCCATCGACGAGCTGCGTACCTAATAGACGAACTCACGATTAAAGTATGTTTGTTCTGCACATTGTGTAACCGGCAGATTGTAAATGTAATTCTCATTCGAACATCCTCCGGCGCGGGTTAAAAACAGTAAATTCCGTTCGCATTTTTTTATCTGTTCGCGGAGGGTCTATACACGGGTTGCATAGCACTGTCCCGTACAGTGAATTCCGACCGAGTTTCGTCCGACGACCTATGCGGCTATAATGCTGCAGGTAGGTGTACACATAATAAGTTGTGAATACGGTTCGGCAATAAATTTAATATTATAACAATGTCTACACACGTCGCCACCGTTCTCTATATCGGAAACCCCTGTGCATGCCAATACGATTCGTATTATTATAATGCGCAGGACATATCACTATTATTATTATTATTATTATTATTATTATTATTATGTAGCGCGTGCCGAGTATGTGACTATACGCAGTGCATTAGACATATTTTTACATTTCACTCCAAAGCACATGCCGAAAGAGCCACGAGGTAAACATAATATTATAGCGACTGTATGGTTTAATTTGGTTACCTAACGCAGCGTTTCTTAAACTTTTTTATCCGCGGAACCCTTTTTTATGTCCACTTTTTGTTCTCTACTTTTTTTTCTGGCTTTTTAGCTTTTTTATTTAGCTTTCAACAGTAAGTTATTGTATAGCTCTACAATTAGAACCCATACTTTGTTCCAATAGTTTTAATGTGTCATTTTATGTAAGGATTATTTACAATAAAAATTATAATAATTTTGTTTGATAATAATGTGTAAACACTATTCTGTATTTAATTCAAAAAACATTTTAAATAACAGACAATAACAGGACTTCTAAAGTTCTAAATTTCAATTTTTATGAGATGAGTGAAATCACTTTTTACTGTTACAAATATTCTTAATATTGAGCTTTATTGATGAAAATTGTATTCTCATATTAGGTTCGGCATCAAGTCTGTTGCGGTATTTTGTTTTTGTTGGTACATATAGGTGGTGAACCCCGTTTCACATATATATAAGTGGTTAAAAATGGTAAAAGTGCCAACACGGCATTTTGTGACAATTGAGGATATTATTTATCTTTTGAAATGCACAAACATTTAACACAGAAATCGATTTAAAATTTTGAAAAAGAGCACTTAAGTTTGACGGAACCCTGGGGTTCCGCGGAACACAGTTTCAGAAACGCTGACCTAACGTATGGTTTATGATTACCTACTGATAATCACGGCTATAGATAATATGATGATAATATGATCGTGCCTTATTCATTTCACTTCGTAAAAAAGTTTAAACATTCGTTGCAAGGTTTCTTAAAAGTTTCATTAATGGAAGTTCAAAAAAATTAGATATACAAAGGCGCAATATGAATTTAGAGTTCAAATTTCGACGACATTTCAACAATGTTCGAATAATTTTTCAGTTAAAAATTCAAAAAAGTTTCTCCTTTCTTAAAGATCAAATAGCTAACATTAAAAATGTTGATAGAAGACTCCCCAAAAATGTCACGGCCCTTAACCAAAAAAAAAAAAATTACTGGAAAGTAACATATATTTTTTTTATGAGCGTTTGAATTAAACAATTTCACGGTATTGGATTTTTACCGGTAAATTAAAGAAATTTTTATCTATAGGTATTTGATATTTTGTTGTAATTCAAAAACCAATAACCTTAGATACACGACATTTCCACCATCTGTTAAAATTACCATTTTCCATACATAGTAAAATTTTCAAACTATTTTACAATACGATACGATTTTAACTATACGATTTGAAATAATTATAATGCGTAGTACATATCATTATTATTATTATTATTATGTAGTGAGTATAGGGTATGTGACCATACGCAATGCATTAGACATATTTTTACATTTCACTCCAAAGCACACGCCGAAAGTCGAAAGAGCCACAAGGTAAACATAATATTATAGCAACTGTATGGTTTAATTTGGTTACCTAACGTATGGTTTATGATTACGTACTGATAATCACGGCTATAGATAATATTTATTTTTTTTTTTATTATTTATTCTTCAAGAAGATAATGGGTGCCACTGAACATGTTCGTGTGGGGGCCAATGAGTTCACAATTTGAAATATAAATTCATTAAATAGTTCATATAAATTAAATAATTACAATTTGTAGTATACATTTCTCACATAACTATAACATTAATATAAGTAAACAATATATATTTTCTTCTCTTTGTTTTTTATAATATTATGTTATAATAAAGTATTATGTAAAAAATCGTGTAGTTAAATAATACAATAACATTTTTATTGGTAGTACATTCATGTCAATGTATAAATATTTTGTGTGGTATCTTGATTCTTTTTTTAGGATAATTTTTAGTATTGTATAATATGCTAATGTTTTACTCATTTCACTCAGTAAAAAATTTGAACATTAAATGCAATGTTTCTTATAAATTTCATTAATGCAAGTTCAAAAATATTAAAGATGCTTAGGCACGAAAAGATTTAAAGTTCAAATTTCGACAATATTTCAAAAATGTTCAAATTATTTTTCAGTTAAAAATTCATAAAAGTTTTTTCTTTCATAGCTAACATAAGAAATTTTGACAGAAGACTCACCAAAAATGTTCCTACCTCAAACCAAAAATAAAAATTTTACTAGAAAGTAACATTAATTTTTTATGAGAGTTTGAATTAAACAATTTTACAATATTGTATTTTCACCGGTAAATTAACGAATTTTTATCCATGGATTTTCGATATGTTATTTTAATTCAAAAACCAATAACCGTAGATACTTGAAATTTCCACCATCTATTAAAATTAACATTTTCCATACCTACATAGTGAAATTTTTAAGCTTTTTTTCCTCTTTTGGAGCTATTCATAGCCATGAAAAAGCATTTATTTTTTAAAAACTCGCATTTATTAAGTAATGCATCCTATTCTACAATTGATGTTTACATTTTATTATTTAGATATCGCGATTTCATTGCCAACAATTTCTTTTATCTTTTCATAGATTAAAACATTCTGGGGACACGAAACCAATAAATTTTGCTCTAATTTACGTAGGAATTTTTATTTTTTATAATTGCATATGGTGCACCTATATTATTATTTGGTTTTTCTTATCGGGTTTATTTTGATATATATACATAATATATATGACAAATTCAAATGCATCTAAACCTACTAATGGATTATGGGACATGAGCTCTTCCTACGTCAAGTATAGAATCTCTTGAAGTGGCTCCTAATTGAAGTCATGTCAACTTATCTACGGAATACTTCAGTTTTTTTTTTTCGTTCTTGCCTCCCAAGATAAATTACGACCCCTAGTTGTATGATTGTTTATTCGATATTTATTTGGATCTAAGCTTATTGTACTACAACTGACGCGTGCGCCTAATTATAAAAAAAATGAATAATTCTATAATATAATATGTACTGAGGCTCACATTGTAGTTTTGTCGTTGCATGCAGTGAACTCATGTCAGCGAAACAACCCTAGATTTACATTAGCATTAAGCAATTTTATCAATATCTGCTGAAAGAGTCCGGAAACATTGTCGTTTTGTACCCAGCAAACATTTCTAATTACATCATGGCCTGAACAAAATGGGATCCAACAATATTATTTCGTACAGAGCTACACAATTCATTGATATTTGGATTAAAATATAATATAATTAAAACGACAATAATTGTTTTTGTTTCATTGCTGTTATCGACTCTAAAAATGTCTTAAAATATTAAATTATAAATACCGACTGAATCATTATGGTTTATAAAAATATTACTATACAAGACTAGATTTTAATTAAAATGGGTTTTTTCGGTTCCATTTGACTAGGTATAAGTTATTAGTATCAGCTTATATTATACAACTGCTGTTTGCATTGCTGAATTAAAATCGGCTTTCCTCGAAGTTGATATTAACTCGTTACTGGGTTAATATGAATAAACAACGCCCTTCCTAGCTTGTTATTTATACAAGAAACCAAATAAAAACTTTTGGACGTGATTTGCGTGAGTAAGTAATATACAAATAAGCTCGCAGTGTATAGTCGAGTTGCGTCCGACAAGTCCTAATGCAGATTACTCACCGGGCTGTTATCGATTTGGACGAACAAATAGTGTATATGGCGCATACCTAAGTACAATACGGAATAGGACCGTCTTCCTCGTCCGACATCTCTCGGCGGCCTTTGCCTCCACGAGACTATCTCGCGATGGGTAGATTCATCGCGGACGATTCGCATCCAAATCCTGATTACGTCGACGTGTGTTGTTAGTGTCGTGGCACAAATACCGCAAAAATACGCAATATATTGTATGGACGATTTTCTACGCGCACCCTTTTGCCGATAACAATATGCACCAAAGGTTGAAACGGCGATGATTTTTTTTTTTTACTGTTATTCGCGCTGCCCGTCTAGTGATAGTAATATTATATACCATAACTACGTGGTGCCACACACTCACCTACCCGTACGATAATATTATCATTTTGCGGATAGATAGTGATTCGTAAGTGACTCTCTGTAACGAATCGAACCAATAATAACAATATAGACGCGAAACGTGATAAAATATTATATCCGATCGTATCGTCCCAACGATCTTATTGTGAAGCCACCAGCCCACCGGGGTTATTATGATAATGTGTATCGGTAACTATAATGAGTTTCACCGTTTTAACAATAGATGCGACATTTTATACATCACAGGCCCAGGATTGTCACACCAGCTGTACCATGAAACGCGAAATTGGCCGGTAAAATGTTTTCGGTAGCTGTACGTAAAAAACGAAAAATTAGTAATTTGTTTAAATCATTTTTTTTTGTGTGTGATTTCACCTATACCTAAAGTGGTCGTTTATGCCGACATTCATATTATTAATGAATACAATGTTTTATCACTCGCGTCATCGGCGATAACTATATAAAATACATTAAACTTATAGGTACCTAGGTAATATGACCTATGAATACGTGATAAAAAAAAATATTGTTCTAAAATTTAATCCGTGTGAATAATATTATCGATATTGTCGATCACGTGTGTTTAATTCAGCGTTTACCTTTTAAAAATTACGCGTGACCCACTAAATACGGTTTTCCTGTACACTAACGCAAAACAGTACGTCAGTACAGGTACCTACATATTATAGTTATTACGCTGGTAAAAGCATTCAAAATGACGGGTCACTCGATTTTATCAACGGTGAAAAAACCTATGTAAAATTTAAGTACAATTTACCGAACTCGCATCTGTAGTCGCACGGAGTCCGCGCGCATACCACACGTCCGCTCGAGGCCGACGGTTTGAAAACAAACATTCGTTTGGCGTTTTGCAGAAAAAGGTTTTGTGGACGAGTGGACAACACATTTTTTATGGTGTGAGGACCAAAAAAAAAAAAAAAAAACAGAATAAGAAAAATGAAATAAATTTACGGTAAATTTGCATCTTCCGTGCGTGCTTGTGGACCTGCGATGATAGACGCTGCATTACATAATAATACTGTTATCGGCATAATAAAATTACACGTACACCCGCGGTGCTAAGGTTTCCGATCGTCTAACACTATATGAGCTTATAGGTATGTGCCCGCGGTGAACGGGAGACGAATGCTTCAAGTACATAATATTTTGTTTAAGTTTCGAAACGTAGGTCTACCACGCGTGTTAGGTATACTTAGGGTTCTGGATTTCTAATATTTCACTTGAAATTTTTCAATTGAAATGTTTCAAAATTGAAAATTTCACTCTTCTTGAAATGTTTCAATAAAATTACGATAAATATGTTTTCTTCCTTTAAACGTGTTCGGTTATAGATGATTAGAAATAATTTATTGATTATACACACCGAACACATTGTTAGTAAATAACTTTTCAGTTATAATTCATCGCTTATCAACCAAGGTTTACGAATTATATTATTATCACTACAATATGTTGGTGGTCAATGGTTATAAAAACTATTGTAATAATTATAAACTTATTAACTAAGTTTGTTACTGTATAACCGCATAAAATATTATGGTTTAATTGTACTAACTGTATTATATTATCGGTTATCACTTTTCAATTGAATCCCTATTGACTTTTAAATCATTATTATTATTATTCGTCATATTTTTTGGACCCAAATTATGGCAACATGTCGTTGTTGTTTTGTGTATTCATTTTTCATATTGATTCTTGGACGTTACTACTATCTTGTTTTTATTTTTCATAGAAATGAAATATTTCAAAAAAATAAATTTCATGAAACTTTAAAACCTTAGTTATACTATTATAATATTATACGCACGGAATCATAAACATAAACAACGGATCGTAACCATACCATCTTTACCACTGCTGGAGCGTGCAGCTTGGAGGAACTATATCCATCTATACGACTGACGAGTATCAGTTGAGATTACTTTAGGCAGTGGTGACCCCAGGAGAGGGGGCGGTTAGGGGTTATACCCCCCCTCCCCACGGCCCCACCCCATTGTCTCATAAATCCCATTATTTTTGTCTTTGTTATTCCCACCGCAGTTAATGTAAATTTATTGTCATACTTATACAATTTTGGGCACGCCATCGACTTTAGACGTCGTGTCGAGTACATAGTTCACGAAGCTCATATTATTATAATATTTTTGGCGAGTTCCACGCGTCTGAGAGAATACCTAATTATTGTTCGCATTACCACACGGGAGACGGTATAGTCCTCGACGAAAATTCGTACCTTACTCCACAAATATTTCACGATCGCGGTCGATGATGGTAGGTAATTAAATGTGAACAAGCACTTAGTAATAGTGACTAGGAGGCACCTACGACCGTCCTCGAAATCAGTTTAATCAGTTTTTTATTCAATTCTTTCATAATATTGGTTAACGGCTTTCGGTATATTATACGAAATACCATATTGCGCGAATATATTATTAACAATTTACGTCATCATGGTACTATTATATTATATAATATTCCTCTCTTAATAACAATGTCATTTACTACGACACAGTCTTCCATTATTATATATATAGTAGGTAGGTAGATAATGTAATAATAATATTTCGACTGAAATGCAAATTGTCCTTTAAGTGCTCCGAATGAAGATTATGGACTTAGTAAATTTGATCGAAATAAACAATTTGGAATTTACTTGCGAGAGACATGGTGCGATATTTTTGCCATGACTAAATACCCTGTTCGAGATCGAGATATTAACGTATTATTTTTGCAATACATGGCATAATATTATTATTATTATCTTTAGAAGTTAAAAGACGATATTACCGGGAATTGCCAATTTTAATTAAACTCACCCCCTCTCGCCTGTTCAGTAATCATTCCTGTATTTTAATGCCTTATTTTGTTCAATAGCAATACGACCCTTTCACAAACAGAATATTATGATAAAAATATCCAATTGCCGTATGCCTTTACCTGTATATATTACAGACTTTGAACTTACTACGCTAAAAAACGATCCATTTTGTAATCCCCAAATGGATGTTGTATTAATTAGTAATTAACGAAATGTAAATAGTGCCTGATTACAATACCATATTTTATTATGCCTCTATAATAGTAAATAGAATCTTTTGAATAGAAAATGCCCTATAAAATGTAAAACATAATAGGCGTGATATATTGATTATTATAATACTCACAATGTATTGTTTCAATAAAAAAAAAAATAAAAAAATTAGCAAAGGAAGTCTCACATAATAAACTTACTTATTATAATTAGTATTATGAGTATGAAAAATTTCAAATGAAATTTTCACTTTGAAATATTGAAAAAATATAATATTTGCTTACACTTTTTTTTCAAATTGTGTTTTTTTATAATGATTTCATAAAATCATCACTAGATGTTCATACTGATTTCATACCTGATTAGTGATTATCAATATTTGATTCCGGATCATGATGTAAAGAAGTTATTATATATAATATACAAGGACATAGATAATTATCATGTAATTCGTATAATGTACTATGTAAGAAATATTTCTATAGTATATTTCATTTAACACTTAACTAACTAGTGGTGCGTGCTGTGTTCTCTACACAATAGTAATGAAATATTTCAAAACAATAATTTTCATGAAATTTCAGAACCCTAAAGTACAATACATTTTTCACAAGTCATGCGCCATGCGAGTCAACATATATGAAAATTCAAAATATATCCTTTTTTTTAAAAAAAAATAATATTTTTAGATCGTACCGTTACACGTCTTAAGAAAAAAAAAACATTAGTAAGAAAAGAATTGTTTTCTAAATAGAGTCTGGTGTTGGATTATTACAATGTTTGGTAAGTATACCGCGACTATTGATTTTGGAAAATTTGTAAAAATAAATACATAGCTTCGGAATCATGTTCTAACCTCTGAATATATTATTATTTTTAAAAATTTTCATTAAAAATCTTTTACTGGGTCACCTATATCAAATTACAACTATGAGGTACAAGAATTCAAACAACGTGGACTCGGGAACAATTTTAAAACCAGTAAACTGCGATGTAATTTGGTTTTACATTTTAAATTCTACACTCGGAGATTTTAAATTTTATTATAACAATTATTTTACGGTAAACTAATTAGCGCTTTTTGTTTAAAACCATCCAAACCACTTGACCGAATTAAATACAGATTGTTTCTACCCATTTATTATGTTGTGATATTATGTTTCTACGAACCAAAAGGTAATTGTTTTACGGCGCACTCGTTATTAAGGTATAGTTAGACTTCGCGAACCGTATAAAATATGAAATCAACTAATTGACATATTTTGCAAAGCACTATTGTTGATGGTCTAGTTTTAGTTTCAGCTTATTTAATTTAAAATGTTTTTTTTTTTCTTCAAGTGTGTTATTATTAACGGCAGGCAGTCGCTGGTAGCCAGCGAGTCGGATAAGCAAAACTAATCATTTTAATCTCACTATATAGTGCATTTTAAATGCAAACCATAGTTCGGATACAGTATTGCGAATTCCAAACTCAAAACAATATTTTTAGCACATTATTTTCCAAATTTATTTATTTACTATGACGGATTCAACAATACAGAATCATTAATGACTGGCTGGTACAAAAACATTTTCATATTTACATTTACAACAATAATAGTAATAAAACGGTTAGTTTAAAGATTTTACATCACTTTGCAAATTGGTCTGTATCGTAAATATTACATTGTTAAAAATGCCAGATTTTCAATTTTCAGAATGTCTTTAAGGTTTGTTGGGATTGGAAATAAACTTCGGTCATTAAATTTAGGACACGGAAAATTATTCGAATGTATTCGCGCATATGTTTTCAAAATCATAGAAAGCAAAAAATTATGTGAATCTGAAAATATCGTCAAGACAATTGCAATTGACATGCGTATAATTACATATTTTAGGTTTAGCATTCGAGTAACGATAGATCCAATATCATCCGATAACTAACCATTTACAATGTGCTGAGTACTGTCAATAAGAATTTATATTAATCGCAATCTCTTCACAATTTTATACATTTGTTTACTACATTACTATAAATAATAAAATGTAGAATTTACTATTTCAATAAAATTAGACATCAAATTATCATTCGTCACACTAAGAGACAGGTCTAGAGCACTGTTCTACGTTGAAAATGATTTTTCTGGTTGCATGATAATGGTTTTTGATACACGCGTTGTACCAGCTATAACGTCGTATGTGGTATGTGGTAACCAGCGACTCTTATTATAATAGGTATATAAAATTATATTATATGATCACGTGATAATACGTAATAAAATTACATAGATTGTATATTATCGACAAGATCTGATTTCATTTATTATTGAGTTTTTCTGTGACCCACTCGAACGAGGTGTTTTACTTATGTTTCATTATTAAGGGGATTGGATACCGTAATTTTCTGTTTTTGTCTAACACACACGGGACATAGGATTTTAGACTGGTTCTTTGCCAGACATACCAATCGATCTAATGAAGCGATAAGAATTCTAAAAACAGATTTGAATTTGTCGTCAAGTCTACTTGAAATGGTCTTTTCCACATTTTTGATTTTAACTTTTCCAAAAATTAAAATACGGCAATTTTTAAATACTCTTTTTTAATATGACATTTTTAGGAATTTGGGGGGATAATATCAAACCGGTTGAAAAGTCAATTTCAAGTAGACTTGACGAAAAATTTAAATCTGTTTTCAGAATTCTTATCGGTTCAACAGAAAGTCAGTTCAAAAACAGGCCAAAAACAGAAAATCACGGTATTGAATACCCTTAAAGGGGAAAAAAACGGGAATGATCGTGTTTGGTCAATCACCCTGCAGCTCCTATAATATAAATATATACCTAACCTATAGGTATATTTTTTCCGTGATACGCGGTTTTTTCGAAAAGGTCATTCCAAAAACGTCCGAAATTAATAACGATTATATTATTATAATGCTCCAAGTTCAAATTTTAAATCGAACCATTAAACAGTTATCTTCTTTGTAATTTATACACGGTGTTTAATGTTTTCATCGTATATTTACCATTGTGTGCGCCGGTTGTTTATATCTCGTAGTCGAAGGTTTATTATGGCGGATCGGTTAAGATTATATGAATTATTGTTGCTTAAAATGAATAATAATATGATATTGCATTAATTCAGTTTTGCGCGATCGTGACATTAATTTATCATCTTATATATTTCAAGTCTCATGGTTTCTTCTGTTCCATAATAATATAATTTCCGTCTTTTAATTCGAGCACCGTAAAACAAACTAAATAATTAAACCAGATGACCTCGGTCTCTGCAGCTCGGAATCTGGAATAGGACAAACCGTATCTTAAATAATTTATCAACATTCATTAGTTACAGTATTGTGTACAATTGTAGGTTTTGTTTCAATTGTTATCTCTGCTTTGACATTGCGTTATTCTAATATATCTATATATTAAGCGGGTTATACGTTATTTTATAGTTCACATTTCCAAATGAATTTGGCTCCTCGCTGTCTCTTAGGGTTCAATTCCGTCGGTCGATATCGCACCCGTTAAATATTATATTCGATACATATTGAAATTTATTATTATAAACGTCATAATATTTTGTTCACATTATACGTAGCAATAATAATTAATAATAATTAGGGCTGGGACTTCGATGAGCTTTTCATTTTTATCCAGAGGTTGCTGTACGATGCTCCCCTGGTCACAAATCCGTAACAATTTGTATTTTTGAATGACAATAAGAAAGTTTATTTTGCATTTTTTGACAATTTTTGATTTTAACGTCATTTTCTTAATTTTATATGGCATTATTAGGGGTTTCTAGGGCGTTATTGGAGTTTTTGGGTCCAACATTTAAACTTGAAATTTTATTTTTAGATTGTACACGCTAACGCGAGTTTTATATATATATATATTTACATATTTTTTTTTTTCTATTACAAACAATAAAGTAGGTAAATACCTACTCATATCTCGTGTCGTAAAAAAACTTAAATAACAAGTTTGCGATTGGCGGCGTGGCAAAGTATATTTAGAATTTAGAAGTTTAGCCTATAGAGAAATTATTTTAATCATTTTTTTTTTCACTTCTATTTTATAATTTATTAAAAACAAAAACAATTTATCTGCATTTTTTTTAATGCATTATTTAGATTTTTTAGGGGCATTTTTTAGGGTATTATAGGGCATTACATTCCCAGCCTGAATAACAATGTTTCGAATCGACTTAGTACGGTTTTTTATTGCCATCGAATAACTTAATACTTATCTCATCTCCGTTTGTTAAGGCAATTTTTCACCTTTATCTTAATTTTCTCCAGAATTGCTTATTGTTTGAGCGTCTCCCACAAGTACAGTGATCCAAAAACAGCAATATCTTCATGACTTCTTAAATCGAAAATAAAACCATCAATGACATTACATTGACGTTTCTCACATTCTCTTTGTACATCTGGGACGACTTTTACATAAGTTGTAAACATTTTTTTTTTTTTATATCCCGCTGCGGAAAAACATTTGAAAATCGTTTCGGACGTTACATCTTTGCTCCAAGCTGTTGTTTTATGTGCAGTATTTGAAATAACTGTATTCCGTTTCACATCTATCGGCTTCATTAAAAATGTTAAATCCACCCGCAACCGATAAACCTTTACGTTTTGACATATCGAAAAGTTGAACGTAACTTCATATCATTATAATAATAATATACTGTACAGGCCGCTACATCAACTATCGTTACTTTAGATGTGATATGGGTACCTATATTAACCGTCTGTGCTCTAATTTATTATATTTTTAAAACAATACCCGATCGCCTGAACTTGTATAGCGACTATAAACAATACAATTTGCAGGTGGTTGAAATATATCTTGTATAGTACTCGGAATAATAATGTTTACTATCAAATGCTCTGATCTTTCAAATCGCATTTTCTATTCGGTTATAAAATATGTAGGGTACTAATAAGTAACACTTTTATTCATGGTTCCAAAATATATAACCATATAATGCAGTCAAACTTGAAATATTATACCACTTTTACCAAAAAGGTAATATTTTATGCCCATTACCTATTGAATTTCAGCGATTAAAAAATAAAGAATATTATAGGAAAACACGCTAAAGATTATAACGAATAATATTCCGAAGAAAACAAACACATATTCTTATATAAATAAAAACTTTTTTCTAGTGTGCTAAAATTCAAACGATAATATTATTACAAAGGACAAAAAAGTAATTTTTTTCTCGCATAAAAAAAAAACAACATTTGGGATGAGTTATTATTATATCTACGAAGTACTACAATCGTAGTACAACCTGACCTCATTACCGTATCGTACAAATCCAGAACGCAGTTTTCAACCGATATGCGATTATAAATGTTAAACATTATCTATAAATTATAATATAAAAAAATATAACAATAGGTATGAGACGAATTGGAGATTTCAATAATTTCATACAATCCACAATAAATTCAATAATTACCCAATAGGTAGGTACCTATATTTTAATATAGAGTTTGGTGCAAATAGGTTCTTAAAATATTATTTTATTCGTATTTGTTGTCATTATCAATAGCAAAGTCAATGCTGACGTACAGTCCAACGTGTCCGTCAATAAATAAATCAGTAGCCAGATAAAAATTCAACTTCTGGAGTTTCAGTGCTCTTGATTTGTACAGTTAAAACGATACGTTTACCATTACTCGCCGAATTCTTTTTGAACCACCAGCTATTAAAATTACTCAAGATACTATAATATAGTGAATATCAGTAAAGCACTGTCAGAGTGAAAACTCACAGAGCAGTTAACAATAGTACCAACGTGAGACGTATATAATTATTATAGTGCGCCATTATGTTAAAAATAACAATAATTGTAGACTATATTGTTTTAGAAGTCTACTGGATTTCAGTTTCTTTTTGTTTTTAAAACCGTCGTGTGTAAAATCGTTATTACTGTCGACGTGGTGTTGGAACTTTTTTCACGGTTAAAGCTATTACAGACACACCGGTTCGAGTCCTTTAAATTCGTGAATATATAATATACCTGATATGTGAAATGGATTTCATACCTCTAAGTTGAGACTGATAAAAACGACATTGTTCGTGTTGACAATATAGTATAGCACCTTTGCAGGTTACGCGTAGTCAATTAATCAATCCATAATATTATATTATATAGACAATGTAATATTATATAGGTCACACGTTGAAAGAATCACGCCGATTGATTTCTTTTCTCGCGCGCAATAGCTGCGTTTTAGATAATTTTATTTTTTCTCCTTTGCCCCAAATAATACAATGGGTATTATCACAGACGACGCGTTTTCGCACTGTTTTGCACATTGTCTATACGAGAGCCCCGCCGTGGCGTAGGGGTCTTACAGCCGATTCGCAAAAGCTCCTCAGTCCTCGTTTTGTTTTTTCAAAATATTTAGTGTTTTCACTCGGCGCAAAAGTTATTTGAGAAAACAAAAGTTTTGTTTTTCTCGACGTATTGAAAACGATTATTACTCGACTTTCGGATGATACGGCGTGCACACAGTCGCGTGCTCGTTTACGCAAACCATTGAATCTCGATGATCAAAGGGAAAAAATTGAATTTTCCGAGACCTAATCTCGTGTCGTTTGCAGCACGATAACATATATATTTTACGTGAGGAAACCAAAGATATTATTATATTCATCTAGTGAACACCAGGTTGGTTCTTGTTATACGGTCGAGATCAAAGTCACCTTTAAGCCAGTCGCTGCGATTCCAACGTTTTTAACGGAATGTTTTCGCAGGCTTAACCATAAACAAGCTATACAGTGCTCTTATTATTAGGGTAATATTATAGGACGTACCGTTGCACAAAATATATCCGATGACGTTTCTTTTCTGGAATGAAATCCATGAATCGGTGTTGATTAATAAATGACTAACACCACCGCGACACACACACATTTTACTATAACGAATAGTAGACAGATATAGAATCAGTCTTGTTGAGTGGTTTCAAATACTTTTTTTGTATTTAAAATATTTAAAAAATACTTTTTATTTATATTTTTGTTCTGGAAATACTTTTTTTTTCATTCTCAATTTTTTTTCAAATTCCAATTACTAATATTTCGGAATGTACTGTTTTAAATTTTGTTTCTAAAATATTAATTTAAAAGCAGTTCTAACTTCTGATATAGGTAATTTATAAATGAGGTTTCGCCCAAAATACGATCAGATAACAGAATGACTGAACGCTGAAACCCCGTTGGCTCCTCACTCCCATATTATACCATGACATACGAGACACTGATCACCACTGGTTGGATTGGCATTTATCTCGAATATTTAAATAGTCTTTCTTCTTATTTAATGGGTGGTACACTGTGGTAGTAGTTTATAATTTTGATATAAGATATTAATGTTATTGAACTTTTTTTTTTGTCATATGTATTTTAATTCGTACAATCTGTATGAAATATTTTTACAATAAGCACAATGTATGGGGGGGGGGCTATACCCCCCGTGTATAAGAGGGTTTGGTTGCCTTGATTAAAGAAACTATTCAATAGTATGTAATACTTCACGGCGTGGGTAATAGTGGTCAGTCGACTAGTCATTGAATTGATTGAATTATTGATTATTAATTATTCATCTATTTAACTTGAAAAAAAAATATTTGTGTAAGTATTTTTAATACTTTTAAAAGGTATTTGTATTTATATTTAAATACTTTTAAAAGAAAGTATTTGAATACCTACGTATTTTAAATACAAATTACACCAATACATTTGGTTTACATTTAGTTTTACAAACTATACTTAACAAGACTGGATATAGTATAGTTTTTCAGGCCTTAAGATCTATGTCACGAATAACAATTCTTCGATTCCTAAACGAAATCTTACAAAACTAATGAAATAAGTACGTTTTAAAATAATTTCACTGCATCAGCACGTCGATTAGGGTTATACAGGGTGATTCATTAAGCGTAAAATACTCATTACCTCAAAAAGTATTTATTTTTTTGAAAATATTTTTTTACATAGTTTAGAGTTGTTAAAAAAACAACGTTTTTATTAAAAAATTATATTTTTAAATATTTTCTATCCTTATATTTTTTTAAGTTTTCTTTTAAAGTTTTCTAACCTAACATTTTAAGTTTAAATTTCATATTCCAAAGCAGAATATTTTTCTAAGTATTTTGATTCATAAAAATCGAATTTAGGGCGAATAGTTTATGAGTTATAAGTATTTAATGTTTAGTCAAGCAGAGTAGTGGACAAACATTTTGCGGGGTAACCCCATACCACTTCACTCCACCTATCTAAACTTTAAATACTTATAACTCATAAACTACTCCCTAAATTCGATTATTATGAATCAAAATACTTAGAAAAATATTCCTATTTGGAATATCTTATAGATATGTGTCGATGGCGTACAGTTTTTTCGGGGGGGGGGGGGGGGGGGGGGGGGGGCTATAAATAAATAAAAATAATTGCTTTATTTTTTTGTGACGGAGAAGAGTGTTCTTATATGAGATGACGATGTCCACCAAATAATTTTCGGTTTTGGCATCAATTTTTTTAACACTTCACTGGACTCTTCCGCAGGTCACGTTAGTCAGTTACAAAAGCAAATAAATATTATTTATATGGTAAATGTCTGAAAAACAAATAGAAACGATGATAATTTGTGGACCACATGGAACGAATATAAAATGAAAAATACTTTTACAAGTGTAACTACGTTCACAAACATTATTAATAATAATTTATTATAAATCGATAGTAATTATTGGTATATTTTCTCAGTTGTTTTTCGTATTTTGTTTTGGCATACTTAGTTTCATTATTTTTTTACAATACTGAACGCAATGTATTTTAATTTATTTATTTATTCCATATAAGCCGTGACTGATTGTGCATTGTCAACAATATATTATAATGTTTATAATTTGTAACTTTAAACTGTTAGAAGTTAAAACAACAATAAAAACTTCAACATTAAATGATTTCCACAATCGGTAGAACAATAATAATCGCGCTTAAATTAAATGATTAATATCAGGTAGGTATGTAAAATATGTTTCATAAACTACCTTATAATATAATTTATTATTAGATTTTACGTTAAATTAAAGATACGGCTCTGAGGAAGCGAATGTAATAGTTGTGGAAGTTGTAATAACGCCTTAATAGGCATAATACATACCTCTGTATACAAGACACGTTCCGCATTGATCTCATTCTAAACCGATTTGATAAATTACCACCCTCACCAGAACAACATTTGAGGGACATGTTGAATGGTTAAAAAACAACACCATAGTCATCGGGGGTATAATATTATCACCAGGGCTCGGAAATTAAATGCATTATAAATACCAAAAAATGCAGTTTGAAAATATTTTTTTTTAATTAATATGTACCTATTTTTTATAATTGCAAAGAAATGATATACCGCGGTCATCATGGTATATTAACACCAGAGCTTGGCATTATAAATATCAAAAATGCAGTTTGAAAATAATTTTTTTAATAAATATGTACCTATATCAAGAATTAAAATTTTAAATTACACTTGAAGTCCATATTTTTCAAACGGTTGAGATTGTTTGTACCACTTATGGATGATCCTGTGACAATTCAACTTTTGTATTTTGAAATAGAAATTCTCTTTTTCACTTTTAAACTATTCAGTAGACGTTTATTTGAGAATTTTAATGTACGAGCGAGCAAGGTAAATCATGATTTTTATAACTTAGTGTACCTACTTACCTAATAAAGATAACAATATAATATTATCAATGGAAATGGGTTGAGTAGATAATAATATGAGGGCTTACATTATTTGAAAATGCTATTAATTACTGTGGATCTATCAATATAAATATTTTGTAAGATAATCCAAGTAAAATAACTACTACATAACATAATATTGCAAATAGTTTATATTTTTCTGAAGCCAATTTTAAGGATATTTGTATCTTTGGTATAGACATTTTAATAACTCAGAAACTACTACATGATAAAATCGTTTGCAGTAAAAAAGGAGTGTTCTCATTTGAAAAATAGAAGATTATATCGAAACAGGACAATCCTTAAGTAGTGGACAAAATATCAGAAATTTGGAAACATGGTCTTAAACTTAAACATTATAAAAAAAAAAAAATGTTATTAAATGTACTATTAAAAATGAGTGCGAGCAATCTTACAGATGTACTATCGTTTAAATTGTTGTAAGAGCGTAGAATTTTCCCATTAGATTATTATTATTCGACTTGCTGGATGGTCGAACTTGCTATCATGAGGGATATCGTAACGCATGCAAACCATTAACAAACAGTAACTAATAGTAAACACGATTTTATTGGTGACAATGATGTATTATCATTAGATTGAGGTGGGTCGGATACGCATAATGTATATATTTATCTCGTGTCTTGATCAATCACAAAGTCTTTGCCGGAAACTCGGCTCATCCGTCGCCGGCTAGATCCATATAAAGATTGTTCGCCCCCCCCCCCCCCGAATATAATGTACATTATACATATATAATAGGTAGTGTGGAGTAAAATATTCATTCTTTCACTCGCTAACAACTTGCTAAGAAATAATGTATTTTTAAAGCCGCGATAGCCTCCCCCCCCTACCATCCTAAAAGGATGAACGACTACGCGCTATTATGCGATAAACTTTTTTTAGATGTATCCGGCGAAATCCTTTAGGCCATTACAAAAACAACGTTATCACGCTGGTAATTTTTTTATTCGGTTTGAGTAGGTAACAATTTTCAATTTCCACCTCTCCACTTCGCGTGTATTAACACATTGTTGAAAATATAATATTTTAAGTTTAGTATCCTATTTCCGAATTCGTAGAATTTCTAGAACGAAAAGGTTCTAAATCGCATTTTTTTCAAGTCTTTTTTTTAACGTAAATGATTTTTGAAAGCAAACGCACATCTTCTAAGCTAACATTTTATGATTATATTACGATCGTTATTGACGATTTTTTTAAAAGTAAATTCTAAATCGCCAAAAATTAAATTATAAACACAATTTAATCAAATTGAAAACGCTCGGTTAGTGGAACCAAATTATTAACAATACGTTAGTTTGAAAAGGTTCTGATTAAATTAAATACTGATTTCGATGTTTCATAATTATTATTACTTTGTTTCGTGTTAGAAAATTGGTAGCAATTAGAAAGCATTATTCTGAAAAGTATTCAGCTAACAATAATATAAATAATAAATAAAAATGAAAAAGTCCTAATTTTTAGGATGAAATGGTTCTAATATTGTAGAACCGTTTCATACTAAACACTTTATAATATTTGTATTTTATTTATTCGTATACCAACCGCAAAACCGCAAATTATTATTACAATGTTGTGAATTAAACTGTACAAGTTGCTGAATGCCTTAGAACTAATTTTCAAAACATGTCGTCCGAGGAGTAAAATATTAAATATTTGATCTCAAACCTTAAAGTTACTCTCCCGGACTATTTCAGAAAAACGACTTAGAACCTTTTCATTCTAGACCCACGAGTCATCAATAATCTCCCGTGCCGCAGTGGCAACATTATAATTATTATTGTATTATAATATTAGGTACCTATATACCTACCACTGTAAGTGACATAATATCAATTCGACTGCGTGTATTTGCCGCCAATCCGAAAACTGTTACTGTGAGAAAATACAATTTATCAACAACATTTGGTTCGTCAACACGCGATTATTACAATATCACGAAATGAAACAGAATTAATCGCACATGTGCACTAAATTGTTTGTTATTTAATTAACCGCCCGAGTCGCGGTGTTACAAGCGCGATGCATGTAAAACGAGATTTTACGAGAGCATTTCTCCGGCGTTTCGCACTATATATCGATGGTGCAGCCTACCTCATCGGAGATTACTTGTTTTCGTATTTATCGCAGTCGTAAACTGCCTATAAACTATTGTGCGATATAATATAATATTATTATAGTGCACCCCCGACAATGACGTTTAACGCTAATCCCGAACAATATTGGTATCCCGACGAGGACCGACCTCGATCGATAAAACGGTTAGCCGAATCGTTTTCGGTAATATTAGTTCAACGAACAATATTATACAAGACGATTGACCGACAATGCTCATTTCCTATTTTTTCTCCGACAATGCGGTTATTCGAATTTAGAATTATGCAAATTTTGGATTCTGAACGGAGCGATGAATGTATTGATTTTACAATGATGTGTGTGTGTGTATTTTTGTGTCCGTCATTACTTTTTGGGACATTTCGATTTTCATGAACAGCATATTTTCCGATGTAAAAAGTTAAAAGTTAGTAAAAAATTCCCGATAGTTTTCAAAAAAGTTTTAAGTTTTATTAACTTTTTTTTAATTATTGTCAATAAAAAAACTTGAAAATGTAATCCAAGGTTCCTCATAAGCTGTCGCTATAAGTGGAAGTTAAAAAAAATTTGAGCGTAAATTCACATTAATTTTTTATGTGAATCTGTCTGCCAGGGGTCCGGCGACGGCTCACTTTTTCATGACTGTCTGAAGTTGACATTTTGACAAAATTCATCGAATTCACGGGAATAAAATTGGAAAATTATTTCTTGTAAGAAATTGATAAAAATACCTGTTTTATTTATACCTAACCTTTGAAATTTAATACAAAATTCCCTTAAGGTTTTTCTACTTTTAACAAAAATAAATTAGATATAGTTAGGTTAGGTCAAATACATTTTTTACGAGCGTTTGAAGTTAGACATTGGATACTCACATGTCAATTTACAAACTCTCATACAACGAGTTTCTTTTTTTGTTGTTATTCAAAAACTAATAACCCTAGCTAGGTACTTAACATTTTCATAAAATGTTTATTTTATCATTTTCATATCAGATAAAATATATTTTGAACTAGTTTTTACTTATTCGTAGACATTTGAGATTTGAATTTTTTTAGTTTTTATTCTATAATTGTTAATAAACTGTTCGTTTGAAAGTAGAATACAACGTTTCTCATATGTAGTTATAACAGCAGTTGGAAAATATTAAAGATCCATGGGCACATTTTTTTTTTAATATGTATTTAAAGTTCAAAATTTTTACAAAAATTTTTAAAACCTTAAAATCTCGAAAATGTTCAAATTATTTTGTAGTTAAAAATTAAAAAAATTCAATTTCTATAGCCAAGGATTGAAAGTTTAAAATAAGGATTCTCATTAATAGTTTTCTGTAACCATAAAATCCAAAAAATAAATAAACACAGTAATTATTCTTTATACATATTTAAAGTTTATATTTGGATGAAATTACATATTAAAACCAAAAATAACGGGTGTAGTTATTTGTCTGTAATTTAAAAATATAATTTGTGGGTATTTGTCATTTTTAGGGTATAATATTATACTTTATACACACAATGACATTTTTAAATGTAATTGTTTTTGGCAAAAATTAATTTAACCTACTCTTTTACTATTGCCTAATAGTAAAATAAATTACTTTTATCATAATAATATTATTAAATATACTTAGTATTATTATAGGCTGACAGATTGTTTTCGATCAGAATCGTTTTTCGTATACAATGATTTTATTTAATTCAAATTTAACACATCTATAATTACAATGACTGTCTAGACGCCTAATGTACCGCAGAGCGTAACCCACTTACGTGATTTTTTCAATGCATTCCCGAGTGGTTTTTGAGTTATTTTTGACTTTTTTTGCCTACTAATAATAATAGGTCCATATTATGATGATAATGTGTAAGGTGACTTTACATGACAATTAGAAAATTGTAAAAAATATAAACCATCAGCATTTATAAATTCGTTGAAACGGTCTAATGATAAATACTACCCATAAAATCAATTTTCGAGGTCCATCATCCTTAGAATCAACATTTTAATACCAATTGAGAAATGACTCGTTTTTATTTTGTATTGGGTTTCTATCAACATTTTCGAAAAAAATATCCGCCAAATGATTTTCATTCTCATTTGAAAAACGGAAATGTACAGATAGTTTAATATAATTGTTTGGACATTGAACAAAAAAACAGAATTCGAATGAAACCATTATTATAGGAAACAATGGCGGTTAGTATGTATTATGTGATTGGTGATCGTACTGTATAGTAATGCTCGGGAAGTTCCGAAGGAATAGACCCTTTTCTTGTTTTTATAGGTATACAAAACATATAATCATGTATAAAATACAACACACGCTCGTGTAATACGTGTAATATAGTGGCTGTCAAAAAGGGCACTGCCGCTATATACACCATTGTGTGTACAGGGTGATCCATTTAAGTGCCTACACTCATTATTTATAAAAAGTTTCAACTCTTACGAAAATATTTTTTTCATATAATTTTATGTCGATTCAAAGTTCAAACCAACACATTTCTGAAAAAAATCATATTTTTACTATTTTTACCCTTATAATTTTTCAAGTTTTTACTCTTTCGAAAGACTCCATACTTTTTTTATTTCGTGTTCCAAAGCGGAGTATTTCGATCAACAAATATGAGATTTCGGTTAGTTCGTTAGTTCTAACTCCATTTCAAGTTTAGATGAGCAAAATGTTACTCCGCTAATCTAAACTAAAAATTTGCACGACCAATGAACTAGCCGACATTCGATATAATATTTTGTCGATCGAAAAATATTCGAATAATATTCTGCTTCGGAATACGAAGTCAACGACGAAAAGTAAGAAATGTCGTGTAAAGGACATCAAAATAAAAGAAAAGAATATTTTCAAAAAAAAGTCAAAACGTTTCAATGAATATCGAGTGTAGGTAGACACGTAAATGGATCACCTGGTGTGATAGTGATATTGTTATTTTGCTGCGGGCGCTGGGCAGTTGCGACCGAGTCGGTATTATAGGTAGGTAAAAGGTACATTTTGATAATATTGTGTGCTTCGTGGTTATTATTATTGCGTTTCGTTATTAACCCATTAACTGGGTTTCTAAATACGCTAGACGCACACGCAGCGGCGGCGTTCTACACGACCGTAAAAATCGTTAGGATTTTAATCTGAAACGCAGCTAATATAACCAGCTGACCTACCTCAATGTCGTTACATTTTTTATATTGGATTAATATTACAATATTATTTTGCTCATACGCGTTTAAGCGCCGGACAACAGCTGCTGTGGCTAGAGCGCGATGTATACTACAGGGCGTAACGGAGAGGACAGAAAAAAAAAATTAATGTCGCTCAAACGCATGACAAATATTGATAAAATGATGTGATTAGTTAATAGTCCATAAAAATATGCCCGTGTTAGCAAATTTCCAAAAATAATGTTTTAAAAAAAAGTTATTGCGTTCCAAATTAATTTGTTCAAAAATATATTGATATTTTAAAAATTCTACAAAATTAACTACTCGACTTGGATAAATGTTTTTACCATCCTAATCGTCCCTATAATTGAATTCACAAATTGGCTGTTTTGAATTTATTCAAAACAATTTAAATCAAATTAAAAAATTTTTATTCCCAGTGTTTAAATATTTTTTTTTTATTTATTACTCGAATGGATATATATTATGTATAAAAAAAAAATTTAAATATTGAATACAACAAAAGTCATTCCAAAAGTCATTTCTATCTATTGCACCCTGTACATAAATTAAGTTCATATTATTATGTACAACGTACGTCATTAATGAAGTCTTAAATCGCTCAGTCGCTCAGGTGCGCGACGTGACGTACTTCGATAAGACAAAATAAGTTTAAGTTCACGCACGCACACGCTAACAATACAATAATAATATAAACAGTAAAGTCCGCAGTACATGAGGTAGGTACATGTTGTCAAACCATTTTGAGTACACTAAGTTTTGATGAAATGTCCCGTTGTGAGCATTAAATTAATTCAAACTGTCAATTATTTACGGTTATTTCGTGTAACGCACTCGATAGATGATCCTGCTGTAATGACCGTCCCTAATGACCGATAAATTTAAACTTTTACTATTAAAACTTATAACAAAATTCCGATAAAAAAAAAAAAAAAACGGATAAATAATAATCATATTATTAATAAGTATTTTTCTACATAATATTGGCTTTATATTGTCGACAAATCAGCTCTAAATGCATTTTCCGAGTGTACCTATACATTATAGGTGTGCTGTTCCGAAAAAGTGAGTAAAAGATTTAAAGTGATCATTTTTACGTCACACGTTGGGATGAGCATGTTAACAGCCTAATGCTCTCATTTCTTCCTTAGATAATGAATTTATTCAAATTTTTGGAATTTTTAAATATTATACATAGGTACTCACCATATTTTTACCTTATATCCTGGTCGGTTGGTTATCAGCGTATAGTCACGATTGTTGATACTAAGACAATTATTATTTATTGTATACAGGATTTTTTCATGAAATCACTCATTATCTCAAAAAGTATTAATGTTTTTAAAAATATTTTTTTACATGGTTTAAAATTGTTAAAAAAACAACGTTTTTGTTAGAAAATTATAATTTTAAATATTTTTATCCGTATATTTTTTTTAAGTTTTTACTTTTTTTAATGAGAACATAGATTTTTAATTTAATATTCCAAAGCAGAATATTTTTCTAAATATTATGATTCATAAAAATCGAATTTAGTGCGAGTAGTTTTATATGAGTTATAAGTATTTAAAGTATTGATGGACGGGGTTACGCCACAAAATGTTTGTCCACTACTCCGCTTGTCCAAAGCTTGTGAGATTAAAACTCTATGTTGTCATTCAAAAAAGTTAAGACTTAGAAAAATATAAGGTTGAAAAATATTTTAAAACATGATATTTTAATAAAAACGTTGTTTTTTCCACAACTTGAAACTATGTAAAAAAATATTTTCAAAAACATTAATACTTTTTGAAATAACGAGTGTTTCATGATTATAGAATCACTTTGTATAAGTATTTATTTAATATACCCAAGTAGATTCATACCATAGATAATATAAGAATGGATAGGACATAAGAACTTATCACATGAAACATTAGTGATACTATTTTCAAGGTTATATGGGGCAAATATTGATATGATAATTGATAAATAATAATAAATATTTTGAATATTTTAAATATTTAACAAAGTTTAGAGTAATCTTCCAGGCACAAGTGGCACAACAATCAAAATACAAACTGACAAATATCTAAATATAACTGACTATCATGTTATCATTATTACTTAATAAAATAGTTTTGCACATAACCTTAAAAAGCCCCATATCGTCTTTCTCTGTTTACGTTCTCTCTTCCCCAAAAAAGCACACGGCCCCATATGGAACTGGTATAGATATGTCCTATCCATTCTTATATTATCATCTATGATTCATACTAGCCTATCAATATAATGCCAAAATATTAAGGTGTCCAAATTCTGTTTAAATCGTATTTGGGATATTACTACAGTTTATTATGTGTATTAAAAGACGTTTGGAAACCGATAATTCAGAGTGGAGCTCTCATAACTCGTTTTGTTTTTTGTAACTTTAAATCAAAACATTATCAACTTATTATCGGGCGAAATATTATAGCATTGATAAACTATACAATGACGCGTTTAAAGTATATCGGACGTAAACACGATATTATACGAGCACAAAAAACCACCGGACCGGAAGTACAGGCCATTTCACGCGTGCCTCGCCAGATACCAGTCGTGTATCATTATTATTTATTATAATATTACTATAGTAGTTGTAGCCGCATTGCTTGAAACCGAAAATATATTTCCCGATTTCGGTTTCGGTTTCGGATATCGGTATTTATATTTTTCCAATTTTGATTTCGGTTTCGATATCGGTATTCATTTTTTCCGATTTTGATTTCGGTTTCGGATATCGGTAAATATTTTTTCTGGATTTTATTTCGTTTTTGATAACCGGTCTTGATTTTTTTCGATTTTGTTTTCGGTTTCGGTTTCGATTCCGGTTCTTAACGGTTTACACCGTTATTCGAAATCGGTATCTAACATCGGTTTCAAGTTCCTGCATTATATTATAATAACGACCAGGGCTTGAAACCGAAAATATATTTCCCGATTTTGATTTCATTTTTGGATGTCGGTATTTATTTTTTCTGATTTCGTTTTTGATTTTGAATACCGGTTTTGATTACCGGTATTGGTTTTGTTCGATTTTGTTTTCGGTTTTGGTGTTGATTTCGATTTTTAACGGTTTTAACCGGTATTCAAAATCGGTATCAAAATATCGGTTTCAAGCCCGGGTTGTAGGTGCTGTAAATCGACATGTCTGTGCGAAATTTCTGCCAAAACCGTTCGCCCACTGTTGCAGCTGTGATGACGGTTTCGACGTTTTTCACAGTCTACCGGCGGTAGTTTTTCGCACGGCCTTCGGAGAAACTATTATCATATACTACGCTCGTATCGGTATGTATACGTAGTGGTTCAGTTGACCATATATAAATATATACACAGTAGAGGTCCTTACACTAGTTTCCCTCCGCCGAATACGCATAGCGAGGTTATTAATAGTTTTCGTGGGTTATACGCTTATGTGCATTTATATATCGTCATCTATAAATTATTAATCGAGGACTATAATAATAATTATAATATCACATTATTAATATCTGTTGGCGAAATATTATTGGTATACATGTTATTATTATTGTTATCATGGTTATAACTTATATTCTAGCTGGCAGTCGACCATGACCTCAATACGTGAAACGCCAACTTTGGACTATTATACCTAGGCACTTGGGTTTTTCAAACATTGAACTATTTCAATCTATTTTAGCGCCATCGAAAAACCTTGATATTTTTATAAACTTATCCGTAATATTATGTCGCTTGTACATATTATTTTCAATTTAGTCTATAAGCGAAACTATTCGAATCATCTAATATACCTACCTATATTATCTTAAAAAAAAATCCATATTATCTAGATTAATGAAATCTAAGACGCCAAGAATGTAATTAGCCATTAGGTAATTAAAATCAATATCGAACAACACATATTATTCTCTTGCACTATAATGCGCAGATGGGTAATCTTGAAATAGATGAAAGCAATTTTGTTTTCTGGACTCAACGTCGGTCGGTATAATATATAATTTATAAATATTATTAAAAACGCTTATACGTCGTCGAAACACACGACGATAGTATTTTTTTTTTTTTTTATAAACGCCAACAATTATAACGATACGATTTTAAGGATGAAATTAATAATAATTCTGGCGCGGGCGCCACAATGTTATTGTTACTCATACCTACGATGACGATATTGCACAATATAATATAATAACTACTATTGCGGACTTTCGTGTTTTTCGCTATGCGGCAGACGGCAAATTATTTTTGACATTTTCCGACGTTTTAATAAAAAAAAAAAAAATAATAATATAAAAACACGTCGATTAGACCGAACCGCGGTTCGCCTATCGTGCCGCGTCGTCGTCGTCGTCGGCATGTAAAATATTATTATGTAGGCCACGTGGCTGCAGCAGCAGAGGGGTAGTTCATTCGACCTTTTATCATGATATATCATCATCATTATTATTATTATTATTATTTATTATATACGGCGACATAGAAGCGGTTCAGCAGCGTTACCGGTTACCATGCTTAGGGTGTATATTATGTACCTGTGTGTGAAATACCTACTCGTAATCATCGCGAGTTAGCCCGTCGCCCGCACTCGAACTCGAATGCGCTTGGTTTTAGATTCTGAGAGCGGAGCGAGGAAGCTTTGGTGAATTTACAATGGTGTTTATTTATTTATATATTTTTTTTCGTCCTATATACAAAATTTCTACCAGAAGATGTGCTTAGATTTCAAGATAATTAGTGTTTTATCTTTTAGAAAGTTGGTACAATATGGTACTTTAGAGCGTTCATTTTCTTGATAAAAAAAAAAAGCTGGTAAGTGGATGTCACTCTGCTGTTACAAGTGGGTCAATGTATAATGGACTGTATCAAACTGGAATTCAATGATATAATATCATTTTATAAGAAAAACGATTCTGAGCGGAGACGGTTTGTCAGTCAGGATATTTTATATTGGTTTTGTTCATTACAGCCTGTAAGTTGAATTTATTAATTATATAATATTATTATTTTTTATTCGTTCCCACGGTGATAGACAAAGCGTTAGAAATTAAAATCCCATTTTTAGTGGTTTTTTTTTGTAATTTGTCAGTGGTTTTTTCTCGCGGCATTAAATGACTGTTGAGATAATTGAAAAATATTACATGTCTAAAGTACCATTTTGATCCAATTTTCTAAGAGATATTAAGATACTATAATAATATGTTGAAATCGAAGCACCCCTTCTGGTAGCAATCTTTTAAACAGGATAAAAAAAAAAAAAAATAGAAAACATCGTTGGAAAACCACTAGCTTCCTCGCTCCACTCAGAATCTAATTATAATATTATAATAATATTAATTCAACTTACACGCTGTAATAATTAATAATAACAATATAAAATAATATCCAGACTGACAAATTGTCTCCACTCAGATCGTCCTTGTACAACTGATAATTATATCATTGAATTCAAGTTCAATACAATCCATAACACGTTGACCCACTTGTAACCTACTGTACAGCAGAGTGACATCCACTTATCCGCTTTTTTTTTTTTTGTTGCGATTACTTCGATTGTTTCGCCGCGGCACTATAGTATAGTATTTTCAAAATTACGCAGGGGATTCGTTTCGGACCGAATGAAAGAAAAAAAAATCCTAAACACTTCGTCTAGACGCGGTAAAACGTTTCCGTCGAAAGACCACTGCGGTTAAAAGCATTCCGACCTAATATTTAATAGACGCCCCCCTGCCACGGCCCCGCGACGATAATATTCGTTCCGCGCAGCTTTCGGTCTCTTCTGGAGCGGGTTCGCGATTTATTTCCCACACCCAGTTTTATGTCCACCCAGAATTTATATAAAACCTACCCTAAAAGCTGGCGGCGTTCTCTTTTGTCGTCGTTAGCCATAGTCTCTGTACTTCTTATTTTTATTCTTATTCTTCTTCTTCTTCTTCTTCTTCTTCTCCACCGTCTTCGTGTCCTCCTCCTCCTCCTCCTCCGTCTTTTCTACGTCTCCTGCTTTAGGTACAACATTATAAACGATGAAAACGATTCCCAACACAACACACAACGCCCATAATCGATATGGTGCTCATTTATTGTTGATGTGTGTTGAATGATGACTACCGACGAAATACCCGATAGTTTTTTATATGTATATAATATATGGTTTTTTTAACGTACAATTTAGGTACATTGTTTTCGAAGCGTAATATTTTATCAGATTCCAACGATGCGTTCGACCACACAATATTAATAACTATTAGTTAATTAGTCACAAACGTTTAAATCAATAATGTATTACTAGCGCACCGCGAGGACAAGTTTATAGATTCAATAAAACTATATACTATAGGTATTATTGGTATCAAAAGCAGATAACCATGGTAAGTTTAAACCACAACAAGCGCTAGTGATTCTGGGCTCTCAGCTATTTCAGATAGTTGGTTCGCCAGTCATCGTAAAGCACTTTTCGTTATAGACCGATGTTTACCCTGTATATCTTAAATCGTGGTGCATATACATAGTCAATATGCATTTGAAACAAGATTTATATTTTAAAAAAAAATTCACAGGTAGAAAATATTATGATTAAACTAAAAGCCGCAACCCGTTGTTGATTGTGTGTCGTTATATTGACACACGTCTGGCAACACAAAAATACTAAATGGCAATACGAATAAGTGTGAAAAAATGATAATCGTTTATATTTATCTCTATCTAGATGAGTTCCATTTGTGTTACGTTTATCTAGATAACATTTCATTAAAGTCAACTCGTCTCATCTAGATAATAATTGTTTGGTTAACTTTTCTATTCCCAACACGATACTGCTCGTACCGGCGCGCGTTTTTGTCCTCCGACCGGCAAACGTAGTCGTCGGCGCGAAACGCAAAATTAATTTGACGGTGCCGGATCCGTCACATCCGGGCGCCGCTTGTAAAGGGCACATTATATTATGTAATATAATATTATGTATAGGTGCGACGGAGTTCCGATAAACGATTTACGATAAAATGGTACTGAGCGTGTAATGAGATTTCTGGATTTCCGAATCCGGGCGTCTGGAAGACGCTAATTATTTATCGCGCACGTAGCACACACACCCACACCCACACCCACACGCACATAATATTATAATATATTTTATTAGACGTCGTGTGCATGTATGTTTGTTTTTTTCCTCCAACAAACAGGAAAGACGTTATTCGACAAGGACACCGCCGTGATAATATATGTATTATTATTATAACGGCGGGGCGAGATAAGAAACTTTCCGCCGCCTCGCACATAATACCGTAATGTATATTATTATTATTATTATTATTATACCACAATGATTATTGCGTTAGCCCAGCGTCGCAGTGTAAGAAATTCCGTTTTTATATATTACACTAACCCAGGTAACCCACCCAGTGACCTACAGACATTGTTATAATATTGTAACGATAGTGGTGGTGGTGGTAGTGGTTTCAATTTGTAGTCGACGTATAGACACTATTATTAGATTTAATATTACTATGATAGCGTACATTTTTTCTTTACCATCGATTTATTAATCACACGTATCGAATATCTTATTACAAATGTAATATATTATAATTAGTCATTTTCAAAGTCAATGTGTTTTATAAAAAAAAAAAAAAATTAAAACAAATTTTACTATCAACTAATTTTTATTATTAAAAAATTGTATTGTAATTCTTTATTTCAAAAAACATTGCATTTGCGTACCTTACCTATTATCTAAATACTTTTTTTTTGGGTTACTTATAGGCTATCGCAACTACTTATGAAGAATCTTGTATTACGTATTCAAGCCTTGGATACATCAACATTGAGAATTTTCTATATTTTTAAGTACAAAATATTTCCTGGTTTTCACAAATTTCGTAAAAATTTGAACTTGAAGTGCTTACAAAAAAAAAAATCCATGTCTATGTATATTTAATATTTTTTTTCCCAATGTTGCCAAACAACTATTTTAACAAATGTTCGTATTTTGTTTCTCTAACTATTTAAAAAATTACCGAGATTCAATTTTGACCTCCCAAAAGTATCATTTTTTTAGCAGAAACCTTCATAAAAGTTTTTATTAGAAAAAAAAACACGCATCTTTGAAAAATCAATACATTCAGAATCGTTCTGCAGAATATCATTCTACGCTCAGAATCTAAAAAAGATTTAAACTATTTGGATTGATAATCTATTAAAAATATGTACGAATTACAAATTATAAATGTTTTTGTTAAATTAAGGCACGTTGTTCATTATTCAAACCAATACAATTAATGGTTATTTTATCATACCTACCTTAGCTATTATTTCAATTTGTATTTATTTGTAAAGGCATGTCTTGGATGACGTTTACTCGGCATTAGCATTTTAAAAACTAAATCTAGGGTTTGGATGGTTTTTAGAGACGATTTTTTTCATCTGGTACGCATTAGAATTTTTATGTACGTGTACTGGACCTTGACCTCGGGTAAAGTTGCTTTAATATATGCCGCATTTGTATACGATTCTATACATAACCTAAGACTCTACCTTTATTATTTATATATATGTATACACACTAATGCCACTGTGTAATCCATACATTAACGAGCGTATTTAGGAATTCTATAGAATAACGTAAAGCATATACATTAACGCTAACGAGTAGTTTTTGAGTTATTTAACTTTGTGTACTAAGGCTAATGATAATAATACGTCCATTATAATAGGTTTGGAAGACACCAATATATCAACGTGATATTATGCTATGTTAAAATTGTCCGAGTATACCGTATCCAATATAATATGGTTTGATATAGGTACCTAGGCATATACAATATTTTTGTGCAACCGTTTTTAAAGACTATTGGATCAATTGTGGTACAAACAGATTACATAGATAATTACTCAGAATCTAGTATTTAGAGTTGTGATTTAAACGCATATAACGCACAGATGCATTGCCGCAGGAAATTCCATAAATGGTTCCTATAAACTTCAGCTACATATACGAGCGAGAATAATAATATGGTCCTCTCAAAAAAATCAGAATTTGAATAAATTCATTATCACATTTTAAAACGACGATCATGATTGGTAAATTGCCCGGTGTGTAACAAACATGAGATAAAAATGTATTAACGCTTTCAGTTCGATTACATAACCATGATTACCGTTTGATAACGCATAATATTATTGTGATCGTGGGTCTAGAATGAAAAGGTTCTAAATCGTTTTTATGAAATTGTCCAGGACAGCAATTTTAAGGTTTGAGTTCAAATATTTTACTCCTTGAACAACATTTTTTGAAAATTAAAGTTCTAAGGCATGCAGCGATACATTACTATAGTGTAATTCACAATATTATAATAATAATTTACTGTATTGGTTGGTATACAAATTAAATATGAAATACAAATTATAAAATGTTTAGTATGAAAAGTTGTACAATATTAGAACCTTTTCATCCTAAAATAAAAAAAAATATATATTTAATTAGAACTTTTTCATTCTTACTTATTATTTTTATTATTGTTAGCAGAGTTTTTTTCAAAATAATGCTTTCTCAGTTTCACTAATCTTCTAACACGAAACAATGTAATAACTATGAAGCATTTAGTATATTATGGTATAGTGATTAATTTAATTAGAACGTTTTCATACTAAAGTATCGTTAATAATTTGGTTCCGTTAACCGAGCGTTTTCAATTTGATTAAATTGTGATTATTATTTAATTTTTGGCGATTTAGAACTTTTTACTTTTAAAAAATCGTCAATAATGATCGTATAATCATAAATGTTAGCTTAAAAGATGCGCGCTTTTGCATTCTAAAACCATTTTAGTGAAAAAGTGACTTTTGGAAAAATGCGATTTAGAATCTTTTCATTCTAAACCCACGTGTTCTATTGTACCAAAGAGACGGCTCCAACCGTCTAAGACACGCATGCTGCAGCCTCTGTAGTAATACCTACGACCACGGAACTCTTAAATCGAATCCGTCCGACGGAACGTATTGAAATCTAACGGAATCTTTGGCGGGGGTGATAAGCAAACCGGTTTACGAGTGTAGTCGGCGAAGATCGATAAACGTCATGTGAAACGCGTATCGTAATGAATGGTGATCATAACAGTGTCAATAACGGTGACAGCGTAAAAAAAAAAAACCGTACGAATCCGTGTTTCGAACGTTAACGGGTCGAAAAGAGTAAGATATGATAAAATATTCAAGCTAGAAAAAAAAATTCAACGGACGAGTACGAATTTTTATGACGACACTAAACAAAAAAAAAAACTAGCTAGCTGCAGCCGTATTATGTCACGAGCGTGCGAGCGGCAAAACAAACAGACAGCTTTTTAATGAACGTCGGGGTCATGTGGGGCGTGTACACTATAATACACGGCACAGAAGAAACGATATTACGCCAAAATGATATGAACAATCCATAATAATGATGTGATATCAGTTGTGGTAAACTGGTACGGTTCAGGTAGCAGACACATGAGGTAGATTTCAGGTGGTAATAAATTAAAGACTTGCAGGTTGAAATAGTATAAGTTGTATTTTTTTATTATTTTTTTATTGAACATTTAAGCTTCGACAGCATAGGTCATTAGCTTTTAAGATATATACAATTAAAATATATAAGCTTTTGGAGAGAAAAAAGAAATTTTTACAATATTAGTGGCTTATTTCTAATTAATTATATGTTTTTTTCTAATTTTGATGCCTTAAGGAATGATGTGATATTTTCTGGTAGGCAGTCGGGACCGATAATCTCGTACAGGTTCGATGGTATGTTATGCTTTTTTCTTTCATCCTCGTTGGATGTGCACTCGGTAAGCAGGTGTTTTACAGTGAGGGTCGTTCCGCATGCGGTGCATTCCGTTGGTGTTTGGTTGTTCATTAGGTGTCCATGTGTGAGGTGAGTGTTAGTCGGGTTATTATTATTTCAGTTTTTCTGGTTGATTTTGTTAGTGGCCAGGGATTTATATTTTGTTTTATTTCTCTTAATTTGTTTTTTGGTTTACCCAGTGGTTTTGCCATATTATGTTCTGTATTAAAATTTTTATTTGATTTTTTGTGTCGAAGTTGTATTTTATTTATGTAATTATTCTTCAATAAAATAATACTCCAAGTCCAAATTTAACAATAAATTATTATATTACGTGGACTGGCGTGAAGGTGCTCGTCAGTGCTCGGGCTGTTCACGTCTGATTACAGACTGATTTGGGGGCTTTCTTAAAGTCCTGACCAAGATCCCCCTGCCTATCGGTACTATATCAATGCTCTGAAGGATGTGGTCCTCAGTCTTCTCGGAAATGTTTACGGCCCACGTCCATCCCGTGTTGCGACATTTTCCTAATCTATAATATTGTGTTTATGAATATAATATAAAAATATTTTCGCACTATTATACGAGGGGGGGGGGGGAAATTTAAAACCAAAATACTGATTTTTCAGGAGAAGCGATTTTCTGTATTTTAACATTTCCAATAAAAACAAACCATTTACAACCAGACAAATCAATTTTAATTTAAAACTTAATTAAAATTTTGAAAATTAAATTTTAGTACGATTTGGAACAACATTTTTATTCTCTATATATACGTACAACACGGGTAAAAGTATGTTTTGGCATAACATAAAAAAAAGTATGTTTTGGAAATAGTTCGTTTTGATATAGTTAATGATTTGTTCCTGTTCTTTTAACGTGGGCAATAGTACGTTTTGGCGTAAAACTGGAAAAAGTAAGTTTTGATTTTATAAATATCGTTTTTATGTAGGGAAAAGGTTCGTTTTGGATCAATCAGTCATTTTGAATTGCAGACTTGACCATTAAATAGTATACGTTTTGATCTATTCTGACGACGCCAATCGATATTTTTTCCATAGGAATCGATACCTAACTCGATTTTGTCAACTTTGGCAATAGCACGTTTTGAATTTCCACACCTCTTATTATATTATATAATATAATGCTTTATTATATACGAAGGTTTGAATATGCCGAGGTCATAATATCTTAGTCTTCTTCGTGATAGTTGCTATTGTTATTACTTATTAATATTAGGTCTATTAGCTGTTGCGTAGTAAGTTCGATTATTAAACAGTCAACGTTCGCGTATTATTATAAAAATATGTACCAAAGACACGACTTTGGTCGCAGGCAGTGCTGGTGGTCAGATCAAAAACGTCAGCAGGCTGTGGGTACCATTTTCATGGTTTAACACGGTTAATACCTATATACCTATATTACATCGCTGAAAATACGTTCAGTCGGCGGAATGTCTTTATAATAATAATAATCATTTTCGAATATTATTATATTTAATTAATGATAAACTATTTATAAAAAAAATATCGAGCACAACAACTAAAATGTAATGTTTTGTATTTATAGACGGTATACGCCTTAAAGTACAATTATTATAGTTTGATTTCGTGCGTTGATTTCGAGTGTCTTACACTCGGAACACTAAATAATCGTTTGATTTATTAAAATGTTTCAATAATTATCGCGGCAAGTTAAACTTGAATCCGATATTAATTATCATGTTTGGCTAACGATCGTTCTCCACTCGTTTTTTCCACAGTCCTCGTAGAGAAAATAATATTAACAAATAACGTCGAGAAAAATCGTAAATTTATCTGCAAACAACGTGGGATTTGTATTTTTCTTAAATTTTTTTTAACGAATACAAATCGATGATCTCAGAAAAATACGAAACGGTTACATTGTTTGGTCCGAAACAAAAACAAGATCAAATCGCAATAGAGATTATTTATATTCTCATGATAGTGTTCGTTCGAACACGAAATCAGTATCAATGCAGCTGTCAATATAATAATTGTTGGTCATTCGCAGTGTTGGGGATTATCTAGATAAAATTATCTTTTAGAGTATCTAGATAATTATGTTAAGATTTGTCTAATGTTTAGCTTAGATAAAAAATGGGCTTATCTAGATAAATATTATAGCGCCCCTACAAAATTATAAAACCAATATTACTAAAATCCTAATATAATATAAATTATTTATAAAATTATTTTCTATTTTTCAAATATCCGTTTGTCGAAAGCCTGCAGAGTGATAATAATACACATGTTGATGGCACAAATTTAGGTACAATAAGAACAGAGTAAATTGATAATATAAAATGATCATAGCGACTTTGCAATAATATAACAAAAATAATTATTATTATAGAATTGCTATACCCTAGACTATAGTTTATCATCATAACGTTCTGGTCGGTTCGCGGTATGGTTAGGGATGTGACAATGATCCGGGGAGAAAATTGATGGAAATTTGAAGTCGAGAGCCATTTACGAGGTAAGGGGAGTCGATATCACCATTTAGCAGCTTACGGAGAATCTTTACATCAGCTTCAACCCTTCTGTCAACTAGAGAGGACAGGCCAAGGGACTCGAGTGCCATAGTGTAATCGTGTGGTACATGTTCAATCTTTAGTATGTAGGTACGGACAAAAGCAGCAAAACCAAAGAACTTGCGCATGCTCCATATTTTCAAAACTCGATATTATATATTTTATCCGAAAGTCTCATTGAAATCAAATCAAATACATTGTTATATGATAACAATTATAAATTATAGTCATCATAGTTTATAACTTTTTTGGTTTAAAATAATTATTGTCATATCAAATAATTGTGGTGTGCACACCGTACCTCGTTTTGTTCGGCAACTCGAAGGCTCCGCGAACAGTCCTGTTTGAGAACCACTGTTTTACAATACAATTTATTCTAATATAACTTTTAAAATGATTTTGTCGTGAAACCCTGACCCATATAATACCTAGGTAATACTATGTTTTATTGAAAATTCGTTAAATACTGTGTACCTAAGTATATTATTAATTGACAGTACGCAACTGATAATATACAATTAATTCAACGAATGATACCGCCGTGAAGTTGGCCCTTACACTTTTTCAAAAAAAGTTTTGCACAGTGCCAATATTTTGCAAGTAATTAGCAAGAATTTGCAAGTCCAATCCCAGAATTTGCAAGTCAAAAATAAAGGAGTTATAAGGGGTGGAACCGAGGAAGGGCTAACTTCACGCAGCCCTGACATGTTGTCAGAAACTTTCAAAACTGGTGTCAAAACACTCGTTATAATTAGCAAGAATTTGCAAGTCCATTCCCGAAATTTGCAAGTCGAAAATCTCACCCCTACGATTTTTCAAAGTTTTCCACCCCAGCCCTGACTTGTTGTCAGAAACTTTCAAAACTGGTGTCAAAACACTCGTTATAATTAGCAAGAATTTGCAAGTCCACTCCCGAAATTTGCAAGTCAAAATTCCTACCCCTACGATTTTTCAAAGTTTTCCACCCCAGCCCAGACTTGTTGTCAGAAACTTTCAAAACTGGTGTCAAAACACTCGTTATAATTAGCAAGAATTTGCAAGTCCACTCCCGAAATTTGCAAGTCGAAAATCTCACCCCTACGATTTTTCAAAGTTTTCCACCCCAGCCCTGACTTGTTGTCAGAAACTTTCAAAACTGGTGTCAAAACACTCGTTATAATTAGCAAGAATTTGCAAGTCCACTCCCGAAATTTGCAAGTCGAAAATCTCACCCCTACGATTTTTCAAAGTTTTCCACCCCAGCCCTGACTTGTTGTCAGAAACTTTCAAAACTGGTGTCAAAACACTCGTTATAATTAGCAAGAATTTGCAAGTCCACTCCCGAAATTTGCAAGTCGAAAATCTCACCCCTACGATTTTTCAAAGTTTTCCACCCCAGCCCTGACTTGTTGTCAGAAACTTTCAAAACTGGTGTCAAAACACTCGTTATAATTAGCAAGAATTTGCAAGTCCATTCCCGAAATTTGCAAGTCGAAAATCTCACCCCTACGATTTTTCAAAGTTTTCCACCCCAGCCCTGACTTGTTGTCAGAAACTTTCAAAACTGGTGTCAAAACACTCGTTATAATTAGCAAGAATTTGCAAGTCCACTCCCGAAATTTGCAAGTCAAAATTCCTACCCCTACGATTTTTCAAAGTTTTCCACCCCAGCCCAGACTTGTTGTCAGAAACTTTCAAAACTGGTGTCAAAACTCTCGTTATAATTAGCAAGAATTTGCAAGTCCACTCCCGAAATTTGCAAGTCGAAAATCTCACCCCTACGATTTTTCAAAGTTTTCCACCCCAGCCCTGACTTGTTGTCAGAAACTTTCAAAACTGGTGTCAAAACACTCGTTATAATTAGCAAGAATTTGCAAGTCCACTCCCGAAATTTGCAAGTCGAAAATCTCACCCCTACGATTTTTCAAAGTTTTCCACCCCAGCCCTGACTTGTTGTCAGAAACTTTCAAAACTGGTGTCAAAACACAATAATTAATAACCCTTTAGTCCTCAAAAATATTATAACAAAATAAAAAACCCTCACATAATAAATTATAGAATGAAATAGAATATATCAAGTGCGTTTTTACAATGTAAAAGCAACAACTTAAATGTACTAGACCGTATTTAAACATTTATCGCCCCAGGGCAACAGAAGTTTTTTTTTATTAAATTTCTTTATTAACAATAAAATATAAAGTAAGCAATATATAGGTAAGGTCTGATTCCACCAAAAAGTTAAGGATGAACATTGAACAACTCACATTTAAAAAAGAAGCGGCCAAGTGCGAGTCGGACTCGAACACGAAGGGTTCCGTAGCACCAAGTAACGTAAATATTAAGTCGTTTAGTTCGGCCGGCACGAACTTTGGCCCCACCACCAGGTCCAGCAGAAGTCTTATACCAAGTCTCAGTCCATTATGGCATTATAGCCCATCTTAGTCTATCTTAGCCTGTGATTAAGATTACATTTTTAAATATATACATGACAAAATATATATAATATATATATTTTGTCATGTATATATTATATTATATTATATTATATATATTACTATTATTATTATTATTTACTTGTCTACTTATTCACTTATTAAAAAAAACTACTTACTAGATCTCGTTCAAACCAATTTTCGGTGGAAGTTTGCATGGTAATGTACATCATATATTTTTCTTAGTATTATCATTCTCTTATTTTAGAAGTTATAGGGGGGGGGGAGGAAAGACACAAATTTTACCACTTTTGAAGTGACTATCGCGCAAACAATTTAGTTTAAAAAAAAAGATATTAAAAACCTCAATATCATTTTTGAAGACCTATCCATAGATACCCCCCACGTATGGGTTGGATGAAAACAAATTATTGAGTTTCAGTATGGGCAACCCCTAAAATGTATTTTTTTTCTATTTTTGTGTGAAAATCTTAATGCGGTTCATAGAATACATCTACTTACCAAGTTTTAACTTTTAACAGTATAGCTCTCATAGTTTCGAAGAAAAGTGGCAGTGACACCATGACGGACAGACAGACAGACATGACGAATCTATAAGGGTTCCGTTTTTTGCTACGGAACCCTAAAAAAAACAGAATTTCAAACTTAATAATAAGATTTTGAAGATTTTTTAACCATAACTTCCAAAGAAAATTTAACCGACTTTTTTTAAAAGTGCCATTATTATGCTTATAAAAACAAACATTTTAAAAAACAAAATTCATAAAAATCGCTTTGGAGCTAAATAAACTGGTATGGTTTCAATAATTCATATTTTCATGTATTACTTATCTCTTAAATCTCTAGAAAAACAAGTGTTAAATAAACATTATAATTTATAATATTACATTTGACATATTAAAAATGAATACATTGATATCTTTATAAGCATTTAATTTTTTTTTCTTATTATCAAAATAAATTACTGTACATATTAATTAAACAGCTATCAAACTGAAACTCATAACTATGTTAATACCAATATTACAAACCTAATGATTCTAAGTAATTATTTGTGGTGGGCTAGTTTTGAAAGTGTCTGACAACAAGTCAGGGCTGGGGTGGAATACTTTGAAAAATCGTAGGGGTGAGATTTTCGACTTGCAAATTTCGGGAGTGGACTTGCAAATTCTTGCTAATTATATCTTATAATATTTATCTTAAACAACCTATAATAAATTCTTAAATGATTTACATTGTAATTTAAATTATTTCATTTTAAATTATTTTTTACATTTAATTATTTTAGCATAAGTAAGCTATAGTAAATGCCATAATTATGTAGTATAATATGTTAAAGTATAATTTTGACTTGCAAATTTCGGGAGTGGACTTGTAAATTCTTGCTAATTATAACGAGTGTTTTGACACCAGTTTTGAAAGTTTCTGACAACAAGTCAGGGCTGGGGTGGAAAACTTTGAAAAATCGTAGGGGTGAGATTTTCGACTTGCAAATTTCGGGAGTGGACTTGCAAATTCTTGCTAATTATAACGAGTGTTTTGACACCAGTTTTGAAAGTTTCTGACAACAAGTCAGGGCTGGGGTGGAAAACTTTGAAAAATCGTAGGGGTAGGAATTTTGACTTGCAAATTTCGGGAGTGGACTTGCAAATTCTTGCTAATTATAACGAGTGTTTTGACACCAGTTTTGAAAGTTTCTGACAACATGTCAGGGCTGGGAAAAATACTTTGAAAAATCGTAGGGGTAGGAATTTTGACTTGCAAATTTCGGGAATGGACTTGCGAATTCTTGCTAATTATAACGAGTGTTTTGACACCAGTTTTGAAAGTTTCTGACAACAAGTCAGGGCTGCGTGAAGTTAGCCCTTCCTCGGTTCCACCCCTTATAACTCCTTTATTTTTGACTTGCAAATTCTGGGATTGGACTTGCAAATTCTTGCTAATTACTTGCAAAATATTGGCACTGTGCAAAACTTTTTTTGAAAAAGTGTAAGGGCCAACTTCACGGACGTACGAATGATGATGTGCTCAATTTATTTAACCTTTTATTATATTCTATGTACCTAGACAGACGTAAATGATGTAATATTATAAACTGTAGTTGTACAATATAGGTAGGTGCACGTGTCAAATAATAGATAGACCTATTTGCGTTTTATTTATAAATTCATTTCCGTCAGACATGGACTTAAAACCGTTTGAAACATATAACAATAATTATACCGAATAATATGAGTAATAAAATACAACAATACGAAACAACGTTACATGCCATCACGCTATATACCCGAGGAAAATTTCGTTATTTTTTATCTTCGTTAAAAATAATCCAAGTTTTTAACGTTAAACGCTTTATGAACTGTAAGGGAATTGTATAGGTTGGCTTGATAAACGACTTGTATAATATATTATAATATACGTTAAATTCAGTGGCTTCGTAAAATGGTTTTTCGTCGGATCGTTTACGTATTATTATGTCTTAAGAGTGCGATACGTGGGCCCACGAGTCTATCCAGATATTATACCTTGAATATTATTCCTGGAGATTTGAATTTACCGCGGTTGACAATTTCCGGCGAATCGGTAAATATTTTTGATTATTTTTTGTTTGAGGCATTTTTAACTTACCTAACCCAACAGCCACTCGTGGAAATTGACACGCCGACGTCGATTGATCGTTGTGGTTTATAATTTGCATCGTTACTGATAAGTATATAATACATGAAATACGGGTAAGTAATATTATAAAATATGTAAGACATAATATAATAGGTAAATCGTATATTATTCCAATATTCTAACCGTGTTCATAAGTAATGATATTATAGATCTCGTCCATTTAGTGTTTTAACTTTTCGAAATGTGTAAAAGGACTAAATACAGTATGCATATGCATGTTTAGTCTTAAAGCCTCCCGAAATAGTACCTAAAATATAGTTAGGTATTACGCTTGAAAAAAACATTTAAAATGGGAGGGTCTCTTGATTTAAACAACGGTAAATGTACCTCTGTAAAATGAACCTAATCCGTTGAATAATTTACAGTAAAAAAAGGGACCGTTTTTATTTGAAAAAAAAAACGAAAGTCTTTATTGTCGCACAGAGTCGAACTCCTTAATATAGTAACACAAATATGTCAATAAGTTGTAAATATTATGACGTGTTTAAATTAATGTACTGTTTAAAAATTCCGAAAATTCGAAACGAATCCGTTGTTAAACGAATAAAAAAATATGGTGAATCACACTGTATATTGAATTGTTGCCAGTGCCTTTTAAATATGCCACCCCAACCCCTCAAAAAAATGTAGTATTTATTACTAATAAATGTGTTTCATTAACAAACAAATTAGGTAGTAATTATTAACAAAACGAGTAACTATAAATTCTGATAAACAATAATGCATTATTTTTTTCAATTTCTTACAAAATTTGCCACCCTAGGCCCTGATTGTCGCAGATACCTATCAATTTTCGTGCTGAGTTCACGGTTTGGTACCACACCGTTTGCAGATCACCAACATTAAATATTTATATATTGCAACGGTATCCGGTAATAATAATAATAATAATAATAATAATAGTAGCAATAATCAATAATTAGGTATACAAGTGATCGTGGCGGTATAGCGACTGACGAGGCGATTTTTTTCCGCATAATACAAGACGTCGCTGCGATCCAAAACAAATTGAAACATTTTTTTTTTTTCGACGTCATTATATAACGTTTGTAGGTATGTATATTTTACGCGAAAAAAAGCCACTGAGTGGTTTTCGAACGATTTCCGGGTCGTTACACTGTTTAATTAAAAATCAACATCGGCGTATTGCTCGATGATGTCGAACCCCGGCACGCGGCACCGCGATAATGCCGCCCACACCATATTACTTCCTACTGTAATTATTATTACTGCCTGCCTACTGTATCATACAATACTATACTATTATTATATTATTATCCACTAACACATTGTGTACACACTCCTGACAATATACGGCGAAACGACCGTCGTATCACTCGTATATATCGCTCCTATATTGTGCACACGCATGCATCGAGAGTTACCGGGGCGGTGGTAACGTAATAATATTATTATCGCGTGTTTATTGGATACCCAGGTATAAGTAGTAGTAGTTATACGCCGATTTAAAAAGTGAACTTATCCGTGGGAATCTATCGCTACGGGTCGGGCAGCCGATGACTTGTAGCACCGAAAAAATCGCTCACAGACGTTGCAGATGTCATAATGTCACAATTCGTCTTCTCTCCCTGGCCCAGGTGCAACATAGACAAAACCAGTTCACGCAAAATCATTCATTTTTATTTTTGAGGGTATGTATGTCATACATATATTGATCTGTCTGAACATTGTCTCAAATCAATTTATAACGTGCTTACTTTTAAATTTACAATTTTTTTTTTTATTTTCAAGTCCAGTATAAAGTAAAATAATAATAAAATATGAAACCGATATGTCAAACCCTCAAAATACTATCCTCTGTAGGTAAAAAGTAATTTAATTTTAAGCTAAAAAATCGTAAAAAACTATTATTAAAACTTCGTTTAATCCATATGACTCGTGGGTCTGAGAGAGAATACAAATATTGCACTGACATTATCTAAATCGTTTATACTTTAATAATGAACTCAAATAATTTTTGATTTTGTCTTAGTTGTACAACATATTGCATTTAATATTAAATCATAAATTATAATGGTCCTAAAGAAAGTAATACTAAAATTATTATAATATTAGAAATTATAAAACATTTTTTTTACTCGTTTACCAAAGTATACTAATATTGTTACAAACCTATGAATTAATATATTTTGAATTTTTTTGTGTAGTTATGATTAGAGTTCGGATTTTTCAGCTCTATAAAACTCTAAAAACAAAAACGCTTAAAGTCTAAAAAAGCACTAATTTTACACTAATCCTACACTAATTTTTGAAATTCCCCAAAAAAATTTTTTTTTTTATAGAGGCGTATTAATTTTGTGGTATTATTATTTAATATAATATGAGACATGATTTTATAACCATACTTATGACATGTTCCAGTTAGTTCAGTATTCTTAATTGTAATTGAATATATTAAAATAACATTAATACAAAATACGTATCAGAGATAAATGTACATAATATTAAAACATTTGACGGTGACAGGAATTTATCAGCTTGTAAATGTTAATATTAATCTAGAAAATAATGTACAATTTTACATAATTTCTGCTTTTATCCCATATATTTTATTTTATTTTATTTTTCCTTTGATATCTGAGTTGCACTGAACGATTTAAATTTTTAATATATTTTCAAATAGGAAACATCGCTGGTGATGTAATAAAATACTTTTATATACTATTGAGATCTCATAGAAACATAATTTCTTATTTAAGTTATATCGATTATATCAAACACACAATAATGTGAGTTTGAACCGACTGAGCAGTGTCCTTGGAACGCATTATATGATATAAAAATAAATACTGTGCTTCCGAGTACGTTGGTTTTGTATTAATAACGAAAAAAAAAAATTACTAAACGTCAAACAGTAAATTTAAGAGTAAAAACAATATCCAAAAGTACCAACTGGATCCAATTTTCTACCAGAAACCTCCATTTCAGTCGATGATCAAATATGTATTTTTCGTACCAGAAAAATCGTCTTTATACTCAAAACCTAAAAATAAAAACACGTATCATTCTAAGCACACAACATTCGCTTTGGTCAGAATCAAAAAATATTTATTATACGACAAGACTTTGCTTTACGAAAAAGAAAAAGAAAACGGTTCGTCGATATCCTATAACACAATATTTTAAGACGTATTGGTTTCTTACACGGATAGTGTTGTGACTATAGGATTACTATTGTGTATTACAAATTTGAACAAAGTCCTCTGCCCTAAATGTATTATTATTATAGGTGCGCTTAGTGCTCACGCGTTCAGACAATACTCCGTTTATTGACTTAGCTGCAAAGGTTATATTGTTATTATGAGAGAGGTTCAGCTCTATTTAATTTCGCGTGGCCATATATCACGATTCAAAACAGGCACGAGAAGGTCATCCAGACCCGACTACATCGCGTTACGATAATAATATCAATCCTCCCTCATGGGGTGGGTACCGGCGGTAGTAAAGAAGTGTACTCGCTCGTTCACAAAAGTCTCGGCGAGAAATCCGCCGGGCCATGGTCGTTCGAAAATAAATGCCTCGGGACCGGCCGGATGGCATTTTAATAGGGACGACGCAAAGCTGGAAAATTCGGTAGTTTTTGCCGACCAGTCGACGCTAAGCAGGTAGGTGGTAACTCCGATAACAAATTTTGAATAGTAATGGAGTTGGTTTCCAAATAGTTGGAAGTCGGTTTGTGAGAATATCGAAATAATAAAGTTGGTTTTTTTTTTTTTTCATTCGAAATATAAATTAAAAAACTCGTTCATGCGAATTTAATGTATGACCTATTTCGCGTATTAAATTAGCGACACTAGTTGTCCGAATAGAATTATTGATGATGATTGATCAATTTAATTTACGAGCGGTGCGTAAATCGAGTTCGGAAGCACCGCCAAGAAAATATAATTATCCACCACAGCTTCTGCGGGGTTGTGCGGACATTACACTCGGTGTAAACCGTGTAATACAGGAAATATATAAAGATATGATGAAAAACGTGTCTTTTATCAAAACAATTGTATCTTTTGACGTTATTATCCAGTTGGCAGTCGACGGTGTTATACGGAACATTGAGATTATGTCGCAATGGTTACATAAATAACTACCTACAAAGGTATCGACGCATTTTGTTGGATGATTTATTCTTGCTGTATTCCATTCGACTGTTTAAAGTTAGAAAGCCACTAATTAAAAGTGACTTCGACTTAACAATATCTATAGTATTCGGTGCCGCGTCTTAGTCGAGTCTGATGTCTTACAGTCGAATTATCGGGTTTCCGCGGTTTTTTTCCATCGTTTTCGGCGTGTCTTCGTACTTCGTTGAATACGAATATATTATCGTAATGTACAACCCCGCGACTCAATCGAATATTATGTGGTGAAATTTAAAATGTGACTTTATATTTTACGATTAGCGTGACACTAGATTAGTAGATTACGACGTGTGCCAGTGACACTAAATAATATAATATTTAATCGAAAAACACCAGTTGATTATCGGGGAGAGAGAGAGACAAAGTCGTAATTAATTTTAACAGGTACCTAGGTATAATTTCTTATCAAGAAACCTATAAATTGGTTCAACTATCGTTGACTTCATTTTATTCAAATCCGATTATTCGGAATCTGACTTATCTTATACAATATTAGACGTTCAACGCACCGTGCCGATAATGGCCTCTTTGTTCATGTTTGACGATAGAATTAGGAGTTGTGGGGCTATAATGAAAAGGTTCTAAATCGCATTTTTTTCAAAATTCAATTTTACCTAAAATGGTTTTAGAATGCAAAGGCGCATCTTTTAACGGTTCCAAATTATTAACAATACGTTAGTGTGAAAAGGTTCCAATTAAGCTAATCACTGCCAATAGTACCTAATAATTATTACATTTATACATAGTCGACAGAATTTTACAATAATTGTAATTATTGACAGACATATTTCGATGTTTCATAATTATTACATTGTTTCGTGTTAGAATATTGGTAGCAATGAGAAACCATTATTCCGAAAAGGATTCAGCTAACAATAAGAAAAACGGTAAATATAAATGAAAAAGTTGTAATAAAAAATATATTTTTTTTATTTTAGGATTAAAAGGTTCTAATGTTGTAGAACCTTTTCATACCAAACATTTTATAATTTGTATTTCATATTTAATTTGTATACCAACATAATACAACAAATCATTACTATAATGTTGTGAATAAACTATACAATTTAATGCATCCCACATAGCATTTGGAAAATGATATTACTTTGTGAATATTTTTAAGTGCTTGGATAATGAATATTTTACTAATAATATTTTATACATTTTTTCTTCTCATTATAACAAAATATTGTACTACCTATATGATTGCATAAAAATGTTGACTTAATATTTTTATAAAGTTTCGGTAAAAATGTTTTTTGAAAATGTATGATTGAAATGTTTTGTAAATGTTCCTTATAAAATATTTCCAAAAATATGAACTTCTTGGCCAAAGGAAATAACTAAATTAATATTTCCTAATTATTCGCTCATTTTTTTTTTAATCATTTCCACAACTGTATTATTTCCTGAAAATGTTTTTTCCCATAGTTTGGAAATGTTTTTACGCTGTGTGGAACGTCTTAGAACTTTGATTTTCAAAAAATGTTGTTCGAGGAGCGAAATATTTGAACTCAAACCTTAAAATCGCGCTCTCCGGGACAATTTCATAAAAACGATTTAGAACCTTTTCATCGTAGACCCGCGGCGGGCGCCTTGCGACCCCGAAAAACGGTCGTTCGATACGACGGCGACGGACGCGACGTGTAGCCCACCGTGTGGGTAGGTTAAATAATATTATACTGCCGAGGTCGACGGTGAACGACGGTTTTCGAAACGCCTTTGACACGTGACGGGCTCGAACGATAATATACAATATTATTATCATCCACCTATAATACCACCCACCTATTAAGGTATTATCCTTAGTGCGGAGTATATTACGTTCGTTATTTTATAGACGTTTTGCGAACGACAGGTCTTCGGGCCTATGGTTGATTATTATAATAATGCCATTACGTGCGATACGCATTATATTATTATTATTAGTACGACGTGTCGCAATCGGTTACGCGAAAACCGCCACACGTAATAATAATAATAACAATACGGTCACATGTCGACCACGTAATGGTCAATTTTCGAGCCGATCATCAATGTAGGTATCGTACACCATCGTGCCATTTATTTTCGTAAATATTACCCATTTACGAACACTTATATAAATTATTATAATGTCAATGATGAACAGAAACAACCCGCCGTTAGACTGACGTGGGCAAAGCTGAAGTGGGTTAGAGACGTGTACCGGTAAACGATTTTTGGGAGATTACGTTTTTTTTTTTTTTTTTGTCTCATTTCATCTAGGTATACCTAACCTAATCCCGAAAGCTGAAGTTGTGCGTGCCGACGTTTAACCAGCGGTTCTAAATATTATGATTCGCATCGTCAGTGATAACAACGTAAAATAAAATAAAATATATATTAAGTAGATAGGCATAAAAATATTCTAAAATTCAAACCGTGTAAATAATAGGTACGGTCAAATGCGTTTGATATAGCGTGATGTTTACGTTTTAAAAATGTGTAAAAAGACTAAATTCGGTACGTCCATGTATACGAATAGTAATAGTCTTAAACACTACCGAAATGGCACATTAGTGTAGTATAGGTAATAGGTACCTAAATATTTTTAATTATTACACACGTAAAATCGTTTTACCGGGTCACTCAATTTTAACATTTGTCTTCGCAAGTCTTCAATCGTTTTCATTAAGTAAATCCAAAAACGCACAGTTCGTTTATAGTACACCTCAGTGTTTTTTTTTTTGTCCATCTAGTGCAGTGGTTCTCAACGTTTTTTCATTCGCGTACCCCTTTACCACTCACCACTATTACACGTACCCCAAATATCAATTTTGAATATAAACAATACAATATGTAATATTCGCGAAATTATATCGACCGACTAATAGTTAAAACATATGTACATGTGCCACTCACAAATATCATATAACAGCTGAATAGTTGACGATTGTTAACCGTACCATGTGTAGGTACCTCATATGGCTTATGTATAATACGAGTCTCTACAATTGTCTAAAGATAATCTACAAAAATCGATCTACTTAAATTATCTACATTCTACAGTGTTCATATTATTATAACGATAAAATGTTGTCGCATTAATAACATTAAATCGCAGACTCATTACATTGTAATCAGCACACAGTTATTAAATATTTCGTTAATAGCAAACTATTTCAGTTACATTAAATTTCACTTTTTCCGCCGTTACTCAATTTTTTTTCGCGTACCCCAGGTTGAGATCTATAGTGGATAAAATAATTATTATTCGGTTGCGCACGGTCGTGCTCAATTTGCATTCCAAAGACGTAGCTACGCATATATAATTGATAAAGAACGATTAGTTTCATTGTAGTCGTCCATTGTCGTTTTTGAGCAGTATAAACTTTGTTCATAAATTACGACCGTAGCGAGAAGCAAGAACACGAGGTGGTAATATTGTGACGTTGGGCTTTATAATGTACTAGGTCTTTGGAATCTGGATTTGTATTTATTGCGCCGGCACGACTGTGGTGCATTGAGCCAGTCGCCCGAGGTAGTTAAAAGCGAAGCGTTTAAAATTATTTAAATCGGTGGATTCAATTCAATAACAATATTCTGTTTTGGCGAACGCTGTTTGGACGTTGTTAGGGCCGCCGAAACTATAGTAATATCGTTTGAAATAATATGCCTCGCCGTCAGCACTCGTTCGACCACACCGGATTGTGTGCAACGATGTCGTTCGCGATCGTATCGTCGCCCCGAATGAAAACGACCCTCTTGCTGGCGCCGCCGAGGACTTGGGAGATATTATCATCACACCGCAACAGTTGTGTCGAAGCCGTTCGATTTCAATGTCGGCGGTCGCCGTTTTCGTTTGCGTCGTCATAATATCGATGGCGACATCGACGCACCTCGAAAACCGGAACGGACTTAGCATTCGCATCTCTGGTAATGATCGTAATAAAGATTTCTTTTACACTGTCGCAGCGATTTCGGAAGAAACGCTCCCCTGATAGGAATGATGTCCATATTTAATGACTATATCGATAATTTCGTACTTGGAAACATTCATCGTAAATGTTTTATTATTACGGTCTTACGTATATCTATTGTATCATATTACTTTTGGATTCCGAGCGGAGCGAGCGAGCTAGCAGTGGTTTTACAGTGGTGTTCATTTTTTTTTCATTCTGTATACAAAATTTTCGCCAGAATCAGTGCTTCGATTTCACCATAACACCTATAATAGTATCTTATCTTTTAGCAAATTGGATCAACATGGTACTTTAGACAGGTCGTTTTTCGATTTTCTCAATTGTTATTTGATGCCACCGGAAAAACCACCGACAAATTACGAAAAACGGGATTTTAATGTCCAACATTTTGTTTATCAACATAGAAAAGAATAAAAATTAATTCAACATGTATAGTTTATTCACAACATTATAATAATAATTTGCTGTTGTATTATGTTGGTATACAAATTAAATATGAAATAGAAATTATAAAATGTTTAGCAAGGCTGGGCATTAACGAGTTAAAAAGTTAAAGTTAAGTTAAAAAGTTAATTTTATTTTAACTTTTTAACTTAACTAGTTACTTTTGGCTTTTCATTAACTTAACTGTTAACTTATTAAATTTCTTTCTTAATTAACGTGAAATTAACGAATTAATTTTTAATTTTAAGAAGTAAGTTAAGTTAATTTATTTTGTTTTTAATTTTATAAGATTTCACTATTTCAATCTATTTCGTTTTCATGTCAAAAAATATGTATTGTAAATTGTTTAAAGTTAAAAATGTATATCATTCGAATCTTACTTATATGGAAATCTGTATGAAGTATTAACACTATATCCTATAATTTAGTTTTGGGTTGGAAAAAAATTAAGTACGTTAGCGTTGTATAAACAAATTAACTTTTTTTTAACTTAATAAAAAGTTAACAAAAAATGTGTATTAAATTTTAACTTAACTGAGTTAACCTATAGTTAAATTAACTTTTAACTTTAAACTTTGTGTTATTGGTGCATATTAACTTAACTTAACTGAGTTAAAAAAAATCATTAACTTGCCCAGCTTTGATGTTTAGTATGAAAAGGTTCTACACTATTAGAACCTTTTCATCCTGAAATAAAAAATATATATATTTAATTAGAACTTTTCCATTCGTATTTCTTATTTGTATTATTGTTAGCCGAATCCTTTTCAGAATAATGCTTTCTCATTGGTACCAATCTTCTAACACGAAACAATGTAATAATTATGAAATATCGAAATCAGTATCTCGATCGTAAAATTCTGCCGACTATGGATAAATGTAATAGTTATTAGGTACCTACTATTTGTAGTGATTAATTTATAACTTAGAACCTTTTCATACTAACGTATTGTTAATTATTTGGTTTCGTTAACCGAGCGTTTTCAATTTGATCGAATTGTGTTTATGATTTAATTTTTGGCAATTTAGAATCTTTTATTTTTAAAAAAACCGTCAATAATGATCGTATAATCATATTATGTTGGCTTTAAAGATGCACCTTTGCATAAATTGTATATAAAAAGAGACTTTTCTATCGTCAAACACGAACAAAGTGGCCGTTATCGGTGTTTTTTTTTTTTTTTTTTGTATAATTTTGTCAATATTGTTATAAAAGCTGACTAGCGTTAATTAATAAAAATAAAAAATAAATATTTTATTACTTACGCACCGCCGAGTAACTCTCGCGGGCTTATCGGTACGAACCGAGCATGAATTGTTATCATGGTAAATTCGTCGAAATCGTTATAGTTTGTATTTTATAGAACCTCTTTCGCATTTCGAGTCCCGTTTTAAGGTAAAATATCTGAGCTAATGTGAATGCGCGATTACAGAAAAACCGTATTAAATACCATGTTATAAGGCTGGCGGTACTTACCGTGATTCGCCGATTACCGATGTTGCCTGAATTAGCGTACACATATTTTAAACTTATATTATTCATACAATCATAGCAATTATGAACATAATTTTGAACATATACGTGCAATTTTCCTGGGTCGAAACACTTCTAATCTCATCGAAAATACCGATCACCTAGGTATAGTAACCAAATATCGGTATCATAGTTTGAAATACAGCCAGCCTTAGCTCAAAATTTGAAATGTAAATTGTTCGTCTTCAGCCGAAAGGAAGATTTGATTGGGTTAAATATGAACAGTAAACCATATTTTGGCTCGGTGCATTGGCTTTTATGTGGTCCACGTGATCATTAAAAAGTAGATCTGTTAACTCGTTTTAAATTGACGATTTTATGTCCACTCAACTTAACTCTAGGTAATAATTATCTTCATTAACTGGCTCATCTTTTTTTTTATTATACCTGTATTGTGTATAACGATCAACGGTACTAATTTAAATAAAATCGTCGAAAACTCTAAAGCAATCGTCCGCATGCACATAACAATAAGAATATTGTATAGTGCTTAAACTGTATGGAAGTTCTACGGTTTATTTATGCTTTATACAACGTACACGCTTGGCAAGCTATAAATTAATTTCACGACTTGGCAAATTAAATACCGAAAACTTTTCTCGGTAGACAATCATGATTTCATATAATATGGGTAATACATATTGAAAGCCCAAAAACAAATCGATAATTGCGATGATAATAATAATATTATGGTGCGTTCGTATTCGGTACGTTTTCGCAGCATTACAGAATTTTGACCCTTATGATTAGAGATGGGAATTTCGCCATAAAATTTACGTAAATGTACTTATTTTTTTATTGTTGTATAATATTTTTGTTCAGTAAATTCGATACGAACTCAATAACATTTGTATAACTAAGCTAACCATTTATCCAATGTACCGCTCGTCCACTCGTTACTATAAAAGCGTATATTATATTTATAAATATTACAAGCATGCATTGTCACACAAACGGGGGTGTCCGGGGGAGTTTAGCACCTCCAACTTACATTGGAATGAAAATATTGTTCAAAGTAAATCACAGATGATGGTGTTAAACACCGTCTTAGTAATAATTATTCGCATGACATAAATATAAGTAGGTATTAAGGTATACCTAACTGGTTATATATTTTATACTATGCATTGCGGAGATACGGAGGTCAGTATAGCGTTGTTGCGCATACGAAAACAATTGAAATGAGTGGCCACTCGAATTTTAAAACGGTAAAAAATATTTACCGGTTAAAAAAATTATCGATACAATTTACATAAATTTACCGAGCTGCCAGCTCTACTAAAGATGTAGGTAATACGTCTAATGTACGTCACTCAGCCCGGTCGAGTACGACTGCGGAGTAAGTAGGTATAGCTGCGTCACATGCCATTTTTTTATATAATAAATCGTTATTAATATTATATATATATTTTTTTCATGACACGACCGACTTACTTCTCTCTCTCTCTCTCTCTCTCTCTCTTTCAGTCTCTCTCTCTCTCTCTTTCTCACACACACACACAAACACAAATATAATATATAATATAATATACATAATATTTATATTCGGGACGAGACGGGTGCGGGAAAGCCAACCATTCGTACACGAGTACAATAATAATGTATTACGCGCATTATGCGCGCAGACAGTGTACGGGCCATGAACTCTTTTTGTTTTGTTTTTTTGTTTTTTTTTTTTTTTTTATATTTGCGAGCGATACGTTTCGCCTTGCAGCGTGTGTCGTTTTTTGCACGGCGGCGCCCCGAGGATGTGTTAACGATGTTTTGAGAGGAGGGAAGAAAAGCGCGCACTCTTGAAAATAAAAATATATAAACGTCCTATATAATTATCGTGGCTTTATGATATATATATATACGCTGCGCGCCCTCAAAACACACACACACACACACACATATACGGGAAAAAAAACCGAGAAATTTTTAAAGGAAAAAAAATAGGCTTTTCGTCGTCGTCGTCGTCGTCGTTTCATAAAGAATTCAAAAGTAATAACGAGTAAACGAACCGGTAAGAATTACATAGAAAATATTATAATATTATATTATATTATTATACTGGAGCAGTGACGAGCTTTTAAAGTCACACGCGCACGCGCGTGTGGGAGCAGTGTCGTTGCGCCACGCCAAATCGAGGGCGGACATGGAGGGGCGCGAAGCAGAGCGAACGTCAGACGGGGCAGAGAGCCCCGAAATTCTTAGGGTCCCCCGTCCGAATATAGATAAATGGATTTTTAATACTTATCTCGAGGTTTAAAAATCGTTTAGAAACAGTTAGAATTTGATATTTTTTTTTAATTCAACATTTAATGTGCAAGCGGTAGCCATTTGCCAATCAATAAAACTACATTATATAAATTGCTGACGGAACGTAATTCGTGACTGAGCAAAGCGAGTCATTTCCTTCATATTATTATTGCTTTTAACTGCAGAAAAGTATTATTTTTAATCAGGGCTCGGAAGTTCTAGCAAATGCATATTCTTCTTGGTTCTTCCTAAAACATCCAAAGTATAAGATACAAATAATATATTTCACACTTCTCTGATGGCATACGCGAAATTTGCATATTTACGGGTTTTATTGCTATTTTTGACAATTTAGGGTATATTTTCATAATATAAATGATATATACATATTATACATAACACAGGAAATTATCACATTATGTTTTAAAAAAATGATTAACTTGGTTAGGAAACAAATAGACCTTATAAGTATGCATTTACAAACATATTTAAGTAGCTTAATACTTTGTTAACAGTTTATAATTCAACCAGTCCAGACGGTCCCTGACGTCTGAGCCCAAGAATTTTATAAAACTGTGAAATGACATTACCTTTTTTTTTTTCTGAGGAATATATAATTTTTTTAAGTCAAATGCATATCTTCTGATTATTTGCGCATATTTTGGAGTTTTTGAGTGTATATTCTGAGCTCTGGTTATACTATTCACTTGGATATCAGTGGCGTTTGTTTAATAAATATATTATTTTGTTAATTATAAAAGTATTCTTATAATTTACATATACTAATATTCTATGTAAAAAAAAATATAAATATAAGCTTACGAAAGTGTTATTTGATTGATGAACCTTTCGAGAAAAGAGTTATGTTTACAAATATGTAAGATTAACTCTTCTCGTCAGCAATCATAAATCGTATATTATAACACCACATCAAATCATTTGTAGTTAGATATAATATAGTATAGTATAGCTAGTCTATAAGGTCTAACGTCAAATTTAACAGTACTAAAACTCAAAAAGTAAAAATGTTTTTTTTTAATAAATTACTCAGCGACGCTCAAACGATAAATCGAGGTAGGTACGTATTTTTTGTTTTTTTTTTAAGACCCCATGTCTCATCCTGTAATCTGTACAGCGACCCACTTATTGTGATGACACTGATCAAACGTAATGAAACACGTATCATCGACATGCGCCGATGGTGTGTCGGTTGAAAAGTATAAAGATATTCAAAGTAATTTAAATATTTAAGGGCCCTGGGGTCTCGCACACACGACCCATTATAAGACGGCTGTGAACACGCGTGCATACAGTACGATAACGACACACGCCCATAATACTTTATTGAATAATATCATATATTATACAGTGTGGTTGACAAATCACGCTCGCCCTCCTTTAATGATTCGCCTATTCAAATTATGATTTTTTCGATTTTTAAGTACCCATACCGAGACCGCACAGTGCACTGCAGGTATTTACAATATTACTCAGATTGTTTTTGTTGTTGCGATTCAAAATTTTGTTTTTCAAATGAGAATCGCCGTTTTTTTTTGTCGCGTATCATTCGGGAAACGATTTTTTTTTTTTTTTTTTAAATTCGTTTGTATCTTGATTTATATTCGAACCGTAGAAGTTTCCGAGTCATTAAACGTTATGCACTAAAAATATTAGTCCATAACCAACGAGTGAATAATAATATATGGGCGCTTTAATGATATGCAATAATTTGAAGTATAATCAATACTGACATGATATTATTAAAATTTTATAATTTGTCAACCGACGATGCAGCCGATGTGTCGAACATCTCGCAAAACAACATAATATCATGTAGTGGTCCATTGCCCGTTATCCACGACTTCAAAAGTTGTAGGTACTTAACAATTCTGCTTCAAGTGAATAACAAAAACTGTCTTCCGGTCAATAATTGTTTTTTTTTTTTAAAAAAACCATCGGCATTGATATACCGAAACCTAAAAAAATCAAACCACGTGTAAATAACTTTTAAAATGAAAATAACCCATTTTTGTAAACTCCACATCGTAAACCGATAACACAATATCAAAGCTAAGACAAAAATTAAAATTAATATTATTATTCACTGTCAATGCACGAGTAAATGTGGCAATGTGTTGACAATGATATCTCGGTGTATGATCTCAAAGCTAACGTCTACGGTGTGTTCATTTCTGTTGCGTCGATTAGATGATTGTAAAATTATCAAACTTATACTTCACACAATCATTATAATATCTCTGATACGTCAACGAGATAATTGTATAATAACTTCACAAAATCAACATATCCTCGAATGTATAACAACCAATGTTGTCTCGGAGACATTGGTTTTCGATTTTAAAACGATCCAGTCGTCGAAGTCATTATTCTCAAAACTAAATTCTTTGTAAAAATCGTCCGCGAATTGCGTCCGTACGGTTTACGCATGTATTTCAAACGTTTACGAAACCGTTTTTTTTTCTAGAACTATTACCCTTATAGTATAAACGTTAAAATAACTCAGAAACTAGTGGTTCAAATGTCGATGAGATGATAATATATTGATCAGCGTTTTCGAAAACTACCGACCTACCGTAAACCGGGCGGGATTGTCGTCGTTTTAAAAAACGGAAATAATTCGTATCGGTACGGGACACTCCCGAGGATATAGCGAACGAAATGCACTTGAAAATTCCCGAGGTCAGGATTTGAATAGGTGCATTGTCGAAGGAAAATAATGGGGTGACCGCGGTCGCTGTTGTACTGTGTATATATATATTATTCGAATCGTGAAACGTTCTTCCGGTTCTTTCGAAGAGGCGCGACGGACAGAGCGAACGAAAAAAAAAAAAAGAATCGATGTTCATTACGTCGCAGATAATATTATGATGAATTATTATTCGGCAGAACGGACTTCATATTATCGACGACACGTCAAACAACGCGTGGTCACGACATGCCTCAAAAAATATTACCCAAAAATATGTACCTCATCTATACGATGCATGTACAGAGTGATCAAATGTGCCTGCACCACTGTGTTTGTGACGCGACCGTACGAGTGACTTGACGAAAATATAATATTGTCAATAGGGCTGGGGGATTTCGATGCACTTTACAATTTTTCAATGTACTTTTGAATGAGAATAAGAAAATTAATTTTGCATTTTTTCGCGTTTTACGATAATAGTTTTTGATTTTAACGTCATTTTTTTTTCATTTTTTAGGGCATTATTGAAGTTTTTGGGCCCAAAATTCAAACTTGAAATTTTATTTTGAGATTTTGCACGCTATACCGAGTTTTAAATAAAATGTATTTATTTTTATATAACAGTAAATAATTATTAGGCGTTCTCAAAATATTCACCCATCACTTCGGTTAACGTTGAAAGGCGCTTCTCTATCTACAAACATTAACCGAAGATCGGTTTTATTCGAAAATCTTGAACAACCTCTGGTGATTCAGTGTAGGATTTCGGAGTGTACAGTTAAATGAATATATTATAACATTCAAATCTTTCAAAATAGTTAAAAAAAAATATAAGGAAATAATTGTTTTTCAGATTAAAATAAATCCAAATTTATGTTTAGCCTAAAGATTAGCCCATGTCAAAATTATTTAAATCACTTTTTTTATATCTTATATTTTACAATTTATTAAAAATAAAATCAATTTACATGCATTTTTTTACTGCAATTTTTCGAATTTTTCGGGCATTAAAGCAATTTTTTTTCAGGCATTTTGTTTTAGGGTTTTATGGGGCATTACATTCCCAGCCCTACCTAATTTTCAATAACGATCAAACACTGCTCGCAAACGTTATACGAAAGTAAAATATACGATTAAATACGTCGTGGGTCTAGAATGAAAACGTTCTAAATCGTTTTTATGAAATTGTCCAGGAGAGCAATTTTAAGGTTTGAGTTCAAATGTCTTACTCCTTGAACAACATTTTTAAAAAATTAAAGTTGTAAAGCATACAGAAACTCGTATAGTTCAATTCACAACATAATAATAATAATTTGGTGTATTATTGGTTGATATAATTTATTTATATTATAAATTAATAAAATACAAATTATAAAATGTTTAGTATGAAAACGTTCCATAATATTAGAATATTTAGAACCTTTTCATCCTAAAATAAAAAAAAATATATTTAATTAGAACTTTTTCATTCTTATTTATTATTTTTATTATTGTTAGCCGAAACCTTTTCAGAATAATGCTTTCTCATTGCTACCAATCTTCTATCGCGAAACAATGTAATATTTATGAAACATCGAAATCTATATCTCGATCGTAAAATTCTGTTGAATATGAATAAATGTAATTATTATTAGGCTTATTATATTGGAAGCGATTAATTTAACTAGAACCTTTTCATACTAACGTATTCCTAATAATTTGGTTCCATTAAGCGAGCGTTTTCAATTTGATTAAATTGTGTTTATAATTAATTTTTTGGCGAATTAGAACCTTTTGCTTTTAAAAAAATTGTCAATAATGATCGTATAGTCATAAATGTTAGCTTAAAAGATGCACCTCTGCATTCTAAAACCATTTTAGTTAAAAAGTGACTTTTGAGAAAAATGCGATTTACGACCTTTTCATTCTAGACCCACGAGTCCGTATATTCTGTCTGTCAGACATCGGATCGTTCTTAAAACTTAAATCGTTCGTGTTCTCCTGCAATACACATAATGTTATTTGAACGTCCGATTAACCATTCGAAAATTGAAAAAATTCACCCTATAGGTACAACAGCACATAGCGAAACGTTCGCGTGAGTCTGGGCTGTATTGTACATAGCGTCGACATCGAAAAGGTTTCCACTGAAAATGCGTTTCGTGTCTCGTCGGATACAAAACTTATTATTATTATTTTCATTATTATTTAATATTATTATTATTATTACTACCACCGAGTACCGTCGTTTTGTCGTTCGTGGCATTTATCATGACATTTTATTTACATCGTAACGTCGCCGTAAACTGCTCGCTTGGAATGCAATATTCATTAGTTCGACGTGGTTGGCGTATTATTATTACAATGTCCAAAGTATGATATTATGTTATGAATGATAACATGCAAGGCTGGACAAAGTTAATGATTTTTTTAACTCGTTAAAAGTTAAGTTATTTTAAGATGTTATGTTAAGTTAAGTCGAAAGTTTCTCATATTTTTTTCGTTAACTCGTTAAATAAAGTTAACTTTGAAAAAAACGTAACTCACCTTAGTGTAAAGTTAAAATTTTCTAATTTGCTAAAATAAAAATTTCCAGACGCATAATACAGTTTATTAGATAGTTTCTATTTACGCTCAAGAAAATTACTGAGGAAATTTAAAATGATACATCAAAGTAAAAACCTCATTCAAAAATGTGCATTATTCTTCAGGCGATAATTAGCTTGATTTAGATACTTTTGAAACAGAATTCACTTGAAGTTAACACGTTAATCTTGAGAAAAAAGCAACTTATTAAGTTAAAAGTTACTATGAAAAAAAAGTAACGAGTTAATTATCTTAACGTTTTAACTTAATTTTAACTTTTATCTCGTTGATGCCCAACCTTGATAACATGATACCTAAACATATCGTTACTACCTAGTGGAGATAAGTACATATTTGATTTCTGCAATCTTAAAAATAATATGTTAAAATTGAAACAAACGTTTCGTTGATGTGAAACTTATATTGTTACAATTAGTTTCCCAATTGATAAAAATATAAAGTATCTAATGAGGTGCACTGCTTAGCAGCTGTATGGTATACACGAAATTTAATAATATACAATTTTTAATATTTTGGATTCTCTATATTTTAGTTTGCCACAACCAATATGTATTGATGTTATTCGATAATTCAAACTATCGATTTCAAAAAAAAATGTACACCATATATATTTTAAATATTATTGTAATAGAAATTACGTATATTATAATTACAGTTTACAACGAGGCGGAACAACAATAATTGGTTGTACGTTGTATTGTAATGATATTGTTCCGCAACAATGGCAAATAACTCTGTGTAATTATAAAAACACTAATTTAATCGACATTTTTTTATCATACACAGCTCGTTTTATAACATATCACTTGTTAGGCATATGATATTGAACAAATAAAAATTGCAACTCTGCGAATTATGACTTTTCCACGTCAATTAAAAAAAAAAAAAAAAAAAATGCGAGAAAAAATAATACCTTCCTACCTATATATTACAATATATTATTATAGTTAACTCTCAGCAACAGATATTTGCTACGTTAGCGATACTAACACAATAACTGACGCCCACTTCAACTGTAATTATGCTTAATATTACGTTAAAAATGTGCGGGGAAAAAATAATAGGTTATTTACTGCGAAAGTATTTTTGAAATTCAAGTTGGCCGTTTCTCCGCTGTTTCGGTAACTGTGCGTTTACGTTTTTATCGGTCGCGTAATTTATTTTATTTTGAGTAGCCGAGTGGGCCTGGGTAGGGCGATTGTATAACTAATACTTACATTTATCAAAATGATATATTTAAATCAAAATTAACATTATTTAGTTTACGGGGCATTCTATGTGAGGGGTGATTGGTACTCGAAAGAGGGAGTGATTTCTGGAGAAGAAGGGAGGGATAGGACGACTTGCGACATAATTAATTTACGATTCGTGTACTTTTTATTGAGAATAAGAAGTTTTTGTTTTGCATTTTTTGATGATTTTCGATTTGGTCGAAGGTTAGGTTAGGTCAGGGGTCACCAAATGGCGGCCCGCGGATGAATTTTAACCGGCCCGCAGATAAGGAGAAAAGAAGCAATTTAATGCGTAAACATGAATTATATTAAAAACAAATTCATATCCCGACTCACAAACGAACATGTTAAAATAATGATGAAGATAGCGACCACAAACCATAACCCCAACTTAAATCAGCTAGTTGAGAGTAAGATCTGCCATTTATCACATTAAAAATATTAATTCATAATCGTTTCACTTATTTACTAAATTTAATTCTATTTTCATTAGTTATAGTTATATAATATGTGTATATTTTTTTTACTAAGGAATAAAATAGTTTTGGCCAATCGGCATATGATAATAAATATTATAATATTTATATATAGTACATAATAATAATAATAATAATATTTATTGTCACCAAATTGTAACAATTACAAACAATTTATGAGTAACAAAACAAAAAATTACATTAAAATATATTGGTTCTCTTTTCAAAAGCTGAGCTTGTGCTGAAACGAGGGAGTTGTGATACAGATTTAGATATTATCGATTATGATCGTTATCGACAAATAATAAAGCAAAAAATAGAACAAAATAAATAAGTAGAGTATGCACAAGAAAGACAATAAAAGAAAGGATAAAGAACAATTAGTAGTTGCATTATAAAGGCTATAGCCGATATGATATATATATATATATAATTGTAAGTAAATAAAATGTTAAGATAGCATATTCTGTGGATTATTATATACTGGTATGATTAGAAGATTAAATAGAATTATTTGATAATACTGATAATAGTAATTAATTTTAACGCGAATTTAACTGTTAACAGTGAAAAATAATATTAATTAATTTCTAAATTAAAGTATAGATTATTGAAACAGAGCGTTATTTATATATTTTTTATACATCTTGAAACTCTTAAAGTTATGAATATTAAAACTATAAACAGTACAGTATTGAATGAATTTATATCTAGGGCTTTGTTGCCCAAATACTGTGTTCATTTTAGGGACGACGACATTAGTATTAATCTTAAAGCGAGTATTGTAATATTATGACACGGAATATCAATACATTTTTTCATATCATAAAATGGTAAGCAAATGTTTTTTGTATACAGTGATTTTAAATTTAATATCTTTAGCTGTTTGTATAAATTAACTGTAGGAAATAACGTAGGTTTATTAAAAAAATAAATTTAAGAAGTGAGTTCAAAGTGACTTCAAGATTCGTAAAGTGAGTGTGATATGTCCCTCCCCAAAAAGAAATTCCCTAAGAAAGAATTGACTGTATTAACGCATAGCAAGTTAATTTTTTTAATTTGAAGTTTAAAACAGATTTAAGAGATTTATATACATAGAAAATATATATTATAAATATATATTATGTACTTTGAATTTGTATAGCCCGCAAAAATTTTCCAAATTCTCATTGCGGCCCGCGGAAAGTATTAATTGGCGACCCCTGGGTTAGGTCTTTTTAACCTTTTTAACGCTAAAATCTGGTTTTATACGACGAATTTAAGTGCTTTATAAGTGCAAAGTGCATTATTTTGAAATTTCGGTGAATAAAAACATAATAATGTGTTATGATTATAATAATATGTCGTTGCTCGTGTTTTTTATATTGTTATTATTCGTTCTGAATTTTTTAACATCGTTATTATGTCGTGTCTTAAAAAAGGTTATCTATTTGATATAATTTTACCCGAACCGTTCCAATGTCCTGTGTTTTGTGTCGTATCGTAATAATTTCAAACTGACCACCGGAAATATATTTTATGGTTTCCTGTACGGTATTTATTTATCGCGTCGTTCTGTTTCAGTTAATAATCCATAAACTAAAATTTTTACATTCCGACGTTAACATTTGACGTGTGTATAGTTGATGATATCCAGTGATGTGCGTTATCTATTTATCTATAGATAAGTACACGGTATTTTTTTATCTTATCTAGGTACATAAAACTGATATCTGATTGTCTTCCAATAGTTTGATAATATTTTTTATTCATTTCACTTGATTTTTTCCGGTTTTCTATAACTTTTAATACTTATTTGAAATTTAAAACAACTCGAAATATGCCACGATTAGTTCACAATGCATCATCCGAACTGCGCAAGAATTTTGAACGATAGTATGCCGGAAGACCAAACAAAATTAAATTAAAAAAATAAATTGTCAACTTTTTTTAGATTTATTTATCTGCATTGATTATGATGTTTTTTTTTCCAATAAATCAATTTTTATCAAAAAAAGTCATTATTTCATTAAGCAATAAAATTAAATATCTAGATAATTTAAAATGTCCAATATAATATTGGTATGCGTTAAACGTTCCTTTTTTTCCCCAAATTTATTTATTTTATCTATATTGAATTTTTATATTAAATAATAAATTATATTAGGTACTAAACAGTTATAAATATGTGTATACATTAATATATCATTTATAGAGTTTTAAAAAACCCAAAAACTATGTGTTTTTTCGTCTGGATACATTTTCTATTCAATTATCTGTTATCTTATATAGATAAATGTAAAGTCATCTGTGCACAACACTGTTTGTAAATAGTAATTTTTTGGATGAAAACAAATTAAATACCTACCATTTTATTGTGTCTTAATATTTTATTGGTAAACTTAAAGTAAAACAGTTTAATACGTTGATAATGTTACGACGGTCGTTTAAAATTTAAAAATCCACAATTCTTGATAAAATAAAAATAACATTATATTATTGCCTAGTTTTCAACAGTAATAATATTAAGAAATTAATTTTATTTTTACACTACGAGAACGATCGTTGGATGAACGGATATTTAAAACGTCCCTGGCACTGTTTAGTAAGGATTTCCTTGTCATATCACCGTTTGAAATGATTATCATGTTATTATTTGAATTAAACTATTATTACTTTGAATTTCACTGATAAATAATACTCGTACGTCTGGAAAAATAATACGAGATAAAATTACAATAAAAACAATTACAGAAAAGGGTGAATATAGGCAATTTTGTATACATATCCGAACAAGACAGTCTTCCCGCGAAGATCCGTTTCTGTTCGAGGGCCTCCGTGACTTTGACTTTCGTAATCATTGACAGGCGTCTCATCTTGCGCCGTTTTGGAACCGTTTAAACCAGAATTGTAAATATCGACCGGATCGACGGGGTTTTATTTTGACGGGGGGGGGGGGGGGGGGGCACGGCATCGTCGACTGTAGACGAACTCCGTATTATACCAAGGGTTAGGTTAGGTTGGCGGCGGGGAATCGGTGAAAAAAGGCTTTAAAAAAAGGCGAAACCCGAGACGCGTTTTGCGATGAATAACCATCCTATCGACGTGCGGTGTGCGTTCGAGTGTAGCGTTTAATCTGGCCATTTTCGAATGGCATTTGTGTGGTTTTTACGCCGCGTATAGGTGCAGGGTGTACGGCTTTTGACGAAAAACTGAGGAAACGACGAGACGGGACCGGAGCGGAGAGCCAATCGATAACGTAAGTCGGCTTATAATAATATGTAACACGCCGCGGCGATATTTTGTCGACGTGTTGTTTGCAGTTCGACAACAATAATATTTACACGAAAATCGTCGTCGTCGTCGTCGTCGAAAATGAAATAATATAAAATACACCAGAATATTATTACTTTCGACAGACGATTGTTTCGGGCGCCACACCCCGAAACGTATATAGCGTAAAATAAAAACAACAAAAACCATAATATAACATACTATATGTGTGCGTTATATAATAATATGTGTGTGTGTGTGTAAGAATACTCAAAGCTCGTTTTTACAGCCCGACACGTCTTAAGCTCAAAATATCCAACACGAGTGTGTTGAAAAAAAAACATCGGACCGGAAACTTTTTCGCCTTACCGGGCGCTCGCACTCCGGCACGTCTTAATTTCATTCGGATAAGTACCACCACCTATCTACCGCGATAGGTATAGTATACGAATGTAATAACCGTTATGACCCGGGTTCGAATTCGAAACGCATTCTTTTATTTTGCAAAGTCCCAGCCAATGCGTTTCAAGTATACAATACATCCTTTCACACGTCGGAGAATCGAAAAGTTAAACTTTTATTTTGCATTTTTTTGAAAATAATTTTTAAACAGTTTCGTGCGTCTAGAACGATGAGGTTCTAAATCACATTTTTTTTTTTGAAAAGTCACTTTTTAACTAAAACGGTTTTAAGCCAACATAGTATACAATCATCATTGACGATTTTACCTAAAAGTAAAAGGTCCTGGATCGCCAAAAATTCAATTATAAACACGATTTCAACAAATCGAAGACGCTCGGTTAATGGAACAAAATTATTAACAATACGGTTGGTTTGAAAAAGTTCTAATTAAATTAATCACTATACCAATAGTACCTATTAATTATAACATTCGTGCATATTCAAATCTTAAGCTAGGGCTGGCTATATTTCAAATTATGATACCGATATCCGGTATTTGTTTATTACCTTATCGGCGTTTTCGATGAAATCAGAAGTGTTTCGACCCAGGAAAATTGCACGTATATGTTCAAAATTATGATCGTGGCTGTTGTGGTTGTATGAATATTATAGGTTTAAATCATGTGTACGGTAATTCAGGTAACATCGGTAATCAGCGAATCACGGTAAATACCACGGTATTTAATACTATAATCGCGCATTCACATTAGCTCAGCTATTTTACATTAAAACGAGGCTAATAACGCGAAAGAGATTCTATAAAATACAAACTATTACGTTTTACATGCGCGAAAAGAGACGATTTCGACGAATTGTCGACAAATTTACCATGACAATAATTCATGTTCGGTTTGTATCGATAAACCAGCGAGAGTTACTCGGCGGTGCGTAAGTAATAAAATATTTATTTTTTATTTTTATTAATTAACGACAGTCGCTTTTGTAACAATATTGACAAAATTATACAAAAAAAAAAAAAAACATCGATAACGGCCACTTTGTTCATGTTTGACGATAGAAAAGTCACTTTTTATATATAATTGATGCAAAGGTGCATCTTTAAAGCCGACGTAATATGATTATACGATCATTATTGACGATTTTTTTTTAAAAATAAAAGGTTCTAAATAAATTGCCAAAAATTTAATCATAAACACAATTCAATCAAATTGAAAACGCTCGGTTAATGGAACCAAATTATTAACAATACGTTAGTATAAAAAGATTCTAATTAAATTAATCACTATACCTAATAATACCTAATAATTATTACATTTATCAATATTCAACAACTTTTTACGATCGAGATACAGATGTCGATGTTTCATAATTATTACTTTGTTTCGTAGTAGAAGATTGGTAGCAATGAGAAAGCATTATTCTGAAAAGGATTCGGCTAACAATGATAAAAATAATAAAGAAGAATGAAAAAGATGTAATTAAATATATTTATTTTTTATTTTTAGGATGAAAACGTTCTAATATTGTAGAACCTTTTCTTTATACTACACATTTTATAATTTGTATTTCGTATTTAATTTGTGTACCAACCAATACAACAAATTATTATTATGATGTTGTGAATTAAACTATACAAGTCGCTGCATGCCTTAGAATTTTAATTTTCAAAAAATGTAGTTCAAAGAGTAAAATATTTGAACTCAACCCGTAAAATTGCTCGTCTGGAACATTTCGTAAAAACAATGTAGAACCTGCTCGTTTCAAACATTTTAAAGTGATTTGTTTTGCCAGATAGTTCAAGTGGCCGTTACAATGATTTAGGTATTTCGAGTTAATTTGAAAATAACAATATTATGTTAAATTAATACCCTGTTTATAGCTGATATCAATAATATTGGACAAAGCTGAAGATGTATTTAATATTATTTTATGTTGTACCACGTTGTATACGCACATACAGTATACTGCAGTGTACACCTATCGCCCTGTATACGATAATTTTAAATTAAAATAAATCAATACATGTTTTTCGATTTAATAATTTATTTGGTAGACGCTAGCGTTTTCTAACGACTACGATACAGTGTGCATTAAGTGTACCGAAAGTTCGATAAAACTGTTGGTTGTTATTTAAGCAATTTAAAAGTTGCACTGTATGGCCCAAGTAGTAATTAAAAAAAATAATAACACGAACTAACAATGTGTTTTGTTTGGGTTACGTTAGTATCTTTCACCGTATTAACTTCAAACTTTTAAAGTGGAATAATATAATATAATTTGTTAATATTACCGTTTTTAACGTCGACTTTACTCGTATGCAAATTGTTTTTATTATCTCACTGACCTTTGTGAAAACGCATCGTATGCTCGCAGTAAATTGTTATTATTATTGTTTTTTTTTTTGTAATTTAAGTACAGTGCGCAGAGCACAACAATGACAATGTCGACTAGATTATCAAACAATTTGTGTACGAATATATATTTTCATTGCATAGGTATTACGGACCATCGGTATGTTGTAAATTATTACAGTAAACCACAAGACAATATAGATTTTATAATTCACAAAAATAATAACGAAGTCGAATAAACGTTTTGGAAATAAATTATGACCCGAACTGTGGAGGGAACGGAGGACAAGACTTGAATAGGACGCCACACTTCCATAAATTATTGTTTGATATGAAAACCGTTTCGCGTGGCAGAGAATCACTCGGGCAATAGTCCTAGTTGAGCGACACAATGTTCGCCATTAAGGAAGATGACTTTGTCCGAGTTATATTAATATCTGACGAAAACCTAACCGTGAAAAAATTGGCCAAGTCTCAGAACTTCCCCCAACAGAATCTGTCCATCGGAGTAGTGATGTGTACATTGCGGACAAGTCTGTCTTTCATGGATCGATAAGACGCGAGGATAACCTTATACCAAATTACCAAACATACATTTTTGTGTAAAAAAAATGACCAGTCACTTTGAATATTAACATGCTATTATATATATATATATATTTTAAAGTTTAGACGTTTTAATAATTCCGTTAATGCCATTGTCTACGCGTCGAAACCCGCCTATAAACCGGGTAAGGGGGTGTCCTGTTAAAATTAAGACGACAATTATAGAGGCTAAGGGGAACCGGCGCTCTCGTCGTCCAATGGGACTTACGTGATTCGTATGCCGATGCGTAACGATGTTATCATGTTATTATTTCAGTGTTGTTTTTCGTTGAAAGCGCGTAAGGAGGAGCGGATTAAAAATTTAAAATAATAAAACCACGTCACCGGGCCGCGAAGAAATCGAAAAAGCTAGACGAGTAAAACGAAAACAAAACATCGAAGAATGCGAACCTCGTACATCACGAATTGCCGCCGCCCGTGCAGTGTTTACATAATATTATTCAAATTGTAATAATATTATAATAATAATATTGTAACGCGGCCATTCCGAGTCGTAATGATTCACGCCGTCGGATTTCAGTGCGATTCCGGGGCGGTCGAGGCCCACAGTACTATTACTGCTATCGTTATTATTAGAGTGGTACTTTCCGGATGGTCGAGCAATTCGAAAGAGTCCTGTGTGATGGGTACGGGAAATGGACATGACGATGGTGGTATTTCTGCACGCGCGACTCCGTCTTCCGTCCGTATAATATGAGTACACTTAATATACACCACAAGTTAATTTATTATTTTTTTTTTCATCGAGTTAAGGTTTCGACTTCTATAATGGTCACTGGTCATCGGCCTGATAGTCGTTTAGTAGGTTTTATCCATGGGGGGGGGAGGAGGTGCGGTTGGTTAGAACTCGAGAGTATGTGTGGCGAAGATTTGCCACTAAAACCCGGGTGGTCACCCATCCAGCAACTATCGACACTGACTGATGCTTGAACCACACCGCATAGTTATCATATATGCGGAGTGGTTTAAGGCGAGGGAATTCGAAAGAGTCCTGCGGGGTAGGTACGGGAATCCGACATGACGATGGTAGTATTTCTGCACCGCGCGTGACTCCGTCAGTCAGTATATTATGAGTACGACGTACACCACAAGTTTGTTTTTATTTTTTTCATCGAGTCAAGGCTTCGAAATCTTTAATGGTCATCGGCCTGAAGGTCGTTTAGTAGGTTTTAGCCGTGGGGGTGTGGTTGATTAGAACTCGCGAGTATGTGTGGCGAAGATTTGCCACTAAAACCCGGGTGGTCACCCATCCGGCAACTATCGACACTGACTGATGCTTGACCCACACCGCACAATTATCATATGTGCGTATAGTGTATACGGAGTGATGGAAGTAAAATATTTAGGGCTAGGGACACGCGCCCTGGAGATGCGGTATTTACCGATAAACGTTTTTTCGGTGATTTTACTGGTAAAAAAATTGGTGAATCAGGACATTTTTTTCAATCGTATTTTTTCGTTTCGTTTCACTCACCTGACCTATATCTGAAATTGTTCATGCTGGCCTCACACATACAGAAGTATTAAACGTATTCTAAAATTCGAACTAGGTGAACGAGACCTAACGATATTAATATATCATTGATCACAATACTATATGCATGACGAGTGGTGTTTATCTTTTGAAAACGTGTAAAAGGTCTATGAATATATTATAATGTCTGTACAGTCTTTAGGTGTACTGAAATAGTACATCGATATATAGGTACCTAAATTGGAGTTTTATACGTCTGTATAGTGGAAGTCACTCGATAATACAAAATATGGTAAACAAATTTACCCCGTAAAAAAATTGTCTACATAAATCAACTTTTACCTGCGCAATTTACCGAACTCGCATCTCCAAGTCCTCCCCTCGCACACAATAATTACCTGCCGTTTTTCTCGTAATGTTGAGCCGGTCAGATATATCCCCACTCGACTAAACCTCGAACATTCGTTATAATAACAATTATTATCGAGGACAATTTATCACACGAAAATAATATAACCGTTTATCCGATGAACACGACGCCGATACTTCGTTATTTTTTTTAATATTTTTTTTAGTACTTACACTCCCGTTACGAAATCAAAACAAATACTACGACGATTTATAATACTTAACCAACGATAATAATATATTTAATATAACAAACTGCGCACACGTGTACTGTTTATCCGGGACCACAAAAACCGCAAGTCCGTAACGTAGTTCTATTTCAATACGATTTTGAGCTTGCCAACAACTTTCAGAAACATTACACATTTATAGCTCAATGTCAATGTTTATTCGACATCTGAAATGATCCGATTACAAAAATATACTGCGGATTTAATGGTTTAATACATTTTTGACATTATTTTTGTTTTTGCAATTCAGACTGACATGCGACGATTTCGCATGCGGACACGTTAGTTTTCACAGCGATACAAAGTATCATGATGGACATTCTACAAATCGAAACCAATAATTATGAAACGGTTATAAAAATTTGAACACTGTCACAACTTTTCATTGGTGGCAACTTGCATACACACCTGTAATAAAATACAAATGCCAAAACAATATCTAAAATTATGACATTTTTTAAGTCCAATATATTTGAAGTTTCGTGAGCGAAAACACGGTAAATCCAAATACCAAGCAAAAACTCGGTACATCACGTGAACAATTATGGAGTTACCGTGTTTTGGCTTGTGTCCATACGTTGGAAAAAAAGGCATATAGTAACAATTTAGACTAAAACAAGGTATATCCATAAAAGACCTCGGAAAAGACTAAGCGATAAGGTTAGGTTATCCGGTAGGTCCATTGTTATTATGCAGTTATCGATTGTTTGCTTAGTACTCCCATATTGATCTTATGGTAAGTCCATTTTCTCTTTAAAAAACTTAAAAAAGTAGAAATAAAAAGTGTTCAACCAATTCTAGACGTCCAGTTGGCACAAGTTTTGATACATTTTTTGTATAAACGCTATTTTTAGGTTTTATTTTCTGTCAAAAACGTTACTTGCTGTTCCTCAAAAATCGCGTCGAGTGTAGATACCCTATTCGCGATTACCACGGCCCGATGGTGATGTGGTGATGGTGAAATGGTGATAAACAAAACGTTAGCAATTAAAATCAAGTTCTCAGCGGTTTTTCGTAATTTGTGGGTGGGTTTTTTTCCCGTGACATTAAATAACTATTGAGAAAACCGAGAAAAAGACTTCTCGTACCATCTCGGTCCAATTTTCCAAAAGATAATAAGGTACTATATTTTGAAATCGAAGCACTCCTTCCGGTGAAAATTCAGTATACAAGATAAAAAAAAAAATTAAAAATAAACACCACCGTAAAACCACTAACTTCCTCGCTCCGCTCAGAATCTAAAATGCTAAAACGATAAATATTTTATAATAATATTATGTATAAGTTGTGTGTGTAGCATAATGTACACTGTACACGGTCGTGACTAGTAGTTCAAAATAATTCGAGTTATATGTGTTAAAATCCCAAGGAAATTACCAATGTCAAAGTTCCTACGAACAATCGGGACCACGATTTACACGTACATAGTTTTTTCATGTATTAATTACGGACTAGTGGTTTATGAGTTACAAGTATGTAAAGTTTAAATGAGCTGTTCGGAGTGTACTGCAGGGGTGCCCCGCAGAAAGTTGGTCCACTATACCGCTCGTCCAAACTTTGAATTGGGACTTATATACAACTCATAAAGTAGGCGGGTACTAGGCAGTCAGAAATTTGATTTTTATGTATCGAGGTTAGAGAAATGCTTTTTTAATGACTCGGAAATTATTGAAAAAGAAATATTTTCGAAAGCGTTTATAGTTTTTGAAATAATTAGTGTCTTGAGTTGGACGGACGACCGATGGCCACACTTGCACTCATACTTTACGTGGAGGGGTTCGCGACCGATTTCGATTAAAATTATTTTCGTACGGTGACGAGCAAAACGGGCATAGGCGTGCGCAGACTTAAATTTCTGGTCGAGCTTAGGCAATCATATAGTGCCCTAATATTTTGACAGCGTTCATATTTTTTTTTTAACACATCGACTTGATGCATTGACCTATTAATGTCTATATTACCTACTAAAGTTATTGTATTTGCATAAAGGTATAATGTTTGTATAATGTTTTTGTTAGATTGATAAAATGTAGATAACGGTAGATACACACAATTTTTTTTGATTTTATTATACTTTCACGACAAACAAAATTTCCATGATCTCCACGAACATATTATTATAATAAAATATATACGCACATTTTACTATGCCCTTAAAAAGTTTCAGGTCGAGCCTGTGCTTGACCGGCTCGCCCCGTGCGCACGCCTATGAAAACGGGGGAGGGTAAAAATCAAAAATGTTAATTTTTTATTTTTCATTACAACAGAGATGGTAAATTCTCGACATAATTTTTCCGTTTAGTATACCCAATTTATTTATTGGAATCACGATGTTTCCGAAATTTTGAAGTATATAATACTTCAACAATCGCGACACGTTTCTCGCGCGAAACGGACCACCCCGTATATTTTTATTGTATAGGTACTCGCCGAGTTTATTGGACGATATTATATAATAATAATAATAATAATACGATCGGCGCGGGTATTCCTTCGCCTCTTAAACGATCGGATGGCATATTAAGCGTGTGTATAGGTATACCTATTATATATATATATATGTACGATGGCGTAACATACCAATATATAATTTATATTATATTGCTCTCGATAGCCCTTCGACCGTTTAGGAATTCCTGCCCGTCACACTCGTCATCGGTTTATGTGACCGACACACCGAAACGGGTGCAATAAAAACCACACGACCGCGCTATAATAAAATGAAAAAAAAATATGCGTTTTATAATACGATATCAACGTGTCCGGCTCTAATATTCTCGTAGACCGTTTTCCCGGGGTACATAATATTTTTATGGCGGTTTTTACCCCGCGGGTTATCGAGTCTTAGGGGATTTTTTTTTTTTTTTTTTATAAATAGTCTTACCAGTTTTGGATTGACGTTTTTTTTTTTTCGACAGCCCGTGTGGGGTAGGCGAAAAAAAAAAAAAGCCCAGAAATGTAAATATAAATGAGAACACATGTGTATACTCTACCTATGAGTCCAGCGCCGCAATAACCGGGTGTGTTGCGTGTGTTAAACACACGGGCCCAGGGCCCCAACCCATGATGGGGGGGGGGGGGGGGGATGATAAAAATTTAAAAATATATAGAAAGAAAAAAAATAAAACCATTTTGTTATAATAATAATTACTAATAAAGATTGAACAATAGATCGGTTTTGTTTTGACCACAACATTATCATACATCAGCGTTTCTTTTGCGGAATGTAAAACCGATATTAAAAAGTTTGGTTGCAATCGATTAAAGTGCGTCATACGAAGGAACGCACATTTGACCGGTTTAGTGTGAGTGTGTTTAGGCGTTTCAATTATTGGTGTCTATTTTTGTTATGCGAGAAAAACACATTTTATATTGCACGTTCAAAAGGCGGGTCTTCTACGGTCGGTGTTTTGTAGTCGGTCAATAAGCTATCCATTTCGATAACGTATGTGAAAACTTGGTTGCGATATTTATTTGAATGATTAAATTTATAAAATAATAAATAAATGATAGCCATAATTTTTTTAAAGTGAGTACAGTATTTATTTTTGAGTTTCTAATTGACTGTTAACGTATGGTATGTTCAATTTATTTGTAATTTGATAATTATTTATATTTAAAATGAATAAAAAAGGCTACAAATTATTACATTTATTTATTTGTAAATACATAGGTAACCTACGCGTTTTAATTATGTTGACCTTATTTTGTACGAGTAAAAACTCAAAAATCCAAAGTATGTTTTCAAATTTGGAAAAATTAATTTTACAATAGTCGATACATTAATTTTTCAATTTTCAAAAGTAAGGGAGGGGGGCCCATTCATTTTATTTATACACGGGCCCAAATTGGCGTAGTTGCGGCACTGCTATGACAAAATATTATAATATATTATAATGAAAATAATAATTTATAATTGTATAAAGTATAGATTGTAAATAAAATACAAACGCAATATTATTTTATTGTGTTGTGAGTTATAAGTCAAAAAACACAAGTCTTAGACATACTAAAATATTATCTGTTATCTAAACATATATTGCGCACTACCACCTGTTTTTTTATCAACTTATTATATTATTATACACATAGTTGTGTAACTTTTGTATACATTTTAATATGTATATACCTAAGACTTGTTTATTTTCACTCATAACTTATAAAGTTCAGCACAAAATTATAGAGCTCCTCATTCTGATTATAATATTATAAATAGGCTCTTCTCTAGACTATCACTTGAAAAAAGATTAAAACAAAATTCCTTTATAAACTATTACACAATATTATAGATTGCCCAGAACTAGTTGAACGTTTATACTTCAAAATAAGCCCCCTAAACCCTACACATAAACAACTTTTCTATCCACCAAACATTTCATCCAAATACAATATCTACGTCATTCTCTCCTTCTAATACTCTAATGGCTATAGGGAATTCCTAAAATAATGCAGATTTATTTCACTGTTCACTTAATGATCTCTCTTCATATTATATTCATTAATTTTCAATTTTTATGCATATATTTATTGTATTTTTACTTTTAGTTTTCTCTCTCCTTAAATCATAATATTATATTTTATTATGTACAGTACACACTACACACCCAACTTGATTTATATATATATATATGCATTTGTTTCTCTCTCTCTCTCTCCTTTTCCGCATAACACTCAAGTAACTATCTTATATTTAAAATGTAATTGCAATTTTTTCCGTAACAAACAATATTATTATTATTATTATTATATCGTGACGTACCTATACATAACATTGAGTTCATCTTTATATTTCTGGCCTTTTTTTCGGTAGACTTTTTTTCTGTGGGCAATTCCCCGTATGGATATCGGTGGAAGACACGAGGGCACAAAAGCAACAAAATCCCAGATACCTGAAAAATGTATTATCCGAATAATATAATAATATAATAGAGCGTCGTGGTTTTTGTGTTATAACATTGTAATATTGTTGGTGTGCATGTACAACAATATATGTATTACTCCGTTAGCATTCGCATTTCAAGTAAACTATAAGTACCGAAAATCTATTTTCCAAAAAAAAAAAAAAACAAAAATTACAAATTTAGGCATTTTATTTGACCGACCAAAATTGAGAAATTCAAGTGTTACTGTTTTAGTTATATACCTTGGTAGATGATGTCCTTCAGAAATGTGGGTCGAAATTCCAGATAAGGATATTAAACGAACTACAAAATATGCAGCTGAACCGTCGGAATTTAAAAGACCGATGTATGTATATACTGCTCATAATATTATAGTAATTCATGTCACTATAAAATTACAAAGTTATTACATATTGATTTATGAGTTTTTCTGTTTTAAACTCGAAATTGAGGACGTCGTTTTACAACGGAAGGAATAAGTAGAATAGAATATTCAAAAAATTTGGGATTATGAAAGTCAACTACCTAGTTTAAATATATTGCATTTCTCGTTATTGAAAAACGATTATGTTAGTTTATTTTTGTTCATACTAAATGGGCAGGTGCTTATCTATTATCTTATCATCACGGTTTTAATTTTACTTATAGTATTGATTATTGATGGCTTGAAATATTATTGATAGTTAATTACACCTAACATAATTATATAAAATATTAATATTGGTACAAATTAATACATAATATATTAACATATTACATTGAGTTTGGTTTTTTATTGGCGCACATTTCCTTCTGATTTTGGCGCATATCATGTGTATTTTTTACACTTTTAGCCCACTTTTTAGACACTTTTAGCGTCATGCATAAGTAAATTAAAAAAAAATTAAATGTTCCAGTTTCAAATAACGAGCGTTGATTGTATTTTATATCATATCAGAAATGAATTCAACGTTTTTTAATAATAATATTGGTCTTAATTTTTAAATAACAATCTTTGACTTGTTTGTTTATTTTTAAATTTATCGACACATTCATTCAAATGAAAATGGCCATTCTTATAACATCTCAAGTCGGTCGAACTATATCTGAAAACTACTAAAAACAAAAATCATCTGCCAACCTATTTCAATATTTCAGATAAATTAAATTATTTATTTCTCTTGAAGGCCAAGGTCCAGGGGTCGCTGAGGGGGTCCACGGTGGTCTTAATCCCCCCGAAACTGGATACGGCCCTGCTTGATCCAATCTACATATACATACTATTATATTGTCATATTGTATTTGGAATAACTTGTAGGTTTTTGAAGCCACAATGTTTTATTTCTAATCAGAAAGCCATTTAGCTTTCTATTTTCAAAAGATAAAGATTGTCGTACGTACTTACTCGTGGTATAATTAAAAATTTAACCTTTTTTTATAATTCGCAATTTAGTACATTTTGATCAAGCGAATCATTATTACCCGATATGATAATATACAAAATGTGAATTTCGCTCGAAAATCTATCCTTGCGCTTTCAGCATTGTCTAATATTGTTATTTTCTCTGTTTTATATTGATCGGAGCACGATATTCGTTTCTAATGTCTCTCTTTTTTTTTTTATATTTACTATATTTTTGATTAAGTTCGTGTACTAAAATCGTATTATATCAACACGTCCATCGCACTAAAATATTATATTACCGTTGCCGAATCGTATACTGCAGCCGTCCAGCGTGTATTTATCGATTCGACCGAACGTGTGCTCTCCCCGAATATTCGTCGCGGTTAAAACTTGCGGGAAAAAAGCTTAAACTAGTAATAGGTTCGTACCATCATGATAGGTTTTGTTGTCCGTGATCGGTCGTCGTAGCGCATCAATAATAATTGTTATTTCGCAATAATATTTAATGAATTCGCGGCGGCGGTGGCGGCGGCAATAAACTCTATATATTACTGTACGATTGTTCCGTGGGATCTGCAAGGGTCAAAAATAAATTTTTAATCGTCAGTGGCAGTCAGTGTAAGACGACCAGAACCGCACACCGGAAACCGTCGGATATTATATGTCATAATAATTGTATTTTATAACATAGCAATACAGGGTGTCCCATAAAGTGCGCAACTTTTTAATCTATACCGCCATTTTTTAAAAACTTTGTCGGCAGCCCTGTTCTTATCATTTCCAGTATCTACCATTTATTCTGATTTAATTAGTAGTTGTTGATAAGAAGTTATGAGAACAGGGCTGTCGACAAAATATTAAAAAAATGGCGGCAGATTCAAAAGTTGCGCACTTTATGGGACACCCCATATTATCGTATATTGTCGTCGGCCGCGAAAAAAATTCGGACGCAGAAACTATACAATAACGGCGACGCGCCATTATTTACTATCATTATTTTCGTCGTCGTTTAAACGGTTTTGTTTCGCCACAGTACCGCCCCGCAATATCATTATGGTATATTTATTATATACCTAACTAATAATATTACGGCTACAATAATAGGTGATGGTGAAAAATGGGTCATCGCCGGATTAGATTATTTTTGTTGGATTATATATAAAAATGTCTCGGAAATAATATGTCCTAGTTTGTGTGTCCTTTTGGAATAAAAACTAAATGGCCTCGGCGGCGGTCCATCAAATTACGGTCAATAATCGTACTAAAAATTGGCCCAAACGACGTTCTCGACCTTTTTTTTTTTTTTTCATTGAAACCAAGCGAAAATAATCTGCTGCCGAGCACTCTAACCGATTTTCACTTATCCGGCAGCTTTTCCTCACCGCGGTGGATAATACAACAATATTTATACGTCAAAAATTAAAAGTTAAACTTCATCATCGACCGCTATAATAATATTATATAAAAATTAATCTTATCGTTATAATCGAATATTGAGCCCTCAAAATCAACGGCGCGCAACCTTTTTTGATCCACCACCCCTAAAATTATTTATTTTGATGATACGACCCCCTCCCCCCTTCCTACTAACGTTATGTAAGTGTTTAATATATATTTACTTAATAGTCTTGATGTATACAAACATTTTATTCATATAAATTAAATCGTTAATTTTAGGCAATTTTAATATTTATTTAATTTATTTAAACCAAAACATAAAAAAAAAAAAATAGAGTTTTATATAAGCTAAAATTAAAAAATGTACTGAAATTATTTTAATGATATTGAACATTTTAATACTTTTAAAATCATAAAATTACTTTTTAATAATTTTAATGAGTGACCTGAGCTTGCATTGTACACATGATTGATTCTATGTTTGGTTTGATATTTGACACCGTTACTCTTATATCAGCTTCAAAATTTAATCTGGAGGGATATATGCGATTTAACTACCGTTAGTGTTGAAAATGTTGTTTTACATAAATAATTTGATGCAAACGGTAGTCAAATTAATACGGCTCGTTTTGATAATATTTTGGATATTCACATTTGATGGAAATCCAAAATGTATTACATGCCCATATACTGCGTGGTTCAATAGAACTTGTTATCGCTACATTGAGATATGACATAATATTACGATTGACATGGCCATCGACGGTACGAAATAATTTTACTTTGTGTAAAACTATAAAATAATATACATAGTACATTACCTTTTCATTTGGTGTAAAATTATTGGCGACCCCCTATCAAAATTTCGTTCATGACCCCCAGGTTGCGCACCACCGCTCCAAATGTTATGTCATCAAGAAAATTTATTTAGATCACTAGTCACGATTCGCAGTCAAAGTATATTTAAAATTTTTTTTTGTACCGACCTGATAACAGTATTACTATCGTCATGGTCATCGTGTGTGTCCTCACTGACTGACTGATCAACGAAGAACTTAAAGTATGATAGCTAGACACTTGCAATTTATTGTCACAGTACCTTGAATCTTCACACCACCGTCTGGGGTGTGCAGTAAAAAAGGATTTTCCAAAATGCACATTTTAAAGGGCTACCCTTGTCATGTTTTCGAACGCCGTGTGTTCGCACTTTAAGTGAACCAACGAAAGATTGTCCATAAGAAAGACTGTGTGTATGAAAGGTCGTATGTTGGAAATTATCGATGAATGAAAACAACATGAATTTTACAATTGTATTTATTGTTCGTTGATACTATCGTCTGTGTAAAAAATTAAATTTCAAAATTTCAAAAAGTCGTAAAATAAATAAGTTGTTAATAAATAAAAAAAAAACTAAAAACTTAAATTATAAAATATTCTTCGGAGAAACTCAATAATATTTATTTATGCGTTTTTTAGTCTTAGAACTAAATTTTGAATTCGTCGTTCCGGTTCTTCATTGCATGATTTGCTCTATAGAGTTTTCAGTTTCATTCTGAATTTTTTGAAACCGTCTCATCAATTTTTAAACTCCTGGTTGTTTGAATACTATAATCTATAAATTTACAATAATAGTAGAAATTAGTAGAAATCTGCATTGCGCTGACTAATTATTCGATTCTTCTATAATATGTTTGTTTGCCATATACTTGACTAAATTTGACGAAAATGTCAGAGATTGTTCGTAGAGATATCAGAAAAGTTTGGAGAGTGGTTTGAACCACGGTCGGAAATATACCAAGACCCTTCTGTGCCGTCTGTGCGCCGATATAGGTACACTAATCACGGAGATAAACCGATTTAACGCCGTGGCTTAAATTTCTACATTTTTTCCCGGTCGATATCGGGTCATACGCAGCTAGTGTTACACATATTTGGTGTTATTTAGACGAAACAAAAAAAAAAATAACAGAAATAATAATGGTGAAGACTATAATACACTTGACGTTTTTTTCATATAAACTTACATAAATTATTCACCTTACCCCGCGGAAAATATTGTTTTGTTTTAGTTCACGGAGGACTTTCTAAAATAACGGCATTATTTATTTATCAAACCTCACGGACGTAATGTCCAATTTACGACGGGCAATAAGGCAATATCGTTCAACAATGATATCATATAATATACATTATACGTGTCAGACACTGTTCACGAAAAAAACAAAAATAAATAACTTACTGAGGATAAAATACAAAATAGTAATGGTGCCTATATTCCGGCGTATAATACGAATTAAAATATTAAACAGAAAACAATAGTCTAGAGAGAGAGCTGCGTTTTCGACGGTAAAACCCATTAACCGGAAAAATAATATCGTAGAATATTGTATTTATTATTATTATCATCATCGTCATCATCGTGGTCGTCATTGTGTTTGCGGGAAGAGTATGGTGATGGGGGGGGGGGGGGGGGGTTGGACGATATAAAAATATAAGCTACGATCTCGTATATCGCCGGGATTAGCTCTGAAATGAATTCGAGCTCGACGTATTAAGGACTACAGCGGGGGGTCGTCGACGTTTTTATTACCTGTTTAATAATTTATACGAAAAAGAAACCGTCGAATTATTTATGCTCCCCATCAAATATTTAAGAACCGGAAAGCTTATATACGTTCGACACATGCCTATTAACAGGACGTCAGCGCACTATTTGTGTTCTCTCTCTGGCAACGTGGACAAAACGCGTTTACGCGGAATGGTTTTTTCTACGTTCTTGAGTAATCTCAGAGTGAAATCGCCCATCGAAAAAAAAAGGTGGAGTATAATGTTTTTGATGGAATGTCTTATCGATTTGTCCGGATATTGTCTCAAGACAATATTATAAACATAGTTATTTTTAGGTAGGTACGACATTTTTTTGTTTGTTTTGAAAGTCGAATACAAAGTCGAATATAACAACAATATGTATAAAATCGATAATATCATGTCATTCCCTCAAAAATATTTTTCTCTATCTTTTTCGCGATGGGTCGTTTTACTCAAAGATCGCTCGAAAAACATAGAAAAAATGATTCTGCGTTAATGCGTGGATAGTGCGCTGACATCATTCTCTTAACTATTTCATATGATATCGGCCGCCCGGAGTGAATTATTAAGCGAACAGAGTGTAAAATACACAGCTGACGAACACGCGCGTAATAAAATATGTGTGGAAAAATAATGTTGTACACTACCACTGCTCGTCGTGTGTGATATTCTCTCACCGATTTTTTTTTGATCAACATAATAATGTTTATTCGTATTTCACGATTTATACGAAAAAGAAACCGTGGAATTATTTATTCTCGCTATCAAATATTTAAGAACCGGAAACCTTGTACACGGTTCCGTAATTACCTATATGCCTGATAAGTAATATAATAATATCTCTATGACCTGGATAAGGGCGGACGCGGGGAGGCCTTTGGACGCCGCCGCCGCCGCCGCCGCCAACCTAAAGCTTGTCACAACAATACAATAGTATATCATACTGGGAAATATTACCTTTGTTCGGCCGAATGTATGTTTAAAAACACACGACCCCAAACTGTTTGGTCGGCAGTCGGCATGCGATTACAGATTATTATTTACACTCGACATACCTATTATAACTATTTCGTATGATATCGGCCGCCCGGAGTGAATTATTTAGCGAACGGAGTGTAAAATACACAGCTGACGAACACGCACGCAACAAAATATCTGTAGCGAAATAATATTATACGCTATACCACTGCTCGTCATGTGATGTTCTCTCGCCAATTTTTTTTTTTACGCATCGATTTTATTCGTCCGCGTTCACGTCGCCTACCGGACACGGGTACGGCAACGCGAAAACAACGTTTCTACTTTTTATCGAGATGGATTTCAAAACTGAAGATAAATACGATATTCGCTCAGTGCCAAATAGAGAGGTACCCCCACTCTCTGTTCACCAGTGTTTATCGGGGCGAAAATAATATGATTATTATTCCCACTGCGACGGGATAAGGTCGAAATGTGGAGTTCGGTCCGGCAGGGACTGGTACCGTACCGAAAAGAATCCGTTTAGGAACCGGAATCCTTTGAAAATATTGAAAACCGAAACCCTGATTTAAATTTTCTAGAAACCAAAACTTTGCCTGAACCATTATTTTATTTTACGGCCATCTGAGAACCCAAACCCAAAAAGAAAATTTCGTAACGTTTCCAGAGCCTGTTTCGGTGTGCATTGCCCGTTGGCGATAGGGGGTGGGGGTCGTTGGTATCGGAACGATCTCACTAGGGTTGATCAAGCCCTTGAGCAGTGAGAACTGAATTTCGTTTTTTAATATTATAGTTAGTTAGCTGGGTTGGTGTACGAAATTCGTCGGAGACAAAGGGATCGTCTTGGTGTTTGGCCGAAGAGAACAATGGTTGTTAATTATTTCGGAATAATTTCCAGACGCGAGAGAGTAATTGGGTTTATTTTGAGTGAATTAAGACGAATGGCACTTGTACCTATTATGCATTTAGCGCTATATCGTTTAACTCGTCTCTCGTCCGCGTCTCTAGAAGTATAAATAAGTGTTTCGCAGAACCGATATCCGCACCGGGAGGCGAATAAACAGATTAAAATATCTCTTCGCATCATCCGCTAATAACACTTTATTACTGTAACCGACCGTGAAAACTGTATAATTTATATTATGCTAACCAAACGCGGGGGATGAAAAATGCGAGTGACACCGTAAACGACATTCGTTACTCCGTTAGGAATATAAATAATTTATTAGTACGAAACATTAGGCATGAATATAAACATTGACATTATTGTTATTATTAAAAATTAAAAATTAAAAGCAACGTTGAAACCATGCCCAATGTATTGATTCTGTTTGTGTGAATCGTCACAGGTAAATAGTGTTTGAGTTCCATAATATCAAATACATCGCTTATTAAGACTACCGGATCAGAAATCAGATTTATAATATTACGTCCATGTATTCCGTGAGTCTAGATTTCAGAAGTTTTCGACACTTGATGGTTTAAAAACAAGACCCGAACATCCAAGCTTTTAATGTAGATTAGCATTTTTAAAAATGTGAAAATACCAAATAGTATGGCATACACGAACTGTAAGATATTTTCGTATGAGATGTATTCGAATAGTTTCAAATAAGTTGAAGTTCGAAAATTTCCAGAAATAGATTAGAGAAACAAGTCGGCAATTTTCTACTAACTCATTATCATCCAAGTTATTGAATAAACTAGTTTATCTGAATGTTTTTGGCGAAAACTGTTCAGACTATTTTCACGGATGTTAATATTATTAGTTTATTACCTATACGGGTAAACTATTAAAAAATATCAATCGGTCGTATGATTTAAAAATAATGCAATCTGTAAACATAAACAAGTAAATCTGTACGTAAAAATCAAAGGTGATACTCGAATAGTAATATTTGTGGATCATTTTTAATTTTGAATCACCACCATCCAACGTTTGAATTGTAATTCAGAATTAAAACGTTTTTGTCGAGTTCAGACGATATAAATATAATTTTTTTCAGCTTAATACGGCGTATGCTATTACGCAACGACACTATCTACATTCTACAGCAATGACAACGAAGTCATCATCATTATTTAAAACCTAGGAGTTTTGCAGTTTGACGTGTAATTATGATCGTCTACCATTTTTATACTATAAATCTATTTTTATTTCAGAAATCATATTATTTTATAATTACGTCCATGTATTCCGTGAGTCTAGATTTCAGAAGTTTTCGACACTTAATGATTTAAAAACCAAACCCTAACAACTAAGCTTTGAATGTAGATTAAGATTTTTAAAAATGTGAAAATACCAAATAGTATGGCATACACGGACTGTAAGATATTTTCGTATGAGATGTATTTGAATAGTTTCAAATAAGTTGAAGCTCGAAAATTTCCAGAAATAGATTAGAGAAACAAGTCGGCAATTTTCTACTAACTCATTATCATCAAAGTTATTGAATAAACTAGTTTATCTGAATGTTTTTGGAAAAAACTGTTCAGACTATTTTTACGGATGTTAATATTATTACCTATGACGGAGCACGGGTAAACTATTAAAAAATATCAATCGGTCGTATGATTTAAAAATAGTGCAATCTGTAAATATAAACAAGTAAATCTGTGCGTATGAATCAAAGGTGATACTCGAATAGTAATATTGGTGGGTCATTTTTAATTTTGAATCACCACCATCCACCCGTTTGAATTGTAATTCAGAATTAAAACGTTTTTGTCGAGTTCAGACGATATAAATATAATTTTTTCAGCTTAATACGGCGTATGCTATTACGCAACGACACTATCTACATTCTACAGCAATGACAACGAAGTCATCATCATTATTTAAAACCTAGAAGTTTTGCAGTTTGACGTGTAATTATGATCGTCTACCATTTTTATACTATAAATCTATTTTTATTTCAGAAATCATATTATTTTATAATTACGTCCATGTATTCCGTGAGTCTAGATTTCAGAAGTTTTCGACACTTAATGATTTAAAAATAAGACCCGAACATCCAAGCTTTTAATGTAGATTAGCATTTTTAAAAATGTGAAAATACCAAATAGTATGGCATACACGGACTGTAAGATATTTTCGTATGAGATGTATTTGAATAGTTTCAAATAAGTTGAAGTTCGAAAATTTCCAGAAATAGATTAGAGAAACAAGTCGGCAATTTTCTACTAACTCATTATCATCAAAGTTATTGAATAAACTAGTTTATCTGAATGTTTTTGGAAAAAACTGTTCAGACTATTTTTACGGATGTTAATATTATTACCTATGATGGAGTACGGGTAAACTATTAAAAAAATATCAATCGGTCGTATGATTTAAAAATAATGCCATCTGTAAATATAAACAAGTAAATCTGTGCGTATGAATCAAAGGTGATACTCGAATAGTAATATTGGTGGGTCGTTTTTAATTTTGAATCACCACCATCCACCCGTTTGAACTGTGGTTTCAGAAATAAAACGTTTTTGTCGAGTTCAGACGACGATAATTATCATTTATTCGGCTTGAATATATTTTGCTATTTGTGTTTTTCTTTTCAAAATTATTTACAGTTGTCCGTTACACATAGGCGGTGTAGTTTTTATTTCAATCCGGTTCTACGCGACAACAGTAAACTATTTAATTCGGAACGAGCTAATGAAAGGATATACGCATGGCGTTGCAGTAGTCTATCGAGTTGTTTACCTACAACACCGCGCTATAGTTTCCGAAGAGAAAGTGGGGGGGGGGGGGGGGTGGGCTTGGGTTGAACGAAACTTTGTTTAATCGAAGTGAATCAAAATCGCAGCGAAGCAATAAATCCGCGTCCGGGCAATATACCAGGCGCCAGCAGCCGTAGGTAAGGATAAATTAAATTTATGTCCAATAGACATAAATTACCCCGAGTGTATAATATTATTGCTGCAGCCAAGTAAACAGGTCGAATAATCAGTTTGTTTGCACTAGTTATTTTATTCGGTGGGAGGTACCCTGGCTATAGCTACGCAGAACATCTGAACATGCATATATTGCGTGTTGTATATGCGACGAACATCGCCACATCTCTGTAAATAATAATAATGATGACTATCATGCTTACCGTGAGGTTAGGTTAGGTGACTTACGCTCGTCTCTCGCTGAAAAAAACTTGAATATTTTGAAATTTTTTTTTTTTTGCGGTGGGAGGGAGGGGCAGTCGTACGTCTTATAAACACGAAACTGAATTTCGAAAACGCGATTTCATACACAGTGTTATAATAGTACAATAAAATAGCATACCGCCTCCGCGTCATGCGCAACATTGTTATAAAAAAATCAAGTTTCGCTGACGGTCACGACGAACCGAGACGTGGACCCGAAACTTTTATACATTTTCGTGTTTGAGTTTCGATTCGGTTCTTGGAAAGACAGCCATTTTGGTTCCGGTTAGTTTTCAGTTTTTAGAAAAAAAAAAACAAATCGATTCCGGTTTAAGTTTTATGGAAAAAATCGGTTCGTTTGTACCATAGTTGTTGGTAGGCGCCCGCACAGAATATGATCTGCACATGGTCATCACGACGTCTTTATAAATAATTAAAATATTGTTCAACATTGTACCAGCTATACCGTGGTCAATCGTAATCCATTTGTACGATTACTCGTTACACTTGAAGATGTTAACATTCACCAAGTTCGTGAGGGGGGAGGGGACGCTCGTCTTATAAATACGACATTGTAATTGAATTCGCCATGATAACTATAATACTATAATATTATTATCATCGAGGACAAGAAATATCGTGCTGGAATTAATCGAAATATCGAAACGAAAAACGCGTCTTTTTCAGACGTGTCGTAGCGTACGAGCCGCTCACAGAGACTCGACGGCAACAATACAATACAATATAACCGAAAGGCGGTAGGGGACGGGCACTGTATAGTGATATTTAATTAGTTTTCAGCGATTGCTTCTGAAATTAAAATAACTCCTCTGGCGGAACGGTCGTACAAATTAAATCCTATTTTGGTACCTATATAATATACCATTATAATATAGTGTTGTCCGGTGTCGCGGAAGCTCGCTCGCAGACGAACATTGCGGGACGCGAAGTCGCGTTTCTGTGCGGTGTCGGAAGTAGAGCGTAAATCACACCCCGATACGAGCTCCAGTGATAACGCGCGTCTTGTCGGGGTTTCGATTTTGAGAGGCGACATGAAAAAAAACATGTCGAGGGCCTGCGGTTTATGTTTGGTGGAAATACGACAATCTAATTCGCCGCACGTCTATACAGGGTTGACCCGTGGCAGCGATATCTCCTGAGATAAGTGTATATTATAATAAATCTGTTTTTTTTTTTTTTTATTAGACTCAAAGAGATACGAGGAATACAAATATTTTATTTTTTTAGTTAAGTTAATTGTCTTGGTAAAAAAGTCAAAAAAAGTTATTCTCTCGTATTTTTATTTTTGAAACAATTGAAGATGGCCATTTTATACAGAGTTCGTTTTTGTGAAAATGTTGACTCTTCGACATTTTGTTTTCATTAATCTCACGGTTTTTAATAGTTTTTTTTAGTTCATAGGTAAGACGGCAAGAAATCAGTTTTTGTCCGGGCGGCGAGTGCGTGGGTCTAGAATGAAAAGGTTGTAAATCGCATTAATTTCAAAAGTCACTTTTTAACTAAAATGGTTTTAGAATGCAAAAGCGCATCTTCAAGCTAACATTTATGATTATACGATCATTGTTGGCGATATTTTTAAAAGTAAAAAGTTCTAAATCGCCAAAAATTTAATAATAATCACAATTTAATCAAATTGAAAACGCTTGGTTAACGGAACCAAATTATTAACGATACGTTAGTACTTCTTAGTATCAAAAGGTTCTAATTGAATAAAACGCTACCAATAGTACGTTATCATTACAATTACATTGTTTCGTGTTTCGGAAGATTGATAGCAATGAGAAAGCATTATTCTGAAAAGGATAATAAATAAGAATGAAAAAGTTCTAATCAAATATATTTTTTTTTTTATTTTAGGATGAAAAGGTTATAATATTGTAGAACCTTTTCGTAGTAAACATTTTATAGTTTGTATTTTATTAATTTTTATACTAACCAATACAGCAAATTATAATTATAATGTTGTGAATTAAACTATACAAGTTGCTGCACGCCTCAGAACCTTAATTTTCAATAAATGTTGTTGAAGGAGTAAAATATTTGAACTCAGACCTTGAAATTGCTCTCCTGGACAATTTCATAAAAACTATTTCGGACCTTTTCATTCTAGACCCACGAATGGACATTTCCTCAGGGGTCACCCTGTATAATGTAATAATTACGAGTTGAATAAATATGACGCAATATTGTGATGGTAATACAAATATAAAATGCATCGGGTTCCCATTAATTAAAAATTTTTTATTTTTAAATTTCATCAGGATAATCGCCTATAAGGTGCGTTGATTATCTCAACTTTGTTTAGTATTGATTTTTAACAGTTAATAAATTGTTTTAAAAGACCGAATCCTACTTTTGTAACAATTTGTTTTGGTAAATCAAGATTTTATTCGATTTTAAATAATATACTACTGTCGGGTGGCACTACTGAGTGCCCTTCCCCTTCTGTTATTCTCGACATGTAAATACTTTATCTAAATTACTTATTGTACCAAATTGTTGTATAGATTGTAATTATATTTTAAATAAAAAAAAAAAAATAATATATTGTGTTATTTAATTAATTATTATTAGTCAATAATAAACTTCAAATAAAATGGTGGGGGGGGGGGGTGTCAGGGTGGGAGGAAATGTCCATTTACCGAATTGAACACTGTTTAATGATTACCAGCTATTGAAATATATTGTGTTGATTGTTTTATTTGTATTTCTTGACAGTTTACTATTCGTTCAGAATTTCCGATTTCAAAAACAAATTGTTAGACACTCTTATAGTTTGTTTGAGTCTAGTAGTTTACACTCTTTTCGAATTGTTAAGAATTGTCAATATTTTTTTTTTTTTCTTTAGTCGATCAATTTGAAACGTATAGTGGCATTTTATTCAAAACGTTTTTTTTGGCAATTTTTTTCAAACCGCTAACGATGTTTCGTTTTTCGTTCGTCGCAGGTGTTTCTGTTACCGTGTTCAATAAATTCGAATTCAAACTTTTTGGCACCGATCAATTAGTGATCCGCTATCGTACTTGGATATTATTTTCGAAGCATCGCGTTTTCATCATATAGTTTCGTTTCGGTAATGCCGCGGCAGGTACCCGGCACACCTATAACGTAGAGCCTCAGGAAAAACAAAAAAATGTCTACGCACAAAACATAATACCGTTTAAAAGCTTCGCCGCGGCTCATACATATTGTTATTATTATTATTATTATTATTATTATTGTACGCGCAGATGTGCAGCTAAATCGTTAACCGCGAGGCTATACGTTTGCCCGCCTCCGCCGACCTTTAATCGCCGCGGTTGTGCCGCACAGACCAGCGCAGTACACTTTTCATCTTGCAGTACTTCGTACCTACCTACCTACCTATATTTTATATAAATCGTTGTGGTGTTTTCGGTGCGTAAAATGTTCTTAGAAAGTTTAAAATATAATAACGCGCGATGCGGCAAACTGCGAGACGGCGTTTTATGTTATATATATATATATTGAGGTAGGTGCCTATTATAAATGTCAAGACGACACGTCAAAGTGGGGGGGGGGGGAGGGGAGGGAACGAGCGATCGGGCTTGATTTCGTCCGCAAAAGTGCCGAGTTCTAGACGATATTCTTACGAACGGGCGGGCACTCGCTCGCGGTGTGCAAGTGAAAAACGTACGGAAAAAAAAAATCACATCCACTTTGACGGATTACGGTCGTCGAGAATAATATTATGATTGTACCCGCGCGTGAAACGGCCCGAAATTAATGCAATAATTCAGGTGCAACGGTTTAATGTTTGTAAATATTTTATGCGCGCGTGTGGTGTGGGTACGTGCAAAGTTAATTTCCCGTCCGTATAATATAGGTAATGTACGCAAATAAGAACCCAACTAATTTCGTTAAAACGCGAGAGTGGATCTCATTATTTTGCTCTCGCGATCCGCCGCGGCTTTGTGCGCCCCCGCCATTTCGGGTATGACGGATGGAGGGCGGATTCTCGGCGCACCTAAATTCATCACGGCGGTGCCGTGAAAAAAAAAAAAATTTTAAAAACAGGCACGCGCGGTGTAAGTAAAACTAAAGCAGCCGGGAGAGTTGGCGGAACGCCCTCGAACGAATGATAATAATAATAATAATAATAATAATAATAAAAGTAACCAGACGGTAAACTCGCAGCGTTTAACCGTACACGTTTTTGACCCGTCTTTGGCATCACTCTGATGACTTGTAAAATGGTCGGTCGTATCGCGTTCAGCGTCACGGTGACGTCGCGTTCAGTTTTCGGTCCTCGTGAACGATCAACCAATCAGCTGAGAGTTGTAGAGAAACCGAGTTCAAACAGTGTTGGATTCGGTAAATGGACATTTCCCCCCCTCCCTGACATTTCCCCCCGATATATTTTTGATACGGACATTTCCTCCCCCCCCCATTTTATTTAAAGTTTATTATTGACTAATAATAACGAATTTAATAATACAATATTATTTATTATTTCATAATATGAAATGTATAATATGTTCAGTGTTCGGATTAGATAAGTAGTTTTTTATCTAGATAAAGATAAAGATAATGCGACTCTAATGTATCTAGATAGAGATAAAAGATAACTTAACTCATATTTATCTAGATAATGATAAAGATAAATACTTTTTTATCTAGATAAAAAAAAGATACAATTTTTTTTTAAATGGGTTTTAAATTTAGGTATATTTTAGTTGGGCACTAGGAACATAATAATAATAATAATGATGATATAAATGAAAATATAAACATTATTTATAAACCATAAACTTGGTTTGAGAATCTGTATAAATATTTAAATGCGTTTGTACAATTTCGCAATTTTTATCAATAAAAAATATATCATTTGGATAATTCATTTGGATGAGTAAAAAAATTATCTAAGATGAACGTTTAGATACCTTGTAACTATTTATCTAGATAAGATAAAAGATGAACAAATAATTATCTATATAAATTTATCTAGATAAGTCAGAACACTGAATATGTTTGATACACTGAACTACTTGAAACAATAAAAATTTAAAAAAAATAAATATAGTTAATAATTAATAAAAATGACTAAAAATACCGACATAAAAATGATAGGTACATTATGTAAAAAACATTTGACGACTGATTCGTTTGTTATTTCTAAACACATATATTTTTGCCTTTGTCCATATTTATTTATTGTAAAAACTGTACCAGTTTGGGTATTTAACAATTTTTTTTTAATTTTCTAATATTCCTAAATCCATTATTCCTTACAACCTGAACAACTGTCTAAAGTGGGAGCCCTAATAATATAGGTTATTAAAATTTAACGAAATTTATTTCTTTTAAATATTCAGTTGTTAAACACGAAAATCAAAAAAAACAAATTGTATTATGTCTAAAAGTTTATAGACTTACAGCAAGAGCTCATTTTTAACAGTTGGTTTATTAATGCTAATAATTAATAATAGAAAAAAAGGGGTCATATTGTTAAGTGATAAACTAACCCAAAATACACTATAATACCATTTTATGCCTAAGTGATAACCACTGACATAGTGATTTACAACTCTTAGTTATTAACTATGAAAAACATATAAATCTATAAACATCAATAAGAAATAAAAACTAAAAAAATTGGAAATTGAAAATGTCCGTTAACAGCTCAAACAAGTCAAAATGTTTTGAAATTTTTATGGTTTCTAGAGAGTTAAAATTTAAATATTCAGACAAGTTGTCGTGTATTTACAGTTATTCGTTTTTGAATTACAACAAAATAAGAAAATCGCTACATGAGAAATCGAGTGAATATCCAATATAGTAAAAATATGAACTTCAAACGCTCATAAAAATGTGATTTGTCTTTCGTGTGGATATATTTTTTTTTTTTTGATAAAGGTAGACAAACTCATGAGAAATCTTGTAGTTATTACATTTTTAAATCATAGATTTAAAAGGAAAAATTTTATGAATTTCTAACTTTCAAGTGTTCGAGATTTTTGCGTATTCTGTCGAGATTTGAACTTAAAATGCGTAAAAAAATCGTCTATAGTCTTATTGTGCATAGAAAATGCTAATATAAGCAACCAGTGAAAATGTCGCGTACATATACGGCTGATTTTGTCGAAAACCGATTTTGAGTGAAAATTTCCGTTTTTCCCAAATTAAATTCTTAAGTCGTTTCTCCCGGTGCTTTTGAAAACTATTTGTAATTTTAAATTTTCACCTACTGAATGCACCGAGATACAGTCGAAGAAAATCGAAGCAGTTTTACCGCCCCAAACGGTGATGACGGACACAAAAAAAAATGTTAAAAATAAATAAATAAAAAAACGCGCACCGTCGCTCCGCTCGGAATCTAAAATGTAAACAGACGCACCGATTCGTCCACTGCTCACGCTGCCTACCACCTACCCCCCCACCACCCCCCCTCACCATTAAAAAAATTACGGTTTATAACCGGTTGTGCCGAACACGAATCACCGCCCTGTACACTCTCAACTGCAGCGGTGTATATTAGGGTTTGGATAGCAAATACGGATAATATATTATCGTCGTGTGTTCCCCGTCTTTCGCCGTTTGCTTGGTCGTCGCCCAAAAACCTAACAAGTACGCATATACACATTATGTACCTCCGATCTGCGGACCTCCCTTTGAATGTCGTCTGTTTGTTTGTCGACGACGACGACGCCATCGTCGTCGTCGTCCTCGATCGTATAATAATAATAATAATAATAATAATGTACAACGGAACCCGAAGTGAACGCATCGCACATTTAGCCGATGACGATGACGATGATAATAATATAAACGTCGTCGGTCGTCCGAAGGGCCGCGGAGAGAGACGTTTTTAACGTTTGCCGCCGTAGTTGTACACACATAATAATAATAATAATAATAATAATAATATAATACTGCTGTGTCGGAAATAAAAAGAGAACGGCACTTAAGGGCGGTGGGGCGCGCGCGTTTTCCTCTCTCTCTCACCCTCTTCTCTATCTTTCACCCACTCACTCTCTCTCTCTCTGTCTCTCTCTCGCTCACTCACTATTTTTCATTATTATCATTATTCGGAAATCCCAATTGAAAGCTTAAGCTAACACGACGCACACGCGAGCGCGTTTTACATTCAAGTGAACATGCGAAGTAATTCTCTCGCGTATATACGACTCGGGACGCGACAAAAAAAAAAAAATTCTTTTGTCTCGGCGAAAACACAATGATACTCAATTTAGAGCGCGATCGGGGGAAAAGAAAAAAAAAATCGACGGAATTCGTCGACGACGCATCTTCGATGACCCCCCCCCCCTCCCCCCGACGCATTAATTGGACATTTGAAGTCCCGCGGGCTCGCACACACGTCGCACGATGTCGACAATCGACTTACATATCTGAGCTAGGCAGGTGGTAAGTAGGTATGTTTATTAAATTGTAGTTTTCCGACGTGTTTTTTCGTTCGCCTATCGTCGTATCGTTTTCAAATTTTCTTCGTCTCGTCCGCGTTTTGACGGAACGATTTATACATTTGCTATACACCGAAAACGTTCTGAAATAATGATCAAAAAAGAATAATAAACTATACCTACTACAGCCGTCGGTCGATATGTCTAGTGAAACAAAACTTGAAAACGGCTTAACTACGATTTATCATTCTGCGATAAAAAAATTACAAGTGGTTTTAATATTTATATATTTTATATTATAATCGTTCAAAATATTCAAATAGTCCGTTTGATGCTTAGGGACGGGAAATTCTATGGGATAGCCATTTGACGGGTAATCACGGGATCTGCGGAAAATAGTGTTACACTTTAAACGATTATTTCATTTCAATGTTCAATTCACAGTAGTAATTCATTTTTTGTTTGATTTCAGTTTAAAAAAAGCTTGTGATTATACTGCTAAAAAATATAAAAACAAAATAAATTTTTTTAATAGTTGTACCTGCACTGGCATTGATATATATATATATAGACAACTCACTAGTTTTTATCACAAAAAATAAAATAAAATAAACATCGAAGCTATTTATTAAATCAAATAGGCAAGAATTTAACCAAAAAAAGGTGGATAAATAGATGTCGCTCTGCTGTACAGTAGGTTACAAGTGGGTCACTGTAATGGATGGTGTTAAATTTGAATTCAATGATATAATATCATTGTATAAAAAAAACGATTCTGATCGAAAACGGTCAGTCAGCCTATGATTTTACCAAGTATATTTGATGATATTATTGTGAATAAAGTAATTTATATATAACCTATTTACGTGGAGCCTTGTTTTAAATTTTCAATCCTTAGCCATAAAAATTAAAAATTTATGAATTCTCATCAAAATAATTTGCTATTTTTCGTGATTTTTCCGTATTTTGTCAAAATTTGAACTTTAAATGCTTATAATTAAAAACTGTGACTAAGGATTTTTAATTTTTTTCATCTGCCTTTGAAACAATAACCTAGGAGCCTTTTATTAAATTTTCAAGCTTTTTTACTCAACAGATAAAATTTTATTGATATTTATAGAAAAAAAAACTAAAAAAAATTGAAAACTGACAATGGCCGTAAACAGCTCAAAAAGAGTCAAAATATTTTCAAAATTTTATGGTGTATAGAAAATGCTAATATAAACATTCAGTCAAAATTTCATGTCCCTACGGTCATTTGTTTTAGAGTTACACCAAAAACCAAAATCGATTTTCTCGAAAACAGATTTTGCGTAAAAATTCTCGTTTTTCCTTAATTTTTCTTTTGTTTTTCACGTCGCTTTTGACTTTTTTACTTTTGACCCCCCAAAGTACCAACTAGATTCACTTTCCTATCAGAAAAGTTACTATTGAAGAAAATCCAAGCACTTTTACTGTCCTAAAAGGTGATGACAGACACAAAAATAAAAAAAATAATAAAAAAAAAAAACACACATCATTGTAAAATCAATACATTCATCGCTTCGCTCAGAATCTAAAATATTTTATAATTGTAAGACAACATACAAAAACTGGAGGTATCTCACAATGGTGACATAAATTACCAAACATATGAATTTATTCGTTTATTTATTCGTATGATTTTCATCTAAGTATAGTGAAAATACATTTAACACACACAATGTAAACATTTTAAGTAAAAATAAGACTGAGTCACTGTATAATGGATTGTATTAAACTTTAATTCAATGATATTATAATATCATTGTATACGAAAAACGATCTAAGCAGAGACGGTTTGTCAGTCTGCATATTATTGTACATTATTGTTATTATTTATCATATTCTGTAAGTTGAATTAATATTATAATTATTTTTCATTCGATTTTATGGTGATAAATAAAGAGTTATTGGTTTTTCCCGTGACATTGAATGACTATTGAGAAAATCGAAAAATTACTTCTCTAAAGTACCATCTTGATCCGATTTGATAAAAGATAAGATTATACTACATGTTGAAATCGAAGCACTCCTTCTGGTAGAAATTTTGTGTACAGGATAAAAAAAAACACCATTGCTCTCTTGCTTGCTTTATCGCTCCACGGTGGTTTCCATGTGATCGTTTTGACACCAAAAAACATTTACGGACTTTGTTGTATTATTCGTTCTTTTGAACACGCGTATAATAAGGACAATCCCGCGTGACTTGTGGCCGGTGGTGGCTAGGCACATATTTGTACAGTAAAAAATTGACAGACCGAGAGCTGACGAGCTGACGAATAATAATGATCATAAAAAAACTGTCTTTTTCGACATTCTTTGGTATTCCAGGGAACCGCAGTGTGTATACTTGCAGGCCGAGGATTTCAAGGAGTACCTGTACATCATCCGAAACTCAGACCCGGCTGTTATTAGGACAATCCCACGCGACTTGTGGCCGGCGGTGGTAGCAAAGTAGAGAGTCTATTTAAGAAGAGAGTAGCCGACGGTCCTTATCAGGATTATAAAGCGGTTAGGTTAGGTTATAATAATATGTTATATATATCTGTGGTTTTATCATACCTAAATCGATAATTACGATAATTATTTGTTTACGTTAATTCGATGATATTGTTCGCAGTGAAACACTGATGGACCACAAATAACGGTCCATATCAAACGGCCAATCAGACGGCGTTAGCGAAGTTGGACACTCTCTTCTTATTTAGGCTCTCTATGGCTAGAAATATATTTTCATAGTAAAAAACAGACGGACCGAGAGCTGACGTGCCCGTCTGTGATGACGAATAATAATGATCACCAAAAAAAAAAAATCGTCTTTTTCGACAGTCTTTGGTATTCCAGGAAACGGCAGTGTGTATGCTTGCAGGCCGAGGATTTCAACCTCACCTAACCTAACCTAACCTAACTATACATCGTCCGAAACTCAGACCCGGCTGTTATTCCGTGTGATCGTTTCGACACCGATAGACTTTTACGGACTTTGTTGTGTTATTCGTTCTTTTGAACACGCGTAGGTATACGAAGGACAATCCCGTGGTGGCTATGCGCACGATAATAATATATTTCCATGGTAATACGACACCTAGAACCGCCTTTGATGTTTCTATTTCGTAGCTCACCGACGCGCCGAGACGGATCGACGTTGATCAAAGCACGTCATATTTTATTATTATTTTATTCGTATCACATAGCCGTCCGAATATAAAAGAAAAGCTAGCACGGTGTATAAATACTGCATAACGCACGTCACATGAAAATATTTTATGCATACCGCGACGAGTGTGAATGCGAAATATTTCATCGAAACATTAAATGAGGGATGATTTATTTTCGTGCGGTTTTTTTTTCCCGACCGCGTACACGAGATTAATGCAAAATATTGTCGAGCGCCGTTTTTTTTTTTTCAGTAGTTTTCATCAATTAATAATACTATTATCTAGTACCACCGTCGGTTAGGTTAAGTACCGCCAGATATTCTTAAAACGATTTAAAAAAAAAAAAAAATTAAAGCCGAAATCACGTGACTGTTCACTGGCCCCGTGGACATTGACATTGAGTGTTCTCGTTTTTAACTTTTTAAATAAATACCACGTACCTAGTCGATTAATTTTCTAACTAACTTGGCTAATTTAATCGCCTGGCAAAAAAATCAGCTTTTCAAAGTCGAGTTAAAAATAATTCACAAAGCTAAAATATTAAAAAAGCTGGTAAGCGGATGTCGCTCTGTTGTACAGTAGGCTATAAATGGGTCAGTGTACTAAACTCGACTGTATGATCATATTATAGTGATTGTATTAAACTTAAATTCAATGATATAATATAATTGTATATGAAAAACGATTCTGAGAGGAGACGGTTTGACAGCCTGGATATTTTATATTGGTTTTGTTCATTGTTATAGCCTGTAAGTTGAATTAATCAAAATATTATTATTTTTATTCGTTTCTATGGTGATACACAAAGCGTTAGAAATTAAAATCCCGTTTTTAGCGGATTTTCGTAATTTTGTTACTGGTTATTCCCGTGGCATTAAATAACTATTGAGAAAATGACCTATGTAAAGTACCATCTTGATCCAATTTTCTAAAATATAAGATACTATATGTTGAAATCGAATCACTCCTTCTGGTGGAAAATTTGTATACAGGATAAAAAAAAATCACCCGGCTCAGCATCTAAAATAATCTATTAAGTTAAAACATTCAAACAATCTTCAAAATCTTTGGTTTTAATGGTTTTATACACTAATATAACTGTGCGTGGATTTAAATAATAAATAATCTAATACTGTACAATAGTAATGGGTAATATAAATTTTTATATTATCATTTCTGTTATGATTCTCGATAAAATAATTTTATAATATTAATAGAATATAGAAAAACAATAAATACTCTCAATTTGATCTACGTAGGTAGGTAGTAAATACTAATTGAAAAAGTAGTATCACTTTTTTCAAACCGATTTGGGTCTATAGATACTTTTTCCCATGTTTACTTTAAACTTGGTGAGGTGAATTCATTATTTGTTTACTATTAACTCCCAACTTAACGATAGTGTGTTTACTCAATTTCACTTCGTTGGAGTTAATTATTTTCACTTGTCTACCTTTTGTAGTCTTATTCGATCGTACAAGACCAACAAAGAATGAGCTACAAATCGACACAACGAATTTCCAGCTGCATAGCTAAGTTTCAAATAATAATATTTAAGTATATGAGCACATTACAAAGGGATCCATTGAAAGGGAGACGCTCATTGTTTCAAAAATATATTAACGTTTTTGAAAAAAAAAAAATGTTTACATGGTTTAAAGTCGTTAACAAACCGTTATGAAAAAAAGAAACATTTTTGTCCTTGTCACTTTTAAGTGTTTTGATTTTTCGAACTACAATATTATAGAGTTTTAATTTTATATTCTAAAGCAGACTATTTTCTGAATATTATGTTGATATAATGTGCAAATCGAATTTAGGACGAGTAGTTTGCTTATACGTTTTAATGGTATTTAAAGTTTTATTGTGCGGAGTAATGAACCAACTCATAAACTACTCGTCCTACATTCGAATCGTATATGTATCAAAATATACTCAAAAAAATTGTCTTCTTCGGGACATGCAATCAAAACTCTGTATTGTAATTCAAAAAAGTTAGAAAAATCATTATTCCACAAAATATCGCCATTAGAATAAAGGACTTTTGGACGGTGTAAAAATATAAATAGTTTTTAAAAACGTCAATACTATTTTGAAATAATGAGCGTCAAATGGCTCGCCCTGTATACTGCAGTTTTATATCGTCATTACGATATTATTGACATACGCGCACTCGTTCAGACTTTAAAATATATCACATTATTATAATAATAATAGTATAAATATAATTTTAACGCGATTTCGCGTGTACCGTGTTCCTCTCGACGTAATACATAATAATATTAATACTGTTATAAGTTCGAATACCGACTTGCCGCCCAACTCGTCGCACGTTCGTCGATCGAGAAAATAATAATTTCGGCGCTTCGTGCGATGACACGCTGCGCCATGTCGTTCATGTGAAAATCGTTGTAAACGAGCACGCCAACGACTTGGCGACGGATAACTCACTACACAGGACGATTGTTTGGAACCAGTACCGAAAGACGTTTTATCGGGACACGACATTTTGAGAAAAAAAAATGAATACATCTAAATCGAAATGATTTTTTTTATCGTAGTCGACGTTTATATCGAATCAAAAATAGTAATCGCTTTAAAATTTTTGGTATGTACCTACGATATTATTTACACGGTTAGGTTAGGAGTGAGGTTAGGTTAGGTTAGGTTAGATAAGAAAAAAAAAATTGAATTTCCTAATGTTTTTTTCAATATTCTGCTGTGATCGAAAATGGATTTTAAACGTCAAATGCCGTGGAAAAATCTTCCAAGAAATAAAAAATTGGTATACATCTAAATCGAAATGATTTTTTTAACCGCAGTCGACGTCTATATCGAATTAAAAATAGTAATCGCTTTATAATTTTTGGTACGGACCTACGATATTATTTTAATAACCTAACCTAACCTGTTATAAATAGACACATTTTAAATGTGATTAAAATTTAATATCGAACAATAGCCAACAGGTAACCTGGTTCGTAACAACAGTTAATATTGTTTCGTATTATCGGATCGATTATCGTACGGCACGCGCAGACGACAATCATGCTTGGAGGGCTTTTAGGAAGAAATCGGAATTAAAATTGTAAAAATGTCAAAGTGATATTTTAAAACGTAATAAAATAATATTATGTTTAAACTCTAATAGGTTAGATAAATAAATCAAAAAACCTAACCTATAAATCTAAATACAAATTGAAACCGACATTGTGAAACTGAAAAATTTGAAAATCAATAATAATATATTGTTTTAAACTGAAATCGGAAAAACAACGTAAATCAATAAATGAAACTAAATACGAAAACTTTCATTTCGATTTCAAGCCCTGTTTTAATCGTTAACGTTTTCAAAGTCAATTTTTTTTTTTAATGTCAACGTACATTTTTTATTTCATAATTGCATTAATATGATGGCACACTATATAAAGCGTAACAGAATGATCTGACAAATGAAATAACTTTTATACTAATCAATACAAATTTTTTTATATATAATATTATGGATTATAGAAGTTTGCGCCTCGCGATACAAGTACAGTAAACATTTTTTAAATTTTTTAATACTGAAAACAAACCATTTGAAATTGGACTAGGTACATTATTTTTTTGAAAAATCCAAAATAGTCGATTTGAAAATGTAATTTTTAGAAAAGTGTTGATGGAAAAAACGTTTATTTAAAGTAAAGTGGTATAATTGTTGGATTTTTTTAAAATATCAAAATTTTTCCGGGATGAAATATTTCGAAAGGTATAATTTTTTTTTTTTGAAATATTCATTTCGGGAATTTTCAGATATAAGTAAATCATACAGTTTTATCATCCATAGCATAATGTTTATAACTTTTTTCAAACTAGTATAAGGTTTGAATTTTTCACCGTCAAGTTTTTCTGTGACACCTTTTTACGTCCTATTATGGTACACTTCTGTCATACAAATTTTAAATTCTTATATCAAAGATTAATATTGCGTTGTAATCATTTCAAAATTAAATTGTGTAAAAAAAATAGAAAAAAAATGAATATTTGTAAAAAACACGAACTGATAATATGGACGGTAAAATGATCATCGTAAATATTATTTAATACTATCACGAACAGGTCTTCGCCGTTTTCGAGTGCCGCTAGGGTTGAGCAAACAGTCCATCGCGCAGTAATAATTATTAAGCTTTCGGATGTCACTCGCCCCAATTTGCATTGTTTGAGTTTCGTTTTCATATTATTAATTGACGGTTTAATATTTACATTCCGTTTGTATTGTTATTCAAATACTACCACGTGCGCTCACAACAATATCAGTCCGATCGCAAGCCGAAGTGCCATTCTGTATAGTACGTAACGTAAGCAGCGTTCGGATTAGATAAGTATTCTTTTATCCAGATAAAGATAAGTATTCTTTTATCTAGATAAAAATAGGTACAATTTTTTTTTGAATGGGTTTTAAATTTAGGTAAATTTTAGTTGGCCACTAGGAACATAATAATAATAATGATATAAATAAAAATTTATTATAAACCATACACTTGGTTTGAGAATCTGTATAAATATTTGAAATGCGTTTGTACAATTTCGCGATTTGTCTCAATAAAAAATGTGTCTATAGATGAATTTATTTAGATTAGTAAAAAAATTATCTAAGATGAACGTTTAGATATCTTTTAACTATTTATCTAGATAAGATAAAAGATGAACAAATAATTGTCAAGATATTCATCTAGACAAGTCCGAACACTGTACGTAAGTCGGCTAAATACTATACAATATATTATACAGGACAAAACGCTCGCGACTAACGATTTATTTTAGGCGTCGCGTTTAATTTGAAACGAACAGTAGGTATCATCATGATATTAAATCATTCGAAAGTCCGACGGCGGTGGCGTCAATCAGTGGCACCCTGTGTCGACGACTAAATGTCGAGCTTTTGGAGAAAAAAAACGTGTGTGTCACGAGCGACCCTCCGAAGATGTGAAAACATATTATATACAGGGTGAAACTATCTCAAAAAGTATTAATGTTGTTGGAAATATTTTTTTACATAGTTTAAAGTCGTTGAAGAAACAACGTTTTTATTAAAAAATTATATTTTTAAATATTTTTTATCCTTATAATTTTTACTTTTTTTGAACGACAGCATACAGCTTTAATTTCGTGTTCCAAAGCTGAATATTTTTCCAAGTATTTTGATTCATAAAGACGAAAAAATTAATTCTATTATACGGACGTATCAAAATAAAATCAATGTTTTCCAAATTACTTGATAACTCATAAATAATTATAACGACACTTGATTTTATATTTTTTATCGTAGGTTAGATAATATAATTTATTGTATATTATATATATATATTGTAGGGTATTTTAAGTATAATATATTCTATTATAATCTGTACAACGACAATGATAATGTCACCATTGTTTGTCGAGGCCCCTAATTATGTTTTTAACTTTGATCGTTTACGCATCGCAATCATTTATTTCTTATTTAGAAAATAACTATACATTTGTAATATACAATGCGGACATCTATAATCCTTACCTTTTGTTGTGTCGATTATTATGATATTTATTCGAAATTAATCAAACTGGCTATTATAGTATAAATAAGCGTCGAGACAAAGTGACACTTTGTTGTTCGCATTATACATGGAAATTCACCGGGCGTGCTCATCCCCGATTCAATTCATCAATCATGAATTTATTCAAATTCTGATTTTTATTAAAGGATCTTAATATTTTTAACCATTCACATTTTACGCTATTTAAGAAGTGTGGTTCCGCGTCGATACATTTTTATTTTTCACCTATCCGTTTTTCTGTAAACTGTTGAGTAGATTTTTATTTTTTGGAAAATGTCCAAATCAAATTTCCAACAAGAAGTTTACGCGTAATTAAAATGTATATACCGAAAATAAAAATACTTAAAAAATGATTTAAAAAAAATATAAAATTGATTTTATAATGTTTGTATAGCGCTCATTAGCCTGAGAAAGTTTTTTACAACTAAAAAGTTGTTAATAACATACCTTGCATTAATATTACCAAAGTTTTTATATTATAATATTATCTTCTAAAACTGTCTAAATCTTCATATTATATTGTAATGTCAGATAACTGAAAAACTACTCAAATTCATTTTGTTTTAGATTTACCAACATTTTCAAAAAGTCATCTGTTTAGCAGTTTAAAGCAAATCACTGTAAAGTTCAAAGTATTTGATACCCGATACGGTTCTCAAGTGTCTTAGAAAATAGAAATATCACAACAGGACGAGCACGATCGGTGAATCACTCTGCATATTATATAAAAACCAAAAAATGATCAATCGTCGAGTCCTTTGGATTAAAAAAAAAAAAAATCACTAACAACTATTATCAGTCGTAAACTCGTAACATACCTAAGTGCTCCGTTGAAATAAAATTATTCGGTCATTCGGTAATAGGACACGCAATACCACAAAAATCAAGGTTTTGAAAATGTCTTATGATTTTAATTCTTGGGGTTAAATTTTTTTAAAAAAATGGTAATAGGTAGCAACATTTTCGGAATTGTTATCGTTTTATTATTAAAAAGCAGGACAAGTTTCTGAGAATTTCAATGCATTTAAATTCGAAATTCCGAACTTTTAGTTAATTGGTTAGGGATAGGATACTTGTATTTAAGTTTTGAAACGAGTGGTGGTGGGATAACTTTAAATACCTACTTATGATTAATTAATAATATTATGGCTTTAGTAGTTTGAAATTCAATTTGTATAATATATTATTACTATACCCAATTCACAGTACAGCCGTTAAAATAGCAACGCAAAATCAAAAAGGTGTGCTGTTATATATTGAAAACAGTTTTTTAAACTCAATAAAACCATAGCGAGAAAACATATTTTAAAAAACGGAGTTTTTTTTAAAAAAAATTAAATTTGTTTTACGTTTGCAGAACGCCACGTTAGTAAAATGATTCGAAAAAAAAACGTTGACACACTCGTCGAAAAAATTAGTGAGGTACCTTTAGAGACTTAGAGTTATCGGATCGCATAATTTCGACGATAATAATTATCGTATTACACCGATGACAACACAATTACAATTTTCATTCTGTTTTCGGGAAACCTCGCGTATTCGCGTTTTATATCGGACGTGATGTACATAATGCTCGGTCCATCATTTTAATGAGCGATTCTTAATGGTTCGCGAGCGCATTGATGTAAGGTTTCTGTATTTTATTGTCTTCAATTTATATATATATTTATGTTTTTTTTGTTTCTACTTCTGTAAACACGTCACGAATCGGTCATCGAAACGTTTTAAGAGGAGGTCCCTTTGGCGCCGGGAAAAATACATAATGGAACTTTTCTCTCTCTCTCTCTCTCTCTCTCTCTCTCTTGCTCTCCCTTACACACACACCACTCTACGCCCGAGCATCGATCTTTATTATTATACATTATCATACAATATATATATATTTATTTATTTTTTCTTTTTTCTTTATCCCCTCTGGCCATTGGTTTTGCCGTAAGTAATTTATTTAATACAAATAACCGAAAGCGTAAAAAATGTAAAACGTGTAAGCCGACGATATAAATATAAATTGCGCGAACAGACAGTATGTGCCTTTTGCCGCCACGATATATCGGTTAGGTTAGACGTACTTAGCCCTCTCGCCGACACGCGCCTGTGGCGTACTTAGGAATTTTTCACGGAGGGCGTTCAGACACATAAATTTCCCGAAAACAGTGCCGTCCGAGACTTTGAGCACCCCTCACGCCGTCCAACCATAGTAATAATAATAATAATACTAATAGGAATTCTAAAACACAAAAAAACTACGGCGAGAGGTTCGAAATATTCTTGTTTTTCGATGATATAGGGTGTCCCATAAACCGAGCAACTTTTAAATCCATTTTTTAATATTTTGTTGGCAGCCCTGTTTTTATCATATCTCAGCAAAAATTACTAATCAAATCGGAGTAATAGTAGATACTAGAAATGATAAGAACAGGGCTGCCAACAAATTTTTTAAAAAATGGCGGCAGATTTAAAATTTGCACACTTTATGGGACACTCTATATTATGCTACAAAGTACAGTGGGTAGTTCAAAACCTGATCTCGCAAGACTCGATGCCCGTCGATAGACGATTTCATTCGCATCATCAGCCTGGAGCCAACCGAACCTAAATTTAAAAAGCATTTTCGAAATGGTTTAAATACATTTTCGCTCAACGTGCGCAAAATACCTCTGTGGTGTAGCTACTGCTGCAGTTGACACTGGTAACGCACAAAATAATTTGATCGAAAAGTTTTGGGAAATCTTCCTACGAACAGCCCTCGGAAACGCACTCAAATCCTAATCGACTTTTGGCATTTGCGTCTCCTGCAGTGGACATGTTTTTCGCTTGCCAAATATGTAGTTCGAAAAAACCGTTATCGTGCTGCGGACTAATGGCAAATAAACTACAACCGATAAACGTCATCCAACGTTTCTTCGTCGGCGTAAAAGTCGAACCAAACGAATATACCAACCCTGTGCGATGACGAGACAAAAACTATTTACCGGCTTTCGAATTAAAACAGACTAATATTTGGATAATACGAATTTCACGACGTCTTGAAATTCTGATAATAATCAATAGAGCAACGCAGTATAATGTGTGCGCCTTTTAAAACGGATTTATGGTTTAGAGCACGCGGCACTTAACCCTCAGGTCGGGTTCTATGCTCCGTCGATTTTACATCCAAATATCATGGCCGTAATGAAATTTGTATGTTTTTTTTTTTCATTTTATCTCTGTCTTAATGTATTATTTTTTCACCCGTATACGACTGTCAACCGTAGTGGTTATCCGTCCGACCCTTTGAACGTGTTTTTATTATTTTAATCGCCTTTACGCCAGAATGACGCGCCACCGCCCCGGCGACGACGGAGGAAAACAAAACCGCGGTATCCTTTAACCGACCTATGTGCTGTATACCATGATAATGGTCATCTACTCGAGTAGACAATCGCAGCAGTGCGGCGTGGGTACAACCTAGGTAAGCCCACGCGATATTATTTTGACGCAAAACGCGGCCATATTATCGTAAGACATTTTGAACGAATTAATTTCTAGACAAGATTTGTTTTTTTTTTTATTAACGCGGTCACCGTAGAGCATGAAATTCATTAATACATTTTTTTTCGGGGTTCAAAAACGTTATCGGAGGTATGAAAGATGTATGATAATAATATTATCGTGTATCGTGATAAAAAAATCGAAGTAATAAAAAAAGTAAGATCCCTTAAAGATTAGCCCGAAAAACGTAACGTACCCGTTTACCTAAATTATTGAACGTTGACCATAAATCAATTATAAATTAAAATGACGAATTGTGTGTCGCCGGCAAAGTGTAATCAGCGATGTTATAATACCGTATGACCTAATTGTGAAACATGTTTTTCTTTTTTAATTATAAAAGTCAGGGATGAGTAGTCGAGAGTAGAGTGGTATGACTAATCACTCTGTTACGCTGTCAAATAGAATTCACAATCAAAACAATAATACGTCATATGAATCATTATACATTATGTGAGTCGGTATCATACATCTGTATAAAAATATGTGTTGTACTATTAGAGGTTTGAATGGTATAAAATGGCAGGTATACACATGGTATAGAACTATTGAATCGCGGACAATGATATTTCCCTTTGACTATTTTTCCGTGTATATAGTAGGACATTAATACATTTTCCGATACAGACATTACTCTCTCCGTAAAAAAAAACTTATGTATTCGAATATGTAATTTTTTTTTTTTGTCTAAATATGTCTTATTTTGACTAAAGACGACAGAACCTCGTGTTAAACATTTCCACAAACAAAATACGCTATTGATGTATATATTTGATCATCATCTATTTAAAACGATTAAAATTACTATTGAAATAATAAGTTATAATATTGTGTTCGTACCAAATATTATAATATTTTACGAAAATCAATTGCAATTATAATACCAATGTATTAGGCACCTACCTACATTTCACAAAATATATAATAATATCTATTTGGCACAACACAAAATGTACTCTTATGATCAAAAACCGCTTGGATAATGTTTAGAACAATTTTATGTAAAAATATTACTTTAAAACGACACAAGAACTAAAATTTTTTTTCCTAAATAAAATCATACGTTTAATAATTGCTAGATATTCCAGACTTGTTGTCATGTGAAAAAAATTAGACTTTCGATAAAAAAAAAAATGTCATATTAAAATAGATTTTTAAAAAATATGGGTGGAGAAATGTCGTATACTACTCAAAAAACAGTATGGGGGATAATGATCGGAGGAAACTGTCTATTTACCAAAATATTATTTTGTAGAGGCGGTTTAAAAGAAAAAAAACCGGATAAGTGGATGTCGCTCTGCTGTACAGTAGGTTACAAGTGGGTCACTGCATAATGGACTGTATTAAAGGGGAATGATAAACTCCTTGAAATGTAGATAACCTCCTACAAAAGATACAGTTGAGTCCTACAAAAAATAGTGTCGACTCCTACAAACGATAGTAAATTAATAACAGTACGTTTTTTAAAAAAAAAAAGTCAAATAAGTTTTTAAAAAGGTGGACAAGTTGATACAGTTTGTACCACTGTGGTTTTCTTCCAGCATACTCATAACAATTATTAAATTTAACTATTTTCCTCAATTTTAAATCGTTTAACTAATAACCGTACATTATTAAATATTAAAAAACCAAATGACTTAGGTTTGTAAGTAAAAAAATCAAAACAATGTTGAAAAAAAAATCGGCAGAAAAAAATATGTCTTCGTATTTTTGACATTAAAAGTAAAATATTTGTCTTGCAATACATTAATACATATTATTATTATACAAAAATCAATTCAGCTACATAATATAAAGATAAAAACTTAAATCATAATCGTATTAAAACAAATCATTAACCAATTGATTGTGTTTTATATTTGTTATTTTCAAGTTATAATTTTTAGTTTTTGAGCTTTTCAATTCCAAAATCGTGTATTCAAATAAAATTTTGGAGTGTAGGATATTACCCTATTTTTTTTCACGTAAAAATGTCTATGTGAGAGATAACAGCGTCTTTGATTTTCAGGTAAAAAAGTTATTAGTGTTAGAAGCAGTGTGGAGCCGAGATAAATAAAATTTTATCTAGATAAAGATAAAGATAAATTATAATTATGTTATCTAGATAAAGATAACTAAACTGTTTATTTATCTAGATAAATATAATTTTATCTAGTTAAAGATAAATTATAATAATGTTATCTAGATAAAGATAAATTATAATAATGTTTTCTAGATAAAGATAAAAAAAAATTTTTTTATCTGAATAAATTATCGGATAATTTTTTTTATAATGGTTTACGGCACTCTCCGTAAGTTTGTAGCAATATAGAATGACTTAATAGTATGTTATCGAAAATGTCGATAGTTATTAGTAAATACTACCTTCTTAATAAATTACTTAATTGTCTACCTCTAAATTATAATAAATAAAATCCATCTTATAAATTTAATTATCTGGATAAATTCATCTAGATAACGGTGATTTTTATCTTAGATAACTGTGTAAATTAATATTTTCTATTTATCTAGATAAGATAAAATATAAAATAATATTTATCTAGATAATTTATCTAGTTAAATTTATCTAAATAAACTCAACACAGGACTTAGTAGGAGTTTACATTTGGCCGTATTAAATTTGAATTCAATGATATAATATAATCGAAAAACGATTCTGAGCGGAGACGGATTGTCAGTGTGGATATTTAATATTGTTATTATTAATCATCATAGCCTGTAAGTTGAATTAATATTATTAATTACAACAAAATAACTAAAAACCGTTATTCTTGGTTATTTAATATCGAATTTTATCCCAATTTGAAATCAAAATAACTATGAAAATAAATTTCACTGTACAAGAATACGTCACAGTTTTTATTCGTTTCTATATGGTGATAGACAAAGCGCTGGAAATTAAAATCCCGTTTTTAGCCGGTGGTTTTTCACGTGGCATTACAACATATAACTGTTGAGAAAATCAAAAAATGACCTATCTGAAGTACCATTTCGATCCAATTTACTTAAAGATAAGACACTGTATATGTTTAAATCGAAGCACTGCTCCCGGTAGGAATCGTGTACCTATACAGGATAAAAACTAATAAAAAATCTTAAAATATTATGTTTGGTTATTGATAATATTAGCGAATCAATTCGATATTCAAGAATTTTATTCCAAAGATAGATTATAATATTATAATTCATGGATGTGTGGATATTATATTATACTGTGACGATAAATTACCACGAGCACGCGTAATCGATTAGACGGAAATGTAGAAAATGCATTCGTAGTTTGTATTATTCAATGAGCGCAGTTAAAGTCGCACTAGCAAAATGCTTACTCGCGACGGTTAATTTGGCTAGTGGTCAAAAAGTTCGATGGAAATTCGCCAATACTGCCGATAGTTATAACAGTTTTCCCTGATTACCGATGATATACGTTCGCGGGGACATTATTATTATCGTCTGCGTATGAACGCATTTATAAAATATATAATATATTTGTGGGAAACATGCGGCGGCCCGATGGCGGTCAAGACCTCCTCCTCGGGTCAATTAAACGAGAATAATTGATAAAGTTCAAAATATTATATTGTTTGGTTCTACTCGTTTTGAATTTCAAACGTGTTTTCGACGAACTTGAGATTAATTATTTTCGGTGTCAGCTGCGTTCATAATATATTGTTGTTATTATTGTAACATGTCCGGACGGGGGACTTGATGATTTAATAAAAATAAATAGGTAGGTACCCACAGTTGTATAGATTAGATATTTTCGTTATTTTGATTTCCAAATCGAATTTAGGTTTATTGAAGTTACAAAATAAATTCGACGAACGATTTGACGTATTTTTTTCATTCGTTTCCGTGTTTTTATGATATTATTATCATTTCAACCCTTATCAACAGTATAATTAGGCAACAACTTTTAATTTTAAAGGTTTTTTTCTCTAACAGAAATAACGACATAATATTTTAATAATTATAGTTAAATATAGATGATTTACGGTGATATAAATCGCGGTAAATTTACTGCTAAATAGATTAAACAGTTTTTCGGTATGCAATTAATTAAATAAAGGTATTACCTAGGTAATATTAAAACGAAATCGTCATTGTTATCTTGAGATTGGTGGACCGGACATTACTTGTATTTCGTGTGCGAACGGTTGACAAACTTTCACGCATCTTACTGCCTATTGATTTCTCTTAAAACGTAGACACGCTTTCGTTTAGTTTTTAAAATTACAGGTTCACATGTCTTTGAAAAGTCTAAAATGGAAGGCAGAAATGTTCAGTGATTTCCTGTTCGCTTCGGGATATTGGTCTTGCAAATAAAATCAATCCGAAATGAATCGAATTGTAATATTCATATAAAGTGTTGATCTTATAACATCGAATCGGACGACATTTCTAGTGGATGTTCTTTATTCTCGTGTAAGTCGAGTTTGCAATTTTACCGTTACGTTCTTCTCAGAACGTGCCAAATAATGAAACCATCATCCACTTAATCGAGTGACGGAAAATGAGTTTTTAAACTTTGAGAGTCACGGCAAGTGCTCAACTCGTATTATGACATATTTCAATTTCGTTTATTTTGCTTTCGTTATTGAGTCCATGATGACTGATGAAAAGTATGAAAAAACATGATTTTTTTTCTACGTCATATTCTTCCTAATTATATTTTTCGAATACACAAAATAAATTAAATTTAGACTCTACTTCGGCCGGCTTGACCGTAACATATATTATTATATTCTATCGTAGAGACGATATCGTCTGCAATACTATGATATTGGTGTTGAAATTTGACTGTTCTTCGCCTAGCGGGACATCGTAACAAATCGGTGTAATTGACAGCTCTGTGACGAAAAACAACCGGCGTCGAGATTAATATCAAAGGGGCACACAACACGAAAAATTTTTTTAAATTTAATTTACATAATATAATAATATTGTTTGAAAATTTCATGAAATTTAAAAAAATTAAATATTTCAAATGTCTGAAATATTTCAGTATTTTAATACATTTTGTTTTATTTTTGAATAAGTTTTATATTTACATATAACTGTCATAAATCACCTTCATAATTGTATGCTACCTAAATGTATGTACCTAACCTTTGGTATTATACATTTAAAACGGTATTTAAAATTTTTAAATATTTCAATGTTTAAATGATACGAGTAGGTACATGTATATTTTATACCTACTAAATTCTTACATTAGAATTCAGAACACTGAACATTGTGTTAAACAAATTTCAATGTTTCAAGTTTTTGTGAAATATTTCGTACTTCAGACAACACTGTGTGACTTTATGCGTTTAAGCCGATAAAAGTATCTGAAATTCAATACAACGTTTGGTTTTTTTTAAATATTGATAATTCTTTAAAGTTATATTTTTGTTGAACGGCGCGTCATGGCCGTTTGAATGTAAAATAAAAATTCAAATAATATATCTCTTTTAAGATTTTTAATATTTAAAAAACTAAACGTTGTATTGAAGTTCTGATACTTGTATCGTCTTAAACACACGAAACCACACATTTATATGCGAATTTGATTTTTAGGTTGGTAAATCTTTGTGCGAAGTGAGGAACTTTTACACGTATAATTGAGACTTGAATTCAATAACGGGCTAAGTGCCAAAAAGTTGATTTTTGGATCAGCCTCAGAAAAATGTTCTAATAAGTGCCGAGCCCAATAACATGTGAAACGGGCTAAGTTCCTTGGTTAATACAATTATAGGTGAAAACATCCGCTAGATAACGTGTGCGGTATGTGCTGGGCTTTCGTGGTGAAACAACGTGCTAAGTGCCACTAAATGTATAATTTCTATTTTTTATCACAATAATGTTATTTCCCATGCCGATAACACGATCCGTCCCGTAATAAAATGTATTATTATTTCAGTCATCAGTAGGTGAATGTTCTACTCATGACGAAATGACCCATCCTACAGTAAAAATAATTATTTCAGTTATCAGTATATGTCGGTCGTTCAAACGGAATAGGTACACGCACATTACCTGTATATTTTCACGTACATTTATTTTACTTCAAATATTACCTACTTATTACTAATAAAATGCCGAAAAAACAGTCAGAAAGAAAAATTCGTAGAAGTGAACGAAAACCTTACGTGAACAAGAAAAATGTTTTGGTTGAAGGAAAAACAGAACCAGAAGAAGAGATCAGTTGTAAATGTAAGTTTCACTGTCACAGTGTTCCACATACTCAAAAGAAACTCCTATTTCATGACTTTTATGCCTTAAAAGACAACTGTAAACAAAATTCTTATTTGATGGGTCTGATGATTATTACTCCGGCGAAAAGAAGGCGTCACGGAAAGTATGATGATCCGAAGGACGGCAGACGGCAAGTTACCGTATGTTTTTCTATGCCAGATGGAACCAGCAACATTATTTATGGAAGTTTTTGGGATTACTAAACGCAGAGTTGAGACTCTAGTGTTAAAAAAAAAAAAGGAGAGACTGTATATACTGAAACACGTGGTAATACGCAGAATAGAAGTAAGTTTGCTGATGCAGATAAAAACCTTATAATAGAGCATGTGAACTCCTTTCCGAGAGACGAAAGTCATTACGGGAGAAAAAAAAGCAAAAGAGAATATTTAAGCCAAGATTTAAATATCAGTAGACTATTTCGTTCGTTTAAAGATAAATTTCCTGACTCTCCTGTTACCTACAGGTTTTTCTTTGAAACGTTTAAACGAAAATGCCCAAATATGTCATTCCATAAACCACGTACAGATACTTGCAGTAAATGTGATTTGCCATCAGCAGAAGTAGCGGCAAAACCACGTGATCAACATACCAAAAATATGTTAGAACTTCATCACGAAAAAGCTGAAAAAGCAAGGCAACAAATGAAACAAGACACGGCTTTGTCTCGGCTCCCTACCAGTGATATTTGCATGTTTTCAATGGATTTAGAACGGGTCTTATCTTTGCCTTCATTAACGCATAGTCAAATGTTTTACTTGAGTCAGTTATCCCGTTACGATTTAGGTGTACATTTTGGTGACAGTAACAGAGGACACGTCATGTACTTATGGCACGGAGGTACGAGTGGCCGCGGACGAAATGAAATCGCTTCATGTGTTTTTGAAGCATTGAATTCTAATCCAACAGTGAAACGTAAACTAACTATTTGGTCTGATAACTGTGTGGGCCAAAATAAAAACAAAATGCTATTATTTCTATGGATATATTTATGATATACAATCATCGAATTCAAATTTAACACATTTAATACAGTAACCCACCTGATGTATATCAGAGCGTACCCACTTGCCAACCTTCATCTACTTTCAATTTTTTTTTTATTTAATCTAAAATGTGATTTTCACGTAAAAGCAAACGGTTTTGGCGGATCATTGATGTGATAATATTATTATGTTTAATTATTACCAAATCGCCAAGGGAAATAAAAAACGGAAAAAACTCCATCGGCTTTTGGACACTGTATTTTTGAAAACCAAATCTTATTTTTTATTTTTTAACTGAGTCCTTAAAATAAAAACACCACTACGCGCTTGGCACGAGTTCTGAGTTTTTGCTGATTTCTCTACGTCAAACGCTTCGAATAATGACCCAATAATATATTATGTAAAACAATTTAATAATTTTTGATGTGCTTGTTATTATTATCGGTATTGTTCCGTCGACATATTATTTTGTTGTCGACGTGCGTTCATCAAAATATAATGCAAAAAAGAAATTTTTAGGTTTAAAACAGTTAAACGGTTAGGTTAGGTTAGGTTAGTACACGCCATAATGGTATAAGCCAAAATTGAAGGTTGAAAATAATCCAAAACGTGGTATTGGCAAAATTTTGAAAATCGAGTTAAACATCGATTGTTGTGGGAAAAAATGTGAGAAATTCGATTTTGCAGTCGGAATTAAATTATATCGATCACTTTTGTGAATAAAATCGATTTTAAAACTGATGTATAACGTGATATTGCCACATTTAATGTCAAAACAAAACGTGGTATTATTATGTTCAGCCATGACCAAGTCAAAACGTATTATCGCCCATGTTATACGTATTGGAGCATACCTGTTATCATTGCAAAACGTAGTATTGCCAATATTACATTTTTTTTTTTCAAAACGTGGTATTGCCTGCAATAGTGCGTTTTGCACCAACAGAAATTGGAACAACGTCAAAACGTGCTACTGCCATTACCTTTTCGAAACCTTCAACACCACGTTTTGGCCTGTAAACACTTTTTTAAAGTATTAAAACTAAGTTTTAAACTCAAAATAGATTTATTTTGACATCGCCAGTGGTTTTTTTTTTTCATTTTTTACATTTGATTAAACCAATAATTACAAGTGTCACAAAACGTGATATATATTTTTTCTCAATTTGTGAACATTTTGATTTATGGCAATACCGAGTTCTGGCTATCTTCCCTTTAATCGCAACAATTATAAAATATATGAACCATATTGTTTTATCAGTGATGAAGTCTGTCCGTCCGTTTTTCGTTCAATAATTAATAAACACTTAATAGTTTTGAGAAAAAAGGAAACACACTACCAATCGTTTTTAACTCGTCGTTTTTAAAGTTTATTCGGATTTGCAATATCGTCAAAAAATATTGTATCAGGCACTGGACAATTTAATTACTGTTGTTGAATTATTATTATTCGAGTCTTATATTTCGCAGCAGGTAGGTAGGTAGGCAGGTATACGTTCTAAATATTATTAATTAATAAGCGTGACGTGCGTAGACATTTCATTATTTTATATTTAATTGATTTGTTGGAAAACTCGAAAGTTATGTAGGTCAGCACACGGTGTATAGCAGGTAGGGGTACACATTTTCAAATTGGTTTTCGAGTATTTAATTAAACTTTATTTTAACTGTCCACGTCTTGGCATTTACTGCACATTTAGTGCGTAAAAAGTTCAAGCACATTTTGTAGTTTTCGCAACAATCCATATTCAAAGGCCGTATATTATATTATTATAGGGCCGCATCCGTCTCAACCGTATAACTTATACTCGGTATAAAGGGACGGCGGCGGCAAAAAAAAAAACATTTCGTCAAAAGATAGATCGACGAAAACGATAATAATTATCGTAATATATTATTTTTGACACTATATCTTATGTTCGTTTTAGGTTAGATTTTAATTGTATTCTTTTTTTTTTCACCCGAACGAATACAAATAAAGTCGAGTTCGAGTTTATTATGTTTTTTAAACGTTATCCAAGGCGACGATTGTTTAGGTGCTAAAATTTCATGAAATATTTCGTTTTTAAATGTTAAGCTACTTATTTGTTAGCAACTACAGCTGACACTTTCTCGAGTGAAAACTGAGACAAAAGTGTTTCGCACACAAATACATAATAAAAATTACAATATTGCAATAAATATCACATGAGAAGCAGGTACATACAACTCTGTTTTTTCTTCAAAAAATCCAAATGCTAAAAGACATTATTATTTTCATTAAATCGATGCAGCTAAATAGGTACGTCTTCACCAACGATTATACCATAAAATACAATTTTAATTTTACAAAGCCGCACGGCAATCTCGATACTTAAATATCTTCATAGTTATTTGTTGACTATTACAGTTAATGTTTATGCCCCAAGTCGTTGTATTATTGTGCTTATATTGAATTCTGTATGTTAAGCCTATAACATATTTTATAGTATTGTAGTTGAAAAAAACACGAATTTCAAATGTTTTAAAGTATAACATGATGACAATTGACGTTAAAACAGAAAACGCAAATGACCATACAAAAACCAAATATTTCTAGTGGTGTTTGAACACCGAAAACACCCCCCCCCCCCCCCCCCTTGTGTTCGTGCCTGATCACACTGCAGATAGGTCGCGGGCTAATAGACGGTATTCGTACGAAATTACGTGTTACGAAATGGAAATTCGATCAAATGTCTCGACCGCGTTTTCAATTACGATTACGTTTTCCGTCACCGCCTCATTGCCGCGCTCGGATAATATTATTAAGCTTATCTTCGAGTTTTAACTTGCTAAACTGTACAATAGTGTATGAACCGCGACCTCGGCACCGGTTGCAGACGGTATCCCGGCCGGCTCGTATCTATTGGGTTGCATGCGATCCGTTCGGTACGGCTCCGAGTCGTTTATCGTCAACTCCTGTCGTAGTTGTAGGCGACGAAAACTAATGTGCGATGCGTATTTCAATACGACAATGCCGCGGCAGTTGCGTACCCACCCGTTGGGTAATGGTTTGGGAACGAGAAAAAAAAAATCGATTTGATTATAACGAGAAAAGTTTACCGCCGCCTCGCGCGTTTATCGCGTCGCAACGCACAATAATAGAATGTCGCCTAAGAACCATCGTGGCCAATCGAAAAAAAATTCAAATATGCGTATTATAATATAATATCAATAGATTCGTATTTTCGAGACGCGCGAGACCAATTAGTGATTAGTTTTGACGTTTGACCGTTTGGTTCGCTGTGAAAATCCCAAATGTCATCGTGGCCTATCGAATATCATTTGCAGTTATTAGTGGTATCATGGCCTATCTGAAATTGTCATCAGTACTGCGTTATGTAAGAATATCGGAACTGCGACCAATATTAGAGAGCCGTCAGCAGCCAATAACTCGATGGAATTAGTATTACTCATATTACAATTGTTATTGGCGACAAGACGAAACGTTTTAGAGTTAATTAATGTCAAAAGGTATGCCAACATTCAAAACTCCTAGCGAAAAAACAGTTTTTCGTTCACCCTGAAAAGTTGGGAAAACTGATATTGGCCATGATGGTCCTTGGGCGACGATATGTCATTTTGGTTTTTAAAGTATTAAATGTTTAACTATTTAAATATTATTAGCCTTATTCCTTCTCTGATAGAATATCTAGTAGGTACCTACACTTTCCTTGGTGTAAAAATGTGTTTTTTTTTTAAAAAAAAAATTACATTTTATATATATGTTATAACATAATATGACATATAATTGCATATTTAGCCATTTTTCCCTTGCATATTTGACACTTTTTAAATGCATATAAATCCGGGCTCTAGTTATGAGTATGAAATATTTCAAATGAAATTTTCACTTTGAAATATTGAAAAATGTATTTCATTAAATTTTTTTGTACATTTCATAAAATCATCACTAAATGGTTATACTGCTTTCATACCTGATTATTGATCGTCAGTATTTCATTCCGGGTCATGCTCATAAAGGAGGGGTATTATTTAGATAAATAGTCATTATGTAATTTGTGTAATGTTCTACGTAAGAAATACTTCTATAAAATTTTTGACACTTAAAAAATTAGAGGTGTTTTACTGCAGTCTCTACTATGGTTTTAAATTAAAAATTTTTTTTTCATAAATATGAAATATTTCACGAATTATTTCAAAAAAAACAATTTCATGAAATTTCGGAACCCTGCTCATAGGTATCTAAGATATTATCACCTGCCGCGTTAAACCTCAGTGATCCAACGGGTACCCGCGAATTAATTCTCGTTGGGTTTATAAGCAGTGTAATTTTGGATTTCCAAAAAACCCCACTACCTGGCCAAAGGTCGGTTTTTATTTTTATAAATTTCGGGTCGATCGATCTTCTTTTCGCAATAATGTTACCCACTCGTTTTCATTGCACCGCGCACAGAAAACTTTACACGATTCGCCGCGGCGACTTCAGTACAACTGTTACCAGCACTTGTGGCCACGGACAATATTACATAAATGTATATTTGATTGGTGTCCGAAAATAGCAATTTCCGACTACGCGCACTTATATAATAATGCAGTCGGTTTCATACTACAGCGGACACGAGTAGTACCTTTTCTGAAGACTTTTCGAATACGTTTCTTCGGAAGTAATCCAAATACTGTTTAGAGTGCTTTCTACAAGTACCTATTTTATTAATATTAAAAAAAAAAAAGATACCCATTTTTTTTTTTTTTTTATTACGATATATTAAATCTGTCCTCGTGTTTTCCCGGAAAACATTACAATGTTACTCACATTTTAAATCAAAAACGTAATCGTATTACGGCTATATTGTAGTCTTACTATTGAAATGTATTTTTGTCTCTGGTTGAACGTAATATTATTTTATTCCGACGCATAAAATTTCCGAAAATATAACGTAACGCGAGTCATATGACCAAACCGAGAACCTATATGATACGGTGATTTCATAATTATTGATTATTATCGATTTTGGAGTGTTTTTTTTTTTTTTTTTTTGTTATTGAACAGTGAGTAATAATAAGTAATTAATCGCCATTTGACGGGGGTGACTTGATTATAATACGGACGTTGTACACATCACGTGACACACTTGAAACAATCAATAATAACATTGGTAAGAAACTAAACCAAAGAATTTGTATTTACAACACTTTTATTATTTATATTTTTCAACAATACGGTTAATATAACGTCTTTGGTATTTCGGCACTATTATAGTACTACCTCGAGAGAAAACTATGACGCAAATAATTGAAAGGTGCCCCGGGTAAAAGGGAATAAGTCCATTTTTTCCATTTTTTTTTTTATTGAATATTCTTGTAGAATATTATAATCCTCATCGATTGGCATTAGAAAATGTAACATTAAATAATTGTAGGTTAATTTTTTTATAAAACCTATGAGAAAAAATTAATAAGTAATCAGTCACTGTACAAATGGGAACGATTTTTTAAAATTTTTTTCAAAACAGTGTTTTTGTGCTTATTCATTTTTGCCCGGGCACCGCTACCGTTCAATATTCAATTCAATTTCAAGAATTTACAACATTAAAAAATATCGTAAGTATTTCTAAAAGTATACGAAAAATTTTGTTAGTAACATTTTCATAAAATTAATGTATTTAAAATCCTTTTTCCAAGTACTTTTTTAATAATATCTTACCCACGCGAGGAAGAGTTCAGTGTGATAATATTCCTCATATTCGTCCGAACGATAGACATTTTGGTTGAGGTTATTATTACTTATTCGTACCTTTAATTGTTAAGAAACAGAATCGACAAATATACGATACTCATTGTTAAGTTACGAATATAATAAAATATAATATTTTAATCATCTTACGGTACGCATTTTGATTTTTCGTAAATAATTAAATTCTATATCCATTGAATTGTTCTCCGAATAATTACAAAACAACTTTCGAACGTCGCTCGTTTTTTTTTCATCTTTCTATTGCGCAAAACATTTTAAATATCAAAAAAAATGTATAAAACGAAATAACATCTTTGCAGACAATTTTTTTTTTACTTGGTACAACACTGTTGTGTAACAAGCATCTGATTGCATTGCTTAGTAAATTACCCGCAAATGTGACAATATAAAAAAATATCTTTACAAATTCCATGATCAATTATTGTTCCTAATCAAATGTGACACCTTTAATCGTTTCGAACCTTTTTCATTTTTCTTGTACCATTATACGATTTAAGCTCCTTTATGATCCATCCATCTCTCTACCTATTGTCATAATAAAAATAATAATAATATGATAAATCTTTATTTTTTCACTTCCTAGAATCGCCCCCTCGCCGTTTTCGGCTAAAATGTACTACCCTTCCCTTCTCGGCCAAAACATACTGTTCCTTTTACAATATTATAACAACTAAACTTAACAATTTTTATAGTTAATTAAATATGATTGTATCCAAAAATGTGATTTTTCGAAAAACATTCTTACCTACAACTGAGTGCGAAACAATAATAAAATAAAACAATTGGCAATAAAATTGTTTAACATATTATTAGCTTATAGTCAAATAAGCTAACAGTTAATTTTTGTCTGAAAAATGTTACTATTTTTATTGTATAACTTTATTCTTCAGTGTAAGTTTAATTTCGTTCATAGTTGTTGGTTATAATATTATATTACTATCATAATTATTATTATCTAAATGTATTATATGACTATATAAACTTTTATTCGATTAATGTAAGTAATTGATTACGAATACTAATATAATATAAACAATTGTAATAATAATATTATGTCATAACAGCTTATCGCCAATCGTTTTATTTTTTCGGTTTTTTTACAGTTGTAGGTGATAATGTTAAACAAAAAATCACATTTTTGGATACAATCATATTCAATTAAATATAAAAATTGTTAAGTTCAGTTGTTATAATTGTACATTTCAAAGAAAACTGTAGGTGCTGGCCGAAAAGGGAAGGGTACATTTTGTCCGAAAAGGGGGCCATGCCTTCTCTCCGCATAACGTATAATATCGTAAAATAACATACCAACGACGAATTAATACTAAAAATTCTGGCAAATATACGTTAGAAAAAAAAATTCGTTTAAAAAAGCCTTTTTTAGATATTCGGCAACAGAAAAAAAAAAAAGAGGATAAAAATTCTATTACCGACATTGTTTATTATTATATTTCGGTCCGTCGGCGGAATTTCGCAGCGCGATAAAATGCATGGCTATCGTATTAATATTATACGTTTTATAATACGGCCACATATTTGCACGTGATTCGTCGTTAATTATTTTTTATCGCTTTATTTGTATTGAGCTGTGCGCAGTATAATTCGTACGTGTGCGTGGCCGCCGTTTTCGTATTCACATTTTTTTTCGCGGCGAGTAATAATAATATCATTGTCACAACATTGTCGTATTTATCGAAATGCATAACAACGTTATAGGGCGGCGAAAAAATGTTTCATGAAAATTTTAGTACAGTCGTGTGCGCGCGTACGATGAAATTGCCTATCCGGGTTGCCGTGCTATATCGTTATAATAATATTATGATATTATTGTTTTTAATGTTATTCAATCAATGCGCTGAAAACAATATTCGTTTGGCTCTTATGCGAAAAACCGGAACGGATGGCCCCGCGGCGATACGATAAATAATTGTTGTCGGTGGAAAAAATCGCAAAGGTCGCGTCCAAGACAATACTTTTAACAGTTGTGTATGCGACGCGGTTCACGGATGATCAGGAGGAGCCTACTTAAAGTCGGGCTAGGGGGGGTTGCGGCCCCGGGCTCCTACACAATTATGCGCCCCCATATATTGCTGTTATACAGTCATATGCTTTTCGTTCATACGAATCGACGTCAAACAATATTACTCATAGACTGGTGGTGCAGTTTATTTATAATCTTAAAAATCAATTGAATATTATGACAAAACGATATTCAAATACAAAACTGAATTTATAATAATTTAGGTCGAGGGAGGACTCGCCAAAAAATTATACCCGGGCACCAAAATTCCTAAGTAAGCTCTGCAAATCGTACGGTTCAATTTTTATTATTTTTAATTATTAATATTATTTTTATTAATTTCGATCGACATCCCCAACAGTAATACGAATCATATAATATTTCGAACAACATTTTCGATTGATCAATCGCATTGGTTGACAGAAAATGAAAAAATAATATTTAACAGTATGCGATAACCGTTTTGAAAATTTCACTCATTTCAGTTAACCAATGATTCAAAAGATTTTATTTCCCATCATAAGTTTTATACTTTCAAAAATGTACTATCCCAACCGTCGTCGTACTCGCACGCGATCTATGAAATTTCACTCTGTTTATTTGTCTTCTGATTGGTGGACTAAGAATAATAATATCATAAAAATATTATAATAATCATATTATGACGTTCATCTCGCATTGATAATATTACTATTGTTTTCGTTTACTTGGTGCGGACGAGTCGCCGTAACACTGTCAAGTTCAGAAGTCAGCGTAATAAACTTAGAAAAAGTCACAGTCGACGGAAAATGGCGTCGAGCGGTATTTGTAGCGTTTTCGGATTACTGTTAATAATCGTTTGTGACAACGAAACGTAATGTTAGCAGCTCTCAAAAAAGGTTGCTCAAACCGTACACATACATATTTAATTCCAATCGAAATTGGAAAAAAAATGTTGATTTACGCTTCCTTTCATATTATACAAATCGTACACCATACCTAGGAGTCCTCACTCTTCATACTCCCCTCCCATGTCCGTTCTCAACCTGGAAACAATGAAACTTGGTCGTGTGTGAATAGACTTATCCGATTTCTCGTGTCCTTGCTCGTAGCACTCGAACTAAAAATAAATTTTATGTGAAAATGCAAGTAACGAACTACGCTAACAAATCTCTGTCTCTCATTAGCAGAACAATGTAATTTGCTAATGAATTAAATATTGATTTTTTCGTCTCGCCGAACTTTCACTCGTTCAAAACTTATCGTAATTTTATTTTTAATGTTTCACAACTTCTACACCATTACAACTAATGTTGTTAATCTATATATTTTACATTTATCGTCTTAATTGTTTTTGGCACACTGCTCATACGCTTGGGCCCGGCCCGTTTAAAATCATATACGAATTGATAAACGATATTGAGTCATCGACTCACAACTTATAAGCGTAAGTCATATTAGTCATATTAGTCGGTTCTAAGCCTAGACAAATCAATGGTATTGCTTAACAACCAATAATCGTAATGTCAATGGTTGAGGATACCTACAAAGAAACATAACGTCTTGTGAAAAGTAGAATAATATAGGTAGGATGATATTCATAAAACTAAGAACATTTCCCTCTAAAATCACTAGGTATGTGATCACATTAGTTATTAATCAATTGTTATTGTCGTTATTATTATCCGTCTTGTCCATTCAGATTTAGAGGCAATCGATGACGATAACTTCGAAACAAACTTCCATTAATTTTTCTCCGTTCTGAGCTACCTATATCTATTCCTTTTTGATTTTATCGATCCATCTTTGCTTTGGCCTTCCCGTCGGCATCTTCCCTCTGGGGATCCAGTTTAGGACGTAATTTATTATTGATTTGTCCCTTATTATGTGGCCACCAAGCCAGCTCGGTGTCTTGTGTCATACGACGGCTGTTATGTATGGTTTTCCGAAAAGTTTTTGTAGGTACTCCTGTGTTTCAATTGAATTCCATACGAGTTTAAGTCTCGTCACTTTTTTCTCTCTGCTTATCTTCCAAATAAATTTTCTTTCCACGAAAGCTAATTTTTTCTCGTCTCATCTAACTGCGTCGGCGGCTCCTTTTCACATGTGTACGTTGTCACAGGTCCTGCTAAAACTCTGCACGTCCGTTATATCAATTTATTTTTATAAGAATACTAAATCTAAGTCTTAGATTTATCTTGACCCTCGAGAGCACATAGAAACGTTCCCGCTGAAATAAGATTTCAAATTTCTTTCCAATTATAATTTAAATGCATTACGTTTGACCTAAGTATATAAAGACGACCTTCTTTCTACGTAACATTATTATATACTCTGACTTGTAGACCTGCAGAGGCCCTGTAGATAGGAGTATTTAAATATAAAGGACCTTGTTTTGAATTATTTAGATTTTTTACGCTTTTTAAAAGTAGTGTCCTGTGGCGAAACAAATTTCAAAATTCTCATTTACAAATAACAACCAAACCGCGTTAATGTCGACTATATCAAGCAGTTTTTTTTTTTTTTGAAAATAGTAATATGTTTCTAAACCAAAGTAAGTAAAGTAGTTTATGAGTTTTTAATATGTAACTATATTATACTAAGGATAGTAGTCTTCAGATATTGTACTTAAAACTTGTTTTACAACAATATAAATCAGACGAAATAATAAAATAGGTATCTAGCATTTATAATTATTGTACTCGGACGTTTGCACGGTGTTGTAATAATTACTCATGGACCTGTTATAATTGGTACGCAAAGTTGAACAGCTCAAAAACAACTTGTTCGAATTTTAAATTAGATACATATAAAAACCAAGTAGATACTTACCATTGTACAGGACAAACGGGTGGCTTTTATTTGAAAACGAAAAAAAGTTGGGCCACAGGAGTATAGGACACACATTTCCAAGTGGTACCCATAAGTACTAAGAAAAATAAAATCTAAGTGCATGAAAAATATAAGGTCGTTAGTAGGGCACGAAAATGTATACATATCTTCCCATTGACATAATAAATAAATTAAGGATAAATTCGTTTCGTGCGATTTTCAATTAATTGAGCTATATTTGAGTTTATATTATTTTAAATTTTTTACAACACCTAATTCAATATTTTCTTACACATTTATAGAATATTCTGACGGTGTGTAGACTGATACGCTATCATAATTTTTAATTCATTTCTCAATAACATGTATTACCAGATAGAATGAAATACCAGACATGTTATAGGAGTATCAAATAATTTTTATTTTAAATTTCTGAAAAGTCGAAATGCCGGTAGTGCAATATGTTCTGTGGTCTCACTTGTAACTGGGATACTTTCAATAGCTTATAGGGTCATTGTGATTTATAAAAATATTTATACTCATCGGCCATTCAGTGAATCTTTACGAAAATAGTTTCTAACCAAACTTAGAATTGTTTATTGACTTGGTAAATTATTTTAGAGAATTCTTCTATTATTTTGACGAGGATTATGTTATTTTTTTAAAATCAGTTTTGGATTTTCCACCTAGCGTTTTCCGTCTTTTTTTTTGATTGACAACAAAATTTCAAAAATTGATAGATTCGTTAATTTACCGATGAAAATCCAATGTCGTAAACATTTTAAATTTAAAAGCTCATAAAAAATTAACGTTACATTCCAGCAAACTTTTTTTTCGGAGAAGTTAGGAAAATTTAGTGGGAATCTTCTATCAAAATATCTAACGTTAGCTATGAAAACTAACTTTTACTTACTTTTAACTGAAAAATAGTTTTTCGAATTTTTTTAACCTCTTTGACTTCAGTTAATAAACTGAAAATTAAGGTAATCTTTGAAATATTTTAAGGTTTCAGCCCCCATAGCCCTCATAACCTCTTCGTCTAAGTCTGAAAAATATGCAATAAATTATATTATGTTTCATTCGTGCGATCCACGTCATTAATTTGTTTTTAAATACTACTAATAATAAATGTATCTATTGTACAAATGTATCGCATTTTTTTAGTTTTTCAGACGTCTTAGATTAATGACCGTAACGGCTAGTGTTTGAAGTATGAAATATTTCACAATATGGTGAAACATTTTACAAAAACGTGAAACATTGAAATTTATTTCAACACAAATAAAAACACAATTTTATATTTTTTTAACACAATATTCAGTGTTTTAAATTCTAATTTAAGAATTCATTAGATATATAATATACATATTATACACTATTGTATACCTACTTATATCATTTAAACATCAAAATATTTAAAAAATTTTAATACCATTTTAAATGTATAATACCAAAAGTTAGGTACATACCATTTAGGTAGCATACAATTATGAAGGTGGTTTATGACAATTATATGTAAACATAAAACTTATTAAAAAATAAAACAAAATTTATTAAAATATTGAAATATTTCACACATTTAAAATATTTAATTTTTTTAAATTTCTTGACATTTTCAAGCACTTGTTAGGTAGCATAATAATATATTACGTAATGTTTCGAGTTTTCAACACAAGTCACGTTGGTCGCATAAACACATGGTATTCATAATTCTATAAGAATCTTACTAGAAAATTCATATATTCAGAAAACGACGGAGCTCGGGGGGTGAATCACCCTGTACAGTGTTACGAATCACAACTCGCAACAACCTACACACAAACCTACCTAACATTTCATAAAATATGCATACGCACGCGTGGGTGGGTTGCTATATGAAGTAATAACCGCAGCGGCCAACACGAAATTTTCACTTTTCGACAAACGCATACCACGGTATAATATGATACGCGTACCGGGAAAACGTAGGTATTAATATGGTTTGTACACACGGTCGTACGCAGCGCGTTTTACATTTTATACGATATCGTAAATTTATACTAAGGGTACTATATTATTATTTCCGGCAGTCTGTATAGCTGTGAATTACTGTATTATTTCACTACGACTACCCACCCATAATATTATAATGCGTCGCTGTTACACCACTCCGTTAATAACGCGATAAATAATAATATCAACGTACGTTTTTTTTGTTTTTTTTTTTTTTTATTATCATTTATTATTATTATTCGAATATTTAATAATAACGAAAAACCGCAAACCATATTTTCCATAGAGCGAATAATAATAACATTAGTCCAGTGTTCGGATTAGATAAGTACTTTTTTATCCAGATAAAGATAATGCAACTCAGATGCATCTAGATATATATAAAAGATAACTTAACTCGTATTCATCTAGATAAAGATAAATACATTTTTATCTAGATAAAAAAAAGATACAATTAATTTTTTAAATGGTTTTAAATTTAGGTATATTTTAGTTGGGCACTAGGAACAAAATAATAATAATGATATAAATAAAAATAATTACACTAGATGAATTAATTTAGATAATTAAAAGAATTACCTTTGATGAACGTTTATAGGATACCTTGTAACTATTTATCTAGATAAGATAAAATATGAACAAATAATCAAACAATTTAGATAAATTTATCTAGATAAGTCCGAACACTGCAAATACCGAGAGATTTATTTGAGTACGTATTTAAGGTTTAATGAGCAGAGTTAAAGTAGTGGGCCAACTTTAAAATAAAAAAAACTACCTGTAAAAGGATTTTTTTCGCAAATGTCAGGACAATGTTTGCAAACTCAATAAAAAAAAAAAAAAAAATAATTTCATTATTTATGAACCATAAACTTTGTTTGAGAATCTGTATAAATATTCATAAATGCGTTTAAAAAATTTCATGATTTTTATCAATAAAAAATATATCTAGGAAAATTTATTTAGATTAGTAAAAAGATTATCTCAGACGAACGTTTGGATACCTTGTAACTATTTATCTAGATAAGATATAAGATGAACAAATAATCAAACAATTTAGATAAATTTATCTAGATAAGTCCGAACACTGAACATTACGTATTGACGTTATCGCGTGGGTAGGTAGTTATAATATTACTATCGGGGCCTGAAACCGTAAATATTTTTTCCAATTTCGATTTCGGTTTCGGTTATCGGTATTTAATTTTTCCGATTTTGATTTCGGTTTTGGATACTGGTATTTATTTTTTCTGATTTCGTTTTTGGTTTTGTATACCTACCGGTTGTTTTATTTTTCGATTTTTCTTTCGGTTTTGATTACCGGTATTGATTTTTTTCGATTTTGTTTTCGGTTTTGGTATCGATTCCCGGTCTTTAACGGTTTAAACCGGCATTCAAAATTGGTGTCCAATATCGGTTTCAAGTCCTGCGTTGTTATTAAATTATTATAATGACAAGGGCTTGAAACTGAAAATATATTTCCCGATTTCGGTTTTGATTACCGGTATTTCTATAATTTTTTTTCGGTTTCGGTTTCGGTTTTTAACGGTTTTAATCAGTATTCAAAATCGGTATCAAATATCGGTTTCAAGCCCTGATTATTATCAGGCTTTATTACTGGGTACTCTTTTCCGTCGTGTCCGACTTGTCGAACGACAAAACGACGGCGTATTTCCGTAAAAACAACAATAAATAATAATAATATTATGTCTTGTACTCGTTAATGTTGTCGTGACCTGCGAGGGGCAAATAGGACTACCGTGAACGAATTTTCGGTAAAACTTTAGGAGAAGCTCGATTTTTTCCGACAAAGTTTTTTGTATACTTATACCTTATCGTTTAAAAACGGGCAAATTAATTTCCATAACTACACCACGACCCACCACGACCCACTTAATCGGCGATTTGAATATTTTGAACTGTTATTACGTAGGGGGGGGGGGGGGGGGTGAGTAATCGCACATTAATAAGGAACGTTTAACTAAGTGTTTTTTTTTTTTTTTTTTTTAATGCCGACAACATGTTTTAGGGCGAGCGTTACACGATTTTTCCAAATCGCGATATCAGCACAACGGCACTAAAATAGCGATAAATATTATGCTGACGATAGAGAATGTACTGTGTGTTTCATTACCATAAACGATTATAATATTAATATCGTAAAATAATTTGTTTTTTCGTAATTTTTAATTAGAAACGCGAATTTCAATCCACGAACAATAATTACGTCTCACTTTAAAACGAACTATTTTTAAATTCATTTCGTTATCTTTTGTTACCTGGTAACGGTTTCGTGAGTGATCTACCCGCATGATATTACCGACGAACTTATTTTGTGGCATAACACAATACTTAAAAGCTTAAAAACGGATAAATGGGTGTCGCTCCGCTGTACAGTAGGTTGCAGATGGGTCACTGTGATGGATGGTGTTAAATTTGAATTTAACGATGTGATGATATCATTGTACACAAAAAACGATTCTGAGCGGAGACGGTTTATTGTCTGCCAAGGTTTTTTTTATATCATATTTATAATATTATTATTAGTGATACGGTAACTGGTAAACTGAATTAATATTATTTGTAGGTGTGTAATAATATATTTTGGAAATTTTAAGGACCCACGGATAATACTTTTAAATTAAAACATGAAATTAAAATCGTTCTTCTTCGTTTGAATATCTATTTTTGTCCGAGCTCAAACTTCAAATAACTACAAAAAAAACTGTGTTTCTTTTATATTTTTTTTTGTTTTTTTTTTGATTACAGTATGAACTACTTACGTGGAACCTTATTTTAAATTTTCAATCATCGGCTATAATAATTTATACATATAATATATTATATACATTTATAACTGCAAAATAATTTGATAATTTTCAATATTATAATAAATTTTGAGGAAATTTGAGCTTTAAATGCGTAGAAAAATAAATATTGCTTATGTATTTTTAATATTTTTAAGCTGATATTAAGCATTATGACCCAACGAAGACAATTTTATTGAAATGTATAGAAAAAAGAACTTAAACATTTGAAATTATCTTATCTTCAACTCTTAACACTAAAATATGTGACTATTAACATGTTTAAACCAAAAAAACTTGCACTGTTAGTGGGTTATGGTTTTGACTTACGTATACTGTTTCAAAAAAAATATAAAAATATGAAAATTTTTTTACCCAAAAATTTCAATTAATTCTGATTCAAGACATTTATACACCATAATATTATTATCCTCAGTATTTAAAGTAGAACAAATCAGAACATTTTCGTTCAAATTTCGAATACAATAAGTCGACATTTTCAGAAAAATTGTCTAAATTACAATTGACAATAAATCAATAAAAAGTAAGTTCTAATTTGAAAAACCAAAGTCGGTTTCGCAGCGCAGGCTATCTGTACTCGTTAAATGTTGTGAAAAATCTAAGGAATCGAAAATATCGTAATATTTTATGCACAATTCAAACATTACCAGATCGCATGCGATAATGAGCTTTGTACCTCAATAAGATACCTGCAGCGTTATACCCACATGCATGATATATCTCACCGCGGTACATCAGACATAGTCGACTGAAAGAGTTTAGACATTTAACTATAGGCAGGTGGGTTTGTTTTTTTTTTTATCTCATATCGATTCGTTTCGCAAGAACAGTTCTTCTTGCCATTCGTCTGACGTCAGAGCTGGTAATGGATTACCAAAATTAACTTAGAAATCAGTGTAGCCACTCACAATAACATAATATGAAAATAAGACATTTTTAGCTATTAAATATATATGGGGACAATATTGTAAGTAGTTGCCTCGTATATGTTCTTTTTCAAAAAAAAGTTGCTGATGGCCGAGAAATTTTATAAAATTTACTTTTATGCAAATGTAAATGTTTATACCTAGAGGTGGGTCGAATTGAAATTCAAAAATATGGTCTGGAACCGAATTTGAACCGAACTTTTTAATCGTATTCCGAACATATCAAACCGAAAATTTCGTTCAACACCGAACCAAAAACAGTTGAACTAAATAATATTACGAATCAAGCTTTTTAGCTTACACCCATGAACTCGACCAACCCACTGTATATGATTCGATCCAAACCAATACCAAAAGTTGGAAAATATTAGCAAATTTAGAAAACAGATACATCATTTCCATTTCGAAACGTTTGCCGAGTTATTTTTTTTTTTTTTGGAATTCGGTTTGGTTTGGTTTTTTTTTGCGTAACCATATGAATGGTAGATCTCACACGCCACCGCGGTACCCGCTGATATCATCATGACCGTTTCATACATCAGACGTAGTCGACCGAAAGAGTTTACACTTTTCGCTATAGGTAGGTGGGTTTATTTTTTTTTTTTTTTATCTCAAATCGATTCCTTTTCATAGACGCCATAACGATAATAATAAAACAATACACTGCGGCGCCGAGCACACGACGTGGTCGCGTCTGCAGCAGAACGAAATTAATTCGATCGGTTTTCGTCTGAAAACCATTATGCGCAACATAGCATCCAGGTATATTATTGTTGTATACGCTTAGGTACGTCCAAGTTGATCCTCGCGCGTCTCGTTTAAGTGCCATTTCGATCGAACGATTTTCGGCTACACATCCATTACCCGAAAAACGGCGAAGTCTCCCGCGTAGGTACCCAACGCTCGGCTGCAGCAGCAGCAGTAACATAATATATTATGTAATAATAACAATATATTATTTTATCGTTCGAGATAAAGCGTACGTACACTCGAGTGGGTCGCGTGCGATTTGTTTTAATGACCCGCGGCCCCGCGGTGTAAACGACACGCCGTGAAGTGTGGCGCAAACTTTGCGTCCAAACGGCGTCTTCCCGTGTCGGCCAAAGGTTTATATATTATACGATCGCTGCTGATGCTCGTCTCGGGGCTTGGAATAAAACGGTTCCGCGTGAAAAAATTCCAAAAGCTATTTTTTTAGCGTTTCGGTTAAGGATTATTTTTCTGCGATTTTCTCTTGCCTGGAAATCAATATATTTCATCCCGTCGCGCGATATTTAACCACTTTATTTATTTGAAATCAGTGTGCGCCCACGGTTAGGGCTCAGAACGGTCGTTTTTCTTTGGATACGGCAAAAATATAACACGTAGTAACGTACAAGCATATATATTTATATTAAATGTATTTGGCATTTAACGTATTATATGAGTCAGTTAGTTCCTCGCTTCGATTTGTAATCATATCGTCGTAACACTGTACGAAGAAACACTTGACGTGTTGTAAACGAGCGACAAAAAAAAAAAAAAATACTATTTTTTTACCACAAACCCGCAGCGTCGAATGCATAAGAGCAGGTATATGATATTATATAGTATTATTACGATTGTTGTGTCGGTCACAAGGTTAATACACTTAAATCTCAAAAACGACCCCTTTCGTATTCCGCCCTGAATATAATAATAATAATAATATGATAAAGATTCGCGTCCGCATCATAATAATAATACACTCGCACGACGCGTAGTGACGGAAATTGTCTAGACGGAAATTGTTTATAATATTTCGTCAAATCTTGATGAATTTCAGCTCGGTCCACACGAAAAGTGTATGTAACGTTACACGATATTTGCATGGTAAAATTATAACAATATTATTATGTGCGTGTTGAAAATAAAACAATTTAAAATCCAGTTTTGACGGAGGAAAAAATGTCACCGTTCGACTAGAAGATGAGGCGCCGCGGCGTCAATTCAGAATTTCGCGCCGAAGAATGCAAAAACATTTACCGAAATGTTTATATTTTTATAGATAGGTAGCTAGGTAGGCCTTATATCCGTATGTGGATTTTATTCAGTCATTGTCGGCAAGCAATTATTCGCCCTGTAAGAAACTTGAAAATTTAATACGAGGTCACTCGTAAATAGAGGAAATCAAAAAAAAAATAGTTGAAAGAAAATCCACAATAATAGATTGTTCAAAATTATCTTAAGATTAGGCTAGTTTTCCGTCAGAAATTTGTAAACAATTTGTTTTTCGTAGTCAAAATTCAAAAATCGAAGACATTTCTCTAGTGAGTTTTTCTACTCTAAAAGTTTCTAGTTTTATTTATGTTTGACTGTTAATTAGTATCCTCAAATATTCAGTAGATATACGTACTTACATTTATATATAAATACATGTATGTTACAACATTTTTATAATAATTAAGTTTTACAGGCTAAACCGTAGGTATGAAATAGTAAATTTAATTCAATAATAAGTCAGATCTTGGAAGATGAAATCTTTAACACACTCAAATAATCGTGTTTTAATGTAGTTATTATCATTATTTGTTATATGTCATTTATTATATTATAAGTCAACTATTCATTATTCAAGCACTTTAAAATATTCACAAAATAATATGATCTCCCAAATGCCGTGTGGGTATATGTATCATGGTTGAAATATAAAAGGTTATTGCATAATATATACCACTTCTCAATCGAATATTTGATGACGAAAACAAAAATGGCAGCGTAAAGGTAGCCAATAATAATCATGCGTGTAAGCGCGGGATTTTTAATTTGTTAGCTTTTGTCGGCGTATTATTGATGATGAGAAAAATTGAAATTTGTGATATATGCCTTTACGCAGCCATTTTGTTTCTGATGATAACAATCCGAGTCGATATGCAATAACCTGTATATTTCAACCATATAGACCTATTAACTAATGGACAGCGCTTAGAGAGGGGAAAAAGCGAGTTGGGTCCCGTGATATTTGATCCCTTAAAAAAAAACACGAGTTGGGTTCACGGTGTTATTCCATAGTACTCGAATTGGGTCCGCGGTAATATTTGATAATACTCGATTAATATTTTATATTATTTTAATAAGACGTTAAGACGTATGACACGACGTAACCGGCACGTTTCAAGGTTAGAAGTGTCCGTCTAATAAAATATAAAATTTTAAGAGAAAAGATGCTTTCTTTTACTATCGGAGAATTGACTCGGTTAAATGTTGTAAAATAAGTGTCATTTAAACTTTTCGGGAGACATTCTAGCCGACCTCCAGGTGGTGTCTCCTGTGTAACGCAAATGGCCTAGTATATACTCACGTAGGTACTCCACAAGACATCCCGGGACCCAACTCATGTACTCCGTAAAATATACCGGCACCCAACTCATGCTGTTTTTGAAATCCCGGACCCAACTCGAGTTTGTCCTTAGAGAGAGAAACCAGTGGACGAGATACGAAAGAGAAAGAACTGTGCGTTTGGGCACATCATGGAGGACCATTTACATCAAGTGTTTTTCATCCATACTTATTATCAATATTATAGCCGTGATATATATAGATATAAAATGCATGTAAAACACGTAGTCCTCCATGATATGCCCAAACGCATAGTTCTTTCTCTCTCGCTCTACATCGTCCCCGTGAACCATTGTCGGGGGGGGTGCGGTAGGCGCAGTCCATTAGTTTATAGGTCTGCGATTTCAACCATGGTGTATGCATATAGGTCTGTATGACTGTATAATATTGAACGCAGTGCACACACACACGCGGTCGGTGTTGTCGATATAATAATATCGTAATATAATTAATGCGTCGGCAACACGCGTTATTAATAATATTATTATTACACTGCACCGGTGGAGTCTATAAATAAAGTGCCGGCAGATCATCACGTGCCCGCCTCGGCCGAAACGGTGACGGTGCATAAATTCTGACGAAAACTACTATTAATATTAACATCGACACCGCACCGCACCGCGACCGTGTTTGTTACCGTGGTGTGTACCTAGTCTGAAATAACGCCGAACACTAACGTTTGTATACATAATTTAACCGTATATAGGTAGTTATATGAAATATTAGAGGGGAACTCTGCACGAACGTGTGTTATATTAATATCGTTATAGGTGTTGTACGAGATGCATTATTACATAAATATATTACCCATATTCCGTGTTGCTATATTTGTCCGCTGACGAGTCCGTGGTTGGGCGAGGGGATGGGGTAGGGGTGTGACCTCCACTAATTTTAACTTTGTTTTTTCAACCTAAACAAATATTGGTGCAGCTGTTATTAATACTGTTAGTTATTACTTATTACAGATAATATAGCACCTCCTATACCTGCTATGGTTTGGATCGAATTTATAAATTTTAAATTTTTCGACGAATCGCACTCGGTATAGATGAAAGCAGGGTACCCGTGGTTCAAACTGCACTTGTTCCGATCCTTTCATAAAATCTATTCTTCGACGAACTTTTGTTTTTCATTCGACTGATGCCGACGGTCCGCGGGAGAATAATATTTGTATTTTTTGTATAATCTAAAGTGTATAGTTGTTATTATATGATAATTACATAATAACAGAATGTATGAATAAACGACGTCAATGAGCGTCATCTGGACCATTGATAACAATATAATATTATATACAAACATCTGACAATCCCTGACAAATACCCAGTCTTGTAAAGTATTTGAGTAAATGTATTTAAATACTGTCTTGGACGTATTTGTATTTGAAAATCAAATACTTTTGAAAATTCGAACAAATTATTCGTCGGTCGTCACTTTTTTGAAAATTATTATACTATTTTATTTATAAATTATAAAAATATTTTTCTTTCATAATTGTTGAGAACTCCTGTCCACTAGCTCTGTATATCCACATCATTTATATTTCATTAAGAACTGTTTAATTAGGTACCTATTATTAAAGAATTTCTATAATATAACAAGTTTTATTTATTTTCATTTTTCAGTATACAATTGAAAATGGTACAAAAAGTTCTAGTAATACCTAGGTGAATGTATCATGACAATTTTAAATTAGTAATTACAAAATTAATTTAGCAAACTAACTAGTGGAAAAGTAAATAAAAAAAAGTATTTAAATACATTGTGAGTATTTATATTTTGGTCTTAAATACTTTTCCTTAAAAGTATTTGTATCTGTATTTAAATACAATTTTAAAAGCATATTTTAAAAGACTGCCTATACCTAAGATACACGGTGTACTCCGATCGAATATTCTACTACTTACCACGATGATGGGGTAACATCATCATAATAATAATAATAATAATAATGATATGTGATTTGGGCGTGGTTCCAAAAACCAACATTTTTGAGTCTGTTGTCGAGCTTAAAAAAATGTTGTCTGGCAGCCTTGCAGGTCTTGCTAGCCTTGTTCTGATGCTGCAGGGGAGGCCTCCACGAACCAGTGTTGCACAAATACAACCGAAAAATTATCTAGATAAGATCACTGGTAATCGATTACATTTTTTCCAGACAACGGTATACACCTGACACTCAAAATATTTGTCTGGATAGTACACAAAACATAACAACGTTATTTTATCTAGACGAAAAACAGACAATTTAAAACTTGCACTATTTCGTAAAATTTTACTTTTGCTACGACATAACAATATAATAACATAATATGAAAAAGTTTAAACGTTTACACACGTAAATATAATATGTGTTTCGAACACGACATACCGATCGGTGTTTACAGAGAATGAATAATATATATATCTACCTACTACAAAATAACTACCGACAGTGAAACGCACACGTAATAAATAATATACATAAAAGAAGTAAGAGACGTGAAAAAAAAAATCGAATACATAAAATGTAACGTCTACCCCACAAAATACAATTGAAAATATTGTCGCATAAAATTATCCAGACGGATAAAATAGATATACGTTGAATTTGTTTTTTTGTCTAAATAAGATAAGTAGATACTAAAAATACTGTTGTCTAGTTAACATGAAAATATCAAATACGTTAACCTGGCATCACACAACACTGACATATTATTATTGCTGAAAATATTATAAATTATAATTTATAATATTAGATAAACTGCAAAGGAATAAAAAAATATTTTATCAATCGAAATATTTCAAATATAACATTTTCCTCAATTTGTCTTTTGAATTTTAGTGGTATTAGTACTATTGCAAACCCTGATTTCATGCTTCAAATTACGGGTGGGTATCGTCCTCGTAAGTTCGACATTATTTATAACGGAAATAATGTCGGTTCACGTTTTCGACCGATTTTAGTGAAGTTATAGAATTGGCATAAATTGTCGACGAAAAATTGTAAATTTTGACATTACAGATTTATTGTGCGCGATAGGTAAATATGCTAAAGAAGGAATAAAGACATAAATTGGAGTTACGTGATTAAGAAGCCACCTGCGAGTGACGCTTAGCACCGGATTTAATTTATACCTTAAATAATGGTTTTTATTTCCTAATATAATATGGTATGAAACTCATATAAGTATATTTGCTTATGACTTATGAAGTATAATTTTTGTGGTTTTTTCAGAACGATTTTTTTTTTTTATTGAAATTCAAATACTCATAGTTGTCTTATAAAAAAAATAACATAATATAAAATATTAATATATTATAAGTTACAACTATTATAACTGTTTAAATAAATAATAAATATACGAAAAGGAGTTGGAGTATGGCGCACACTGATTTAAAAAATTATAACTTGACTTGAGAATAAAGATTCGAATACTTGTCGGAAAATTAAAAAAAAAAAAATTGTAAGCATTTGAAAATATTTAAAATGCATTGTGGATGTATTTTGTCGTAATTGTCCCCGTTTAAATAGCTATCGGGAAACGTACTTAAATAATTAACTAAATAATTAGTAATCCCCTCTGTTTTCACGCTTCAAAGCGCGTGTGGATAGCGTCCACCAACATTCAAAATTAATGTAAACAGTAATTAACCGTTTTTGACTTTTTTTTTTTTTGGCAAAACCATGAAAATTTTTGTTTCCCCAGAAAAACGGCTCATCGTCAAAGATGAATGGCATAGTGACCACCTGACCTAACCTAACCACATTTTATAGACATATTGTGCACAGTAAATAAATGTGAGCGAAAAGGGAGGAAGAATGATGAAGCATTTAAATATCCATTTAAAATACTTTACTTTACTTTTGAAAAGTATTTTTAACGAATACCCGAATACATTATTGTGTAATTAAACTAACCCAAAATGCTTGGGATTAACCAATTAAAAAGTTGAAATTAAGTTATTTTGATAGAAGTTACTAGGTATAGTAACCATATAGTTACTTTTGTTTTTTAAAAAGTTACCCTAAACTTAACGAGTTAAGAGTTTTCCATGATATGAAGTACCAACCAATCAATCAATTAATATAGTAAAGCCACATTGAGTTGATTAATTCTCACTGATATAAAATAGATGTAGAATATATTTTTTTTCATACAAGCTATTGTTTATATTTAAATTAAAAATAAAAATAATTATAAATATAATTTTAGATTCTGGGCGGAGTGAGAAATGTAATGGTTTCATAACGATGTTTATTTCTTTTTTATTCTGTAAACACTTTTCCTCCCTCTAAACTTGCTCAAAAGCATCAAGTATAGAATCTTTTCTGAAAGGTAATGTTCTTGAGCTGGAACTTTAAAGAGGTCATTTTTCAAATTTTCGAAACGCTACTCGAAATAAAAGCGGTCAAAGGAGAAAAAACGTACGACTTCACGATTTTATTATATTAAATAATTACGGATGACGTTTTCTACCAGAAATATTGCTTCAAATGAAAAATGTCAAGAGATATTTTTTGTTGTATTTTGGATTTTGTTCCCGACGGTTTAAAATTCGGAAACTTTAGCCATTTTTGAGCTATTAATAGACATTTTAATTTAGGGAGATTTTTGTTGTAATTCGGTTAAAAACATTCGTAAAAACTTTAAATTTTGGGTTATTTACTTATATTATCCATACCTAGACACGGTAAAATTTTCAAAACATTTGAGCGACTTATGAGCTTTTTCTTTTATTTCATATTTTTTTTTCATTTTTATGATATTTCCTAATTATAAATTATAATTATAATTATATAAATTACCTATTTATATAAATCGTTCTTAAGCTGTTCTTAAAACGCTTTGCTTATCAGCATAGAAACGAATAAAATTAAATAAAAAAAGATTCCCTCGTCCACCCAGAATCGCTTTTTATCGAATGCAATCATCGCATTCAAATTGAATACAGTAAAATTACACGATCCTGTCCGAGGCCCGAAGGGACGATGGACAACCATCCACCACCGAAATGCGCTGACCTACTTTTTCGTTTTGATATTTTATTATTTATTTCGATTAACACTAAATCAACTGTAGAAGTGTCGATTGAACTATTTCTAGATTTCGATAGGTTTGTTATAGGCACCTAAACCATCGAGTAACCAAGTTTCACTTTGAGATAATCAAAAATTTGTCAACCCAAATAATTAGTACTTAGGAAACTTTTGTCACTGTTGAGTCTCAGTTTCTGTACACATTTTTTAGCCGATATTTGTTATGAGTGTATTATTTTTTTTTTGCAAATGTAAATGTATGCGCCTAGAGGCGGGTCAAATTGAAATTCAAAAATTTGGTCTGGAACCGAATTCGAAGCGAACTTTTTAATCGTATTCCGAACATTTCGGTCAACATCGAACTGAACCCGTGTACCAAACATTTCGTTTAATGCCGAACTGAACCCGAACCGAACGGTTGAGTTAAATATTACGAATCAAGCAATTTAGTTTACACCCATGAACTCGACCCACCCACTGTATATGATACGACCCAAGCCAATACCAAAAGTTAGCAAATGATTAGAAAATATTAGCTAATTTACCAAACCGATTCACCCAAAATTTTTATTTCGAAACGTTTGACGCGTTCAATTTATTTTCTTGGAGTTTGGTTCAGTTTTTTTTTTAATCAGGTTTGACTTTTGAATCAAACACATAAAATTTGTTTGGGTTTTTCCGACTTTGTACAGTTCGGCCCACTTCTAGACTATAGTTTTATATTATACTTTTATCAAATTCGCTTATTGCGCTTTTACATATTATTATAATCATATTCAGTTATAAACAAACCGTAACTGATTTTCTTCTGCCTATGTAAATTTACTTTTTTGCGTATTTGACTTTTAAAAAAATGAAAACCAGGCTTAAAACGATTGACCTAATGATATTGTATTTTTGTCCAAATTAATATTATACTCGATTTGACTCGACGAGTTGTAACGATTAGTGTTTACTCGCCCTATGTACTGTAGCTGTTTTCGGGGTGGGTCGCCGTGTTTTCCCGTTTTCCCCCGTGACAGCCTTATGGGAAAACCATGAATAATATAATAATATATGTTGTGTTATGACGTATACGCCGCCGGAAACTCGTTAACCGACACCACACATAACAACCATAATAATAATATATTATAATATATGGCACATGTGGCGCGTCCGAACACGTTTTTCACGCATCGATCACAGTGGAAAACCATTGGAATAATGTGTGACGTTATAATGTATTATTTTAGTAGCTCGAAGTCAAAGTCGTGATGGCATCGAATACTCATTTATAGGCTTCAAAAATGACGAAATACAATAATTATTAGAGTTGCAAGTAGGCGATAAATATTTGAGATATACAACTAAAAAATCGTTTGAAGATCTCAGTGTACTCAATACAAATACGATACGATGTCCAAAAACCAGTAACATATACATAATAAAATAAATAAATACCTATTACCCCTTATAAAACAATCGGTCAACACTAGATATTATGCTGCAAATCAATTTAGAAAAGCCGAAAAAACCAACTGCCATAATAGACGTCAGAGTTTGTAGCGAATCGACTGATGTGGCCAATATGTCCTTAATAGGGTTTTAAATTTAATGAAATTTATTTTATTGATATATTTAATATAAGTGAAAAATAGAAATTAAAATAATTTTGTCTTATACCTAAAAACGTATACGTACCTATAAATTATAAAGTACCTATAACATTTTACAACAAGAGAACCTTAATAAAACAAAATCAATATTAATTAGTGACCAATCAATAACATAACAATATTATATTATAATTATATACCTTCTATATATTGGTATCCATTAACGTAGCAGTTCGTAAACATTGGTTGATAAGTCATTCGTTATCGAAATATTGTCTGTGTGTAATCAATAATAATTTCAAATCGTCTGTAATCAAATGCGTTTAAAGGATTTCGTTGAAATATTCCTAGAAGAATGAAATTTTAGATTTTGAAATATTTAAGATTCAGAAGTCTTCTGTCTCGTTCTTTCCGTCGTTCAAGTAATGCATTACCAACTGACGGCTGCTTCCGTCTTCGCGAATACGAAGAAACTAAATATATATACCTACCGTGTTTGCACACCTAAATCGTAATTTCCTTTGCAAAAATGATAATTCCTGAGCCACCGCAGTATGTGTTTTTACTGAATGTAGTAATTCGTGAGCCTTGGTTGATTGAATTACATGTGCGTAATCAATAATAATTTCTAATCGTCTCTAGGCGATAAATATTAGAGATATACAACTAAAAAATCGTTTGAAGATCTTAGTGTACTCAATACAAATACGATACGATGTCCAAAAACCAGTAACATATACATAATAAAATAAATAAATACCTATTACCCCTTATAAAACAATCGGTCAACACTAGATATTATGCTGCAAATCAACTTAGAAAAGCCGAAAAAACCAACTGCCATAATAGACGTCAGAGTTTGTAGCGAATCGACTGATGTGAATTGCATGTGCGTAATCAATAATAATTTCTAATCATCTCTAACCAATTACGTTTATAAGGATTTCATTGAAATTTTCCCAATTTTAATAAGTGATAGGCTAACCAATACTATAATATCATTTATATCTATAGGTATCCATTAACGTAGTAATTCCTAAATCCTAAACCTTGGTTTATAAGTTATTTGTTATCGAAATATTGCCTGTGTGTAATCAGTAATCATTTCAAATTGTCTGTAACCAAATACGTTTAAAAGGGTTTCGTTGAAATATTCCTAGAAGAGTGAAATTTTCGATTTTTAAATATTTCAAATTCAGAAGTCTAGTTCTTGCTGACGTTCAAAAAATGCATTACCAAATGACGGCTTCTTCCGCCTTCGCGAATACGAAGCAACTAAATATTATGTTATATACCTACCACGTTTGGACACCTAAATCGTAATTTCCTTTATTATTTAGTTGATCGTTGAAATTTCCTGTTTTTACTTGTGATATTGAATTAACTGTGTGACGTGTATATTAATGATAATTACTGAGCTACCAAAGCATGTGTTTTTACTGAATGAGGCCCAATAAAATGCCTGATATCAAAATATATAAAATAAAAATAGTTCACCATATTATAGGCGATCGCCGCCTCGAGCATGCCCTTTAACAGTGTGCATAATTTATTCAAATTTTGGCTTACCGAATTTTCAAGTTTAGACCATATATTATAACATTATCTTCGGACGGTTCAATGTTTCGTCGTGGCATTTGATAAAATATTACGAGTGCCCCGCGGCGATACAGACTAATATTCGTTTTTATTTTATTTATGTTTTATTGAGAACCTCCATAGATGTAAATATTGACGATACAAATCATCATTGTATAGGAAAATAATTTATCTGAGTAATCGCGTCTAATCTATTGTTTTAATTTATTACCCGGTCGGTAATAAACAACGATCCCGCCCCAAAAACAAAACATATTATGTGAACTATATACCTTTGCGATTATAATATTTTTATGAATAGATTTTACCATTGGTTGTAAATACTATTAATACCTAATGCTATTCATAATCAACGATTTTACGCAAGACTTTCAAATTTACTGAAGTGTTTCAAAATATTTTAAATACTTTCTGAATGTCCCCATTAGGTATATCTGTATAACATAGTTTTGTATATTTAACTCACAAATGTTTTATTTTTAAATATTTTAAATTAATTTAATTACATTTCGATGTGTAAAGAGAGGGGTGGTGACCATATGGTCACGTGGGCGTGTGTTGATGGGGTACATTGATTACCCAGGTCGGTGAGCAAATCGAGTGTTTAAAAAATGGAATTCTCCAAAATTTGGAAAATGTATTTAACTCCTTATATATAAACTAAATTCTTTATTCATTCGAGCATTTAAGTTTAAACACGGTTCTAGGTTAGGCCAGGAACTTTTCAAACAAATCAGCATAATCACCAATAATCATTCAACACTTAGCTAAGTGATCATAATACAGTCATTTGTCGCATAGAACTACCTACTAGGAGTTTTGAGTAATTTTTTTTTCCTAATATTTTTACCCTCATAAAGTTGACAGGACAACCATAACAGACAGTTGACACCGAGACAGGTGGGGTTGTTTCTTAAGTGACAAAATAATATACGTAAATTTTCGCGGAAGCTAACGATTTTTTTTTTTAGGAAAACCTCTTAGCTTTTCCACGTACATTTTTCATCTAAATTGTTGTACGGTGGAATTTCTCAGAGAAATCGCGTATAATATTGTAATTTTAAAATAACATTTTTAATAAATTAATATAACCATAGCGTTCGCGTTACGCCCTGCAGTAATAACGAATGTGAGTTATTACAAATTACAGTAGCAATTTTTTATAATTTAGATATTTGGCTATATGTTGGCGCATTAACGTGGTCCCGTCTTTTTTTTTTTTTCAATCCCATTTCAATTGTTTCAATTGACTAGAACTGGGACGACACTACATAGTTCGGTTATAATATCATAATAATAATAACCCAGACAGCATTTTGAAATGATAATATTATAATAACATTATAATGATATTATAATAATATTATTATAATGTTATAATAATATTGTTAGTCGAACATTTGCTGTCTGGGAATACGATAATAATATTGTGCTCGCGATGCCGACGACGCGACGTCACGCCCACTCGTCGTCGTGGTCACAACTCGACGAATTTTATGTGTGTTTTAAATTTTAATATGGGCGGACGACCGGAATTTTTCGTCTGCAATAAAACTCGCACACAACGTCACGTGCGAGTATAATGTTCATAATATTCATATTATACCTCGGCGGGCGACCATCGTTCGGGCGTTTCAGTGGGACTCGACGTTTTAGCGAGTCTCGCCTTATGCGGTTTATTAAAAGGGATGTGAATTTTGTGGTCGTATTATTGCGACGGTCCAAACCAGTGTTTCCCAAAGGTATGACTAAAAAAGTTGACTTGTGATTCAAATGCTTGGTTTAGGTTCAGTTTGGTATTAAATAAAACGTTCGATTCGGATTCAGTTTGACAGGCGATTTAAAAAGGTCCTTGTCCTCCGTCCCACAAACTTTGGAATTTCTTATCAGAATTAACTCAATCCGTCAGTACTGATTATTGCTCATAACACCATCGTTTGTGTTCATTGCTAACACATGGAAACGATTAAAAAGTTCGGTTCGAGACCATACTTTTGAGTTGGACCCAGTGACCCACCTCTAGCAGTGTTTATCCGAGATAAATATAATTTTATCTAGATAAAGATAAAAATAACTAAATGTTATTGGATTATGGCACTTTCCGTAAGCTCGTAGTAATATAGAATAACTTAATAGTATGTTATCGAAAAGGTCGGCAGTTATTAGTAAATACTATCTACTTAATAAATTTATTACTTAATTGTCTACCTATAAATTATATTAAATTAAATTATCTGGATAAACTCATCTAGATAACATTGATGTTTATCTTAGATAACTGTGTAAATTAATATTCTCTATTTATCTAGATAAGATAAAATATAAAAGAATATTTGTCTAGATAAACTCAACACATCATCAAATGTCAACAAAAAATCGCACAGTTTAATATTTTGAATTTGTTCATAGCTCGAGTTCGATTTTTTTGTAAATTTAAAAATATGTTGTTTTATCGCATGAGACGTGCCACGAATTGATTAATTAAACAACGCATTAGATACTTCAGTACTTGTAAAGTACCATAATATTATAAATGATTGTTTATTTTTCTGCGATCGAAACTGATTTGACGTGATGATTTGCAGTTATTTTCCCATCGTTTATAAATCGACGAACAATAACGTTTTGACGGACACACAATACAAATCGTCGGTTTCTCTTCGACCACCACTCGGAGCCCGAGAACGAGAACTTTTCAAACGTCACATCTTAGCTAACAATTTTTCAGCTAGAATTTCTCGATTTTCGAAGCCGTTTGTTATAATATTAATTCTAACCAGATTGTTTTTTTGAAACAACCGGCGATGAAAAAGTTCCACGTTGAGCTGTTGAAAAAAATTGTTTATTCTCTTCTTGCTATAAAAAACACAGCAAAACTTCAAACCAGTACAAATACATTTAGAGATAAAAGGTTTTATCTAGCGAAGTCGTTGCGTTCTTTGAGGATGAAAAGGTTTTGTGTTGAAAACGATTACAAACATTTTCTATATATAATAATATGTGAAAAAAAATTGAATTGAATTTTATTAATTGTGTGTTTTATTATTCCGACACCACTATAGCATCGATGGTTGTAGGTATATGCAGGTCTCTGTGAAAACCACAATTTAACAGGTTTACACGACGACCCATACCAAAATGATTAGAGTTTGACTATGAAATTGACTCGCGAAATCAGTTGTGTTTCCAGCTCGCTAGTAAATAACTATTATTTCGTTTCCACGAATTACATCTGCAGAACTTCACTCAGAATAATTATATAACTTTATAATTTTGTTTGACAACCAACTCTAATTTCGTTATAAACCGATCGAGTAGAAATGAGTAGTAAGTAGGTCAGGCCTATCAAATCATGAATTTTCAAAGTAAAAAAATGCGTTTCCTGAACGGTGTCAAAACCCACACGTCACTGAGCCCCGCTTCGGTCTCGGCCAACTAAAAATATTTTTGTCGAAATTTCAAAATTTGTTTACTGCAGCGTCCCGCAGTGGATAATGTGCACACGTGACATACCCACACTTAAACGTAACAAATACGAAATTGGATCTGACAAAAATAACACGCCGTATCGCGTTGTCTGATATAAATTCGTGGGTCTAGAATGAAAAGGTTCTAAATCGTTTTTATGAAATTGTCCAGGCGAACAATTTTAAGGTTTGTGTTCAAATATTTTACTCCTTGAACAACATTAGTTGTTTAAAGTTAAATTTCTAAGGCATGCAGCGATACTTGTATAGTTTAATTCACAACATTATAATAATAATTTCCCGTATTGGCTGGTATACAAATTTATAAAATACAAATTGTAAAATGTATTAATGTTTCATACTAAATAAAAAAAATATATATTTAATTAGAACTTTTTCGTTTTTATTTATTATTTCTATTATTGTTCGCTGAACATCCTTTTCGGAATAATGCTTTCTAATTGCTACCAATCTTCTAACGCAAAAATTATGAAACGTCGAAATCTGTTGAATATCGATTAATGTAATAATTATTAGGTACTACTGGTAGTCATTAATAATTTAATTAGAACCTTTTCATACTAACGTATTGTTAGCGATTCGGTTCCATTTACCGAGCGTTTTCAATTTGATAAAATTGTGTTTATAATTTAATTTTTGGCAATTCAGAACCTTTTCTTGTAAAAAAAAATCGTAAATAATTATCGTAAATGTTAGCTTAAAAGATTCGCCTTCGCCTTTACATTCTAAAACCGTTTTAGTTGAAAAGTGACTTTTGGTGTAGGTAATTTTTTTTTGAAAACGTATGTGGGAAATATTTTTCATGGCATAATATGACATAATATTATTGCGATATTTGCGCGCTAAAAACATAACATTTCCAAAGCGAGTGAAAAAAGGTGGATAAGTGGATGTCGCTCTGCTGTACAGTAGGTTACAAGTGGGTCACTGTAATGGATGGTGTTAAATTTGAATTCAATGATATAATATCATTGTATGAAAAAAACGATTCTGAGCGAAAATTTTCAGTCCTTATAGCTATAAAACTTAAAAATGTTAGATATTAGTCAAAATATTTTTATAGTGTATAGAAAATGGTAATATAAACATTCAGTCAAAATTTGTCCCTACGGTCATTTGTTTTAGAGTTACACCAAAAACCAAAATCGATTTTCTCGAAAACAGATTTTGCGTAAAAATGCCCGTTTTTCCTTAATTTTTCTATTGTTTTTCACGTCGCTTTTGAAAACCACTGTGAAATTTTTACTTTTGACCCCCCCCCCCCCCCAAAGTAGCAACTAGATTCACTTTCCTATCAGAAAAGTTACTGTTGACGAAAATCCAAGCACTTTTACTGTCCTAAAAGGTGATGACAGACACAAAAATAAAAAATAAAATAAAAAATAAAAAATAAAAAAAAAACACACATCATTGTAAAATCAATACATTCATCGCTTCGCTCAGAATCTAAAATGTCGTCAGGGTTTTTATATTATAACGTTTGGCAGAAAAATATTAAAAACGACATTGATTCGACCGACGAACGGACACGTTACAACACGTCGTCGTTGGGCTCCTCTCGGTCGTCGATAGGACGTATTGTTGTAATACACGAGTGCGCCAAGACGGAATGTAAATAATGTCAAAAGAGACATTATATTATGTACATCCTTTATACGAGATTCCATAAATTATTCAACCGCATTATGTGTTCCGTATTCTATTGATGTACTTAAAAAATACAATTCGTAAAAAATAAAACTATCTACGATGCAGACGGCATTATACTGCGCGCGACTGCAGCTGCGTGCGTTGACGAATAATATTGTCCTTCAAAAGTTTAGTAGAATAACTTTGAGTGCATTTCCTACTAGCTATCCGCAATGTCGTTTTTTTTTTTTTGTTCATAATATTATGTTTATTCAACAAAAAAAAAGACAATTCAACATTCTGCACTATATAATAATATAGCGTAGGTACTATGACGCAACGAGTGATGGTTTGACAAGTAGACAGACACGGGAGTCTTAAATGTCAAAAATTTAATTTCTAGAAATTTTGAGAAATGTAATTTTTCTTTTAAAAAAAAACATTAACTCGTTATCCGCCGGTAATCCAAAAGTTTGAAATAATTTTTAGTTGATTTTAGTTGAAATATATTTCATTAGTTTGACTTAATTATTAATCTTAAATACTCTTCGCAGACTTGACCCAATACCTAACAGTCAAACCTCAATACATAATTCTATTATTTTACAGTAATCGTAAACCACCAAAAAATAATGTGTGAATATTATCTATCCATCAATAATATATATTGTTGTTGTTTGTACTGGAAATTTCCTTACGCCGAAATGTTCATTTTAGTCATTTTTGACTAACACGACTACGTTATATTTAAGACGAAGATGAAATCACCCATTGTTATCGGACACGCGTCGTGAGTTTTTTCAGGAGGAGGGGGTGATGGTTGGACCTAAGAGGAACGAGAGGATTATTGTTTGAATTTCGGTGAAAGAAACAAATTTAAAAAAAAGAAACTATTATAACATAGGTACTTCAGAGGTCCTACCAATGGGATTGTCTCCTCTCTTAATACATTTTCGTGTATATTTATATTTTGTCATATTATTCATATCATTTAGGTACTTATTAGTAAAGATGGTAAAAATGTAAAAAAAAAAAAAACCATTCGGTGAAATGGTTTAAATATTTTTTTGGGCTAGTTCGTTACGCAGGTGTTTTTACTCTTCAGTCGTTATGCAAGAAAATAGATTTGATAAGGTCCAAATGTAAGGTCTATTTTTTTACAGAAGATTCTATGTCATCTTCATACATAGAAATGAAACTATCCAAACTTAAGTTTATATGATTAAATGGCTGAATATCTAACTTGGTGACGAATAAAAAATGCTCCTTATCATTTCTTATCGCTTATCGACATTAACCATCGAGATACGGTGTTAAGTTTTGCATTATATTTCTTTTTTAATTTACTTTATTTTTCATGGCAATAGAATTTAGATTTCTTAATTTTCGTCTGGGGCCCCTTAACAGTGTGGGCCCTGGACATGCATCCTATTTGCCCCCCCTCCCCCTAAATCCAGGTCTGATTGTACCCAATAAGTTAATAGATACGTAAATAAAAAATAATTGATGAATTTCGGAAATATAATACTATTTTATCATTATTTTTTTTTTTCGAGCTGAATTAAAATCTCTTTTTGATGTCGCTGCGATGCGATTTCGTCGATACGTATAAACACAAAATATGAAAATCCTACTAAACCGTTTCTACGACAATACTATTTGAAACTTTACCGTCTCGCCGCGATCGTCAGATACGAAGAATACTCGGTTGGTTTTTTTTTTATTATTCAATTAAGATTTCATTCTGCCGTATGAAATTTGAAGCTATAACAACATGTATTATTATAAGGCTGACAAAAATAATATTGTCATTAAGTTAAACCTCGACGAACGATGTATCGAATATTGATTTCGAGGTTTTTTACGAGCTCGATACGGTTCGGTTTATTTTTTTACCACCACACTCGCGTTAACCTACTCGCCACCTACCCAGGTAGTTGTTTTGTGATTTTTATTCGATTATTGGCCCGCCCGACGCCGTTAACGTCGCACACGATTTATATTTATTTGAACGCTACGGAATGTAAATACACAAAACTCGGCTAAACGGCTGTGCAAACGGTCTCGTACACAACAAGTGATTTATTCGTGTGCGCAAACATCGTTACGAAATTGATTTAACATAATACAATATATGTATATATATAAAGAAGAAAACCGTTCGCGGAAGGTCAAACGTTTGCTGTGCGTCGTCGTCGGCAGTGAATTAGAAAACACAATTTTTTTTTTATTTCCAAACGTCGGGTCGATATCGCGCCAAAGTAGGTGCACACACCAGCACGGCCCGGCGTCGGAGAGTCTGCGGTATAATAATAATATTTCATTTAAAATTTAAATCGAGCCGAAACGTCACGCGTCGTTGAACCCCCCCCCCCCCTCCCACTCATAGCGGGAGGACGAGAACGCGCGCGCATTGATCTCTTGCGGAGATTTTTGGCCGCATGTCACGTAGTCTTAGGGGTCCTCGAGATATGTACACGCCTCGACCAGGTCATCGGTGGTGGGATGGGGAGGGGGGGGGGCGAGTTTGAAAAACGAAAAAAAAAAAACGCGAAGGGCACACAGTTTCGAATCGTCGAGTCGTTCGAGTCGAGTGTCCGAATGATTAAACGAAAAAATGCGTTGTGAAAACAATACGCTTGTCAGGTATAATATGGAACCTTGAGAAAAAAAAACGATGCGTGCTCGCCCTCCCTCTTACCACTGTCACCCTCCCCTTAAGGTGTCGTCTCGGGGTTTACGTTTGCGTATTTACGGTTTCGAAATATTTCTCGAACGTGCCTCAACGCCGCAACGGTAATATTATAATCGTACGTCATATATATATATACGTCTCGAGCTGGAGTTTTTTTTTTTTTTTTACTTTTTTTACTTTTGGTCTTCTCAAAATTAATAACCTCGCGTCTGCAGACAAAAGTTATACTTTCGCGCTCGCCGGAGGAAATCTGACTGATGAAATATATAATATTGTATAGTATAACGTAGTAGCCGCGCGTGTACCTACGGTATATTGTACGCGTCGCAAAAAACGAGTGAAAATGAACAGATGTTGCGCGCGCTCCAGATTATTCGCCGAGTGTATTTTATCATCTTAAGTAGTGTGACTTAGTGAGTTCTGTCGGGAAATCGTTTCCTTTTTATTTATTTATTTGCGACGCGAGAGAATCGCGAACGGCGGAAACGAAAATAATACATAATACTGTTTACGGCGGAAAATTGATTACGTCGCGTAACTGAGTGGTGTGGGATTTCATAAATTTTATTTTTATGCGAACATTTTCACAAAACGTTGAAAAATTATGAACATTTTATAACTTCTCGTATTAATTTCTCGTCAAATAAATCCCTTGAAATTATAATATACAATTATAGAATATTTAACCAACATAAAACAGTGTACGTGCGTATCACCATTCACCAATTTTAATGTCGGTTTGGTATTATTTTATTGAAAATAATAATAGGTATATGGGAAATCCAAAGTAAAAATAAACCCATCTCGGTGACAACAATGTGCATTTTTATATATTAAACATTTTGTATTCTTACTTCAGTGTAAATGTTGAGTGTATAAATTATAAATATAATATAGTTATAGTATATTAATTACACAATTATACTATATAGGTACATTTTAGATTTTCGTCATTTTTTATTCGATTTATATAAATACTTTTTATGATTAATTATTATTTATTACTATTCATTTGTTTTGTGAACCATTGTGGATCTCAAAATTAATTTGATATTTATCTAAGATATATGTGTTAAGAGTGATTCACCACGCATGTTACCGCCTTTTTCCTTAAATAATAATAATGACCATATTTTAAAATTGGTGGGTATGTTTTTACTTGATAGAATGTATTGATACAAACTTTTGTTTTTCACACATTGTGCACCAATGATATCAGGTCCACAATAATTGGCCTGGAAGATAAAGTGTTGGTAGTTAAAATGTTTTCATAATTTATAATAATATGAATCTATCAATATTTAAAATTTATGAAATTGGTCCATGTATGATGAATACCAGATCCGATATTACATACATTGTATGCTATTGTAAAATATTTTTAAAGAAACTTATCCATAACATAAACATTTTAATAGATAACTGACAAACAATACTAAGTAGATAAAATTTCGATTTCCATGAATTAAAATTTTCAGAAAAATTATCCACTTCATAATTTGTTAACATCAAACAAGGGAGGCCATCATTTGAAAAATTTGCTAAGTAGTACGAAAAATCCTAAGATTTTGAAAATAAGTTCATCAATTAGTGTATTATTTAAAAATTCCAAAAATCAGAATTTGAATGGGCACATTATTCAGAGCTTACTACAATAGTTACGATCCCAATCTTTGTAAAAAAAAATTGGTGTATTCGGTGTTCGAATCATATCATATATTATACAACTCAGGACAAAAGTATCCCTTAACATACAAAGTGTCAAATAAATAAATTAAAACATGTAATATTATACTATGGATACTTAGATTTATACGTCGAAGCGACTTCGGGCATGGAACTCAACCTAGTTGATATAATATTGTTCGAATTATATCGATATATAATATCATTATATCAATTATATAACTCAGAAGAAAAGTATCCCTTAACATACAAAGTATCAAATACATTAATCAAAACATGTAATATTATATAAGTAGGTTTATACGTCGCAGTGACTTCGGCCATAGAACTCAACTGCAGAGACACAGCGTGTGTATATTTTACAATTAAATAATTACAAATTACAAATCATAGACGACGGTGTTTTCCGTCGCGAATATTGAAAAACCAATCGCACTTTATATTTGCTATCATGTAAACAAAACACTCGTACGTCACTATCATTAAAAAAGGTATCCGCCGTGGGTGTATCATTTTTGCTAAGGTTTCTCTTCCGTGTGAATTCTACGGTGTTTAGCCATATTGGAGCTCCAAGTAAAAGATTTTTCACACATGTCACACTGGTATGGCTTCTCTCCTGTGTGAGTCCGTTTGTGTACCGTGAGTCCAATATGTTGACTAAATGACTTGTCAATTTATTAAAATTTATAACCACGCCTATTGATACTTGATTTTAATTTAAATTTGATTTAAATACTGAATTTATTATAGAAAACAATCAAAAATGTCGCTTAAAGTATTTTACTAGTAGGCAGGTAAAATTAAATCAAATTTAATCGTGATATGAATATGAGATATGAACTATCTATCTATTATCACACTTAAGTGATCCTATTAACGAGCGTTGCTTCCGAATTCATCCTGTACGGAGACGCCTTAACTTAAAAAAATAACCAAGTGGCCGAAGCCCTTTGAGGATTTTGTCTATTTTCTCAGCACTTATAACGACTTGGTGTTTTTCCTGTAAAACCGCACTACAGTATAATAATATATAGTTTCGATCAATCACGCAGTTGTTTCGCGTAGCTGTGTTTTTCCAGTTTTTACACTAACGGTTCCAGAGGACGTAACGTCCTCTTGCCAAACCTTTGTGCTTGCTGTGATCGTGGCATATAATATATTATTATAGTACGTGATCGACATGATATATCGAACGTCAATTACAGAAAGGGCGGTGCACCGCCTCCGAAAACAGCGGTCGTCTCGGAAAGTGCGATAATCAGCGCGATAACTGTTGAAAGACAATTCGCTTGTTTGAAATCGATTTTACAATAAATTTCCAAAATTTGCAAGGCGCCGGACACCTGCAGGACATTTAAAGGGGACGAACGAAAATTTTAAGATGTCGTTTTTTTTTTTTAAATCATTATTAAATAAATTGTAAATAGTGTCATGTGCGTGTATATTAGGTATATACCACCTATATAGTGCAGAGGTCGCTGTAATGGGTGTGTTAAATTTGAGCCGATGGCATAAAATTGTTGAAAACGAAAAACTATTTGAAGCTGATCCATCGGCCTGTCTTAAAATAATATTTTAAATTATAAAAAATATCACTTATATCGTTATTCTCCGTTCAAATAACTAAGTTCGACCAAATTTCAACTTAAAATACATATTAAAAGATACCGAGTACATATCATTTATAGATTTTTCATGAAATAAATATTATGAATAGCTTTCTTTTAAACTTTCAATTCCAAGCTATAAAAATTTCAAATGTTATCAATTTTAACCACAAAATAATTGACAAATATGAACTTTAAATGGTTATGAAAAACAATTGTCACTATGTATCTTTAATATTTTTGAATAATTGTTGTTAATTAATTTTCAAGTTTTTCTACCAGGTAAAAACATTTTCGTCAACACAAATTTTAAAAATAAATTGAGGAAATTCGGAAATTCAAAAATGTTTTATGGCTATAAATAACATAAATATAGTCGAAATATGTCGAATATCGTATCGTGTTGAACACCACCTAGCCAACCCCCTAGTTGTGCCTACGGAGTGAGCCTGAGTTACCTTAACGTACCACCACCACCGATTAAATGTAATAATAATATTATTTCGAAGTGTTGACATAAAGTGTACTTACAACTTTAGTGAACGATAGAATTTTTGACAATCTCGCTGATTTATAAACCAATAATATAATACGACTTTACGGTACTTACTCTCAGACCATCAAATATAATATTTTATGACATATTCTGTTCCCAAAGTGTGTGCCTTGGCGCCCTGGCGATGTCTTTACGGGGTTGCCGATTTACCAAAAAATGTTATATGATCCAACAATAAATTTGAACACAAAACCACGGCGGGAAATAATTATGATTATGTAAATAGAAACGTATAACCTGTGTATAATTTAAATTGTCATATTACCCGTCACAATCTTTACTGGTTTTTGGTTAATTTTTCTATTTTTATGATTATTCATGATATGATATAATGACTATTGGGGAAGCGCACCAAAAACCAAAAAAGTTTGGGAACCCCTGTTCTATGAAATATAATGTGATATTATTGCAGAGAAAACTGTATAAACATAATAGTATTATTAGTGTACGAACAAAAGTGGTCATTAACTGGTGGAAAAGTTAATATTTTTTCCGAGCTTTTTAATAACTATCTAACAGTTTAGCTGGCTAATTTACTATCCAAATAACTCAGTGTATAAACTGATTTTTTTTTCTTTGTGACAACTTTAATGACTTGGCATTTTATGTAATTAATTTTTGAATAACTCAACGTTGATTTAAAATTGAGTTTATAGACACCTGTTGTAGGTAATGAAAGATTAAATAATATCGTTATAATCTATTTATATTGTACGTGTTCGAGACATAAATATATGACATTTTATGACCTCATGACGTGCTTGTAAAAACCACGATTGTAGTCTCATTCTCAATTATTATTTACGTATAGGTCTACAATTGTTACTTTTCCAAAAATACGTTAATTGTTTTAAGTGTGTCACCATTTATATGAATCCAAATTAGGATATCATCGTAAAAAAGAAGTTGAGAACCACCGGTTTACACACATGGATTTTCTAACTACAACAGTGTGCATTGAGTACGGTGAATATTTACCAAAACGGTTGGTCAGAGGGACGTATTTAAGATGCACATATATGGGGCCCGTCCCCCCACCAATTATCCGTAATAATCAAACTTTATTTTCAAATAAAGTATTATTGTGTTATTATGATTATAACCACATTGACTACAGAAGTACGAAATATAATAAATTAAAATTGCAATTATCTTAGAATTAGAATGTTCGATATTGGATCCAAGGGAAGATGCTTGGTACTTGTAATTAAACACCACTGAATAATATTATGTACATGTCTATTGTTGAGAGTGCCCAACAGTATTGTAGGCAACCCCTCCCCCCCCAGGAATTCAGTTCTGCGCACGCCTATGGTCATGATATTATGATATAACGCGCGCAGATGTGTTATTTGTTTCCATTTCCAACGCTCTGAACCTAAGTACCAGACCGTCTAACATAATATAATATCTTCACATAGAATAAAACAAAGTCCCGCTGTCTGTATGCTTAGGTTTTTTTTAAATGATAGAGTGATTCAAGAGGAAGGTTTGGATTCACAATTGGATCCGGTAGGTCCAACCCGAGGAGGTGCTCAAACAGGAATTTTGAGATTTACGATGGAAATTTTCGTTTATAAATGGTTGCTATTTCTTGTAGGAGAAATAATTAGTAGTAATTAGTATTTATTATTTTATTGGTTGCCATCGGTTATCGGTTATCACATTTTTTCTAAGAGTTGTCATTTTTTTAGGGGCAACAAAGTGTGCGGGATCAGCTAGTTATTTATAAGCCAAATCGCCCAATCGTGCACAAGATTTGTATCATATGTTTTTAAGGTACTATTGGGGGGGGGAGGGGGGGGGGGGGGTGATCATGCTCAAACGATCGATCTGTATATTTTTATTTGTGTGTAATTTATTACGAAATTAACGTGTAGTGTGCCGATGTAGATTTCGATAAACTCTCGGTATATCGATAATTCTGTCGGCTTGTGTCACGCTCTTGTCGTAGCCGATTTCGATGTCACGAAATTTCGACGTGTGCCGAACTCTTGTTTTCTGTCCCTCGAAACTCGTCACACCGCGAGTCGACTGTATAAATATATGATATGTCGTGCTCTCAGATGTGTTGTTTTTTTTTTCCATTTCCAACGCGCTACACCTAACTCGGACCGTCTACATGTTATACGCATAATAATAATTTATTATTTACAAGCCTGTACGTGCATCGCCCGATCGCGCACACGATTTGTACCTATATGTTTTTACCGAACCTTCGGCCGGTCCGATTCGGCGAGCGCACACACGTGACATTACGTTATAAATTTTTACGAGTACCATGTATAATAATATTGTATATTATGCGCGCGTGACTACGGGTAGGCGCGAGGAGTCGGGTAAAATATAAAAATTTACATTTTATTAAATTCGCCGGAAATTCGGTTACGCCGAACGCGCGCGCGCGAGCGTTTGTGCTAATATTATTACGATTATTGTTATTGGCGTCGGATACGACATTTGAATATTAAGTCCGACGGTTGCGTTTCGTTTCGAGAGCTAATTCAATCTGCAGTAAGCGCCGCCCGCTGCGAAACACGATAGCCACTGCGAAACGCCTATATTACGGTGAATTATTATTATCGTTTAGACGGCATGGACACACGCGGTAACTAGATTACGTTTTTTTCGATCGTTTCCCCGGAACGCGATTGGATGTCGGAGATTAAAAAAAAAACGAATTTGAGAATATTTTTGAAAAAAATTTATGGCGAGGTGCTCGATGGTAATATACAAAAAAAAAAAATTGCGCTTGTCATGATTTCATAAACGATAGAGCTTATTGATGGATAGTAATATTGACTCGATAAAACACACTCACGACGTCTAATTCGTTTGTGTTCTGAAATATTATATATGATAAATACTACAAATACACACACCCCGGGGACACATTTTAGGGAGGGGTTTGAGGGCGATTACCACCCTCCATCTTTGTTTTTCTTGCGATATTGTATATCCACATATGAAAAATATAATCGAAATAAATCAAATCGTTATAAAGTATAAAATAAATTGCGTTTCCAATAGATCAAAATATGTTATGAAAATTCTTTGATTCTGACGATTTTTGGTTCGAAACTCAGTCCGTCCCCCTCTGACAAAAGATTTAATAACCTGCCCATGCAATGCTCAAAGACGGACGTACATCGTGTTGATCCCCAACCCCACTTTATGCGAATATACATTTTCAAAATTATTGTAAGCAAATTGAAAGTATAGCTGCAGCTGGAATACCCCGAATTTGTAAACGCCTCCCTTGGCCGCCAAGTCAAAAGAGACTAAGGGGGCCATGCTCAAGTATAGCGTCCAGCACTCTGTCCGATCGCTAAGTTTTCTGACGCCTTGGAAATTCCAAAATTACATATTTTACAGTTATCTACAACTCGCGCACTTGACACACAAGACTTATTTTTGATTTAACAGACAAGGAGGGCGTTTACCGATTCGGGGTTGGATTTACAATTCGACCGTATGAAATAATTAATTTGAATATATTTTCATATTATATAGTCTTTGGGCGGGATGAGGGCAAGTCGATGCACGTCAAAGACAGTGTAAAAGCACATGTGTACAATACACTGTTGTTGCACGCGTCGTGTATATATTATACAATGGTCGACACAACACGGTAAAAAAAAATTCCAACCTTCCCATCACTGAAAGGGACTATAATATTATAATATGTTATTAAACTGTTTTTTTTTTTTTTTTTAACAAACAATGTTTTGCTGTTTCGTTTTAATTTCGTCGTCTACACGTGGGCACCCGCAGGCCTTTCCCGTCCGCACAGCTTCTCTCACGATAAATACCATATTATTATATTAATACAGTAAAACCTCTCTATAACGGAATCGCTTGGGACCAACAATTTTTCCGTTATAAAGAGTTTTCCGTAATAGAGAGGTATGTAAAAAAAAAAAAAAATGAAGTTTCAAGAAGTATTATGTATGTATTTATGTATGTATCTGTTAAAAAATATATATTTTAGGTAAAATTGTATTTAAATGTGATAAAAATAATAATAAATGTGTAATAAATAAATGTATTAAATACATACTTAAAAAATAAAACTAAGAACTAAAAAAAACATTTTACACAATTCGATATTTGTACTCTTTTTTAATTAAGAAAAATAATTTTTAATATTTGATTGCTTTTTGTGTTTAAGAGCAGCATGTTCGGCACATTCTCGAGCTTTTGTGGTAAGTTCTAACAGATTTGAATTAGATATCATGGCTGAAAACTTTTGTAAATCTTCTAAATATGAGATTGCGGTTTTAAAATCTTTTATTTTTGGCTCATCATTGGTCTCGCTGTCATCATTATCATCGTTTTCTTCTTCTTTTTCCTCGTCTTCTAAAAAAGTCACCGAATCGTAAGTTTGATGCGTCTCTAATTTACTATCAAATGTAATGAAATCTTCTACATCAACATTTGCTGTAACGCACTCCTCATTCATTTCTTTCAAAGCATTTTCTGGTAAATCTATATTGGTTCCTTCATTTGAAAGAAACCCGGCTTTACGAAAACAATTTCGCACACATTCAGCTTTCACATTATTGCAAGCCAACGCTATCCAGTTGACAGCATCCAAGACACTTATTGATTTCGCAAACTGATGGGCTGAAGAACAATTATCCATCTTGCATAATAAAGATTGAAGTAAAAACTTACGATAGTAAGATTTGAACGTGTAAATCACTCCTTGATCCATTGGTTGGGTGATTGATGTAGTATTTGGGGGCAGCATAAGTATTTTCATATTAGATAGTTCGATCTTTGGGTGACATGCAGCATTATCTAAGAACATTAAGACGTTTCTATTCTGAGATCGCATATCTGCGTTAAAATAACGCAACCACTGCTCCATTATTTCTGTAGTCATCCAGGCTTTTTTATTAAATTTCCATATGACAGGTAATGAAGAAATGTCCATGTTCTTAAAACACCGTGGTTTTTTAGACTTGCCTATTACCAATGGCTTCCTTATTTCTCCAGCCATACTACCACACATGAGCACTGTTAAGCGATCCTTGGCTTTTTTTCCTCCAGAACATGATTCACTTTTCATTACAAGTGACTTAGTTGGAATACCTTTAAAAAAAAGCCCCGTTTCGTCAGCATTATAGACGTCTTTTGCTTCATATCCAGCAATGAGTCTTGAGATTTTTTGCTTCCACTCCTCCACAGTTTCTTGATTAACGTCATTGGCTTCACCACTCACTTGTTTCCAAACAATATCATGCCTTTTTTTAAATTTTTCTAGCCAACCATTGGAAGCCTTGAAATCGTTGACATTCATTTTTTCAGCCAATTTCATAGCTTCTGTTTGTAAAATTGGACCGGAAATTGGTAAATTTTTTGACCGAACGCTGTTAAACCACTCATATAACTTTTGGTCAATTTGTTCAAACAAGGGATTTTTCACTCTTTTGCTCTTTCCGGAATTTTTGCTATTTACCCAATCATCCATAATTTTTTCTTTATTTTTTATCGCGTCGTAAACTTGAGTTTTTCCACATTTAAATCTAGTAATAAGTTCTTTCGTACTTAGTTTTTGTGTCTCCTTCAACTCGATTAGTTTAACTTTATCGGACAAAGTCAGGGCTGTACGTGGCATATTAACAATTAAAAACAGTACAAAAACAAGCGAAATCACAACGATAAAACAGACCGTGAGCACTACACGTTGACTAAACGATATGAACAATTCGACAGAAAAAAGACGACTGGGCAGTTCATATTAACAAAATTATATTGTAGGTACATATTATGTACACAAGTATCTAATCTTTATCTAATCTTTGCTATACATTGTACTATAAATATTCGTTAGAAGGTAATAAACAATTCAATATGACAATCGTGAAGCGATACTGTCGACTGATATTTCAGGTAATAATAAAGTTAAGATTATCTAGTCACCAAATATATATGTATGTACATAGTATATATGTATCTACATAATTGTAATTTATCTTTAAATAATTTTATTTTCCGTTTAATAGAGATTATTTTTACTATTTGGATCACGAAAATTGTCCGTTTCCGTTTTGTAGAGGTTCCGTCTTAGAGAGGTTAATTTCATATATTATTTGAACCGGGACTATTGACATTTTCCGTTATAAAGAGGATTCCGTTTAATAGAGGGTCCGTTATAGGGAGGTTTTACTGTATTATTAAACCGGAAACCCATACCGCTCCGGCTTGCGTGCGCGGGCAGACGTGTTCACGAAAATTCCTTTTCGTGTTTATAACATAATATTTGCGTATTACGACACCGTCAGATCGCAGACGGGAACAGTAATAAATTGTAATATAACAGAAACCAGTGGCGTATTCAGGAGGGTTCCAAATTCTGAGTCCCTCAAAGGGGCGCTAAAGGTTAAATTGTTTTCAAAGCTAAGTTATAACAAAAAAATATTATTTTGTTGAGAAATTATATTAATGATAACTGATAAGAGATAACCTGTGTCTCTTCTTATTATATCTTTTACATTTCTATACATATTTAAACTATTTTATTATTATTTGTATTTTATTATATTGTCATAGGTATGAAAAAATTTAGAGAAAAAAGGCTAAAATCCAAAATTATAGTTTGTTTCATTTTACTATAATGATTGACTTTTTTACTAGGAAGGTGGTGGTAAAATAAAAGTGTTCTCTAACTTAGTGGAAGCATAAGTGCAATAAGGGGGGAAATATACATTTTGGGGTATCGCTTTCAACGGCGAGAAAGAGTAAATACTCTAATTAGAGGGGGCTTAAAAGTTTTTCGTGACAGTGAGTATAAGAAAACTGAGAAAAAAAAACGGACGCCAAAATTTGTGAGCCTAGGGCGCCAAAAACTGTAAATACGCGTCTGACGGAAACACGGACGGCGGCGTGGGGTAAATGCAGGCGAACTTGCGCCATCGTCTATCGCGAATAAAAGTAAATTTATAAATTATGAAAAATCGAATGGTCTGCACGAATTGATTTTTGGTTTATTTGTAAAATAGACGGGAAAATGACCTACCTAATGACTAATATATTTTCATTGTGCCCATTATGGCTCGACGGCTCGTAGAGTTTTGCCCGCACGGTGATGGCAATAATATTGTACGCCTAATTAGGTATTCTCATTTTTATAAATAATTTATATTATTATTATTATATTCGAATTTTAGTAAAATTGGTTTTATTCATAGTCGTAAGTCGAAAAACGATTAAGGTGCACATGCCTCGTAGTCCGTGTTCGTAAGATAATACAGTAAGTAATCGAAACAAATTTTTAATGATTATTCATTAAGAGGACGCCATCCCATGCATTTGTTGTCTCCGTCTTACACACGCGCGGCATACCAAATTTTCGTTCACTAGTTTCAATATTGTGCTGTTAGTTTTGATACTAGAGCGAATTGACCTATCATAAAACTTTTAGGTGAGAACATTATCTGTGCTTAAGCGTCGGCGGTTTTCAAAAATGTCTTTTTTTCGAGCAAGATATGGGTATGTGAAATATCAAAAATCAAAAATGCTCATATCTCGCTTGAAAATTAAAATAGCGAATAAAAAACCAACGCTCAAGCACAGATAACGTTATCATCTAAACAACTGATAATAGGTCAAATCACTGTAATATCGAAACTAACTGCACACTATTGAAACCAGTGAACGAAAATTTACTATGTCGTACGTGTGTAAGACGGAGACGACAAATGCGTGGGCAGCATCCTCTTAGTATATACTTTTTTCGTAGGGGCACTATTGTATTAAAATCATCTGAACATTAGACGAATCGTAACATACTCATCCAGACAAGTACTTTGAAATATAATTTATTTAAGAAAAAAATCTTATCCAGACATGGATTCCCGACGATGGGTATAGGATTTAGGTGTACCTGTATATTAAATTATATTATAATAATTATAGCTGCTACGACAGTATGTGTGTGCACTGAGATACGCCGAAATTGCTTTTATGTGCACGCACGCGTATATCGTCGTCGACTATAATATTATTATGTTATATATTACATACTATTATTATTATTTATATATATTATGTATTTTTTATCTGTTTTTTTTTTTATCAATGTTTTATCAATGGCGCACGCGAACCGCGACCGTCGTCGTCGTCGTCGTCGTCGTCGTTAAACATTTATCGGGCACACTGCGCGTCACACGCACACGTATTTTCCGATAAACATCTCACGAGCTCTCGAGACCGTGTATACTGTATTATATTATTATTATTATTATTAGTAGTATTATTATTATATGACAATAGTAACAAAGCAGCGCACAATAACGATACAATAATAAAAACGAAATAAATCGTCCTCCTCCTCCTCCTCCTCCGCCGGGCTGTAGTTGTGCTGCATTGCACTATAATATTATTGTATCGTCGGCGAAACGTCGTAAGAAATTCGAAAATAATGCACGCGAGTCGTCGCGGATTTACGCGACTTGGGTACCTACGTGATTCCGGCGGTGTTATTTTTTATTTCGTTTTCACGTCTGAGGCAGGTACGACTCGAGTTTGTCGGTCGCATAATACGACGTTATGATATTATCATTACATTAGTAATACAATAACGACACTGCAAAAGCGGATTTCCGCGTGTGTCGAGTAGGCGTATGGGTACCCAGCGGTGAGATCGCGAGGATTGGGGGGGGGGGGGGACGTCAAGTGCCCCCCTCGACCTTTTTATTAATAACGTCCTCTAATACGGAACGTAGTCGAGACGAAAAATGAAAATCGCGTTCGATAGGATTTTCATCGGTTGGCCGAAATCGTAAGTCGTAAAAAAACAAGCTTTATGTAATCTTAAAATTTACTATTTCAATAATTTTAAAATCGCTAATACTGGTGTTAATTTAAACACCAGTGAATCTTAAAATAAAGATACCTATTGTTGACATACATATACAACTCTCGTAGTTAAATACAACATTATTGTTTTTATATTAAATCAGGTATACTGTGTTCAAAATTATAACTTATATGGTGTTCGTATAAGGGTTTTTGCTCTTAACAGTCAATTATTTAAACGTCTAAACTACACATATTATATTCAAACTGAATTTTCATTATTTATTTATTTCAACAATTAGTTAGTACAGTTTTTAATTGTCATCATAGTTATCTAAACTATATGTTAAGCTTTACCGTAGTAGTCTGATGCTGTGAAAATAATACCATTACATGTTTATTAGGACCCACGATTTAATCATTACAACCTACGTAGTATAAAATATCAAATTAAAGTATTATGAATCATTTAGATTCAAAGAAGTTTATTGTTAACATAACACCTATTAATGTTTGAATGACATAAACAAATATCAATATCACTTCTCCTCAATATTTATTATGAATTCTGATTATTGTCACAATAAATGTTTTTGGATTAACACTTTTAGAGAGTTGTCTTGAACTCCTTGGCCACTGACTTCAACTATCAGCCCGTTGACACTGTAATATTAGTGATCATAACTCCAAAATTTCTATGCGTGTAATAACTGACAGCAATTACTTGTTATATCATAGGTACCGAACATTTGACTGAAATATTACCAAAATATCATTACGGTACTTAAATAAAGTTACTGTTTTTTTTTTCTTCGGAAATTAATTGTCTTAATGTTCTCCGATTTTCCGGTTTTTCCGTTTTTCCCGCAATTTTCCGGGACTATGCGAATAAAAACTGTTTTTTTTTCCAAAATCGTATTGTTCTGGAGATTTTCCGGAACCTAAGCCCGGGAATGAGGCCGCCCAATCCTGACATTTTCGATTCAGTTTTCTCAATAAATATTATAGTGAGTACCTGAGTTTTTAAGCACAAATTCAAATCACCGATTTGAGCTTACGAATGCTTACGAATCGATCGCTACATTCTGCCACGGTCAAAGTTCAAAAGCTCTGTAGAGCACGGTCACTGTTTGATACCAGTGATGTTATCATAAGCAAGTCTTCACGACCATGGTCCATGACCGCTAGCATCGACCGTGGTATCAAGTAATGATAATGTCCCTCCACCACCCGCCGCATTATCATGATGACGCTCCGTCGGCCGGTCCGCGCGCGTTATTGAAAACCGTTGTTGTTATGTACCGCCGCCATTTGCGATTCATAGTTTTTTTTCGCCGTTTTGTCTTTCGGCGAATTTTCGTTTATGTTCGGTCGGAGCAAATCTGCGGACACGCGTCCGACTTTGCGATTGTTATTCGGTTCCGACGAATTGGTTGTCCGTGCCGTTCTTTATTGACGATCGGTCGCCATTTTTCTACATTTGGTCGCGTTTTGTTTACATCGCAGTGGTGGTCTACAACGGCGGAGCACCTGCACCGACAATTCAGCGGCAGTACCTTATGGGATCAGGTCAGGTGTATGATACATTGTAGTGTATACAATCATGTTTTTATGCGATGTTTGTGCCAAAATAGTAATTATTGTTTACTGCTGGTCATTTATATTATATACTTTATGGTTTATGACCCGGTCAGGATACCTCGTTACGATGCGATTATAATACAGTGCACAACTAGATATTATGATTTCGACATTTTTACTATTTATTGGTGCATATTGTCCATCGGCTTGTCCATCCTACCGAACATCGAGGGAGCATATTTTGTCCACCGTAGTAACGCGTATACAGTAACCCAACTTGTTTTCTGTGGTATAGTTAAGGTAGACTTGGACATTTTTAATTTGTGCTTAAAAATCGAGCACTGCATTTTGGCGGGGTAAAAACTTTGGAACTTATCTAGATAAAAAAGTATATTATGCATTTCTTATTTTTTATAGATCAATATTTAAATTCAGTAACCTATACAATATTGGTCACATTCGAGTAAGTACGTTGAAACCTCCCCTAACGGTCGCCCACCCCAATAGCGGACGTTTTCTTGGTAACCGATTACAAACTCGCAAGCAATCCAAACCCTCTGAATAGCGGACACTTGTGAATAACTGATAAAATTTCAGCGATGGAAACGGTTTTGTGTGTGGATAAAAAAGTGCATTGTCTCAACCGCCGCGGAATTTAACTGCCGACCCCTGGCATAGACTTAGCAGCAGGTACAGCTACTCTCAAAAAGTCATATTCAATCGTCGTATAATGCCGCAGTTTAATTTGCCGCAGTGCGATACGATGATCTATTTATAGTGTCGTAATCCGCCGCGTCGAAATTCCTATTTGAAATATTTGAAACCGATTTTAAGCGTCTGATAAAAAATACGAAACCGATAAATCAACGATACGTCTCTGCAGACGTTTTGCACTCCATCGACGTGTCGATGATATTATGTGCTATTATTCCGCCGCCGTAGTATAATAGGAACGCCGTAGTGTATCTTTTGTGCAGCGTATAAGTGTATTATAGGTACCTATAATACGCGTTTGGTACAAGACTAACTGTCCTCCGCCTTGAAAACACTGCAGCTAATGTTGATTGTTCTCCGAGAGTACCAAATTTTAAATATATTTTTATATGGTATCAAACAATTTGCTATGAACAGCTTGAACTGCATTTTTTTTAACACAAAAATAAAATATGTACTAATGACTGTTGTTTAAGTTTTTTTATGGCCCCCGAAATTTTTTTTTTATATATGGACCGCCGTAGGGTTTTTATTGCCACCCCTGTATACAGGAACTCTTAAACGGTCATATTCAATCGTTGTATAATTCTGCAGTTTAATTTGCTGCGGTGCCGTACGACGATCCATTTATACTGACATTTCATATTTCATATTGCTTATTTCTATAAATGTCCCTCCTCGCTTCACTCGTCAACATACCGCTTTTAATTTGCCAACCTCCTCCACTAATCGTGGTTTAAACCACTTCGACGCTGTATGTTTCTTGCCAATTCTGACCCCTCCTCTCCATTATCTTAAAACTACCAAGTACTTTTAACGGCAATATAATTCATTGTACATCACACTAGTAAAATAGTGTTAAAAATACAATTTTCATTACTTTATTATATGATATACAATCGTATTAAATATCAACTGTAAACTGGGCACTTGCCCGTGATGTATATGCTTAAATAAATAAATAAATATTATCGTAATCCGCCGCGTTTGAATTCCGGTTTGAAAAATTTGAAATCGATTTCAAGCGTCTGATAAAAAATTACGAAATTGACGAATCGACGTACGTCTCAGACGTTTTGAACTGCATTGACGCGTTAATGATATAATGTGCTATCTAAAATTGCCGTGTATCTATCTATTGCAGTGTTTATGTGTATAGTATCTAAGCGTCCATATATTATTATATTGATCGTATTCAAGTGGCCAGTTTCAAAGGCGTGCTCTTAAAAAGTTAGATCTGATATTACGCAATACCCTAACTAATTTTTCAGAAATGTAAACGTACCTCCACTATATAATTATTTTCAAGGGGAACGCGAGGGACGCTTTATCATTCTGCATTTTTATAAAAATGCGCGGGATACCATCATAATTTGTCTTATGATATGGACTATTTTATAACCTCGGATCTGTAAATTTGTTAATACTAATTATTAACTAATTATTAGTAAGCTATTAATTGATTTACACGTATTTTCCTCTTGATCGCGTCATTATTTACAACTATAATATTATATACAATGGGTACCTGCCTACAACAATATTATTACCCATGTATTGTTTTAACTTGTACTTTTTTTGTAATCAAACGATTATTTATAAATATTTTTTAAATGATTTAGGGTATTGGAGGAGGGGGGCTGTAACGTTTGACGAGTGATGGGGGATGCTCTCTTTTTAAAAGCAAACGGAGTCGTCCGCCTACTCTTACTTCGCCAAGTCGAGCACTACAAACTGTAGTGCATAGGTGTAGGCAGGCGCCTACGCGTCCATACATATTATATCGATAAAAACCTCCCAACAGCGGACAACTGCAAACTTTGCACACTGCAATCCGAGCCCCCCCCCCCCCCAACAACGTCCGCGTGATTTGATTTTAAGCGTCCCCCAAAAACCGATGTCAATCGACTGCGCTTCACAGACTTGTCGGACTGCATATTCGACGTGTTAATGATATTATATCTACCCCGCAGCCGTATAATACTATAGGAACGCCCTTGTAGGTATCTGCCGCCGCAGCCGCCGCAGTACGTAAGTATAGGTGTGCAGGTGGTTGTGGGGGGAGGGGGTACCTTCGGGGCCGCGTGCGAGATCCCAGACAATGGTTTAACTCCTAACTTTGATATATTATGGTCCGCAGTAGTTTTTCAACGCGCGTTACCGTCGTCGTTCGGGTCGTTTATTTGAAAATAATAATGGTTTTTTCCGTCTCCATTACGCCACTCCACGCCGTGCCGTCCCCACACCTACCGCTGCGGCTCGTCGGCCGCGCTAAAAAGGTCGGAGGGGTTTGAGGGGAGAAAACCTCCTAAGGTTTTCTCCGTCTTAGCGCCGCGATATAACGCGAGCCGCGAAGAAGTCGCGCGATATCGATCCGATCCGCGATAAGTTTATATTATTATGTTGCGTTCGTGCCGTCCGTACGTCGGCACTGCGCTTTCGGTAGGAAACCGAGAAGATTATTTTTTTTTGAACAGCTGCTGTTGATACACGCACCTAACCATACCTAACCAAACTTACATAGGTACCAGCTACAGAGTGATCCATTCGACGCGAGACGCGAGCTAATAGTTTCGGAGAGTTATATCATAAGGTTTTTGAAAATATATTTCTCTTACACCATTTCAATCAGGTTTTCGTTACAAAACCGTTGTTTTTTCTATCGTTATCAATTTTTAAGTTTTTTTACTCTACGTGCGGTTTTCATATTCTTAAGCAGCATAATTCGGAGTGTTTCGATCTCTAAAAAAGGAATTCCGGACAAGTTTAGATGAGTGGGATGATAATTGTTCGCGGAATTCGGTTTTAATAGGTACCTACATATGGAACAATTAATATTCTGTTTTGGAATAAGAAATCAGTAATGGATAGTTAAAAAAATGAAAATTTGAAAAAAAAATATTGCAATACTGATAGTAAAAGAGCGGGTAAGCGGGATGGAGTATGTCAGCGGTGTTGGAAGTTAGTCCATCGTCTCTTCGGTCCTTGGACAGGATAGTGTATTATTACAGTATTCGATTTGAATGGAATGATTGTATTCGATAAGAAACGATTCTGAACGAAGGATCAGTGTAACAATTAGTAATTATAATTTATGTAGCAATATATTATATATTTATAGAAATTAGTATGTTTAACTAATAATATTATATAACTTGAAATTAAATTTATAAATTATTGTTATGTTCAGTAGTAAATTCGATAAATATAAATTCATAAATTTTCATTTCCTTAAAGGTTATTTTAAAATGTTATTCGTTTCTATGGTGATAAACAATGCGTTAGAAAAGAAATAGCTTAGCAATAGGGTATTTTGGTGATATTCCCGTGGCGTTACAAAACTATTGAGAAAATCGAAAAATGACTTCTCTAAAGTACCATATTGATACAAATTGCTAAAAGATAAGTTACTATATGTTGAAAGCACTCTTTGTGATAGAAATTTTGTTTGGAGGAAAAAAAAATAATAAACATCATTTAAAACCACTAGCTTCGTCGCTCCGCTCGGGATCTAAAATAACATATTTTCTGTTAGAAAAAACTTCGTTTTTTAAATACTTATTATTTAATACTTAATATTTCCAAAAATTTAATAGTTTTTGAAATAATGATTGTCATGCGTTAGATTAATACACGATTCCGCGTGATTTTTTATGCAACGTTGACAATATAATAATATATACTTTGCTTGCTCTCTTTATTATAAATTATAACAATTATAAATAGGGTTAGGATGCTTGTGCACTAAAAAATGGCTAAATATGCATTAAACATTTTTATAAATATTTTTTTTAATGAAAATTAAAGAAGGTGGTAAAAAAAATAAATTGTTAATCATAATTACGAGTGCGCAATTTATTAAAAGTTACGCGTATAGGTAGATTAGGTAGGTACATTGCGGCATAATTAAGAGAGTTGCATTCTATGTATCTACATATTTCGGAATGATATTATAGAATTACCGACAGTGAACAAGGGATAAATTTCATATAATCCATATTAAAATATGCAGGTACTCGTATACTGTACTTGGATTGAGTTTTTCGTTAGCTCTATTTCGTACCAAAAAGCATAAAATAATATTGTTTGAAAGCAGAAAAAACACGAAAATATATGCAAATCAAAAATGCTCATATTTTAATCAAGACATCACGAAGCAATATTTTTTCTAAAAACCACACACAAAATAATAAACATCCCAAACCTAGTCATCGACTATTATAATATAGGTATACGAAAAATTATGTGTTTAAATGTTATAAGTTTGAACGAATTTTAGTTTTAAACCCTTTACCTAGAGGCTAGAAACCTTAAAATACTTTGAAAAAATGAAAAAAATAAAATTTAATTTTTCTGATTTAAAAATCCTGAAACATGTTTCAAAACAAGCATCGCGTTGCTAGCTTATAAAAAACCAAATGCAAAGTGCATCAAAATCCCTATAACTTATAATACCTAACGTGTCGACGAGTGTCGATAAGTGGTCAACCTCCCTAGATCCAGCCCCCGTCACGTGTGCCCTCGGATATATGATGTGTAATTGCAGAATGCATATATTGTTTCAAAATAATAATTTAATACCATTTCTAATAATATCATATTACTATGACATCGTGTTCTATGGCTTCAGCAAAAAGGGCAACCGCTCGATTGCACCTAAGACACTGATTTATTTCTGCTGCAGTAACATAATTATTGTATTATTGTACTTTTGAGAGAGGTGAAAAAATATTTATTGCTCAGTAATTTTCAACTATATTTTGGTATCTGTGACTTGTGAGCCTTATAATACTCGCGAACGTGTTGATATTGTTTTAAATCCAATAATTTGATACCAAATAACTCAATATTAAGTGTCACACCTACTTCCGCTGTAATTATGATAACTGGCCCGCACAGCATTTGGGAAATAATAATATTTTGTGAATATTTTCAAGCGCATCAATAATAAATATTCGACAGATGATATTATTGTATAAATATTTTCTTCTCGTGATAATATAATATTGTACTAATGTTGACTAAATATTTTTATAAAATTTCCATGAAAATGTTTTTTTTTTTAAAAATACAATATTATTAAAAATGTTTTGTACATTTGTTTCATAAAATATTTTGCCAAATATTATTTTCTTGATAATATTTTTCCTATAGTTAGAAAATATTAAAATGCTATGGGGAAGTGCAGGAGTTTCATATTTTTTTTGTACACTCTCAATTTATAGCAGACCAATCTAGATTTCGGTTCCATACAATGACCAGTTTAAATACAAAAATTAAAAATGCATTTTTTTTGCATATTTTGTCATTTTTAGAAAAAAGCGCATATTTCACAGTTTCAATAATTTGCTTTTTCACGCAAATATCTCAATTTTCGCGGAAATCTTATGCCCGTTTAATATTTTCTAAAAAAATCGAATTTTCCTTTTATTTTATTTTCGATTATTTAACGTATTAGTCGCCACACCGTTTCGTAAGCATATTATAGTTGCTATATCGACTTAATCTAAAGAAGCGTATTTATCTTAATAGCACTATGAGGACTAACACTGTATTGTATTATCTCTTGTACAAAACTCGTTTATGTTATGTCTGTGTTATCGACGTTATCGTTAATCTAATAGCAATTTGTTCTGCATATAATAGTGTATTTATAGGTGGATGTGATTGAATTATATGGGCAAATATTATAATAGATTATTTTACGATATTCCCGTCAGTTAAATGTAGACAGTTGTGTGTGAATTTTCTCGTGTTATAAATTCGTCCGTGCTTTGTAAAGTCTACCTAAGTATTTAAGAAATCATAACAATATGCCGAAAATTTCACAAACTAAAAAATTCGTTTTAGGATTCGGCGAAAAGGTTTTTTTAACAGACGGTTACTATTATGTTTTGTTATTTCTTGTTAAGTTAAAGTGAATGGCGAAAAACAATTTATCATTTTAACTAAAGGTGGGCATTAGCTAGTTACAAAAATAAAAACAATCCAATACTATTATAGCGATACAAACATTTCTGTTATTCTTCTTGATAAAATAACTTTGTATGTAAGTAGATATATTTTAGTAGGAATAATAGATAGGCATAATATTATATTATTATTATATGGCTTAAAAGTACAATTTTATGTAAAAAAATAATATGATATATTGTTAAAATATTGATTGAGATGTGTATAGTTTAAATATTTAATGACCATGTAAATTCAATTTATTTAGAACGCATTGACTCTGATCCACATATACCTACTAGTCAAAAAAATTAGATTAACTTTTTTTAAACTGACTTAAGTTAATAGTATTTTTTTCCATATCAGCTTTTAACTTATCGAGTTAAATCAATCATTACTTGTTAACTGTTAACTTCTAACTCGTCGATTTTGTGTTCTCTTAAGGGGATTTGATACTGTGATTTTCTGTTTTTGTCTAACACACGGGCGACATAGTATTTTAGACGTGTTTTTTGCCAGACATTCCAATCGATTTACTGAAGCGATAAGAATTCTGAAAACAGATTTGAATTTTTCGTCGAGTCTACTTGAAATCGACTATTCCACATGTTTGATATTATCCCCCAAATTCCTAAAAATGTCACATTAAAAAGAGTACATAAAAATGTTCGTATTTTAATTTTTGGAAAAGTTAAAATCAAAAAATCAAAAATGTGAGAAAGGCGATTTCAAGTAGACTTGACGACAAATTCAAATCTGTTTTTATAATTCGTATCGCTTCATTAGATCAATTGGTATGTTTGGCAAAGAACTAGTCTAAAATCCTATGTCGCGTGTGTGTTGGACAAAAACAGAAAATCACGGTATCGGATCCTAAGGGGAGTTAAGGACTCGAGTTAATTATTCGCATTAACTTGCCCACCTAGGAACATAACAATATAATGTCTCGCTCATAATGACGGTACCTCGTCGCAAAACAATAAACCAGACGACAGAATTAATGGTAAACGGACTGTTAATTTTATTATTTTCGTAAACACTGCGTCGATTATTATTATTTTTTGTTTCGTGTTCATTACGATGGTATAATAAACGGCGTCTACACCAATAATTAGCAGTAAACGATAGACAAATAAAAATGGTTTCTTATGTGTTTAATGGGCGAAGCGGAGCAACTACGATACCGTGTTAAATTTAAGCACACGTCTAATAATATATTTTATTAGTTTATTACCACTCGTAAAATACGTATACAATGAACAAATTATTGACCTCGGACTATTACAATTAGGCGTATTATTATACGAGGAAATAAAATAATCATTGTTAAATTTGGAGTGTCGACTATTCAAGATTTTAGGAAATATAAAAACCACGGCAAATAGGGTACCCGTATAATATTATTGTGCCTACCTACTGTTAAAAGTCGTTAAACATTTATCGCGACACAATTTTCTGAGTTAAGTACTTACACGGCGACCTTAACATTTCGGTGTACCTTCCCTTCAAGGGCTTCCGCAGACGTTTTTCACGAAAAGGGGAGGGGGGAATATTTTGTTTTTCAATTTTTAGTTTTACTTAACGATTAGTGTTAAAATGCCTACGCCTACCTATGGTTTGTTACGTGTCATAATATTATTATAAGTGAAAATTATTCTTGAATCGTGTGGATAGTTATTAGCTATTAATTTTTGAATAATTAATAATATGTTATTTGAAAAAAACAAATGCATTTTTCACGAACAGATCAAATTTTGCTTACCACTGATTCGATGGATTTGGATTGTTTATAAAATACAATTTTTCTAGTCGCTGTAAAATAAATAAATAACAACCTAACCGTTTTTTTAATCAACTTATTTTTTTGATTGCTTGAAAACTCAAAAAATCAAAACAATAGTGTATTACTAAATTATAAATCATTCTAAGGAGGCACTAAGCCACAAATAGATGCCAAAAGCTATTCTATGACAGTGCACTTGACCCACCACGATACATGTCATAAATCCATAAGACAACGTTCTTAGTTCTGAAGTTCAAATAATCGAGTTTTCATAAAAGTCAAGTGTTAAAAAAAAAATTGTGGTTTATTTTGTGGTACATATTTTTCACTACGTAATGATTATGATTATTGACCCAGAAAAATCCAAGAGGGCAACTGTCCCTGACCCCCCCCCCCTCCCACAGGAGGGGCTACCTAGTATTACACTCTATATTATGTAAATACATAAATATAATTTTAAAAATGTTTCAAATACATTGTTTCTATTTTTAGTTTAATTATGAATTTAAAAAATGTAAACATTTTTAAGCCTAATTGAATAATACATACCTAGGTAGTAATAAAAAACATTTAAAAGTAATTACTTATATGATGTGGTCACACCTACCTACCTTGTTTATATATTTTTGTTTTCCTTTTAACGTGACGCGGAATTATTACGTTGATTAGTTTAACTATTCATTAATGGAATAATTATACATTAGGTATATTATTATGTACGCCTAGTCGCATTGCTTTATGTGATGGCAAGGACATTAATGTTTACAGTAGGAAGTAGATAAACTTCAGAGTGGATACCTACCTACTTCGTGTAGAAAATTACAGTGAATCGCAGAAAGGTATATTGTCGTGCATGACCTAATATTATTACTTTTGCAGACATTAATTATTTTCCTCTCGTAAAAGAGCCAAGCTAAAAAAAAAAATTAAGCATATTGTGTTATGCAATTAATTATTTCGAAGAATATAATATTTTTTTGCGTTCATATTTTTATTTTTGAAACCAATGCCCTTAAAACGAATTGAAAATTCAGCAAAAGCATTGCAACCCGCAAGACCGTAGTGGTCTTGTGAATACCACAACAAAAAACTAATTATTAATATTATGTATTGTGCATTGTTGTTTACATTATGATACGCTTCATTGTTAAAAAAAAAATAAAAACATTAATAATTATTGCCAATCGACGAATTTATTTCGCAGAATAAAAATCGTCCGTCGTTGATTTCCAATGTTAAACTAAACAATTATTTACCTACAACTGTAAACCATATTATTGTACTCAAATGCAAATAGATATTTTTTTTTTATTTCGTGCAATACATTTTTATCAATTTAAATAACATACAATCGATATTTTACGATATTTTAAATTCTAAACGTAGCTGGTAAACCTTAATTGGTTTTACGTTGATATTGTATATTTACAATTTTTTTAAATTTTTTTTTGCATTCTGTCATTTGATCTTTGGGGTGTTAAAAATCCTACAATTAAATCAACGTCAGCATTTGGAAGGTCAACATTGAAAACTCCCATTAGTTTCTATAAACGTTGGGAAAACCAAAAAAAAAAAAAATGAAAGGAAATCGGGAATTTGTACCCGAGTCCAATTTTTAACAAAATTGATTTTATGTTTTCGGTGTAACTCAAAAACTTAAGGTGAAAATTTAAAGTGTTTAAGAGGATGTCAGCTCACTATTTGTTTTGTCTCTACGTATTTACGCAGAAACATTTTTTCTATGTTTTTAAGTAATCTTAGAGTAAAATCACTCATTACAAAAAAGATAGATAGTAATATTTTTGAGAGAATGACATATCGATTTGTCTAAACATTGTCTCAAAACAATTTAAACTTAATTTAAATTTACAAAAAAAATATTTTGTTTATTTTGAAAGTCGAATGCAAAGTCAAATGACAATAAAATATAAAATCGGGGCCAGAGGGAGAAAACCAATAGTGCGCTGACATCCTCTTAAACACTTTAAATTTTCACCAAATATTTAAATGATCATTTTTCATACACAAAAATGTTCAAAATATTTTTTTTGAGCCATTTATATAATAATTATATCCGTGAGGGATTTTAGAATTTTATAAATATATTTATGATCATAAATGTCTAAAAAAAAGTTTTCAGTGGGTAAGAAAGCCTGAAATTGTAATACAACGTGTTCCTCGTAAGTTGTATCGATACCAGAAGGGCGGCACCCTCTTGTCCACCTTTTTAATATTAATTGTATTGTTTGTATTCGTATTGTTATTATAAACAATAAACAGTCAGTTTTGATTAGCCGGGATAATATTACATCCTTCAGGAATTAACTGATTTTAATTTGTGGACATCTATAATGGCATGTCGACCGTGTTTGTAGTCGAAGGGGAACGGTTGATCCTTAGAAATATCGAGAATTACGGTTTATAACGTGGTTTTGAGTGTTTTGAGGCTTTACAAAATAAATACGATCGCAGTGAAATGAGGATTAAAATAAATGCGATTATCGATAAGTACTGTAAGAGAGGATGTACCCAACAGAGTTTATCTTTTTACGCTCTTCCAAGCCGACATTAAATTTTCATTGTGAAATTATTAATTATTATAAAATATTACGAAGATAACATTAATTGAGAACATTTCATGTTATTATTTTCGGTCGTATAATATTATTTGAATATTATTGTTTTGACATCATCCGCGTATAGTGACGGAAGAACTCGATCGATTTAGTTTGATGAACTAAATTTTACTTTATTTTATTTATTATAATTTTTCTTTGTTTTCGATTTCAGTTACGAGTACTTCCTTAAGTAAGTACTTACCTATTTGAATAGTCAGTAAAAAAAGTATTCAAGTACGAATACTTTGAAAAATAATTTATTTTTAAATTACTTTTTTTTTTTTAACTCAGGATTTGACTGAACGGAATTTTTTTTGAACATTTTCGAGTCTTACATATTAAGTTCTATAGATAATTTTACACTGTGTCATTTGGTGTAATTATAAATTACTCGTTTGCATTCGTTGTCGGTGTATTTTAACTATAGGTAGATCACGTTTGAATTCAATAGATAAAATGTAAAAGCTAAAAAGGAAAATCTTTTTAAAATTAGTATTTGATATTAAATACAAATACACTTTAAAAGCAATTAATGCTTAAAAGTCATTTGAATATTTTACTCAATTACATTTCAAGACTGTTATCTGCATCGTTTAATGATTATTTTATCAACTTAATTATTGTGTACCGTAACATGAAGACAATAATGGGTTTGAAAATACATAATTTTTTCCAGTACAATAAGTTAAATACCACTCATTACTTACTGCTTGTAGGACTTCGTATTAAACTTTATGTAAATAAATGTAAAACGCTGTGCCACGAATCGCATTAATTAAACAGTGTTTACCGAGTTTTGTACTCGCGTCGAACATCGATTTTGTATGTTTTATTATTTCGCCGTCTTATAATATATAAAATATTTTCAAATAAAACAAAACAATTATACTCTGATCTACATATAACTAACAGGTGTCGTAAGCGATCTACCGAAAAAAAGTACGAATACCTAGGTATCTATAGTTTATATAAACATGTATAATAGGGTGTTCCTTAACTATAGATGGGAAAAAGAAACTAATTTTTTTTCATTTCACCTCCTAAAACAGTGTACATACATACAAAAATTAACCATACAAAATATAAGATCATTCGGATAAAGTTCACCCGTGCCTATTTGAACTTAAAGTTTGAACTTTTAAATTTTTCAAAAAGTTTTTGTACTTATATGTCATAAACCGTTGGTCGAATTGAAATTTATTATAATTTAACGTTTCCGTGAATATTTTAAAAACTAAAAATGTTAACATAATCTATTTAAAATAAAATGAAGTATCTATATAAAAATTGTATAATGTAGCTTAAACTGATAAAAAAAAATTTTATAATTATTAATATTTAATAACATATTATTATTACTGTAGTTGTGAATCCTTTGATGCATCTCCTCGCCATTATTTTTGCCCATCTGCCCATCCAAGCAAAGGCGGAAGCTCCATCATTGACGTGTCAGATAAAACATTTTTGTTTCGCAATACAACTATTGACATTAAATTTGCTGAGTGTGCGATCCAATTTGTCCGCCCGCAAATGTCACCCTTATTAGGGATCCGAATTTGAAATATTTCAAAGTTGAAAAGTTCACTCTTTGTGAAATATTTCAATGAAGTAATAAATTATGATAATGGTTACAAATCAGGTATAAACGGTATAATACTAATATCGGTTACCTATAGTAAATCACTGATCAGTGTATATCGGCTTTTATTTATTGGTATCCGATACAATAAAGTGACTTTAAACAATTTTCTCTTGCTGTAAATATTTATGACTGGAAACTTTAAGATATATAATACGGAATTTTTTTTAAATTTTTATTTTTCACATTAATAAAATATTTCAAGGGAATAGTTTTCGGGAAAGTTTAAACCCTTATATTATAGTTAGCGGTTGTCACTACTAATATTGTGGATCACACAAAATATCATGGTAGATCGCTTACGACACAAGTGAAGTACATTATTATGTAGATTGCTCCCCGTACAGCATTTGGGAAATGATAATAATTTGTGAATATTTTAAAGTGCTCGAATATTTGACTAGTAATATTTTATAAACAATTTTTCGTCATGATAAAAAAATATTGTACTATAACATAATGATTGCATAAGAATGTTGACTTAATATTTTTATAAAGTTTCCATTATAACGATTTTTTAAAATAGTTAATTATTGAAATGTTTTGTAAATTTTTTTATGAAATATTTTCAAGAATATGAACTCCTTGCCCAAAGAATATAACTAAAATATTTTCCAATCATTTATTATCCTACGCGACTTTTAAAAATATTTTTACAGCTAAATATTATTTTCCTGAAAATATTTTTACCATAGTTAGGAAACATTTTTATGCTCCGAGGTTACAACACGGCATTGTGGACTTTCATTTATTCGTTTTCGGTGGGCTTTTTGTATTTCGAGTTGTTCGCAACACCACGTATACATATAGTATAGTGGTTGATTTGGACGGGAACCTCTGCGCAATGTAACCACAGATGTATATCGTGTAGCTTCATGGGTCACATTTCGTAAAATGGAAAAAAAAAATGTATAATTCTTCGTTAAAACTTTGGCCGCCGACAGGTCGACCCGGATCGTTGTTATTCGGCCTTAACTGATTTGGGTCCGAACGCGAGATGTATTCACATTTCACAGTTGTTGTTGTCGTCGTCGTCGTGCAGTGTTGTACCACGCCGACACGAGGGCTGAAAGCCATTTTTTTTCGGCGAGGTCGTCTGCGTGGCTTTCGCATCACAATGGTTTCACTTTTCATCGCAATAATAACAACAACCGCCGCCGTCACACACAGTCGATAAAATGTTTCCGAAAATCTCGAATGTCATGATTTATCCATTGGGTTCGTCGTCGTTGTGCCTTCACAATAATGTATACCGCCCGCGGCCGTCGATAGTACCATCGTCATCATCCTTATCGTTATTTGTCTTATTCACTATATTGTACGTTACACGACTCGTATGAGTGTATATTGTTATTGTGTCAAAAAAGAATTGTTCGCCACGCACTCGATAACGCGAGTTGTTAAGAAAAGAATTCATTTTTGCTGTGGATGGATAGGTGGGAGGGGAAATGACCATCCCTCGCGACGAATACGCCACCGATACGGCTTAGGTTATATTTTATGCTCATTTTATACTCGAATACTATGGGGAAATTTACCCGGTAAATCGTACGGGTAAAAGTAAACGTGCGTACATTTTACCGACGTTTTTTTTTTTTACAATTTTTTAAAAATCGAGAGAAACGCCTCGTTGAAAATGTTTTTACAGGCGTAATAACATTTATTTAGGTAGCCCATATATTTTACGCGAATATTAATAATGAGTTTTTTTTATTACTTACGCAGAGCAAATTTAGGAATTGCTGGTTAGATTGGTAGTAAAAATATTAATCCTATGATGTGTACAATATTGATAACAATATTTTGAGAAGGTAAGAAATTTGACAAATATACTTTATTTGGAATTGCAACGAGTACACGTACAAAATTAGTGTTGTAATTGGAAATCAGAAATTTAAAAATATATAATTTACAAATTATAGTTTATAATTTTAATTTCGATTTATTATATAGATAATTATTTAACAACAGTGATGACTAAAATCTTAGATTACTAAGCATATTAAACAATCAGTGTTTTCATGCATTTCACGTGTGACTGTTCGCTCGACATTCAATAAATGATGAGCAAATATTTACTTTCTAATAAACTACAAATATATTATTGTATTTAATATTTGCTCGATCGATCGATTAAATATTTTCGTAATATTTATCCAACATTAAATACTAATTTAATGAACCCAGAGATTAAATAATTAATTATACTTGTGTACCTATCAATGTTCCATAAACGTTCGAACCAATCAATTACCCGATATTATTAAATAAATAAGACATCAAATAATATTTCTTTAAAAATGTAAAATACTTTATTTGCTTAACCGATTATTGTAATAAATTAAACAGCTCCTTGTACTCTCTCGTACACTCTCGGTGTATCTATCTGCCGGGTATCGAATCTTTAGGTATGATTTCTGACGATATTATCATGGTAATGGTGTGACGGCGTTATTCCAAAAAAAAAAAAATATAGAAGATAAATCGCAGTGTTTGCCGTTCGTGTATAATATTTGTATGGTTACAATATTATATTAAATAAAACGAATTCTTTTATACCATGTACACAATGTGCACGTCATATATATTTACGGTTTAACTTTCACACCACTATTGCACGTAATAAATTCACAACCGTCAACAATGCTTTATTACTTTAAATGTGTAGTTATTCGAGTACAAAATTCCGGTTAACTGTTCCCGACAAACGTCCATACATAAAGTTTCGGTAAACGTAATAATGTCGAACCGCAATACTGTCTGGAGTTTGAAAAACATAATTTAAAAATTGGATCTAATTAGAACAGAAATATTATATATTTTTTTAACTGTCTTGTAACGGAAACAAGAAATTTAATAAGCCATATTTTTTTGTATTGTTATAATTTGTCATATTATCGAAATAATACGGAGGTTTGGACAAAAACTTAATACGGTAGATTAGGTATATACCTATATTTCTTTATTCTGAACGTCAATATTTCCAGCTAAATTTAAATGCAAATGAAAATAATATTACCTACAGTCTAAAAATTATGACCGGCACGTGTTACTCTCGATTACTCGAAATAAAATTAATCGTTTTTATACCTCAGTACTGTACAGAAAGAATTCCTTAGACGAGAGCCATCGGACATTTTAATACATTTAGTGAAATGGAGGGTATAGTCGTAAATAAAATAATGTTCATACAATTTCGGAAAAAAAACGTAGAATTTCTTTAGTTAAAAATGTATCTGAGTATAAGAAATGTAATATTTCTAAATAAACTAACGTTCTACCGAACATTATTACGAATATTAATATTAAACATTAGTATACAGTTTTGATGTTCAAATTTCCATATCGGAATTATTATGAATACAATAGTATGGAACATCGATACGTCAATTCCATTAACGAGATAAACGCGTACCGCAAATGGTAAAAATTTCACTCAAAGAGCAAACGGATATTATGCAAAACAATTGGGAAATGTTAGTTTTGAAGTCTTGAAGTGAACTTACATTGCAGGTATCGGGAGAAAAAAACGTGTTGTTGTTTTTTCAAAATGTTTGCGGGGAAAGTTCTCGAGTAGACACAAAATATAATAGTGTCGAATTGGATTGAAAATGTTCCTGAAATTTAAAATTAAATTCGTTTAATAATTTGTTTGACGGTAATGAAAAAGGCTTATGTTTCAAGTGCTTGCCTGACGAAATATTTAAAAAACTTAGTTCAATTTTAAAATTAAACTCGCACCCGAATGGTTGTATAGTTTCAAAGCTTTAATTTTAATACTTTGCAATTATTTATGCTACCGAAGATTATTATTTTTGTTTTAAGCTACTTAGTGTAACCTCAACCAGAAAATGAGGTTATGTCAGTTTAGCGATGGGTTAGTTTTTAGTTTTGTTTCAGTTTTCCATTCCAAGCCAAATAAGCCACAGGCCAAAAGTTGGCAGTTTGTTATTTTTCCACGTGTGTCATCCAGTCGAGAATAATAAATTATTATTTTAAAACGCCTCTAATCAAAACGAGAATGTCACGTTTTCTTGTAATTGATTAGAAACAATTTAAACACAATTAAGTAGCAATGCAATATTGCCAAAATGAAGAAATTATGTTTTTATATTAGATTATATGATTTTATGTGGTAATATTATTATTATATATTGTAATAATTTATTAATGTATTATCATCCGATAATATTTTATTTGTTTTTTTATTATTGATCAAATGGCTCACAACAAGGGTTATCAGCTAAAAGTGTGTTTAAATTTTTTTTTCTTAATTACAATATTTTTTTTTTTTTTTTTAATATTATACTAAATTAGTTTATACAAATCTGATTTTTTTTTTTTTTAAAATGTGTTACTATTTGATGTTTACTTCTTCTTGGGTATTATATAGGATTTCAAAGAGGTGTTCTGTTAAAATATTTTGCTTTTCTCGCGTTTTCCTGTTTGAGACAGTCTGTTAAAAATCGTAATTCAGCGTGCGGTACATATCGGAAGGGAGGCTTAGGCCATTAAAAAAAAAAATGCGTGTTAGTTTTGTGTCGCCTATTCTTATAGACTGTTAAAAAAACTTATTGGTTTTTCCTGTTTGGACCGTTCGCGGGGGCCTCTCGTAAGTTGTTCTTTTTATTTCACTGAGCTTTTGATTTCGTTTTTTTCCCATATCTTGTCCCGTTCTAATGATGTACAGACATTTTTTTATTTGTTTTCCGATGTCTGTGCCCTATTGTTTGCATTCGTATTTTTTCTCGGTTTGCTTGTGATAACCATTTGTCCGGACGCTTTGTCCGCAGCTGCCCCAATAACAGTTTTATGCGCGTAAAAACCCGTCGGAATCATAATACGCAATTATTAAGACCCCGATTCCCGTACGTTTCGAAAAGTTAATCGATACACCGAGTCGTGAGTACGTCCACAACACCAAAGTCTTATTGAAGTGTTATGGGATAATGTCTTATAAGACTACGCCAACTGTGCCATAATAATATATACATATTATTATGCGCACGTATATTGTTTAATCTATTATGATGTATATAATGCGAATAACATGTATGTATATAGGTAATCCAATGCAACTAAATAAACTTTAAATAACACGAATATTACATAAGCTTAATGCCAAAGTTTAATATTTACATAATGTTTAAGTGATGCGCGAAAATAAACAGCAGACGATTATTATAATACCGAACGCACATAAATATTCTAAGCGGATCGATTTATTAGCATACGTGCAGAGCATCGTGTAAGACAGTGGTTCTCAAACTGTGGTATGCAAACCACTGGTGGTACCTACATAGGACGAAGGCTATATACAATATGGCTGGTTCGTGCAAGCCGCCGCGGTGTTAGTATGGAAAGTTAATAAATTCTAATTTTTGTGAAGGATCTAATATTGTTTTATGTTTTGTGCAAATAGGTACTAAATATTATACTGTTAAAAGTACTTAAACTATGGTTTTTAAACATAGCGAATTATTGTCAATAATTAATTACGATTTTGAATAGTTCTATTTTTAGTAATAAGTGGCAAGGTTGGGCAAGTCAATGAAAATAATTAACTGTGACAAGTTTTGTTGATTCAATTAAATTGCCTTCAGTTCAAGTTAAAAGTTAACAAACAAAAAATATGATGCGATAAGTTTAAAGTTAAGATGGAAAATAAATTTGACTTAACTCGGTAAAATAAAACTTAATATTTTTCAGGCTACAATATTTTTAAATCATAAAATGCCCTATTATTTTGATTTACATAAACATTTACCAAAATGTTTAACACTGTGCAAAAATCAGACTATTATTAAAAAATGAATTACTGAAATCAAAAAATGGTCAAGAAATCAGTGTTGTCTGTTGGCTTCACATGATACGAAAAGCAAATTAACTTGACTGTGCGATAATGACAATTAACTATAAAAAGTTAAGTTACAACAATAACAATTTTTACTGTATAACTTAACAAGTTAAAAACAAAAACAATTAACTAGTCTCAAATATTTAAAAAAAATTAACTACTTGAGTTAACTTTAACTTTTTGACAAGTTAATGCCGGTGCCGACCCATAATGAACGTGAGTGGTTCGCGAAAAAATAAGTTTGAGAATCTATGGTGTAAACCATTACAATAAATGTATCGCATAAATAATACAAGCGGTTCGAAGCGAACAAAACGTTTGATAACGTTACCTAACTATACGTTACCTATTACCGTTGATTTTTATTAGAGTCGTGGTAATAGCCACATTATATTTATAAAATATTTCGAAATTGAAAATTTCACTACGCTTGAAATATTTCAATGAAATTATGAAAAATATTATGTTTATTTTAAACGTATTTGGTTATACCTAGTCTATACGATTAGAAATAATTATTGATTAATCGCAGAAAGTTTCGACATCGAATGACTTACGAATTACTATGTTAGTAGTTATAAATTAGGTACCTGTATAAACGGTTTTCTATATCATCCTATCATCGGTTAATTTATCATTTATAAATTGGCTATTATTTATTAATATTTGATACGATAAACAGACTTTTAAAAACGTTCTCTTGCTGTAAGCGTACGTTATATACTTTTAGATATAAAACACATTTTTTTAAATTTTTCACATGAATGAAATATTTCATGAAAACCCCACACACAGATATACTGTATTTGGTCTTATACATTATTTTTTTGCGTGATCAATGATAATATCACGTTACTTACTTTCTCGTCTTGAATTTGAGAATATATATTTTAATACTTATACGTTTTACCATAATAAATTAATATCGTACTACCTAGGTACCTATATTTTTTGGTATTGTTATCAGTTATCACTATACTTACGATCAGTGTTGAGCCGATATAAATATAATTTTATCTAGATAAAGATGAAAAAACATTTTTTTTATCTAGATAAATTATCGGATAATTTTTTTTATAATGGTTTATGCCACTCTCTGTAAGCTCGTAGCAATATAGAATAACTTAATAGTATGTTATCGAAAATTTCAATCGTTATTAGTAAATACTACCTACTTAATAAATTACTTAATTGTCTGCCTATAAGTTATAATAAATAAAAGCCGTTTAATAAATTGTATTATGCGGATAAATTCATCTAGATAACGGTGATTTTTATCTTAGATAACTGTGTAAATTAATAATCTCTATTTATCTAGATAAGATAAAAGAATATTTATCTAGATAAACTCAACACTGCTTACGATGAAAATTATAAATTATAAACATTCGAAAAAAGAATTTCTAAATTTGCCGAATTCCGAGAGCAAATTTACCGACATATTTTTTTCACTGACAAATTCCACTCATCTCTAATAATATTATCTAATCGTCAGAAAATCGTACGATTCTGTGGTGAACACTATTACGACCGACGCGTGCGCAGTGTGTCTATATAATATTATTATTCGACGATCCGGTAATTAATAATACGTTACGTCCGGCTACCTGTTTGATGATATTATTATGTGATATCATCATCGTCGTATTATTATTATCACGACGCGGTCGTGTTCTCGTCGTCTCAGTTATTAATATCGCGCAGCGTTTAAAATATAATATGATATCGTTGCGCAAACAGAACGCCGAGAAATTAATCGAACACTTTTAATATCGGTTACATCGCATTATGATATGGGTAGGTTAAACCGTAAACGCGAATGGTCTCGCGCATGGATAGCTTCGATAATATAACGTATACATGATCGCCGTCATAATGAACGTAATATACTATAACGTTCGTATTATGCGCAACGGAACATCAATCATTTCGGGTTAGGTGCCCCAATCGTATTAAATACATTAATATAATAATAATAATATAATATCGCCGATGCTCGCGGGCCCGCTGACACCGTTAAAATCAAGCCCGCCTAACCGGATATCATTAAATAGGAATTAGACGGCGCACCGACCGTTATATTATTATAAAGAGATTAATAACATAACGATATTGTGCGAAACGTCAGAATAATAATATTAATTAGGTACATTATCGGATGGACGTGTCGTGATGGAGTCTTTGAAACGATAATATGCAGACGGACACCGCACTGAGATATAATATTTCGTCGACACGCGCCAACATATTATATTATATACTGTCGAAATGTAGTTACTATAAGGTCGTCACAATTTCTAGCTGTTTGCCTAACCGTGTCTTATCGTAGTCCGTCGCACTATGAAATATAATAATAATATATAAAGCGAAAACGTTGCTGAAAACGACTCATCACAAATCCGTCACAAACTAGACGACCGGCGCCGCACTGTTCATTAATGAAATTAATATTAACTTTTATCGTCTCCTAAAATTTGGTCTCAGCATTTCAGAAATCCGTTTTAAATTGTCATAATACATTAATGATAGAAGTGAAACAAATTGAAATCCATAGAGGTGGGCCGAACTCAAAAATATGGTCTCGAACCGAACCTCGGTATCTTGAACCGAACTTTTTAGCGTGATGTCAAACTCGAACCGAGCGTTTTAATCAAAATCGAACCATACTAGTACCATATACTTCATTACCAAACTGAACCCAAAATAAACTTTTGAATTAAATGGCAAATTAATACTTTATGTTTATATGTATGCTTTATACTAATTTATAGTCATATGCTCAGTGTTGGGAACTATCTAGATAAGTAAATAATAATTATTTATCTTTTATTTTATATAGATAATTTTAAGCTCGATTATATTTATCTTCATCTTGATCGAAAGTTAGTTATCTATGTGATGTGTACCTCTACTTATCTAATGGACATTAAACAATATTAATATTAGCTTTTAATATGGTTCAGCGTGTTACGAACTTCGATTATATAAATTATAAGTAGTACAAAATAACAAAACCAAAATAATTATCCAAATCTATAAATAATCCAATAGGTAGCACAAGAAATAACCAATGCCCGGACAATATCGTGGTTTTAATTTCACTTTTGTAGTATTTAAAATGTATATACATAGTATAATACAGTAGACAAAATAAAAATAAAATAAACACAACAATAAACACCGGGAACATTTTTAGTTCAAAACGTTTGACATGTTAGAATTTTTCGCTGTTCGTAAATTTGTTCAGTTCGAACTATATTAGTTTTCGAACTATTTTGATCTGCGAGCTTTTTTGTTCGAGTTTGGTTAGGTTTTTTTAAAACTTGGTTTGACTTTCGTCTCGGATGCCTTGCATAGAAAATAAACATCAACATTTTTAACCATCTCTTTTACAGATAATGCCACTATTTTTTCAGAAGATTTTGATACCAAATTCTCATTTTTCGATTTTTGGGGTATACGCGCCCTTTGAACAAAACACCATCGTACTGCATAGACATTCCATATTATAACATAATATATTTTTAGTATTCCAAAATATGTTCTGCTTCAAGTGCCTCCAACAACACTGTTTATAATATTATCGGTTTTAGGTATTTAATTGTACACACAGATACAAATACCTACTACTATACTAGATGCCCGACTCTATAATCTACTGTGTTTGGGTTTTTGAAGCCAAAGGTTGGGAAATGTTTACAATCTGTTATCAGTATTAGAGTATATAAAAGATAGAAGATTGATAACATCGATTTGTAAACATTGCCTAACCATATAGGTTATAGGGTATAGGACGATTGGCTTCAAGTATGGTCTCCCAGTCGGGCATCTAGTATTATAGTATATATCTGTGATTTTACATTAATTGTCTGTCAGATCACGATTTCGTTATCAGTTTATCAGTTTATCACTTCAATAATAATACGCTTGAAACTGATATTGGATAAAGATTGAATACTGGTTAAACCCGAAATCGATATCTAAACGACTAAACCGAAAACGAAATCGAAAAAAAAATCAATACCGGTAATCAAAACCAAAATTGAAATCGGAAAAAATATTAACTGTGATGTCTAATTCAATAGTTATTCGCCTTCCCTTTTTAATTTCTCGACGTAAGTGGTTTCCAACAAGTGACATTTTATTTGACTCCATCATGCTAAACGAAAATTTGTAACCGCCGGTTATTTCGGTCAAAATGTATCCATAGTTCTATTCCACGGTGTACAATTATTTGGAAAGCGTCGGGTTTTAAAACACTGCGGCGTAGATTAGATTTTCCGAACGAGTTTTTTTTCCTGCGTCCAAACATTTATGTCGTTGATTTCCCAACACCCGTCGAGGAGTTACGATTTTTTCGCTTGGCACGACAGTTGTCGGTGTACATAATACGTCGTGTATCGTGACAATTCTAAAACCCATCACGGGACTCGGCCGGTGGCGGATATCACGAAAACATAAAGAAAACAAACAAAACAATGACATTTATTTTTATTTCATTTCGCTTTTATTTCAGTTTTTTTTTTTTATTAGACCCGTCATAGTTTTTGTCGGTACCCAAACCTATTTGTTATATAAGGACCGCTGGAATTGGCAGGTGTCCCATCGAGTATTTTGTCACGGGCGAGCCGGAGACGGACGGACGCCGACCCTAAGATGACCGGACTTGCGACAGATGACAAACGATCTTTGTAGATAACACCCGTTTAATTAGTTTTTGCTGTGTCGCCGTTGTGTGCTTAGCACAATGGAAGTGTGTTTCGAGATAAACCGAAACAAAACAAAAAACGACTGATCAAACGCAGCCGCATAGATATATCTATATTATGCATTATGGTTTTTTAAAGTTTTTTTTAAAACGTCAACAACTTTATTCATTGTTCAGCGAGATAAATATTATATTCAGCAGAGCAGTGTACGCGTATTATTCCTTCTATCGAACACGCCATTTTTCTCGATTTAATATATTATTATACTTTATTGCTCCGAATTTCCGCCCCGCGTCATTATATCATTTCAGTTCTATTAACACACGATTCACTATCTTTGCAGGTCACAATACAAAAAAACAAAAAATAATATTTTAATTTATTTAATTGTCCGAAAATAATCCTATAAAAAACAATTTAGTCGTATAGTCAATTATCGCCGTGGAGAATTGCTGTGTTATTATAAATTTTATCCGTAACTGTTTTAACAATTGTGTTCGGTTTGGTACGCGATCGATGGGCGCCAAGTCAGAATCGTCGACGACTTTTCAGCAAAATATAGCGTTAATACGCGCTCGATTGTCGGCCAAAAAAAATAAATATTTATCGTCTTTTTTATCGGCAGTTAACTATTACAATTAATCGTCGCTTAAATCAATTAACCCTAGAACGGTAACCTCGGTATCATAATACTATACCGTTATTGCTAACCATTCGCCGAGCAGTACATACGGACGTAAATCATTCCCAAACAGCACAAAAATATTACATAACTATGGTAAAATCAATATTTTCAAGAAAAGTTAAAATATTATAAAAAGTTTCGTAAATGGTTAGGAAATATCTTAATTATATTTTTTGGCCAAGAAGTTCATATTTTTGAAAATATTTTATAAAAAACATTTACAAAATATTTTAATCATAATATATTTTGTAAAAACAATGTTACGGAAACTTTATAAAAATATTAAGTCAACATGTTTATGCAATCATAATAATATAGTACAATATTTTGTTATAATCAGAAGAAAATATTTATAAAATATTATTAGTCAAATGTTCATTATTCAAGCACTTTAAAATATTAACAAAATATTATCATTTTCCAAATGTTGTGTGGGATTGTTGCATAGCCCATGACTGGGACAATTTTTTTGGCGTATACAAATGTATAGAAATACAAAAGAACAAATATACGATTGAGCGAAAAAAAACTATAAGATGTTTCCATTTGCAAATTTGAACTGTATTTTTTTTAAATAAAGCTATTTTATGGTCACAATAGTGTTATACAACATATTGTTCAGTGCTGTAAAGTACTTGAGTTAACTACTCAAATACGTATTTTAAATACTTTTCAAAATGTGTACTTCAACAAATTTGTATTTTTAAACAGGTGCGCTCCCGTAGTGTCTGTATTTAAAATCAATCGCAAGTAATTTTCAAATACTTTAATAATTAATTTTAGTTAATTTTCTATTTTCATTTTGATCACGTAAAATAAAAATAAAAAATTGAGAATATGATAATAGTATTTTTTTACTGTTTTCAACCGAAAATCAAATACTTCGACAAATAAAACAGTTAAGCATTTTTAAGTTCCACCAAATGATACGGTGTAAAATATATGCAAACTAACCTAAGACATAAAAATCGGTTAAGTTGATCTTTTAAAATAAGAATAATTTTTTTTAAAAAACTCGATATTTGATTGGATCTTTAAATACTTTCCAAAATGACTAACTGCGCCTATATTTTGTACTTGAATACTTTTAAAAAGTATTTTTAATCTGCTCACTTACCTGTTTGATAAATAATAATCATAAGATATTCAGGCTCGCTGCCTATCGATAAGTAAAAATGTTCGATAGTTATATTAATAAATTTAATTGATATACCTATTGTAGGTACTTATCTGCTGATTCCAATTTGACAGTTTGACTTGAATATTACGATAGTAGAGATTCAGTATTTTTACAAATTGAATATTAATAGCTTTATAATAAGCCTGGGCATGTGTAAGTTTAGTAATTATAATAATATTAATATACGTGAAAATAATAAATTAAAAAACGACAAGTGACCTGCGCAATAATTCAATAACTCTCTACCAGCCCCCCCCCCCCCCCAAGTTTCCTATCATCGTTGAATTGTTTATCAAGAACCGGCGGTGTGGTATATGATATAATATAATAATAATAATAATATATCGTAAAACACTCGGGTCGATGGAAAATGTGTAAAAAAACATTTACGTCGTCTATCAAGTAAAAGGCGCGTCGACAAATTTGAGAATCATAACACGGCCATAAATCATGTCGTACCGAATCGTAATGTTCTACATCGACACTGTCTGATCGACCTATTTTCGGAACTTTTTCGACGCCTCGTCTCGGCATATCCGGAGACAATATAATAATATTCTTGCGAATCGTATTGCGCTCCTTCGGACACGACTGCCAATTCTCACTGTCGCGAATTGTTTAAAACGCCTGCGAAACAAATCGTGAACCCCATCCTCGGTGGAATATAATAATAATACAGTACCGCCTATCATGCACTGTCGCATAGGTGGGCGCGTTACAGTTAAAATAGTTAAACTTTTTGACCCGTCCTCGAAGTTGGTTGATTTTCAAAGCAACTTGAGAACTGCTTAACTAAACACTTTTGAACGACTGTCGAAATAAATTAGCTCTTTTGGGTTGATTTAAAAACAATCCGTCAAGTAAATATCGAAATTAGAAAATGTTCTCTAAACAGTTTTAAATAATACATAATTAATAAACATGATACCTGCTATGTAGTTATAACATTATAACTTCCGTTTTGTTAAATTTAACTTATGCGATCAGAGTACCGTTTACTGTTGAAAAAAGTACCGAGAAGAACTATTTTTTTTTTTTTCAAACCGAGTAACGTCAATACCATTGTTTTCCACGTTAACTTTAAACTTGACGGTTTAAATTCATTACTCGTCAACCATTAACGACTGTAAACGTTAACTCCTGTCTCAGCGATCGTCCTCGTTGACTCGACTCGAGTTCAATAATAATTCTTGTTGACTCGTGTTGACTCGCCCTGCACCTTTCCTGCGCAGGCGCCCCAAAAAATCGTTTCGGTCGGCGTCGTAGTCTGATCGACAATGTTTTCGTTTTGCAGTTCGCCAAACTTCGGCGGCGGCTCGTCCTCCAAGCCCGGCCACGCGGCCAGCGCCGACGACGTGTCGGCGGCCGCGAGCAGCCACCACCACCACGGTGGGTCTTCGTCCGCGACCAGTGCCACCGAGCACTTGTTGCACAAGGACATAGCGGCTGTGGCGCAGGGAGGATGGAACGTGACCAAGTCACTGATGAACGTCAAAGCAGAGGAAGACAACGTGAGTATATACGCACCGACTTGAAATAACTGTTAACATAATGGTAACGCGGTTTCGCGGTACATACCCATCAATCGATATTAAAAAATTTACCAAGAACTGTTATAAAATTAATGACCGTACCTATATATACGCCACATATCATAATTATATATATACGGGACAATTCACCCAACACGCTCGCCTTTTATGCTTTGAGAGTGCATTTTAACTATATACCTACTTATAAAATATTACTATCTCTCTCTCTCTCCCTCCCTCCCTCTTGGTCAGCCTACGGGTCGAGAAAGCGCGAGGCCGGTCCGATGTGGCGTCTGAAGGCCGTTTCCGTGGCGGGACGTGACCTCATACCAATAGATAAGTACTGCAGTGCATATAATATAACAACAGCCGCTATATGACATAAGTGCCAAAAATATACAAAAATTACATTTCATTTGCGCCAACATTTGTAGGACACAAGCGCCAATCGGCCAATCTAATATTACACAACGTGTAACAGAAAGACTTGACGCAAAAAAAAAAAAAGAACTGATGCTACAAACGTATATGACAAAAGTTGATAAAACTATATCATTAGTAAATAATTGAAGAAATATACTCATGTTGGCAAATTCCCAAAAAAAGTATTTCAAAAAATGTTATTACGTTCCAGATTAATTTAATCAAAAAAATATTGATATTTAAAAAAATTCTAAAAAATAAACTGCTTGACTTGGATTAATTTGTCTACTATCAAAATTGTTCTTGTAGTTAGATTCACAAATTGGCTATTTCGAATAATATAATATCCAAAACAATTTAAATCAAATTTCAATTTTTTTTTTTATTTTCAGTGTTAAAAAATTAAAATAATTTTTTTTGTATAATATATGTGTAGCGCAAGTGACTATAAATTATAATATTATATATATAAAAAAAATTTAATATTTATTAGAACAAAAGTTATTCCAAAAGTCAGCACCTGGTATACCTGATCTATACCCAATATAATATGACAGAAGCGCCAAATATGAAAAAATTACACATCATTTGCGCCAAAATTTATATTTTATATCAGTAGTTATTTAAACATTTCAATCTTATAAAAATTGTCAATAATAAATTGTTAAAATATAATATATAGTTCTACATTTAATATAATATTATGTTATATCTATTGACTGTGGCACACGGGTACCCGTGGATTTTGGCGCTTACGTATGATACGATTTTGGCGCTTTCGTACGATACAATTTTTTTTTCTTAACCCTTTTTGGTGCTTATGTCTTCCCCCACCGACAACAGTATTGCGAGCGGTGGTAACACACTCGCAGTGGTGTAGCTGACGACAAATGCAATAATATAATATATTCTATACACCTACCGTTGGACAATTACGTCTGAACAATATTGACTTCGATAAAAATTATGTTTCATTTAGTTTTTTTTGACTTGATTTTTTTAAATATTTGTAATTGGGTAAAAAAAAAATTACTAATAAGTCAATTATTATAACAAATTTGATGTATTCAAATTATTTTTGGAACTCTATGAAAGCGTTGCTACTTTGCTGCAGTGACGCAAAGGTTAATGAAATTTTGTATTTAATAATAAGATTAATTCTTATCTCTTTTTGGTCGTTATCATTTTATAAAAATACTATTTTTATAATAATTCTAATATCTTGATAAAAAATACAAAAACACACAAATTTAAGTGGTCACTGGATTTTTCAAACAATTAAAAAAATTTAAACGGTAAATTTATGAGACTCACAACACTATACATTTAATCGTACAGTTTAGAATTGATCGGTCCGCCACAGTTTGATTTTGTTGTATCTCTAAGTGCTTTATGTAAGACCTTGAATATAGTACGCCATAAAGAAATATTAAAATATTATTTCCATTTTTATTTTATTTTTAATTGCTTTGTGTATACCACACAATGGTTATTATTATGCACTTTAAAATTCTGATTTCACATTATATGCAATGACGTTGATTATTTTAGAATTTTTTAAATGCGTTTAAATAAAAAATAAATAATAATACATATTATTATATACTTATAATAAAAAAAAACTTTTATCCGGTTTTTATCAAATACTGTTGCTATTAATCCCGGATATTTAAAATATATTTATATTTACTTCATTTATTTTGTATTTTTTTTAACTCTGAAAACGCTAGCTGGGCTGAGGGCTTAGAGGGAGTCTTGTAGCTATATACCTGTTATTAGTTTACTATTATGTATTTTTTTGCTTCAAAAAAGCCGATCAGGTTCTATTTTTTTTCCTCAGAATACACTTTTTGTAAATAGAAAAAAATCTTCAAACTCAGGGGTGGTTTTGAGTTGTAATTCATATGTAGTTGGTACTCTGGGGGTCGAGAATAAAAGTTTCCCAGTAATTTTCAAAACAATCGAGAAATCAAATATTTGAAAATAGGAAAAAGTATTTTTATTTTTTTTCATTCAACAATTTGGAATTTGGAATTTACTGATATCTTTTTTTTAAAGAACTTTTGCAATAATTACTTTAAACATCTCGAGTTACCACTGTGTGCAGCACCAAATATTTTCCAACGAGCCGCCACTGCCTCGGGTCGTTTACTGTCTACATATTTTCTGGTTATTGCTTGTTTTGTTACTTATTTATCAACTCACCATGATACATCCAACCGTTTTAAGTATAAGACATTTTTTAATTTTTGGTTTACTGTATTATTATTTCAGATCTTTATTTTTCCTCCTTTCATAATCGTCCATTATTGTTTCGTTCTTTGTTGGTCCATAGATATTTCTTGAACTTTTTTTCGATTTATGGTTAATTTATTTTGGGAGGAAAAATCCATGGGTAATATTTCTTAAAATAATTTAAAAAATCTTTAGCAAAACATTTTCGTCAATAAGCGTTTAAAGTCCAAATTTTTACGAAACTCGTCAAAACCAAGTAAATGTGTATAATATTTTATAGCTAAAGTGTACAAATATTTTTATTTTTAATACCCGAGGTTTTATACATGTATTCAAGATTCATCGCAAGTTTTGTTATTGAAATTACAATCAATTCAATTTAAATCTAAGTCACATATCTATATTTTTTAGGAGTGATTAATGTTCAAATTTGTATGCCATTGGATATTCAAAAGTATAATAATTTAAGTTATAATTTAATTTTATAACTAATCTCTTAGTTATTTTGTTATTATTTAATAAATATTAATCGCCAAAAACTTGAAAACATAAACTATTAATTATCTATATATATAAAAAGACTTGTCCTGGGTGATTCATCATCGCCTAGCCGGATCTGCTGAAGCTATGGATATGAAATTTTCAGTAAATGTACTTATTACTATGTATAGGCACACTAAGAAAGGATTTTTCGAAATTCGCATTTTAAATAGCTGCTCAAACAGGGAGATTGAGGTTCAAGATGGAATTTGGAAATTTTATTTTTATTTATTAATAGTTGCCATTGGTTACACTCTACAGTAGAAATTAGTAATTATTTATTATTGGTTGCCATTGGTTATTCGGGCGGATCAGGTACAAGCTGGCATCAATTCGAATTATATTATAATATCAAAATTAACTTGGTATAACTTCGATAATTTAGAGTTAAATCCTACACTTACGTACAAACAGCACTGGGTCCGCGACCTACCACAGGTAAATTGCCTACCTGACAATATACTGCTGCGAATCAGAATTTTTATTCCAGGAAATAGAAAGATAAGATACATTTCGAACACCATACACCGAATATTAAATAACCGAATTGAACAAAGTTTGAGTCATATAGAGTTGGTACATTTAACGGGCAACGAAGTGCACGGGATCAGCTAGTTAAATATATAAATTAAAATGTAAATTATGATTATTCTATAGGTACACATTAATATTTAAAAAAATAATATTTAGACTAATTTTTTATTCGGACAACCCAATAGTTTCGGACACACTTTCAATATCAGACAATATTATCAATTTTCTATAGCATCAATGTCCGTGTGAAAATACCAGAGTTGAGATGTTTAAACAAGTACTGTTAACACCAATTTATTATTTTTTCTGGATTAATAAACAAATTTATAACATTTTTAATAGTTATTTTACATATTCAAATTACTAACAGTATACTTCTATATTAATTCTATTATTTCTGTAGTTCTTTATAGGTAATTTGTTGAGTATTTTATTTACAACACAAACTTATACAACAGATAAAATAGATAAGTGCTAAGAATTTTAAATATTAAACCACATTAAATACTAAAGTTGAAATATCCATGTGTTTTACACTTTCACGAACGGCAGAAGCAGAACAATAACAACCAGAATTATATTTAATTGATATCATAATATTATCTGTATCATAATATTCATAATTGTAAGAATTGTGGCACAAACCAGCAAAAATATTAATATAAACTAAATTATTTTTATTTTTAATACAAAAAAATATTGGTAAATTCTTATATAAATTTGGTATAAATTATAATATACATTTAAAACTTTTAAAGGATTGTAAGAAAGTTGTATACATAGACATAATTTATCATTTTGGATTTCTTTAATCTGAACTGAAAATTTACTTTTATTTTTATACATGTTTAGATCATATATTTATTATAAAAATCATGTAAAAACATGTGCAAATTTCAAAATAAAATTTAAAATTTAAATTAGAAAAAACTTCAAAATGCCACCAAATGCCACAAAAACTAAGTATCTACGTATAGTTCATAAATATTTTTTTTAAATTCCCTGCCTATACGAAAGATAACACGTCACAAAAATACTTTATCACTAATAGGATAGCGAGACAAAAAATGTAAAAATATTTTGCCCTCCCCTGGACGAACTCCTGCGGACGCTCTTGTTTAATGAGTACCGTTTTTTCCTTTAAGTATTCGAATTCAATCATTTTTTGTTCAGCAACAATTAATACGTATTAAACCATTATTTCGATTGTTTAAAAAAAATACAAATATCGTTCAACAGGACCTTCGCAAATATTGCTAAAACCTTTTATAAACATTTGCATTCTTGACATTTGATATTTAAAACGGCATCGGTCGGAAAAAGAAAACAGTTTTATCGATCTAATGAATCGTATAATATTATTATACGGAAACTACCCATCTCGGCGTTAATTACACGTCAAAGAAACTTTTAATTGTATTCATCGTACCTATATTTAAAAATATAATCCCCACGATTATTCTCAGCGGCCGCGTAATGGCTTTGGAACGTTAAGACGTTTTTTTTTATAACAGCTCAAAGCTAGCAAAAGTTGTCTGACACTCGACAGACGTGTTCAAACACGCAATTCAAGGATTAGGTATATACACAGTTCGAACGTTCTCGACTAGGCGGCTCTCGACCTTTTCATATCCTTTGAACGATTTTTGAACATTTTTCCGAACCTCCCCAAAACGATTCTCTGCAAATCACGTTTGAGTAAAGGTTTTTTTTTTTATTAGATACTTTGGAAATGTGTTGCAATTGATAATTTTATTAAATATGATAAACGGAAAGGTCGTTTTAAGCCTTCCTCTAGGCCCCCTTCAGAAATATTTCATTTCAATTTTCGTTATTAATTAATATTATACTTACGACACATTAAATTTGTCCCTTCCCAAATGCTATTGCGACAACTGCCGTACAGCCTACAGGCAACAACAAAAATATTACTTAGAGCTAATTGTCGATTTTTCAAGTATCTGGGGCTCTCATATAATACGATACACATTACATCCGTTTTTCAACGACCTAAACTATCCAAACAAGGTCAAGAAAGTCGATTAGAAATATTGTTGGTGTTTTCCGCATGGCAATAAGTACCTAGGCACTTGGATGTGTCAATGCATATAGAGAATAAATAGTATACATCTATTTTAAAAGGACATTAAAAATACCTGCAAAACTAGGTCAAAACAATAAATACAACTGTTTGAAAAAAAAAACTGACTTATTAGAAAAATTAAAAACCACCATCTCCACTCATAACAATATTGTCAAAAAAATAAATTATTTTATCGAATTTGATTATAACATAACATTTTTGAAAAATCAGTCATCCTCTGATTTGTCACACACTATTTTTCCTGTACAATGCTTGTAGTTTATTTTCGTCTAGTTTTTCAACGTTTGTATTTGACCTCGGGCTGACCATATAACTTGTTAGAACGCCTCAGCATCTATGTCCCTGGTCATACCAGACTTTGAGACGTTTTTTAGCAGAACTAACTTTGCAAATAATGCGCCATTAAATAAAATTATGTCAATGGCCAACAATAACAAACCACAGTTTCGTACTTAGGACAACAAACTATAGTTTTTAGTTACCATTGTTACTATATTATTTTTATCATAGTCTTGTCATTTTTGTTAACGCACTTAATTTATATCCATAACATTCTCATACCTACTTTGCCTATACCTTATTAAATGCACACTACTGTTTAGCCAATTAATTACACAACACAAATAAAACAACAGTAATAATGTAATAATAATGTTTTATGCACCAAGCGATGGACCAATGAACATAATGTCTATAACATAAATATATTGATATTTATTTGCCATCACTAATATTATCGCTTATAAATTATTCCTGAGTTAAAAATAAACGAGTTAAACATTATAATACTAAATAGAGCAGTATTTACCGAGCGTTCTCAACCCCATTTTTCCATTTAACAATAATAGTTTATAATTTAATTTTGATTTTTGAAAAAAAAATTAGTAGCTATTATTATTCAACGTATATCCTGTTGAGGTATAATCGACTACTTTTTCAATTAATGATAGTCACTTTTTTGTAGTAAATCGATATACTTTTTTTTTTTAAACGTCGAAGTATTTACGTAAATTGACATTTGGACGAGTGGCTTCTGACCTCTGAGTTATGAAGACTATAGTACAACTAAGGAATAAGGATAACTATAATAGTCAATGGTAAAATAATTGATATGTTTAGAATAGAAGATACTATGGAGCCTGTAATAGTTTTATAATAATATATTATTGTAATCAGATAAAAAAATGTGTAAAATAGAATTTCATGTGCAAAATATATGGAGAAATTTGGCAAGTTTAATACAGCATAAGTAATAGGAAAGTATGTAAAACTAAGCACTGTAATTTATTATCCTTAAAAAAATAACTGAGAACATTTTAGGCATCCAAATCAAATCGACTCAAACGAGTAAAAGTTCAGTATAGATAACATAGAGTTGTAATTATTTAGAGTAGAAAAGAATATTCCTCTTTTTGAAAAAAGAAATATGCACTGCAACAAAATTGAATGGTCAAAAAATTAAGTTTAAAAAACATATTTTAAAAAATATCAAAACATTTATAATTTTAATATTTATTCATTCTTAATGACTAAAGGGGTGAGGGAGGCGCTTGTAACAGAAAGACTTAGCAAATGAAAAACAAAAATTAATACTAGTTAAATGTATGAATACAATATTATGATAATTATGTGTAAAATATATAATTTAAGATTTTTTTATGTCAGGAAATTTCTTAAAATAACATATTGAAACATAGTTATATTACGTTTCGAATAAATTTACCTACCATAAAAACATATTGATATTTAAAAAAAATGTAAAATATAAACTATACTTGATTTGTATAAACATTTTTACTATCATAATTGTTCTAAAAAAAAAATTTACAAATTGGCTATTTTGAATTTTCCAGAAAAAAAAAATTGAATACAATTTAGAATTTGAAACGTTTGATGTAAAAAAATAAAAATTAACAATTTTACACTGTACTTGAAACGCAGGCGTCTATAAATTAAACATATGAACAATTTTTTTTTTCAAATTTTATATTGATTAGAACAAGTAGGCATTTACTTTGTTCGGCATAATATTATGTCGTTATGTTGCACCTCGTTGTATAATTTAATAGTAATTTAATCATTAACCAATTGGGGCCGAACCGCATCAACCACCGATAGGTAACTAACAATGGTTTTGTGATTTCAGCACGATCGCTGCCAATCTCTGATCGAGTTGAACAAAGAGCCGCCGGCCGTGCCGTCCGAGAAGGTCGGCCAAATCAATTTTGGACTCGAATACGACTACCAGCAAAACACGTTGATCCTGCGCATAATCGCGGTAAGTCGATAACAACAACAATAATATTATAGTAATAATAACGAAAATCGGTAACGCAAAAACGTCATGGTCGGCGGCGGCTGACCCGTTGTGTTGTGCTGATTTTATCCGACCAAATCGACCACGGTCCGAAACCAGGGTCGTGCTTCGCATACGGATAATATTATTATATGAAGTTCTTGCAGTTTAGGGTGAAAATCTACTTCCTCCAAATAATTATGGGGCAGAACACGTTCGGGCACGTTTGTCGATACGGATTTAAACAGAATAGTATAATATGTAGGTAGGTACCTTTAAAAAACGAAATCTCGACACGATGGCGATTGCAACGTTGAACGCAAAGTTGTCAAATTTATTATGACGGTACGGTATCGTAATTATTATAACGTCCGTTTCTCCACTGACCCCCACCATTTCAAATTTTAAACATTTTTTTGTTGTCTATAATTTGTCTGATTTGTCTAATCTAAAAAATGTAATCTAATTTAACATGCGATTGAAGTGACTAGTTTTAAAATTTTCTTGGCACCAGATCAAGTTTTAAAATAAAAATAAGGGGGAGGGGTTCTAAAACGTTTTTACAGCCATCACCCCCACATTTTGTCCAAATATTTTGAATTTTAAGGGTTTATTTAACCCCGATAATTATCATGAATTTGAATGATCTATTTTGAAACCGTACACCCAAAGCCTCCCCTTCGTCCAAATTTTGTATTTTAAGGGTTTATTTCACTCCGATAATTAGCATGAATTTGCATGACCTATTTTGAAACCATTCATTCAAAGCCCAAAGCCCATCTAAACTTTAAATACTTACAACTCATAAACTACTCGCCCTAAATTAAATTTTTATGAATCAAAATACTTAGAAAAATATTTTGCTTTCGAATATGAAATTAAAACTCTATGCTGCCGTTCAAAAAAGTAAAAACTTAAAAAGTTATAAGCATAAAAAATATTTAAAAATATGATTTTTTAGTAAAAACGTTGTTTTTTAACAACTTGAAACAATGTAAAAAAATATTTTCAAAAACAATAATACTTTTTGAGGTAATAAGTGTTTTACGCTTAATGAATCACCCTGTATTAGTCAGTTTGACGGGCCTTAGGTTGGAGACCCCCGATCTAGATAATTATAAAACTTTTTACCTAGGTAAGAGCAATAACTATCAACTAATTAATAAATCAACTAATTATTGAATATACTATGATTTTAAAGGTTCACTTACATAGAACCTTTTCATTTTGTATTATACGCCTCACTAATTGTGTAGAACGACCGCTGTTAGATCAACTGGCGCAAAGTTGAAAATCGAAAAAATTTATGCGACCATTTGGACATAGTACCTTTTCATTCTCGGCCCGCGACACTGTGAAGACACCATTGATCACACACGTTACGGTGAAGGCGTAAAACAAAACCGTCAAGGTCGTCTCGTACAGACAGTGTTGTCAGATAATATACTTTTTTTTATTCACGTGTAAAAATTTAAAAAAATATATTACGTGACTAACGTTTTAATAGGAATAAGTTTACCTAAGTTTGTGTGAACCGATACGGCTGATCGGTCTGCTGATGCTGCGCAATGTGCTCGCGTGGTATTCTAAGGAAAATCACACCGTGAGCCTTCAGAGGGTTTTTACCATAGGTATAACGTCGATTCTTGTTTTCTTTCTATAAAAACATTATTATACTGTGTCCCACTGCAACCCAATGATTACATTCTCCAAAAACCAAAACTTCAGAAAAACGATAATACTTTTAATATTAATTAGGTATTAAATTAAATGTTTTCATTATTAAAATTTAAAGACCAGAGGGGTAACGAGCGCAGACAATATTATACATTTATACTATAGGGCTTGCATTTGACAAAAAAAAAATTTCGTTTTATGTTATTTACAATTAAAACGTTACACAATTTTTGCGTTTATCGCTGTTTATATGTAAAACGTTATCCACGTTTTGCGTATATCGTTATTTAAAATAGTGTTAATACCTATTGAATTTAAAAATAATAACTAATACGGTTAGGTAATGGCCCGAATACGGTATATAATATGATAAATTCTTAGATTGTTGGCACGAAATAAATGTTTCTACAGAATCAATAGATCTTTTAAATAAATAGATTTAAAAATATTTCGTTTTGCGTAATTTTTCGTTTAATGGTATTCTATAAATTACGTTTTGCGTTATGTCCTGTTTAATGATATATAATACATTTTGTTAATCGTTATGTTTTGTTTTGCGGTATTTAACTATTTTTGATTATCGCTTTCCGTAATATCGTTTACAAATTTCATTCGTTTTTTGTCAAATACGACGTTACAATCATAACTTTATTACAACGGTTCCTAGCCCTGCATTTTATACGTACTTATAACTATTGATATATAAGAAAATCAAAATGATGCATACTAAGAAAATGGTTTAAAAGTCAATACCTACTCCGGACTATTTGCAACTGAGTTACCAGAGCAATGACGAACCAGAAAGGGGGATTGTTTTTCGAGTCAAAATCCGGTACTTAAAAATTAATTTTTCTCGAGAGTTTTGTGGGGGAAATTAACTTATAAATAAAAGCTACATCATTAAATACACGTCTAGAAGTTAATGATTCTGAGACAAGTCCCTCAGCTATAACGTTCAAACCCACATCGGCATTTCCCATAACTTAAGTGCCACTGTAGTTCTCATCAACAAAAAAACGCAGCTGTATTTTTTTCACGTTTATTCACTAAATAATTGATATTTTGTTTGAGATTCCAAACCACTCTCAAACAAATTATATTTTTAAAATCAGAACGTTTGTTAAACACAACAACACGTAACGCTTTACTATTTATTGTATCGACGTGAGCATTGTATGTTAAATACGAAGAATAGTAACTGTATAATTTGAGGATAAACCATCGATCGTATATAATATGAAAAAATAGATAATATTACTCTTTTGACGACCCAATGAAATTCATATTTACACTTCTCAGAAATAATAATTGAAAGACCATTTTCAATATAAAATTTGCGCAGTTATCCGTTGAATTTATTAGTTGATGTATTTTTAATTTGCACTTTCTAAAAGTTCTGCTCGATAAACTGGTTGATATTAATGATAAGTGGGGAATCCAAAACGTACTATTGCCAAAGTTGACAAACAGAGTTGGACATCGATTCTTATGAAAAAAACGTCGATAAATCGATTAGTGTCGTCGGAATAGATCAAAACGTACTATTCCCTGGTCGAATATGCAATTCAAAATGACTGGATAATCCAAAACGAACATTTTGATAATATTAGAAAATCAAAACGTAGTTTTTTCAGCTTTACTCAAAAACGCACTATTGCCCGTGTTGAAAAAATAGGCCTCAATCATTAACTACACCAAAACTAACTTTTTCAAAAACGTACTTTTAGACTTTGAACCGGAGCGAGGAACCTCTAGTGGTTTTACAATGTTGTGTTTTTATTTTATTTTTTCATCCCGTAAACAAAATGTCTACCAGAAGGAGTGCTTCGATTTCGACGTATAGTATCTTATCTTTTAGAAAATTGGATCAAAATGGCACTTTAGAGGAATCATTTTTCGATTTTCTCAATAGTTAATTAATGCCACGGGAAAACCACCGACACATTACGAAAAACCGCCAAAAACGGGATTCTAACGCATTGTTTATCATCGTAGGAACGAATCAAAAATTGTGACGAATTCAAAAATATTAATTCAACTCACAGGCTATAATAATTAATAACAATAATATAAAATATCCAGTTTGACAAACCGTCTCCGCTCAGAATCGTTTTTCGTATACAATGATATTATATCATTGAATTCAAATTTAATACAATCCATTATACATTGACTCACTTGTAACCTACTGTACGGTAGAGTGACATCCACTTACCCGATTTTTTTTTATGTTATGCCAAAACGTACCATTAATCCTGTTGTATATATACCTATATAATATAGGGAAGCAAAAAAGATAATCCAAAACGCACTAAAATGTTGTTTTAAAAATTTGAAATTAAATTTAAAATATAACTTTAGAATATTTAACACGTTTGAATCGTTTTAAATATAAATAATATATTATTGAACGGTTGTGAAAAAAACCTTTGGTTCGAATCGAATTTTCTATTTATAAACGGTTTGTTTTTATTGGAAATGTTAAGATACAACAAGTCATTTATACTGACACAAAACTAAATAAACAAATAATCAAAAACGTATTAGTGACCGTACTATCAAAACATAAACAAGACTACAGCAACTCCACGTGAAGCGGCCGGAGTTATCGTACCTAATTATTATTCTGACTGAGAGTGGGTAGTTGTAGTTTATCTGCTCATGATCGGATGTATAATATTATTTTGAAGTTGTCACGGATTTCGGAAAAATGTCATCACGACCTTAAATTTGACGGATACCGAAACCTTGATAATCGACTATAAAGTCGGAATTGCCTAACGTGTTTTTCATACCGATGGCACCGCGTGGGAGCACCGTTTCATAAAATATATTTTACCTGCGCAGAGACGTCGCGACGTCGAATTACAATGTTATTTTAACGAGAAATATCCTGTCGCGAGACCGTCGAAAACGAATCACTTGACGAATTTATTCTCTTATCTTCGCAGTCGAAATACAAACAAAACGCGCTTATATTATGCATTGGATATTCGCTATACTTAGGTACAGGTTCTCGGCACTGACGACTCTTTTGATTTTTTCCAAGATCGAAAAATTTGTCTGATTGAAAAAAATAATAATAACAAAAAAAAAACCACATAAAGACAAATAAATCAAGTACGCGTTTAGGTTTCTTTGCCGCGGCAGCGGTTGTATATTATAGGCACAATCAAAAAGTTGACTACCTGCTACTACGCGCGAGTCCCCCTTTAAATTCGAGTGGTACGAAAACATATTTTTATTCCAACATGAAGGTATATTATTGTTACGTTTATGTCTTTTTATTAAAAATAAACTAAATCGACATTTGATGTAATCTCATGTACAATAATATTATGTACAAAGGCAATCCACCAAGCGTGCTCGCCCTCGTTTTTTTCCTTTGATGGTGAAGTTCATTCGAATTCTGATTTTTGGAATTTTTAAACACATTCAAAGACCGTATTTTCAAGTTCTTAAATTTTTTCGTAGGTACCTAACCTAACCGGAGACTTGTTTTTCAAACGAGTACCCCATTTTTTTTTTACTGCTTATTATTTAGTGGATAGTTTTTTTGAAAATGTTTACGTACCTAATTCAAAAACCGTATGAGAAGTTACCCAGTTATTAAAATGTTTGTACTAAGGATAATAGTCATTAAAATTGTCTTACGAAAATATAAAACAGACGTACAACTGGATCTAGTATTTATTATACTTGGCCGTTTTTACAAAATGTAATGATTAATATTGATGGATTACCTAATTAATGACTAACGTTTGTAAACCACCACAGCCTCTCATAATCTTATAAACTCATTACCGTGGACGTTTTATCCTTAGAACTTAAAATTAAACAACTCATCAACAATTTGTACGAATTTTGATTCGAGTGCGTCAACATTTTCGGAGAGATTATTCAGTGTATATAATTTACAGTTGAAAAGGGGAGTTCTCGTTTGAAAAACAGAACATTGTATCTCCAAAAATTCAAGCAGTACAAAATAATCTCAAAAATTTGAAAATATGGTCTTAAAGCGGGGCTTGAAACCGGTTACCGGTTTTTATCCGGAATTTTGGGGAACCTATTATCGGTTACCGTTATTATAAACCTATTTGAACTCCCGGTTACGGTTACCATGACAATTTTTCAGCTAACATAAAACGTTATAATAACGTAATATGTTTTAACCGGTTAAGAACCGATTACCGGTATAAGTACTATACAGTACGGTATACCGTTACGTATGAATTATAATAATATTGTGTTTAATTTATTTTAGCTACATAAATGATTATACGCTCGTAGCTACTAATGATATAATAAATAATAACTTCTTAAAACTATTCTAAAATCATAATATTATATCTTCGTTTTTTTCCCTAGTCTCAATTCTTGTAATAATAATTCAAATAATTGGTATTCTACATTTCTATTTCCTACCTACCTATAACAAACAATATCGTTGGTTGGTAATGAGTAATGACGGTACTCGATAGTCGATAGTCCGGGTCTCCCTCATCGTATATTGTACTGGGAAATCTAAAAATAGCTTGATTCCTATAACGACACGAATATTGTATAAGTATACGGATACAAAGTGTAGTACAATTTTTTTTTAGAAAACCGGTATTTAATCGATTACCGGTAACCAACATTTTTTGGAAGCGGTTATCACTTAACGGTAACCTGTAATTTTGAATCTAGTACCGATGATTGGTTACCGCTAACAACAGGACCGGTATAAAACCGGTAACCGGTACCCAAAAAATGTTCGGTTCCGCGTTAAACTAATAACGGTTTCAAGCCCTGTCTTAAAGAATATTTAAAATTTCCAAAAAGCAGATTTACTGAATTTTTGAAGCAAAAAAGAGACGTGAGCGTGCTTGTTGAATCACCCTGTACATACCGACGTAACTACGTAAACGGTTTTGTCGTCGTTAGTCAGTCGAGGGTCGATAAATTGTGCATACACCGTACATTATATACGCGTAGGTTATATAAATCGCATCATTAAAAATAATTTAATCGACTGTAAAAAAAATGTATTTTCATAGTGTGTACTAATTCGTGTTTACCACTTGAATGAGTTCATTTTCAGCTGTTGAGTTTGGTGGAAATATAATGTTATAACTAGGTCCCGGATTTAAATTCACTTAAAACCATACAAATATTATGCTCTAAAAAATAGCCAAAAATGCATTTTACCACAAAAATGACCTTAAAAATGCCATATTATATTTTTTTTATACAAATTTCAATTTATAAATGAGATATAATTGTTATTTATTAATTTATTATTTTATTACAAAAAACTGAAAAATTGAAATATTGACTGCTATGATGTTGGCACGCATATGTTTTGGCCGTTTTTGGGGAAATATTATTCCTTCTAAACATACCAAAATATATATTAAAATGTATGTAAAATTAACATTTTGAATAAGCCTATTGTACCAACTAAATTTTGAGCGTTACTGTGAAAAAAAAACTGAATCGAAAAAAAATTGACAATGTGTATGGAAAAACTCGATAAACCTTCTTAAATATCAAGAAAATAATTTATCTTTAGATAATATTTTGAATAGGCTAAATTGTATATCTATATTGAACAAAATATATGCACTAAAAACCAACAAAATCACCCAATAATCCTAAAAATGCTCTAAAAATGAAAAAACGTCAAAATATGCAAAAAAATGCAAAATAAAATTTGTAGCCTTCAAACCCTAGTTACATGAAACGAATTATGTACTTAGAAAGCATTGTGTATGATCAACCAAAAAAATATACTCTTTTCATTGAAATCCGGGCCCTAGTTATAACACTATAATGGACTGGATTTGAATGCATTAAAAACATACGAATATTACATGGTAAGAATGTGCATAACTTTCCCAAAAATAGGTAAAATTTCAAAACAAATTGCAGTGTAAAAATGTGAAACTGGAATAGTTGTACGAAAAAAGATAAATTTCTCCAATATAAAATTAAAATGCCCAATACAAAATAAAAGATTATCGTTATTTTCTTGAATTAAAATTTTTCAAATTTTATGTTCTGACAAAATCATATATCTTCCATTACTAATAAGTAATAGTATTACTAATGTAAATCTTCTAATTTACGGGGTAAAAATCACGGAGGGGGGGGGGGGTGGGTTCTAGTTTGAAAAACAAAAGTTTGTAACCCCACAGGAAACTGTATAAATAGTAGGAAAACATTTGAGAATTTGAAAATATGGTTTTAAACAGTGACAGCTTGAAATTTGTTTTCCCACACTTAATATTTTTACGCCACCCACCCTAAACATTTTTTCATTGATTTACAAAATATGGTGAGTTCATATGTTGTTAGTGGTTAAATAATGGTCGAATAACCCTCGAAAATTATTCAAACTTTCTTTTCCAACTATAGGACGCCCACCCTCGCACGTGCGAGCCGCCACTGCCTTTAAGTACCTACCTTTATTGTTATATTTCACAAACTACAAGAGTGAGATTTTGAATGACTGCATTACTGATGAAGGAAAATGGGACGGTAGCGCTTGGGAAATCGTGCCGTATACTCATTGTGGCAGAAAAAAATGCATAAACCAAGTATCTATAGGTACAAAAACATAATGAAAATATCGTTTAATCCAATTTTCTGTAAGAATAAAAATAATAATGGACAATAATGAGATGTATATAATAGAAATTATAATATTATAGTAGGTACGATGGTATAAAATTACTTGTGCGATGATAAGGTGTTACTTTTTGTCATAATATTATTATATCCGTGGGTTGCGTAGAATTTTAATAATTTAATTTTCCTTTTGACGACGGAGACCCTAGTGATCGCATTTACAGTTTAAGTAAAATCGAGATCATAACTTACTTTGTAGTTACCGTAATAACTAAACGAGGTGAAAAATTGTATTATTATAAAGGTTAAACCTGCACCGTATTATCTCTCTCTCTCTCTCTCTCTATATATATATATATATCGTCGTACATAATACTATTATAATATAGTGACGGAACTATGAAACAACTTTAAAGCGTTCCATACAATTTTACGACGACAAAAACTGTTTGTCACGATGACAAGAGTTTTATTAATTTTTTAGAACCCCTTGTTGGCGTATACGAATTGATATCAATAATCGATAAAATTCCTGAAAGACACTCAGGCTTAGTGCAACACTTGACCTATACACACGTGACTGGGACCTACAATCGTTCTGGTGATGAAAACGCAAGCTGCGACAAGAAAAGTTCAAATCAACTGCCCCTCCCCCGACTGCCCCCCACTGTATCGTGGTGGTAAGCTTAAAAAATATTTTTTTATAAGCCACGCGAAGTAATTGCGAGTTGTAGCTTTCAGACCAATCGATAACTATTATTGTCTCGTTCGTGAATTATTTTTTATACATTTATTTTTATCAAAGTTTGCTTTGAGTAATAAAAAAGTTACAATAATTTAAAAAAAAAAATCAATTATTGTAACGAAAATACCCTCGAGAGGACTACACATAATATACAACTACTATCAATAATTGATCAGTGAAAACTGTTTGATATGAAATAGAACCACTTGCGGTACAGATCATAGAAAAAATGATAGTACGGATTTTGTGTCATGCGCATATACCGTTTTTTTTTTTTGAAAGTATTGGATTTTAAAACAATATTAACTATATTTTTATTTATATTAATATCAAAAAACAAAAATGCTACGACCCTAAAAATACTCCCATCTATAACTAGTGTGCGTGCATTTGGTTTCTTTACTATAACTGTATTTGTTATTTCCCTTGCGAAGTGATTTTTCGATATAAATTCGTAATTATTACTCAACGACCAACGCCGTGGTAGGTATAGGTACGTAGGGACCACTTGTAAGGTATTTTTAATTATTATTTAAATATTATATTTAAGAAGATGCGTCAGTGCGCAAAGTTTGTTTTCGCTGTCTGACATGACAAATTTACGTTTAGCAGAAGTGCTGCAGAACCATCCCTGTGTTGTCACTTTTAATATTAGAGCGGATTCACTTAACATCAAACTTCGAAAGAAAACTACCTGTGTCGCTAAGTCGACTCATTTTCGGATATTTTAATTTGTATTCAGTTTATAAGCATTTTTAAATTAAAATATTCCATAAAACTAACATGAAAGTAAAAATATCATTAAATAGCCGATACGAAGTGATAAGTAAATGTTACGTTCTCAACTTAAAGTTTGATGATAATTATAGTTGAATCCACTCAAATTATTAAAAGTAACAACGCACAGTCGGTTCGGCTAAACGTAAATTTGCCATGCCGTGTGTGGGTCAGAGAGAGAAAATCAATTATGCACTGATAATATTATCATCTCAAATATACCGGAAGATTAAAGGACACTCATTAATTAAAAAGGATTAAGTTTTTGAAAATATTTTTTTACTTGCTTTTAAGTAGTTAAAAAACAACGTTTTTACTAAAAATTATATTTTATAAGTTTTTACTCGTTTGAATTTATCACAAAATACAGTTTTAATATAATTTTTAAAAGCAGAATATTTTTCAGAGTATATACATAAAAGTCGAATTTAGGACGAGTAGTTATTATATTATGAGTTATAAGTAGGGCAGTGAAGTTGTTGCATTTGCATGTTTTTTGTAAATGCTTATATTTATTGCTGAGTGAGATTAAAATATGTTTCGTTAAACTCTCAATTTAAACAAAAAAAAAATGATATTGCAATAAATGCAATTTTGGCGATTTTTATAATTTTTGTTTACATTTATGATTATATAACTTAATATATAAAATAAAAGTAAACGTAGCAGTGAAAAAATGTCTATGTTTGTTGAAATATTTATTATTTTATTAATATTTCTATAGAGCGATTATCGCGAGGTCACTTAGAAAACTTAAAAAAATCATTTGTTATGCAATGCACTAATGTAAGCAATATTCATATTTAATTATTATTATTATTATTTATTAATATGTTTGATTTAATTTATTATAATTCAATTTTGTCGATGCTATTTTAAATTTATAAGTGCAATTTTAATATATTATCTTAATGCAATAATGCAATCAATTTAGTGAGTTTTTTAATGCAATGACTTCACTGCCTTAGTTATAAGTATTTAAAGTTTCGATGAGCGTATAGCGTAGTACCTGCACCAAAATGTTGAACCAACCCCCCTGTTTTCAAAATATTGCAATTTTATTACTCTATCCTTAATAGCATAATATGATGTTTGTACGAATTTGTAAGCAGCTGTACAGAGTTTGTACGACCGAAGGGGCTCGGGTATATCAAAAACTAGCCCCCCAACATGGGTGATTTGAAATATCTTTGTTTACCAATAATTTGTATTTTTACGCTCAATATTCGTACGCCTTTTGTAATTTAACGTATATTATATTTATTTGAACAAAGGGTTAAAAAGTTAATAAAACAGTCCAGGAGTCCAGATAACTTTTTTGTTTCTACAGCCAAAATTCGCAGACCTCACTTTGTGGTAAATTAGGACATTCTAAAATATTACACACCGTTTAGTACTCTACTCAGCTCGTCAACAATTTAAACACTTATTATAACTCATCAACTACTCATCTTACGTTCAGTCTTTTATGTAGTTATCGAAGAACTTTTAACAATATTCTGCTCTGGAATAATATGAAATTAAATAAAACTTAGGTTTGCGATTAACAATTGTTAAGCATATGATATGCAATTTGCACGTGAATAGCCTATTAATGCCTCATCGTATTTTATCAGTCTTTGCACTGAAACCACTATTGGTACATCAAAGAAAAGAAGTTTGTATATTATATGTTTACCTAAATTTTCTTCTGAAGGTTTGACAAATATAAATTTCAAATACTACTAGATGAAGATATTAATATAAGATATTACTAGTGGACTAATATTATTCGTTATTATAATGTTATAATAATATTATTAAACCAAAAATAGCTGTCTGGGCCCTTCCTCAAAAAAAAAAGTACAGCTTTGGGCAGTCAGTTGCTGTACTATACTAACTACTGTACTAAATTTTATCGTTGACACGCCTATATTATATAGTTATAAAAATTCGACATTTGTACATCAACCATTTCATATGGTTAAATTTAAGTGCAAAATTCAGCGCGACTGTAACTTTTCAACTAACTCGTTTTAGTACTTTCAACTAAACACATTGTTTGACACAACTAAATTAATTGTTACGTCAATTGAAAATTACCCAACTATTTACTATAACCAATTTCAGTTTTTCAAATTTTCCACAATTCTATAAAATTTGAAAATTAAATTTTATATTTTAGTTGCCACTAATCTTCTACCCGGTACCTATTTAGGGGATTGATAGGTGTATTATATCGAAAAAAATGACTACGAGAATAACCCTCAATCTTTGTAGAATTGTCGGATTTTGATGACTATTTCTTTATCTGAAAGAAGAAGACTTCCTTTAGCCAGCATCGATCTCTGATTTTGTACTTTATTTCAAATAATTGTATTAAAAAAATTGTAAAAAAATGTTTTTTATCTTGTGTTTTTTTAGACATATTCTAAAGTTTGAGAATAAAATATTGAAAAACAGAGATCAATGCGGGCTGTAGACTATTTTCCTCTAGTAATTAAAAAAAAAAAATATGACATTTGGTCGATTCTACAAGGCTGTGTCGTTATTCCGCAGAGTGCATTTTTCAGAACAAAATGGCATCGGCACCGGGTGCCTTAATATAATGTATTATGTCAATGGATTTTCCGTATAATTTTGTGATCACAATTTCGATAGAGAACTGACTGCAGCGATATCGACGCGGGACCACTTGCAAAAAGTTACATCGAATGTGTATTTCAAATTTAAATATTTCGAATTTATTCTTTAAATTTCTTTAAGACCACTGATATTAATCGTCTTGAAAAAAAAAAACAGCAAGACGTCTCTTTTTCGAGAGAAATAACACGGAATAACAATAGCGTAATAATAACATGTCGTAATACCCTACAGCGGCGTTGTTCGTCGATATGTTTTCGTTTCGATTTCACCGTAAAGCGTTTGGAAAAATAGCTTGTACGGTCGCGTAATGCATTTTCCGTGTAACCGTCACCGCACAATGGTTAATTATACCATTTGAAGTTGAAAAAAATTCAAGCGTTTGACACATCGGCGACGATTATTTAGGTATAACGTTTGACCGAAACGCTATAAAAACACAAATCGTTTTATGTTAAATGCGCGGACATGCGAAAAAAAATAGCTATACCTCCACGTCGAATCACAAAAACATGAAAGTACAATGTCACCGCAGGGTTTAAAGTATAAAAAATAAAAACACCCGAAAATCGCAGTTAACATTGCGACTAGACGATGACAAAAGGCCAAAAAACGTCCAGAAATATTGGGGAAACAACGCTTAGGTTCTTACAGATGTTGTTCCCAGTAAATTGCTGTTGAAAAATGATCGTCCATCAATACGGCGTATAGAAACCTCGAGATTCATCGATTAAAAAAGTCAAACGATAGTAACTACTGGGGCTCAGATTTCAATGCCCTTTCATAAAATGCATTTATAACCTAAAAACTTTAAAAAAAAATTCCGTAAAAACGACGAATATTGCCCTTTCAAAAATCAATTTACGACCTTAAAACTTTAAAAGATGTCCTGATAAAAATCCCTGGGATTCCTCAGATATTTTGTAGCAAGATAAATTCGTGAATAGTTCTATTTAGAAACCAGTTATAACCTATTTATAAATGCCCTGAAAAAAAATAATAACAAATTCACACAAACGTCAACAAACTCAAAAAATGCTAAAAAAGTTGGATAATTTTTACTTGAAACACATATTTTATGTCTCGAAAAGCATCGTGTCAAGCGTTCCAGAAAAAAAAAAACGCAAAAGCAACGGAGTCTGAGCCCTAGTCACTTTATTATTAATTTTTATTTATGTATCATCATTATAAACTGGATAGTTTCCATTAATTTTTTTGATTATTTTTTTAAAAAACTGTTTTTCGCGAATTTTTTCAATCTTTCAGGAAAACCTCCGGTTTTTTTAGAAAATCTTTATCACAACGATTATACTTACCTATATGCGTATGTATTATGAAAGACGTAAAAGTATTATTATATAAAACGCACTAATTTAGAAGTCAACTTTTTTTTTGGTATCTTTTTCTATCCAAGAAATCATTGTTTCGTTTACCCTCCTCTCCATCCCTCACCACAAATATTTGTACAGTCAGCCTATTGGAACGTGTTCGGATATAATGTAATATTCGAACGGAACTATGTCCATTTGAGTGTGAGTTCCTAGTAATCGTTATATTTCGAAATATATCAATTAAACACAGATAAACGTATTGAGTTTGGATAACATTTACTGTGGCCCGAACGTCAACCGTCAGAAGAACAAAAATTGTCTTACGAACTCGCCGTCATCGGCGATCGTATTGATTTACAATAAAAAAAAAACCTAAACGAGTAACCCATAAATATTAAATTATGATGTCCAAAAAAAAAAAAAGAATAATAATATATTATAATCATCTCGAAAATATATGCGGCGTTCGGCGGGTTATATTCGTTATTTAAATATTATATTTTATCAACCGTAATGAAGTCGGTGACTTGGAAACGAATTAACGCGATACCATCGAGCGGAAATAATCTGAAATCAAAAATACATTTGGGAAATAGGGTCATACAATAAAATAATATAACACGATACATTATTATTTTACACGAAATGTCCGACGACCGAGACAATCGATTTATCCGTCTAATAGTTTTTTACGGGTTTTTTTTATTTCATGCCGATTGTTGAGACGACGACACCGCATAATACTATACATATAGGTACTTAGAAACCAACTATAAAATGTATATGTATAGGTAATGAATAACTAAATAATAAGCTAATAAAAAAGAGGAAACGAAACACAACTAGACGCTATATTAGATTATGAGCGGACCGGCGAATGTATTAATTTTACAATGACGTGTGTTTTTTTAAGTTTTTTAAACTTTTTGTCTCTGTGCACACGATAAGTAGTCAAAATAATGATTCGATTTTCAACTTCAGTATCTTGTTCGATGGGAAAGTGAATGTAGTTGGTGCATTGAGGAGGTGAAAATCCCATATATTCCCATTAGCAGTGTTGGGAATTGTCTAGATAAAATTATTTCTTTAATTATCTTATCTAGATCAAAATGATTAAAACATCTAATTATCTCATCTAGATAAATGAAATGGTTATCTGTGGTTATTTATCTAGATAAATAATATAACAATAAGAATATTTTTAAATTCAGTATTTAAAGCCAATAATTTACGAGAACCGAGTAGTGATTCCAAATTCCAATATTGTTATAGTTAAAACAAGAAATGTTTACTGAAATATTGTCAGTTTTATTATGTTATTTTATTTTTATTCAAGTTGTATTAAAAATTAAAACTGTCTATTATTTTAGCTGGGAAATGACATTAAGGATTTATTAATTAATAAATATTATCTAACTAGTAATTACTAATAAATTACATTATTTATAATATATTTTTAAAAAAAATTATCAATTTTTTTATCTACATAAATGTATGTGTATTTTTATCTTTGTCTAGATAAAAAAAAATGATGTTATATTTTATCTTATCTAGATGAATTTTGAATGAATTATCTGTTTTCTTAACCAGATGATTTTTTGGTTATCTTTTCCCAACACTGACCATTAGTGTTCAAAAGCACCGGGAAAAAAAAATAAAAAATTAAGGAAAATCAGGAATTTTTACGCTAAATTGGTTTTCGACAAAATCGATTTTGGTTTTTTGGTGTAACTCTAAAACAAATGAACGTAGGTATATACATGACATTTTCACTGAATCTCTATATTTGCATTTTCTATAGATTTTCAAAATATTTTGATTTGTTTTGAACTGTTTAGGAACATTTTCAGCTTTCAATTTTATTAGTCTTTTTTTCAACGAATGTCAATAAAACTTTATGTATTGGCTAAAAAAGCTTTGAAACTCCAATACAAGGCTCTTACTATATTGCTACAATGACATTTTAAAAATATTAAAAATCCTTAGTCACAGTTAGTTTTTATAAGCATTTAAAGTTTCTTATCATGACAAAATACGGAAAAAACACGAAAATTAGTACCTAAATCATTTTTAGTTGAGAATTCATAAAAATTTTTCTTTTTAAATATAAGATTTGAAAATGTAATACAAGATTATTCATAAGTTTGTCTACCTTTATAAAAAAAAAAAAAACGTCTACAAGCAAATCAAATTAAATTTTACGCTAAATTGGTTTTGTACAAATTTAAATATTTTATACAAGATATTCACTTGATTTCTTTCGAAAACGGAAGATCGTACGCACTTTAAATTTATATCATATGTTTATTTTATCAATTTCTATACTTGATAAAATTCTGAAAATATTTTGACTCGTTTAGATCTGTTTACGGACATTTTAAATTCATTTAGTTTCTATATAATATAAATATCAATTTATTCGTTGGGTCAAAAAGCTTGAAAATTTAATAGAAGGATCCTGGTATATTGTTACTATATCAGTTGAAATATATTACTAAAAATGCATAGGCACAATTATTTTTTTTATAAACAGTTTAAGTTCAATTTTTCACAAAATTTATCAAATTTTAAATTTAATAATTATTTTGTAGTTAAAAATTTATAAAATGTTCATCTTTTTATTTAAAATTTAAAAGAAGGGTCCACGTAAATAGGTTATACATAAATAATTCAAAATAATTTCATCAAATGTACATAGTGATACCATAGGCTGTCTGACCGTCTTCGCTTAGAATCGTTTTTCTTATAAACATATACAATGATATTAAATCGTTGAATTCAAATTTAATACCATCCATTACAGTGACCCACTTGTAACCTACTATATAGTAGAGCAACACCCACTTGCACACCTTTTTTTATTTAATTTGAAAATTTAAATATTCGTCTGATACCCATAATATATAGGATATAATATATTATCATGGAATATGTTAGAATCCTATTATTCGGCTGACCAACAATTTTGTTTACAGGGATAAGTGTAAAAAAATAAAAAAAAACTTAAATTAGGGCCATTTCTTTAATAATATAGGAACACTGGGGCCCATTTCAGAAATTACTTTTGGTTTTTTTTTTCATTATTTCTATTCCAAACCCTTTAAATAAGAAAAAATCAGAAAAAGATATCACGCATTTAAATACTAAATTTTGGAAAACGTGCTCTGATATTATGTGCAAAATTAAATATCGATAATTGAATCCACGTGTCGTGTAACTAATTATTACATAAAAATTGGACATACAATAGGAAATCTTTTGGAAAACAAGCCGAATCATATTATACCGCATTCATATCCGTCCACACTCTAATTATTATTTATATACCCAAGTACCTATTTCCGTGAATTACCGGAAATATTAATGGGCCCACTTCACAGTCGAACGCACTGGCGTGTCTATGGCCGTAATATTGTACAGACATTTTCAGATATTTTGACGTCAGATTTTGCAATTTATAACTGTTTGAAAATATTATATTGAGAACCGATTGCGGCTGTGTCAGTTTTTAGGTATGACCAATAATTTCATTGTTGTTCGCCCTTCGTACAATAATAGTGCACTTCATCTGCAGTGTTATCGTACCTATATAGTGATTAATTGTTGTTTCGTCGGCAAATAAACTATTGTACTCCGAGCCGATGGAAAAGTGAGTTTTACTCTCGCGTTTTCTTTTAAGGCGTCTGCAGTCCACGACATTTTCGCGGAATTATCGATGACCCCTGTCGGTTTGGACACAGACGGATAACGGTACTCATATGAGTCGTCCGGTGGCACAGTATTTTTGTGTTTTGGATTCTGAGTGACGTGAACGATGGATTTGGATTCGGATTTCAGTTCACGACGACATTGATTTTAAGGTGAAACTTGTTTTGGGTTTTTCGGCAAAATTACTACACTGCGACCGTGGGACTTCAAAATTTCACGATATTTATTTTCTGCGAGTATTTGAAACTTTCGTGAAATATTTAATTAATGTAAAAAATAAAAATTTAAAAAAGTCGTATATCATAATATTATCTAAATGTTCAAGCAGTCATTAACTGATCGCAAAAGAATATTTTTAAAAGTTGCAGGTTTTACGTAACGAATACTGATAAAAAAAATAATAATAATAAACAATAGCCACTGGGGACCCAATAGATGAGACGTGACAAATTAACCGATAGTATAATACCATTTATATACCTGATGTATAACCACAAGCAGACACAATATCTGAGCGCCATTTTCACGTATTTTGTTTTCACGTCAATAAAATACTAGTTTCACTGTCGTCTAAGAAAAACTTTTCAAAATGTTTTCCGTCGCCGAACTAGACTCGATTAAAAAAAAAAAAAAAAACGTCATCGACTCGCCCGGGCTCGGTATTCCAGTCGAAAAATAAAATAAATAATTTTCCGACGCGTTCATCGCGTTTTCCATCGCGCCCGGTAGGAATATCCACGACATCGATGCGTTCCGTGCAACATTTTACAATATTTTATTGTGCGTACCTTCGTGTGTTTTGCTCTTACCTACGTTGCCTATATCATTGCGCTGTTCCGGACGTATTATTATAATATTGTATCGATTGTTCGGACGTTTCGCCGGCGGCGGCCCGTCTATTAATTGAACTATTAGGGCGGCGGACGGGCAACGGGAAAACACACAAACCGGCCCCGGCGCCAGCTAATTCCGATGTAGTACGGCGATATAGGCACCCCCACCCGCCTGCCCACCCACACTACGGCCGAAACGTTATTCGCCGCTATTATTAATGCATTTTCGAAATTGACTTTTGAATAATTGAAACGGAGTATTGGCGGCGGCGGTTTCAAAACACCGAAGGTAGACTCGGCGTAACGGGCCGGGGCAGCGATACCTATGACTTTGCGGAATAGTTGATGCCAAAAAAAAAAAAAAAAAAATAGAAAAAACGACGCCGTCGATATAATAATAAATTCAGACTTACCATGTGCACGACACCTAGTAATAAAAAAAAAAATCAAAACTACGAAAGCTCTATTGGAAAAAAAAATTATAACAATAGTTTAAAGTTTCAAAATGTTTAAAATTACTTGCCTAGTAAATAGACTTTACAATCTTTACGTATTAGTGTTGTGTGATTTTTTTTGTTCTTGTTTTATCGATCAACAAGGGAAATTAGTAGAAAATTACTTTTATAACTTTAGAACAGTGGTTCGAAACTGGCGATGAGAGGTAATTTAGTGATGATGAAATAACGGGAATTTTGTACTTAAAATGCCTTTTTACAACCAAAACACTTCTTAGAGAATTTCATTCACAAGAAGTACGGCTATATGTCGGCATTTAATATTCAAAATAAAAATTATATTATTAATTATTCAGTCGATTTTATTTTTAAAATTATCATTAAAGAGGAATAAGTCACTAGTTGTATAATATAAATACAATAGTTATTTTGTATCACTAAAAAAAAATGAGTGGGGGACGTGAGATTTTTGAAAATTTACAAGGGAGGTGTAGAATAAAAATAGGCTGTGAACCACTTAGTCATACTAAAGTACGTAATTATTTCGAACAATTTGTAATTGTATTTTTAATTTATATGCAATTTATCGGAACGGTACAGCATAGATATACTTAAATATTATTTGTACTTATTGTTATTATCATCATCATCATCATCATCACAACTATAATAGTCGTTGTTTTATGGAATTGATACGAATCTATTTATTTATCGTGTGGTAATACAATTTCAACAATGACGGCAAAAAAATATTTATCACACGACTAGGTCAAAAAATTTAAAATAATACGAAAATACTACAAAAATAGTTGGAACAGCTATGATAGGTACATATAGTGGTTAATAACTCAGGTAAAGGTAAACACGGTTACATCATGGTAACTCAAAGTATTAAACGGATATTATGTCTGTAAGTAATTTTAAATCGTAAATAAGTCAAAATAATTATAATGATCTATAGGTAATACAGTTAAAAATGTATAAATACCACACAGTCACTTTAAATTATAAATCTTTATAGTTATATACAATAAAATAAAATAAAACGTATACCACAGTACCTACCAAATCGTAAATAAATAAATAAAAAAAAATTGTAATTATTTATACCTAGTTAATGCAGTTAAACATATAGGTATAACATTATTTTTTAGCTAATGTAAAAAAAAATTATCTATACAATGTTATTTTAAAAGCAATATTATTTGCTATGACTCTTGGCTCTCAGAAATATCATTTTATTTTGCCTACTATAATGATTTACTGATCTTTTATCTGGGTCTTGAATTTTTTCAACTTCCTTGGAGGACTATTTCCCGACACAAGATTTTCGTAGTACGTACGTGTCACGCACGGCTTGAATTTTTTTGAGATTCGCAATGGAGGTCTTTTATAAAATTATCAGATCATCCATATCGACTATCGTGACCACGTTATCGTGTAGTAATAACTAATAATAACAATAACGTCTTATAGTAATAAAGATAACATTTCTATACCACACGCCATACGGCTAGACAATGTTACAGATAAGTAAATTGCCGTATCTCCGAAACGGTCACGCGCCGAAACGGACATCGTCGAATTGACATATCGCCGAAACGTCCCATTCCCTTCTGCAGGTGGTGGCGCGCAGACGTGTAGATCTCATCGTGTCCAAATATCGCTCCTCAGACATTGTCCAACAGTGTGTCGAGTTGTCTGTTTAGGTACCTACCTGGTAATGGTTTAGGGTGAGATCCCGTGGCCAAAATTATAGAGCGTTTTTCCCGAGTTTTTTCATGTCTTGTTCTCGTTGTGTTCGGAATTTTCCAGTCACCGCGCTTCAGGCACTGGATCGCCGGTTTTCTTATCGTTGAACTCTCGACGAGGTTCGGTTTATCTGGGTTTTCGTCTTTTCTTTCGACGATCCATTTGGTAATCTATCGAAATCGTCCGAGCGTAGTTTTCGAACACAAGTCTCCAGGGCGTGGTACGAATATTATTATTCTACCAAACTACCTGCAGGGTGATATTTTCAAGAGTTCTAAATAAAAATATGCATACATTTTTTAGTATTATATTTTGGAAAACATTTTGTTTGTAGTAGGTATTATAGTTCTGTTTTAAGTCCTGACCTACCAGAAGAAATCACCAAGACAAAAAAAAAATGAAGTGCTTTTAAAATATTAAAACGTTGTTCTACCAGTTCTATCAGTCTTGTCACTTATGTCGATTGCCTTACCATCTCAAAAAATACGAAACAAATTCAATATTTTACGATTCTGTAAGATATTTCAAAACGAATTGTACTTCAGTTGACTTCAAACACCATACTAGGTAATATTCGGAGTTCGGATTTTTATAATACTATAAAAAACCACTTAAAATATAAAAAAAATATTTTTAATGATCTTTTGTTATTACTATTATTTAACATATGAGTACATAACTATAAAAATAATATAATATTTGAATACAATTGTAATTAAACAGACACAAAAATAATATAAAAATGAAACATAAATAAAAAATAAGAATGAAAACAAATTGGAAAAATATTTAACAAATCGATGGTCACCACGGCTTGTTGATTGCTTGTCGATGTTATGTTGGGTAATTTAGAAAATATTGTAAGATTGTTCTTTAAGTTTTGAATATTTTTTAAAATAAAGTATCTTTTCATTGAACGACTAGTTTTTCAAAATTATTTTCAAATAAGTAACGTCGCACCGGTAATCTGATAAAATAATTTTATAAATCGCGATATTTTAGATCGTGTAATATAATTTCTCATCCAATTTATATCGGTCAGATACTTAAATCAAACATAATATAACGAGAAAAAATTGATCGGGCCGTGTCCTCGACAGTAAATATTGACCTCACTTTTATTTATAAAACATTTTGAAAATACGACATAAATCGTATGCCATTAAACACAAACGTAAAAAATCGCCCGATAAAACCAAAAAACCGTTTTAATAAAACAACAGCTGAACAAACGTAAAAAATTAAAAATTTCTAGCATTTTATTCCGAGGGTTTTTTTTTCCGATAGTCGAATTTATAGCTAACATAATATAGCTTCGTTTTAGAGATAAAAATGAAACCTAACCGAGAAATGAAAAAAAAAATCAAATTCCCGCAGAATCCGAACTCTAGTACACTCTAGGTACCTAGTTAATAATATCGTGCATAGGTGCACAGACCACTTAAGACCATAACAATACACTGATATTATTATATCGATCGGTAAGTGGGAAAAATGCATATTACATCGTTATTGTATCCGACCAAAGTGGAAACATCGAGTTCAAACCAAATAATTTGTTTTGTCATTTTGCTTATCGATGAATAATGGACGTAACGGATCGGCTCCTCGCTCTGCCGCCGGCCTAATGGACGACGGCGGCAGTATATTATAATATTGTAATATTATGTACATTTTCTCCGACCGCGATCAGCGTATATTATTCATATTTCCATCGCGCTTGCGGCCCCTGTGACCTAAATCAATGAAGTTCGCTCGGATTATTATAAATTCTGCTCTCCAGAAAACGATAACACTATAACATTATTCTATTCCAGGAAGGCCGTCGCAGGGGTGGTCGCGAGATCCGCGGTTTCGCCACGTCACATAAATAACTGAGTCTGCTCGAACACTATAGTTACGATTTCTACTACCCTGCTATAATGGTATCCTGCACCAACGCAGCACATGACTCATTTATTACACCGTAAAATGTCTCACACGACAAAATAATAATTTTTTTCGGACTATAAACGCGTGGACAACGATCGACAATAATTATAGCCAAGACAAGAGGTGTTGTACGACTCTGTTGCACATAGCCCCACACAGAGTATTTGGGAAATGACAATATTTGGTGAATATCGTAAAGTGCTCGAATGATGAATGTTTCATTAATAATATTTTATAAATATTTTCTTCTCGTTATAACAAAATATTGTACTGTATGTCTATATGATTGCATAAAAATGTTTTGTTAATGTTTTTATAAAGTTTTCGAAAAAATGTTTTGTTAATGTTTTTTATAAAACATTTTCAAAAATATGAACTTCTTGGCCAAATAATATAACTGAAATATTTCCTAATTATTTACGCAACTTTTTAAAATATTTTGACAACTATATTAGTTTCCTGAAAATATTTTTACCATATTTAGGAAATGTTGTTATGCTTTGTGGGTCATGGCATTACAGCCGATGTGACAGAACTTTGTTATGTGGGTAGGCATCTCATATTATTTTGAATTAGGTGCCTAAACGTTTTTGATATATCTTTTTGAATGAAGAGTTACATTTTTTTCGAGTCCACCTATGTGTTTCGATATATTTAATTGTCCGTGTAATTTTTAGTATGAACACTTGAAAACTGAAATCGTTTACGTTCACTGAAAAAAAAGGAACGTGCTCGTTGGGTCGTTGATTTAGTAATATATTTTAAAAGGTGGGCAAGTGGGTTGGGGAAAGTTGTAGATACCGTGTGTTTCAACCAATTTTGACCTCCCAAAAGAGGCAACTTGATCCAATTTTCTACCACAGCTCCCATACAGCATTTGGGAAATGATAATATTTTGTGAATGTTTTAAAGTGGTTGATTAATGAATATTTTAAAATAATATTTTATAAATATTTTCTTCTTATGATAAAAAAATATTATACTAGACGATTGCATAAAAATGTTGACTTAATATTTTTATCAAGTTTCCGTTAAAATGTTTTTTGAAAATATATGATTCAAATATTTTCAAATATATGAACTTTTGGGCCAAAGAATATAACTAAAATATTTCCTAATTATTTACGCAACTTTTTTAAATATTTTGACAACTATATTATTTTTCTGAAAATATTTTTACCATAGTTAGGAAATATTTTTATGCTGTATGGGAGGTACATCGAAATTGGTGATCAGACAATTTTTTCAACAAGAAAAAGTGCTTCCAGACAACAATAAAAAACACATCAGTGTAAAATCAATACATCCATCGTTACGCTCAGACTCTAATATTTGATTTATTTTTTTATACGTTCGATGTTTTTTTTTTTTTTTAATTTAATTGAAATACTTTCCTTTGGGGCATTAAGTGCAGCCAGTTATTATGATAATACATATATTTTGATCCTTGAACAGTTTTTAAAGTAAAGTAATCTAAATATAATTAAAATATATTATACTACGCTTTAATATTAACTATATTACAAGACGAAGACTACTGCAACAATAACGATGTCTATTATGATTTATAATTATTATAAAACTAGTCGTTGACTAACAAAAATATGTGTATCGTAAAAATAGTTAGAACAGTATAATGTAACGACTGGTATCGTAGTCGCTCGAGAAGAATGAAAACCTTCTGTGTTATTTTGTAGATCGTTCCAAGAGAGTGGAAACGAAAAGACTCTGTTAATAGAAGAAAAAACCGTACCATTATATAATATTATGTACACTATATTTTTAAATCGTTAACGATAACATAATATAACTGTGAACACTCAGCCAGAGATTATTAAAATTGGTTTAAGACGCACACGGTATAATATATATAAACAAATACTATAATAATAATACATTCACCGTACTTGTAATCAAACATTGTCACAAAGAATTTCTTAAATGTATTTAAAATAAACGTTCTACGCGCTAAAATATTGTGGCAAAAAATTACGTACACTCCACGGCCACGGAGAGAGAAATCTGGACTCGGGGGGTAATACCTTGGGGCCCCCTATATTATTGACTTGGTCAGGCAACAGTTAGGACTTGATTTTTTTGCGCTGTGTTCGTCTTATTTTAAACTGTTTTTTTTTAGTTTAGACAAATCTAGTATTTCCACATTTCCGTGACCGGTGGGGATTCCCCCTTTCCTCCCACCATCTCGTCAGACCTGATAAGACACGCGAAACGTTCATAAAATGATAGATGGTCTTCTACTTAACAATTTGAAAGACACCTGAATTATTCACACCCACAGTTATGTTGTTCACGTCCACCAGTCTATATATCGGATTCATACTTGGGTACTACGAAGATTATCTTCTGGCTTTATTATTATTATTATTTGTTTTTTTTTTTTTAACTTTTAATGGCAAAAGTATTTAAAATAATATTACGGATAAATAATACCATAGAGTAACGCAGCCCATTTCAAAGTCAAAGAGAATACTTAATGACTGTTGCCCGTATAAAGTATCCCCGCAGCTTAGGATTAAAAAAAATATAATCGCTAGAGCTCTGTATTTATAGTTTTTTTTTTTTTTTTCAAATCGCTTTTGTAATATCTGTCGTTCTCCGAGTGTGACCACAACACTAAAATTTCTCTGCGTGAAATAATTTCTAACTAAATTCTTATTAGATTGAAGGGCGGCAATTTATCGAATTGATTTTATTGAATTTGCAAACAAACCATCGCAATCAAATTACGATAATATAAAAATGAGCAAGGCTTTTTTAGCATATTATGTTTGTGTGTTTAAGGTGTCTTGCTATACTTTTTTTTTTTACTATTAAAAATGTGTTTGAATGTGTTTGTAACACAATGGGGGAGGGGGTAAGGAGTCTTTCTTCTTTTTGAAAATAATTATGCGTACTTACCCTTCTAATAATTGTTATATCCGAATCAATAGTACAATTGAATATTATTCAGATACACACAGCGTGCTTACAATTTTGAACCCCCTTCATCCCCCATTTTTTCCCCAGTCAAATCAATGTTTTTCACTCTCAACTGTGAAAAAAATATAATTAGAGGTCTGTATTCTTAATTTTTTTTTTATTCAAATCACTTTCGTAATATTTGTCGTTCGTAAATCATTTAAACTTCAAAATTCAATTCTTATTGCATTAAATGTCAGCAATTTATCGAATTAAATGTATTGAATTTATAAGCAAATAAACCATCGCAACCAAAATATGTACATAGAAAAATTAGCACGACTTCATTGTACAGGTGCTTGTTAAAAAAAAACATTTACGCGTACTCTTCTAATTGAGGAATGGAAATCCAAAACGTACTATTGCCAAAAAACTGATTTTTCAGGTGAAGCGATTTTCTGTATCTTAACATTTCCAATAAAAACAAACCATTTATAACCATACAAATCATTTTGAAAAAAAGTTTTTTTTTGAATTATTTATATTTAAAATGATTCAAATGTGTTAAATATTCTAGAGTTATATTTTAAATTTTTTTTAAAACTTAATTAAAATGTTTAAAATTAAATTTAAGTACGTTTTGGAATAACATTTTTATTTTCCTATGTATAGGTTTACATAGTACAAGTACTATAAACGTATTATATGTACGTAATATTAAGTACGTTTTGGCATAACATAAAAAAAGTGCATTTTGGAAATAGTTCGTTTTGGTATAGTTAATGATTTGTTACTATTATTTTAACATGGGCAGTAGCACGTTTTGGCGTGAAACTGGAAAAAGTACTTTTAGATTTTATAAATATCATTTTTATGTATGGATTAGGTTCGTTTAGGATTAGCCAGTTATTTTGAATCACAAATTTGACCAGCAAATAGTAAGTTTTGATCTATTCTGACGACGCCAATCGATTTATCGATATTTTTCCCAAAAGAATCGATACCTAACTCGATTTTATCAATTTTGGCAATAGTACGTTTTGGATTTCGACCCCTAAATTACGATATCATAATCAATAAGTCATTTAAATATTCAAGAACAAAAATTGTGTTTATACTTTTGAATCCTTTCTATATTTTTACCAATACAAACACTGTTTTTTACTATTTTCTGTAAAGTGGATTCAAAATCAAAATCGTTCTTTGGTCACACTCAAAGAACACTCTATGTGCACATAATATATTCAAAGTAAACGTAAAATCGTTTCGACTTTAACCTCAAAATCAAATTCTGATTACATTAAATTTGATAATATGTGATAAATGAAATATATTATCGAATTTAATTTGTCGAAATTTTCAAACAAACTATCACAATCAAAATACAATTATAAAAAAAAGAACAAGCATTTTTTTAGCAGTTGCTTGTGTGTTCAAGGTGTCTTGCTAATTGTTTTTTTTTTAGCAAAAATGTGTTTGAATGAAGCGTAAAATAGGAAGGGGGGTGTATGTATCCTTCTAATAATTGTTATATCCGAATCAACAATACATTTGAATATTCAAATACGCACAGCGTGTTTACACTTTTGACTCTTCCCCCCCCCCCATCCACTGTATTTTTTTTTCTCAATCCAAGCACAGTTTTTCACTCTCAATAATTTTAAAGTCGATTCTTCGATCGAACTCCCAGCGTACATTTTTATGAACTTATCACATCGCTAATATCTATACACCGGTGGTCATCCACCGACGATGACGTGCATAACGAATGGATTTCGAGTACCTATTGTCGTCTCCCGTAATTGCCGTTAATAGGTATCGTTCGAGACAGTCGGAAAGGCGAAGAAAAAACCATTATTATTGCTTATATTATTATTAATTAAGAAACGCCTTCGTCGTGCAAGAGCCACTCAACTACCACGACGGTGATAGATCGTAAGCCGCTCTTTGAACTCGTGGGCGGGCGGACGTTGGCGTATCAAAAGATGCGCGCATTAACATTTTAAACCGTCCGACAACAATTATTATTATTATATCAGAAAAAAAACCAAGAGAAACGACGGGAAGACGTAGACGATTATAAATTTACATCAAGAGCATAATTTGGCCGTTGCGTACTGCAGATGGATTATCGTTGTAGCAGTGTTGCGGGGTGGGTGGTAATATTTCGCTAAAAACTCGTGTAAGACGAGCACTCGAAAAAACGAAATATGCAAAATAATACGACCTTAAAATATTAAAACGCGCAATTAAAAATATTAACGCGGAATGCGATATCGCGAGACATAGGAAAAAACGGCGCAGTGGTGCCTCTACCGCGGTTAATTAAAAATGAAAAAATTTCGCGAGCACACACACTATTATGACGTAACGCGTAGGTATTAAAAATATAATAGATAAATTTGTGTCTTTATCCTGTACGGCATTTGGGAAATAGTAATATTTTGTGAATATTTTGAAGTGCTTGAATAATGGATATTTCACTGATAATATTGTATAAATATTGTCTTCTCGTGATAACACAATACTGTGCTGTATGATTGCATAAAATTGTTGACTAAATATGTTTATAAAATTTCCAAGAAAATGTTTTTTTTAAAACATATTATGATTTAAATGTTTTGTAAATTTTTTTTGTAAAATATTTTCTAAATATTGTGAACTTCTTGGCCAAAGATAATAACTAAAATATTTCATAATTATTTACTCGACTTTTTAAAATATTTTGACAGCTATGTTATCTTCTTGAAAATATTTTTACCACAGTTAGAAAATGGTGACGTAATACGCGACTTAGCGTTAGAAATCATTACATTTCATTCGCAGAAAATAAAAATAATGTATTTCATTTTCAACAGATCCAAAATAATTATTATGAACACTGCGTCTACATCGTCGTGTCCCCAAAGACATCGTGTCCGAAATCGATGAACACTAATTCTGCAAAAAATAAAAATAAAATAAAACTCAAACAAAAAGTAACGCGTAATGGCTGCACAGCGGGTGCACTAGGAATGTAATTTTTTACGACGAAATGAGCGCGATTCAATCGTAATATTATCGTATTTTACCCGTTTTCTGTTTAAATAAATTTGTATTTCTGAACAGGAACAGCTGAGATGATATGCACTATGCGCAATCACAGTCCCATTATATTATTATCGTTATTACAGTACAACCGTACACGGGACGGACTTATAATTTATACAAAATACCTCGTTCGGCAGTACCTATTTATATATTATATATATATATATATATATACGTTATTATAAATTAGTATAAAGTATGAATAGAAAATATGATTTCGCCGTCGTCAAAAGTCTAATCACACGCGTAGGTTAAACGTCAGCGTCCACCGGTGCAACATAATAATCGTGATAACGAACGCTAAAAAACGAGGGCTGCACAGCAGATGTACCCACGTACAGGGTGATTCACAGATCCCTCTATCTTGCATTCGACAATGCAGATTTTCGACATCTGATTTTGGAGATATTATATGTTATACCCACCTAAGTTTTTAAAAGATACAAGATTCTAAATTTCCAAACGAGAAAAACCCTAATGTAAATTACTTAGCGTCATTACGGTAATGGGAGATAATGATATGGGGAATACGAGGGTTAATCTGTCAACATTTATTGTTTGTAAAAACGGCACAAGTATGATAATTACCGTGTTACTAATATACAGTGGTCGCCACTTATAGTGATCACATTCGTTCAAGAGTACTTTGATCACTATAACCGGAAATCACTTTAAGTGGTGACTCGAAAAAACGGGTAGAAAATAACGTAAAAATAATTAAATATTAAAATTATATTTATGTATTGTTATTTTTTTATTTATTTTATTTATTATAATTTTAATTTTTCAAACACTTTATTTTGTACACAACATTAAATAGACTTTGCAACATGTAAAAATATATAGTACATACGTGATTTAACAAACTTAGGTTTTTTCAAAAAAGTCGGCAATACAGCCACATATGATATCGATAATGTTACGACCAGTCTTTATTGCCAAAAATAAGACGACATATTCATATAATGCGACATATATTATTATTATATTAATTTAGATAAATTCGTTGTTTATATAATAGAGTTCAAGTAATCGACGGAGCCGATCAGGGCTAATATTTTATAGACTAGAGGTAAATAATGTTAAATGGCGAAAAACTTAGTGAAGATGATACGAAATACTTTTTTATACTTTTAAACCTTTTTATACCTTTTTTGCTACTTCATTAATTATAATACTTAGTTTTTACATAGTTTTAAATAAAATGTTTTCGATTCAATTTTAAGTGCATATTTAAAAATAAATGCATGTTACAGCATTTTAAGAAGCATATTTTGTGAGGACTTTTTGTGCATTTAAATCCGATCCCTAGAAGTTATTAATATTTTTATCTCAAGAAATATTTATTTAAACCTTTGGCCATTTAATATTCTCCTTTTATGTTTAAAAAGGTGGATAAGTGGATGTCGCTCTGCTGTACGGTAGGTTACAAGTGGGTCACTGTAATGGATGGTGTTAAATTTGAATTCAATGATATAATATCATTGTATAAGAAAAACGATTCTGAGCGAAAACGGTCAGTCAGCCTATGATTTTACCAAGTATATTTGATGATATTATTGTGAATAAAGTAATTTATATATAACCTATTTACGTGGAGCCTTGTTTTAAATTTTCAATCCTTAGCCATAAAAGTTAAAAATTTATAAATTTTTAACTACAAAATAATTAATAAATTATAAATTTGATAAATGTTGTCAAAATTTGAACTTTAAATGCGTATAAAAAAAAATTGTGCCTATGTATTTTTAATATTTTTCAACTGCTATTAGAACGATATATCAGGAGCTTTATATTAAATTTTCACGCTTTTTTATCCAACAAATAAAAATTTATTGATATTTATAGAAAAAAAACTAAAAAAAATTGAAAACTGACAATGTCCGTAAACATCTCAAAAGGAGTCAAAATATTTTCAACATTTTATGGTGTATAGAAAATGCTAATATAAACATTCAGTGAAATTTTCAAGTATCTACAGTCATTCGTTTTTTAATTACAATAAAATAAGAAAATTGTTACATGAGAAATCGAGTAGGTAAATATCAAATGTTGTAAAAATATAAATTTCAGACGCTCATAAAAATTTAATTTAAGTTTCTTCTAGACATTTTTTTTTTGATAAAGGTAGACGAACTTATGAGTAATCTTATATTACATTTTCAAATCTTAGATTTAAAAAGAAAAATTTTTATGAATTCTCATCAAAATAATTTGCTATTTTTCGTGATTTTTCCGTATTTTGTCAAAATTTGAACTTTAAATGCTTACAATTAAAAACTGTGACTAAGGATTTTTAATTTTTTTCATCTGCCTTTGAAACAATAACCTAGGAGCCTTCTATTAAATTTTCAAGCTTTTTAACTCAACAGATAAAATGTTATTGATATTTATAGAAAAAAAAAACTAAAAAAATTGAAAACTGACAATGGCCGTAAACAGCTCAAAAAGAGTCGAAATATTTTGTAAATTTTATGGTGTATAGAAAATGCTAATGTAAACATTCAGTCAAAATTGCATGTCCCTACGGTCATTTGTTTTAGAGTTACACCAAAAACCAAAATCGATTTTCTCGAAAACAGATTTTGCGTAAAAATTCCCGTTTTTCCTTAATTTTTCTTTTGTTTTTCACGTCGCTTGTGAAAACTACTGGGAAATTTTTACTTTTGACCCCCCAAAGTACCAACTAGATTCACTTTCCTATCAGAAAAGTTACTATTGAAGAAAATCCAAGCACTTTTACTGTCCTAAAAGGTGATGACAGACACAAAAATAAAAAAAAAAATAAAATAAAAAAATAAAAAAATAAAAAAAAAACACACATCATTGTAGAATCAATACATTCATCGCTTCGCTCAGAATCTATAATCTTTCTGTTGTCGATAGATAAGTATATTGTAATATTGTATTAGTTTCGAAAATCTTCGGCACAGCGTAGGTGCTTATATGTTTTACTTCGTAAACGGTCAGTTTTTCCATGGATTTCAAACTTTTAGAAGGAAGCTAAGATTGTGTAAGACGTTATGTAGAGTAACATAATATTGTAATGTAGGCAAGGTTAGTCAGTACATGGTCGTACATACAATTTGACTCTCGATATTTTATCAGGCATACATTTGAATATTTTTAACTGGGATTTTCCAAATAAATTTCAAATTTCCAACAGTTGTAAGTCAGATATTTGTGAAAAAAGTGAAAAATATGAAAAAGGTGAAATGCATCGTTATAACTCGGATACGTTTCTGGTTATCTAAAAATACTTCCAGTTCAAATGATAAACAATTACAATATCATAAATAGATAGGTTATAATGTCGATTATGAAGAAAAATATTGGTATAATATAAAGTATTGTTTTAAAAAATCTTTACCTATTCAGTTATAAAATTGGATGTAAAATTGAAATTTCTTTTGAAAAATCTAAGAAACAATAATATTCGGACACATAGTTTCTATGAACTGATTTGGACACGCCAATTCTAATAGGCAGAAAAAAAAATGTCTGATTCCGAAATTTTATCAAAAAATAATTTTGCGTAATAGATGGTCGAACAATTTATAGTAAAACAGCTGAACCCGTGCACTTCGTTGCCCGTTAAATGTACTAACTCCATATGACTCAAACTTTGTTCAACTCGTTATTTAATATTCTGTGTATGGTGTTCAAAATCAACAAACATGCCCGTAACCAATAGCAAGCAATTGTTGTTGTTTTTGGCCATGTCGCCAGGTGTGAACTTAAGAGACCATAACTCCGGAACCGCTTATTGCACAGCGTACAAACTTCACGGAAACCATTTAAATATCAATCCTAATATGCCCTGAAATTTCTATTAAAATCGGTTTGGTGGATCTTGAGTTATAAAATGTATTCAAAATGCACACTTATTTTTATATATATATAGATAGATTGTAATAACCGTGTTGGAAATGACGACGGAAACCTTTTTGTGTTTTTAGTCACTAACAAACAGGCTGTATGCTCAACAATGATATGATAATAGTTGTAATAATAATAATCGTACCTTACCTTACCAGCGGGCTACGTTTATAGATCAAATTTAAACTTTAATTACAACAGGATGCGTATAAATTTCACAGCGTTTCGTATAATTTAAAACCGCCATGTTGGGGGGTAGGTACCTGTGCAGATTAACATCTAATTATTATAACAACTCTAGTCGCTTGTTCTGTAACGTAACCATTAACTAACACAAACGAGTAAACGTTGCATTATTATCACAAAGCCACGTGTCTACCGGCTGTCTTTGTTGCAAACGCCGCCGCCGCAAGACCGCCACTGACGCCACTGACCGATTAATATTATTATTATTATTATTATTGTCTATATAGAATCTCGAATATCGATAGTTTGTGTTTTTTTTTTCAAGTATCTTGCGATTCTCAGCAGAGACACTGCCTATACACAGGGATACTAAATTATTATATTATTATATAGTCTATTAAAAGGTTATTATTTACTTTTGTTTTGAAAATTATTGTGCGAAACATCAATCAATATAGCCATTTTGTGATATATAAAATGATGTCTACTCGTCAGACAAGTTGTTATTAACACATATCATAAATCGCATACTTAGTTATAACTATTATCCTATATATATTATCCTTAGAGCATGTAAAGAAGAACTTTTCGTTCGAATTTCGAACAATCATCTGATTCGCGATTTGAATTAATACGTCGTGTGGGTTATCGTACTATACAGTGCTATACAATTGTTTCATGCAGGTTGTATGAAAAAAAATATATATATATCATTAGAAAGCCAATTTAATATTTAAGAAATGATTTACTTTCAATCGTAACTACATTATTTAAAAGTAAAATTATTTCTAGTCACGAGGTGGGTGGGTTACCTTAGTAGGTATAACTATAAGGATCGGTATAATGATTTTAAATATTAATTTACTCTAAAATAATGCTTGTATTGTTGTTGTGTGGGTTGTAAAATGTTTTCGGAAATTATTATTTTCAATAAATATACCTACATTAGTTCTATGACCTTTGTTCAATTTCCGAGAATTTAAGTCACTGCAAAAGGTATTCTACACGGTATTACAAAAAAAAAAAAAATACCGTATTCGAACGTCTCTAGAAATATCTAAGTATTCGAAGACGTCGTCCTCAACCCCTATTACAGTAGGTATGCACTTGAAAATTTCAAAACTCGGCATTCGAATACCCTGTGCATAGAGTTCAAACACGGTGATGGGCTGAGAAAATCGCCCTGTTCATCGTTGTAATATTATTACGTGTCATAGCGTCGACATACCACTAATGGACGGGGTTTCGACGTGTGGGTGTACCCACCTAAATTATTGTGCGCGTTTTGCATAAAACATAGACATAATTAGTGACGCCGAGCTTTACTCGGTGCCGTCGCTTGCAATCAGGTCGAACGCGTTTTATTAGCAGACTTTTTAAAGACGTTTAAAAACGAGAGCGATACGGTTTTATAATACGACCTACCTGCGTTTCCGTGGGGGGGGGGGGGAGGGAGGAGCAACGCTGAAAGAGGATTTTCGCGAGACAAATAGAATATTAAATATTGGAACAATATTGCGCGACGGTAAAACGGTGTACTTACGAGACGTGATGTATTACACGCAGTAGTTAATTATTACGACACTATAATATACCGGCTCGACTCGTTTGAACTTTCCACTCGGGGAGGTGGATTTAGATGATAACGATATGCGTTGGAACCCTCGAGAGGAATACGTTTTAGGGGCTCGGAATAAAATACAAACGGTAAAACACGATATACATTTTTGATCGTTCAATAAATCTTCGCCGTTTTCGAATCTGTAGCAAGTGATGAGCGCTGTTCACTAAATAACGATTACGAGATAATGAGCAACCACTTTAACAGTCTCTACTAAATCCTCGTGTACCCGCTCTCTTGTTCTTGTGTAAGGGCGGGCGAAAGTGGCTATAACCGTTCTGCTGCACGGTAAGTCGCAGCTTGGTACCATATAGGTATATGTGTATATAATTATAAAGATAATATTATTATTGTATTAGTATTATCGTTATATAGTTTATAATCTTTAAAGGAAAATCAAATTATATTTTGAAGCGAAACGTATATTTAATCAGATAACGGTACACCTATACAGTCATAATAAGTGTATAAAAAAAACAAAACCTACATAATAGTTTATCGATTGTTGTTATAATAATAATTAACACATAATAGGTAATTCTTAAAAAGGTCATCAATAATGTTAAAAAATACATTTATCCCAAAGAGAATGTCCTGTAGGCAGGCACAGATACAAGGTGGGGGGGGGGTTATGAGGGCTTAATCCCCTCAGACCTTAGGTAATTAGAAATATTTCACTCTTGCCTACGTAATTATATAATAATATCGACTAATTTTGTTATTAAAGTTTGTTATTATTATTATTATTATTATTTAATAATATGCGAGTAGTTATGAAGCATGTTTCATTCACTACAAAAACTCAATGGCTATGCTTACATTTACTTGAAGTACATTTTTACGTCTAGCCCCTCCCTTTTTCATTTCTAGATCTGCGCCTGCGTGTAGACAATGACTAAATTTAAATTACGATAATATCTTAATTATCACTAGGGCTCGGAAGTTGTAGGAGCTTAAAAAGGTAAAATATGCATTAAAAATGCAGTTAAATATGCAAAAAAATTATTCTGAATTCCAAAAATAAAATACATCAGATATTGTTGATCAATTAATAATCTACATAAAAACTATAAAAAAAAATTATAACTGGTTGGCATTTTGACATCTTATTGAGCTGAAAATAAAATTAATAATATTTTTTCAGTATTTTTTAAATTACGAAAAAGATACATGTCTTCTAATACCTGTTAAGTTATTGCATTGAACCGCCGATACTTTCTTAAGATTTTCTATTTCAAATGAACGACTTCAATCGTCAAACTCCAATCGTATACAATCGACAGTAACGATAAACGAAGCAACCATAATTATATTTGGGATAAGTTATCGACGACGATAAGATGTAGTACTACGAATAAGTATTTCGGCATACTAGCGTGATAGACTAAATGCGTGTCACAATACCACTGTTATCAACTCCGTAATTGACTATGGCGATGACAATAAATACCTTCGTTGATAATTTTGAGTTTTATATTCAATATTAGTTGAAATATGCATGTTGAGAAAGAAAAAATCAATTTTTTTTAAAAAAATATGAAATATGCACTTTTTTTTTTAGCTAAAATTGACAAAATCGCAAAATATGCACAATCAATTTTTAGTTTTTTAACTCGCAGTTGTATACTTCAAATTTCTAGCTAGGTCTGCTATAAATTGAGATCATACAGAACAATATGCAATTCCTACAACTTCCGAGCCCTAGTTATCACAATCAAAACATTAACCAACATTAATTATATTATAATATTATAAAGTATATATCTGTGATCGGGAACTGAATATTGACAGCCGCTAATCAGATATGAAATCAGCGTGACCATCTAGTGATGACTTTAAAAACATATCAAAAAATTAAAAATAAAAAAATAAAAAATTTGCCTTAACATACTTATCAAAATGAAAAATGAAGTCGTTAATTTCACGTTGATCAAAAAAGAAATCTAATAAGTTAACGGTTGAGTTAATTAAAATCCAAAAGTAACTGGTCAAGTTAAAAAATTTAAATTAAATCAACTTTTTAACCTAAGTTTAACTTTTTAACTCGTTTATGCCCGGACCAACAGTCACTATTATATTATTATAAAAGTATAATATAGTGTTTGGCGAAAAATTCCGTCACCGAGATCAAGACGATCATCCGTGACAGTTTCGTGCGTCTAGTCAAATAACGAATAATGCGTATAAATATTTAACAGAAAAACGGAGTGAAAAGTCAGAGTCACTGCAGCGTCAGACGAATCGTGAGATTTCATCAAGTCTTAGGGCTGTTGAGTTATTAGGGTTTCTTCGGAAACGTTAACGCCGATCGTTTGGTAATTGTTCTCTTTTTTTTTTTTTTTGGTGCTCTTCTCGAAACGCAACACGCGATTAACAGTGATAATAATACAGTAGGCACATCTACAGAAATACATAAACAATACAGTGTGATTCATCAAGCGTAAAACACTCATTATCTCAAAAAGTATTAATTTTTTTGAAAATATTTTTTGCATAGTTTCAAGTTGTTAAAAAACAACGTTTTTACCAAAAATTTATATTTTTAAATATTTTCCATCCTTATAATTCTTTAAGTTTTTACTTTTTTGAACGACAACATGGAGTATTAATTTAATTTTCCAAAGCAGAATATTTTCCTAAGTATTTTGGTACATAAAAATCGAATGTAGTGTATGACTTATAAGTTAGAGTTTAGATGGGTGGGGTGGAGTAGTATGGGGTTACCCCCCAAAATGTTTGTCCACTACTCCGCTTGTCTAAACTTTAAATACTTATAACTCATAAACTACTCGTCCTAAATTCGATTTATATGTATCAAAATACTTAGAAAAATATTCTGCTTTAGAAAATGAAATTAAAACTCTTGTTGTGAAAGTGTTTATAAGTAACTGTTTTATTTCGACATTATCGTTTAAGTTTCAAGTTTAACTCGATCTGAATATTGAAACGTCAAAAATCGATTACTTACCGAAAAAGTGGAGGACGATAATATTTACCGAAATCGTTTTACATAATTTATAGCGGTGTATCCTGAGTGGGCGTAATTAGGTCAGTCTGCTTAGGTCTTACCGTGAAATGGACACGATGCCTGCCCGACCACATCGATTTGCAGTTTTTTCGAAATTTTAATAATACAATGATATAGATTTATTTACTCTGAGCCTCGAGGACACAATAGCATTTTGAAAGACTTTCCGTTCAAATATAATCATTGTCCGCCTGACGAGGTTCCGCGACGCTAATAAATTGTATATTATTTTTCTTTTCGAATCAAAACGACTGCCGTCAAAGCGTTTACTTTAATTAATATTTTCGAGCAGAAGATCGTCTCGGAGACATCGCGACGTACTTACCTACCATCTAAAACGTGTAACATACTCGTACTTACATCGATTCGGTAAACATTTCGAATGATACTTTACTGCACACGCGGTGCAGCGTTTATTGCTTCGCGACGTCATCGGTCCCGAAGAAAATAAAATACGATAATTTACCGATCGTTGCGATCGCACCCGCATGGGTGGGTGGCGGGTGGCATTGGTGGGTAATGGGTGAGGGGGTAGGGGTTGGTAATATTTTTTTCTGCGATAATAAAGCGTACGCTTTACGACCAAGGATCGTCGTACGACATACCAATATGACGCGACACGACTTGCGCGGAGAAGCTGTTCAACGTGTTTGTCATTGTTCAATTACGTAAACAGAGAATTTCGCGTGGCACGACTTGAATAAAAAAAATATTACGGAGCGGTATTGTTATTATTATTTTTCGTGTATGTTCCACACAACATACTCGAGAAGGACAATTTGTTTTCTCGTGTTATTTAAATTTAAAATTGCGTTCCACATATTACATAGGTACCTATATAGGTCGGTACTATTATGGTGGTCGTAAAAAAAAGTGCCCACGCGGCACGTAAAGACAATGCGTTCCGTGTCGGTTATATAATTGTATAGGGTGGGAGGGGGACTCGTTGTCTACGAATTTATTAGTCAAACATTATAATAGTTTCAAAATTAAATTAAAAATTTCGTTCCGTTCCGTTCCATTCGGATTCGAGATCTGAAATAATACGCTGTATTATTCATATCATAGTGGACAATTTAAGGTATGATAACCAGTAAGGTGACGATACTGGGTCCCCCAAATCTGGATCCACAACAACGACGCTAACACGAGTGTACCGTTGTTCAAGTACGTGTGTAATGAAATTAAAAAAAGGTGGGTAAGTGGATGTCGATCTGCTGAACAGTAGGTTACAAGTGGGTCACTGTATGGATGGTGTTAAATTTGAATTCAACGATATAATATCATTGTATAAGAAAAACGATTCTGAGCGGAGACGTTTATCAGTCTGGATTTTTTAAATTTTTATTATTTTTTATAGCCTTATAAGTAGAATTTATATTATAATATCATAATTTTTTATTCGTTACTACGGCGGAATCGTTAGAAATTAAAATCCCAATTTAAGCGGTTTTTCGTAATTTGTCAGTAATTTTTCCCGTGGCATTAAATATTTATTGAGAAAATCGGAAAACGACCTATTTAAATTACCGTCTCGATCCAATTTGCTAAAAGATAAGGTACTATATGTTGAAATCAAAGCACTTCATCTGGTGAAAATTTTGTATACAAGATATAAAAAAAAAAAAAATAAAAATAAACACCATTGTAAAACCACTAGTTTCCTCGCTCCGCTCAGAATCTAAAATGTCGATATTATTAAAACATTGTCAATAAATAATATAACAGAAATTAATAAATTATAATTTTAATTAATCGGTTGATTTTTTCGATCTTATGATTTTAAATTCTTAAAAATATATAATATATACCTAGTTCTAAATTTAATATCTGTTATTTAATATCTATTAAGCTTTGCACACAGATATCTAAGATTTTGGCGCTTTCGTACGATACAATTTTTTTTTGTCATCTCATTTTAGCACTTATGTCTTCCACCGATTTGATTAATAGTATATTGCGATAGGTATTATAGTTGTCTCATGAAATTAAATAATAATAAAAACTATAATATCAAGTTTCTCTATTTTTAATGTAATACGACGACTAAGACGTCTGTTGTAACATTTAACATAATATTATCGATATTGTTCGATTAAAATTAAAAATTTTCAAAGTTTTCATCGTTGAAATTACATTTCTCGAGATAATGCTATAAACATATCATAATTATAATATGGTGTCAGTGCGGTATTCGCGAAAAATGGATATTATTTTCATTTATATAGTATAAGACGCTCTGAGAAATCTTAAAACCGTACACGTTTCTTTCGTTTGAACGGTCGGCCCTGGTTCAACGAACCTCTTTGATTTGTCTCCGTGTATCCGAGCACGAAAATCATAATATGAGAAAAACACTATAAAAATTAACAGTTGAGTATACTTAAAATATGTTAAAATAACTTTTTAATTAGATTAGGTAGGTACTATTTAAAACGAAAAAAATATTTCTATTTTCCAAATGAGAACCACAATTTTAAATTTCCGGGCATAATTGTTTTCGAAAATTTTAATGCATCCAAATTTAAATATCATCGAAGAGTTTTTGAGTTGTTGTGTGCTTCATGCATACTATAACGCCTTCGTATAAAATATGAAATAGATTTAATCTTCTTGAATTGGAACAATTTTTACAAATTGCATAATTTTAATACGTTTTTGTTGATATTACTCTAAGTAAGTACTTACAATGTACAATAAAAAGGGTGGTTCTTGTTTGAAAAAAAAAAAAATGCTTACCACCGTAATACACTCCTTTAACTGCATACAATATTTTAAGTGTTTTTGAAAATATGACCCTTAAAATATAAGTCGAAAATTCCATGAATCGATACTTGAATAAATTTGCTATCAAAAATGAATAAACGGAGACGAGCGTGATGGACGAATCACTCTGTATTATATTATACAAATAGCGTGTATACTTGCTATCATAATATTTTCAAATTACATTTTAGATTGATTATATTATACTATTTAAAGCGAAAAAACTACACCCCCCCCCCCTCCCCCTCCAAATGAGAACCACCATTTTCGCCGTAAATTGAAATTAGAACTGGAAGTTTTTGAGTTGTTAAACTGCGGTACACGCGCCCTTAATAAAATATTATAAAAGAACCTTAATATTTAATCCGATTGAACCGGAGAATTTTTACAAATTGTAAAATTGTAATATCTTTATTTCGACATTACCACAAGTATTTAAACTGTACTGCGAAAAGGGCGGTTCTCGTCGTAATAAACGAAACGTTTTCACCGTAAAAATACACTATTTAGGTATCTACACTGACTAAACTACATACAAAACACGAGTATTTGATTAAATCGCCCTCAAGTCGAGTCAATCGAGCTGTAGGTCAAAATTTGAATGGAATTGTGTGTCAATCTGTGAGATATATTTTACGATCAGCGGGGAACAAACTATGTGTACAAAAATTGTAACCCGCAGCTATACAATTCATATACTCAAACCCGATTAATGATATTTGATAACGATATTATATTGTCTGATAATTTCATAAAATCCGGATTTGCGATCAGGTGGTTCGAGTTGTGTCGTAGTAATGTCGTCCGCGTTCGGTGTAAAACTACTGTTGTGGAAAGTGAATTTCCAGATGACGTGTCCCGGTAGGACTTTATAAATATTTAAAATATACAGGGTGATTCATAAAGCGTAAAACACTCATTATCTAATAAGTATTTATGTTTTTGAAAATATTTTTTTACATAATATCAAGTTGTTAAAAAAACTATGTTTTTATTAAAACACAAGTCTTTTTATCTATACAGATTATATTTTTAAATATTTTTTATCTATATAATTTTTTAAGTTTTTTACTTTTTTTGAATGACAGCATAGAGTTTTAAATTCATATTCCAAAGCAGAATATTTTTCTAAGTATTTTGATTCATAAAAATTTAATTTAGGGCGAGTAGTCTATGAGGTATAAGCATTTTAAGTTTAGATGGGTGGAGTGGAGTGGTATGGGGTTACCCCGCAAATGTGTGTCCACTACTCCGCTTGTCTAAACCTTAAATACTTATAACTCATAAACTACTTGTCCTAAATTCGATATTTATGTATTAAAATACTTAGAAAAATATTCTGCTTTGGAAAATGAAATTAAAACTGTATGCTGTTATTCAAAAAAGTAAAAAACTTAAAAAATTATAAGGATAAAAATATTTAAAATATAATTTTTTAATAAAAATGTTGTTTTTTTAACAACTTGAAATTATGTAAAAACATATTTTAAAAAACATTAATACTTTTTGAGATAATGAGTGTTTTACGCTTAATAAATCACCCTGTATATTTGACTCGCCAAAAAGATTATAAGACGTGCTCGTCTTAATGTGCAGAAGTAAGAGTTAAGCGCGATACAAATGACTCTAAAAAAAATTGTTTTAACAGTCATTACGGTAGTCGGCGATGTCAACCGTTTGTCGATACATTTTTATTCGAAATTATTTACGTTTTTTTTAAAAAAAAATCGTTTCGATTCAGCGAATTATTTATTTCCATACATTTTTTGGACGTACGCGGTCGTAACTTTTCTCGTCGTATTTTATTTCCACGTCGTTTTGTATTCAATATTCTAAAGTGATGTAGGTACAAATAACATACGATCGTATCGATCCGTAACCACCTGCTTTAAGCGTCAACCGCGGCTATAATAATACTTTAAAAATCGACAGAAAAAATGTTATCGTATGTGGAACTAATTGAAACTAATTGATTCGTAGTCGTTTTACTGAACGTTAAAACGAGACTAAATTAATTTATTAAACAACAACAATTGATAGTCGAGTAGACTGGTTGCAAAGGAAGCCGGTGTAACAGGCGATATTTACCGCCAGTAATATTTACCACCCCACGGTAAATATATCCTAAGATATTTATACCCCCATAACACGATATTTCAACTATATACTAGTGTGTATTTACCCTCCAGGAGATGTCAAAATACCCTATTTACCCCCGGTAACTTAAACATAGGATAAATTTACCGGGAGTGGTAAATATTATTGAGGGCAATATAATTCAGTGACACTGGTCCCGAGTATATCCAAGCAGAGAGACCCACGGCAGGTTAGGGTCTTGCACCCCGAAATTTACGTTATAAATCAAATAGGTGATTTTCCTACCTACTGGCTATTGTTGGTTTTGAAACTCGAGTTTTTTACAGTAGAATAAGGGACGACTAAAAAGTAAAAAGTAAAATATAAAACCTTTGAAAAATATCGATTGTTCGGTTTTTCAAACAGACCACCGTTTTTTCATTTTATTTCGACTTATTATTCTTCATCTTTATTGAAACAGAGTTATCGTATTATTCATCTTCCGATATAATGACGTTTGTACATTACGGGTTCTTTAGTTTGATTATTGAGATTATATTTTTTCATTTAGACAAATAAAAACGAGTTTCAGAGTGAAACGCTCAACGTATTCACATCATCTTATAATAAATGGTAACTTTTTTTTTGAATTTTCAAGATTACTTAAGGATTATGTTTGTGGAAAATGTTCATAGAGTGCTTGTACCATTTAAGGAGTGTTCGGTGCCAACGTAAACCACTTTATTTCAAATGAGAGGCGCATTTTTGTTTTACTGTTAATATAATTGTTCAGAAAATTATTTTTATTTTTCTTTTGATATAATATGTATGTGAAAAAAAAATATTTTTCCCGTTAGTTTTTGAATTATTAAGTTTTATGTGCTTAGTGTAACAGTTTGCGATAATAGTTTAAGGTGATTTTTGATCTTTAATGATTTAAAACTTATAGTTATTAATATTAATTGATTACACTATTATAATTTATCAAAATGGTTCGCGTACAACAATTATTACTAAATACTAAATATCACTTTTATATTTTATGTAAAACAATTATTAAGTACCTACAATTCTATTATCCTTGCTCTATAAAGTTTGTCAATAAAGAAAAACTTCTCAAAATTGCTAAAAGATAAGATAATATATGTTGAAATCGGAGCACTGCTTCCGGTAAAAATTGTTTATTCAGGATAAAGAAAAAATAACACCATTGTAAAATCATTACACCCCAAACTCCGCCCAAAATCTAAATTACCAAAAACTAAAATTTGAATAAATTAGTATTAGCCTGGTATTGGTGGAAATCGTGGAGATGAACATATTAAAATAAATGTCGTCGATTTGTTGTCTTATAATGATGTACCATAAAGACGCATACCAACAACAGCTTTCCATCTCAGTTTCTACGCCTCACCGATCCGTTTCGAAACCCGATGGATTGAATTGACAGATCACTTACTTATAATATTATACTTGAGTGTTATTTTTGTTGCGAAATTATTGAAAATTAATAATATTTAAATATTTCTGTTTACGTTTCGATTGTTGAAATATTCGACTGTTGATGTCAACATGATACATCAATCTTGTCACACTATACAGTTGTATTGTCGTATAAGTCCAAGGCTGGGCATTAACGAGTTAAATATTAAAATTAGGTTAAAACGTTAAGTTAAATAACTCGTTACTTTTTTTCAAATTAACATTTAACTTAATAAGTTACTTTTTTTTCAAGATTAGCGTGTTAACTTCAAGTTTATTTTATTTCAAAAGTATCTAAATTAAGTTGATGTGCGTCTGAAGAATGATGCACATTTTTGAATGAAGTTTTTACTTTGATGTATCATTTTAAATTTTCCCAGAAATGTTCTTTATCTAATAAACCATATTATGTGTCTGGAATTTTTACTATTGAAAATTAGCAAATTTTAACTTCATACTAAGTTAAGTTACTTTTTTTCCAAAGTTGACTTTTAACTTCACGAGTTAACGAAACAAATTCGAGTAACTTTAAATTTAACTTAACTTTAGTATTTTAAAATAACTTAACTTATAACAAGTTAAAAAACCATTGACAAAGATATCGTCAATTTATGACTTATAAAGGTTTACAAATTACCATATTAATGGTTATGAATTAGGTACAAATTATATTATAATAATGGTTAATTTATCACTTATAAATTGGTTCCCTGTTGGCTATTATTCATTGATTATTTATAAGTATATGCATATTATAAACAAACTATTTTAAAAATGTTTTGTGTCGGTAAGTTCACGACTACCTATAAACTTTTGGATGTAATACACAATTATTTTTACCCTTTTTTCACACAAATTAAATATTTTATGAAATTTTGATGAAATACCATTTAAAAATAATACGATTCACGCAATTTTAAAATTCTACGTAATACAATATATAAAAATAAATGCGCAGTCACATGTTGTGGCACCAACACTGTACCAATAATACTCATTTGTTGTGCCGTTCCACTATAATATGACTGAATGTTACTTGCGATTTTCGATAAGAATTTCTGAAAATATTGAGTCAGGTAAATTGCGTCACGCATGTTTGGATTGAAAACATTCCATACTGAAATTAACGTGTTGAGTGTAATAAATTAAAATGGAAACTCGAAATATGTGCAGTTCAAAATCGTTTTGAATTGAATTCGTTTTTTTTTTATCACTCACGCCCTAATATTTTCGTGTTACCTAACCTCAAAGGCTAAAGATTTAAAATGTAAACAAATAAAGAAATAAAGAATAAATGGTTTTGTATGTGGAAGGTTATGACTTGTGAAAAAGTCCATTCGAGACCACAATATCTAATAGACTTCACACGAAAAAAAACAAATTAAATAAAATCGAACGTTTGATTTAGTGCTTTCCTCTCGATTCGGCCAATCAGTTTGAAAGAATTATTGCAATACTCAGAATTATCGGTCGCCCAAAAATTGCCCAAAAATCAACGGATACAAAGCCGGGAAAGAGAAAACGATATACTTCCGGAATCACTGGCTGAATCGCTCAATCAGCGGACCGTGATACTATATTTCCGGAACCATGAAATTCACTGTTGATGCCAATTTACTCCACCGAATTTAATATCAAATTTAATACCCATCTCACGAGTCATAACCGTACCGTACAAAATATAATGTCACAACCGGGCCAAAATCCGAACGCTAATGTTTCGGTTGCCATCAGTTGTTATTTATTTCGTATTTTACAAAACTACAAAACGTTTAAATAATGTGGGTAGACATATAATACGATTACAATTTTTTTTTCAAATCAGAGATAACGCACCTACCTATTGAAAATACGTTTAATCGAAATACCTGCCCACTGACTATGTTTATAAAAACAAAGTAATATCATTTTGCAAAGGCACCCACATCAATTTTTGGGCCCCGAAAAAACGACCCTTAAAACCGATATGGGTGTCCCGTACACGATTTCCTGGTAATAAATGGTTAACCCACAGCTTAAAACAACAAAATTACTATGAAATAACTGTAAGGCTGGGATTACGATGCACTTTTCATTTTTTTCCAGAGGTTGCTCTACGATGTTCACCTGGTCTAAAATCAGTAACATGTGATTTTGAATGAGAATAAGAAAATTTATTTTGCATTTTCTGACAAAGTGTCTTCACTGGCTTCTTAAATCTGTCCTTTCCTCAAGCTACTTTTATTCACTTATCTATTTTACTTATTGTTCATTTCATGTAACAAATTGTAAATAAAAAATTAAAAATAAAAAATTTTGCATTTTTTGACAACTTTTGATTTTAAAGTCATTTTCTTAATTTATAGGGTATTATTGGAGTTTTAAAAAACCTTAAATATGTTCCAATAAAATACTACTTAATTCATTAAAAAAAATTATTTTATTAAAAAAAAAAAACGATCTAAAAAGTAAAAAAATTGCGTTATCTTATATAACCCAATACTAAACACGTGTTACATAATATTGTCGAATTGATTCACAATACTATCGTGAGTCCAAAATGGTAAATTTACAAGAGAGTAAAAAACGATACGACCATTTCGTTGGCCTAATTCCTTAATTAAAAAAAGTCGTACCTATCTCCACAATTTATTGCAATGATAATAATATGGAGACACGTATTTTTTGGGTCTTAAAATTATTACATTGGTGATACAATGATTTCTAATGAGGATACATTTATGAAATTAAAGTTTCAACTGTATCGATGCGTTTTTTCTTAATTTTAATCATAAATAATCCCAATATAAAAAAAAAATGGAGTCAAGATAATTGCGAGTTAATCCGACAATATGCTGTTTAAATTATGGCACTAAAAACAATCGTAACTCAATTTTTATCGCAATTAATTCAAGTCAAATGAATCGTTAGATTTTTACGGTGACGAGCGTCATAATTTTATAAGCAACAAGTTAATTATCGTTTGATAACATTATAAGGTTCAACTGTGAATGTACAATTCTTTGCAATTAACCCTTCACTACGACTGCGATTTCCATCGTTGAACGTCAAGAACTGACTTTGAGGAAATAATTTGATCTTTATGTATGTATTTCAAAATATATATGTTAAGGTGAATGACGACATTTGGTGAATGTTGACATTCACCGGTGAATGTCACATTCACCGAAATTTCTAGTGAATGTCAATTTCTTCTTAGATGTAGACATTCACTGGTGAATGTTGACATGCACCATCTGTTTTTGGTGAATGTTAACATGTTGTAAAAAAAGATGAATACCTAGTGATAAAATAATTTTTACAAATTAATTAACCATAAGTTATTTTATTTTATATTATAAAAATTATTTGTTGCAACAAGATAAACTGTTATGACATTTTGAGTAACATAAAATGCCTGAGAATCTACAACTACACTTCTTCGATACACACTTTGCCTTACAATTGCATTTCATGTACCCCTGTCCACCTGTTTGAGAAATTGAAGTGGAAGCTTTCCTTAAGGACACGGATTGGTCTGTAGCAACTTCTTCAGGAGATAATAGTTGTTCTTTACATACATCAAATTGATTACGGGTGTTAATTATAACATAATTATAACATAATAATTGATTTATTACACCCTCTTTTGTGCCTAGTGTGTAAAATTCATTATGTAATTCACTAATTACACGGGTTCGTCCTCCGTGGCCTGTTTTGATATGGGCATCATGGATAATATCGAATAAATCTTCATTTTTCACGAAGTAAATTATTTTTGTTTCACCAGGTTTCAATGGAACAATAAGTTGGTTGAGAGACATTATTTTAACGACATCATATCTTTTCAATAACTTGCACACGGCGCGTTGCTTACTTTCTTTCCCCTTAAACTTGAGAACGTCTTCAACACATTTGTTATATTTTTCAGTACTCAAATAAAAATTGTTGTCTTCTCTTTTTGTACTTAATATAGCGTTAAATTTTTCGTAAAAAACTTCTCGTATGTTCTCCATTATACACGTGAACAATTAGTAGGTAACTCGAACGTATCACAAATTCAATCAGTCACAACAGTCTACCTTTTCGTTCGTGTAAGCAAGGTAAATGACATACGTCGACACAGGTCGATATAAACGTATTTTTCATCACTACTAAATTAGGTACGATGACTGACGTATCGCCAATTATGCGATTAAGCAAAAGCTTAGTGTGTGGGAGAGAGAGAGATAGGTAGTGGGTACAGGCAGACAGACAGATACCGTAACGTTAAATGCCTAAATGTCTATGATAATATTATATAGATCATTAAACACCGTTAGATTAAATATTGTGTGAACAATATCATATCTAAAAACATTTACTATCTTAACGTATGACACGATAACGTCTATACTCCAATTTTCACTAAACATGTCTAACATTCACCAGAACTCAATTGTGAATGTCAACACTCACCGATAATCGTTGCGAATGTTGACATTCACCGGTGACTGTTGGCAAATTTTTAATATTCATTCAAAATGTTGACATTCACCAAAAACAGCAGTGAATGTCAACATTCACCGGTGAATGTCAACATTCACCAAATGTCGTCATTCACCTAAACATATATATAATGTAAACTGTGTTAAAAATAAAAAAATGCCCGAAAAATCAAAAAAGTTTACAAAGTGCAAAGAAATACAAAATAAAAGTTGAGCTAATTGTTGTTATACTATAGTTAATGTCGGCGTAAAACAATTTTGGAAATAAGTTAGGTAGATAACTTATATTATGACAAAATTAAAAAAATGATTTACACAATTTACTGCATATTCAGTATGTTTTACCTGTAAATTAATCGTTATCCGAAATATAAAATTTTAAAAATAATGACAATTTTTCGTACCGTGTTTCAGGCCAAAGACTTGCCGGCGATGGACTTGAGCGGCACGTCCGATCCGTACGTCCGGGTGACATTGCTGCCGGACAAAAAGCATCGACTGGACACGAAAGTGAAACGCCGGACCCTAAACCCGCGCTGGAACGAGACACTCTATTTTCAGGGTAGGTGAATTATTGTTATGATGCCGTCACGGTTTTTGTTGGATATTATCTACTGCTCTCGTTAACTCTGCACGAGAAAATTGTTTTCCCTTTATCGTCCGCCCGAGTTTAAAGGGAGAAAGGGCATTAATTAACGGAAACGCGCAAATCGCACGCAACACCTCGACGTGTGGTTTGGTTCCCATGGAATCTTCTCAATAACATGAGGGTTCCGCGATCAAAAAAAAATTGAGGACAGCAAGTTTTATGCCCTCCCACAAAAGATTCCTAACTACGTCAACTGACCTAACTTCATATAAATAAAAAAGAGATCTTATAACCACGGCAAATAATTGTTTGTGACGTTTGGGTACCTAATTATTTAAGATTATGTAATTCCTTAATACTGGCGTATAATCATAAGAACTATGTGTAATGCATAAACGGCATACTGAAAAATTAAGGATTCATTTTGGGCTGTATCGAGACTTTGCGTATTACCCCTAGCACGAGGAGACCAAACTATAGCACGGTGTACCAACATAGACGTTATTAGGGGGATTTTAGAGCTTCATAGTTAGGCATTTTGGATGGTAGCAAAATCTATACGAGGACCAAAATCAAGGTAGGAGGGAACGTAAAGAAACACAATAGGTACCTTTTATTTGGTTAACACGTTAAACGATAATCAAATTTATGCATTTCCCATGTACGTTGAAAAGTCAAGATTGTCAAATCAACAAAACATGTAAATTTGTCTTTGTTTAGAGATAAACCAAAGGTATTTCACCACTAGATTATACATTTGTCTGGGACATTTTGGATCATTAAACAGTCCTAGTAACATTGTCATCAAATTAAAGTTGACGTGTTTAGTTTTGGCGCCAAGGGAGAGATATAAATCAAACAGTAAGTGTACCGTATTAGAATTCCGCATTCCAATTTTGAGCGTAGGACTGAGGTAAAATACAATCATTTAACTATTTAATATCACGACAATCGTGAAAGTCGTTACACTTGTGATTAATAAATAATTAATCCTGGATTAACCGATGACTCGTTAATTATGTTATTAGTATGAATTTTAAAGTCAAGAATTTTGAGTCAAAAGTTTCATTCCATCTACTCGGGATTTTTAAATGTTTTTTCAAGTTACACCTAATCGAAAATAACTTGTGTTTTTTTTAAACGGAAAAAAATTCTAGCACGTTTTTCTATATTTAGATCAGGGTGTTCAAATATTTGGATAAAAAGTTTAAACACTAATAGGATGGGTGTAGAAAGGGGTTTTAAAGTTTAATAATTTTCTATGAATTAAAATGCGTCCATGGTTTTATAATGTGCAGTTGACTGAAAATATTGATTGAGTTGTTTTTACAGATCCTCTGATTGGAAGGCTGTGGATAATAATTATTCATGTACGTGTTGCAAGTGTTGCATGTGTGTATGAGGAATGTGTACATACATGCATAATGTGTGTGTATATGAAAATTACTTAATCTTAAACAGTTAGATATCCAAACGTCAAAAAGGTGATAGAAGTTGATTTTATTTGGGGGATAATTGATGGAATATTTAACACGCCCAATTTATTGGAATGGCTCAACATCTATGTCCCTGGTAATACGACCAGACTTCAAACCTCAAGCTAAAATTGAGTTTTGACTTCAACGTCGGTGCGGTAACTTGGAATGCCCTGTACATTTGTTTATCACTGTTACTTTTTATGAATACAAAAAAACCACATATGTTTAGTAGTGTATTTTATAATTCAAACTGCAGATCAAAACCAAAGAGGCTCCTTCGTTTAAGACATTGAAAATCTAAACGCAACTTATAATTGATACATTTCTACATAAGAAAAACACGCGTACATAAATATCATAAAATCTGGGAGGTGTATCAAAATGTATGGCTTCTCTGTCTTCTGAATTCGTCGGTGTCTAGTTATATTCGATGCGCAAGCGATTCATTTGTCGTATACATCACACGGGTCGGCTTCTCTCCCGTGTGCGTCCTCTGGTGTAATGTTAGATTACTATTTTGAGAGAAAGATTTATCACACACGTCACACGCGTATGGCTTCTCTCCCGTGTGCGTCCTCTGATGAGCTATTAGATTATAGCTTTGAGAGAAAGATTTATCTCACACGATATACGCGTATGGCTTCTCTCCCGTGTGCGTCCTCTGATGAGCTATTAGATTATTGCTTTGAGAGAAAGATTTATCACACACGTTACACGCGTATGGCTTCTCTTCTATGTGCGTCCGCTTGTGAACCGTTAGTTGGCCATTGCTACTGAACCATTTGTCGCATACGTCACACGGGTAAGGCTTCTCTCCCGTATGAGTCCTTTGGTGTAATGTAAGATAACGATTTTGAGAAAAAGATTTATCACACATGTTACACGCATATGGCTTCTCTCCTGTATGCGTCCGCTTGTGAACCGTTAGTTGGTCATTGCTACTGAACCATTTGTTCTATACGTCACACGGGTCGGCTTCTCTCCCGTGTGCGTCCTCTGATGAGCTATTAGATTATTGTTTTGAGAGAAAGATTTATCGCACACGTCACACGGGTAAGGCTTCTCTCCTGTGTGAGTTCGTTTGTGAAGCGTGAGTCCCATATTTCGAAATGATTTTTAGCATATGCCACACGGTGTGCGTCAGCTTATGAACCGTCAGTTGGCTATTGTGACAGAATGATTTTTCACATGTATCACACCAGTATTGCTCATCACGCACACGCATCATTGAACCACACGAGATATTGTTCATTAAGTGCAGTTGATACGACTTCAAATGTCACCGTTGTCACATATATTTTCTCTAGATGTGCTAATTAATGCGTACACTGATTGATAGGTTATCAACGTTTGATTTTATTTTAATATATTATGACCAAATTATGTTTGTTTTTGTTATTTCGCTACAATTATATTGATCTATTTACGGACAGTTTGAATTTTTTGTCATAGTCGGGTATTCAAGCCAGCATTTTTTTTATTACCATTTAGTTATTTAATTTAATGAATTATATAACGCTAGAATTCCGTGACTGGTATTATACCAAGAAGATTTCTCATAATTGTATAATTCATAGTGTAGTATAAAAATAGAATATAGTTTTTTTATTTGTGGTTATTTTTTAAGTTTCGATTTGAATAATATTAGATATTTAAACGGAGAATAACTGTTTTATCTTTTTGTTGATATTTATAAACACTATTCGAAGGTATTTGAAACTTGTACACTATATTATTATATTACTTATACACTCGGTGACATTATAAAATGCAATTTTTTCGCATAAATTAATTTTTACGTACTTTAGTACTAATGCCTGTTTGTGAAATAAATTACATTAATCATAATAATATCATTCAATATTTTAAAATATCAACAAAATCTTGAAAGCTAAAAATATCAAAATTATATACACTTCAAAAATCACCAATTACATTAGATCCAAATCGAATTTACCAGCATAAAAAAACTAGCCCACTTAAAACAATGTATTCTTCTGTCCCCTGAATTTACATTTTTAGATATATCACAAAAGTGCACTGTTTTCGCTCTAAACTAGATATTGAAATATCATATGAATACGTCCATAAGGGGCAAATTGGTCAATATATGAATCCAATAAAACTATGATACACATATAACACAGCTATATATAACTTGCCCTCTTGAAATATTCGAAAACAATCCGTTCCATCTTAAAATGTCTACCGTTTAATTATAAACGCGATCAGAGTATATTTCAGATGCAAACATAAATTAACACAAATCTGATACTATTGATGAAAATCTCTATTATTATGTTGTGGTGACAACAAGACCTCTAAAGGGCAAACTAAAATACAATGAAGGTCTATATCAGTAACTACGGCAAAACACATCACAATTCTTACACTATTGAAGAAAATTTCAATATTCTAATCATAAGACTTAAAATTCAATCTTACGAAATCATAAACACATATACAAAACAGAAACCATAATATTACGTTACTCAAAACGTTTTGTACATTACCAGTTTGCAGAACTTATTTTGGAAAAAAATTCACAGTTAGGTAATTAAAAGGACATAAATTACCAGCTATAGTCGCAATAACTACCCATAATCTCGAACTTATGACTATAACAGACTATAATTGTAAGATACCATATTGTTACTGAAAGCATTATACAAAATGCATTCGTTTTAGATCAGTTTTGGTAAAAAGCAAAACCATGTATTGTTCACGAAAAAGTTGTGTCTGTTGCAGGAAATTCAAACCTTTTTTTGTTTTTCAGAGTTTCAGGTCCGAGTATCTTGTAGATATATTATTATGTGCACTGTAAATGATTTATGTTCTCGGCGTTCGAACAGTCAAAACTCATATATTTATATAATATATGTTATACATTCTGCAGATGTATATATGCGTACGTATGTTACGCCCCAATAATAATATATATATATATATATATATAAATTATATATAGGTACATAACGTATTATATTTTGTACGACTGCTCGCGGGAAATTAATTATGTTGTTTTCGTCTACCGTTTCCGGTGTGAAAGACAAAAATAAAATCGATTGAAATTATACACGTGGCGTTTATCATATTGGACTCGCCGTACTCTGCAGCAGTGTCGTATGTCAGAGAGGCGCATGCGTGGACTCTCCCCTTGAGATTTTGGCATAGGTTTTAGATTCTGAGTGTAGCAATGAATATTTTGGTTTTACGATGGTGTTGTGTGTGTTTTTTTTTTTCATGTCAATCATCGACTTTTGGGCCAGTAAATGTGCTTCGACTATTGGCGTATTTTCTAGTAGAGAAGTTATTTTCTTTGAAACTACGAGGGGTCAAAAGTAAAAATTCCCTAAAATTTTCAAAAGCATGGGGAAAAGCAAAAAACAAATTGAAAATATTTGAAATGTTCATAAATATTTAAATAAAAATAAAATAAAAATTGAATGTATATTTTGACTCTTTTTGAGTACTTAATTATAGTACTGAAAAATTTTTGATTTCGATAAAGTTTTTTTTTTTTAAATTACTGTCGACAGATAATTGTTTGTTCAATTAAAAAACTATTAAGTGTTATAACTCAATATATAGTTTCTACTAAGTTGTTATCAGTGTAATAAAAAAAAAGCAAACAACCGTCTAAATTTAAAATTACGATACAATCCATAAAAATCATGATTATTTTCAAATTGTTTAGTTCTATAGTTGAAAATTCGTATGAATTTTTCTTTTCATTTATATTTTTCAAGCATTTAAAGTTCAAATGTTGACAAGGTTTATCAATATCACGAAAATTGACAAGTTAATTTGTATTTAAAAATGCACATAATTTTCGATTGTTATAGCTGAGCATTGAAAATGTAAGACCAGGTTACTCATAAGTATTTTTATGCTGTAGCCAAAAAAATTAAAAACTAATTTTATAATTTTTTTTTTTTTAGCCATTTTAAGTTAAAATTCGGAGAAAATAAGATCATATTTACACGAATAATTACAGTTTCAGTTATTTTGTTGTAATTTAAAATTATAATTCAGTGGTACTTGGAACTCTTAATCCACGTTCTTACAGTTTATGTACATAATTACATCTAGAAATACAATCTTTTTGACAAAAATTAATTTTACTTACATACAGTAGACTGAAAAAGAAGAACAGGTACATTACTTAAGTAGGTAGCAACAATTTCATAAAATATACGTACCTAGTAATAAAGCCTTCGCTCCGAATCGTTTATCGTATGGTTTTAAACCATTGAATTAAGATTTAAGACATTCATTACAGCAACCCTCACTATCCACACCTAATGTACAGCAAACCGATACTCACTTCCCCACCTAACCTTTTTTCACGCATTTAAATAATATTAATATGTCTATTTTTGATATTAATTCCGTTATGTTATTGTATGAAAAAATAAAAATAATAATGTTTTACGTTTCAAGTGTTCAGTCAAGAAATTATAAATCCCCCATCTCTTATCTCTATGTCGAGCTCAAGACACACCGTTATCACTACGATACCTTCTAACAGGGCTTGAAACTAGAGATGTTCCGGGTACCTGGCAATCACTCGATGGCCGGGTACTCGATTTCATATTTAAGACTTGGCCTTACACGGTACCCGGCGTAATAACAAATGTTTACTCGACTCAAATTCAATGGCAAACGCTGATAGTCTATTTATAAATATATGCATACCTATAATTAGGGCAGAGGACTTGTAGCATTTGCATATTTTTTTTGCACAGTCACAAAAATAGCAGAGTGCGAAACAAATACGTTTCATGCTACCACAAAGCTAGTTTTGAAATTTTATTGTGCATATAAATGCATATTTTGCGTTTTTTTGGTTTTTAGAGCATATTTTAAATAATTTATAGGTTTACCAATATTTTTTCTTCAACGTTTTTATTAATTTATTTATACATCCAAAATAACGTTGATATTATCGACGATATTTCTCGAGATTTGCCGATCTAACGCCGCAATTTGTCGGGTTATTAATTAATTATATTATCAAATAATTAATTGTAAGTTGTTAAATAAAGTTGTAAATAACATTTTTTCATCAAAATAATAAGTACCAACAGAAAAACTCTTATTTTTTATTCAAAAATATCCACATTAAAATGCATATTTTTTATACTTAAGTGCATATTTTTAATGCATATTTTGTATATTTAAATGCATATTTGGTGATTTTTAGAGCTACAAGTCCTCTGCCCTACCTATAATTAATATAACGGGAAAAATCTAAAATTCTAGCGTAATAAATTATAATTTATTTTGGCACATATTGGAATAAGTGAACCGATTTACAATTGCCAGTTAAAACAAATAATATTTTTCTTCTACAAATTACAAAAATAAATCTCGTGTTTACTGTTAAATGTTTAAATATAAATTATATGATAACAATCTACAATTAAAACCCATTATAAGATATAAATTATTCCTTTACAAATATTCTCAGTTATAAGAAATCAGTTATCACTTTACAGTCTATACAGCTCCGCACATCGGCCTATACTCGATACTCGGTTTGTATTTAAATTTTTACTCGGCAAATACTCGATACCCGGTCTAATACCAGATTTTCTACCTAGAACAGGTCTACTTGAAATCGATTTCAAAAGCGATTTCAAAAAACCGGTATAAAACGTTAGAAAACTGAAAACAGCATCATAACCGAAACCAAAAAAATTTAGAAACCGGTATTAAATTCGAAACTGAAACTGGAAAAAATTGGATACAGGTATTACAATTTTAATCCAAAACCAAAAATACAAATTGAAAAACGGTATTTTTTTTTAAAATACTTGTTCCAGTTTTGAATTGCATATTATAAACAGTTTTATGTTGTTCTCAGACGATACAAGAGCTCTTTAATAATAAATAATTTAACTTATTTTTGTTGAGTTGTTGCAGTCTTGAACTGGATAGTCAAATAAAATGACAATAAAATAAAATCGAATTAATATAAGCAACTCAAAATTTCCACCGATTAAAGTTGGCGAGTTAATTTTCACAATTTGTCAGTGATAGTCGTTTACTAACTACAGACAAAACAAGAATGCGTGGGTCGGTCCCGCTCATGTCGCTCTAAAATTTCGAGGACGTGTTGGCTAATTTTCAAATTTTCTGAGTCCATGGGGTTTACCACAAAACCCGGTTTTGGATCGTGAAGTCTGCCCATGTCGTCATATTATATGACTTTGAAATTGATATCAAACGATCGAGTGTTGTTTTCGAGAATTATTTGCGAGTACCTACGCTTTCAGGATTTCCGAGTAAGCCGTTTGTAAATTTAAGCCGTGTTAATATTTCTGTTTCAGGTTTCACAATGCAAAAGCTGCACAATCGGACTCTTCACTTGCACGTGTTCGATTACGATCGGTTCTCCAGAGACGATTCCATTGGCGAGACATACATCGAGTTGAACAACGTAAGTGCACCCGGGCGAAACGTCAAGCGCCGTGACGTGTTTGAAATAATATTAAAATGTATATTATGTTATGTCGTGTCGTGAAAAGAGAAAAAAATAATAATTATTCGAGAGCGCTTATACCACCCTAAGTTCAATCTTTTCATTGCCAAGCACTTTTCGATATTATAATACTTCACTGTCGGGCAAAGTAAATAATATTTTATTGTTAAATTTACATATTTTTTCGACTTTTATTCAACGAGTTCCCTGTGTTAATAGCAATTTCAACTAATTTAAGAACATTTTTAACATAAAACAAGGTTTCTGAAAACGTATCGATACCAGAGAAGTATCTACAAGACAAATTGAAAGTGAAAAAATCGATAGAAGTTAAATATAACTAAAAACCTACCCTGCGTAAAGAAGTTTCACTTCAAAAAAATAAGAAAAATATAGGGATGATAATTTATTTAAGAATTACTTATGTTTGAAAATTGTAAAAATAAATATTTTTAAAAAAAAGTTATTGTATTTTAAATGAATTTACTCCAAAAAAATATTGCAAACAATAAACTACTAGAAAACTTCTTTTTACAGTCAAACATTTTCTACAAATTAGATTTACGAACTGGCTATTTTGATTTTTTTCCAAAAAAAACGTTTTTATTTTTAGTAAGTATTAAAAAAAAAAATGTTCTTACTGGATACTCGTATCGCAAGCGTGTATAAATTACATACAAATATATGAAAAAAAATTGTAATATTAATTAGATCGAAATTTTTTCCAATTTGTCAAGGTTTATAATACCTTGTACCTATATAATATTATAGTATTTAGCTCTCTGTCTGTATTCTTTGTTCACAAGATAAAAGCTAAAATATAGAAAAGTAGGAACTGTTCTGCATGTCCATCGAGGTTATCTAAACCGAGAAATGTCTGAAAAGTCTTCGTTGGAATTTGGACATGCCAAAGAAATATAATTTGTCATAAAAAATTCGTATTGTGTCATTCGATAATAATCATATTATAACCTTTCTGCGGTACCTTCCGTTTACGTCATACCTATTTATTTATCAGTTCGATTTTGAGTGTTAAGACAGAGTAAAACAGTTTGTTTATACCTATTATATAGATATAGAGTTAAATTTTAATTTAATTACTAATATTAGCCGTTATCAATTGAAATATTTCATCATATTGTTTCAGTATAAACAACTCAAACAGATATTTTTTTTGTTGGTATTTTTTGAATTTTGTTTTATACCAACGTAATAAAAAATCAGAGCATTACAATGGGACCCGTTGATTCACATGTACACAACAGTATAGGTATTTACAGGTATAATTCCAGTCGAAAACTAATTTTTTGTTTTCTATATTTTAAGCGGTCTAAGTGCTTTTCCAAACGAAAATTTAGCAAAAAAAGACCCTAACGTTTAAATGAAATACACCACTATGATTTAGCGTGAAACTATGATTATCGTTCACAAAATTTCCGTACGATTCCCGAGGGTCCATTCCCGGAAATTAACTTCAAGTTGTGTTCTCGGGAATCTCTGAGTGTAGTCGGTGCACGCAATATAATACTGTTGAGCAGTGGTTCCCAATTGTTGGTCAGCGGACCCCTAGGAGGGAGTTGATGTTTTCAAATTCAGAAGTAAGTATTTACAAAAAACAGTAAACCCCAGACCAATTTAATTTATAGCTAAAGATCCACGGTTTCATGCTTATTGGGAACCACTGCTGTAAAGTGTATTATACAGAGTGTAACAGAAAGCCATGACAGATGAAATAACTTTTGTTCCAATCAATATTTTTGTTATTTAAATTTTTTTTTTTTAAATTGAAAATAAAAAAAATTCAAATTTGACTCAATTTTTTTTCGAAATACCCAATTTGCGAATCTGATCATAAGAAACATTTTGATGGCAAACAAATTGAACTAAGACAAGTAGTTTATTTTTTTAGATTTTATTTGAGTAAATCAATTTAGAACGTAATAACTTTTTTCAAAATATCGTCTTGGGGAATTCCTCGACACGAGTATAATTATTTTTTAAATTATTCTTTGACTATATAATTTTCATAATTGTTGTCATACGTTTAAGTAGCATTATTTTTTTTCCCCCCGTTACCCCCTCTATGATACCTATAGTTGAAGTGATTTATTTCAAAACAGTTTGACGTACAACCGATCATAATAAAATTAGTATCTCATCTCAGTATGTAGAAAAATACGCTTCATCTGCGGCTTAGGAACCGAGTTTGTGTGCGTTACGTCTCGGCGAGAACTTGATTGACATTTCTTCAAAGTGTAACGCTCCAATAAAAACGATTTAAAAAACACAGCATCACCGTAAAATCAAAATCCAAAATTGCGTTCAATAATAATATTATGCGTCACATAATAAAAATTATCGAGTCGATTGTTCGTGTATACAATATTATCACGAGGCCAATTTTCTGCGTGGGTCGATTTATTTTCGCGAGGACTAATATTCAGCCGAAAATCCAAAACGTGAAACCCTCCCTATCCCGTATAAAAAAATCGTGCACATCTCACATTTCACTGGTAGTCATTATATTGCGAATACGCGTAACATTGTCTTTTAAAACTAATAAGGAATTAGATAAAAATCAGATGGGAAAAAAAATAGTAATTATTGTTCCCTGAAACATGGACGATAATAATATGGAGGTGAGGAAAATATTAAAGTTTTATATCATTATATTTTTTTTTTTTACATTTCATTAGGTTCAAATATAATATTAAACTAAATTAATTGTACTTACTTATAAAAAAGTAGATAAATAAACGAAACTGATGAAAAAAAAAAAAATAACCATTTACTGCCGAAATGAGGTATTGTACGAATTTTCAATAACACATGTCTCAGATGAAATAACATAAACACAATTTTACAAAAAACTAATTAAAAAAATAAGGGGTTTTCGACTTTCGTATTATAAAAACACTCCTTAAACTAAGTAAATTAATGTTTGTAACCACATTCTGTTTAGTTTTAATAAAGAAAACAGTACTTTATTTGTCTCTCTATTCAATTGAAAAATAAAACAATAATAACTATAATTAAAAATATTTATTAGTTGGTGTACTCGGAACCAAACCAACTCAAGCGAGACGAGTTTCTTTTTGTACAAACACAATAATAATATATAACGATTAACAAAATAACATAACGCTATGTGCGAGTATAAAAAAAGTAAACAGACGATTTAATTGCATCGATAACTGGCAAAAAAAATATTAAAATTATTCACGGTCAACACAATAACAATAATTAACGATAAATGAATTACAGTTTATTATTCAGAAAACGAAAACGTATACAAATTTTAATTTACAGGTATTGGTAGGGAACTGCATTTAAATTTTTTCAAAATTGAGAATTTCACTCTTCTTAGTTTCAATGAAATTGAGAAAAAAATAATTTTTTCTTTCAAACGCCTTCGGTTATAGAATGTTAGAAATTATTATTGATTACTCACAGGGAACATCCAAAATTAATGAGACTTATCAGCCAAAGTTTACGAATTACTATGTCAATGGTTATAAATTAAGCATAAATGGTATCACATAGGTATATTACATCAGTTAACTTATCACTTATCAATTGGGTCCTATAATTGGCTATTATTTATTTATTATTTATTATTATTCGATACAGTCAAACAACTTTTAAAAAATATGCTCTCTTGTTTATATGACTATAAACTGTTATACATAATAAAAAAAAAATTTTTTCACATAAATTAAATGTGGCCCGAATTGTTGACGATTTAATTATAAAATATTAATTTCACGAAATTTCAAAATCCTATGTCTACACTAGAAATCTTTCATATTGATAGCGGATATCAGTAAGTCGGTTTCGTTTGACTGATCCGTACGTTCTACGAGATGGATCAGACGATCGTTTTTTTGGCTGCCGAGTACCTACGATTATACGCACCTCAGCCATTTCAAGAATTATGCAGTATAGGTCAGGTCTAGGTTGACAACTCATTACCAGATCGGAACCAGACCAATAGGTTAGGTGCGGCTGGAATATAGGTACTCGTGGTCATAACTATATCATGATTTGGTACTGCCTACGATTATCTCAGATCCAAACTAGAACAATTAATATATACGACAGCCCCCGAAAAGCATTGAGTAGAGGCGCGAGTGATGTAAATTTACCAGGTAAATTTTTACCGGTTAGCAATAAATTTAACGTACATTTTATCAATTTTTTTTTTTACCCAAAAATATTGTTGCACGACCCCTCAAATCAGATGCAGTCAAAAACGCCTATCCCGAATCGCAAAGATACATTATATTTTTTACACAATAATATTATCATACTAATCATATTTTCTATTTTATCGACACTGTATATAAGTAATAATTAATAATATTATAAGTAAATCAATATAAATGTTTCGACTTTTGAACATAATTAATTTCAATTATTAAATATTCATAATATGTACTGCCACGGAACAATAGACCCATCTTTAGTTCTTTATTGTTATTATTTGAAAGAACGTAATTCGTCGAGAATAAAATAATAGAAATGACAATCGTATTTTTATTAATAAAAAAGACGGCTCTAAGAAGTAATAATTATTGTATTATTTAATCTTAGATTCTATTTTACCACTTTTACCACATAGTTGCTAAATTGACCGATATTTTAGATTCTGAGCGAAGCGATGAATGTATTGATTTTACAATGATGTGTGTTTTCTTTTTTTGTTGTGTCTGTCATCACCTTTTAGGACAGTAAAAGTGCTTGGATTTTCTTCAATAGTAACTTTTCTGATAGGAAAGTGAATCTAGTTGGTACTATTGGGGGTCAAAAATAAAAATTTCCCAGTAGTTTTCACAAACGACGTGAAAAACAAAAGAAAAATTAAGGAAAAACGGGAATTTTTACGCAAAATCTGTTTTCGAGAAAAAAGATTTTGGTTTTTGGTGTAACTCTAAAACAAATGACCGTAGGGACATGACATTTTGACTGAATGTTTATATTAGCATTTTCTATACACCATAACATTTTCCAAATATTTTGACTTATTTTGAGCTGTTTACGGACATTTTCAATTTCCATTTTTTTTAGTTTTTTTTTTCTATAAATATCAATAAAATTTTATCTGTTTGGTAAAAAAGCTTGAAAATTTAATAGAAGTCTCCTTGGTTATTGTTTCAAAGGCAGATGAAAAAAATTAAAAATCCTTTAAATTTCAAATCTTGACAAAATACGGAAAAATCACGAAAATTAGCGAACTATTTTGAGTTGAGAATTCATAAAAATTTTTCTTTTTAAATCTAAGATTTGAAAATGTAATATAAGATTACTCATAAGTTTGTCTACCTTTATCAAAAAAAAAAATGTCTACAAGAAACTTAAATTAAATTTTTATGAGCGTCTGAAATTTATATTTTTACAACATTTGATATTCACTCGATTTCTCATGTAACAATTTTCTTATTTTATTGTAGTTAAAAAACGAATGACTTGAAGATACTTGGAAATTTCACTGAATGTTTATATTAGCATTTTTTATACACGATACAATTTTGAAAATATTTTGACTCTTTTTGAGCAGTTTACGGACGTTGTCAGTTTTCAATTTTTTTAGTTTTTTTTTCTATAAATATCAATACAATTTTATTTGCTGGGTAAAAAAGCGTGAAAATTTAATATAAGGCTCCTGATATTATATCGTTCTAATAGTAGTTAAAAAATATTAAAAATACATAGGCACAATTTTTTTTTACAAGCATTTAAAGTTCAAATGTTAACAACATTTATCAAATTTATAATTTATTAATTATTTTGTGGTTAAAAATGTATAAAATGTTCAACTTTTATGGCTAAGGATTGAAAATTTAAAACAAGGCTCCACGTAAATAGGTTATATATAAATTACTTTATTCACAATAATATCATCAATTATACTTGGTAATATCATAGGCTGACTGACCGTTTTCGCTCAGAATCGTTTTTCTTATACAATGATATTATATCATTGAATTCAAATTTAACACCATCCATTACAGTGACCCACTTGTAACCTACTGTACAGCAGAGCGACATCCACTTATCCACCTTTTTTTTACGTGAATTCTCCAATTACGCATCCCGATTCACACAACATCATCAAATGTATTTTTAAAACTATCAAAACGGTTTTATCTAATTTAACGTCATTCTAACGGTGTGGATTTTTCATATTATACACTTACGACTATAGGTTGTTCCCCCTTTTGATCACTTATTTTTTTTCACAGTGAAAAATGTAATGCTCTCTACTTTTTCCGGGTGAATACTACGTGTACATATGAAAAGCCAATAATAATCGTCTTTTGCCCACCCGGGGCACGGTAGAAACCTACGGGTGCCCCATTAGAAATTCTGCCAAAACACAAGACACACGTGTACCAACCTACCCAATATAAAAACCTACAGTGCCCTCCCCCACACCCAATGGCCTATGTTGCCGCGGGTTACCCAATAAAAAAAAATAAATAAATAATCGTCTTTTGTCGTGGCTTCGAAAAAACAAAAAAATGTAAAAATAAAATTAATATAAAAACATAAATCGTTCGTTGAGACTTAGTGATGGGCGAAATTATCTTGGTCTTGCAGTCTTGGTTTTCGTCTTGCTGCAAGACCAAGACCAAGACTGGGTCTGCAAGACCAAGACGAAAACAAGACGCACACTGCAAGAGTCCTGCAGTCTTGCAATATTTATTGTAATTTTTTTTTTTTTTTAATCTTCCCGGAAAATTCGTTATTTAGTTGTAGGTTAAATTAAATAATTTATTAGGAACATAACAAAAACGTAATATTGCGTTTGACGTAAACGCGTTCCAGGAACTGAGGAAATAACGAATCATTGAAAACAAGATGAGAAATGATGTGCGACTGTGCGAGCGGTGAGCACAAACAAATATTATAATAATAACACCAGCCACCGATACGGGCGGTACGGTATATTTATAAACCGGCAACCGTAATATTTATTTAGGGCCTCTCTCCATTGAATATAGTACTGATAACAGAATTAAAGTTGGTACTTGGGGTATTTTTTAGATCCAGAGTGGAACGATGTATGTATTGATTTTACAATGATGTGTGTTTTTTTATTTTTTTTTTGTCATCACGGTTTGGGGCAGTAAAACTGCATCGATTTTCTTTAACAGTATTTCGTTCGATGGGAAAGTGATTCGAGTTGGTGCACTGGGGAAGTAAAATTTTAAAATTCTCAATAGTTTTGAAAAACAACATAAAAATTAAGGAAAAACGGGTTACGCAAAATCAATTTTGGTTTTTGGTGTAATCTTAAAATAAATAAACGTATATACATGACATTTTTACTGGTCTTTTATATACTATTTTGCTTTTTCTATACACGATAAGAATTTCAAAATATTTTGATTTGTTTTGAACTGTTTAGGAACATTTTCTGTTTCAATTTTATTAGTAATCTTTTCTACGAATGTCAATAAAACTTTATTTGTTGGTTAAAAAATCTTGAAAATTTAACACAAGGCTCCTACTATATTGTTACAGTGACATTTGAAAAACATTAAAAATACTTAATCACAGTTTTTATTTATAAGCATTTAAAGTTCAAATAAAGACAAAAAACCGAAAAATCTTGAAAATTAGCAAATTATTTTGAGTTGAGAATTCATAAACATTTTTCTAATTTCAGATTTGAAAATGTAATACAAGATTTCTCATAAGTTTGTCTAGCTTTATCAAAAAGAAAAATGTCTACAAGCGAATCAAATTAAATTTTTATGAGCGTTTGAAATTCATATTTTTACAATATTGGATATTCACTCGATTTCTCATGTAGTGGTTTTGTTATTTTATTGTCATTCAAAAACAAATAACTGTACATACATGAAAATTTCACTGAATGTTGATATTAGCATTTCCTATACACGATACAATTTTGAAAATAATTTGATTTTTTTTGAGCTGCTTACGGACATTGTCAGTTTTCAATTTTATTAGTTTTTTTTTCCATAAATATCAATAAAATTTTATTTGTTTGGTAAAAAACCGTGAAAAATTAATGCAAGGCTCCTGATGTATTATTACAATAGCAGTTGAAAATTATTAAAAATACGTTCGCACAATTTTTTTTAATAAGCATTTAAAGTTCGAATTTTGACAAAACATATGAAACCTAAAATCTAATAATTATTTTGTTAAAAATGTATAAAATGTTCAACTTTTATAGTTAATTTAAAACAAGGTAACACGTAAAAAGGTAAATATATAAATTACTTTATTGACAATAATATTATCAAATATAATTAGTAAACAGTAAATCTGACCGTTTTCGCTTAGAATCGTTTTTCTGGTACAATGATATTACATTATTGAATTCAAATTTAACACCATTCATTAAAGTGACCAACTTGTAACCCACTGTACAGCAGAGCGACATACACTTACCCACCTTTTTTTTTATATTGCAAGAGTTTTGCAGCAAGACCAAGACCAAGACTGCCATAGTCTTGGTGTTGGTCTTGGATCACTAGTGAGACTGATGATAAATCACTAATAATTGTCGTGTGCTAACATTGTAAAACTATGTGCAAACGTAGTTTATTTACGTAACGTTAAATTGTTTAAAGTGTTACGACTATCAGTTGGATTTTCCGCGGCCATTTTATACATTGTGCTCACGTGGTACTCTGTGCGAGTGTTGGTTTTGTTAAATAATATGTACAATACTAATATTATATAAATATTATCTTGAGTTGGATTTTCTTTTTGTCTCGTCCCTTTTAGGTTGACTTTACGGCGAAACCGGTATTTTGGAAGGATCTCACGGCTCCGTTAAAGGACAAGTGCGGCCATTTGTTGACTTCGTTGTCTTACAACCCGATGACCAACAATCTGACACTCGGCATCATTGAGGCCAGGAACCTCAAGGCTATGGACATAAACGGAAAATCTGGTATGTCTTTTTACTACTTACTCTCTGCGACTAGACGCAAAAATAATATTAATTTCTCTGAGCAGACGTCGTGCTTTTCGGCGTTTCGCGAAATATTATTTATTTTTAATATAATATATTAAAACGCAATATTGTACTGTTTCTTCAACACGCATAACTATATTATATTATATAGAAGTCGTACCGTTTCGGGATGATTTTTTTTTTTTTTTACATCGAAGACGTTACAAAAAAATATCATTTTCTGAGTATATTATTACATACGAGTCTAATTTCCACGAGTAATAAACGTGATTTCATTTGAATTCCTCTTAAAAATCTTCAAATATTTATATGAACCATTTAGTTTGCAAGACTGAAAACACAAACGATTTTGAAATCAAATGAAAAATTATTGTTTTTTTTTTTTTTCAAAAACTTTTACTCGTAACGACTTGTAAATATAATGCGTCTGTAAAAAAAAAAATACATCCGAAATCGTCGATGATATTATCGTTCGAGAAAATTCTATTTAAATTGGCCAGATATTATACGGAAAACGATCACGCTCTGCAAATTATGCGGATCAAATGAATTAGGGAGTCGTAAATTTCGTCGGCTGCATCCGAATAAATTATTTATTTATTGCGTTTGGTTTCCGATAGTGTTTCGAGACACCACGACGGTGTTGTATAACGATATTATATTGCCCGCGTGTCGGTATAGAAATATGTTGTTTATTGTGTTGTATTGTCCGTTATGCTGAATGATTAATAACCGCGGAAGCGATCGATACGGTTTTCGATAAAATAAAATAAAAAGAACGCACACACGCACAACAATAATATTACCATAATATAGGGTTTTAATTCGGTTTCCAAAGTTTGCGAACGCTTCAAAGTGGCTGTACGTACACGACGTCATAGCGGTTCGATCATATTTCATAATATTATTAGTAACGAACGCGGAAATAAAAATCAAGTGAAATGAATAAAACTACCGTCTAATTATCTGCATATTATAATCAGATAACAGTTCATTTATCTAGACAAGATAAAAACATACTGGGTATTTATTTTATATAGATAAGAAAAAAAAAGATAAATATTTTTTTTCTAGACGATGCACAACACTGAATGTAGGTTAGGTACCCATGGTATAATAATTATCATAGGTCTGTAATATTATTGTTTTACGTCGAAATATCTACGAGAAATCTCTCTGCTGTCAATTAATAACGATCTCCAATGTAAAAACACATTTTATTTTTCACCCGACTAGAGGGATTCTATTGAATCGATTACAATAAAACAAATAAATACTAAAATTTAAACTATGATAGTATAATTATTATATAATATATTAAAATATATACCATTGTTAAATTGAATAAATAAATAATATCAAAACAAAATATTAATCCAGCTCCGTTCGTTTCAATGTTCACTTTTACAATTTGAGGTTGTGTGCAATGCCTCTTAGGCAATGAAGGGCCGGTGATAACTATAATATAGTAAATATATCAAATAACGTTTGCGAGAACTCAGCACATTATTTTAAATACCCATCCTAGGATGGTCCTTATTTTTGAACTTTCAAATTTTTGATTTCTTACCTTCCAATTTGGTTCTCTGATATTATATTAAGAAAATCATTTCTGTTAAGTTTGGTCATGATACTCAACCTCTTCACGTGTCGAAACACGGTATTGATATCTCAGTTGGTCAATAATATGTCAATCACGACTAAATTTAACACATAAAATACTTATCCACAGCAATGAACAACACTTGAGGGGGGAGGGGGGGGTAAGGGGATAGATATCGAAAATAATAATATAGTCTTAGATCATATTTAATCGAATTGACTATTTAAACGTTTAAGCAAGTGCAGTTAATATAACTGTGTGTCAGACAAAAGGTATTATTACGGACAGACAAATAATTTATGCTCAATATTTGGATTCCTACCCTCAAATTAGGTATATTGTGCATGGTAGGCTCATGCCAAATCATTTGTGTAACACATATGCGTCTAAAACGAAAAAAAATGCGTACGGTACAATATGTATTTGTCCGGTAAAAAAAAAAATAAGTGTAATTGAGTTGATTCGAAACTTGTTCTGCATTTTCACATCTTCACATCCGTTCGTTATTTACTGTTACCGATTGCGACATCCGATTTATAATCCAATATCGTTACGTGACGAGTAACTTGTAACGCCTACGTTTTTGAAAACAAAACGCACGACAGGCTTATTTTATGGTGTGCTCTGTTTACGTTATTTGTAGGCCGTTTTTTAAAGCGTTTCGTTTTGTTTGAAATGTAACGTACCTATATTATCGATATTCCGAACGGTCTGTAGACGATATAAAGTTACGGTTATGAGTTCGGCCAGCACTACTACTCTTTAAATTTGATACGAAATTGAAAATGTACGTAAACGATCTAGTCGGGTTTAAGAATTCGTCAAATGTATGTTTCCATTTTCCATACGTTTTCAATTTATATCTACAAACAACGTTGTTGACAAAAAAATCCACCTCTATCTTAGGGCTCGAGAGTCGAAGGGATCGCATATTATTCTATATTCTCTCGACGTATAGCAGATCAAGCCAGAAATCCGATCTATACAATGCGAGTTTAAAACTGAAAAAATTAAAACGCACGTATTGCATACTTTGACCTACATTTTAGGGGTAGAGTGTATATATCTTGAATTTCATACGCACATTATTTCCTAAAACCGAATTGATTTTTTTTCCTTTCTCGAGCTATAGTAATATCGAACATAAAACTCAATATCATTTAATGTAGGTATTTATGCTTCTCGTCGCAGTCGTCTATTAGTTGAACGACGACAGTGTCGTGCGCATATTTAATCCCTGTCGCACTAATATCCCGGTCTACCATCTTTATATTTTATATTTTTTCGACCATTTTTTTTCCTGTTCAATAAAATTTCAAACAGATTTCCGCCGTATTTTAAACATAATACATATTTATTTGTGCGTATTTTACATTTCTTTAAGTGCAAATTAATAACATGAAATGGTTTTTTTTTCGTTGCATATTTATTACACTTTTCGTGAATATTTTTGTGCATATTTTCCCTTTTTAGCTCCTGTGACTTCCGAGCTTTACAGCTGATTCACACATTATAGTTTATGGTTTTTAACATACATTTTCTCGAGTTAAATGGTTATTCGCCTACACAATGTACGGCCATTCGTCTGTTACAAACACTGTTGGTGTTAAATATTGTTTTCCTTCCGGATGGATATGGATGATTAATAAATTGAAGAATTTAATAATATGTCGGGTAGATTAAATGCGTGTGTGTCAGTATTGTTCATATATTTATTCATAGTAAAAGTAGTATTTTCCAAAAGCTGTACAGTTAAATTGCTGTCACTACTTTTGAAATAATGATACATCTAAAATTGAGTATGTGGAACAACGGTGACATAATATAATAATCATAATTGGTGGTTTGAATTAAATTATCATAATCGGTAAATATTGTAAGCCTTGGACACGTGCTACGATCGTTACGCTGCATGACTATTTGATGTTTAAAAATCACATCTTACGCGTGTGTTGTCGTGTCGCGACGGTGTGGTTTTCCTATGCCTAAATGTATTGTTCCAATCGACGGTTTTAATGGGTTTAAATCTGTCGAGTCCGTTGTCGATGGCCCGGTCGAGAGGGACCTTTCAAGTGTGTCGTAATGGTTTCCCGTTACGACTGCTCAGCGTCATTGGAAACGAACGAAAAAAAAATCGTTTAAAACTGTTGGCCGTGTCCAAAATTATATATTACCGTTGGGATCGTTTTTAAAATTGTAAATCTTTTTCTATAGGGTCAAAATATTTTATGACGAATAAACGTAAACCGTCTGTAATGGAGTTCAATAATTGTGTACAAACCGTCGTATGATTTCATATTTTCGTATATTATTATATTATGTCAATACAACCGACATCAATCGAAAACAAAATGGGTAAATTACGTATTATGTCCACATCTGCGTCAGAGTAACGGTAAATCGACCCGATTCGTAAAATTTACATATCTATGAGATATAAATGAATATTTATTTTCAGCCGTCGTTCGACAGTTTGCGCGGTTTATTACTCACCGTCGATTTCACTACTTAAGACAGCAGCACACTCGTCCGAAAAGCCCGACTCTAACACATAATATTATTTCGACATCACAAACATATTTTATTATTATCATAATCGTACCCCGGGCTTGGTATTACGCTTAAAATAGAGCTATGGCTTGAAAAAAAAATTCGTTTACGTTGTTCAGAGATTTTTATACATACGAGTTACCCGTTTAACGTTACCTATTTTAATTTGGCGTATATCTAAGGCTAGTGAGACATTAAACGTTCCATTCCTTTAGTGTTTAATGTTTTGGTGTGCAATTACGATTGGCGTGCAGATTTAATTTCCCCGAAAAATACCAACAAATGTAATGCATTTTTTTCAATGGCAGCAATTTAATAAAATTTATCGTTTTTAACACTCCTTCATATTGGAAAATTGACCGCAGATGCAACTTCAACTCACTAATCAGATGTTATTTTTTAGAGTAAGGCCACACACTATTCCTTTTATCATGAATATACTAATGGTATCTTTTCAACTAACCAAAAATGTCACCTTTGTTGAAAACGGGTTAAGTCACTTGATTCCATCTTCCCGCTCTCATCACCTTTGAAATGTTCTCGTCTTGTTTTATGAACGTATTTTCACATCTTCTAACTAATTTATTATTTTTATCAATTTCCACTAGATATGGGTATGACCTTAATGGCAATACCTCAAGTACCTACTACACTCACTCCACTCCACACTTTACTTTGTACATTTTGCACCCGCACTCTTACTCCCGATCCGTTTACGCCGGTTTTATTATAACGGTCGGAAAGTTTATCTTTCTTCAGTCATCTCGTTGGATTGTATCGTGAATTATCACAAAATAATGTTTTTGGTTTTCAATCTCCTATTCGATATGGTACCTCATCGAATCTCAACTCCTCGCTCATTAGTAGTTGCAGCGCTACAGGTGTATATGCACAATTTGACCACGCAAAAGGATCGCGAGACGGAGGAAAACAATTCCGATGGTCGACAATCGCCCGACGTAATGATCACGAAAACGATAATATAAAACTACCAGTTTATGGACCTGTGACACGATAAAATAATATATTAAACGGGTGGGTGGCGCTGAGTGTGTGTGTGTGTGTGTAATAAAATATCCTACGAAACCGTTTGCGGTCGTGTGAGCGTTTAAATAAATAAATAAATGCGGCATACGTGTGCCGCAGTGGCGTATATTCACGGCGAAGGGTTGGGGGAGACCAGGTGTAATGGACGATCCCCTCTCTTTCGACCCCTCGGCTGAAAACCGAAAACGTAAACATAATTGTATTCATTTCTCGCCGACCATTATAATATTGTCGTCGAGTGTTCGTTGTCGTTTTTTTTTTTTTTTTTTTTTGACATAATAAAAATGTAGGTACACACTATATTACCTATTGTGCGAATCTCGTGGACACAATAGCGCGGATAAAGGCGTGAATATTACAACGATAAGAGGAAGCGATACGACCTGCAGCCAGTGTATCGGAGGTGTACGTTTATACGTTGTTAAAAGGGCGCGGCGACGGATAAATCATGACATTTGAGATTTTCGAAAACATATTTTTATCCACCGGACACGGCGGCGGTGGCAGTTGTTTTTATTATTATTGTTATTTCGACGCAAAAGCCAAGTACGCGCGAAACGTATACAGTGAAACCTCTGAATAGCGGACGCCGAGTTTTCGTCCACCATTCGGAGGTGTCCGTTGTTCTGAAAGGGTAAATTTTCGTAATTCATATTATAAAGGATAATTCGTAAAATGAAAACATATTTTGCTCTATGGTAAATTCAATTACATATAATGTTGCTACAAAAATGTTATATAACATACAAATGTAATTATGCGGATTTATTCGTCAGTAGGAAAATTTCCTGATTGTTTATCGTCTTGACTGTCTCGGTTACTGAAACCAGATCGCAAGAAGCACTTTTTTACAGTTTCAGGCTTAATTTTGGTTTGATAATAAGCCACCCGTTACACGGCATACAATCATTAATAGCACTAGAGTCACCAGCAACTAAATCAGCAACAGACTTTAGGAGCGTAATCTTGTTTACGATAAAGCTTCTTAAATTATTGGATTATCCAAAGGTTGACAACGATACGTCATATTTGTCGGAAGAAACTCAGAAATTATCCACGTCAAAGCCACCTGCTTGAAGCTTTTAAGTCATTTAGTCCATTATAAATTATTAAAATAGTGTCCACTATTCGGAGTGTCCGCTATTATTTGCAGGTATACTCGTTGAAAAGTAGTGAAAACGTCCGCTATCGGGAGGTGTCCGTTGTTCACTGTATATTATTATTACAATATTATCGTACGCAGATCACCTCGAAAATCGAATAACGATACTGATCGAGCGACAGCTGTCGGCAAACGTTTAAAACACGAAGAATATTATTTTTTCCACATCCAATTAGTGTATGGCTAATAAGCACCTATACGTCTTGTAAACATTGCACGACGTACCTACACGTCAAAAAAAACCATCAGCGGACTTGGAATCAAAGAGTTCTATGTCAAAACATTTCAAAAACTGTTTTTTTTTTTGGCTGTTCGTTTAAGGATTATTTTTTTCTATTTTTTAGTCTTGGAATCAATTTATTTGATGCCGTATTTGAAAAGTCACCGGAAATAAAAGGTTCTATGTAACATTCAACCAAACAAATAGTTGGAAACAAAAAGTGTTATCGAAAAAAGTGTATGTTATCATACCATAATATTATCGTGCATCTTTGTTATCGTTGTTTAAAATGTTATTTTATTTCATTTTATTATTTTATTTGTTATAAATTAGCGCATTTCACACGTGGTACTAAAATACCGAAATTGGTACACTTGTTGATCAGGTTAGTACCTAAAATAGTACACCAAAAAAAAACATTTTTTAAATTAAGTTTCTTGTTTTGTTATCATATTATTTTTTTTAACTTGTTCAAAAAATTAATAAAGAGTTAACCGTTAAATTTGAATAATTACCTGAAAACCTACTTGCATATTTTAATATTTGAGAATAACTAGTGCAAATACTTCCTTGAAAAAAGACGTACTAATATTATCCTAGTAATATCGTTAATAATACTATAAGATTAGTAAACATATTTTTTCCTGAATACAACTACCAATATATTTACTTTATTTATTTTATCAAGGTTTATATCGATTAAAATATATGTTACTATAAAACAATTAATTCGGAAATGTGTTCTATCGATAAAACCTTTTTATTTATAAAAGAAAGATTGGAAACAAAAAGTTCAACAATCAGTATAACCTTTTGTTTCAAAACTAGGAATTTTAAAGTTATTTAATATTTTGAACACTTAAAAATATTTTTACAATACCTATAAATAAATTGACAGAACGGAAATTTGTTGGTTTTTTATGCCAATTTTTCAAAATCACTTCGGGCGAAAATGCGTTATTTTTGATTTTTGAATCTTAAAAACGCTCTACTGAACAATTTTAATATTGTCACATAAAACTCTTAGGTTCAAAGTTTGCGCATTACAATATTATGACTAGGGACCTTATGCCATTAAAGTGCTTAAAATATGCACGCGTTTATGTCCTTTTTAAATCGCTGAATGTGCTATAAAAACTTGCATCGACCGACCGGAACGTTCAAGTCTACATTGTACCAACTTATTACAGTATTATATGATCATGAATACACGATAAAGAAAAACACTGTCGTTAAATTATTTAAGTAATAAAAGCATAAAAATTATTAAGCGAACATGTTAATTGATAAAACGAGGTCAGGTTCGTTTTTTACTCGAGGATTTTTATGTTTATTTTCTACAAAAAAAAAAAGTCGACGACCACAACAATATTACACCACGGACGAAACACACGAGACGGAATGTGTATTTGAATAGACGAACAACTCGGACTGATCAAAGGGGAGATGGAATTTTGAGCCAATTTAGTAAATTATGCAATTTGTGGATTTTGCAACAAAAGTTTGAAAGTAAAAGAGCGAACGAAAAAAAGCGAATGAAAATATTAGCGAATAAAAATGTTAGTGAAATCAGAATATTATGGAGTGAAAAGATAAATAAAAAATACGATCAAGATTTAATATTGAATTAATTGTATTTGTACTAATATGGGTTGTAATTGTAAAATAAAAAATTTAAATTGTATTAAATAAAAATTAACTAAAATCTGTAATACCCTAACCTAACCTAACCTAACACTTTTTTAATACTACTGAAGCCACCGAACAACTAAAAATGTAGACAAAATATATAAAAATATTTAAAAACATATAAACGTATGTTTCTTGTTCACTTATACATTTTGTATTCACTTTTTTCTTTCACTCTATAGACAGGATACCGTAATAACCACAAACAACAGGTAATACTATGTACATTTAAGTACACACGTGTAAAAGTATAAAAAAACATTATGTAGGTAAATTTTCAAACTGCATAGAAAAAAATTACCGTAAACTCCTAATACAATGAATCAAATTTCTTCATCACTTATGTTTTGAATGATACTATCGGAAGAAGTCATGGTAACTTCTACGGGTCCCCAGTCCTAGTAAAAAACATTGAGTATATAATTGTTCAGTGAAGAAAAACGTTGTTAAACGAAAACGAAAAATCGGAAATGAAAACAAAAAACAACTGCAAAATGATACCAAAAAGATACCAAAAACTAAATCAAATACGAAAACAAAAATAAATTTTACCACGATAAAAAAAATATAATAATTTTCTGTAATCGAAAAATTGGTATTCCAGATAAGTTGCAGCTAATTTTTAAGTATCTAAAAGGTATAAAGGTACACTCAGTGATTACAGAGTGTATTATAAAGATCAAACCGTAAGAGCAACTTTTTGATTTTTAGGTTTATTTTACAATATAATTAAACTCATGAGTTCAGGATCATTTGATTTTTTTACTCCGGACTACCTACTGACTAGTGCTTCGCTTAACTAATGCGCTTTTAAAGTTTAAAGACATTTTTAATTTTCGTACAAATTATGATCAGGTTTCGTAATTTAAATTTAAACAATATTATGAATCGTTGATTTAAACTTTTAAGTACCTACCACCTATCCATATGGCTATACAGGATACCCTTGCAGTACACGTGTAACACATAGAACTGAATTTTGGAATAACTTTTGTTCTAATCAATATTTGAAAATTATTTTTTATATATAATTTATAGCCACTTGCGCTACACGTGTAATAATAAAAAAAATATTTTCATTTTTTAATACCGAAAATGAAAAATTTTAAATTTGATTAAATTTTTTTTGAAACAATTCAAAATAGCCAATTTGTGAATCTGATTATAAGAACGATTTGGACGGTAAAAACATTTATCCAAGTCAGGTGGCTTATTTTTGAAACTTTTTTTAAATATCAATATTTTTTTCTTTTGATTAAATTAATTTGGAACGCAATAACTTGTTTTAAAAATATTATCGGGCGATGAGAATTAAAAAAATCAAAAAAAGTACGAAATCAAAAACGTTATTTGGCGACGGTGTAGAAAAAAAAAACGTTTTTCCAAACGTCGATCAAAAACGTTTTCCGCCGCTGACGGCATCGTCATAATTAATGGACGAACGTCGATTTTCGAACAGCACTCGCACACTGTATGTCGACCGCGGGAAGGATTCTCCGACCGGATTATAACAATATTTTTATATTATCATGTCGATCGAATGCTTTTACCGGAGACGTTCAATAGGATTATATTATTATTATTATTATTATTATCATCCATAATACCTCCTGCCTGCATGCGCTTGCGGTGGAATCCGGAGTTTAACGTCGGCGGACCGATTGGAGTTCGACGCCGCACGTCAAACGTCGGCGGTAAACTTACAGCGGCGAAAGAGGTTTTCAAAGTGCCCGCTTTTGGGCCCGTATATTATAATAATGATAGCTCTTCCGCAAAGTTAACGAGATCTCTTCCCGCCGGGGATACGGGAAATACATCACTCGCACACTCAATCTCCCGCTCGCTCCACGTACCCCTCTCTCTCCATCACCCTCCCTCTATAACACACACTCACACACACACCTGTACAACCAAGCACATGTAGAGACGAAACACTTTGTTAATACCGATAATGAGTATTATACCGGCGCTACACGAAAGGTCCAAATTTTGGACTGGGAATAGACGACGGAAATCGCATCTGGATAAGACGCGTACAGATAATTTTGTACACATCTGTCCGGAACGCAGATATCTATTTAGTATACTAGACAGCGAACTCCCACCGTAAGTTGAAGCATCAAAGTCCGGGGGGGGGGGGGGCAATCGCGTGGTATTTCATATGACAAATAAGATTAATTACGATTTAAACATGTAGTTTAAAAAACAAAATGTTTTGTGTAAGTCATTTGGTATATTATTTTACTATTAAAAACGATGTTGTCCCCAATACATTTTGATAACGAATGAAATGCTTGGCCCCCCGAGAAAATGGCAGCCGTCCACAGCTCACCTTCACTTGGTAACAATGTATTTATGAGTACCTTATCTAGTTCGTATATAGCACGGTTGTACTGGTTGCACAACTCTCTGAAATAAATGGACCCTCTCATAATTGCATTATCATAGAATGAAGAACTAATGAGCGCTACTTGTGTGATATTTTTGAAACATTAACCATATTAACCATAGTCTGTAAAACAGTTGGTCGCTAGAGTTCACTACAATCTAGTTCTACGGGGAGCCTTATTACATTGTTCTGTGTCTTATCACAAAACATATTGAACGGTCCATGTGTTATAAGCAATTTAATATAGGAGTTGTGTAACCAGTATATCTTAAACCGTGGTGTATAGATATATATAGGTCTAGACACGCATAAAGATAAATACATTTTACATTCGTCTAGATAAGATAAAGATAAGATAAAGATATAGAATATTAGATTTAACTTATCTCCAAATCATAGGGTAGATAAAGCCAGGGCTTGTAACCAGCTACCGGTTTTTACCGAAAACCGACTATTTCCCAGAAATGTTCGTACCTAAAAATTGGTTACCTTTTTTTAAACATATATTTATTCCCGGTTATCGGTTACCGGTTACCATGTATACTTTTCAGTTAACATAAAACGTTATAATAATAAATAATAATAAATTATAACATGTTTAATTTATTTTAGCTACAAAAATAATGATAAGCTCTTAGCTCTTATAATAGCTTAATAACTAATAACTTCCTAAAAATATTACATTCGTATAATACATCTGTTTTTAGAAAACCGATATTAAATCGCTTATCGGGAACCGAAATTTTTTTCAAGCAATTACTACTTAATCGGTAAGCTATAATATTGAATATAATACCGGTAATAGGTTACCGCTAACGACAGGGCCAGTTTTAAACCGGTAACCGGTATCAGCATTTAATTTCGATAACCGTTTCAAGCCGAGTAAAACCAATTTTTATTATGTGAGAATAATGTTTACCTATGTGAGCACAAAGTAACAAAGTTAAAAGGTACTTACAGTAATATGATAATTTTATGTACAAATCGGATAGTGTACTGATGGAACGAATTAAATAAGAAAAACATTTATATTTTTCATGAAAAATGAATACGATGTGTCATCTAAGATAACCAATAGATAAATGTCGCAGTTATAGTTATCTAGACAAGATAATAGTTGAGTCATTTTTTATCTAGATAAAAGTTAACACTAAATAAAATATAGGTAATAAGTCGATTGTTTTTAATGTCCGATAATGTGCTCTTACATAATATTTTTGAGCCTTTATGTCTTAAAAACCTAATGAATAAGAACCACATGTTTACCGTGAATTAAGTTCATTACATCAGCATTTGAATCACTGCTGTTTAGTCTTAAGTCGTAAGTAATATTATGTGCTGAGATGTCAATAGTTATTCCGTTCCGCAGCATTTGTAAGTTCGTGAGATACATTTTGTACACTATTGATTCGTTCGTATTTATGAGCAGTCAATGCATAAACTAGAAGAAAAAATTGTTCGTGGAAATTCCGTGTATAGTATTATAGTTAATAACTGCAAGATGTTGATAACAAAATCCATTGTTTATAAGTAATGATTTGTTCTTTTTAGATTTAATGATTCTCGGCATCATATTTAATCGCGGGTGGTTTTAAAGTTAAAAATGTTAGTTCTAAAGAAATAAATATTAATTAAGAATAATAGTTTGAAATGAAAAAAAAGCCTATCTATGAAATCTCATTGTCAAAACCGTGGTAATCAAAATTCGGCCGAATAATAAATATTTTAAATTACGTAATTTGGACCGCAAACATTGGACGAAAAATACATTAGACCATACCATTTTATGACTTTAACTTTATGGGCGAAATTTTTCTTGATTACTTTTTCAAACGATAGATACGTTTAATTGTTGAAGCTTTTGCAAAAAACAACCATCGTGTGTGATGGCATTATGTGCGGTCGGCATAGTATACAGGCTGTAACGGGAATATACCTAACAAATAAAATGAAATGAAAATCAAATGTATACTAGTTGACAAAAATGTTATGAAAATTATATGGATGACAAATGATTCAAGAAATTTACTTTTGTCAGGAAATTCCAAAAAAAAAAATCTTGAAAAAGTTATTACGTTTCAAATTAATTTATTCCAAAAAAAATGTTGATACTTGTATTAAAAAAAATTCATAAATAAACTAATTGACTTAAATAAATGTTATTGGCATCAAAATATGTCGAAAAATCCAATTAATAAATTGGTTTTTTTTTAATTTACAGGTATATAGGTATATTATCGTATGACGCCAACCGGTCACTTCCTTATAACACATCGTATAACACGAGTATTGCGTCGCTTGACAACAATTTTATTTTCAGGAATTTTTTTAACGTCAAACTTATTCCTGACCTAATACCTACCCTAATCTATACGTCGTGACTAATGAATATTATACGATCTGATCTATTTAACGTAATAGACACTCGATATATCAGAAAACAGTTAAGTTTTTGACAATAAATAATAATTTAATATAAAATGTTGAATCTTTACAAAACTACACTTACAGAGAACAAGTTTATGTCTTACTGTTTGTATCGTTGTAATTTGTTATTCTTTTTACTCTTTCGAATAACAGCGTTCATTTTTCATTTCATATCCCGAAGTAAAATATTATTTGGAGTATTTCCACCTTTCCGAATCAAATGCTGGATGAGTAGTTTATTAGTTTTAAGTTATAACTCTTAAGTTACTCATCCAAATTTTGATTTCTAGAAATCGAAACATTCCCAAAAAAATATTCTCCAAAGAATTAAAAAATTTGCATTGTCTTTAAAAAATGTGAAAAAATGTAAAAACGATAACGTTGGTAATGTGTAAATAAAGTGTTTTTTTTCCAAAGTAGTTAAATTTATGTAAAATAATATTCAAAAATGTAAATACCTATTTTTTTTTTGGTTGAAATAATGAGTGTCTATCGTTTAATGGACCATCTGCCTGTCGTCGGAACCCGCGGACGTTAACCCTCTTTTACTCCACGATGCCGTTTTCAAAACCACCGAGACGACTATCATGTGAGTGCAACCTGTTGAAAAATCGAAATAGTCATCGCGGTAAATTTAAACGCACATCCTTCTCGTTATACTCGAATGACTGGGTACCATGTAGACGGCGGCTGATATTGTTCAGAGAAGTTGCAGGGAAGTTTCAGTAATCGGAGATTGATCCTAAATTCGTTGCTGCGTACGACGTGTTATTTGCTATTTTCGGAAAACCTAGTTAGACATATCGGTTCTTGTCGGAAAAATAATGATGAATCGAAGTTGAGTCAGCCCATCGATTCTTAGTAAAAAAATAACATATAATCGATACAAAAAATATTACAGACCGTGTTTTTGACTGTGCTTCCACCAAACAGGTTAAATTTGTCTTTACCCTTGGAGCTGTTCGCAATAACAACAGTACCCTGAAGGAGTATTACATTTTATCAAAATAGCACTCACCGTAAACCCTAGATCCTGCAGTGACGTATCTACATCGTTGGTTGACCCTTTTTCATTCCAGAAATATTCTATAAACACATTACGGTATGTCATACAATTATTTTGTCCGATCGCCGGCTACGTTTCTTGTTTGAAAATGATATAAAAATATAAATCATCCAGTGCAACTCGGATACCACAGGTAAAAATACATACCTAATTTTTATAAACGGTTTGACGGGAAGCAGAAACTGAAGTAAAATTTTACATTGTTTTCTAAATTATCATAATTCAGAGCTGTCAAATGGCCGTGACCGTACACTTTTTAAAAATATTTTTAAAATTTATTTTCAAAAGTATTTTTATTTATTTTTTACTATATTCATACCTTTATATTTAATTAAAATTTAGTAGATTGAACTAAACGTTACCTGTTATAGGAAGTATATCACTATGATTACAATACTACTTTATGAGTATATACTCATATATGAAACCAAATTTTCTCAACATTTCCGAAAAAATGGTTTACTGAAAGAAACCCGGATTTTTTTCGGAAAAATTGAGAAAATTTGGTTTCATTTAAAATTTCCGGAAAAAATGGTTTTTCTTCCTAAAGAACTGAAAAAGTAATGTATAGTGGTAACAATCTAATAAATAATGATAGTTAATAATCATATAACATACATATTATATATACCATACCGTAAGATCGAGATACTTTACTCCAAGGGGTAAAACATTGCTCAAAAAAAAAATATTTATTGATATCAATCGTAGCACATTACGATTTTGAGATAACAGATTGTAGTTTTTTTTTAAATTGTTCTTATTTACATTACAAATTAAATTTGGAGCAAAGTACCTATCCCACCTTTACGGTACCGAAATTAAAGTCTGTAGTGGATAACTAATAGTTTAATTTTAATACAATAATATATTGATAACCGTATTGGCAAATGTGAAATGACAATGACAGGTTTCCTTATGTATTTTTTAAAATGTTTTTTTTTTTTTACATACATTATTTTAATTTTTAAGCGTAAACACAATTTTATAATTTTCCGAAATCTTCAGATTTGTTTGGAAAGGTATTATTTTAATATTCTCCAATTTTTCCACGTTTTTCAAGGCTCTGGGAAAAAATGTGTTTTTTCCGAAATTTTGCGGCATTTTGATCACCATGAAATACTAATAAAACGAAATTAATACTTGTCTAAAATGAAAATTTTGTGGGTTTATCAAATAATAGTGAAGATTCTATTTTTAATGATTTTTGGTGAATTTTGTAGATTTTTAATGATTTTTTAGATTAGAAAATAGAGCTGAATCTTATATTCTACTATCGAAATAATGATCGATTTGAATTTTGGTTCAAATTACGATTATTCATATTTTCATTAGGTGAGATGGTGCAAATTACATATGCATTTCAAAAATGTTTGCGCAATTTACACAATATTATTATGTTGTTTGCATTTCGAGTTATTTTTGGTGCAGCATGACTACACTCGTAGTAAATTATAATGCCATGTCCCAGTAAAATCGTCCATTACATTAGTATTGACTTATATAAGTCAACAACAATAATTTTCATGTACGATATAAAATAAATAGTATTTTATGTTTTTGGTGAAAATCGATAAATTTATTATAAAACATCCTTATAAATAGAAATTGACGACACTCCGTCTCCACCCACAATCGTTTTTCGTACCTATATCATTTCATTCAAACTGATTTCACCCAAAAATATATATTACAGTGACCTACTCAGTGACAACGTCCAAACGTAATGACCTACTGTAAAGCAGGGAGTAACCATGGTTTTTTCAATGTAATGGATTGATTTGTTATCAGATTTAAAGCTTACAGCAGTACCTAGGTATTTATATAGATGCTAGAATTGTTTGAATAACCAAAAATAGAAAATGTTTTTCCCTCTTCGTGCCAAACGATTTCTGTCGTTTGTCTAAATTCTAAGTGTACAGTGGTCAATATTTTTTTCACCAAGATTAATAATTTCCTAGGATTTATTTACTTGGGGCAATATTTTCGTTGGTAGATCGTACCTCCAGCAAACACAATCCTAGGAAAATCCCAAGATTATCGTACCACCGGTAACATTTTCCTAGGGTAATCGTACTGGTATCGTATATATAGGTGTAATATTTTTCTCGGGAAAATTTTACCGGAGGCACGGTTATACTGGGAAACTGTTACTGGTGGTACTTTCATCCTTGGATAATTGTACCCCCCTCCGGTAATATTATTAAAAAATTAGCGTGGCTCCGTCCATAGTATAATATTTTGATCTATTGATCTAAGTCGATAAGGCTCGTTCATTATCGTCCTATTCTGCGTGTAATCAATAATAATTTTTAATATTTTTTATTTAAAAAAACTATTTTTCATAATTTAATTGAAATACATGTCGACCGGAGTAAAATTTCAATTCGAAAACGTCAACAGAAATATACCAAATTCAGAACTATACTTATCAATGCACACTTCGTTCTCATTTTTTAAATTCCTTTTTCACCAAAACGGAACGCGTCTCACATCAATTATACGCATACCTAAAACTAATAATCAAACGAATAAAGACAAATACAAATTTCAGCAGATCACCGAAGTTATTAACGGGGTTTTTGTCATGGACTAATGTCCGTCGGCATCCAGTTGTGTATTAATTGTTGTTTCGTCGTCAACCGTTATCGTATTTTCGACGACTGCAAAAACGCGACACGTTTGCTGAGTGTTTTATCGTTTTGTACGCGAACGTCCGATTAAGCAATAACAACGTTGCGATATTATCTTATGAATCCAACCGAAGGAAATTAAAAAAAAAAAAAACAAAACAGTACACCGTGTAAAAGCGTATAAAACTGTGATCATTATGAAGTCAGGTTAGGTTAGGTCGGGTGTGTGTGTGTGACGTGCGACCGCGGAAAATAGGTCATAATAACCGACAAAAAAGTCATTACAAAAAAACAGTATACATACTATATCATATTTTAATCACAAAACGTTAACTCTTAAAACGATAATATTATGACGTTTGTTAGCGAGGAAAGTATATTTTCATTAGGTGCGTATCGTTAAAAAAATATCTATTATTTTAGTTTGAAACATTTTGTTAAAAAAACAAAGTTTTTTCGTATCTACTCTTTCTAAGTTTGTTCGCCAACTTAGATATTAATATTAATGGGGCCACGTAATTTGACACTGATTGCTTAATAAAATATGGCCTCAAGTTACAAATTATGACTGTCGTGATTCGACGATAGTACTATGACCCATGGTCGTTGTAGAAAATAATATCCGTCTACATACAAGGAAAATAAACGTCATAACAACCGATGAACATTGACATGTTATAGAAAACATGGGAGTTTTTCCTGGACCATTAATTTCACGTGTTTGAATCGTTACATCCGGCGACGTTATTAACTATTTCCTCTGCATAATAGTTGACACAAAACATTATGGTCAGGACTAAATCAGCCTAAATCAGGGCTAACGTTATATTTGACAAAAAACGATTGAAATTTATAAACGTTATTATAGCGGAAATCGATTGTAAAAAATAATTGAATACCGCAAAACAAAATAATATATTATATTATATCATTAAACAAAACACAACGCAAAACGTAATTTATAGAATATCATTGGACGAAAAATAACGCATAACAAAATATTTTGAAATTTATTTATTTAAAAAGTCTATTGGATCCGTAGAAACATTAATTTCATGCAAACAATCTAAGAATCTTAGAATTGATTATATTCGAATCTGGGCCATTACCTACCCACATTAGTTATTGTTTTTAATTTTAATAGCGATCAACACAATTTTAAATAACGATAAACGCAAAACTTGGATAATGTTTTAATTCTGAATAACGATAAACGCAAAACTTGGATAACGTTTTATTGTAAATAAGATAAAACGGAATTTTTTTTTTCAAACGCAAGCCCTGGTCGAAATAAAATTCTGATATCCAACATCAGCCAGGCGGTGTTTCCTGAGCTTTTCACACGGGAGATCGACCGGTACCGATCACTTGTGAGAACTCGTCCCGGGCAAGAAACGTATTTTTAAACGAATTATTGGCATAAGCCGCTCACGGTTCGTCGCTAAAGTTTATAGAACCATAGACGTGGAAGCGTATAAACTAAAAATCATTTTAGAAAAAACACAAATGGTATGGCAAAAGTGTTAACGTGGTCGGATAAGTCAATATATTTTTGTTGCGCACTAAGATCAATGTGCGAAAAATAAACTATACAAACGTAACGGATTTGATTTTGAAAAACTAAATACGTTTGTTTTATTTTTTCCGTGACCGTTGTTTTCTAACAACATATTTTGAGGATATGAAAATATTTACAAATTATACACCGTTTTGAAATCAATATTGTAAAATCCATCAACAGGAGGTAAGATACATTTTCGTTCACATTTAGTGGTGCTTACTGTCGCGTGAACATAAAAATAATAATTTATCGACTTATTGGTGACATTTGAGTACCACGTGCGTTTCGTTTAATTAGATTATCTTCGGAATGGCACTGAGCCAAAAATAGACGAACTTGTTATCATCGTCGTGCAGAGATATACGCACAATTTTCTAGATATGATAATATAGATTTTTTATTGAACGTTCATCTCGATAGTAATATAATAGATACCTGACATTTACAATACCAATTTATTGTGATAAAATATGAAGTCTAGTTGAAGACTGACGATAGCCGATGTGTAACATTGTAAGTCCGTACACGTACAGAAAAAAAAAAACAATAAAAAAAAAAATACGTACTTCGTATATGGTCGGAATTTGGGAAATTAAAAGAGATAAAAAATGAGGCGAACATCATAGTTTTCCCATCTCGGACCGATTCGACCTCACAGTTTGTACATCGACACGAATGAGTTACGCACTACTTTCGAGAGTAACGATCAGAGAAGAACGATTTATCGTAGGGTTATCAATGAAAAGATAAACTGTGTAAGGTTTGCAACCAGAAAATAGTTTGCGCCTTTTGAATTTTCGAAAATGTCAAAACTGTTCGTTTATGATAGCTAAAGTATGAAATATATTATTATAATATAAATCTGATTCGAGAGTTTTCATATCTCGTGAACACATGGTACATTGTACTTCTAAGAAATTGGTGTTTGGTACATATTCCGATTCGCATTCATTTACGATTTTAGCTTTTCGTGTAGAGACGAAATTAGCGGCTTTTTCCTCATCTGAAAAAAAAATCAAGTCGGTATTGAAGTCCCTTCCTGGAATCATAGGAATCTTATTTTAGTCTTCGCCAAGTTTGCGAGATCAACTTGCAATAGAACAGAGAAAAGAACGAAGTACAAACATTTCACGATTTATTCGATTCGTCGATTCGGTTAGATATATACTACAACTATGTCCTTTTTGGTTGTTTGGCGACAAGAATTCAAATTCAAACACGTCTCCATCTGTGTGTGTGTTGTGCTAGTAACGGAATTAAAAGAAATTCAGCCGAAAAGTTGACAAGTTACAATCACACTGGTCACGCCGATTAGGTCCGACCGGAGACAAACCATCCGTATACCGAGGGCTGAGATGTTTACTCATTGAAAAATAATCGGAATGCTGTCGCGTAAATTTAAAACGTGCGTACAACTTGCGTATCAAATAAGTTCGCCACCACTGATGCAGTATTTACTCAAAATTAACAATAAAATATCAAACGAATACAGTAAATACACGTAATTAATTTTCAAAATATAGAACTTGAAGAAAAAATCGAATACTACAACTGGCAATATCTCAATTTGAATCAAAACTTCCCTCGCCCACCAAAAAAAATTGTAAATATAAAAAAAAAGTCGGTACCACCCTACCGTTCAGTTGGTGTCGAGCATTTCGTTTTAATGGATGTGTTATATTTGAATTCAATGGTAAATCGTTGTTTACGAAAAAAAATGATTCTGAGCAAAATTTAACATCTCGTAACAAAAAAAAAAAAAATACCTATACTTATTTGGCACAACTCTGTTAGTTATTCTTAACGTTAGAATTCTTGTAAAAATATGTGTTCTACGTACCAGCGCCCTTAACCCGTCGTGGGTACTCATTATTATGTGAGCGCGCCTAACGCGAATAACATTTCGAGAGTAAGTTGTCGAATTCAACTGGAGACAAGCTTACAAGTTTTTACGAGCAAACAAAATAATAGCTCTAAAATTTGTCGTTCTCGAATGGGTATCGTCACATGCGCATCCTATCGTTAATATGATAAAAACGAGACTTCAGAAAGTGAAGACGATTTGAGTTTTTTTTTAATTTTCTTTTTTGATAAACTGTCATTAATGATGTGCACATAAAAAAAATTATCATTATATTTCGAGTTAAAGATAAATACGATATACATTTGTACATGTGTACATGACGTATGATTCGATGCTGTAATATTTGATTGGGAAATTAAAAAATAAAATCTAACGTGTGAGCTTCAAGCTCACAATGAAATGATCGTGTTGCCAAATGTAATAATAATATTATTATGTGTACCAATGACGAGCTAGGACATCCGGTACCAATGCAATTTTTCCACAAAAATACATTCTACGGGAATAACGACCCTGTCCTGTAGAATGAATTAAATTTAAACATGTTTTTTTTTTTAACTAATTGAGGGTAATATAATATACAGGGCGCATTTTCAATATTAAATTCTCGACTATTTTAGGATTTGTTTTTAAAATCGAGGCGATAATGAGTTGTTGTTTTTTACAAATTATTGTGTACCATTAAAAAATATAAATAAATATCGCAGGTCAATGAGACCCGTAGCGGTTTTCTTCTTTCAGATAAAATTGTTTATTCAAAATCCGACGATTCTATTCTAGAAGGCCTGGAATGTGTTTCTCTGCGAAGTAATTTTTGTCGATATAATACAACGTAACCCCCCCCCCCCCCCCCCCTATAAATCGGTATCGGGCAGTGAGTAGAGACAACTAAAATATCTATACATATATATATATAAATATGAAAACGAGAATCTTTGATTCCAATGTCTCGGGAACCACTGATCCGAGTGTCATATTGTGATTTCGTTTTAAAATTATTTATATTATATAAAAATATAACGAAAAAATGATTTTAAGCATAGTTTTTGTTCACGAAACATTGTGAGATACAATAGGAATAAACCAGTGGCGTCATCTGTCCAATAAAATTAAATTATAAAAAATAGAAAATAATTTGTAAAATTTTTTTCCTGTCAATGTGGGGCAACACTGCTGGATATTATATTAACTTAGGAACTATGACATGCCGGCTTTAGTGTATGATCAGTTAATTTCAAAATAATTATGATGAAAATATGTATAATTAATTTACGATTTTACCGTACACTGAGGGTTCACTAAAACCGAGATACACAGATATAATATCACTGCATAAGTTTTTCCCGGGTGAAGTCAAGTTTTACAGCTAGAGTATATTGCAGAGAAGGTTTCAAAATGTTTCCACCCCATATAGGTAGCTAAAGAGTAGAGGAATTTTGTACAAATATACTTTTTAAAAAAACAAACCGATGACACAGACAACGTCGGGCACAACAGCTAAAAAAAAAATAATTTGAAAATAATTGGAAAAACCGTCACCGGCCGTCTTAATTATTACACAAGACGTGAACCGAAGTATCACCATTGCCTATACGACGCGCCGTGTTACCCGTTATCGGACACAATAATAAAATAATATTATATTGATGAGACATTTTTTTTTTTAATACAAGTTGAGTCAAGGTTAAACAAATATGTTTGATGTAAATTGTCTTAAAAATACGAAATCCAGTAATTTCGTGCCTTGTAAATCCAGGTATGTTATAATATAGAGCACGAAAATAAAAAAAAATATTAAATATATTAATATTATTATATTCGATTAAAAAGTCTTATCAAATATGAGATGTACTAAAACAGTTATATAAATTCATGTCGTGTGCCTCCACACGAGTTATACTCAGTTATTTAACAGTGATCAATTAAAACTAAACAAGAAGAAAATAATGTATTTCAGACAATAATATAATATATCTCTCTTAATTATTCTTCAGAGTTGCGTCCTAATATTATGTAATACACTTTTTCGGGCGCTGGAGACGTGTGACCAGAGGCGGTTTGACATTTTTCAGTTGGTGGTTCAAGAATAGTTAATACCACCCACCCCCCAACCAAAAAGCCATATTAGGTACAAAAACTTACCTAATTTTTATAACTTTTTTGACAATTATTATTTATTCAAAAACATGCTTGATAAATGATAATATTGTGATGATATGATAAATTAAGTACCCAATTATAAATAACCAAGTGAACTAATCGACATTACAAATCTAGAAATAAAACAAAATTAGTTTTATCTAGCGCGCTGTCCGTAGGCGTAAGTATGGTCAATTTTTCGTTAGAATTTTATCAGCAGCAGAGACCCCCCCTGACTAGTATACCGGCTAACTACTAACAACACACAAATAAATTCATAAAAGGCTAGACAGTGAATTAAAAAATTTGAATTAAAATTATAAACAATTATATAATTTATATACCTCGACACGTTTTTAATTCATGTTTTACTCAAATACAATGCGTACATATAAAATAATATAAAGTCAATAGGTACTTATTTTCTAATAGTAGCAGAAAATGTTTCAATAATTGTTTTTGTGTCAAAACTATTAGTAACATCTGTTTCGATATTCTATATGCTAATAAATTTGAAAATCATTCTTGTCCGACAAGCTTTAAACGCCGCATTGAAGATAATGAACGTTTGCATGTTGCGCAACTAACGGGTCTAGTGAAAGCTACTTATAGCAATTTAAATACATTTGGGTACACATATTCAGTACCTAACTATACTTGTTTAGTATAATCAATAACAACATTTGTCATTTTCTTTAATTTTAAAGAGGCAATGTTTGGCTACAAGCTTTTTTCTTATCACCAAAAAACATAATTCACAACGAGTGGATGAAATTATTTTTTTTTTTTAAATCTTCAACAACTGAGGTTTTTTTTTAATATGAAAAAAAATCCTAATTTCTATAACGAATATTCGTTATAGAAAAAAGACGAATTTTTCAAATTAAAAAAAAAAACCTCAAACACGCTTTTACACAAAAACAAATTGATCGAGCTTTGACACATCCGTTGTCGAATTCAGTATAAGTGACTACATTTCAGCCAATTTCACATTAGAGAGTAGTTCAGTAATAAGGATGTTACTATAATACAGTTCTAGTGTACAATCGACTGCGATTTTCGTATAACAAAATAATGTCACGTATTGTCTCATACTTAATGTATGTGACTATATTTTCGTCACGAAGCTGTTTATCACTTCATAAGTTGATTGTCAATGTATGCGATCGTATGTTGTTGCTAATGACGAATTGACCATCAAATTAACCATTTTTATATTACCTATACCAGCGGTTCCCAACCTGGGGGTAATTACCCCCTAAGGGGTAAAAACACGATTTTTTGAGGGGTAAAAGTTAAATTATTTATTTTTATTTTAAGTACTCGTTTTAAGTTTACTCGTGTAAATGATCATTATTATTTTTATTACTCAACTTTTTTTTGATAGGAAGGGGTATTTGTTAATATCTAACCTGACTTATGGGTAATAGTCTCAAAAAGGTCGGGAACCACTGACCTATACCTATACGGCTATACCGGACACCGATTACCTAGACCAAGTATCTACCTATTGAAATGACACCCACCCCAAACTTTTTGGTGGTTCAGTGAACCACAAAATGCACGATTGGGGCTCCTCTGTGTGTGACGTGAGGTATACGTACGTTTTTTATTCGTAATTTAACACGAACAAACATGATATTATAAGAATACCAACATTATAAATACGTCGTTGATAATTTATTTTGATCGAGTTTAATATTGAAACGTCGAAAATCTAACGGGTTCGCGGCGTCTCCAGTTCGATTGATCGAATCGCTGTCGTGTAACAATAACCTGCAGATTATAATATTGATAAGCTATGGTTCGTCGCTTTGTAGTCCTGTGGTTCAGTGGACCGTTTTTTGACTCGCGACCGCCGACATTTTTTGGGTTGGCGGGGGGGAGGAGGGGGGGGGGGTGTTTATATCCCGAGGTCGTTATAATATCGCAAACACTCCAGCCGTTGGAATCTGTATGTTTTGGAGGACAATATTACGTCCTATCCGGAATCTAACTTGTAACGTCCGACCGACGATTCGCAACTTTGCAGGTCTGGTACGGACCACCCCCCGTGACCGAGAAAGGGTCGACGAGCATACTTTGAATTTCCGTAACTCCGTCGTCGGCCCACCGCGTGGGGCGTAGCGGGGGAGGGTCATTCCGGAGGTCGGTCCAGATGAGATTTTTCGGTCCGAACGCTCGATATGTTTCGCGGTATTTTGGCGACTCGATAAGTATTCGCTCGCATTGCGTGCAGGTACGTTTGCGATTCATTGCCATCATACCGCTCAGACATTCCTCCCCCCCCCCCCAAAAAAAAAAAAAAACTATTCCGAATTGAGACGGTGGAACGCGAGTCGTGTATTCCAGATGAATTCGGCGAAAAAACGTCTCGTCTCTGCAATCACCTCGGGCTGCTCTGAATTATTATTATTATTATTATTATTACTATTCGTTCTTCCGTCGCAAATTGCGAAAACAAAGCTATGTTTTCGAGATTTCGCGACTCGGCGTGCCAATCAGAAGTTCGGTATAATATTCTTAGAAAAGTCGGCGATGTTTGTTTTTTATTATTACTTACTCTCAAATTGCCCACACTAACGAGTCCCTCTCGTAAATCCGGTGCACACGAATGGCGTAACAGTCCACGGAATCGCGCGTCCCACTCTAATCTTAAAATAAACTCGATGCGAATTTATTGCGTCCCGAGCTGAAAATACAACACGAAAGATAATATTTTTTTTAGTTCATAATATTAAATGAAATATTTCTTATAGCACATAAACACAGTATTATGTTAGATAGATGGAGTGTTGTGCAAATAACATATTTTCATTATAAATATATCTGTTTTTTTTTTTTTAATAAATCTCCACAGCCAATAGTATTTTATTATTATTATATACATTCTGAGAAATTTTAAAAAAAATTCTAACCAAAAATATTATGATAATATCAGTGAGACGTGGTGAAAAAAGGATCGACGCACCAATAGTTGAAACCGACCCGATAAAGAATTATAATTGATTTATTCCAAAAAAAATATATTACCAATGCAGATAAGTAATTAAATCTAAAAAAAATTGACAATTTATTTGGTTTGGTTTCAAATATAACATTCAAAATAATAATAATAATAATATTTGTTGTCACCAAATTATAACAATTACAAACAATTTATGAGTAACAAAACAAAACAAAAAATCACATTAAAATACATTGGTTCTCTTTTCAAAAGCTGAGCTTGTGCTGAAAAGAGGGAGTTGTGATACAGATTTAGATGTCATTGATTATTATCGTTATTGACAATTAATAAAGCAAAAAATAGAACGAAATAAATAGGTAGAGTGATAACGCAGTTCGGATGATGCCTTGTGAACTAACTGTAGCGTATGGCGCGTTGTTTTAAATTTAAAATAAGTATTAAAAGTTATAGAAAAACGGAAAAAATCAAGTAAAATCAATAAAAATACTATCTTATTATCCGCGGATAATCAGATAACAGTTTTATTTATCTATATGAGATAAAAAGGTAATTTTTTTTATCCAGATAAAATCACAACACTTTGTGGATACTTGAAAGTGCTTGAATAATGAATATTTGACTAACAATATTTTATAAATATTTTATTTTCATGATAACAAAATATTGTACCTACTGTAATGATTGCATAAAAATGTAGAATTAATATTATTATAAAGTTTCCGCGAAAATGATTTTTTTTTTAAATATAATATGATTAAAATGTTTTATAAATGTTCTATATAAAATATTTTCAAAAATAATATGAACTTCTTGGCCAAAGAAAATAGCTAAAATATTTTCTCATTATTATTTTTTTTTTTTTTTTTTTTTAATTTATTTAAGCATATTTACAATCTATACAATTTGTACAATAAGTAAATTTGATAACATAGGTAATTAAAATGACTTGAATGTCTTGAGGGGGGAAAACCGTCCATCAACAGTACCTCCTATTTAATTTGATGGGTTCATATAATATGGAGACCGTTAGGCAAGAGCGTCTCTTGGCCCATTTTCTTTTTAACCTCCTCGGAGAATTATTGGGGATGGTTATAGATGACATGCGGGAAATTAGAGGGTTTTGGTTCGAGTGCAGTTTGGAGTGAAACTTTTTGTAATGACGAGTTGCTATTTCGTTGACTGTTGGGGTTTGGAGATCTTTATGTAATGCGTCGTTGGTCATATACCATGGGGCTCCAGTTATTTGTCTAAGACATATAGATTGGAAAGCTTGTATGGGTCTTATATTGGATGGTTTGGCTTGGCCCCAGATTTGGATACCATATGACCAGAGGGGGGTAATCATAGGCGCATATTAACTAATTTTTTTGGGGGACTCAAGCCCTCCTCCCCATAGACCATATTGCTTAGTAACACAGAATAAAAAAATTAGTACTAATTACTAGATTTTGAACTGGGGGGACTTGGTCCCCCAAGCCCCCCCCCCTATTCACGCCAATGGGGGTAATTATCGTCTTGTATATTAATATTTTGTTTTTAAATTCATTGAAGAAGACAATAATGGACGGGGGAGATGTAGACGTGTGTTTGATTCTTTTCTTTTCTGTTTTGTGTGTTGGGCCCAGGTAAGTATTTTATCTGGATGAACTCCGAGGTATTCGGTTACATTTTGGACAGTAATTGGTGAATTATTGAGCAAAAGTTGTGGACACTGTTATTATTTAAGCATCTTTTTAAAATATTTTGACAGTTACATTGTGTTCCTGAAAATAATTTTACGATAGTTGGGAAATACTCGTATGCTGCGTGATTAGTAGGTTCGTGTACCTTTGTATTACCACGTTACTGTGTGTACCATCGTACCAGGCACCTGTTGACAAATATTAGTTACTTTATGTTCACGTATAGGTATTAAGAAGTAAATATTGTGTCGTTTAAGTGTAACACAAACTGGTTTTATCCACGCGTCGTACATTATCTGGATAACAGTCGGACTATCTTTACCTCATCTCGACGAAATATGTGAAATGTATTTATCCGTATATCTCGTGTGTACAGTTTTACGTTAAATTATTCGTACATCTTTTCCGGACGAAACTTTCGTCGTCTATTCTCTGCAACACTGCGCGTAGATCGCCTGCAGCCGAATGTGGCCACATGATGTACGATATAACGCGCCGAGCGCGTTATCGCCTGGCAGAGTAATCCGTTTCCGTTCGGAGCTCGAAAATCGATTAATCATCATCACCGTATTATTATAATATATTATGTTATGCGAAATGGGCAGCGACGGCGGCGGTCGGCGGGCCGCGGGTTTTCGATCGAGAATTCGGCTAGGTTCCGTCTCGCTTTTATTTTCGCAAGTCTCCTCCGGCCGACTAATGGAAATCCACCGCACCTACAATGGCCCGCCGGGTACCTCGTGTGCACCTACGCCCGCAGTGTTGTGTGTTATGTCGTGTTCGTTCGAGTGCGAACCGTTTTCGATCGATTTCGCGTCTCGCAAAATGGAGTTCGGAAAACGATTTTCCCGCGGCGAAATAATTACGAAACGCCGCGCCAACAGCTGTTCGCGTCGCACGCCCAATAATAGGCGGCGGGCAGGTACGGTGGAGGTATATAATATTATCGCGACGTGGAGGCAGGCGGCCGAGTGCATCGCATAATACGATATTATATGATTTGTTATTGCCGCGATCGTCGTCGACATTATTACGCGTGACACTCGACGCGTCGGCCAAAAACCTTTCGATCACTCGCCATTTCTACCCGCCGAAACAGCGGTTATCCCTAAACACAATGACGAATAATATGTCGTGTTATCGATTGGCCGAGCCGACTCCGGTCATCAATCATTCCATTATTATTATTGTCGTTATTGTAATAGTATGCATTACCTACGGCGCTTAGTTTTTCGGCGACGTCTACGACGCGCGTTCGAGGGCCATCATACCGCTTAATCTGCGTACGGAGGGGTCACTTTGATTAGAGATATTTTTACGATGCTCGTTTATAATAATTTATGAAAAATTATATCGTACATTTTTTTTCGAACGGGGAGGGGGGACTCACCTCCCCACAGAGCACCCGGATCCACCCTCGAAATGTGTTTGTATCCCGGTGAATGAGTCGAACCGTTTTCGACGCGGTGTTATTTGACGCAGGGATGATTATAGTGATTACGCGGTAAATACCCGGTAGGTAGATGGTATTTTGGTTGAATGCGATTGATATTTCCGAGTTATTTATAAAACGGTATCGAGACGAGATATCCTGCAGGTACCAAAATATCCAAGTCAGAATATGCAACGGATATACTGCAGGGTTAAAACTCGACAAATTTTTAGGATGAAACCCACACATCATAAATGTATTTCCTAAATATTATCAGGAAATAATAGTTGTGAAAATATTTTAATAAATTGCGCAAATAATTAGGAAATATTTTGGTTATATTCTTTGGCCGAGAAATGCATACATATGAAAATATATTATAAAAAAAAACATTTTTACGGAAATCTTATAAAAATATTAAGTCAATATTTTGTTATAATGAGAAGGAAATATTTTTAAACTGTTGTTAGTCAAATATTCATTATTAAAAAATATGTGCAAATGAAAAGAAATTAATGAAAATCACATTATTTTCCCATACCTAAGCAGGCACATTGTTTGAAATATTTTAAATCACATTGCTAAAACATTTAATAATGTAATAATAATAATAATAATTATAGTTATGTTGCGTACAAAAGTTTCATAGAATAATAATGCCTTTAGTCGATTAAAAAAATTCCTCGTTTCCTCTCGAATGAATCGTACGAAAATAAAAATACCGAATCGTAAAATGTCAATATGATTTGTGCGAATATCAGGCCACACACTCAGTCCGTCACTGCAGGGTACCCCACGTATATATCATAAATTCCATAATATTATTATTATGAGCGTTGTAGAATTTCGTCTGATGATTTATGCGTTTTTAATGCATAATATCGGAATCCGGAATACGCGGAAGTAAAATAATAATATCTTGATCGTTGAATAAAGGATTTTTTTTTTTTTTTTGCTAACAAACACTTTCAAATCGGAAGGGTGGATAACCGCTTGTCGTTTTACTTCACTAGTCGAAAACATATTATAACACTTGAATACAAGAAAAAAAAAACCTACATTTTTTAACTGTACCCACCTGCTCAACGGATTATTTTGTGCATTGCCGTTTTACAAAATAGTGTTCTGCTTTCGATTTCGATTTCGAAATCGAAATATTGCACAACGATATTCTGTTAGTACAATGATATTGAATACTTTTAGAAAATCAAGCAGATATGATGAAATAAAAACCGTTACTTACCCAAACGAATTTCTTTTCTGTGAAAATATTGTAGTTATTGTGTTTTTAGTAGTCAAATCGTATATTTATATTTCGATTGCTGGAGACATAGGCAAACGTGACTCGTTAGAAGTGGTTGGTTATCATTGATATCATAGGTAATTTGACACATAGAAACGATTTGGGGACTGCTCGGTGGTGTGGAGAAAGGGGGGAGGGGGTGCTTTTCAGTCCAAAATTATTGCATCAGCAAATTCGTATTGGCTCTTTTATCGTGTTTTTTCGTTTGTAAATAGTGTTGACAATCAAATGTCGTAATTGAGTGTCTATTTAGTTATCAATTGTCTTCTCCGGGGAACATCAACAGCTGTTTTCGCGGTCCACCGCACGGTGCAAGTAGAGGTATACCTGTAGCGGGTATGGTATACTTGGGGGTGCTCGGTATACTACAACATTTTTAACAGAATCGTCAAATCTGTATTGGTCATGTGCAATCATGCGATCTCGAATACTTTTGTTATAGTTTTGTACCGAAAGTTTTGTCCGTTTTCATAACAATAACATAATATTATAATACACAACTGTCGGAACGATAATTGTGCGTTCAAATGTTTGACATTTTTTGTTCAGGTAGAACATCTACGAGCACGAGTATTCGACGTATTCGTTTACCGATATTTCCATATTATATTTCACAATCGACTTTTTTACTTTCCGAATCTTCCGGGCCGAGTTTCACCTTCCGGTGAAATCTCTGGGCTGTCCGCAATTCCAATGACTCGACCTCATAATATAATATTATATACGCGAGGACTAACGAGCTGAAAACGGCTTCGACTAGACATTATTTACGCATATTATTATGATATTATGGATACGAGTGGCGCAAGTGCACGTTATAGTATTATATTGTTATTGCATTAAATCATGCTCGTTACCGGGCCAGGTGATTCGTCATTATATGCCTGCACAAACGGTTATTATCGTCAGGTGAATTATTATCGTAATACGCGGAAACGGACGTCTGTTGCCGGATTACATACTTACGGTAGGTACCGTTCAAACAGATTCGTATCCGGGTCGTTATGCCGAACGATTGATATTAATTATTATTATTATTATTACTATTATAACGATGTTATACCTACGCTCGGACTCGAGTAGGGTGTTGACCAGTTGCCCCCCCCCTCCCCCTCGACTGTTATCGGGGTTTTAAAATTATACCAGTTGCCCTCAACCGAATGTACCGGGCGAATGTAAGTTCCCACACGAGATATAGCAGGTAAAAATTACCCCTGGATATACGTAAGTTCCCACACGAAAAAAAATTATACCAAACACCAAGGCTGGGCAAAGAAAAGTAACTTAACTTAATTTAAAACTAAACTTTTCTTATTTTCAAAATAAAAAATTTCAGACACATAATAATGTTTATATAAATTGCTTATAATTTTAACTTTTAATTTGTCAATGCTTAGCCTTGCCAAACACAAACTTCCTTCCCACTTTATTCAGACTTAGGACTGACAACTTAGTTGGTGTGGTTAAAATTTGTTTTGTTTTTGTATTGCATAAAAAAAAGTCCAATTCAATTTTGAATTGAATCTAGTCCGTATAATATATAATAAAAATGAATATTATAATGTGCATAATATTTGTATATGTATAAAATAAAAATAATAATCGAAAAAATCAAATTTTATTAGGTTTATTGCGATAGCTCAAACACTTCACATAGTCATACTGTGTAATTTTTTGTAAGTTATAATCTGACATTTTATTATTTATATAGTTTTGTTTTTCTTCTGTTTTTTTACTTTTTTTTTTTTGAGGTCTATTTAATTCTGATGTTCTTATCTTTATACATGTATTTGTTTGAAACATTTTTAAAACTTCTATTATTTTGATCAAACAAAATGTGATTTTTTCTATTGTTATTATTTATTTTATGCCTATACAAATAATGTGTGGAAGAAGAAAAACAAAATAAAATATCAGATTATAACTTAAAAATAATTATACACAGTATGACACTATGACCATGTGAAGTGTTTGAGCTTTCGCAATAAACCAAATAAAATTTGATTTTTTTCTATTATTATTATTATTTTATACGTAAAAAAATTGAATTGGATTTTTTTTATCCAATACAAAAACAAAACAAATTTTAACCACACCAATTTCGTTCAAGTTGTCATTCCTAAGTCTTAATAACTTAACTTACGTACAGGTGTAATTTTTTCCGTGTGGGAACTTACATGTGTACTCGCATACCTGCTATGTTTCGTGTGGGAACTTACCAAACCCCAATGTACCAGTTGTCCTTACATATTATTAATATATACACGATTACAATACATAGCCTGTAAAATATTATGGGAGGTAAATTTAGAAATAATAAATAAAATTATGTACGAAAATAAAGTAAAATAGTGTAAAATGATAGAAAAAAATGCATATGTTTATAATTATTACTAACAAAATAATATGAAAAAGTCAAAAAAAAATAATAAACATTATAGTTATGTGGCATTCAATGTTATAAATGATAGAAAACAAATTCATAATAAATAATATAATTGAAAATTAAGTGAAGCCATTTTCTGATTTCTGAATTTGGATCCATATAATCCGGCTCTAAGCCTAATTGTATGCGTTTCCACCAAGTCACCACTCTGAGTTAGATGAAATCTGCACCTCATCTCGTTTTGCACCAATTAGGCTATTATTATTATAACAATTTTCATTTTATCCATATTATTTATATAATATATTATTATTATATTAAATATTTATTGCAAAAATCAAAATTTGATTTTATCATTTTATACTATTTTACTTTATTTTTATAAATAATTGCATTTATTATTTGTATATTTACCTCCCCTATTTTAAGGGCTGTATATTGTAACCGTGTATATATTAACATATGACGGCAACTGGTACATTTGGTTGAGAGAAACCGGTACATTTTGCTCTTGGTAGTTTGGGTGGAATTGGTATAAAAAAAGGTACTTTTGGGGGCAACTGGTACATGCCCCTCGAGTAATTTACCCGTTATCACTGGGTGATCTGCAACAATCGCCGTTTCAATGATACACTATATTACAATACTGTCATTGTTATTATTGTTATTATAATTATTATGCATTTATGTGCACGCCACCGAAGTAATTATTAATCGAATTACTCAAACAATGGCGCTGGGGATAAATCCCCCAGAGCTTTTGAGTTCTGAGGAAAATTTAATCTAGATTGTACTTTTAAAAAGTAAAAGTCGATAGTTATCATAATTTTTTTGAGGAAAAACGGAATCTTTTTCTGCAAACCAGTCGTTGACAAAACCAACTTGGTTTTTTGGTATGACTTCAAAACTTATACTAAAACCTCAACCATAGATACTTACACGTTCACTAGTTTTCTATTTTATTAATTTCTGTATACGTGGTATTATTTTCAAAATATAAATTATTATTCGAAAACGGAAAATTTTTCCGAGTATTTCGATACATAAATCCAAATTTATGATAAATAGTAGTTTGTAAGTTGAGTAGTTGAGTTATAAGTATTTGAAAGTTTAGACGAGCGCGGAATAGTGGACCGACATTCTGCGGGGCGACCCCGTACCACTCAACTCAACTAATCTTAACTTTCAAATATACTTATAAATCTTAAAATACTTCTCCTGAAATTGATTGTTGTACGTATCGAAATACTCAGAAAAATATTCTACTTTCAAAGGTTAAATTAAAACCGTATGCATGTTATCATCCAAGTAGTAAAACTTAAAAAATTATAATAAAAAGGATAGACAAATTTATATTTTTAAAAATGGTTTTCTTAACAATTCGAAAACGTGTAATACTTTTTGAAATAATGAGTGGTCCACGATAAAATAATCACCATGTAATATATAAAAATGGATGTTTGTCTGTCTTTCTGTCTGCCTGTTTGTCTGTTAGATAGATGGGTACTCGAAAACTTCTGGACCGTTTTCAATAAAAGTCATATCAATAAAATATTACCGTGGGCCTTGGAGGGCGTTTTCAGCTTTTTTTTTTGAACTCCTATAGGTAACCCTATTGGTAGACACATATACGTTGTTAGACGTTTATCGCAGTTGATGCATTCCTATTTTACCATTCACTCTTGCCATCAACCCAAAATGTTTTTCCATACAAAGTGTTGGATATTAAGTTTGTCGTGGTTTCACCAAAAACATTTTTATAACAAATTGTACTCCGTTTTTTTTTCTTTTAATTTCCTATTTTTACGGAACAGGAAAAATAATTTTCCCTTTTCTGGTTATTATTTATTATGAATTTATAATGAATCGTTTGGGCCCCGTCTGCAGACATCAAAACCGTATGAACAAAGATCAAACATAAAATTACCTACCATACTTATGATAATAATATGACAACTGCAGTGCCACTTTCACTGATGTCATATTTCATAGAAAAAGCCGAAACACAATGTTAAGTTACATCCACGACCATAATCGTGATTTTAACTAATTAACGTTTCACTACAAATCACATTTGTAAATTCTTCTTATGCGGAAATAACTGTTTTTGACACTAACTATATTACTATTTGACATGACTATATAAGTCTGCCTCTCTTCCCCATTACAAACCGCTACCGGTCAACCCGAGAGTTATATATTATATAGAATTATATTGGTATAGAAGTGACCTATCCTTTATTTTATTATCTATGACTATGAATTCCGATATATCTACACAATAATTGATCAGAAAACAAAATAAATGAAATGTAATTTTTGTTTATTAAATTTTGATAACTTCCGAACGATGTAATATTAGCAAGTACCTAACATCGTGTATAAAATGTTTTCGACGAGGCTACAGGTGGTGCACTTCAATACCCACGCTACAGCACAACTATGCTCACACACGAATTTACGTCTTAGTCTTCAACGAAAATAGAGTAGAGAACCTTATTACGATATTTAGTTGTCCAGAGAAGGTTTATCCTATTTCGCGTAGATAAGTTTTCCGTAGCTGGGGATTAGATCACTGTGTATGAGGTATTTTATCAATAATAAAACACGTTTTAAAACACGTTTCGAAAAAATAGTCAACCGTCGACTCATATGGTTTATTGAAAACCTCAACTTTTTCACTCCCGAACAAAATGGATTCCGATGTAATAGAAGCACAATGAACAACCTTCTAACCATTAAAAATGAACTTCATTCTTCCTTAAACAACAAACAAAACTTGGGAATGATCAGCTTTGATATAGTCAAAGCATACGACACGGCGTGGAGACCCAGAATATTAAACAAACTCAACAAAATTATAGCCAAAGGATACATGTTAGATTTCATCTCGAATTTCCTCAACCACCGCACCTTTCAAGTAAAAACCTCCAACACGCTTTCAGACACCTTCCTCCAAGAAAGTGGGGTCCCACAGGGGTCCTCTATCTCTGTAACTCTTTTCCTGATCGCTATCAATGATATATCTGAAGGAATTTCACGCCCAAGCATTCCTCTACTATTCGCAGATGACTTCACTATTCTCTGCCGCAGTACTAACGTTAATTCTATTCAATCGATACTTCAAGACTCCACGAACAAACTAACGTCCTGGTCAAAAACTTCCGGCTTCCGATTTTCTCCGGAAAAAACCAACCTTATAGTTTTCAGCCACAAGAGGAATAAGAAGAAAATACACATTAACATCGGAGACCAAGTCGTAGAAAACCAACCCAATGCTAGAATACTGGGCATCATTTTTGATCATAAAGCTTCATGGATCCCTCATATTTTCAACCTAAAGAACACTACTACACCAAGACTCAACATCATAAAAACTCTAGGTCATACCTCGTGGGGAGCCAAATCTCAAACCCTTCTTAAGATACACAAAGCATTCATACTATCGAAACTGGATTACGGCGCTCCAATCTTCTCATCTGCGAAACACACTAAACTTAAAATACTGGAGACTATCCACAACTCCGGAATCCGACTTTCCATCGGTGCCTTCCGTTCAAGCCCCATAAAAAGCATCTTAAACATCGCTGGAATCCCCTCCTTAGAAGTACGGTGGAGAGAACAAACCCATAAATTAGCAGCAAGAATTTCAAGATCCCCCCAAAATCATATTCATCACCCTAAACATACATTCAATCACTCATTCATAAAATACGACCTCGAAAATATAATCCCATATGAAAATCCCCTATGTCCCCCATGGCAGTTCAGCATGAACATCAACATTGACCTACATCAATTCCCTAAAAACTCAACCTGTCCTCACTTTTTCAAGAATGCATTCAGAGACTTCTGCTCACACACCTACCCACAAACTCACATATATACAGATGCCTCCATCATCGAAGGCCGAGTCGGGATGGCTATCATATGCGATGAAACTACAATACAATGGAAACTTTCAGACAAATGTTCGATATATACAGCAGAAACCCTGGCGATCCTCAAAGCTATCGAGTTCATCATCTCTGAAATAAATGACAACAATATTACAATATTTAGTGACTCCCTCTCCGCTCTTACTAGCCTCCAAAATCTGTATTCCCCGTCTGATATCGTCAGAAAAATCCAAAACACCCACTACATAGCAAAACAACAGGACAAAAACATCACATATTCTTGGATCCCTGGCCACTGTAATATAGACGGCAACGAACTAGCAGATACAGCCGCCAAACTCGCTCACTCATCCCCATATTCTCTCTCCTTACCCTTTTTCTCCCTCGACGACATAAAGAGGGTCATCGAAAAGGATACATTAATTCACTGTCAAAAGGATTGGAATGAAATGTCAACCAAACTAAGCGAAATCAAGAGAACCATCCTACCGTATCCTCCTCCAGATAACATCGCAAGAAAACATGAGACCTCTATAAACCGCCTCAGAATTGGCCACACCCACCTTACACACTCTCACTTAATGAAGAAGGAAGACCCCCCAGTTTGCACATGCTGCGGAACACTCCTCACTGTGAAACACATCTTAACCGATTGCAAAGTTTACGACAATGAAAGAAGGCTATACCAAATATCCAACCACCTCGCCGAAGCACTCAATCCAGACCCCAACAATATACACAAGATCATACAATTTCTCAAGCAAACTAATCTTATAAACAAACTGTAAATTGTAAATAATACCAATCACTTAACCTCTCTCCTAATTATTACTATCTTGTCTTGCTTTAAATACTAAATTACTTTGTACACCTTTTAAATATTAATGTAATATGTAAATATACTTAAGGACAATAATGTACTGTCACATCCAATGGCCATAGACGCCGCGGATAGTTGTTTAATAAAAAAAAAAAAAAAAAAAAAAAAAAAACACGTTTGGTTTATAGGTCTATAATAATAATTTCATTGTTATATCAAACAAAATACTTTCCTGAACATGTGGGTGGCTGTTAATAAGTAAATAACATATAGGTGAGTACGCTCCGGTTGGTGGTTAAAATTGTCGAACTAACTGCCGTGTGTCATTTTGACAATAAGTAATAATGTGTATGGGTCAAAAAGTGTTGAGTGTGTATATTTTGTATTGGTCAATCCTATATAATGTGTGTTTAGTGATGTATAATATATATATATATACAGGGTGATTCATAAAGCGTAAAACACTCATTATCTCAAAAAGTATTGATGTTTTTGAAAATATTTTTTTACACAGTTTCAAGTTGTTAAAAAAACTATGTTTTATTAAAAAATTATATTTTTAAATATTTTTTATCTATATAATTTTTTTAGTTTTTTACTATTTTGAACGACAGCATAGAGTTTTAAATTCATATTCCAAAGCAGAATATTTTTCTAAGTGTTTTGATTCATAAAAATCTAATTTAGGGCGAGTAGTCTATGAGGTATAAGCATTTAAAGTTTAGATGGGTGGAGTGGAGTGGTATGGGGTTACCCCGCAAATGTGTGTCCACTACTCCGCTTGTCTAACCTTAAATAAATACTTATACTCATAACTACTCGTCCTAAATTCGATATTTATGTATTAAAATACTTAGAAAAATATTCTGCTTTGGAAAATGAAATTAAAACTCTATGCTGTCATTCAAAAAAGTAAAAAACTTAAACAATTATAAGGATAAAAATATAACTTTTTAATAAAAATGTTGTTTTATTAACAACTTGAAACTATTTAAAAAAATATTTTCAAAAACATTAATATTTTTTGAGATAATGAGTGTTTTACGCTTAATAAATCATCCTGTATATAGGGTGTAACGAATCTTATAGTCGCTCATGACGATTATATGTAAATATAAAATCGATTTTAAATAAAAACCAAATTTATTGAAATAATATAATATTGCCAGGCGCGTATTGGATTTGTGTCCACGCCTATACCATAGTGTTATGTATGACCCAACTGATTCGATGTCGTACGGTCGTTTTCAGATCCGTACGTGAAAGTGTGGCTGCACGTTGGCGACAAAAAGGTGGAGAAGCGCAAGAGCATGGTGTTCAAATGCAATTTGAACCCGATTTTTGACGAGAAATTCGAGTACCAGTTGCCGGTGGAACAGCTTAGGGAAGCGGCTTTGGAGGTGATGGTCATGGACTTTGACAACATTGGTCGCAACGAACTCATCGGCAAGATAACAATATCATGTGAGTGTGTGCGGTAATGTGCAAAACCGGTGGACGGTGGCAAATACTATGATGATATGCGGGGTCGGGAGTTTATAGCACTTGAAATTGCATAAATAAGCACTAAAAATATTACCTTAAATATCGCTAAATATGCGCTAATAATATGCAAAAAAACAAACAAATCCGTCAATTAATAATTTAAACACCAACAAAATTGCTAAATAACACTAAATACGCAATTAGTACAATAAAACATTCAAAATAAAGCGGACATTGAATTAGATTAAAAGTTTTAGCACAAAAAAATCGGCAGATGACAAAAGTTCAAAATTAGAACCAAATAATACGAAATTTCGAACGGCAGGACGTTGGTAACGTTGCATTCAGCGCGGCCACGTAATCGGTCAATTTACTATAACATTTACTTTGAAAATTCGTTTGACGATAATGTAAAAATACGTTTACTAAAATATAATTTCATAAAATATGACCGATTTCGATTGTCAAACAGGTAAAAATTCAAAACTTCTCAAAAAGTCCAAAAATAGCACCGGTATCTAAAAATTCACAATATTTTATGCAAAAACATGTGAAATAAAATTTTTAATTTGAGTTTTCTGTATTATGAAACACATTTTTGGTTTACTCTGCTGGCTTACTCTTACCCATAAGGAATATGCAAATGCTATAAAATGCCAACCATGATAATATATTTTTAGAAATATTAAGATATCATTATACTGAAACAATAACAGTCGAGTGATCGACCTGGGTCGCACCCCAATTAAATGTTCCCGTTTTTGACGTGCCTGCTGACGGATATTTTTTTGACGTGAAACGCGTAGGAGGGTATTACAATTTCTAAAATATATTTTCCATTCATAACCCAATTGACATTTTCGAATTTAGAAATGTAATATCAATGTTGCAATATCATTACTAAAAATCGGTTAAAACGAGAATAGTTTATATACCATATCGACCTCAGGACGTGTTTGAGATGTGTGCTAGTGGGAAAAAAAATGACATTTTTTTATGCCAGAGTGACCTTCAGAAAATCTAAAACAACTTAGGCACTTTATTTTCTAAAGCTGCACACATTTTTCAGGCTAAACGATGACGAACAGTTAGAAATTTAATATTAGAATAACGTGTAGCGTGCAGTAACAGTTTAAAAATATAAAACATCAAGACAATCTATGAAGCCACGTGGGATTGAATCCTTTACAAAATAAATAATTAAACACGATATCAGTCTTGTGATAACAGTATAACTATTTACTTAAATTATGTAATTAATAAATATTTGCGAGCATAAAACTGTTGTATTGGCGCGACCCCCGCTGGAAGGTTAAAAGCATTTTGAAACCAAAACGTAATTCAAAAAGCGTAGCACAATAAATTAATCGAAAATGCTTTATCAAAGCAGTAATACATTTAAAACAGCACCCACCTTTTTTTTTTTATAGGCTTCGCAATACTGCGCTCAACCGATAAGAAAAAGACGGTTTGACTTTCGGAATTTTTAACCACTTGATCTCCGTTTATCTAATAAAATTATGAAAACAAATTCAATTCAAAACTTAGGCATAGTAAATTAATCGAAAATTCCTTTTCAAATGCCTTATCGCTTTCATATATATTATATAGAACAATTATTGGAATTCGATACAAATTAAAAATACTTGAAAACTATCAAAACGAATGTTATGAAAACAATATCGATTTGAATTTCCTAATTTTCACTAAAAGCTCGAACAATGCATTTAAATAATATTATATACAGCTAAAATGTAAACCGTTACCTTTGAAACCCCTAAAAAAGCGAAATGAGAGTTTCACCTCCAATGTATTCTTTATACACGAGGCGAATCGTTTACTTGAAATCCGCATATTGTGCTCGATCGCCCAAAAGAGATACGCTTCGCACTGAAATCCTGTCCCCATCCGCGACTTACAATATGATATTATTAACTGAAAACGGCTCTCGGAACTGTCACATAATAACATCCGTGCACGACAGTGTGATCGATTTTACACTGGTAAACGGCCGGAAACCGATATGTCCTGACCGGATATCCGCAACACCGCGAGTTCGGTGTCGACCATTCATGTATAATATTTTTAATATCACGTGCATCGTAGTTGAGTGTGCATTCGATCGGCCGTCGCTCCAAAAGTACAACAATATTTTTATCTACTTAACGACCGCCTCGGGCTGATTTAGAAAAATTCCACTACCGCCCCTTCTGATCGGTCGTCTAAAGGTCGACATATTTTTTTTTATTTCCCACGCATATATAATTTTATTGATTTTTGGACGGTTGATTATCGTAGAAAACGAAACATTAGTTATTCGCAAAGGTGGGCAAGTTAATGAAAATAGTTAACTGCGACAAGTTAAGTTAATTAAATTATATTTCCTTCAGGTGCCCGGTTCCGATGCCATTTTGTCCTCACTCTGCGGGCATAAAAATACCGCCTTGTAGAATCAACCAAATTTCATATTATTTTTTTTTTTAATTGCTAGAGGAAATTATTCTACAGCCCGCATCGATCTCTGTTTTTCAATATTTTGTTCTCAAAATGTATGATTTGTCTAAAAAAATACAAGATAAAAAGCATTTTTTTACAATTTTTTCAATACAATTATTTGAAATAAAATACAAAATCATAGATCGATGTGGGCTGTAAGAAGTCTTCTTTCAGATAAAATATAGTTATCAATATCCGACAATTCTGCAAAGCTCGAGAGTTCTTCCCGTAAAGTCATTTTTTCCCATATAATAAACCCTATCCCCCTGAATAGGTACCTGGTAGTATATTAGTGGAAAAGTCTTATAATTGAGGTGGCAACTAAAATATAAAAATTTAATTTTCAAATTTTATAGAATTGTGGAAAATTTGGAAAACTGGCACCGGGACCCTTAGGTTAAAAGTTAACAATAAAAAAATTTAGTAGACAATAGTTTAAAGTTGAGATATAAAATAAACTTAACTAAACTCAAAAAAATGTTTTCAAGTTACAATATTTTTAAGTCATAAATTGCCGTTTATTTTGATTTACACAGACATTTATCAATACGTTTTACACTGTGTAAAAAATTAGATCATTACGGCATTGATGGGTAGTTAACTATAAAAAGTTAAGTTACAACAGTAAACATTTTAACTGAAGCTTATAATTTAAAAACAAAAAATTATTAATTAGTCAAGTTGAAAAGTTAAAAAAAATTAACTTTTCAACTTAACTATATTTTTTTTAAAACTTATAGCTCCCCCCCCCCCCCTTTGGTTATTTATTGTTACCTACATTGTATGAGCAACATCAGTGTAACAACCTATCGGCTGTTGTTGGTTTTCAACGATTTCAATCCCTGAACCAAATCTATTTTGTGTAACCTTATGGGGTTCACTTAATAATATTCTCCTTACGCTAGAAAAATATCAACCGACCACATCATCCGAGAACATTATTTCCGCGCGTCACTGCGAAAACTGTAACAACCGTTGACCATCAACTGTATCGAAAATATTAATATTATATTTTATTATTATTAATCATTATTAGTTGGCGTACACGTCGAACGCGTGACAAATTTTTTTTTTTTGCAATGTCTCGGCCTCAATTCCCATTAGGGAGGGGCTAAACTACTATACATCCCACACAACATTTGGGAAATGATAATATTTTGTGAATATTTTAAAGTGGTTGCATAATGAATAGTTTATAAATGTTTTTTTTTTCTCATTAGAACAAAATATTCTATTATGATTGCGTAAAAATGTTGACTTAATATTTTTATAAGGTTTCCGTCAAAATGGTTTTTGAAAATATTTGATTAAAATGTTTTGTAAATGTTTTACATAAAATATTTCCTACTTATTTACGCAACTTTTTAAAATATTTTGACAACTATAATATTATTTTCCTGAAAGTATTTTTACCATAGTTGGGAAATATTTGTACACTGTGTGGGACGTCGTAGGAGGCTAATGCCTACCCCCGGGCAGTTTATAACTGTGACACCTCCCCCCCACTGTCCACTCACCCACCACAAAACCCGGTCGGGTTTACTATCCAATCGTTTGTTGCACATATTATAATGGGTTCGTATGATGTATTTTTGTCAGCCAACAAAAACGCGACTGGACAGCTGGAGGCTCAGCACTGGAAGGACATGCTCAGCAAACCGAAGCAGAGCGTGGAATATTGGCACCGATTGAAACCTGAATAATTTTATTATTATCGATATTTAAAGACATTATTATTATTATTATTATTATTATTATTATTATTATTATTATTATTATAATTAAAATTATTATTATCATTATTATTATTTTTATTATTTTCATTATTATTATTACAACTATATATTATTATTATTATTATAATAAGGCGAGTGTGTTATGAAGTTTTCATTCAATTTTATTTGTTTATTTGTTTTTGTTTTGGTTTTTTTTTTTTTTGTGTTTTTTTTTTTTTTTAAATAATATTATATTATACCGTATGAATAATGGAACAAAAAATAATAATACATAATATTTATTACAACAATATTTTTCTGCATTTGATAAAGTTACATAATAATATATGAATTATATAATAATATTATTAACAAATATTTAAAAACTAGATAAGGGAAATCATATTATATTATTTTTGTTTTCAACGAATATTAATATTAATAACGGAAATAATATATAATATATAGCGTTATTCTTAATTTATAAGTGTGAAAAAAAAAAAAAAAAACATATAACAATACAAAACAAAAACATAAAACGACAATGTACGACGATGTATACCTAGTAACGTTGTTGCATACTGTCGCTAACCGACGAAGTTAGGTGAAAATTGTTGAAGCACCAAAAATGTAGTTTAGACGAATATTACAGTAATCGGCGCGAGTAATATAATAACTATAATTATGATGTTACTTTACCGGTTTAAATATAATATATATATATCTACATAATAATATATACGTGTCCGCGTACGCATATAAATATAATTATATAATTATAATTAAAAGGGGTGATTGTTCTTTTGGCAGTGAACACTCATCATTATTTTGTAAAGTTTAACTTAAAGTTTTCCAAGAAAAAAAAAAAATCTGTACCCGGGTACCTACGTCACGATAATAAACTATTTCGGTCGATTAAAAAGTCCACGTTTTTGGAATACAAACGAAAAAAAAATCATATATTTTGTTTACTATTTTTATCGTTATCGTTGTAAAAGTGTTACGCGTTTTTAAATTATGATAACGTAGGTACATGTTTTGCAGTTTCATATCGTTCTGAAGCAGAACATTTTGCTGAGAATTTCAGTACACGCAAAATCGGAGTTTGTGTCAGAAAAATATTCTCCTTTGGCGTATGAAATCGAAATGCTAACGACAAAATATGGTAAAAAAATGTATTATTTCTTCAACGGGAACGCGTTGTTTCGCAGCAAATTCGGATGACGTAAAAAAAAATTGTTTTCAAAACATTAATACTATACCTATTCGTGGTGACGAGTGTTAACCGTGCAAATGAGATCACCCAGCATAAACCTATATAACTGTGTGTGTGTGTGTGTGCGTGTGAAAGACTACGTGTGTTTAACGTATTTATGTGTAAGTGTGTGTTTGTATATTATCGTAGTGTTGATTTTTATTTTAACCTTAGTCTTTTTAATACATAATACATATTATTATTATTATTATTATTATTATTATTACTAAAATTATTATTATTATTAATTAATATTAAAATTATTATTATTATTTTAATTATAATATTATATTATTTTAATTATTATTATGATTACGATTATGATTATTATTATTATTATTATTATAATTACGATTATTATTATTATTATTATTATTATTATTATTATTATTATTATTATTATTAATATTATTATTATTACGATGATGATTATTATTATAATATTATTATTATGGTTATTATTATACATTAACATTATTCTCATCAGTCTTGTATACACGATTGATGTTTTATGACCACATGCATAAATGTCGCCTGCCAATAACAATACGTGATATATAGACTCGAAAAAAAAAATGTTTGGATTGTTCATTATTTATATTTTGTTTGTTTATTTCTTTACACACACACACACGTTCGGGGCACAAAACAACTAACTCTACTGATATTATATTATCATCTATTATACGATATAACCTACTCCTATCCTATCCTACCCTATATCATTATAGTGTTACCTATTACACGGTTACGGTTCCTACGACAGCGGCGTTTGCTCTGCGTCTCCGTCGACCGTCTTCCTCGTCCACGCCCCGCCGTGTCGTTGTTACAACTTCTAAATAATGAAGTCGTGTGTTACCCTTAATCCCGTCGCCTATACTGCAACAGCGTGCATTTCACTTTTTTTTGCAAAATTATAATTTATTATTATGTGTACCTTAAATTGCGATACCACAATTATTAGTGTTTCCAAAAATTGTATGTCACATGTTTTATTGTTGTCAGATGTCTCGTGGTTACACTGCAATAGGTACACGAAAATGATAGCACCACTTTTATCAACCACCGTAGACGTTATACTAATAGACGGAGCATGAGCTTAGTTCCAGCGGGCCCACGCGAGTGCGCTGTTCGACTTTTACTACGCACATGCGCAATAGAATTTCCGGTTTGGCGATCGGTTATTTTAACAATAAATATTGTATGAAAATTGATTGGTGAATAATACACGAAAATTATATTGTTTCTGAATGAATGATACATTGATTTATTGAATATAATGTGACTTATTGTTTATTAATTATTATGCTTTTTTAAAAAATATGCATTTTTAATTTTGTGTTTTAATAGTATATTGTATAAATATGCAAATAATCATATTTTATGTTGTCACAAATGACGACACTGCTATGATGATGGCTGTGATCCAACCCCGCCAACCTGTAATGCTCCGTCTACGAGTATAAGGTCTAAGGTAACAACACAATGCATCTCGACCGTATACCTATAAACTATGGACGAGGATCAGAGACAGAACACAAGCGACGACATACTAGAGTGATAGAGAAAAGAGATATGCCTAAATGATCAGTGAAATATAGTGTGTCTGCGGCCGAATAAAAAATCAACTTACGATAAAATCGCGTAGATCGTTATAATAATATTGTATCGATGACCTGATAAATTATTATTGTGATTACTGACTTCTATACATAACAATATTATTATGTTTAACGGTCGATAGAGGAAATGCAATGAAAAAAGTGTAGTTTTTTCCTCCGTGATCCACTAATAAAATATGTTCTCTCTCTCGCACAGTTGTGTAGGTGGAGTGGAATGCCCTGTCGTAGTTATCATAGTATAGTTTATACGTCTATGATCCCGACTAATGTGATATCGTAGTATGTACCTAATGGTTATCAATTTTTATACCGAATAATAAAAAATAATTTCCGTGGGGTACATAATATCGGTATAACCTACCAATAAACAAACATATTTTGTTTTGTTAGTTCTATAATAAAACTATTGTTTTGAAGACTTGACATTTTAAAACCCATGCGATATTGAAATTCATTAAAACTGACTGTCTCAATATTATTATGATTTTGTTGCTTGGAGTATCCCCGCATATTCTAAAACCTTACTGACCAAACCAACCGAAATATTTGTATTTAAAACACACTATATTAGCACGAATCGTACCGAATAAAAAATTAATAATATTTAACAAACGTTACAACCAGTATTGTGGTGTGAAATATAATTTAAATGCGACCAAAAAAAAAAACGAAAAAATAAAAAAAACGAGATGCCAGCCGCGGTTGCAGTGTAAGCGAATTAAAAACTACTAGTAAACATTTAGGTACTAATGTGTTATCATTGCAATCGTTATTATTATCATCGTTATTTAGTATATATCCTTATGACTATCGTCTATATTATTTTGTCGTCGGCAGATTTGTCGTCACCGCGGCGGTCTTCAGATGTGCGTCGAAAATAATAATATGATATTAATATTATTGTTCATCGCTGCGACATTATCGACCGCCTGGTTTATAATATTATAGTTATATTATTTTATTCCGGTGCCATTTTAACGACAGTGCTTCTATTATAGTGTTACAACAATAACGCGGTGGTCGGTGTACACACAAATATAATAACAACGTTATCGTACAGGTACAATATAAATAACATGGTGTGTTATAACGTTACGACAATAGTAATAAAATATGACATTATATTATTATTATGAAATTGTTAGCGGGTGGAGAAGGTGAACGTGAACGGACCGGGCGGGTCACATCCGACGCGGCCGACTGCCTCGTCACTGGGCCGATATCGATGGCAATACCGTTAGATTATTCCTGAAAACAAAACAAAAAAAAAAAACATAAACAAAGGTTGAATACGGCCACAGGCCACCGGACCTAGACGTGACGGGGCACATATTCTATGGTAATACAGGTGAGTAATGAGCGTTATAAAATAGCGGTGTTTCACATGGGCTGATGAGAATATTCGTGACAGATTTCGTATAGCCGTCGGGGCCGCCGCCATCCGTTGGCAGTGCCTATTGTGATTTATCATTTTTAATTTTTTTTTCAAAGTCTGTCTCGATAGTTCTGCAAATAATTCACGAATTTTTACGACTCGTCGATTTCATTATAATACGAACCGTTCGGCCGCGGTATGCGACGCCTCCGCTGTTAACATCTAACCCGAAAAAAAGGGAAACACATCTATACCAATTTTTTTTATCGATCGTAATAAAAATCAACAATACAATTTGAGTAGGTGACCGTCGTTTTTTTTTCGGACAAGGATTTCGTTCTCTGTGCGCGTAGGCGTAAACATAAAATACGAACTAAATGAAAATCGAAAATCGTCGCGATAGAAAACGGTACGAAATTAATTTCTCATTCCGAATAATTATTGACAACTATAACGACTCAAATATATATTATATATATATTTTTTTTTATTTAATCTGTTTATCGTTTCAATACACTAAGTATTATTACAATAAAAATTGGCTCTTTGTACGTTTTTAATTTACAAAAAGTCGTTAATAGCGACATGCGATAGACACAGTTGAACGGTAAAAGATACAACTAAAATTAAAAATAAAACTAATGACGATAGGTCTGTAGAAAAGATAAGATTATGTGGGTGTAATGAGACGGCGTGCGATAACGCACAATGGAGAGATAATGCCTTTGACTATAATTAGTGCGTATATAACTGAGGTAAGGAGGGAAATTAATGGACTAATAATTATAAGAACTCAAATTGGATATGAGTTTTGAAAAGGTAAGATATTTGTTTAAATACGAGGTTTAGATATTTGTTCCGTGATTATATTTTGGTTGTTGGTGGCTTAAAAAATATTTAATACCGTTAGTTCTTTTTCATCACAATTATATTTTTTCGTATCAGCAGTGTTTTGTATATTATACCGTCTTGAATATACGAATACAAAGCAAATAGTCTGTGCCAATAGTTGCATAGGTCACAGTATCATAATATACAAAGTGAACAATTATTGTAATATTTAAAAAAATAATGTACGATTTTCGTATGTTCAGAGGAAAGTACACATGATTACAGTCCAAAAATTAGTGTGGCGGAAAATTTTATTTGCAGAAAAATTAACAATGGAGGTAAATTTTATCTCATTTTCCAATAGAGTTTTAGATTTTTACCACCCTCATTTTTCGCATACACAAAAACTATTTCTGAAATAAAAATTTGACCATAAATCTAAGAGGTATGTGCTCGAAGAATATTTATTTTATTATTATTATTATTATTTATTTTTTTTTTTTTGGCAATACCCAATTGTACTATTGCGCTGGCGTAAGGATATTCGGATTTAATTCATTACATTTTCTAGCGGTTATCGTTCTTTGATTTTTGTTATTTTCAAAATCAATAAATATAATTCGAACACAATCAATTGGATTGAGTATCCAGTGTGTTATATTTATGATATGATTTGATGAATAAAAATAAAAATGTTGATGAAAAAAACATAACGAAACTAACGAAAAATACAAACCGTAATGGACATGCCGATTACGATATTATATTACATGTCACATATTATGATAAATTAGGGTACCTATTTTGATGTACCTTATCTATAGGCTTTATAATGATATGATTAATATTTAAATTGACAAAACTACCAGAGTTTCGAAATGGCCCATTTAGAGTGTGTACTGAAATAAAATATATAATTTGGTTGCACATCACGAAGGGTCGAAGGGACAATAATGATTGAGCATGTTATTAGAAGTTTCAATTTTTTCAAAATATAAAAAAATGAATATTATTTAAAACATTTACTAATAAATGAATCTCCCGGTCTTCAATAATATTATACTGACATTAAGGACGTATTAGGACATTTTCCATCACAGAGAAAGACTTTGGGACATAAGAATGTATATTTTGAGTGCGATAAGAAGTACGGTAATTATAGTAGGTATAATTAACGTCCGTCAAGTTAGCACCACCACAAAACATGCGTCAATATTTTGCTATGCATTCGCTACATATTCGCTACACGTAAAAATGAAATCTTAAACATTTTTTTTTTTTTTAATTATAATTTTAAAATTTGTTTTTAATGTATTTTGTTTAACATAATTAATTTATGAGGTTCTACGATTGGTATATTAGTTAAATGTTAATTACTTAATAAGGAATTAAACGACTGTGAATATAAAATTATATACTTAGAGGTACCTAGGTACATACTTACAATCTACAAGTTAAATAAAACATATTTATCAATTTAATTACAAATAGTAATGACTTGTGGTCTTGTGTTAAAACTAGATTAAATTAAATTTGCAATAAGTAATAACTAATAATTATTACACATAAAAAAACAGTCTGTGTGCAATTGTGATAATAGCTCAAACAATAAATATCAAAAAAATATATTTTAAAGTATCAAAAAAAGGAAACGTTTTTCAACATTTATATAAACTCATAGTTTATATTGAAATAAAATTATAAATTCTTAATAGCATATTAAAAAGCAAATTTATTACAGAGATAAATTTATTTATATTTTGGATTTCCTATATTATGTTTAATAGTGTACCTCCTTGGGGATCCTAAAGGGATTTATTTGATAAGAAATGAATATGAAAAATTATAACATTTTCATAATTTTCAACTTTTTAAAAGTGTTCATGGAATTTTTGACAATAAAACATTTTTACGAAAATTTACATCACTAGCTACAGAATTTGCTACTTGCTAGTTTTTGTTACGTCCCAGAAACATACACTCCACCGCTATCTTGACGTAGCAAAGCGCATTGTTAAATCACTTCGAAATGGGTATCAAAATCGGATAAAATTTTACAGCACTATACCTATTGAGAATTTAATTTTGTCAGGTTTTTCTGAAATCGTAGAAAATAGAAAGTTTTCTAGCACCAGCGCTTTGTCGAAAACCTCCAAAGGGGTATCGAAACATTGCTACGCTATTTTTAAAATTAAATTTCATCTGTTTTTTTATACAATAAAATTCGTGTCCAAATATTATTGTTTATACCCATTTTGGATTGTTAAACAATGCGCTAGGTCAATGTGTCGTAGTGGCATGTTTGTTTCTCGCTCGTTTCAAATTAGAAAATTGGAAAATTCTGAAAACCACGACGAAAATATCATGTACCAAAATGCTGACGTCACAATGTCTTCTTGAGGTTGTAACGTCAAGTGCCGTTGCCAACCTGACGGGTGATAATAATTTACTCTAACTACCTACTGTATACCCTATTTACTTGTCCGTCATAATACTCATAAAATATTGTGACGGGTGACGATGTCACGGGTATGACAAAAAGAGCATATAGCGCGTTTCTGACAGAGGTGCCCAGCCAGAAGACGAGATTTCTGAAGACACATGACATTGACAATGTCTAAAAGTTCTATATTTCACATGAACCCGACGGGGCATGGCGGAGGAGGGTATTTGAGATTTTGCATATTTTTCACACTGACTTTCGGTAAAACGGCAATAAAGTTCCAAGGAATATGCACGAGACGACGACGCGTCGACGCGATCCTAGCAAAACCCTCATCGTCGTAAAGGCCGGATTTATATGTTTTTACATATCGTTACTGGGAGTCTATGCAGTCTTATGAGGGTAAGAAATGTTGACGATTTGTTCAGTTCTGAGTTTGTAGAAAAAAGTTCTTTTTGCATATTTGAGAACATTTCATTGGTTAGAGAACATTCAACCCATTCAGCATATTATTTTGGAATATTTTGTAAATTGCGATAAAAAATATCCATTTGTTATTAATTATAATATTACGGTACCCGGAAAAATGTTTACAATATTTTCTTTTTACAATTTGGCCAAAAAGAAATCACACAGTGACAGTATCATAAGGCGTCGTGCCGTTCACTAAACATGGTGGCTAATCTGCAATGCTGGCAGTCGTTTTCACATACTGATAAGATCAACTTGTACGTTTATCAAATATTCAAATGTCCAAATTTTGTTTTACATTTTTGTAATTACTTGCTTATGTGTAGGCTGATTGTTAGTTTTTAAATTAGTAAATTAAAAAAAAATCAGCTTATTTAAAAACCTATCAACACAATGAGTTGAACCATTCGACAAGAAAGACATCGTTTTAACAGTGGACAAAAAAAATTTTAAAAGAAATGAATATTAAAGCATAATATTAGATTGATGATTATTGATTAGTTTTTCATATTTTCGCATATTTTTAAGAGAATATAATGAGGATATTTGGAGTTTATTTAGAGAATATAAGCATCATATTTTAGGCGTTTTAAGAGAACATAAATCCGGTCGTTATGAGCCATCTAAGTCGCACGCACATAGCGTGTACCTATGTAGGTCTGATATTGCGGTCTTGATCAACTGGCATTGCAACATTACGGTAGGTACCGATTATAAAAATAATAATATTATACTCACAGGTCGATGTTATGAATTTTTGAATTGGTGCACACCACCGACACCTTGACGTGACATTCCTTGTGGCATTTGATCAGACAGTCCCTGCACTCGTACCCCTGTTTGCCGATGCGCCTCGGGAAGTATCTCGCGCACACCAAGCAATTCAGGCGGCTGTGGCACGGACGAAGGTCGTCAAAGAATTTTGCAAACAATAAACGTTATTCGGTCAAGTGGTACATGGAAGTTTTAAAACTGGTTAGGTGGTAAGCAGTCTTGTAAAGTATTTGAGTAAAAGTATTTGAGTACATGTATTTAAATACTTTTATAGTATTTAGAATACTTTTTAAATACTTTTTGGTTTAAGTATTTGGAAAGTATTTTAAATACTGTCTTGGACGTATTTGTATTTGAGAATCAAATACTTTTGAAAATTCGAACAAATTATTCGTCGGTCGTCACTTTTTTTTTGAAAATTATTATACTATTTTATTTATAAATTATAAAAATATTTTTCTTTCATAATTGTTGAGAACTCCTGTCCCCTAGCTCTATATATCCACATCATTTATATTTCATTAAGAACTGTTTAATTAGGAACCTATTATTAAAAAATTTCTATAATATAACAATTAGTTTTATTTATTTTCATTTTTCAGTATACAATTGAAAGTGGTACAAAAAGTTCTAGTGATACCTAGGTGAATGTATCATGACAATTTTAAATTAGTAATTATAAAATTAATTTAGCAAACTAATTAGTAGAAAAGTAAAATAAAAAAAAAGTATTTGAAAAGTATTTAAATACATGGCAAGTATTTATATTTAGTTCTTAAATACTTTTTCTTAAAAGTATTTAAAATGTATTTTAAATACTTTCTGAATGGATGTTTTTGCATCTGTATTTAAATACAATTTTAAATGTATCTTTTACAAGACTGGTGGTAAGTGGATATAAAAAGGTTGAGAACCGCTGAATTAGTGCGTTGCAGAGAACTCTATTTTCACCATAAGAAAACCTAACCTAACAACATGTATACCACAAAATCGTAAATTTTTGACTTGGTATTACAATAATGTATTCGCGGTAACCTAACCAGTAGCGCAGATACCGTGATGATAGGCGAAACGTTTCGATCCGGTCGTGTACATCGATCTGATTTGGACGGCAATTTTTGAAAAGCGTTAACCGTCCGCTGGACGAAAAATGCCAATTTCCAAACGGTTCCACCGATATCGAAAGTTAAACTTTCGGTGCAGACGTGACGGGAGCAAAAATATTTCCGAAAACGTCAAAGGTTTTTCGAGAAAATCGGCGTTGACGTTATAATCAAAATTATAATAATTGTAAGCTGACACCCAGCACCTACATCGAAAAATCGTGTTTCGAGCACGAGTGAATTTTCAAAAACGGAAAATCTTTGGCCATTTTCACGAAGAACACGGTAGGAATAATATGCATACATAATAGTCGCTCGGTCGATTGCGATACCCTTCGCGCCGTCCTCTTAGATTTACCCTTTTAATGTCGTAAGGTCATGTAAATAATAATAATATTTAATCGTAAACGTACCTCGACAAATGTTTGGCGACGAACGTATGGTCGTTGTATATGTGCAGTTTAACACCAGCCCTCTTCCATTTGCTTTTCTTGGCCTGAGTGAACGGCACCAAATAATGCCTGTAACGGTTGCAAAACAAAAACCGATGAGATCCGAGGTTAGGCGAGCACACACACACATATTATGATCATACAGTTGGAGTGTAACAGAAAGACCTGGCCAATCAAATATTAAAAGTGCATACGTGTAAATGTGGGGAAAAAATTGAATTTAAGACTTATACTTATGTCTGAAAGAATGTAATAAAAGAATATTTTGAAAACAATAATTATTGCGTTACCAAATATAAATTTACTCCGAAAAATATTAATACTTTGAAAAAAATTAAAAAATAAACCACTCGACATCTCGTTATTACAATCAATATTTTTCTAAAAATTAGATATCAAAAATTGACTGTTTAAATAATTGTAGATTCTGAGCGAAACGATGAATGTATTGGATTTTATAATGATGTGTGTTGTATTTTTTTTGTTGTGTCTGTCATCGTCTTTTAGGACAGTAAATGTGCTTGGATTTTCTTCGACAGTAACTTTTCTGATAGGAAAGTGAATCTAGTTGGTACTTTGGGGGATCAAATGTAAAAATGGCATGGTAGTTTTCAAAAACGACGTGAAAAAGAAAAGAAAAATTAAGGAAAAACGGGAATTTTTACGCAAAATCTGTTTTCGAGAAAATCGATTTTGGTTTTTGATGCATCTCTAAAAAAAATTACAGTATGTACATGCGATTATGTCTGAATGTTTATATTAGCATTTTCTATACACCATAACATTTTCCAAATATTTTGACTCTTTACGGACATTTTCAGTTTCCATTTTTTTTAGTTTTTTTTTTCTATAAATATCAATAACATTTTATAAGTTGGTTAAAAAAGCTTGAAAATTTAATAGAAGGCTCCTAGGTTATTTTTTCAAATGAAGATGAAAAAAAAATTAAAAATCCACATTCAAAATTTTTTTTTATAAGCATCTAAAGTTCAAATTTTGACAAAATACGTAAAAATGATGAAAATTTGAAAATTATTTTGAATTAGAAATTCATAAAAAATTTAATTTTAAATCTAAGATTTGAAAATGTAAACAAAATTATTCATAAGTTTGTCTACCTTTATCAAAAAAAAATGTCTACAAGAAAGTCAAATTAAATTTCTATGGGCGTTTGAAATTCATATTTTTACAACATTTGATATTCACTCGATTTCTCATGTAACGATTTTGCTATTTTGTTGTTATTTAAAAAGGAGTAACATGAAAATGTTATTAAATGTTTATATTTTCATTTTCTATACACCATACAATTTTGAAAATATTTTGACTCTTTTTGAGCTGTTTACGGACATAACAGTAACAGTAATACTACTTTGTCCTACAGTTGACAGACAACCTTCCGTCGTGCGTGGTAGTGTAATAATATTATCGATATAGGTCAAACGGGGTGGAACAAGTGCGAACAGCTAGTGAGTTCAAACAACAATAAAAACACAGTAGATATCATCTTTAATGACATCGTTTACAATGACATATACACATATTAGTAGGTTACAAGTAGTGTAACCTACTGTACAGCAGAGCGACATCCACTAACCCACCTTTTTTTTTATTTTCAGTTAAAAAAAAATAGAAATCAGCAATTTTCTACCGCAGTCGTAGGCTCATTTAGCACAAACGTCTATAATAAGTTATATAAAAATGAAAAATTTCAAATATTGATTAGCACAAACGTAGTATAATTCGTACTTCTGTAATACCTTGAATTATTATTTTTCGCATTAACTTATTGCTTTAACGTTTGACACCGAATAAAGTATGAACGATGACCGAATTTGAAGTAGTGCACTGAATTGTATATCATACACCTTTCTCTCACAGCAATTATCAAACGATGTGTATAACGACTGAGCGATTGTTTACACGAAAGTCGACACGGCAACTGTTATATTACGTTGTAAAATATGAAACAGTTAATGTAAATTTTTATCGAAAATTTAAAGGTTAACTGGTTGGTGTATAATTTTTTGGGATATGCCGTTAACTGTATACAAACTTTTTGTATTTTTATCAATCGTTAGCTCACCAGCACAACAAAACGCAAAATGGTTTTTTTTTTGTTTTCATTAAATATTTCAAATATCTAATAGTTCAATAGTTGTTATTTATTTCAAAAGAATTGGTCATGTTCATTGCCTGCATGCCGTTCATTAAATTGTGTTTCCCTATTTTTTTCCTGTATTTTCCTGAAAATTGTCCGTTTGTAACGAATAACGATAATATACATAAATTGTTTGTTTTCTGCAGATTTATCGGGCCGTGTTTACTAATGTCCGTAATTTCATCGGCGTAAAAACTATCGGTGTCAAATTTACAACTGATGTTTTTTTTCCGCCTGCTCTCACTCTGCCTGACAGTAGGTATATGTTCACTAAAATCGAGGTAACCAGTAACCACGTGTCGATTTTACATTTAATATATTTTAACGCTTTGAAAATATTGAATTTAATTTAAAACTCATTTTTTTCAGGAAAACAACATTGTTGTCACATTGCAAAAAATAATTAGGAATTATTTTTGTTATATTATTTGGCCAAGAAGCTGATATTTTTGAAAATATTTTATAAAAAAAACATTTACAAAGTATTTTAATCAAAAAAAATGTCTCAGAAACTTTATAAAAATATTAAGTCAACATTTTTATGCAACTATATTATATACAATATTTTGTTATCACGAGAAGAAAATATTTACGAAATATTATTAGTCAAATATTCATTATTGAATCACTTTAATACATTCACAAAATATCATCTTTTCCCAAACCCTAATAAATATAACTGTACAAAATGTATTTCTTCTAAGTAAGTTCTTCTTCTATCTTTATATTTCTTCTTAGTAACCAATTGCAACTATTTAGATAAACAAAAACATTTTATTGTTCGTCAAAATCCCTGCGTGATCACCTCTCCGGGTTGGACCTATTGGGTCTAATTGTGAATCTAAACCACCCAGGGAACTACTCAAACACACATAAAAAATTACATCGAAATCGGACCAATCGTTTAGGAGGAGTTCAGTGACACACACAAGACAGAATAAATATATACTACAGTAAAACTCGCTTAAGACGCTCTCGCTTAAGACGCTTTCCCGCATAAGACGCTGTTTTTAGTCGGTCCCTAGACATTTCCTATACTAGTCAATTTAAAAATCACCTGTTAAGACGCTCAGTTTTTCTCTGTCTAATCGGGTTGAACGCTCTTTTTTTCAGCAGATTACGATAAATTTTAGTAGTTTTGTGAAAATAAAAATAGAATTTTTAGTATTACACGTGTTCTTATCGTTTTATTTTATCGCTATACCTATTTGAAATAATAACCTATGAAAAAATCGCTGATACGAACTTAGTGGACAATGAGAAAGAAGACGACGATCAAAAAGAAGAAGATCAAGACTTTCCAGTATCTACTCCTACAATAAATACTGGTTTGCAACATTTATCGGAAATTCGGCAAGTATTATCCTGTGTTGAAAATTCCGAAGAAATGTTAGGTTGTCTTAATAAAATTGAAAACTTTCTTGCTGAAACGCATTGTCAGAACCTTAAACAATCAAAAATAGATAATTTTTTTAATAAACAATAATAAAATATGTATGTAATAATAATATTTTTTTAAATTAAATTCAGTAGCACAAAAATATAAGTATGTATGTATATTGTAATTATAATTAATTTATAAGTGTATTTCTCATTAAATTATGTTTAATAATAAAAAAATTAACTCGATATTTCAACCACATCATTTTGTTTCATTCCCGCATAAGACGCTTTCCCGCTTAAGACGTTCTAGAGAGATGGTCCCTTAAAGAGCGTCTTAAGCGAGTTTTACTGTATTACTAATGGTACAGCTCTGAACCACGAAATAAATTTCAAGTTTACCCTTCCTTTTCTTAAGAATTGTAAAACAGTTATATATTATTATTCAAATGTCATAAAACCCTAACCTTTCTCATTACGTACAGATGAATAATGATAAGACACCGATCGGCTATAATTGTTGAGTTTTAAATTTTCATTTTTTCTTTTTTTAAATTTTAAATCAAATTGTATACCTAGGTACCAATTATTATTATTATGATTATGATTATTATTTTGGTATATATATATTGTATACATTTAAATTGTTTTATTGGTTTCAACATAAACTATGAATATCAGTAAAAAAATTAAATTCTATTTTGATATTAATTTTGATTATTATTAGATGATTTTTACCATTTTTACGAATATTTAAAATCGACTTTGACTTCCATCTCGAACCCTGTTATCAAAAGTATCTATGTTTTTCGTCTCGTTAATTTTTTTTTTTTTATTATGCCAACGGCAGCTGTACATTAATTTTCAATCTCCGAGCACAACAACTACAGTGTTATATTGTTAAACAACAACAAGGCGTATAATATTATATTGTAGTGTCGCAGTGCGAGTTTAAGTGTGCGATTTTAAATACGAAGCTTCCGAGCGGCTGGCAGAGCGTGAACGTTTAGCGCGTTGTTATCATTGCTTTTTGCACATGCACGCTTACGTAATATTCTATAAACACAGGTAGAGGTTCACAATAACACTAGACTTTTCGTTTCGCAATGTTTTTTTTTTTTTTCACGTATTATTATTATTTTCTTCTCCGTTTGCGAAAAGTCTAATAATAATAATAATGAAAACACACTCGTAGAGTATAGTGAAACATTAAAAAAAAATAAAGGGGTCAAAGTTTATACTCGTTTTTTTCGTCTGCCGTCGTCTTGCCTGCGACGGACCCGAAACGATTCGCGAGTCGTCGAACACTTTGCGCCGGACGAAACAAAAGATTGTCGTCGCTCGTGTGCACGTTTGTCCTACATTGTCGTGTATTATTGTTTAATCGGGTGGGACGCAGTTGGCGAGTGGCTCTATAATACACGGCCACCTGCGCGAAAACCATTTTTTTTGCCACCTCCCCCCCCCCCCTCCTCATTAAAAAAACCCCCGCCGTTGAGAAAACCCGGTCCGCCGTTTCGCCGACGGCCCCGTTCTCGCAGAGTGGTGTGTCGAGCACAACGACACGTCTTGGACCGTTGTATACGAAACGTATAATATTAAAAAAATGCTACATAATAATATAATAGGCGCCTTGTTTGTTTGAGGGCAGCATGGTATTGTTCGCGTAGTGTGTTGAAGTAGTCGAAGACGGTGACGACCATGGTGTTAATAACACTTGGACAACACGAGACGTTTATTGCTTATGATTTTTTTAACGATCTCTTAGCTATATGGACTCGTTTCGGGCCCGAGGCCTCCTCGATGATTCAACTGAATACGTTTATATAATAACTTTAATTTTACATTTTTTTTTCTCGTTTTTTGTCTTACATTTTTTCACATTATAGTATCTTGAAATTCTTGTAAATTAAAGGTGATTCTCCGATAAATTTTGTATTATAAAGTAAATGTATAAATATTTCATAAAAATGATTGTATCGTTATCGGAGACAGTTTTTGTCATGATTAGATTAAATTCAAACGTAAAGACGCTTACGTGTTTACCGTGGCAGGATTTTAAAATTGATTTTCTTAAAATATTTAATTTATGAAAAAATAAAAATAATTTAAAATTGTCTATTATATCATCCAAAAGTGTTATTCATACATTTACAAAAAGAGAACATTTTCTAAAAGTCAATGAAATGTATCAAAAACTAATAAAAAATAATAAACAATAGCCAGCATTGATTTGGTAGTGATAACAGTTTACACTAAATACCTACCGTTTACACTTATTTTATAACCATTAATAGGTTGTAACCTCGATTGATGCATATTTTCTGCGTATAATTTTTAATAATCTATAAACAAATACATTTTGAATGAAAAAAAATTTGAAATGTGAAATGTTGAAATATTTCAAATTCAGTATACCTAGTCATAATTTATCGAATATTTTATCGTATAACACCGATGACAGTAAATACTAGAGATGTTCTGGGTAGAAAATCTGGTATTAAACCGGGTGCCGAGTACTGGCCGAATAAAATTTTTTATACTAACAGGGTATCGAGTATTGGCCGGGTGAAAAATATGTTAACGCTAACCGGGTATCGAGTATGGGCCGAGGTTGAAATGTAAATACAAAGTGGGTATCATACTACTATCAAAGTATCAACTGTATAAACATCGGACAGTAAACACGAGATTTATTTTTGTAATTCATAGAAGAAAAACATGATTTAAAATGTAAACATATAAACATATAATCAACTGGACATTGTAAATCGGTTCAGTTATTCCGATATGTACCGAAATAAACTATAATTTGTTACCCTAGAATTTTAGATCTTTCCCGTTATATTGATTACAGGTATGCATATATTTATAAATAGATCATCAGCGTTTGCCATTGCGGACATGAGTCGAGTGAAAATGTAGTATTTCGCCGGGTCTGAGTCTCAAATATGATATCGAGTACCCGGCCATCGAGTCGTTGCCGGGTACCCGGAACATCTCCAATAAATACTAGTATTTAGCATTTGTACTAGTTTTTAATGTTCACAATCAATGATAATACTTATTCGATAAGTGTACCAGAAAACGTTCAAGTTTATCGTGTATAGTACATTTTGTATTTTTTTTTTTTCATTTTGTAAGCGTAGATTTTCCAAGTTTATTTTTTGCATTTTTTCCGGCCGTTAAATAATTGTTTGGTCATTTTTAAATTTTTTTTTTTTTTTGGTCATCTACGTCCTATTCAGAGCCGGATTAGGCAGGGGTCAGCCATGCACAACACCTGCCCCGGTCCTCACGCATTTGTATGCAAATTTTGGACTCGCGTTATAAAAAATTATATTCCGAGGATTCGTCTAAAATAACTACCCCCTTAAGACCGGCTGAGATCTTATTTTTTATAAAAAAAATAATAACAACAACACCTGACCTACATAACGATATTAAATATAAGGCGGACGTGAACAAAGACTCGGACGATTCGAAAAAGACGGTCGTCGTCGCGCCGCTGAACAATCGCGGAAATTGTTATTTGCGCGCGAACAATTATCATGGTGGAGGTACTACCTTTGATAATATTATTGTTATTTTTATTACGGTTGAGAAATGTTTGCAAAACTATGCACCTCGATACATTATTATGTACTGTGCACTTTTGCATTTAAAAAACAAAAACAAAAATCGGGTAAGTGGATGTCGCTCTACTGTACAGGTTAGGTTACCCACAAGTGGGTCACTGTATAATGGATTGTGTTAAAATTGAATTCAATGACATTGTAATATCGTCGTATACGAGAAACGATTCTGAGCGGAGACGGTTTGTCAGTCTGGAAATTGTATATTGTTAATATTCATTATAGCCTGTAAGCTGAATTAATATTAAATGATATGCTCACACACCCTTATAATAAACTAAAATTTTGCAGAATAATAAACAACGGCCAGACTGTCGCATCAAATAAAACCATTGACAACGACAACTAAGATATCGACACGCACTCATAACAATATCACGTAGGATGTGTGTGACCTTATTTTATGCTGACGCCAAAGAATGATCAAGTTCCCGGGCCCACGATAATAATTTAGTGACAAAGCCACCCACCACTCTCTGGTCAGCATCCTCGCGTCCGTCCCTTGAACCAGTGCATGAGCACCAACCACCAGAGTAACAACCTCTCAAGTCCAAAAGAAACCGATTTCAACGAGCGACAACTGGACTCGTTATGCGAGCAATAGTCAGTGCGTTCTTTAATTCGATTTGTGTATTTGAAGTATTCCTTCGTTTTATCTAAAACCTAAAACTCCTACAATATTGTCTACAAACAACTGCGAATCAGGTAAGGCATATAATATAATATTTTATGTTGATTGCAGTTAATACATTCTATGTGCTTTTTTCCATAAAATTATTTTGTACGGTGTATCTGATCTAATTCTCGAATACACGATCTCGAGAGCAATCCGAACACCTGGAGGAAGTTAATAGCGTAATTTTACTACTCTAACTTTTACTATTTTAATATAACTATCGACAGGAGTCGTATTTATTTTTATTTTATCTTATTCCTACGTTATTACATTATGTACTATGCACTTTTGCATTTAAAAAACAAAAACAAAAATCGGGTAAGTGGATGTCGCTCTACTGTACAGTAGGTTACCCACAAGTGGGTCACTGTATAATGGATTGTGTTAAAATTGAATTCAATGACTTTACAATATTATCATCGTATACGAGAAACGATTCTGAGCGGAGACGGTTTGTCAGTCTGGAAATTGTATATTGTTAATATTCATTATAGCCTGTAAGCCGAATTAATATTACAATATCCGTAGAATATTATTATTTTTTATTCACTTATCTGTGGTGATAAGCAAAGCGTTATGCCGGGTCACGTAAACGATCGATAAAAATAGCACTAAATAAGGTTTGCTATAGGGTCGATAAACCGTTACATAAATATCTATATCGGTTCCACAAAGTACATCACTGTTGCATAAAATGTTGAACAAATGCATAGTTATTCGATAACTGTCTAACTAATCCAACTGATTATGATATGAAACCGCGTTATGAATTTATGATAACACACTGCGTTATCAGTTCAATAAAGTTAAAGTTATAGTCTTTTTAGTATTTGTCGAATCAAAATCGGGCCTTTCAGTTATCGAAGCAATAACTACATATTATTGTTCGGATCGATAAATGATAAATATCGTTTATGCAACAGACAATATTCTTATCGATCCGATTTCTGTATTAACGTACCGATAATCGGAAGTTTTTCCCGCGGCATTAAATAACTATTGAGAAAATCGAAAAATGACCTCTTTAAAGTTCCATCTTGATTTAATTTTCTAAAATATAAGATTCTATATGTTGAAATCGAAGCACTTCTTCTGGTAAAAATTTTGTATACAGAATGAAAAAATAAAATAAAAATAAACCCCATTGTAAAAACACTAGCTTCCTCGCTCCACTCGGAATCCAAAATAAGCACATGAAATATGCTTTACAGATAATATGTAATATATAAAACATAATGTGGTTCCTAAATTATTATAATATTGACGTGAATAAAAGAAAAAATTAAAAGGATATATTTTGTCGAGTCAATAAAAAATTGAGCAATAAGTTGAATCGGTCATTTCAAAAACGACACAAGTCTTAAAATTTAAATTTTAAACAAATCACCAACATTATAATTATTACTCGTGAAATTAAACTATATTTGCACATAAACCCGTAAACTTATTGACTTTTAGGATCAGTTACATTCATAATAATTAATGGTTTTGAAGATAATGAAATTCCTGCCCGACAATATTAATATTTTAATATACAGAGTGAAGTTTTGAGTATGCTCACGCCTTGTTTCCCTTTAATAATACATTTATTGAAATTATTACTTTTATAGTTTTAATTATTCCTAAAGACTATTTTGAAATTTCTGATATTTGTTGTACTACTTAAGAAGTGTCCTATGTGGATTATATAAAAGTATTAAGTAGGTGTTCAAAAATATAGCCTTAAAAATTCCAAAAATCAGATTTCGAATACATAATATTCATAGTTAAAGCACACAATTCTATGATGATAATGTTTAAAAATCAACCTGCAGTGTATATTAGTAGCTATGTCATTGTAACTTAAACAAATAATGTCCAAATGTCTAACTTGCCGACATGCTCGTAATTTGTTTAGTGATTTAAAATAAGCATTTATACATAATATTGTCATTACGAAAAAATATAAATATTATAACATAATATAAAATAATATGATCACCTCGTGTTATGAAATAATATTATATTTATCCGCAAACGACGTTTTTTTTGCAACCTTTATAGACAAACTTTAAAACGAAACTGTCGTGAATTTATTGATCCAATTTGTTTGAAAACCTTATATTGCTCATTAATTCGTTCGTTGGTTGAATATGGTTCAGTTATATCATGGAATCAATGTGGACTTGTTACCAAAATCGAGATGATACAGAAACGCTTTCTTTATGTGATGCACATCAAGCTTGGAAAAATAAATACCCCATCAATTGAATTAGCTAAACAACTTAATCTTCAATCCCTAGCAGACGGGCGGTTTTAAATGAAATTTTTTGCCTTTATGAGTTGTTAAATAACATAATATTGTTTGTCCCGAGCGTTTAGAAAAAATTCCACTAAATGTACCAACTCACATCCTCCGCTCTACCAATACCTTTTATGTACAACCAAAAAAAAAAAAACAAAATTATAGTAACTATGCTCCCATGAATAGAATTTTAATAAATGGTAATTCCATTAAAAATTTTGAGTTTTTTTTTTTGATTCACCAAGCAAGCTAAAAAATATTCTAAATAATCAGTTATAATTTTCTACTTATTGTAGTTATAACATTTGTTGTTTTGATTGTATTTCAATTCATTATAATATAGTTAATCGAGATTATTATCTACACTTATTACTTTATATTATCTGTATTTGCTCTATATATCTGTACTCTTTGCCCTAAGGGGGGGGGGGGGGTTATTATTATTAAATTATATGAAAAAAAAACTAGAAGTCCTCTCAGCCCTAATAATTATTTTAATTATTGTTGTCATAATAATAATATTTTGATACGGACATCGTAATATTGCGTTTGCACGGCGCCTCAGATAGGCAATTCGGGTACAACTACATCGCCGACTAGAGTCGAGACTTATTTCTTAGCGGTCGTATCGCACAATAATATTAATGTTGCTATATTATGTTGTGGTGACAACCTTTGCGCTCATCAAAATAGCACAAACCTATTATACACATCACCTTATAGTGAGTGTACTATCAAAAGCATAAATACACTAACAACAATAATATCATTAGCGCATCATAACGTTTTAATATTATTATTTAAGGCCTAAACAGTGTTGATAACATATTGCGCTTTAACGTGTCCCCCTCAAAGACACCCGTAAAATACTATATGCACCGTAAAAATGCCCCCGAGAGTCAGCTGAGAATAAATTGTTGAAAAATATTTCATTCGTTTACGTCGTATTCGTTGAACTTGTAAATTACAATTTTTTTTTCTCATCGGCCGAAGCATTGTTTAGTGATATGACTTAGAGCACCTTGTATTAGATATCTAGAGTGTTTGACCATCCGGGCCAGACGACCGGACGCTGAGAAGCGTCCACGGGGTTGTAAATATTAGTGAACATTTTTTTATTGATTATTCATTCGGGGCAGAGGACTTCTAGCGTTTACATTTAATTGTTTTGCACAATCCTAAAAGATAGGTCTGATAAGAACAAATATTATAATATTTCGTGTTATCTGTGATTTCATGTTGCACATTTAGGTCTAATTTTGCTTTTCAAAACATATTATGTAGGTATAACTTTTGAGACATAATTATTAATTTTTTATTCGGTTGGGGGGAGATACTTTTGCACGTTTTCATTTAAATAACGTTTATCAATTAACCGTACACTATGTTTCTATTTAGAATTTGAGTGAACTATACTTGTATGGTAGTTTTTAGGTATTTTCTCTTATTTTTACGTCGTTCTTAATATTTAGATATTTTTTATGATTGTTTATTAATAAAATGGCTAGGAACAACTTGTTTTGTGCGCATTTGTACGCCATATTTTAGGGTTTTCAAACGCATAATAGCTTGCATATTTCGCTATTTTTTAGGGCTATATTATTTTCTCGGTCTGCACTAATTATAGTATAAAACGTTTTCGATTTTTTCGTTGTCGGGCAAACATTATCGAATCAACTTCTGCAGTAGATATCGCATAAAACGACCATTAAGGGACCGTTTAAAATAGGTCATTATAGACGATAACGTCATTATAAAAGAAGACGATGAAAAAAAATACAAAATCATAAAAAAAAAGTTTAATTACACGACACGTTTTCTACATTGCACGTCACGAAGAAGTGTATATTATGGGTGTGTATATACATATTTCAAAAAGGTATAAAAAAGTGTCGGTAAAAATTCAATACATTTTTGTTTTGATTATTACCGATGATACGATTACTATTAGATTTTTTACAAATTGCTCCGCACGTAATTATTACAGTATCGCGTAAAGTAACGACCGTTTAAATACCCTATTTATGTAAGTCGATTGCCCCGAGACGTTCGAACTCAAGTCGTTACACTACTAATATGTGTACATGTCATTATAAACGATGTCATTAAAGACGATATCTGCTGTGTTTTTATTGTTGTTTGAACTCACTAGCTGTTCGCACTTTTTCCACCCCGTTTGACCTATATCGATAATATTATTACACTACCACGCACGGCGGAAGGTTGTCTGTCAACTGTAGAACAAAGTTATATTAGAGTTTTAAAATTTCATAAAGTATATTATCTATATTGTGAAAATTTTTTAAATTTTTTTTTTCTGTGACAGGACATTTTAAAAATATGAATGTTTGTTGTATGAAACCCGAAAAAAACCATTTACATCAAACATAGGAGTTTCATCTTTGCACATACACCTATATAGAACGTGAAACCGAGTTATATACAAAATAAAAATACAAACATAACTACATGATCTCATAAAGTCATTAGGTATATTATAAGTCACAACCTCAAAACATTTTGAAAAGGTGGCGAGTGGGTAACGCTCTGACGTACAGCAGGTTACAATTTGGTCGCTGTAATGGATGGTGTTGAATTTGAATTGAATTATATAATGTCGTTGTATTAGAAAAACGATTCTGAGCGAAGACGGTCAGTCAGCGTATGACAACACTAAGTATATTTGACGATATTATTGTGGATAAAGTTATTTATATATTATAATCTATAGGTATTTATGTGGAATCTTGTTTTAAATTTTCAACCCTTAGCAATAAAAGTTGAACGTTTTATAATTGTTAAACTAAAAAATAATTATGACATTTTAAATTTGATATATTTTGTCAAAATTCAAACTTAAAATGCTTATAAAAAAAAATAATGCCTATGTATTTTTAATATTTTTTAAACTGCTATTGAACAATACATAAGGAGCCTTGTGTTAAATTTTCACGCTTTTTGGACCAATAAATAAAATGTTATTGATGTTTACAGAAAAAAATACGAACAAAATCGAAATTTGAAATTATTTACAAACAGCTTAAAAGAAGTTAAAATATTCTCAAAACGTTCTGGTGTAAAATGAGAATGTGTAAAATCTACAGTTATTCGTTATATATAACAAAATAAGAAAATTGCTACACGAGAAATCGAGTGAATATCCAATGTTGTACAAATTTGGACTTCAAACGTTCGTAAAAACTTAACTTTACTTACAGGTATACATTTTTTTTTTTTGCTTAAGGTAGAAAAACATATGAGGAATCTTGTATTACATTTTAAAATCTAAGATTTAAAAAGAGAAATTTTTATGAATTTTTAACTCAAAATAGTTTGCCCGTTTTTGTGATTTTTACGTGTTTTGTCAACATTTGAACTTTCAATGCTTGTTAAAAAAAAATTGTCGCAATTAATTTTTAGTATTTTTCAACTGCTAAAGTACCAATAATCAAGAGCTTAGTATTAAGTTTTCACGCTTTTTCACCTAACAAATAAAATTGTACTGACAATTAGAGAAAAATAGACTAAAAAAATGAAAACAGTAAATAACTCAAAATATTTTCAAAATTGTATGATTTATAGAAAATGCTATCATAAACAATACGGTAATTCATTTGAGAGTTACATATTTTGTTTTCAAACTTTCTATAGTTGTTCTTATAAAAGCCTTAATTGGAGCTAATATTATCCATAGGAGTTAACACCATCGTATACACGGAATAACACTATTTTTATGTAGGAGTTCACAATTTCTGAATTTTTTTTTAATAGGCCCTTGACGATTTTCTCTAGTCGGCACTATTGAATGCCCATTTCTCACGCATTCGGTCACGTCGTTTCGGATTTCACGAAATCCCAAACCGTTTAGCCGAATACGCGATATCAGCAATTGTTGGTTTAATATCATAGCGTTGTTTACAGAAATAGACAATATTATTATAATTAAATGCAAACACCATTACGGTTAAATTTTAACGGCAAACGAATGGAAAACACACGCACAAACACCAACACATCGTTTGGGGGGGGGGGGGGGGCGAACTCACTTTTTCAAGTTGTTTTCCGTCGTCTCCAACACCAGCGTCGACGCTTCGTTCAGATACGTTCCCGTCGAAGTGCCGCTGGCTCCGGACATTTCGCTGAGGCTCGACCGCGCCGACCCGGCCCGAGGAGGTGCCAACAAATCTGCAAAACGACGTCAGCACAGGTTTAACATACGGAGAGAATAAAAAAAAAAACTACAGTCAATTGACGATATTTCGAAAAAAAAAATGATATCGTACAGACGAGTCCGGGTAACTCGAATTTGTTTTCGCTTGTCCCTCGATGCGTTTTTCAGTTTTTCGCGAATTACCTAGCATGATATTATATTATAATTTATAACTCGAAACGTCTGAAAAGTCAGATTTATTTCTTTTCCCCCTAGAGATTCGAGTTATCGAGCCTCGACTCTATTGTACAGGCGTGTGTATAAATAATGCGAACTATTCGGCAGCAGAAGTTGCCAAAATTACGAGCTACATCCGACCCACTGATAACGTGCCCACCAACCGCAGCAGCGAATAATCCAAAAACTATCTGTTCATCGGCCAGTGTCGTGCACAGATAACTTTAAAACCATCCGGCTAATATAAGTGACGGTTGCATAAAAAATGTATCTAGATAAAAGTTGAGATAACCTCCTTTTTATTAGGTATATAAAAAACGTATGTTAGACGAGGTTGGTATACACGGTTGCTCACTGATGGATTTAATTTTGGATCTCGAAAATCTATTAATTTTTTAATTACATACAGTTGAACGTGTATAATAAATACGCAAGCCTGGGCATAGACGAGTTGAAAAGTTAAAGTTGAGTTAATTTTAGCTTTTTAACTAAAATTTTTAAAATGTAATTTTCTCCAACTCAATTTTTTATCTAAACTTATTTCAATTGATATAAACTCAATAAATAACGATTTACTTTTAATCAAATTCAAGTTAAGTCAATTTATAAATAATTAAATTATAAAGATAATAAGCCGTCCCCCACCCGGGCATGGCAGATACCTACGGGTGCCCAATCAAAAATCTGCCAAACCCAACACACACGTGTTCCTCCCCCTACCGACAACACTAAAGTACAAAAACCCAACCAGGCTAATAACCTCAGCTGTTGAAGCCTTACTCTTAATAAAAAAAAAAAAAAAAGATAATAAAGATAAATATTATTATTGATGTTGCATATTACATAGTTAGATTGATTTCTTGTTCCGTTAACTGAAATCCTTCGAGAAAAACAACTTAATTAAATAGTAAACACATAATATTATAGCAATAGGCATTTAGGTATATATATTATATTATAATATATTATACTTAGGTGTATCGTATATTCGTAAATAGGTATAAAGATATACCATACCATATAAAAAATATGATAATATTATCTTATTATATTGATATAGATACAAATCGCAAATGTACAATTCTCAAGAACACGTCATTATAAAATATTTTCACCAAATCAGTTATTTATTTATTTATAAATCAAAAGATTGTATAATTTATTTCGGAATTTTCAATTTTGTATGCTCTTGGTACCCTACCACGATTTAAGATAATATACAGGGTAAACATCGGCCTACAACGAATAGTGCTTCATGGTGACTGGTGAACCAACTATCTGTGTTGTATATGCATGCACGCGTATGTATGTATGTATGTATGTATGTATGTATGTATGTATGTAATACATATATATGGATAAATGTGTTGACTCGGGGTAAGACGAGTGTGTGACCGATTCGGTTCTCACGATGGTCTACGTGACCGAAAGGGCTGGGTCAGCACATTCTTAGAGGCCCGGACGGACTGTTGCGGCGGACGGCAGTCGTGTAAGGTCGAAAGAGTGAGCAACACCCGCGTTACTGGCCAGAGCATCTTTTATAGTTTATTACAGAACCTCATATAGTTTTAATCGGAACCTCTCTCAGTGCGTCAGTATTTATATAGATTCATTACATTAATTATATACATTAATTCTTTTGTGTTTAATTGAAATATTTAGTATTAATAACAACTTATAAAAACATTATATTATACATTATTACAACAAGTGTCTAATTTAATAAATCGGTAATCTTAGTATACGTAATCTACGTGTTACTTATTTAACACCAATGCCTACGGTTTAACGTCATTCGACGGTGGATCACACTTCATCTGAAACAGCTGAGGGCCCTGAATCACTAGCGCTCGTTGTGGCTTAAACATGTTAAATATAAATAATACAATATCATAACGACATAAACCACTTACCGCGGTTATCTGCTTTTGATACCAATAACACCTATAGTATAACGTATTATTGAATCTTTAAATTTGTTCCCGGGGTGCGCTAGTAGTACTGGGAACAGCTGTTTCAGATAGTTTGTTCACCGGTCAAATTATGGGAGTTCGATACGCGACCTGTATATCTTAAATCGTGGTACCTACTACATAATTATATTAATTCAGTACCTAATAATTTAATTCTATGTACAGAAAAGCTATTGGCTATTGCCTCATTCTTGTGTTCAATAATATTTATGATTTTTATTATTTTAAACCATATTACTGGGTATTTATATAGATATTAAAAAAAAAATAATAATAGCTTAAATTAGGTTGATAAGTAAATCGAAAATGTTCATATAGGTAACTTTTAATTTGACTTAGTTAAAAAAAAAATAGGTTAACTGTTAACTTTAAACTTTTTAAAATGTTTCCCATCAACTTAACTTAATTCAGTTAAAAATTATCATTAACTTGCCCAGGCTTGAATTAATACGTTTGACATTGATTATAGAAATACAATTAAAGAATAAAAAAGGTATAGACTAGCCGGTCAAACATCATACCATGTTATTTTATTTTTTTTAAATAAAATAAAATGAATTGTTGAGAAGGTTATGAATTGATGTGATTAAATACAAAGTCAAGTTCTATAATTAGGTTACGTGTATTGTTTTTTTTATATAAGATTAAACGATTTTGTTTGTTTCATAAAATTAATAATTCTATCTAGGTTTTTTTCGCTCTTGGGTCCGACTGCGGTGTCTAAGTCGTAAGATATCCTAAGCTCAGCCCGTTCTCGGTTGTACATCAAACAATCAGCCATTAAGACGTGTTTGACACTTAACGCAGTTCCACGGCTTTGAAAAAGAGGGGAGGAGGGGGCTCCTCTCTAGCCATCAGAAAAACCGTGAGCGATTCTGGTAAGTCCAATGCGAAGTCTGTTAAGAACAGTATCTTCTTTCCGGTTGACCTTTGGGTTCGTCCAACGGTGGACATCTCTCTTTTGATCTCATTCGAACTGAGTGTTCCAAATTCTTTGTCGATTATTATTTGTATATTCGTTCACGGTTTTTATCGAATCATCATATTATGACATTTGGTTTATTAGAGAGGTTTCGTTATTGTCGATGGCTATTGAGGCTTGTTCGTCGGCTATTGCATTACCTATTATTCCCGTGTTCATTGTCCTTGTGTGATCAACAAAAGACGATTTCCGTACGTCTGCAGTTTACAGACTTCGAATCTACTCGATCTGTTTTCACCAAAGTTTTGGGGATTGTTCCTGAAGATACCAGAAAAGTTTGGAAAGAAGTTTGAACAAAGTCCAAAAATATTCCAAATGCTATAACGAAACCCGGTCGAATTAGTTCACAAAGCAAGCTATAATATACCGATACCGATTTGTTCGCAAACTGAGATACCTACACCGATATAGCACCTTATTAGTTTATGTTTGGTCATTTTTTCAAGAGCAAATGAAGGTTATACTTGTAAAATACTATAGTTGTCGCGACACACATTTTCCGTGACAAAATGTATTTATTTTTTTTTAATATAACATATATCCCACACGGCATAAAAATATTTCCTATCTATGGTAAAAAATATTTTGTTAAAATATTAATGCTGTTTGGGATGGCATAATATTTATATTAATTATAATAGTTATAATATATATATATGTAACTAACGTCAAGCATTTAAAACAAAAACAAAACAAAATTGTATTATATGTATTATGTAACCAATAGTGTTTTCCGTACCAAAGATTTAGGTTTTTTGAAAACAGTGTGCAAGTGGATAGCCTCTGCTGTACAGTTGTAGGTGTCTAAATTATGTGTTAAATCTGAACACAATGATATAAAATAATTGCATAAGAAAACAGATTCTTAGCAAAGACCGTCTAAAATCTATGATTTTATTGTGATTAAAGTAATATATTTACTATTACTACCTACTACAGTAGGTCGAATTAACTGTTGCCGAAATAATCGCATTGAAAAATGTCACTGTGCGCATAAAATATAAAAGTATACTTTAAAAGAGTTACACAAATTGATATTGTCGAAAAGTGGTTGGGCGGGACAATACGAATTTTCCTTATTTTTTACATTCTTGATTTTTAATCAAGTAAGTAAGGCGATTGAAACGTATAAAAAGTCTGAATTTTGAAAACTTCAAGAACTTGTATTAAATAGGGAAATAATAAAGATGTAACTCAGTCATGATGAGTAGGTGGGTAATTTAGCTATAAAATATTAACGGTATAGATTTGATATCACACCCAAGCGGTATAACCACGTTAAAACGTCGGCGTGAACAGTCCCAAAATGTCTATTTTTTAACTTTTCTCCTAAACTATGATAGCTACAAAGTTGGTCGAGAACTCATTAAAAAGGGATTATCGAGTAGATACAAAATGTGGAATTTAAATTTTTAAAAAAAAATTATTTGATTTTTCACATATAAAAAAAAAAGAGTTTTTGCTAGATTTTCATTTAGCGAGGTTGATTTCCGAAATTGAGGAACGGACTTTGTTCTTTGGGGTCTTGTTAGATTCACATTGGCTAGGAGAAGTGCAGTGAAGATTTTCAGAACTTTATCTCCAATCGTTAGTTTACTACAAAGCTGTAAAGCTGATATATATAAAAAAAACGCCCAATAAAATTTTTTCAAATTTTTTTTAATGTTCTGTAATGAATCAACTATTAAAGATAAAGTTTTGAAAATCTTCACTGTACTTCTCCTAACCAACGTGAATCTAACAAGGCCCCGAACAGCGAAATCCGCCATCCAGTTTCGGAGATCTATCTTACTAAATGAAAATGAAAATGATTTCTTGTAGGGCTGTACACACCGACATTTTTTTGGATTCAAATCGTTATACCGTTTGGGTGTGATATGAGTTAATGAATTTCTAAAAATTAAAAATCAAGAAAGTTTACATGCCGACCCCTGACTTGGCAAGCGTTTTTTTTTTTGTTTTTCCCGTCGTGTTTCAAAACTACTGGGAATTCCTGACTCTTGGCCACCGAAAATACCGAATAGATCCACTTTAATATCAGAAAAGATGTTGAAATAGACAATCGGATCATTATCACAGCCCCAAAAAGTGATGACAGACGTACAAAAAAATACACATCATTGTATAATCAGTACACACTTTCGCTCCGTTCATAATCTAAAACGAATGTATGTCAAATTTCTACGAATCATAATTTCAATGCAATACGTACCAATTATTAGATACCTCCTACTCTACAAATTAAGAAAATAATTATTCTTTTTTCGTGAGCTGAGAAAAAAATACGTGTGAGCAACCCTTGGCTACCTACACGGAAAAAACGAAACAGTTGTTTGTACTATAATAGTGGTAGGATTGACTGTACGTAATAATTTATTACTAATAAGGATAGCTACAAGGTCAAACAGATTTACAAAAATATTATAGTCGAGTTATTATAGTGTTATTCGAACTGAAATATTATGCTATTTTAACTATATTTTTTAGTTAATTCAAACATTAAAAACTACATTAACTATAAAATGTAGTAGACATTACCACGACTAATAACTGTATTTATATAGCAGTAACAAGTAAATCATTTTAGTTGTTTCACTGTGATTTGTTTAACTATATAATATTAAAGAAATTTTTTTTCCGTGTACTCGCGGGGGTAGAAAAAATATGCTATAAAACCACGGTCCAATAGTCTTAAAGAATCTATTTATATTACTTTTATCGAAGCCGTTCCAGTATATTCTGGGCCCATTAATAACAGACAGACCAACAGTCACGATATATTGAATAATATCTCTTTTACATTTTGAGAATAATTGTTTTTTTTTTTTTTTTTTTAATGAGAAAAATCGAGTTTTATACCGTTTCAATAGGCACTATAATAAAGTTATCGTCCGTCTTGGCTTCCGTTGCCATCGTGGACGCCTTCGATAAGAAATGATTAATTAAAAGTTAATCACTTATTGTCTCGAAAAAAGTATTAACGTTTTTGTAACAATTATAACATTTAAATATTCTGAAATACCTATGAAATACAGATGAGATTTTTTTTTAATATTATTTTCAAGACTCAGCATATTATTATATTTTGATATGGAATCCCGGAGCGAGATAGTTTTCTGAGGATTTCAACAGAATTATTGAAAAAAATCAAATTTCGAAGAAGTAGCTGCGAAGGTATAATATTTATTAAAAGTGTCTATTTAAAGTTTTGGTGAGTTGGTGGTTGGAAACAGAAAAATGTTGGTTACACTACTCATTTGAACGTTAAAAATTATAATTGTAAATTATCGCAAACGCAAATGGATATTCATATTCATATACGACAAAATTATAATGTGCCTACTTATTGCATACAAATATGTATAGGTACGTGCAGTGCCGTAAACAAGGGGCGACGTGGGGCTGAGACTCCTCCCCATTGGCTTTGGAGTGGATAGACTTCCGTATTGTGTTTGATGTGAATTTTGAATAAATTCAAATTATATTCATTGTTCCTTACTGTTAAATATTTCACTACCTATGTAAACATTTTTGAAAGGGTGGGAGATTTTCGGATTCCCCCCTCCCTCATTTAGCTATGTCGTTTTATTTTTTGGATCCTCTGTTATCATGTCTACGCCCCTGAGTACATGGATACGAGCTAAAAAGGTTAGATTAGGTTAAATGTGATTTCTACGAATAATAATTTTTAAATTGAATTACTTTATTTGTAGTTGATATACTTATAATCATAATTATATTATTGTTTATAGTTCAATTATTTATAAATATTTAGTAATTAGAAATTATCGCCTATTTGACCGTAAACTGATTTATTTTATACTATTTTCTACTTCAATCGACGTAATTTGAGAAGATAATATTTTATATTACCTGGCTCTGTTTTACTGAAGATAACCGAATAAATCTTTGATGTATAAAGACTAGTACGAGTGTTCCTATCAATCGTATTAATTTGCAACGATAGTTTTAGTTAGGTTGTGGTTTTTAGAATTTACATTTTCTTCAATTTACAATTCCTCCTGTTCATATTGTTCTTGCACTCAGAAACGTATTTTCCACGTCTTCTGCGCACTTAGACAATCTAAGTTTTCTGATGAGTTTATGTCATTATTATAATACTGTTTTAGACAGTGTGTAAGCAACGAATGTGAACTTAACTACAAAGCACTCACTATCGTTCATGGCAGAGATCAACAATTTAAGTTGTAGTCAAAAACTTTTAATATTTCCATATGGTTTCCGGTATTCCGGCTGATAAATAATATTTGTTAACAATACGTTATTTCAAAAACACAATACAATATAATATTATGTACCTATTACCTATGTGCATTATAATTATATTTGACTAAATATGTACGGCAGAGTGGAATGATTGCAAAGGATGAAAAAAATATTTAAAATTAATTATCTGTACGACTTATTATAAATCATTTTAAGCATACTTGCCACTGAGCATAATCATTTTCTTAAGTCGGGATAAATATTATATATTTTATTGATACTAAAATCATTTTAAAATTAAGTTAGCAAATATTTCCAAAAACACACTCATCATTTTTGAGAAATCTAGTATACTTTACGTTTAAAAGAATCTCTTATTGTCGCGTTGGATATATAATATTATAATATAATGTTAGTTATCGTTACTATTTTATCCCACCCGGAATCCCAAATCTATAGGTGTAATGACCGTTGTTCAAAATGTTTTCCGAAATGTTTAATAATTATTAAATATTTTATTTCACTGTTGTTGTAATGATTTCATGCAGGTTAGAATCAGCAGGTAGTTTTGTGGTTTATAATAATTTATAAACGGGACTCGGTACTTATAGCACTACAAAATATATACTTTTTAGCGCTTTAGAGAGCACTACAATTTGGGAAATATACAAAATAAATAATTTTTTTTTTTTAAAAACAAACAAATTTTTGTATTTTTTATTTTTTCGTTTTTACTTTTTTAGATTTTGAGCGGAGCGAGGAAGCTAGTGGTTTTACATTGGTGTTAATTATTTTTATTTTTTTTATATCCTGTTTAAAAAAAATTCTACCAGATGGAGTGTTTCGATTTCAACATATGATACCTTTTAGCAAATTAGATCAAGATGGTACTTTAAAAGAGGTCATTTTTTGATTTTCTCAATAGTTATTTAATGCCACGGGAAAAAATACTGAAAAATTACGAAAAACTGCTTAAAACGATATGTTTATCACCGTAGCAACGAATAAAAAATTATAATATTATAATATTAATTCTTAAAGGCTATAATGAATAAAAAATTAAAAAAAACTCATACTGATAAACCGTCTCAACTCAGAATCGTTTTTCTTATACAATGATATTATATCATTGAATTCAAGTTTAATACGATCCATCATACATTGTCCCACTTGTAACCTACTGTACGGCAGAGTGACATCTACTTACCTGTTTTTTAATATTACAACATGCATTTTTAATTATTTATTCCAAAAAAGAATATTTTTGAGGAGTACTCGACTTCAATATACAGAGATTTGAATTTTGGACTATTAGGTTATGTGTTATTATACCTAAGTATTTAAAGTGTTGATGAGCGGAGTGGTGGTGTGGTATTTTGATACCCCGCAAAATGTTGGTCCAGTGTGCCGTCTAGGCTTCAAACAGTTATACAAATATTACAACAAACTACACGTCAGAAATTGAATAATAATTATCGATCGAAATACTCGGAAAAATATCCAGCTATGGTTACATGATATCAAAAAATATGCACGTTGTCTTTCAATAGAGTAAAAACTTAAAACGGTAAAACATAATATTATAGTTGTTTTCCAAAAGTGTTTTTTTATATAACGACTTGAGGGTATCACAGACGTTAGTGTTTCTGAAATAATTATTGATGCTTTACGCGTTAAACGGATCACCGTATACCAAAAAAAAAAAATACTTAGGAATTAAATGCGATATAAAACGAAAAAGTGCGCATTAATTTGTTAAAAAGTTAAAGTTAAATATTTTTAACTTAACTAGTTAGTTGTTTTTGTTAATTTATACTTGTTAACTTATACAGTTAAAATTATTATTTTATTGGAACTTATCTTTTTATAATTAACTAGCTGATACCGTGCACTTCGTTACCCGTTAAATGTACAAACTTTTATATGACTCAAACTTTGTTCAATGCGTTATTAAATATTCGGTGTTTGATATTCTATATTTATCTTAAATTTTCTGCTGCCCGAGATAAAAATTCTAATTCGCAGCAGTTATTATCAGGTAGGCAATCTACCTGCGGTAGATCGTGGACCCCGTGCTGTTTGTACGTAAGTGTATGAATTAACTCTAAAGTATCAAAGTCATACCAAGTTTGTCGTTTTTACTTGGTATAACTTTGATAAAAAAAGTAAAAAGTAAAAAAGGAAATTTAGCCCTTTTTAAAAAAGTAAAAATTAAATTTTTGACATTTTCCCCTAAAATTTAACCCTTTCTAAAAATTAATCCTTTCTTAAAATTCAACCATTTCTAAAAGTAATCATTTCTTTAAAAAAAAATCAACCCTTTTTAAAAAATAAATAAATATTTTATCTATTAATTATTTCTTCTATAACCAATAACGACCATATATATATAAACAAACATTTCCACCGTAAGTCTCAAAATCCCTGTTTGATCACTTCCCCAGGCTTCTATTAATTTATCGTAGTGTGGTGTTCTATAGCCTTCCTCGATAAATGGTCTATCCAACAAAAAATTAATTTTTCAATTCGAACCAGTAGTTAATTTTTTATTTTGCGTCACGTGGGGCCAACACACAACACTGATTTCTTGACTATTTTTTAATAATAATAATATAATATCATAATAATCTAATGTACATGGTACGGTGTTGAACATCTTGGTAAATGTCTGTGTAAATCAAAATACCACTATTGTAGCTTGAAAATTTTTTTTTTTAACTGGGTTCAGTTAATTTTATTTCCGATCTTAACTTTAAACTTATCGAGTCAAATTTTTTCTTTGTTAACTTTTGACCGAGAAAATGTTTGATGAAGTTTCCCGAGCAAAAAAAAACATTTAAAAACGACGATATCAATATCACACGATATTATTGTAATATCGTACCTATAGAGGTGCCTACGCCGCCGTTCATTAATATTCAATTCCAGTTGGTTACACGAAAGTTCCGGCGTATTTACTCGGTGCCGCCAAAGTGCATTCTAATAACGGTTATTTATAATGGCAGCATGAAATACTGCCACTCTGTTGTATTATACGTGCATTACATCGTTTTGTTGCAGTCGACGGAAACGTACCAATTTCGATATCATATTTGTACATAGGTATACATATTATACGGTATCGTCGTTAAAACGGAACGAGCAGCGATCGTAATGCGCCTAACTACTACCGGCGGACATCGTGACTGGCATCGACCGCACACATGCATCACCCACGGTAACGGCTGGTGTATAGGTATAATGCTATGATGTATTATTATTATTATTATCATAATAACGTTTTGTAATAATTCGTCGACGAAAAAATACACTTCGGAATAACGTCGATAAAAAAAAAAAAAAAAACATGTGTTATCGACACGCATTACTGAAAAAATACCTAAATATATTATGACGACGTATTATACGAACGACGACGACGACGATAATAATAATAATATGTGCACAGTACATTACATAATACATATATTATGTACCTGCGATTGGATTTGAAAAGCACTCGCACACGATACAATAATAATAATAATAATAATAATAATAAATGTGTACATTTATTATACTGTACAAACACACACACACACCGACGCGTCTGATATATTATTATATTATAATAAATAATAATAATGCGATATTTGCACGGACGTGACCGTGTCGTTATTATTATTATTATTATTGATGTGCGAATGTGGCGGGACGACCCTCGCACTGGTGTTTGTGTACCAAATAATAAACTCGTATGGCGAGTAAATAATTTTATCATTAAAACCATCGTAACCGTGACCGAAAAAGTGTTTTGTTTCGAGTTGTATACGCACACTACATTACAAAGGTCCACTAATTGATCAATTTGGGATTTTGTTATCGACAACGCACTAACAGGTTACCACAGTCTTATAATACGATATAGGTCTATGGACTATTATAATTAATAACCATGGTTGAAGCATACAGGTTATTGCATATTGACTCGGATTGTCATCATCAGAAACAAAATGGTTGCGTATCACGAATATAAATTTTTCTTATCATCGAAAACACGCTGACAAAAGCTAACAAATGAAAAATTCCCGCGCATGACGTGTACTTAATTATTGTTGGCTCCCTTCACGCTGCCATTTTTTCTTTTTACCATCAAATATTTGATCCAGAAGGGGTATAAATGCAATAACCTCGTATATTTCAACCGTGCTATAAGCACAGAATAACCAGAAGGCTCACTTTTCTAGAATTACACGGGTTCTTATGGTGGATAGATTTGCTACTCCTGTTGGGATATCAGTGTAACATGTATTAGAGATAATAACTAACTGTACACCCACAGAATATTCTAAGGTACCGTATAACAACACATTGATACAATAAATATTGTGCATAATTGTATTGTACACGTGTTATCTACGTGTTATCTCTTTATCTATAATGATGACATTAAAAATGTGTAAGCTTAGTCTTAGCAGCAAAAGAGAATTTTTAATTATTTTAGAATCTTGGCTACACTGATCTTTCAGTTCTCATTAAGTTTGTGCTATAAATAACTATTTTTATTTTTATTCCATGCATTTACGGTCGTTTCCGCGTGCTAGTTATGAGTTGAGTATCACACTTAATTACTTATCATTGATAGCCGAATGATACATATTCAAAATCGCTAACAATTATACGAGTGAATATAGTTAAAAACTTGAAACGCAAACGGATTTTGAAACTGCAAGACATTGCACTCGCACTTTTAGTTGAAACGAGACAGACTCGACGGAATTGTCTGTAGGTTAAAAGAGTGTGGGTCCATGTGCAGCGTATGAGCGCCAACGATATTCCCATAGAGTGTATAAAATATAATAATAATTCGATATTTTCACGGACGTATGGTTATTATTATTGATGTGATTTATTTCGATGAATAATAAATGATTCATTATTTCAATAATTTTGACTTGAAAAGCGTTTGTTTCGAGTTATCCACGTGATCATATATCTATTAGTGGTGAAACTGATTCGAGGTAGGTTTTGATTTGTTTACATTTTTGAGAACTAAAATAGGGAATTCACCACCTTTTTTATATAATTTGTAGTGTTATTGTAACTAGGTACCTAGGGTGATAGCGAAAACAGAATCGTTTGTATTGAGTGATAGATAGAAACAATTTAGAACCCTAAATATAATAAATGCATTATATTTGACAAAAATCTTAAAGGTTATAATAACGTGTAATAACGTGATTACGACGAGTTGGGCGTCAAACTTTGTACCGATTACCAGATAAGGCAGCGGGTAATTGGAAATACCGAAAAATAATTATTACTGTCATTCGAGTCCGTCTTGACGTCAACAAAAGCAATGACAATAATCGAATTCATAAGTACATATATTGATGCAAATTTAAATCCCACAGTTTTGACACGTGCATCGACTAAAGATGTATTTTAATTTTACAACCAATCACCCGAAATTATTGATCAACCAAATTTAAAGTCCGATGCCAAGTTATATTTACAGCCACATTTCTGACAGCATATCAGATTTAAATAATAATATTTTTGGCCAAACTTATTCTCGAACTATTAAAGCGAACACAAATCCCTCAAACGATACGAATTTTAATATTGGTACGTAAATACGAAGATTTAAATATTCAATTAAATTATTTCTGAAGTTAATTTAAAATCCTTATCAATCCAATTATCTTACCCCTGACAACTGTCATTGACAAATTAATTTTTAAAAACTGACATTCCGTTTATCTAACATTTCAATATAATTATCGAACGCAACTGGATTATTCGAAACGAAAACAAACTTGAATATTTGCCATGCGATAAAAAAATAATAACTAACATTGCAATAATCACAGAAACCCATTTCACCAGGGAAAAAAAAAGATAAATTAAAAATCAAAACGAGGAGCTGCTAATGAACGGCGTTTTCTCCACTAGGCGTTCAATTATTAATTTATATTAATTCTTTTATTTTAAAATTGACATAATATTATGCACTGTTAGAGTTATAGATTGTAAATATTTCAAACGTACCTTTGAGTCGCAACTATAATAAACGAATAATTTTGCTGTCGACGCGTTTAATAACATCATCAGTACTTGCACAGAATGTAATATTTGTAACACTAAGATGGCACAAAAATGTCCGATCCGTTGCACATATCTTAGTACACCTCATACAACCTTTATGCATTTTAATTCCCCTTCCCTCAAAGGTAGCAATACAGACTAAAGCACATTTCGTAATATACAAAACAATACAATTCTTTGACGGCGATAACAAAACACATATTATAACACAATTTTTTTTTATTATTTTGTCGATTGAACAACCAGTGTTTGGAACAATTATTGTGTTACGACTTCAATATTACATATTTTCTTCATTTGATAATTGTCATAGACTCATATTTAAACGTTAATGGTGTTTTTGAAATCGTTCTAAGAACGTAAGTAATCGGCCCAATAGCTAAAAACCAAAACACCATAACTCCCCACGAGTTTAGGTAAAAAAAAATTAGGTAGAGTGATATTAAAATTCTGATAGTTATTATGTAAGTTTATTTTTATCTTGTGATTACTAATCATTGAATACTGAAACTATTGTACTCGAAAAGTGGATAAAAAGTGGAGTTGAATTGTTAAAATATAAGTAAAAAACGTGGAGACGGACATAGTCATTTGATATTTACAATATACATTAATACTTGAACAAAATATAACAATAAAAGTCCCAGTAGTACCTAAGTGGTTTTGTAGTTTATGAAAGTAAATGGATAGATAGAGGTAAGGTGTCCATTAGCAAGTTGCATACGACGGTATAGATGGAGAATCTGGATGAGAAAAATTGAATATAAGAACGAGGAGAGTAAATGTATAGTATGACGATGTTGAAGTTTAAAACGTATTCGTGAAAGTATTTAGTCGTATATAAGTGAGTAGTGAACAAATACAACTTACCTAGTCAATCCATAGCAGTGTTGTTAAGGAACGAGTCCTGAAAATAATTTATTTTTAGGGGAACGAATGAAGAAATAAATTCCATTATTTTTTAAAGGGATAGGAACGTGAATAGTTTCCTTATTTTTAGGAATAGGAACTTAAATATTATAATTATTTTGTTCTTCTCGGAAAAGTTAAAAAAAACATTTGGGGAGAAAAATGTTGTTTACTTATCATGTTTTTAATCTATAAAAAAATAATAGACGAGACTACCAATTTTTTATTCACAAATGACTTGGTGTTCTTTTTAGTGATTATGATAATAACCGATAAGTGATAACTCATGAACCACGAGGAACGAGGAAAAGAATTTTTCATCAGAACTAGGAATTGAACGAGGAACTGAACGAATTCCAATGTATACTAAAGGAACGAAAAGTTGAACGGATTCCTAATATAAAAAGAATGTTAACAACACTGATCCATAGCATAGGTACTTACAAACAGTAATAATACAAATTAATAATTTAATATTATTCGGCGACTCATTGAATATCATAATAATATTATTATAGAATTTCTGTTTCGTTGTCGACCAATAACACTTTTTGTTTGTGTCTATATCACTGCACAGAAGATTCCGCCTAATAGAGACACCGGTTGATTAGGACGGTCACTTCATCAGGACGATTATTTTTCAATTGCTGAAATAAATCTATGACTGTAGTGTAACCTCTTATCTGTGCCTCGAAACAAGATAATTGGGACATTTGTATCGAGTATATTATACTAATATTGTGATATTATACATAAATTACGATGGGTAATCCAACAATACTAATTAAATAATTAAATTATTAGATCAAATGTATGTTATATTTATCGAGTAGTAGATACTATCGAGTACAAATATTGATCTCTTTTTTGTTTCCAAAAATTAAATATATATGTACTTTTTTCATAAATAAGTTGGTATAAGGTGTGTAGGCATTTCTTTTGCATTAAACATTATTCATTCGTATTGAAATTAAACATATATTACATAATATTTCGTCATAAAAAACTTTCTTCTGTGTGTATTAATAAGCCACCAGCAAATTGTCCACGTGTCTTTTATTATTAATTTGTATCATATTGGAACAAAACAACACGTAACTGATGTTTCTCAAGTCTACTGTAATATAAAACAAAATGTCATGAATATCATGAGAAAACAGATAACTCATAACGGAAATTTGTGAAGCAAATTTTTTTTCTATAAATTGCATAATACATGACGTATAATATGTATAAGTAAACAATTTTACGTCTGTGAATACATGTGTTTTAAACGCGAATACACGACAATCCATCGGTGTTCACTGCTTACAGAGAATGAACAAGGTTAGGTACACATAGCACAAAATAACTACCTAAAAAAGACGCATGAAATAATTGAATAAAAAAGAACTAATAAACATTAAACAATATGAATTAATGATAGAATATAAATAGACTACGGCCTGAAATGGGAACTATCTTAGAAAAACTAACACCTATCCCACTATGAATGAAATCAAAAATCTCATCACTAAGAGTTGTCGGGATAATTTATCTCATATTTCCGTTTTGTTTAAAATATACAATAGGTGTAGATGAAAAAAAATATACCTACTTTTGATCGATTTTATCGGGATACGATAAAGATAAATATTATTATACATACGCACAAGCACGGATTGTATAAAACCAGATGGCGCACTTCTGAATTTACTGTTAACTAAAACGATACCTCAAGGCAGTAGGATCACGTATGCAAAACAAATTATTGTACAACACCTTATACAATAACTCGCACTCCTAGAACAAGACTGCCACAACTCAAAATTCATGAATTTTGAGTTATGACTACTTTTGGATAGAGAAAAATAAGCTCTATTAAATGCAAGAACGCCACATTCAATATCATTTTTCATTTAGCCACTATAGAGATGTGTCAGTATTGAATTATTTAAATATTGGTTAATTTTCAATGCAAGAGAGCCATATTTACTTTATGGCAGTATACTTATTTTTATTTATCCAAATTATCACTGAAGTCAAAATTCAAGACTGCCTTATTTCGACTTGTGGCGTTCTTGCACTGAATAAAAACTAATTATCGTGTAATATGTTGAGTGCAAAACAGCAATATTTAGAGTTGTGGCAGAATTGCATTTTATAATTTTTTCATGGCTTAAATTCAATACTGCCATATTTTAATAAGTGGCCATCTAAAAATCAATTTCTGTATGCAATACAGTCGCATCTCAAAATATGGCAGTCTTGCATTTACTTAAAAAATTGTAAATGGCCACAAGTCTAAATTTTTGGGTTTAAGAGTGAATTTCAAAATATTTAAAAAATTAATGTTGTAAAGTATGATTGTAAGTATTTAAGTGTTCAATTTCAAACGCATAAGTAAAAAACTCATTAAAATATCTTAGGTCCAAACTTCAAATTAATTTTTCTCAAAACTATACATTTTGAGTTGTGGCAGTCTTGTTCTACTAGGAGTGCGAATTACTATTGTATCAAATTTTATGACAACGGTTAGGAATTGGGCACGAGAGCTAAATATCAGTGGTGCGTAGTCACTAGTCGATGATCAATAATCTCTCATAAAAACCGTTTTTCTCCATCACATTTTTGAAAACGACACGGCTTGAACAGGAAGTGCACTATCTCTGGTTTTATAATATAATCTGTGGCACAACGGTGTGTACAACTACAGCGGGACATGGCGCACACGGGACACTTCCGGGTCAGACGCACAGCCCCGCAAGGTCCTAGTAGAGCTGTTCGTTCGCGCACATGACCGAATCGCATTGAAAACAGCGCAGTACTTATTATATTTTTGATAACAATATCACCCGCCTTATCTACGGAGCATATTGGCGCGATGTGACGTATAATTTAATAATACCGTACCTACGCGAAACGCCGCCGCCGCGCCGTGCCGGTCCCGAACTTATTTTCGATTCAAGTAAAGCGTTTTACATTATTATATTATCGCGTCGTAAACTACTGCCTGCGCAACTTTGTGTATCCAATCGAATCCCGGACGTTTTAATGGAAAAGTCCAATCAGAGAATTAACAAACGAGGTCACAATAAGTTGACGTTAATGTAATCAGGGTTCGTCACGGGTAACTCTCACCGCGCATATTACCCACCTACGCGTACGCCGTATTTCGTTTTTAGGTTGAATTCCACATATGGAAACGAGACGGCGGAAACCCTTTGACTAATTATTCGAATAGCGTAATTATTTCGAGACGTGGACGGCGAGGGCGAAGGGCGAGGGCGCGCGAGCCCGCGGTAGTTAGGTGTATGCCAAAAGTCCTTAATTTCAGATAACAAAAAAAAAATTTAACGTAGCGATTGAGCATAACACGCCCGAGGGAAGTACTGTGTATTTGTGGTTTCCGAAGTCCACTTTTACGCGCGGAGACGAATAAAGTTCGAGCTAACTTCGTTGCTACACGTTCGACGGCTGCTGTGTTAGCGACACGCGTTGTGCGATTATCTGCGACGGTTATCTCAAAAGTTTCGTGAACGATAAATATTATAATATCAATCGTGCGAGTAGGTACGAAATACAAAAAAAAACATTTCAAACGCACGTGCACAATGTACACGGCTATCGTGTAGGTCAGTAATGAAGAGGATGTCAGCGCACTATTGGCTTATATAGATTACAACACGCGCGATATTATAATATATATAATATATAGTATCCGGTACATATATATAATATATATATATATATATATAATATACCAAACTTCGACGAAGCCAGAAATTAATTTAACGTTCCGGACAATTTATAAACCAAAGCGATTGGTTCATTTTCAAACCCCCTCGACATAATTTCTCGTCTTAAAAAAAAATTTGAAATTTACCTTTACATGTGTTATAGTATATATAATGTAAAAAATGTATAATATTTATGCAAGCTATACCCTTTGTAGTGTATGCCAAAAATAAAAGAAAAACTTATATACATACATATATATATAAATATATGTAATATGTATATATGTATATAAGTTTTTCTTTTATTTTTGGCATACACTACAAAAGGTATAGCTTGCATTAATATTATACATTTTTTACATTATATATACTATAACACATGTAAAGGTAAATTTCAAATTTTTTTTTAAGACGAGAAATTATGTCGAGGGGGTTTGAAAACGAACCAATCGCTTTGGTTTATAGATTGTCCGGAACGTTAAATTAATTTCTGGCTTCGTCGATGTTTGGGCAGTACCTATGTAGACGATGATGCGTGCTTGATGGAGTTATTGTTCGCGTTGCATTCTGGCGAAAAGGTGAATCTGCCTTTGCCACAAGATGTCCATGCCACATGTTATCAGTTGTGTATTGGTACGGGTACGCGGGTATACGCCGTATACCCATCAGAAGATTTTCGATTTTCGGCGTATACCCAATGTAAAATCTTATTTTACGGGTATACGCTTCCAAAATAACCAGAAAACCAAATAAGATTTAAAATTTATTTAATAGTTCATAATATAGGAAAAAACGTTATTCGTATTAATGAATTATTTATCAATTGAAGTAGGTATTGAATATAATTAGTTATATAACAATATGCGTTGTGTTTAATGTATTTTAAGACTTTAAGTTCAATTTAATAAACCCAATATTGAATTCAAAAAATCTTTGTTGAAAATTCTATAGATTGCACCTATAATAATAATGTTATTATTATTTTAATTTTTTTGACATTCGAGTTGATTTTGTTTTATTTTCTATTGTTACATTATACAAAAATTAATAAAATAATGTTAAAAACTATGTACTAATTGAACTGCAATAAAGTTATATAATATATACGATGATATAATTTGATCGTTCAGGTTACATACATATTTTATTGGTGCGTATACCCATAAATATATTTACCAATACACCACTGCATGTTATACCGTAACTATCATATTATAATCACCTGGAAATATTCCAAATTGATTTTCAATACCATCGGCAATGGGTTACTAAGCAGTCCACATAATAATATGTTTAATTTAAAGTCGATAATTATTGTAATAAAACGTCATTGGATTTTTGTCATTTTTATCGATTGTCCCAGTAGTGCGTGTCGACGGTTCTAAACCAAACTCTATATAGAACAAAACGCACCGAGAAAAATAAAAAACTTAAGAGGATGTCAGCGCACTACTATTGGTTTTCTCTCTCTGGCCCACGCGCAACATAGACAAAACGCATTTGTGCAGAATCGATTTTTCTATGTTTTTAAGTAATCTTACAGTAAAATCACCCATTACAAAAAAGATAGAGAATAATATTTTCGAGGGAATGTCATATCGATTTCTCTAAATATTGTTTGAAAACAATTTAAACATCATTTAAATTTACAACATTTTTTTTGTTTATTTCGAAACTCAAATGCAAAGTCAAATAACAATAAAATCTAAAATCGATATGACATTCTCTCAAAAATATTATTCTCTGTATTTTTTGTAATGGGTGATTTTACTCTTAGATTACTTGGAATCATAGAAAAACGATTTTGCGCAAATGCGTTTTGTCTATGTTGCGCGTGGGTCAAAGAGAGAAAACAAATACTGCGCAGACAACCTCTTAAGAGGACGCTATACCCCCATGCGTTGTCTCCGTCTTACAAATGTACAACATGACAAAAAACACATTTTTTTCACATAAATCTTCGACGGTTATCGGCCAGTGTTGTTTTGTATCTCGAGAAACTTCGTTGCGCGTCAACTGACGTCGTAGGTGCAAACTTCATATGAGCCATGTCATCGGCAGTCAGTTTTTCAGATATTGTATTATTTCGAGATGTTGCTTTTCCTTTCAAAATATTTGAAATATGTTTCACTGTTTTAAATCTCAATTTTTTTTTCAATTACAGCTTCTAGTTTTTTTTTAATGAATTTTCCGTTACTACTGTTGTCTGTTTCGATTTAATTTTGTACTTGAGCAATAATATTAATCGCGTCAGCCAACGGTAATCTAGACGTTTCCAATGTAGTCATGTATTTTGCTAAATTTCCATAATTAGCTTTGATAAATGTCAAGTTAGTTCCAAATTATTATCATTGAACAGTCTTGTGCATTTTCAATTGCTACCTACAGCATCAAACTTCTTTATCAAACTCCATCACAACAGATTTAATCAATTGATAATTTTCACAATAGTATATAATATACTTTTTAGTGTTTCAAAAATCATTATTGTTTGTGTTTTTCAAACAGGAAAAACTTTTTTCGTATAGATGATAATATCAAAAAAATAAAAACAACGTTGCACAGCCAAAAATCACCTTTTTATGGGGTGAAAATGTCGTTTGTTGATTATGATTGTAGTCTTCTCGGTTCTTTCCAGCGCTAAACAGTTTTCGCAATGTTGTACATTTGTAAGACGGAGACAACACATGCGGGTGTAGCGGCCTCTTAAGTTCACTCGAACTTTTTTTCATCTCCCCGTTGTAAAAGGAGACTTAGAAGTCCCCGTAGATTTTTAAATATAACTCATTTAGAAAGCCTACCCGTCGGGTGTGTATTGAAGTCGTTAGGCCATAAATCAAGAGGGCCATATGTCCATATTGGGTATACGGTTAATTAATCCGTGATGACATTTATGACTATTCCACGAAACGTAATAATAGATTAATATCAACGAGTAACCCCACGTGGGCGTCATTCGCGCACTAAGTTATAAATGGACTGGTATCGAAACAATTTCGGTGGACCACAATTAATGTCTGGTATGTTATGGACTGTTACTAGCGCACTTTGTGGTTATAATTTTAAGCTGCGGACCAGAAAATAATATCATGGTATATCTGATCATTAGTTTAAAATTCAACCAGCACTTGCGCAGTAGGTAACGGTTAAGATCCCATAACACATGGAATTTGCCAGACATCGGTGAGTCCTACTCACCGCCACCCACACCCTCACCACGATGATGTTAGTACATTATATTAATATCTTAGTCCGTGGCGTTATCATAATACAGACACTTAATAAATATGTCATGGATTAATCAATCGTATTTTGCATTCGTGATGTAATATAAGCTAGGGATCAAAATGCCGGAAAATATGGAAATATTGGAGAATATTAAAATAAAACGTTTCCAAAAAAAAAACTGAAATTTTCGGAAAATTAAAAAATTACATTTACGATTAGAAATTAAAACTATCTAAGTAGGTAGGTATAAAAAAAACCCAGTTAAGAAAAATAAATAAAGAAACCTACCATTGTCGTTTCACATTTGTTAATTTGGCGTATGTATGTCATGGTATTAAACTATTAACTATTAACACTGGCGACTAGTAAGTATTTGATAGTTTTAATATTTTAGACTCTGAATGGAGCGATAAAATTTTCGAAATATTTTTACTCGTTTTCACTTTTCAATTTTCAATTTTTCAGGTTTTTTTTACATATTATAAATGTCAATAAAATTGTATTTGTTCTAACAAAAAGCTTTAAAATTTAATACAAAGCTTTCGATATATAACCTAATATAACTTACTATAGTAAGGCTTGTTCTACTTTTTCAATTCTTTAGGAAAAAAATGTTTTTCCGTGAATTTTTTTGTATAAATCTCAGTTTTTTTCGTCAAATTCATTTTTTCCGGTAATTTTAAATGAAACCAAACTGTCCTAAATTTCGGAAATTTTGATCCCTAAATATGGCTACCAGACTTCACACTTTCTACGAGACGTTAACACAGTTAGAAGTCACAATTACACACAACTATGCATATACTACGTACACTAAATTTGGGTTCAAAAAATGGACACGTCGACGACGACCGAAGTCTTCTTCTGGTTCTATTAACAATGCCCCATGGGCCATAATACATATATGACAGTGGTTCTCAACTTTTTTATATCCGAATACCACCTACCCAGTTTGAAAATTTTCACGACGTACCACTTGACCAATTAATAAGTTATTAATAATAACGTTTATATTGTAAAGGAATAGCTTTACGTACTCAATTCACGTATTAGTATATAAGTATTATTCTACTCGGAGAGGCAGTTCTCCTTGAGTTGTTATGATCTCCTAGACGTAACCTCATAGTTAGAAACCACAAGGCAAGCTAATCAAGGGGAGCGGCCAACAACAAGTTACGAAGCGGTGGTTGCGAGAATAACAACTTATTGAACCAGCTACATACACCGCCCCGTCCATGCGCAGGATCCATCAAAGGAACCGACATCATATATAGGAGGGCTGGGAACACAGTAAAGACAGATGTACCTGGACCAGCAACGCAGAAGCGACTTCACGCCACTAGCCATATACAGGACGACGACGACTACTACTACTATTACCACGACGATACTATACATTTTATATTTGTTCTAATAAAACATAGTATTATAAATCTAATTTGGCTACCATTATTTTCAAATCATCTATATAGTGAATCCCTGAATGGGCAGCACGTAACAAAATATTTATGCTTATCAAAAATTAATACGTTTTTTTACACGTATGTAAATTTATTTTATTTGGAACTACACAATTTATTATGATAATATTATAAACATTTAATGCATAAATGTGTACAATTGTTATTAATATCATTATTAATTTCAAATAAACCGAATAATATCTATTGTGATAATGATAATGATCCATTCCATTTTTTAAAAAAGGGAGATTTTCTTAGCGTACCACCTGCGTGCTTTCCGCGTGCCACTAGTGATGCGCGTACCCCAGATCGAGAAACGATGCACTGTATGATATGTTGATAAAATTGACCTACTAATATATTATGATCGTTATAACTTATAGCTAAGTCATATTATTATATTCTGCGCATTACGTATATCAAAGACACACTTACGAAAAATATCTGTAGCCAAGTACCTATAACATATAGGTACTGTCACAGTCGTGCAGCGCATATGAGATGTGCCATAAAAGAAATTGTGCTAAACATAATATTGTAGATATTTTCGATATTGATTGGCTGCTGTAATCATAAAAACCAATATGATGATGTCATACAAATTGTTCTCCGACTGACAGCGAATATAATCGTAATAATAATAACGATGATAACAACAATAGGTACGTACTACGCGTGCTTACAAATTGACGATATCATAATACTCACAATATTATTATACAGTGTGATTCACCGAGCACGCTCACCCCCTTTTTTCTCAATAACACAGATATTCAAAACCCGATTTGCAAACTCTTAAGATTTGTTCTACTTAAGAAGCGTCCCGTGGATATAAAATGTACTGTAGTTTTTTTGAAAATCATGACGTGTCAAAATCAGAATTCGAACAAGTGAATCTTGAGTTGTTTAACTTTGTGTAATATGAAAAATAGAACAATGATAATGGGTTTTGGTAATTCGAAAATATCAGTGATTAATAATATTATTATAATTTATGAAAAAATTGACTGACTTTAATAAATACTAGATCCAATAGTACATACATTTTATATTTTTGTAACTATACACGAACTACTCGATGGAATAATTGTAAACTTGGTGCGTCAACGTTTTCAAACCACAGTGTACTGTTGAAAAGAAGGTTTTTCATTTGGAAAACAGAATATTGTATCGCCACAGGACACTCCTGAAGTGGTATGAAAAGAATCAAGAATTTAAAAAAAAAAAAAAAAACGGTATTTTGGTGTGTTAAAAAAAAATATGATATAATCGTTAGTGAATGAAAAATTGGGGTTGAACATGATTGGTGGATCACCCTGTATACGCACCCACGACGTGCACAGTCATTACACGAAACCTTGCAATGCGTAACGTCTCAATGATCGGTCGGAAAATTGGCCAAATCGAGAGAGAAACGTCGGGAGGGAGGAGCGAACATTTTCCACATTCACTCTATCTCTCTCTTTCTCTCTCTCTCTCTCTCTCTCTCTCTCACACTCCCTCTCACCTTCTCCATCTCTCACACACTCTCTACTTATATCTTACTCTCCCTCTCGCCCTCTCCACCTCTATATTTTTTTCTCCTGCTGTACAATTTATTCTCGCATTATTACGTAATACCCTGTAAATAATACGGAACGGAGCTGGGAATTCGAAACGGCGGAGAGGTTGGTTATTTCCACGGAAACCATACATGTATAACATTATACACCTACGTCCTACATGTACGCACGATATTCTGTGCCGTTTTACGTCTCGTGCCGCAGACTGCGGACGCCGCCACCGCCGATCGTGAGGCTATAAAAATACGTCGCCGAGCTCGATGGTTCGAAACATATTCGGTGTAATGTATAACACGAAACGCATAAAGGACGGTTCGCCGAGCATATTTTCCGACCCCGTTTAACCGTTATTTCATTCGTGTCTTTCGAACACTTATATTATTATTCCCTCGTCCGTGTCTTTGTCTTACCGCGGCGGCACAATACAATAACTGTTGAGCAGAGTGTCCGTTTGTTTCGAAAATGTCCACGGTGCATTACGGTTTCAGTATAATCATTAAACGTTATAATGCGAATTACGAAAAATTCGATTACCGATTTAAACAGTTTAGTCGCCGCGACAGTTTACTAAACAATATATTACGCAGGATTTCAAAATTTCGTGAAACTTACTTTCTTGAAATATTTCATTTCCACGAAGAATAAAAACGGAATGTTTAATACATCTAAAAGTTTTTATTCGTCAACTTCCGAGTGAACATTTTTGAAAAAGTTGGTTTATTGTATGAAACAAAGAAAATATGGAACGTATTTACATATAATTTACATATAGGTAATGTATAAGTTAACAAATCCATAATATGACAAATTTGAACATTGCCTTTTAACTCTAAAGTCACAAACTCATAAACCAACTTTACATCATAACGTATTGTTGAGAGCCATGGTTTTGTTGTTTCCATGGCTTTGCGAACGCATATTATATTATAATTATGTTCTAATATATTCACAGTGTATAGACATAAACCACTCTTAATAGTCGTGTTTCGTGACCTTTTACAATGTACAAAATATGATCCAAGTATTAAATAAAGAGTGCAGAGCACCTTCACATCACTCAGCCACATATTACACGACTTTTGTACACTTAATAATTACTGAAATTTCACTATTATTTTACTCACTGTTGGAATTGACTTCAACTTTGTTTGAAACCATTATCTTTTGGATCGCTGACGGTCCGCATACAACAATATTTTAAAACTCATATAAAAAAATGTATTTATTCTCAGAATAATGCCATGAACATTTTTCAGCATAGAATATACAAATTTGAAATAGTACATCAACAAAAATAATATGTTTTTTTTTTTATTTCCAAGTGTGTAATCAATATAATATTATTTACAATCATCTGTAACCGAGCACGTTTAAAAAAAGAAAAATATTTTTCATAATTTCATCGAAATATTTCAAGAAGAGTGAAATTTTCAATTTTTAAATATTTCGAGTTAATTATGAAAAAATATTTTTCAAATTCAGAACCCTAAATATATTTCGATAAAATACGAGAACTCAATAGCTGATTTGAAAACGATAATCAATCGATTACTAACTCATAATTTTTGTTTAAATTGTCTTAGATATTATGTATAAATAGGGATTTTACTAAAATATGTTACATTTGTTTTTCGTTTTATATTATACTAGGTGATCCTGTGCACTTCGTTGCCCGTTAAATGTACCAACTCTATATGACTCAAACTTCGTTCGATTCGTTATTTAATATTCGGTGTACGGTGTTCAAAATTTATCTTAACTTTTCTGATGCCTGGAATAAAAATTCTGATTCGCAGCAGTATATTATCAGGTAGGCAATCTATCTGCGGTAGATCGCGGACCCAGTGCGGTCTGTACGTAAGTGTATGATTTAACTCTAAAGTATCAAAGTTATACCAAGTTTATTTTGATATAATACGGCGGATTAATGTAATCAATTAATACATAGTCTTAACCTAACATAAACGTACTAAATTCCGACGAATAAAAACCAAATTTAACTCTTTTTAAATAAGCCTATCTTCTTCACAGAGATCTGCACACAAACGTATATATTTTAATATAGGCTATAGCTGATCTGTAAAAAATGACAACTCTTAAAAAACAAATTGTGATTGTTCAACTCCTTTTTGGTGTAACTCACTGCAGTACGTGCAACTTAGCCACCCTGGTAGGCAATGTGTGAAAATTCGATTTGATGCATGCTTGTACCTGATCTGCCCGATTAACCAATAGCAATAATAAATAAATACTATTTCTATTAATTATTTCTCCTGTAACCAATAGCAATCATTTATAAGCAAATATTTCCATCATAAATCTCAAAATCCCTGTTTGAGCATTTCTATTAATTCAATGTAGCGTGATGTCATATAGCCTATGAATTTCCTCAATGAATGGACTATCCAACAAAAAAATAATTTTTCAATTCGAACCAGTATAGCCCCTTACAGCCCCTTTAAGCCCATTTCAGCCCTTTACAGCCCTTTTTTAGTAATAAAAAGTAGCCTATGTTTTTTTCTCGGTGTCTAAACTATCTGTGTACCAAATTTCATCGGTTCTGTAGTTTCGGAGCCTATTCAATACAAACAATCAAATCTTTCCTCTTTATAATATTATATAGATATAGATATGGATATAGATTATACCATAGGTAGCCACCGCATATTCCAAACCTATCACCGTGGATTATATAGTACCTGCGTACGGTTTAATAAAAACTAGTGCTCAGATTTCAATGCTAAGTGGCGTTGTTTTTTGGGTGCACGTGGACTATGCGTCAAAAGTACATAATTCGTCGCGTGTAACATATACCTACTTCAAAGGTGAAACTTTTACTCTGAATTTTTCGATCTTTTTTTTTTTCAGCCATTTTATTAATTTTTGATGCATACCTTATCAATGCATTGTACCAACTTTTAGTGAAATTAGGAAATTTAAAATATTACGCCCATATCGAGAAATGTTGTTTTCATAATGTGTTTTGCTTTAATAGTTTTTCAATATTTTACATTCGTTCTAAATGCCAATAATTGTTCTATAAATGATTGCGATAACGTCTTTACAGTTGATATAAAAATAGAGTATAATAAACTGAAATACAGGTTGTAACCGGAAGACTTGAAAAAAAATTGATGCTACTTAAACGTATGACAAAAATTGTGAAAATGAAACGATTAGTAAATTACTTAAGAAATATTCACATTTCGGCGAATTCCCAAAAATAATATTTTGAAGAAAGTTATTGCGTTTCAAATGAATTTCATCAAAAAAATATTGATATTTTAAAAAATTCTAAAAAATAAACTACTCGACTTAGATAAATGTTTTTACCATTAAAATTGTTCTTATGAACACAAATTGGATATTTTGAATTTATCCAAAACAAATTAAATCAAACTTAAATTTTACTATTATCAGTATTAAAACAATTTTTGTTATATTATACGTATACTGCAAGTGGCTATAAATTATATATATAAAAAAAAAATTTAAATATTGATTAGAACAAAAGTCATTTCATCTATCAGGTCTTCCTGTTACACTCTGTAAAGTAGGTACCTAATTATATCTCCTGTGATTGTCAGATTGGTCAGTTTGAGATACGTCTCCATCACATACATTTCTAGTGCACTATTTATTTATCGTGCGTGCCTAATTCTGGTAGTTAGTTTTTGTAATATCTATTAGTTTAGTTAAAGGATTAAAAACGCCAAAAGCAATATCGACGTTTTCCGACCGGTCGCGTAGTTGTGCGCCTACAAAAAAATGTAGATTATTTTTTAAAAACGCCGAATAGATATTTTTGGTTATTTTTCAGAGCGTATTTCGAAAGTTTTTAGAACATTTGAAATTTAAATCATAGTCCTAATAATAATCGAGGAAATGCTCATTTACAGATGGATTTCGGTGCAACAAGATTTTCAAAATATGACATAATATATAACTGTTCAAATTGAAAAAAACGTAAGTACTCGCGTGAAACAAAATATTATAATATTTATATCACCTCGGAGATACTATACTTAAAAATCGTAAAAAATACATCGAGTTTATTTAAATATATGCAGTCTTTAAGAATATTTCAAAATCAAAAAAAATCCTTGTTTAAATGAATAGTGCACTTAATTTAACGAAGACGATAGGGGTTGAGCACGTTTGAAGTAAATCATTCTGAAACGTTCCATAATATGATAAGCGTCCACGGTAATTATTTCAAAACTTTTTTGAAAAACTATTTATACGTAATATTTTAATGTTGTCGACAACAGTCATTAAAAAAAAAAAAAATAATTATATATTTATAATATTTTATTGTTATCGTTTACTCCGCAGAACGACAAAACACATTTTTAAAGAATAAACGAATATGTATTTTTTTTTCAAAACTGCTGTGACGACGAATTGTTGAAAAACGATAATAAACAAACATGATTTTTTGAAATTTTAAATGAACACGTCTTTTAATAACTGGATCACCTCTTATAAAGGGTATCGACGCCATATTACTGTTATTATTATACGCACGTACGGTGAGTAAAAAAAAAAAAAAAAAATCGACGAGAGAATGTTAGTTTCATAATACTATATTATTGCGCGATATAACATTATGAGAGTAAATAGTAAAAGTAAACGCCCTTAGACGGCATAATTTACTCAGAATTAACATAACAATACAACCATACGACTCGGCGGCGGTGTAAACGACTTGCCGTCAACGTGTGCATATTATAATAATATGTTTTCGTACGTTTGGCTGAGAAAAAGTCGGAAAAAAATATTTTCAGCCGAGCACCGAGCGGACTTGATATTATATAAAATAATTCAAAAAACTGTTAGTTTGGCTTTGGTCCAATCGATTATTGATTACGGTATATTATGGTTGCTGTGTTTATGTATTATATGTGTGCGACGACGGCGCCACGGGCGGGGAACGGTCGCGAAAATAATAATTATCGCTAAAAGTGTTTTTGAGGACGTCGTTTTCGATTAAAAACGGACCGAGGGGTTTTCCGAAAACTCGCGACCGTTCTTCGTAAGCGGTTTGGGTACCTTCGTCGTGTGCCTTAAGTGCCATAAAAATAATTTAATTAAAAAACGAATTTCCTTCGACGCTCGCAGGGTTTTATAATGCCGTTTGGCGGAAAATCGTGGACGTTCGGAGTTAAAAATTACGTAGTGATAATATTGTCTTTTTATAGACTAGAAAAAATCCAACACCTCTTTTAAAGAAAGACGGAACACGAAAATTGGTCCTGTCGTGGACCTCGAGAACCATATCCGTATAGAAATAAGGTCACCAAACGACGATACCTACTTCTAGACGGTTGTTCAATGACATAGATTTCGCGCATAAATTAATTAAACGATAATAAAATATCGTGTCCGGAGCTCTTAAAAAAGATAAACTTTAAGGTTGCAGCATCGAGCTCGAGAAATAATCGTCATTTTTAAGTACTAAAATGTTCAGCTACCGACTTTTAGATCAACTGCAGCGAGGAGTCCGCGAATTTACAATTTCGGATGATTGTGGGAGTGGTGGAATTTTTTAAATAATAATACATTTAAATGAATTGCGGTGGCAATGCCACAGACACAAACAAGGGGATTTATCAGAGGATGGGGCGATGGGGTATAACCTCACCCCCCCCCCCCTCAAGGACATGGTACTGGAGTTGTACTGGACTAATCGAACTTAAGTTAAGCTAGTCAAGCTTAATGTGATGAACGTAAACAGACTGGTTCGTATGATTAATATATAAGTGTCTGCAGTTATTATAATCTGTAAACCTTTATTGTTTATTGTACTTATCGCACACTTGTGGTGTTGAACCCAAACGAATAAATAAAAATAAATAATGAATATTATTTAAAATTTGTGTTTTTTTTCTAGCATAAAGTATGGCTGCAGTACCTACATAAAGCTGTGTTGATTTTCAATTTGTTTTTCTTTGAAATGTGTCAAAAATGGCTTCGGGGCAAACTCAGCCAGACCCGAAAAAATTACAGTTAAATAACCGAGAATAACGATTTTAGTTATTTTGTTGTAATTGTATAATATTAAATCAACTTAGGTACCGGCTACTGTATTAATAATAAGTAACAACAATATAAATATAATTTAAAATTTCCATACTGACAAACTGTCACCGCTCAGAAACGTTTTTCATATACAATGTTATTATATAATTGAATTTTAATTTGACAAGATCCATTACAGTGACCCACTTGTAACCTACTGTACAGCAGAGTGACATCCACTTTCCACCTTTTTAATTTTCGTGTTACCATATTCTTAATAGACTCGTTCGAAAGATTAAAAAATATTGAAATTCCGAAACAATATTTAAATTTATATATATATATAACATTTAGTATTAAAATATTTTCAAATAATTTAAAAATTCGTATTTTTTCTTTAATTTATTTAATTGAGTTCGCTGACTTTGTCAATTTTTGAATTAAGAAGTTTTGATTAGTCCTTTCTCAACGATCGCAAGAAAAACTTAACATTTATATGCGTTATAAATACATTTATGATAATGACAAGAGTGTTTAAAAGTGAAATACAGAAAATTTAAAGGGACTTATTTATAATTTATGTATCGAAATATTTCAATTTAAGAGTTGCGTATTCATGATTAGATCGTGATTAAATTTATATTGTAAGGGAATTCCAAGATTTTTTCGTAATCTTTAAAACGTATTAAAAATATTGTAACTTGAAAATTTAAAAAAAATATATTGGAAATTAAACTTTGATGTTACGAAAAACACATAAAAAAAAAGTAAATATTAACACAGCTTTCAATTGTTATATTATAATAATATATTTATGATGGAATAGCCAATAGTGATGTAACCCTCGACTTAATTGAAATCTAGGTTTAACTTACAATGATAAAATACATGTAATTACACATTGTTTTCGGGTAATGTAACCCTCAAATATTTTTCAATGCTAAATACAACTTTTGCTCGTTAAAGAACAGCTGCGTAACCTACAATAGCATAACATTATGGCCAAGCTATTTAAGCATGCACAACGTTTCTCACAATAATTTCAAAGGTTACAGTCAATTAATGTTTACCCTCGCTGTACACAAATTTTTTTTTTTCAAATGTACAAACAACGTGATTATTTAACCCTAAAAAGCTCATAGCTTAAATCGCCATTGCAAATACTGATCCGGGTAAAATACTATAACCCTAACCCACACGACATACAAATATTTCCTAACTATGGTAAAAATATTTTCAGAAAAATAATATAGTTGTCGAAATATTTTTAAACAATCTCATATAGTGCAATATTTCTTTATAATGAGAAGAAAATATTTATAAAACATTGCTGGTCAAATATTCGCTATTCAAACACTTTAAAATATTCACAATATATTATCATTTTCCAAAAACGCTCTTCTCTTACACACCGAACCATAATTATTTAAAAAAACATCACTCAATTTTAACCGTATAATAGTTTATCAAAATATATGTTCGACAATTTACGAACCAAATTTCAACCTCCTTGGATCGTAAGATAAAAAATTAAGATTGTAGTCCATCTTTTACGTAGATATAGCTAGAACACCTAGATTGCTGAATTATTGATGAGTATATTTAAGTTGAGCAGTCATAATATGTCAAAAAGGCAAAACACGATTGATTAATCCATGATATTTATAGCCATTTAATGGAATATAATATGATTGTATGGTAGCAACCATTGACATATTATATTAGGTCAATAATTATAAGATTATTCTGTGATTTTTAATTTTTAAATTTTCTAAGATATACCTTAGTATAATATATACGTCTGCGGTATAGATTTATGCTAACTTTTACTTAGCCGTTAACCGACACTTTACCGGACGTTGTAAGAACTCGTAAAATATATCTAAGTCCGTGTTTTCAATTATCATTAACCACTATTTGGGTGTTATCGTACAATTTTCATGGTATTAATCAAAATACTACATGGATTAATAAATTTAATTTTGCCCTCTTGATATATGGCTGCCAGACTTCATAGGTCTTACGAGGCTGTATCACGAGTCGGCTATCTAGTTGTTTTATATACCTTCTACGGCGATTGTATTTTGGCAGGTTTGCCAATTGTATGGTCGATATAATTTACTTAATGTATTCAGCGCCTCAGCACTACGATGCAAACACACGTGTAATAACATAGCCAACTTCAAAAGGGCCTAAGTCAATAATAAGTATTATAATAATGCGCGAAGTGGGGTGTCTGTAATCCGACCTTTAATCTGTTTCGAGGATGTTAATGGCATTTGATAGAATTAAGATACCAGCACAATGTCACCCCGACTGAAACACAGTTCGACTGTCATTTTACACAATACGCAACGCACTCGAGTGATATTATGAGGATTACACTCCGCGAAAAAATAAACATTAGCCAACAAGCAAACGTAATGAAAATAGAAAACTCGAAATTGGAAACTGCACAGAAATACACGAGGACAATAATAAAACTACAGACGTCACAATAAGCTGATGTCCGGACAAATTTCAGAAGACGAAATCGAAAACGAACCGCCGTAAGACAAACCCAAGCACGTTTGGGAAATTCCGGAAAAAAACCGATTAATCGGAAATCGGGGGAGTGAAGTGGAAATTACGCCAGAAGAGTTAACGTCGGTAAAACCGCAAAATACGTCAGACATATCCGACATAACTACAACTTACAGTTCACAGACGAAGTTATACGACCGAAATGTTCCCCATACCGAATGGTATCCTGAGAAAAGGGCGTATAAAAAATGTATTATATTTAATATTCAATTTTGAAAACAGAACATTCGTTTATGAGGAATATTAAACGCGAGCCGCCGTGGAACTAAAATTGATTATTATATTATATTTATCTTAACAAAATATGATCAAATAATCTATAGTTATAAAAAAAAATGGAAAATCAAGTCGAAACTCTGCCGTACAATTGTGGACGAGTACAGTGTGTTAAATTAGAATTCGATGACGGATCATTCCATACAAAAATCGATTCTGAACAAAAAAGGTGTGTCGGCCTATAATATTATCAAGCGACATATTTTTCGAAACTTAACTCTTGTTGACATAAAACAATATAATTCTTTATCAATATTAATTATCATCAAGTCCGATAGTGGGTTACACGGCGTGTCGTATAGGCAATAGTGATACTTCGTTCCACCTTCAGCATGGTGTGCTGGCGGGTAACACAATATATTATTATAGACAATAAATGTGGACAAGTGCGTACCGCTCTGCTGTACAGAGATGAGCGTGTAGATGGGTTACTGTTATAAAATATAATTCAATGATACATCATTTCATACGCAAAGCGATTGAGAACAAAAACGGTGCGTTGGCCTATAATATTACTAAGTAACATACTTTTTAAGACTTTACTCTCGCTAACATAAAATAATATAATTTATAGGGCTGGGCCGATATGCAAACCGATATTGGCAATATCGGTTTTATCGGTTTCTTTTTTAAATCTGATATTTGAACCGATATCAATAAAAAAAAAAAAATAATTTATCATTATATGCATGATCTAAAATTATCAGCTCTGCGCACAGTTATCGCAGTTAGAAGTGTAAACATATTATTTACAACCATATTTGTGTTATAATGTTATGTGAGAATAATAGCTTGCTGTGCAATTAGTTGAATATTCCTAAGATTAAACACTTTAATTGTTTATAAAAAGACTTAAACAAGGAATGTTTAAAGACCAAAAAACGGAAAATATTATGTAATTTGTTTTTCATTATAATTTTTTCATTTATTTTGTTAAAAAATTTAAACTATACTTACAATTAAAAATTATAATTTATAAACATCTAACAAGAAATAATAAGTGTTCATTTTAACTTTATTATTTAATATTTATGTACAACTGTATTAACTATTAATTGTTTAATATAATTGAATAATTAATAATCATTTAATATTTATTTAATTAAGTAATTATAGGATGTATAATTAATAAATAATAATAATATAACTATTACTAGTATTACTACTTAGTACTTACTATGTTTAATATTTACTATTTACTACTATTCATTCAATGTTTAATTATGAACATGAATGGTTATCAGTAAGTGTTATCGGTTGAATGTTGACGATTATCGGTTATCGGTTTTTATAATATCGGTTCATGTTTTTGGATAGAAATTCAAAGTTTAGAATATAGCGGTTATCGATTTTAAATTTGAAGAACATATCGGTTATTGGTTAACACCAGAGCATGCAAACTTATAATAACGTTATGATTATATAACGTTATATTTGACAAAAAACGATTGAAGTTTGTAAACGTAATTATAACGGAAATCGATGGTCAAAAATAATTAAATACGCAAAACAAAACATATTATAACGATTAACAAAATATATTATATATCATTGAACAAAACGTAACGCAAGATGTAATTTGTAGAATATCATTAAACAAAATATAATGCAAAAAATAATTTACAGAAAAAATAAAAAAATTACGCAAAACAAAATATTTTAAATTCTATTTATTTAAAAGGTCTATTGGTTTCGTAGGAACATTTATTTTATGATTTCCATGTAAGCAATCTAAGAATTGATTTTATTATATTCCATTACCTACCCACCGTGCTAGTTATTATTTTTAAATTTAATAGGTATTAACACTATTTTAAATAACGATAAATGCAAAACTTGTATAACGTTTAAATTCTAAATAACGATAAACGCAAAAATTGTGTAACGTCTTAACTGTAAATAACATAAAACGGAATTTTTTTTTTAAATGCAAGCCCTGGTTAAAACTTAAACGTGATATCGCTCCATCTCCAATAATTTATTATCAATATTAATATCATTATCAATATGTCCGATACCTAGTGCGGTAACACGGCGTGTCGTATAGGCAATAGTGATACTTCGTTCCACGGCTGGATTCGTTATTAAGTGGGCTGTCGAGTAATACACTAATATAATATGATAATAATATTATAAAAAAGATGGGTTAGTGGATACCACTCCGCTGTACATTAGGTGCCGTGTGGATAACCGCATGAAAAACAACGATTCTGACCGAAGGCTGTCTGTCGGCATAGCTTACCAAGTATATTGTATGATAATATAGTTGCTATTAAAGTAATTTATTTTACAATTATAAGTAAAACAGTAGGATAAATTAATTATTTCCAACGACACGAAGACTTGGAGACGTCGTTGTGTGTACAAAATATAATAATACACTCTAAAAGTTCCGAGTACCGATGAATGAAAAAAATTTTAATTTGCAACAAAAGAAGATTGCTAAGATTGTTTCGTTCTTTGTTTGAATATCTAATTTTGAAAAATGTCATTATTATCATTATTTTTATACTTTACACGTACTATATACATTTGTCTTGCATATACATTTTTGTTGCGCTCGTTGTTGTCCAATCTCTTTGACCTAATTTAGCTAATTAATTAGTAAAGCGAATAAGCTAATTGAAGTTCCCCTTTTATTTTTAAAACTAACGTTAAATCAAAAGATTTTTAACTTTGTACATTTTCACCGAAGACTTTTTAGACTTTGGAGACATTTTTTCGGACGTTCTAGCGTGCATGACGTATTTTTTTCTTTACTCATTTGTGTAGACTACCTTTAGGTCGAATGTGTAGGGTTGTATTAAAAACCGTATAAACGAATACAATAAAACATACCATAATAATAATAATAATAAACCCGTTGCGTAGTGTTTCAAATATTTTATGAACACTGCTGCAGTCGTCCCAAAGTATTAAAGTGCCTACGTCATGTCCCAGGTACTATTTTTCTTGCAGAGCATTCGAATTTTAAAAAGGATTTTACTCGAGTGTACGAGTCCTCCATTTATTCAACGTCATTGAAAGTTGTAGGCACCTATGTCACGTTTTTTCCTCTTCAAATTCCGACTTTAGTATTATTATTATTATTATTATACACGTCCTATATAAAGTCCCCGTGAAATGATAAATGAAAGGAGTGTATTATTGTGTCTGCGCGAAATGTGTTTGGATGAAACGAAAAATACAATAAACCTGCTGCAGTGTGACGTTATCATACCAACCAAACATTATATATCATTCATAATAATAATATATCGAACCAGTGCTGTGAAAACCAATTTTTCCTACCGAATGGAAATTGTTCATCGGTGCCGTCCACTCTAATAAATAACTACTGTGGTTTTAAAACAAAATTAAGCAATGACAATAATTTCTCGGTCGAGGGGACGATTTTTTTGGCCGTTTGTTTAAGAATTATTTTTGTCTTGAAATCAATTTATTCCATCACATGATCAATAAGTTAGCAGAAAAAAAAAGATTCTATATGACTCGTAAGAGTCATAACTAGTGACCGGGTCTTGATGATCTAGAAATCTTTAAAAAATGCACACAAAAAAAAATTTTAAATTACTTATAAACATCACAAATACCTAAAATTACTTATAATGACTTTATGTTTTTCAAAATGTACGTTTTATACAAATCATGTATAATAAATTGTAATTATTATAGGTGTTAGCTCTTTAAAAAATTTTACTCTAAAAATGAGCTTTCAAAAATATTATTTTTGCCATTTTAAATTAGTTGATCGAATTTTGGAGAAATTTTTTCTGATAAAGATTATAGGAAAGCTAATGGAAATTGAATGATGCGTTACAATCAAGTGTAACTTTCAATAAGAAAAAAGCAAATAATATGTGTAAAAAAAAAGTACAACAATTAATAAAATACACCAAAAATACTGACCGTAAAGCAATAAATTCCCAAAAAATGCAAAATAAAAATTGTACCATTAAATTCTATATTTCATGAATCAAATTTCTGTCGACGATTTCGAATGTAAACATTAGAAAAAAAGACGCAAATGTATTAAATTCACGGCCCTAGTTATAACTAAACACTACGTTGGATATATTTTGTTTTTTTAATATTTTATAGATAAAATAAAAAGTGTTATCGGAAATAAGTCAATACAATATCCGATAGTACGGTGGCCAATATGGTAACATACCAAAATAGTCGATAATGACAATTTATTAATGGTTGTAATATCAGTAAATATATTTCCATCTATACATGTGTACTATATTCTACATTTTATGTACTTACCTAAAAATATTAGTTTTTTGGTTAGCTATCACTGAAATTAATTTTAAGTGCAACTAATTAATTTGTCATATCGATAGAACGTCTCGTTTTTAAAACAATGAACTGTGTAAATAATGTTCTATCGGTAGAACCTTTTGTTTCCAAACCAGAAGTTAATAATATTTTGAGTACCTACTTGAAAATAATTATTTTTGCAACACTAACAATTAAAATATATAGAATGGAACATTGAGGATTTTTTTACGCTCAAAATTCAAAACCCGGTTTGGGGAAATAGTTTTATTTAGTTTTAAAACGACGCAGTGAAACAGTAAATTCTGATATAAATAAATATCAACCAACGTCGTGTTAACAATAGGGTGTCAGTGGCGGTTTTTCAAATTTACCGCAATTTTATCAAATTCGAAAATAATATTTTACATTTTAGTTGCTGCCTTAATTATAATACTTTTCCACTAATCTACTGCCCTCGGGGGATTTGATCCAGTGTATTATATCAACAAAAATGACTTCACGGGAAAAACTCTCACGCCACATTGATATGTCCAAATCTTTTATTTTTTTTTTTATCTTCAAGATGATAACTTTTTCCAGATCGGGTCAACGTCCGAATTTTCATTTTACGTTAAAAAGTGCTAGAAACATTTCATGAAGGTGTTTTCCATGGGATCACCGACACCCGATTCACAATCAGTATTCACGTCGTCTCGATAAAATTATAATACAGTTTTTTTTATCCGATCGTTTCGTATAGTAAGCGCTGTGCTCGCCTCGTTACTAATTTGATAACCACTTGATTAAATATTGTTTTCGATTAATCTGATGATACTATTATTTTATACCCACTCTCGTTTGAAATGTTTCTACGTATAGTTTTGTAAATATAACGATTTTATAAATAATTCTTGACGACCTATATATGCATGCAATGTCATCGGCATCTTTAAAGCGGGCGTTGTGCTCACCCGATAATAGTAAAGACCACTTATTGGGCCTCGATGAATAATATTATAATATTATAATGAGGGTTGGAGTTTTATAGGACTTAAAATCGCATAAATATGGGCTATAATATTACATTAAATACCGCTAAACATGCGCTAAAAATATGAAATGAAAACAACAAATTATGCAAATACTATAAAATCGCATCTCCGATTATAATATAGATATACTGGTAGTATACTGGTATACTGTATGTTATTTTTAAAGAAAATAATATTTGTAGTGTAGGTTTTAATTTTTATTGTTAAATTTTTTATTGTTTGAAATAATTACAATATCGAAAATGATAAAGAACGTTTTTATGAATAGTTGAAATAGTTGAATTAAGTAATTTGGTGTCGGCTTCGTTGTTCTATATCGATTTTTTTTTTTTTTTTTTATTGAACTTAAGCCCGGCGACTATGGCCATTAGCTGTTGTAGGGGTTATGAGCTGTGGTAGGGGTAAGGTTGGTACGGTAGGTTGATTTTACGATTGTCTTAACGGTTGTTACGGTAGGTAGCAAACACGTGTATGTGTGGCAAGGTTTTTTTTTAACTACTATGAACCCGGGTGGTCACCCATCCGGGAGCTAGTAGCTGTGGCCGTTACTTACTCCCAGTCGCATTCCGCGACTGGTAGCAGCCAACGCGCCATGCCAAGCCACTCTATATCAATCGTATAATAATTAATAATGAAAAAACAATGCGGTGAGCACAACACTCACTTAATACTAATCATGGTGGTTATAAAGCGATTCCAACGACATGCAAAAAAAAAAATCTGATTTAATAGCAACTAAATATAATGTGATGTAATTTGATAAGAATACGATTATGTGGTCAGAATGACCCGACAAATGCAATTTTAAATCTTGTATACATTTTTATAGAAAGTTCAAATTAACCAAATTGGTGATTAGAAAAATTGTAATTATAAGACTATGCTATGTCAATTGTTTTTTGATATTTTTGAAAATGACGTTATTTTTGTTAAGTTAAGGTTGATTAAGTTATAAAAAAATTTTATTTTAAAAAGTATAACATTTTTCCAAATTTTTTAAGAGAAATTGTACATAGTCACTAATAAAAACCATTATAGTTTTTTTTTCAAAAGATATTACTTTTAAGATGAACGAGTCTTCGGGACAAAATTGATACTTTACAAAATCATAAAAATAAACCGCTTGGACAAGATAAAAGTTATTTAAATCACATTTACAATTTTGGTATCTTAAAATTTCCAAAAAAAAAATGAAAATCGGGCTTAAATGTTTTCAGTATTAAAAACAAAAATAAAAAAGTCATATCGTACGTATAGCGCAAGAGTCAATAAGTATGAAGAAAAAAAAGAACCGAACAATATTTATTAGAACAAAAGTTATTTCAGTGGTCAGCTCTTCATGTATATTCTGTACCTAAATAAACATAATATAATAATAAATCGATCGATGTCAATTATGTATCACGTTATAGGTACTTGCCTCGCGATGAGATGAGATAAGAAAAAATAATATTACGATGGTATAATCATAAGAAGTTGGTATAAATAAACGCTACGACCAAAATCATGCGTCCGTATATTGTCATCGTTATCGGTGAATTGGGAATTTTTTAAAACCAATAAAAAGTGGTTTTTTTTTTTATATAAAAAACCCTGCGTCGGTGAACCAGGCGTATACCATAATTATTATACCTAGGCGTACGTCGTATTCCAAAAATTACAGTATTACCTACTACCACCTGTCATTATACCGATTCCGCATATTATTTAAATTTTAGTGGCGCCGTATCGACGTTACGGATATTAATAATTTATTATATTATGCGTATCGTATCGCAATAATATATATATATAAACAAGTGTGGACGAGCACCTAAGTATATGTATATATAATATGATTATAATAATATTGACCTATCCTCTGGCGTTTCATTATTAATTTAAACGAATCTCTCTCCCCTCCCCTCCACCATACCCGAGTGCCCACCCAGTGTACACGGAGTGATCGCTTCAACTGGCTACGCTTTGAGTTCACAGTTGAGTGTTTGATGTTTCGAACGAAAACAAAGATTTTTAGCATACGTTTCAAAGTATTTATCGCCACGCTTAATTTTTAAGAAACGATTTAAAAAGTTTTTTTTTCGCATCATACAACGGGAAGTTTTCTTTTTTTTTTTAATAATGACAACGTACATTTCGGAGTTCGCAACCTCCCGATCGTCGCCAAACTGGTACGGGGCCTCCCTCCGTCTTGGCGCGATTTCACGTCGTTGTTGTCTTCAAGTCGTTCAATCAGTTACCCATCGGAAATAATAACAAGATAAAAACGGTTGTAAATATACTCGTATTGTTTCCAAATAACTAACGAAAAAGAAAACCAAAGTTTGTAACCAGAATATTAGAATACGGTTGTAAAAATGTCGAATGCCGATACAACAGCAAAATAATATTATGCAAGATGTATTATGAGTGCCGCGGAGGTATGCGGAAAATGTCGTGGACCACTAGGTCTTAATAGTTATTATGATGTTGAAAGAAAAAAAAACTATTTATTGGATATACAATAATAAATCATTACAAACCCCCCCCCCCCCCAGTGTGCACATTATGTGGTGTCCAAGTCACCGTCAGCCACATTCTCACTGAATGCCGAACATACCACATTACCCGAACAAGTCAAAACCTGTCCGAATCACTGTCCGAAATACTAAGCAATCGCCCTAAATCCATAGCCAACATCGTCCAATTCATCACAGCCGCCAATGTTCAAACCAAAATTTAGCGTAACTTAGAGATTTAGTGTACAATTTATTTAATATATAATTTTCTCCCCGTTAGCCCAGTGGTCCGTGTGGCCGAGGGTGTAAAATATATGAAGAAAGAAAAAGTTATTACAAGAAGTGAAATCTTGTTCCGATTCAGAAAAATATAAAAAAACGATTTGTTGTAGTTTTAAAAAGGTAAATCTCAAAGTCGCTATATCGACAAAAAAAAAAAACTTAAAATTATAATTTGATATTGAAAATACTTACTGTGCTGCGAATTGCGATGGCATAGCGTTAGGTTTGAAAATACAAAACCTTTCTAATACACATATAATATGTTATACCAAAAACATTTAGGTAATGTTTGGCGATAATATAAAAAAAAAAAAATCACCTGTATTAAAAATTTTAAATATTTTTACGTTGTCATTAGCTTAACGAAATATACCCTTTATTTTTAGAAAAAACTATCGTTTTTGAAAATATTTCTTTCAAATAATTCTGAGTCGTGGCAAACAAACATTTTTGAAAATAATATTAATTTTTTTTCTAATTTGTATCATTATAATTTGTTAAGTTTTTATTCTTTTCAATGATATAGAACATTTCTAAATTCATGTTTTGATGTTGCTTATTACTTGGAGTATTTCGATCTGGAGACATACAATTTTGGACGAGTATTTAATGTTTTTATGGGTGGAGCGGTGAACCAACGTTTTGCAATTTTAAACGACATTAAACTATGGAAAAAAAAATGAAATATTTTCGAAAACGTCAATTATAGTTTTCGAAACACCGAATGTCTTGCGCGCTAAACGGGTCATCCGGCAGATTAGGTATATACCTGCCTACGAGCAGCGGTATAGGTCGAAGAAACGTAAATGTATATAATACTTAACTTTTTCGGCATTTTCGTTTTCACTTTCGCGTCGCTGTTGAAATATATAATTATGGATTTCACTCACCAATGGACGGCTCGGACGAGTTTCTGGTGCCGTCGGCCGATATCGATCGCGCCTGTCCCGGCGACAGACCGTACAAATCGTTGTTGTACTTGTCGTGTTGGTTGGCGTCGATCGACTTGGACCTGAATTTGGACCTGTTGAACCGGGTCCTCATGGCGCCGAAAAAGTCGCGTTTCTTCTTCCTGCTCCGGCCGCGATCGCCTGGAAAACACGGCGAAACAATACGGATATAATATAGGGCAACTACAACAGTACCTATTGCCGTTTGGGCGGGGGCTTCCGGTCGTCCGGGAGTCCAACGCAGGGACTGGAACCTTTTGAATTTATCGGTTCCAAATAATTTTGGTACTGGTTCCAGATAATTTAGGTACCGAAAAGTATAATGATTTTAAATACCTATTCGGAATGCGGCTTTAATATTAATATAGTATGAAGAATATTAGAAAACTCATATGATCATAGTTACCTACATAGTTTATACACAAATCAGTGATAAATACCATTAAATTATGATAAATACAATTATTTTATTTTTGAACCTAAAAGAACCTACTTAGTTTAAAAATTTCGGTTCTTTATTTATGAACGGTTTCGGTCCCGGTGCCGATTCTTAATATTTTAAAGGTTCCGGTTCCAGAACCTGTTCTTCTAGGTTCGGTTCCAGTGCCTGGTCCAACGCGTTTACTGCGTCGCAGTAAAAAATAATATTATCTAGGCAGTTATTAGAGTAACAGATAATTAGTTATCGACACTCAATACGACGTGTCGGGAAATTTAAAACCTCCTCCACAAACAATTAACAAATTGCGTATACAAACGTCACAAAATGACCTAGATGATTTATCTCATATTATTGTTTAAAATATGGTATCTATATTACAATATAACAGACGCTTCAAATATTATGTTTGTGTGTGTGTGCCTCGAGTCATAAAATGAAATATAATATTATACGGTCTCGTATACGAGGCCGGGCATTACATTATAACGAATTTCAAATAAAATTAAGTTGTTTTAACTAGGTCGCATAACGAATCGCAGTTTTTGTTTTTAATGTGACTTCTAACTTAAAGTATTAAAATTCGTTCCGTGGTATGAATTTACTAATCAGTTATTAATAACCGTATACACGCAGTCGAGTTGAGTTAATTTCATCCCGACATAATATTACATGAGCCCCGTGGATTTAAAAAATATATTGTTGAATACAAATTGTTGTCCGAAAAAAAATCAAAATAAATAAAATAATATCGATGATAGCATAATATCATTGTATTGTACAGTAAATACTTAATCGCAGAAGTATCGAACTCTTGCCGAGTTGGGTGCATTATGTCTATAGGAATACAATTTCACACTAAATGTGTGTGAAACAACTACACAATAATGAACGGACATAATGTTCAGCGGTGGCTTTCCGATAATCCGCGTATTGCTTCAGGAAGACCTAATAATATAGCGTTTGGTAGGTAGTCGGGTGACCAATAATATTGTTTATGAAAAATGTTGCACTATCGTTGTACCTATGACAAATCAGTAATTGACCCTACAGAACATAAATCGAAAAAAAAAAAATGGAAAATTCGAAAAATTATAATGCCCATACAGCACAAAAATATAGTAGGAATATATAGCATGTATGCTAGCGCAAAACGAACCGATGTATTTTTAAAATTATTTCACGCCTAGTAATATAGCATTCGGTGAAAACGTCGTGTTATTGCCGTTTGATAGTTGTTTTTGAGTTGAGCCAAACAAAAAATCGATTTTTGTCAAAAACTTGTTTTTGCGTGGAAATTTTAGTTTTTATTGTTTTTTCACAATTATTTTTAAAACTAGGTACTGAACAGTTTTTCTTTTGACACCCAGAGTACCGGACTAAAATTAATGAAACTCGTCACGAAAAACCGACATCGAAATGGCTGAAGTTTGAACATTTATCCTAGAACAAAGACGTGTTGGACTGATTTTTTTTCAAAATGTTCAAATAAAGACGTATAATATTATAATATCTTTTAGTAAACGTGATTTGAAATTGATAAAAAAAATTAAATTGGAAATGTATGTGACCCTCTCGTGGGAATATATTTTACGGTGCATTTTGTTGTGTCTATTGGACAATAATGGAGGTGATTTTTATTCCCGTTTTCTGTATTTTCAACTAAAAATGACCATCCTTTATGGGTAGGTAAGTCCTCAGAAACATCCTCGGCAACGCACACTATTACTGAAGATAGTCGCCACTGATAATATTTCACGTATCAAATGGGTCAGCAACATATTTTTGCTTACGCGGACTATATTTTTCTATCAAATTAAATATCGGATTTATATGGGGAAAAACGTCGATAAACCGATTGGCGTCGCCAGAATAGCCCAAAACGAACTATTTCTTGGTCGAATAAGCTACCCGAAATGACTGGTTATCCAAATCGTAAATTTCCCAACGTTTTACGCCAAAACGTAAACTAAATCCCATGTTTAAAAAAATTGGCGCCAATGATTAACCATGCCAAAACGTTATGTACATAAATTATTGCGAACGTACATATTTTTTGTTGTGCCAGAACGTACCATTACTCCTGTTGTAGACGTAAATAAGGAAAATAGCTAATGCGAAACGTAGGTCTTAAACATTTTATGAGGTCTGAAATTTAATCAAAAATATAAACCTAGGATATCGAAGACATATTTGAATAGTTTTAAATATAAATAATATATGTGATTAAATGATTTAAAAAAAAAACCTTATCTAGCAAAATTATTTGTTTTTATCGGCCATGTTGAGATACGGAAAATCTCTATTTTCAGTTAAAAATCAGTATTTTGGCAATAGTGCGTTTTGGCTTGCCATCCCTTAAACGTGTGCTTCGCTGTAAGCCACCTACGCACAAAAGGAACGTTTCGGGTTCTTTTTATTTCATCAATTCGGGAACTGTGTTTTAGTTTGTTAGGATCGATACGCGTATGAGACTAATATTACTTGCTCGGGTTTCTTATTAAGAATTTTCCCAGGGACGTGACCTTTAAGAGTTTGATATTTTTGAATTTATTTAACTTAGTCTCCGTGAGTCGATGAGAGCGGGAACGCTGTTAGAGACGGTTATGAAGTTTGTAACGTTAATTTGATGATGATTTGCGATTTTTTTAGCTGGAGAGATCAGCTTTTTCATTACCCTCGACGCCACAACTGCACAATGTTAATGCTCGACGAAACAGTTTTTTTTTTTATTTTTTCCAAGCGCATTTTCCGAGAGCCAATTTCGTGCGTGACTCGTATACGACCCACTCGAAAACTGCCGATAACGAACCTAAGACTTACATATTATTCTCTTATTATATAGTGATATGATATACGACGCGAAGACGTAAATGACTCTTCAAATCCACAAATATATCGCATCATCATTATGGCGACGGGATACGAACCGTCTTGAAAAGTGAAAAGTTTGTCAGACGTCAGTGGTTTTGTATACCTATTTCGAAAGAAGAGAAACGAATGTATTGATTTCACAATGATGAGCGGTTTTTTTTTTTCAAATTTTCTGAAGTGTTAGAATTTTAGCAAAATTTACCGAAATCACGAAATGTTGTAAATTATTTTTCAGTTAGAAAATCATAAAAATATTTTTCATAGCTTACGTTGAAAAATATATTTGACTATTTTCTATAAGTTTTTCTACCCCTATAACAAAAAAAAAAAGTTTACCAGCATTAATTTTTTATGAGCTATTGAATTTGAAACGAGTAAAATAACGATTATCGATTTTTGACATTTTCATATAACTAAAAATGAACAACCGTAGATACCTGACATTATCACTAAATATTTTTATCACTTTATTTTTTCTATACATGGATAATTAATGTTGACTCTTTTTGAGCAATTTATAGGCACGAGATTACTCATAAGTTGTTATAAATCAGTTTAAAATATAAAAGAAATACAATTCTAGTTATTATTTTGTTATTTAAAAATATTTTTTTTTTTTAATTGATCTTGAGCCCGGCATTTGAGGCCATTAGCTATTTTTAGTTTTACTGTAGGTTATTAAGTCGGTAGGGGGAAGAACACGTGTGTGTTTTGTTTGTCAGAATTTTTGATTGGGCACCCGTAGGTATCTGCCATGCCCGGGTGGGGGGATGGCGGCACTTGTTCTCCGGGACACCATGACTTACACGGAGAAAAATGCCGCCCAATGGTCGAGGATCGAACTCGGACCGGCTGTGCCGAATCCGTCGCGTTAGACCACTCGGCCACCTCTTCCCCCCGATTTAAAAATATTGTACGAAGGTTATTGAAACTTTTAAAGTACATAATATATTATTATATTTTTTCACAGAATTACATCTCAAGTGCGATGTTTTTGTCAATAAATTAATTTAACCTACTGTTTTAATAGTACCTAAAACAAATTATTTTAATAGCGATAGGAAAAATCCAAATCGATAATCTATAACAATAAATACAAATTGTTTTATGATTTTGATGATATACAAATCAATTTATTTAACAATAATAGCCGATAAGTCTGTTAGTAATAACTTTTAATAAATAACTAGTAATTCGTTTTATTAGGCTAGCTACGCTGCCACGCAAATGACTACAGGTTTCTCGTAGTTAGAAACCAAAATTAAAATCGTAAAATTGTAAAATAATTATTTTAAATCGAAAAAAAAGAAAAAATTGTTCAAAACAATTAAATTTGATATTTTCCAACTGTATAAAAATCATTGAATGATGTGATCAATATATTTTTTTAAATTTAAATCCCAAAAAACAAATATCAATAAGTGAAATTTAAATAAAAAATTTTCATTTTGATTTCAAGCCCCCTCTGTGACCCATCCGAACACTTACTGTACATCAGATCAGCATCCACTTGCCCACATTCTTTTTATAATAATATTATGTGTTACGTATCAGCCCCTTCATGATTACACTGTACGTGAACCAAAGTATTCATATTGCCTATACGACGCGCCGCGTTACCGACACAACGATAAATTTTAAAAATGTATTATAACATTGTATGTTAATGTGTTGGGTAGTCAATGTTTAAAAATTATATTGAGAAATAGTGATATGGGTTATTAGATCGTTGAGTACAAATTTAACAAATAGATAGGTATATTACAATATTATATAAGTTACACAACACTTAATGTACATCAGAGTGGTACCCACTTACCCATATTTTTTGATATTTGTATCATTATACTTCGGAGTATCGTATATATAATGTATTGTTGCGTGTCGTGTTTTAAAATTCTTGAGTTTTGTAGTACTACTTTAGGAGATAAACAATTCTGTTTATCGAATAAGAATCTCTCTTTTCTGATGTGAATTATCCAGCGGATAATTGTTTTGAAAATTGATTAGCATCAAAATAAAAATTTGAACGATTAGTTGTTCAGTTATTAAAATGTTCATATTGAGGATAATAGTCCTTAAAAATATTGTCTTACAATTATTATAAAAAGTAAATGAAATATCGTTTCTAGTATTATTAAACCTTGGAAAATTTTAAAAATTATTAATGTTGACTGATTAATATCTATCACTAATAATTTGATATCACTATAACTAATTATCTTCTAAAACCATTATCATGGACCTATTATACTTGGTACACAATGTTAAGTAACTAAAAAACAACTAAGCTCGAATTTAAAGTTTAGACAACTCAAGATTTTCAAAAAAAAATATCCATTAAATAATTTACGGTTCAAAAGGTGATTTTGATTTAAAAGACAGAAGTTCATATGATCACGGGACACTCCCTAATAAAGTGGTGAAAAAAAAATGAATTATTTAAAAAGATGGTCTTTAATGTGTATTTTGAAAATGTCAAAAACCATAATTTTAATAAATGCTTGGATGCACTCCTCGTGGGGTGCCAATACCGTTGGTTATGTGCTCGGCTCTTTCTATCTGGATAAAACATATTTTATGACAATCATGGCTGTGGTGGTCTGAAACTTTTTTTTTTTAATGGATCGTGACGTCAGCTTGCGTGCCAGTCCTTACACGTCCTCATACCGTGGTCAATGTTTTCCCAATAATATAAAAATTGAAAAACGCCTAGTTATAATATGAATGATAAAACTAAATAGCAGCGCCACCTGCTGCAGTCACCCGGGGAAAAATTACCTATACAAAATAATTGATGTAAATAGTTAAAACTAATAAAAATTGACTTGTCCCCTTTCGACTCGTTTGACGAAATATGTCGAATTAACACGGTCACGATCCCGTTCGCATTTCGTCGAACGAATACATATTGTTATTTTATTCAATAATATTATTGTCGCGAAATAATTCCGTTTCAATGTGTCGGCACAACATTAATAATTATGTCGTCACACGATAAAATAACATTTTCGTCCGTAGTTGCTATATCACGACTATTATAACAGTATTATTGTCATCGTTATCGCCCGTCGAAATATAATATCATTACGGGCAAGGGTATACCCGCACATAATACGTCATAATACGTATAGGTAATAATAATATCGAACAGTATCGCGAGACGAGCGCACAACGAATAATAATATTATAATAAAAATATTATTAATAATAATAATAACATAAACCCTGCAGCGGTGCGTTTTACTGTAAATAATGTACCACGATAATACCGTGTGGTACAACGCTGTTGCGTCAGATCGGAGGTTTTCCGGGGATAAGCCGTTGATATCCCACCGCGGAGAGTGATCTGCCCGATGACTAATGAGCCGATTTCGGCCGCCGTTTTTCAAGACTTCGATAGCGCCGCAAATATAAAAATGTGGATAAGTGGATGTCGCTCTGCTGTACAGTAGGTTACAAGTTGGTCACTGCAATGGACGGTGTTAAATTTGAATTCAATGATATAATATCATTGCGTAAGAAAAACGATTCTAAGCGAAAACGGTCAGTCAGCCTATGATATTACCAAGTATATTAATTGATGATACTATTGTGAACAAAGTAATTTATATACAACCTATTTACGTGGAGCCTTGTTTTAAATTTTCAATCCTTAGCCATAAAAGTTAAACATTTTATACATGTTTAACTACAAAATAATTAATAAATTATAAATTTGATAAATGTTGTCAAAATTTGAATTTTAAATGCTTATAAAAAAAAATTGTGCCTATGTATTTTTAATACTTTTCAACTACTATTGTAACAATATATCAGGAGCCTTGCATTAAATTTTCACGCTTTATTGCACTACAAATAAAAATTTATTGATATTTATAGAAAAACAAATTAAAAAAATTGAAAACTCACAATGTCCGTAGACCGCTCAAAAAGAGTCAAAATATTTTCAAAATTTTATGGTGTATATGAAATGCTAATATAAACATTCAGTGAAATTTTCAAGTATCAAAAGTCGTTCGTTTTTTAATTACAATAAAATAAGAAAATTGTTACATGAGAAATCAAGTGAATATCAAATGTTGTAAAAATATAAATTTCAGACGCTCATAAAAATTTAATTTAAGTTTCTTGTAGACATTTTTTTTTTTGATAAAGGTAGACAAACTTATGAGTAATCATATATTACATTTTAAAATCTTAGATTTAAAAAGAAAAATTTTTATGAATTCTCAACTCAAAATAATTTGTTAATTTTCGAGATTTTTCCGTATTTTGTCAAAATTTGAACTTTAAATGCTTATAAAAAAAAATTGTGCCTATGTATTTTTAATATTTTTCTACTGCTATTAGAACGATATATCAGGAGCCTTATATTCAATTTTCAAGCTTTTTTACTCAACAGAGAAAATTTTATTGATATAAATAGAAAAAAAACCTAAAAAAAATGGAAATTGACAATGTCCGTAAACCGCTCAAAAAAAGTCAAAATATTTTCAAAATTGTATGGTGTATAGAAAATGCTAATATAAACATTCAGTCAAAATGTCATATCCCTACGGTCATTTGTTTTAGAGTTACACCAAAAACCAAAATCGATTTTCTCGAAAACAGATTTTGCGTAAAAATTCCCGTTTTTTCTTAATTTTTCTTTTTTTTTTCACGTCGCTTTTGAAAACTACTGGGAAATTTTTACTTTTGACCTCCCAAAGTAGCAACTAGATTCACTTTCCTATCAGAAAAGTTACTGTTGAAGAAAATCCAAGCACTTTTACTGTCCTAAAAGTTGATGACAGACACAAAAATAAAAAAATAAAAAAATACATTCATTGCTTCGCTCAGAATCTAAAACAACTGCAAAACGATACCAAAAAGATACCAAAAACTAAATCAAATACGAAAACAAAAATAAATTTTACCACGATAAAAAAAATATGATAATTTTCTGTGATCGAAAAATTGGTATTCCAGATAAGTTATAGCTAATTTTTAAGTATCTAAAAGGTACAAAGGTACACTCAGTGATCACAGAGTGTATTATGTATTAAAGGTCAAACCGTAAGAGCAACTTTTTGATTTTTATGTTTATTTTACAATATAATCAAACTCATGAGTTCAGGATCATTTGATTGTTTTACTCCGGACTACCTACTGACTAGTGCTTCGCTTAACCAATGCGCTTTTAAAATTTAAAGACATTTTTCATTTTTGTACGAAAATATAAAAAATTAAAAAAAAATAAAAAAAAAAAACACACATCATTGTAAAATCAATTGTTTTCTCGAAAACAGATTTTGCGTAAAAATTCCCGTTTTTTCTTAATTTTTCTTTTGTTTTTCACGTCGCTTTTGAAAACTACTGGGAAATTTTTACTTTTGACCTCCCAAAGCACCAACTAGATTCACTTTCCTATCAGAAAAGTTACTGTTGAAGAAAATCCAAGCACTTTTACTGTCCTAAAAGGTGATGACAGACACAAAAATAAAAAAATAAAAAAAATACATTCATTGCTTCCCTCAGATTCTAAAACACACATCATTGTAAAATCAATACATTCATTGCTTCGCTCAGAATCTAAAACAACTGCAAAACGATACAAAAAAGATACCAAAAACTAAATCAAATACGAAATCAAAAATAAATTTTACCACGATAAAAAAAATATGATAATTTTCTGTAATCGAAAAATTGGTATTCCAGATAAGTTATAGCTAATTTTTAAGTATCTAAAAGGTACAAAGGTACACTCAGTGATCACAGTGTGTATTATGTATTGAAGGTCAAACCGTAAGAGCAACTTTTTGATTTTTAGGTTTATTTTACAATATAATCAAACTCATGAGTTCAGGATCATTTGATTTTTTTACTCCGGACTACCTACTGACTAGTGCTTCGCTTAACCAATGCGCTTGTAAAATTTAAAGACATTTTTCATTTTTGTACAAAAATTAAAAAAAAATTAAAAAAAATAAACACACATCATTGTAAAATCAATACACTCATCGCTTCGCTCGGGATCTAAAATATAATAACATACAATGATATGAAAACGCACAACGCACACGCGCCACCGTCCGGGAAACGCCGTCTGAAGGGGCTCAGTAAAGTATAATAACAATATTTCGACCGCGTCCGTCGCCGCGGGGCGTACGCAGATATATTATGTAGGTAGTTCAATTATTGTGCGTCGTTTCCGTTTTTATCGTCCGGAAGACGCCAAGATAATCCTCTTAAAAACGATCGCTTTTGAACGCCGCCGCCGCCGCAGTGTATAATATTATTACAGCGTTGTGTACTCACTCGTTTGTGTGGCGTTCGTTTTTTTTTTTCGAATGAACGACCGCGGCGGCGGCGGGACCGACGGCATATTTTGCGCGTGGCAGTTACGATGCAATAACAGTGATATTAAGATGACGACGGCGGCGTGTTTACGGGGGGGGGGGGGGGGGGGGTGGAGATTCGGGGGGATAGATCCCCCTAGACCTTTTTTTTTTTTTTTTCGTGCTTACTCGTTTTCCGTATTTCTCATTCGTAATTATAACGTAATAAGCGACAGTCAATAATAATTGAATACCGCAAAACAAAACGACTGACAAAATATTTTATACATCATTAAACAAAACATAACGCAAAACGTAGTTTATAGTATAATATTATAGTCGAACGAAAAATAACGCAAAACGAAATAATATTCTAAAATCTATTTATTTAAAAGTCTTTCGGTTTCTTTCAACTCTAAGAATTGATTAAATTATATTCCGTTAGTTATTATTGGTTTATTTAAGTTTTAGTTCTAAATAACGATAAACGCAAAAATCGTGTACCGTTTTAATTTAAGGGATGGGCAACTCAAAGTTACTATAGGGCCAATTTTTAGAAATTTAAAATATAGCGGGCCAGAGCATAGAAAGCAAAAAAAAAAAAGTCATTCAAAATATACATTTTAAATAGCATTTATTTTGTTTTATAATGAAATAGGACATAGGTAATACAAAAAGCGTTATTGAAAATAATTTAATTAAATGACAACGCGGCAAAATCGACTTCGGACGAAGAAACACGGAGCAGGTGACTTAATGTTTCATCTGTAAGTCGATTTCTATGTTTTGATTTAATATGTTTCATGTTTGAAAATGTACATTCGCAAATGTAAGTAGTTCCAAACATGGATAACGTTTTTAATGCGAACTCTCGTAAAAGTGGATATTTTAGAGTAGGTAATTTTTTCCAAAAGCTTATGTCAATCTCTTTTGTAGATAATAATGATGGATCTGTTTGCAACTCACACAACTCTAATATTGAAGTTCAGCATCTCGCCCACCCCTGGTATAAATAACATAAAACGGAATTTTTTTTCAAATGCAAGACTTGGGGGTAAATGTATCGCTTTGATATGTTAATATATGCGACTATCGGACAACAAAAACATAATATAGGTACCTATAATATTATCATGGCGGTGCGGTGTACATTTTTCATTCGTGAGTGTTATAATAAACCCGATAAAAATTCGTTAAATAAAACAAAATTACCACGAAGACCGTGGATTTGCCATAGGGCGTGGGCATTGTTCGGGACTTATCTAGATAAATTTATCTAGATGAATATCTAGATAATTATTCGTTCATCTTTTATCTTATCTAGATGAATAGTTACATAAGGTATCCAAACGTTCATCTCAGGTAATTTTTTTACTAATCTAAATGAATCCATCTAGATACATTTTTTATCGGTAAAAATCGTGAAATTGTACAAACGCATTTTAAATATTTATACAGATTTTCAAACCAAGTTTATGGTTTATAAATAATGTAATTATTTTTATTTATATCATAATTATTATTATGTTCTTAGTGCCCAACTGAAATATACCTAAATTTAAAAACATTTAAAAAATAACTGTATCTTTTTTTTTTTTATCTAGATACATTAGAGTTGCATTATATTTATCTTTATCTAGATAAAAAACTACTTATCTAAACCGAACACTGGGCGTGGGTTTATTTTTTGAAAATTTGTTACTAGTGGGTATAGGAACAGTTTGGTGATAAATGATAATATACGAGTAGTATAGGGTACAGCTATCGAGAGATAACACTATTATTACCTAATGACGACTGTATTTTTTTTTGTTTATCGTATTAAACACGGGATCGGCGCTAATATGAACATAATATAATAAGCGTTATTAGGTACTTATACGATTTATGTTAATTCTTATTTCGCCTTGATCCACACTAACCTCAATATGTAACAGTTTAGGGGATTTTAAAAATGTGTATTCTGTACGTATTTATGGGTGTAAAAAATAGAAATTCATCCCCAATTAGTAAAACTTCAACCCCTTTGAGGCACGGGAAGGGGTAGACTTATCACGTCCAAACTTTATCATGATTATTTTTTTCAATACATAGAACACAATTTGGGGTACTCGTCATTAGATTTCAAAAAAAAAAAATCGACCTCTATAGCTAAGGACCCACCCTACTGCATTATTCTATATTTCATCCCCCTCTCCCCCCTAGAAAATTCCTAAATACACCACTGAATGACGACGACGACGACGACGACGACGATTACGACGACGATATTATTATTCCACGCGTATTATATTATGATGATATTTTTATTATTATAATAATGGTATTCAGGCGCGTCCCCGGAAAACGCCGTTAACGACGGCCGGGGGTTTTCGCCGAGCAGCAGTCGGAAAATCGGAAAACGTGTGCACTCGGCGCGAACGTCGAAGAGGCGTCGAAAAAATAACAACATCGCCGTCGTCATCGCATATTATACTCGCGTTATAAATAATACGTGAATCGAATCCGAGTCAACTACGTGCCGCGGGTGATCTACCGACGCTTTTCCGCACTCCACCGGAAGTGGAACGACGTGTTAACTCGATATTTTATTACGGCGTTTTCTATATAGCCACTCCGTCTCTCCACGCACACGAACATTATATTATGGGTGATGGATGATTGATTTGACGCAAGACACCACTCGTCGCATCGAAAAGTGATGATTTTTTTTCCAAAACTTTAGATCTCCCGCTTTTCTAGAAGTATGAAATAAGTTAAGGCTGGGCAACAACGAGTTAATAAGACGTCATAAGTTGAGCTAAGAGTTAAATAGGTGACTTTAATAGCTTAACTTACTAGTTTGGTAATTCGATTAACTTAAATCATATGTTTTTTCCAATGAAGTTATAACTTTGAAATGTCGTATTGTCCAGAAAAATATTTTGTACGGGTTTTTCGGTTGATAATAATCATTATAAGCTTGCGGGATATAGAAAATATTATCAGAAAAATATGAGAAAAATGTAGAGAAAACTTTGTAATTATATTTAAAGATAAAAACTAATACCTATACTGTATTGATTAGGTATCAACTTATAAATATTAATAAAAGGGTAACATTAGTCACCCGTATGAAGACGTCAATAGCCGATGAAGCCACTAATTATATTCATAAGTCATAATACCTATTCGTTACTCATTAGTTATTAATTATATTTTATCAGTACAATAATGATTATCATAGATTGTTTGAATAGTAAAATACAAAATAATGATGACTACTATCCAAGTTATTGTCACTTATTTTATTAAATAATACCCCGTAAATTAATTTTTTTTTATTGATAACTTAACGTATTAATTTAATTTAAGTTAAGTTAATGGTATTTGTCAACTTAATTTTAAACTTAATTCATGTATTCCAAACTGTCTATTAATTTAGTTTTGAGTTAAATCGAAAAAAATAATAATCAACTTAACTTGATTGAGTTAAAAAATATCATAAACTTGCCCAGCCTTGATTATCATAAGCTATATTTAAATGTTGTTCGCCCTTGTATTATTTATAACCACCTTCGGACTTTTCATTTTCAAATGGCAATCTATACTGAAAATGTAACAAATTAATGAGATTGTTTTTTTTTTTACGAACTAGCACGTCCAAATTTTCATTTTTCGTTTATACGTCGTCGATATATAGCTCATCGGAGTTGGTTGGTTTTGGGAGGTGTTTGTGTATCAGGTCAGTTCCACAGAATTTAGGATTTGTTCACCTCGAGATAAAACAGATATTACTCTTTACAAATTAATTCAGTAAGTACAGTAAGCTTAAGTTGCGCCCATTAATGTGTTGTATAGGACGCATTTGGCAGGGTATCGCGCAGTTCGCCCCACTGCAAGTGAAAGTTATATTTTTACATAATTCGTTTTAAACGTATTATTAAGCGTCTCTTATTTATTGTTACTATAGTATTTTAAATACTGTCTTGGACGTATTTGTATTTGAAAATCAAATACTTTTGAAAATTCAAACAAATTATTCGTCGGTCGTCACTTTATTTTTTTTGAAAATTATTATACTATTTTATTTATAAATTATAAAAATATTTTTCTTTCATAATTGTTGAGAACTCCTGTCCCCTAGCTCTATATATCCACATCATTTATATTTCATTAAGAACTGTTTAATTAGGAACCTATTATTAAAAAATTTCTATAATATAACAATTAGTATTATTTATTTTCATTTTTCAGTATACAATTGAAAGTGGTACAAAAAGTTCTAGTGATACCTAGGTGAATGTATCATGACAATTTTAAATTAGTAATTATAAAATTAATTTAGCAAACTAATTAGTGGAAAAGTAAAATAAAAAAAAGTATTTGAAAAGTATTTAAATACATGGCAAGTATTTATATTTAGTTCTTAAATACTTTTTCTTAAAAGTATTCAAAATGTATTTTGAATACTTTCTGAATGGATGTTTTTGTATCTGTATTTAAATACAATTTTAAAAGTATCTTTTACAAGACTGTTGTTATATTCATAATGGTTTAGGTGTCAAATAGATATTATACTTTTTATTAAATAGTACAACATAATACAGTAGTATAGTAATAATTGCAATTGATTTATGTAAAAATATTTTGATTATTATACTATATCTTGTTTTAAACATTATACTTATTATTTTAATAGTACTTTTTATTGTTTCAAATAGACAATGATAAAAAAAAAATACATCAATAATTTATTATATTTATGGACCTATTTTAAAATGTATTCGGTCTTGAGACAAAATAAGATCCAATTATTTTGCAACTTATGAAATTAAAAATATAATATTAGTAGAGCGAAAATATCATAATATTGGTTACAATACGATTGAGAACGTTTTACCTATTTTCACATACAAGTGAGCATCAAAAAATGAAAATAGCCGAAGACCCACCACCCCTCCGTGAAAAAAAAAACAATAGTAATACCCGCGAACGAAATTCTGTGCATCGTTATATAGTGACATGTATGAATTTCATATTCAAATTTAAAATTTCAAGTCAAAACTTATATTTATTAGACATAATAGTTATATTTTAATTTCTCTATTTTGGTTTCCCTTATAATATGTTAAAAATATGTTATTAATCCTTCCAAACATATTTTATTTTGACAGTACTTATACTCAAGACTGGGCATTAACGAGTTAAAAGTTAAAATTAAGTTATAACGTTAAGTTAGTTAATTTAATTAAGTTAATTAACTCGTTATTTTTTTTTTTCAAATTAACTTTTAACTTAATAAGTTCATTTTTTTCAAGATTAACGTGTTAAATTCAAGTTAATTTTATTTCAAAAGTATCTAAATGAAGTTGATTTTCGTCCGAAGAATAATGCACATTTTTGAATGGGTTTTTTGCTTTGACGTATCATTTTAAATTTCCCCAGTAATTTTCTTGAGCGTAAAGAAAAACTATATAAAACCATATCATGTGTCTGGATTTTTTTATTTTTAAAAATTAGCAAATTTTAACTTTACACTAAGTAAAGTTACTTTTTTTTCAAAGTTAACTATTAACTTGACGAGTTAACGAAAAAAAAATACAAGTAACTTTTAATTTAACTTAACTCTATTATTTTAAAATAACTTAACATAACGAGTTAAAAAAAATCGTTAACTTGCCCAGCCTTGCTAACACCATTTGACTGTATTGTTTTTGAAAATTGGATTTTCCGATTTCTACGTGATTGCAGGCAACGTTGCGTGGAATATTATAAAAAACTAAGCGTTCTCAATGGTAACAGTCAAAAAGGTCTCGAAAACGGGTAACGGCGATAATTGTACGTCCGTTCTCGGTCGAGTTTCTACCATATTATGAGTATTGACGAAATGGTTTTTTTCTTTCGAAAACCTACAACTAAACGTAACAATATTTCGAATTGTCTACGAGACAGATCGTTATAATGCGGCGGGATGTACTTCTCTTACTTCGTGCGGGTCGGAAAAAAATAAAATAAAAATTAGTACAGAAATGCGCAGTTATCAGATTTCGTTTCGCCACGATAAATCAAGGCCCCCGAGAATCGCAGTTTTTAATGAATATCGTCCATTGTTTGCGCAAATGAAAACCCTCTCCGCAGCTTCCAAATCGCGGTGCGAGGGGGCGGACCCCTTAAAACGTCGGCGACCCCGGGAGGAGAGTAAAAAGAAAGTTCGCAACAACATATTGGAGCACATTTATATACTATAAACTCCCTCTGAAACCAATTTCGGAGCACATGGTTAACGGATTTGGGACGACGCCAAGACGATATAGTAACGCACAACTGCAGTTTGAAAACCTGCCAATCGAAACACTTTGCCGGATTACGGAAAACAAAAATAAGAATGAAAATATTATGGTAATGATAATATTATTATTATCGTTTCTCGATATTATACTTCGACGGCCCGTTATTTCGCTGTAGACTGTTCGTTCCGGTCTAGCGATAAAATATAATATAACATATTATTACATTGTAAACGATTCGTTGTTGACGTGTCGTAGATATAGTCGCACGACGACGACCGGACGAAACGAATGATAACGGAAAAAGTTTCGAAACAAATTAGATTTTGATTATTTCAGGTAAACGGATAAAACGTTTCGAGGCGATCGTACACGGCTTGAACGGCGCTACTATTTTTCACGAAACGTTTTAATTTCCTTTCGTTTTAATTTCGAAAAGTTTTGTTCGTCGGAAAGCGTTTTAAATCGGAAACACGCGCGTATCGCCTACACAGCAGCAACTCCGAGTCACGACATTTAATTCGTTTGTTGACTCCCGATTTCGACTGGAAAATTCGTGTCAGCTATACACGTCGATTCGCGTTGTTTGAATGGACAACGTTATTAGACGATAAGGTCAGGGGGGGGGGGGGGAACACCGACGGAAAATCTCAGTTTAATGGAACAAACCATCTTCGTGTATTCTTACGCGGAACACAGTTTTTTATCATCCATTAATGACCGTATCAGGAATTCAAATGTCTGTTCGAAAAAGTTTTTTGATCATTTTTTAGTCGAAAAAACCGGTATACTTTTAATACAGTTTTATACAAGCTATTCCTTGCCCGGGGTAAGTGCCATAAACTAATGAAAATCTACAAACGAATTCCGTTGAAAGAATTCAATTGTTTTAATTTTATCGAGATTTGACAGACAATCAAAGTTTTTTAAATTGATTTATCGTCAATACATCTTTGTATTTTTACATGGACATAGTCATTTGCAAACCTCGGCCGATATAAGTAATATTAGTTATCGATATATTGTCTGCGAGTAACCAATATTTTTTTCTAATAATCTATAACCAAGTACTTTTAAAAGAAAATACTATTTATTCATAATTTCATTAAAACATTTCAAGAAGAGTATCATTTTCGATTTTTAAATATTTCAAGCGAAGTATATCAAATGCAGAACTCTAATTGTTTCTATTAATTACCTAAACTTTATTATTGGCAAAAAAAATTAATAATTTAGCATAAATTATAATTTTATTATTACCTGTTTATTGTATTATGAATATATTAATACAATTCGTTTCGTTAAATATTATGACAATTCAATTAATGACAGTTTATTTAAAACAATTATAACTATAAGCGAAATCAATAAATAAGTAATTTTGTTAAGATCATTTAGGTATCTTTTTATTCGTACGTAATTTACTGGAATGGCACTTCTGAATTGCAAATTGTCTGTCTGCTCTCATACACATCAATTTATTTATTTCACAAAATGTCGTACTGCAAACGCATCGATCACCCGTCAATAGTAAGTTTTGTAATAATTACTAGAGCACGGATATGTTGCTCTGCATCTGTGAATTTTAAACTTTTCTTCTACCGTTCCAATTCATTGCAAAGTAAGTTTTAAATGCTTTTCGTGCGAATTCGTTAAACGTAGGCACTCGTTTTTGAGGCAATTGAAACTTTTTTTAAAATTTTTTTCACGTACAAGTATACGTCTTTTATTTCTACTTTTTGGCTGCAAGTCGAACAGGGGTGGTGGCCATGCTCGGTGAGTGACTCCGCATTTTGTTTTGTTATGTAATATATTTTCGTGATGATCATTTTTCGTTGCCAATTAGAAATCAAACGTTAACGACGGCATCCGTATTAGCAGCAGCTACTTTAGGTCCCTCTGACGCAACACCCACGTCGGTTTTCGTTTCGAACAGCAATTATATTCGTTATTAAGTTACACTCTAAAGTCGAACACGGGACCACGCGTCGTAAGTGCCTATATGTACCGTATTTCGGAAAGATATAGAACCCATTGCCGTCAATATCTTCGTTAAGAAATTAAAAGAAAAAATAACTCCGAGAACGCGCGGGCAGGTCAAAATGTTTTTGATATAACATCGTTTTAGCCGAAGACGATAATTGGCAGTTGATTGATACCGACGTAGGCAGGTAGTATCATAATATGGTGCGCAGGGCGTTAAAGTTTTTTCGAACGGTCGTTAAAATGACCTTACACGTACCAGCTAACGACCGCTGTCGAGTACGAAAATGATTTGATCCACGTTAATTATATTACTATTATTATTGTTTCGATTTTCCGCTGAATAAAATACAACAAGAACAACGACAGCAGTAGTTTATTGTTGTTTTCGTGCGAGTTTATTTCAACCCCGGAAGCGGAAGCGATCTGTCCGGGCCAAAGCGCGCGTGATTCGTCGTTACGCAAACGACATAATTATTATTATATAACACGGTAGTAGTTATTGAGTCGTATGGTGCGATCGTAAAAATTGTATATGAGTATAATATTTGTCGGAAATGTGCAAAAAAACAATCGGAATTATTATCACCGGCTTGCTCGGCTATGCATTCGGCGTGCGAGTGGGCCGACAACACCGTCGGATAGGGTCACGTTTTTTTGACCCACTCGCAATCTACAGAAATAGAATTCAATTACCGCGGAGACTTTTAAAACGTCAAGTGATTTCTTTTATAACGATATTAATAACATTGTGCCCTTTGACGTACACACGTAGTTACAAAATACTGAGACTTAGGTACATTAATAATGTGTATCATGACGACTAAACTACAACAACTGTCTAGAAATATTAAATTTGTTGACATTTACAGGAAAAACTATGAGGTTATAGCGCCTGATAATAATTATCAAAGATAATTTTTCCATCCAATCATTCTCTTTCCTCATTTTCCTTTAAATTTATATAGCTTTTCGCGACGCGATATTCACCTATACATTGACTAATGGAACCCGTAACGGCAGAAAAAAAATATGAATCAGGATTTTGTACCCTTTTATAGCGCCAAACAATATAATTTTGTACCTCCCCAAGTCCCAACTGATATATTTTATGTATTCGTTTTTTTAACATTTTAATTTCCGAGTCAATAAAAAAAAAAAAAAACTCAAAATCTAAATAACCCCCCTGCATAATTTAACCCATACTTTTGTACGCTCTTTTTTGGTATAAAAAGAGTACAAAATGTTGATTCAACTTGCACATGGGGGGAGGGGGGGTTCATTTAGAGTTTATTTTATTATGAACATTGAAACCTATTTCAAATAAATAACGATTGAAAACTTGCTGGGGTAATGAGTTTCTAGTTGGGGTACTTAAAATACAAAAAAAACATCAGTCTCCATTCTGCTACCACAATCACGTCTGTTCTATCTGCCAGAAGACAAAACATTGACAGTACTTAGGAAGATACTTAGATTATATTATAATAATTCTGTTAATTTTGTATATCAGATCGATGATTGTGGTCGGACTTTGGAAATAATTGAATTCGTTCACGTGGGCTCTATGTATATTATGTTTATGGTTAAACTGAGAATCTAAAAATGAACTTTCAAATCTATTATCAAATAAACAATTTTTGAACACTAATCGGAATTTGAAAAATATACGGGGAAATGGGTACAGTTGTAGGTGTCGTGTGTGTCACTGTAACCAGTTTTAAAATTTTGATTCAATGATATAAAATCATAGTAAATGATGAACGATTCGGAACGAAAACTATAACATATTACTAAGCCTATTTTATAGTTTTGTTGTTATTACAGTAATTTATTTGACTCTTAGTAATACAACAGTAGTTCGAATTAATCCTTGCCACAAACCCTGCATTTGGATATTATTAGAGATGTGTTGAAAAGTATGGTCTCTAACCGAAATCTGAACTAAACTTTAAATTCGTATGCCGAACCGAACAATACAGTGTGGTGTCGAACTCAAACAGAGCATTTTGTTAATACCAAACCGAACCTAAACCGAGCTTTTGAATTAAATTACTAATCAAGTTTTATATTTTTTTTTTTCAAACCAAAATGGAAAACATTTTCAAAATGTTGGTCGTTTTTGAATTTCTTTTGGATTTTGGTTAAATTATAGAATTTTAAAGATTTTGTCCGAGTTTGTTTCGATTCGGGGTTTTTTTTCACACTGGGTTTGACATTCAAGCTAGAACCAAGTTCTAAACTTATGTTCGATTTTTTGAATTTCGATCCACCTCTACAAATTATATTGTGTAAATAAAATATAATAATATACCTAAATTAAAAGTGTCAAGTACCCACGAATAGTATTAATATAATCTTTTAAATTTCTACAAAAAAATAATACCGTTGTTATCTGTTAAAATATCCAAATTTGAAATGAAAACGTCTACAAAAAAAAATCCGTATATAAATTTTCAAAAACGTTTAATTTAAAATACATATTATGAACTATACTTACGAGAATCTTCGTTTTATATTTGCAATCCTTGGCTATAAAAACTTAACGTTTTTAACTACAAAATAACATTTGTCCATTTTCGTGATTTTAATGAATTTTGTGAATAAACAGTATTATGTGCCAATACTTACCTACCAATGACAGAGTATATTAATATTGATGGCACACCCACTAGGTCCACCCCAAACCCTACCTAAGAGAGTTTTTTTTTTTTGGCAGAATTTAAAATTGGGCACCCGTAGGTTTCTGCCATGCCGGCGGCCTCTCTCCACACAGATGTCTGCCCGGGGAGAAGTGCCACCCGTGACCGAGATTCGAACCGGCGACGGCGCGCGACGCAGCCGACGCGTCAGTCCGCTCGGTCACTCCGTCCCCCGTGAGAGAGGTTTAACAATGTCGTTCACGAAATAATGAGCGATTCGTGTCGTAAATATCGTAGAAATATTATAATATCATTTATGGCGTGCGCAGACGACGAGTGTCCGCCTAAATGATAACGATAACAATAATTATTATTATTATTGTCGTTGGCGATCGCTTCGCCGCTCTGATAAATCGCGACAGTACACGTGAGCGTGCGAGCGCACGGAATTTATTATCATTATTACCATTATTGTTATTATTTTTTTTTTTTCTTAATCTCTCGACGTACTTAATAATTGTTGTCCGTCCGGTGGGAATCCACCAGCTGGCCTCTCACCTTCGTGCATTCCATTGTAACCGGCGTCGTATTGTCTGTCCACGCTTATTCCCGTTTGGGACTCGCGCTGCAGCTGCGGACTGCCGCCGCTATTGTAGAAACTCGCCCGATTCGCCACGCCGTCTTGTGCCCCCGCGTTCCTGTGGTCCGACGACGGCATTTGCTGTTGGAAAACAAATAGAATCGATAAATATTTTAATGTATTTAAATAAAAAAAAAAACCGAGTAGGTATGAGCAGTGCAGCGATTCGGAGTGGGTCAGTGGTGGTGGTGGTGGTGGTGGTGGTGGTGGTGGTGGTGGTGGTGGTGGTGGTGGAAGTTTGTCCGTCGGTCCTCGGACACGACAGTGCGTTATTACCCGCACAGCATTCGGGAAATGATAACAATATTTTTTGAACACTTTGAAGTGTTCGAATATTCGACTAATAACATTGTGTAAATATTTTCTTCTCGTGATAACAAAACATCGTACTATAATATGATTGCATAAAAATGTTGACTAAATGTTTTTATACAGTTTCCGTGAAAATGTTTTTTGAAAATAAATGATCGAAATGTTTTGTAAATGTTTTTTATAAAATATTTTCGAAGAAATGAACTCTTTGACCAAAGAATATAACTAAAGTATTACCTAACTATTTACGCAACTTTTTTTTTAAATATTTCGACAACTTTATTATTATAAAAAAATATAGTTTCATTAAAGATCACTGGATAAACGTCATAAGACTTACAATTTCCAAGCTTTAAACAAATAAAAAAAAATTGTTGGCAAGTGGGTGTCACTCTGCCGTACAGTAGGTTACAAGTGGGTCACTGCAATGGATGGTATTAAATTTGAATTCAATGATATAATACCATTGTATAAGAAAAACGATTCTGATCGATTTTAAACTGCAAAATAATTATTAAATTTTAAATTTGAACTTGAAATTATTATAAAAAAAAAATGTGCATATTATGTATTTTTAATACTTTTCAACTGCTATTGAAACAATATAGGTATCAGCAGCCTTGTATTAAATGTTCACGCTTTTTACCCAACAAATAACATTTTATTGACAATTATAGAAAAAAATTGAAAACTGACACTGCCCGCAAACAGCTCAAAACTAGTCAAATAATTGTCAACATTTTATGGTATATAGAAAATGAAAATATGAACAATAATTTTCATTTATCTGCATTAATTCGTTTTTGAATTACAACAAACATAACAAAATCGCTACATGGGAAATCGAGTTAATCTTGTAAAAATATGAACTTCAAACGCTCATAAAAATTTAATTTGATTAGCTTGTAAACATTTGCTAATTTTCGTGATTTTTCAGTATTTTGTCAAGATTTGAACTTTAAGTGCTCATAAAAAAAAAAAAAAACTGCGACTAAGCACTTTTAATATTTTTCAAATATCATTGTAACAATATAGTAGGAGCCTTGTATTAAATTAACAAGTTTTTTTACTCAACAAATAAAGTTTAAAAATTAAAAAACACACATCATTATAAAATCAATACATTCATCACTCCGCTCAGAATCTAAAAAAATAAACGTATGATTACCACATTTTATAACTGACTTGAGGAACTTATGCTAATAGAGTTTTACTTTTTTTTTTAAATATATTTTGAAACGGTACTTTTTGAGCAGCTTAAATGGCTTTTTAGACCACTGATGTGGGGTGGTCCGCCAAAAATGTTATGATATGGTAACTGTTTTTTTTTCTTATTACTTTCTCATCGCGTCGCTTTAACGATCGGAGGCTAACAATAACAATAATTACATAGGGTAATCGACAAAAACCAAAAAAAAAAAAAAATGTAAATCCAACCTTGTATAGGTACTGCATTTTATATCTTTGATGCCAATACAAACATTTCGAGACAATTTCAAGTATCTACGGATTTTGGTAAACGGACACTGTGTATTATCTATTTTAGTTGCATACCGACATAGATAATATAAGAATGGATAGGACATAAGAACTTATCACATGAAACTTTAGTGATACTATTTTTAAGGTTATATGGGGCAAATATTGATATGATAATTGATAAATAATAATAAATATTTTAAATATTTAACAAAGTTTAGAGTAATTTTCCAGGCACAAGTGGCACAACAATCAAAATACAAACTGACAAATATCTAAATATAAATGACTATCGTGTTATCATTATTATTTAATAAAATAGTTTTGCACATAACCTTAAAAAGCCCCATATCGTCTTTCTCTCTTTACGTTCTCTCTTCCCCAAAAAAGCACACGGCCCCATAATATGGAACTGGTATGTCCTATCCATTCTTATATTATCCATGCATAGGTACCGTGGATATTTTGTACGGTGAAAATAAATCGATAAAAATCGATCGCGGACACTTTGTACGGTATTAATAAACCAGGAAATATATTTATTAGTTTAGTGTATTAAAGTGTGTCATGTCTTATGTGTAGGTTTATACTGCACATTTCAATTGTTATTGTTAATTGAAACAATTAGCTCGTAAAATTTGATACTCTTTAATACAGTTTTATTGTTTCTCTTAATTTATAATTGCAAGTTGTGCATATGTTAAAAATTCACGAAGCCTTTACATAGCACGAATTTATTATCCTAACTATCATTATTATTAATTATGTCTGTCAACTATACATGTGTTTTATAATGATGAATTATCACGTGATATGTATACATTTTTTTTCTACCTCAAATAGTGCAAAATGTTCGCCATTCACATTCTATTACCATCTGAAATAGTACAAACCGTCCGCGGTTTTAATATTGTTTCTAGGTGACCGTACAAAGTGTCCTACAACCACGGATTACGGTTTTTCTCATAGTTACACGAGATTACCGCATCGAAAAAAACCGGTATCTCATAAAAATGTCCGTTTTTCCTTAATTATTTATTTATTTTCGCCGACTGTTTTGGAAAATACTTTTATGATGTCATTTTAGATTCTGAGCGGAGCGATATAATATTGTATTGATCCAACAATGATGTGTGTTTTTTTTTTATAGTTTTGATTTAATTTCAATTTTTGTGTCTGCCATCACCGTTAGGGTCGGCAAAAAATTGATTCGATTTTTCTTTGACCGTATCTCGTTGGACGGGAAAGTGAATCTAGACGGTGCATTCGGGAGGCCTAAAAACAAAGTACGTCAAATCACCGTACCAAATAATCTTTGCTGTTGAACACCGTGTTGATGTTATACGAGATGTGTTTGTTCTTGTTTTCGTCCTGTGCGATCTTCCGCGTTTGATTCGTACTGCCTCCGAACGGTTCTGTTTCAGCGTGGCACGTAACAGAAAACAAAATATAATCAATTATAGATATATTATTTCGCACGTACATGGAAAGAAAAAAACGTTATAGTTATAAATTCAGAGTTGGGATTTTATAGCACTCGCATAATATTACTTATGGGTGAGCTAGCGCAGAGTAAGCCAAAAATGTGTTTCGTGACACAGAGAACACGAATTGAAAATTTTATTTTCATATTTTTTTTTTGCTCATATTGTAATTTTTTTAGATTTCAGTGCTTTCAGTATTTTTGGACTTTTTGAGATGTTTTACATTTTTAACCATTTTTCAATCAAAACCGTTCATATATTTTGAAACAACCATATTTCAGTTAACGTGTTTTTACGTTATTGTCAATTGCATTTTCAAGTTAGTATTATATAGATTAAGAAAATGGACCGATTACGTGGCTGCGCTGATTGCTGACGCCGTGCTGTACATAATTTCGTATTATTTGGTTTAATTTTAAACTTTTGTTATCTGCCGATTTCGTTTGGGATAAAAGTGTAAAACTATTAATTAATAAATTTCCATTTGATTTTGCAAGTTTTATTATTTAAAATTGTACATTTTTAGCGCATATTTAATGATATTTAGTGATATTTAACAATTAATTAATACAATTCCTTTTTTTGGCATATTTAGCGATATTTAAGGTAACATTATAGCGCTTATTTATGCGATTTTAAATGCTATAAACTCCCGACCCTGGTTCTAATAATCTAAAGTGATTGTTTTAAAGGTGAACACTCGTTTTCTCAAAAAGTATTTAAATGTTATTGGACATGTTTTTTGTTTTTTAAATTATTTGAGTTATTAACGGATTTTTTAAGATATAATATCTGATATTTTTTTGTACTTTTATCATTTTCTTTATCGACTAAACTTTAAATGTCTAATGATTACTAATTTACAACACACATTTAAATCCTATTTTTGTAAATCTGAAATCACAGAAAGCTGTTTTCAGTTTTGGAATAGAAAACAAAAAATGTATGTCGTCATTCATAAAAGTAATAATTTAAAAATTGTGTCGACAATAAAATAGAAAAAAATTCAATTTTTTTTCATAATGTAATTTTCTCAAATGCGTTGATACACGGAAAATAAAATTACTATAATATAATAGTTTAACAAATTATAGCAAATATAACTATTTAATAGGCAGAATAACTGAAATGACTTACTTATTATTACTATATAAATAGTTATGGTTAGGTTTACTGTATTTTATAGCTAATGTAGTTTTTAATGTTTGAATCAACTAAAAAATATGGTTAAAATAGCATATTATTTCAGTTCGAATAACTTTAATAATAACTTGACTATAATATTTTAGTAAATCTGATTAATCTTATAGCTATTCCTATAGCAATTATAATGTACAGTCAATCATACTATTTTTATGGTACAAACAACTGTTTTGTTTTTTCCGTGTACTTTTCCGAGTGTTTCTTTTCAAACAATCACCTCTTATAGCTTCCTATACAATAGTTACTTTTTTTTTTACCTTGCAAATAGTGATCGTTGTACATCGATGGCCTTTCGTTCGTAAAATCTGAAGTTCCCTTTGAGACGGAGTTCTGTTCTTCGTCTTCGATAAAAATGAACTGAAACAATATAGACAATTAATATCGTTTTATCGTCTAATAAGAACTTAGACACTCGAAGGTGGCTGACATAGTATAATAATTATCATTCAGATATTATGCAGTGTGCTGCAATATTATTCTAACAGTACAAGATCATATTATAACACATTTTTATAATCCACATAAGTGCATTCAAAAGTTATAGTTTAACATTTAAAGTACGATATAATAAAGTCATAAAACATTATTTTTTAAAGAGCTGCTACATCAAAGAATTTATAAATAAACTATCATTTTTGTACATCATTATTCATTATGAATATAGTTGTTGAAGGTCTGTAGACTGTGATTAAACATTTTCTTACATAAGGTACATAAAAAATATTTGACATTATTCTTAATTCTTAAAACATTTTTAACTAGGTATTCAAAAGTGTACATATTATCGGTTTAGACTTTAAGAGCATACAATACAAAAACTTGTATACTATATAACTAATATTATGTTACTTATATGATACGAAAATATTTATATTTTATTTAAACAACCTCAGGATTTGTTGAAAAAACCTTAGTCCATGTAAAAAATTGCCTCACTCTGCTCCCCCCCCCCTCTGGAAAAAAGTTCTAGTGCCGTGCCTGCTCGTGAAGTTTAAAACTGTTTGGCATTGAGACTCATAATATTTACCTAACCTAATTGATATATTATTTTATAATAGCTTAATGCTATTTTTATTTAATACATATTGAAAATCTTGATTCATAATAATATAATATAATACTCTACAACGACAAACGAGTATAAACTAACTAATGGCCCTTGCTGCCGAGTAATATTTAATGATCAATAAAAAAAAAGAGCATAAATACTGTGATTAATGTTCAACTAGTAATGTAGAGTTTTGAAATTGCATGCAATTTATTTTCTTGAAATATTTAGTTTATGTAAAATAAAATGTTTAAACTAACCGATAATATAATACCAGTTAGTAAAGTTTGAACTTTTAACAATATCATAGTATTTACAAATTTCAGTTTTTACTTTTTACTATTGAAGAAATTGATATTTCCAAAAAATTCTTCGACCGTTTTTTAGAGGACGCGTTAATAATTGTAAGGATTGTCATAGAATCAAAATCGCACCGATATATAAGTCTCACAATTCTGTCTCAGCCGAGGTATGTTTTTAATCGAAAAGTAACCGTACAATTTTTCCTAATTTATTATTAAGAGAAACACACTAACGCGAGAACACACTCTAATGTTTATTTACACTCGCACACATTGACATGGCCCGGCTGTACTTGTCAAGTAATTTGCCTGATTCTTACTCCTTAGAAAATAACCGACCGGAACCCTCTTAAAATCGATTGAGATATGAATCGATCAAAAATAATGTACGTTTAACAGTCTGCAATTAATTGTGACTGGTTGTGATAAGTTTAATAATAACGTTTCGAGAGCATAACAATAATTTTATAACATAATCATAATATATATTATTATAGTGCGTATTATGTTTTTAAAACATTATTCCATTATGACGTGAAACCGAAAGCTTTTTGTAACGGTATCGCATTCTGCAATAAAAGCCATTGCAGCGTAGACACTTTGAATGGTATGGAACACAAAAAAAAAACGTACACTATACATCGCAGCAGCTATATATTATTATATATATATATATGGCTGTCCAGTCCCGAGTTATATTTTTAAGTGGTACGATATAATGGACACGGCGTCCGCCGTTCAAAGGCGAAAAAAAATCGAAACATTGTTGCATAATAAATTATGTATGGGTACCTATTATACATAGTCCATGGCAAACAAATGGTGTGCAGCGTATAATAATATATTGTGGAATCAAACGACGACAGCGTTAAGGAAAATACAAAAAAAAAAAAAAAAAACGCAAAAGGGTGTATCGATTTGTTTCGGTTTAAGAGTATACTAGACTAGATGTAAGCTTGAACATTTTCGACAGTTAATTTTCTAAGCTTCGACATTTTGATTTTAACGCATTTTTCTTAACACAATTCATTTTCGAGGTTGTACGATTGGTATGTTAATTGTTTAATTAGGATTTAAACGGATGTGAATATTAAATAAAATTAAAATCTACTCAGAAGTACACACTCAAGTACCTACCTGCAATCTACGTGTTAAAAATAAAATCAATTATAAATAGTTCTGACTTGTGGTCTTGTGTTACAACTAGATAGCATTTAATTTGTAATAATTAATAAATACTCACGAAAAACAGTTTGTGTAAAACCAAACAATAATTAATATCAACAAATATCAACAAAAAAGGAAAAATCAATAAATGTAGGAAAACGTTTAGCTATACCTATAACATTTACGTCACTAAGCAGGATGGATGGAATTTTTAATTTTAATGTGCGCATCAAATGATAAAATTCATAAAATGTAATAACTCGCTTGAAATCGAAATAAATTATCGAATACATTCCCCCCCCCCCCCCGCGACCATAAGAACGCACAGATGATTTCACAACCTATATATTTAAATTTTTATTTGATAGGTCGCAATTATTCACTATAATATTAAGACTACCAAAACCAAAGGGGGGGGGGGGGGCGGGGTGGAAACAAGAGTGTGGTAAACTGGGCAGAATATCTCTCCCTTTGGTAATTGGTAATTTTTAGAATTACAACGACATTTTCAAAACGAAACTTTTCATGCACGAGATTTTTTTTTACGGTTATTGATATTAAAATTTCGAGGTTACACTAATGATGACACGACTATGAAGAACGTGTCTCGTGACGTTTTGCAAATTAAATGAAAATATTATTGACGCTGCAACTATACGTATATGACCTAATCTTAGATAGAAATTTATTTCACGGTGTCTCGATCGAAATATAAAAATTTCCTTTTGTATAGTAATAAGTCAGCACGTTTGCCGACATTTTCTCAACAATTATTTAATGCCACGGGGAAAGAAAACCGACAAGTTACAAAAAAACCGCTAAAAATGCGATTTTAATTTTTAACGCTTCGTTTATCATCATAGATACGAATAAAAAATTATAAAATTATAATAAAAAACCGACTTACAATCGACTTATAATAAATAATAACATTATACAATATCCAGTCTGACGAACCGTCTCCGCTCAGAATCGTTTTTCTTATAGGTACAGTGATATTATATCATTGAATTCAAGTTTAATACAATCCATTATACATTGACCCACTTGTAATCTACTGTACAGCAGAGCGCCATCCACTTTTTTTTTTAAAGTTATAAACTCAGCTTTATGTTCATCTTGTCTTGTGAACGTACCTAGTACCTATGCTAAAAAAAGTATCTTATAAGCAAACATAAGAATAGGGTAATATCGTGTAGACATAAGATATGACACTTAATACTCCCAATTCCCATACAGCATAAAAATATTTCCTAACTATGGTAAAAATATTTTCAGGAAAATAATATAGTTGTCAAAATATTTTAAAAAGTTGCGTAAATAATTAGGAAATATTTAAGATATTATATGCTTTGGCCCAAAAGTCATGTATTTGAAAATATTTTATAAAAAACATTTTTACGGAAACTTTATAAAAATATTATGTCAACATTTTTATGCAATCATATGGTACAGTATTTTTTTTATCATAAGAAGAACATTTTTATAAAATATTATCACTCAAATATTCATAATTCGACAACTTTAAGACGTTCACAAAATATTATCATTTCCCAAATGCTGTGTGGGCTATAACTCTCGTTTTCTCGGTAAATGTTAATGTACATAAGTTGTACGACGCGATGAATGTATTCACGAAATAAAAAGAAAAGAAAGGTTTTATAACATTTGATCACCTAGATGATGTGAAATCAATTGTATTTTTTAAGATTGGACAAACGTAAATATTGTTATGTTTAGTAAAAATGAAGTGCGCATCGTTATTATCAATTAACTGATTTGAAATTTAGAAACGGCATATAATTTTATTTGATAAAATATTATCTTTGTTTTTTCAATAAACTAAAACAGTAACCCCATCACTGAATACGATTAAAGTTAGGTGCCCGTCTTATCCGGGTTTCCCCCCTGTGAGCGTACCTTGTTTTTAAATTTTAGTTGATAACTTACGGAAGCATTTCAGGACTACAGTTTGGATACATCAAGATATTATATTACTCTATATCCACGGCGCATTACATTCCTGCACAAAATATTAGTACATATGGGGCTGATGTCATTCAACACGCTCTACTTCCAATTGGTAATTTCTCAAAATATTTATATTTCATTCGTACAAACTTTATTATTTTATATATATTTTCAATGTGGAAAATTATCCGAAGAACTTCAGGAATGTAGAAATAAAGGTTTTATGATATTTAGACAACATCATTCATGAAAAAATTCTATGATCAATAATAATGAAGAACTTTCACATAATAATATGTTATGCGTATCGTCTGATCCAGTCATATCAAGTTTTAGTAACGTACTAAAAAAAAAAAATAAACTCAAACTTTCCGATGAAGCACAAAACCTTAAAAATATCTAATAAATAAAATAAAAATGTACGTTAAAAAACACAGTGTATAATTTCATTCAGCACTAAATCCATTAAATTACAAACCATCATTTCTAAACTATGATGTATGGTGTAAAATTTATTTTTTTTTTCTTAACAAAATTTATCATTGTCCATTGTATGTACAAGAAAATAATTTAAAGTAAATCTCAGTAAAGTGTATTGCAGACTAAAAATGTTATAACAAAATTAAAACGCTAAATAGATAAAATATAATCTTTGCGTTATATTTACAAATTTTACATCAGAATTAGAAATAGAAATATTCTGTTCAGTTTTAAAAATAAAACTATGTTAAAGAAATTAAAAATTAAAAATTATCGTAGAAAAAAAAAATTTTAAAATTTCACAAATGTTGATATTACTGCGGGTTGAATCAAAAAAATAATGTCAAATTTGGATTTTTATTACCCTCGAATACGTACGTTACGATGTATTTAATAATAAATAAAAGGTGATATTAATTTTGAAAATCTAAAATCACTTTTCAGACCATCATGGGCCGTGATTTTCAAGGGAAGACGAATGTTTTCAGAAAATGTCAATGGAAAAAAATCGTTCGATTGAAAAATATGTTTGAGCTTACGTCCGTAGACTTCAATCGCTGCGGCCGCAGGTGTGGGACAGATACAAAAGTGTGGGGAAGAGACGGAAGCGTGTTCTAGGCCCACTCGCCACTGTACATTCGGGGGTGGGGGGGAAGGTGTAATTTATAGCCAATATAGGCATATTTGGCGGTGGGGCTGAAAAGTCCGCCGTTATTATATTCTCGTGGTTGACTGATATAACCATCAGAAAAACAAAAAATAAAAATGTTGATAAAGCGTCGGACAACGCCGCGCGCCAAGTACCTGCCTATACCTACGTTTGACAAGTATAAATCGAGTAATATCCAAAAATAAATTGATCTCATAAATTCATTTTTCTCCCGTCTTCACTGCATTATTATTACATCCGTTTACCTATAGGTGTACTATACATACATCCGGTCGTATTCTATTACGATATAATGTTATATACCGACTACATGCTGCACGTGCGACGAAAAACGGCGGTACTTTCCTGGATCAAACGAGACTACGAAGTTCGTCACATTTTACCACCATCAAATATACAAAACATTGCAATATGATATGCCGCGTTATACCACGAGTATACCACGGTTCACCGGACAGAAGTACCGACTCGAGGTACTCGAGGGTATTTTCGTTAAGGGTGGGAAACCTTATGAGGAACATTGTGTGAAGTTTTCAAGTTTTTTGACCAAGCGAAACAATTTTTATCGACAGTAGCTTAAAAAATAAAACTAAAACTAATAAAAATCGAAATTTTCATATGCCTGGAAATAACTCAAACAGAGTAAGAATATTTTTTAAATCCTATGGTGACTAAAAAATACTAGTAAAAAACTTTTGTCAAAATAATATCATGTATCTACGGTTATTTTTTAGAGCTGCACCAAAAACCAAAATTGAATTTGTCAATAACTGGAATTTGCGAAAAATCTCCGTTTTTTCAGTTTTTTTTTTTCCCGATGCTTTTGAAAATCATTGGGAATTTGTTCCTTTTGACACCTTTAAAGTACCACCTATGCTTACTTTTCTACCGGAAAAGATGCCGGAGTAGTAAAATTTAAGTATTTTTTTTACCGCCTAAAAGTGTGACGACAGTCACAATAAAAAAAAAACACGTTATTGTGAAATAAGTACATTAATCGCTCCACTCAGAATCTAAAATAAAGTAACTTAACTCTGTCGCAAATCAGTTTTTTAATGACAATCAAATCATTTTTTTTATCATTAGAAAAATAAATAATAATTAATTAATAATGCTAGTTAAATTAGTCATATGTTTTCGTTTCTCAATAATGGTCACCTCTATAACTTATATACCATTTTATACGAACCACTATCAATTTAATATTTTATTATATTCTGTTGATATGCGATTACACTATCATTACAAATTATTATTTAATAATTACTTATGACTTGTAATTAGTCATAATTTATAGCATTATATTATGCCTGTATTTTTATCACTATTATTGTGACCAGAAATTGTGTGAAACCCTTTGACAGTACAATTAAGTAGGTGTACATTCACTTACCTATTTTAGCATTATGATTCATAAATGTCGTTTTATACCTATTTTCAATTATAAATTAAAAAAAAAAAAATGTATTTAAATCCACTGGGTTTTATATTAGGAAAAAAATTAACTTAACGTGACAATAAAACTGTTAAACTCATAAATTAGGTACTGAATAACATGGAAATAAATTAATACGTTAAGTTTCGAAGTTACTTCTCAAAAAAAATTACTCGTATGTAAACTTAGTCAAAAGTAACTATTGACATTTGAACTCGAGCGCGAGTTAAGAATATTTCCCAGCATCTGATTTGGCCATATACATTATAGGTAACTTACCATTACAGTTATCTATAATAGTGATTATGATAAACATTTATACCATCACATAATTGAAAATTTTGGACAAAGGTGTCAAAATTATAGTAAAATCAGTTTAATTTATTGTTCTGTACAAAATATGATCATGGTATTATAATAGTACTCTCACTGCAAAACGTCAAATTATAAACAAAATAATAATATATTGACTATCAAAAAGAAAAAAATAGTAATAATATGACGTGAAATCATTTTGCATTTTGATAAGTATTTGATTTTGAGATAAAAATACGTTCAAGACGGTATTCAAATCGACTTAAACAAATAGGTACTTGATTTAAATGCTACAAAAGTATTTAAATTAATTTACTCTTATAATTTTCATGACTGACAATTGTTATTTTAGAGAAAAAAAATTGTATGCTGCACAATCATTATACATAGCGATATGTGTAACCAAGATGCTTATAGTAAAAAAAAAAAAAATTTAACCCATTTTCAATCAAATTAACTATTTTATCCATATTAACTTTATACAATTTGCAGTTGAATGTATAATTTTTTCAACTATTCACTTTATATCCTAACAATATTAAAGTTCACTGAACCCTACTAACACAAGTTATTTCTTTCGATTGACCAGATTATCGCAAGCACCACATAGCCATGATAAGATAAGATAAATTCGATTCCATTACCTACCTTCGTACTGTGGATAAATAGTGCGCTAGGCCTGCTTTGAAAGAAGTAAGTTTTGTATTTTAGTTTGAGAAATTAGTATCTACGTTTTGCTCTATTTGTAACAAACTGTTTAATATGAAAAACATTACGTTTTGACATAATCCGGAAATGTTTGATTTTGGAAATGGTGTATTTTGACGTCATTCGTAAATTTTAAATTTATTTTAGCAAAGGAAGTAGAATGTTTAATCTAGACGACTATGATGAAATCATTTCCAGTTTTTCCCCGTTTTCCTCTGGAGTAATCAATGAACAACTAAATTATTTTGGAAATTTTGAAAATAAAACTCCACCGAGCCCCCCTCTTTCCACCTATTACGACTGTATTATTTATTTTTTTTTGTTATGAATTATACATATCGGTAATTTTTTACTATTGTTGTGCCACAGAGTTATCGTGGGCAAATTGAAATTTGAAAAATCAGCTTTTTAAAAACCATTAAATCTATTACCTTTATGTTATACCTCGAAAAATTGATAGTCAACGGACTGGCCTTAAACCACGTTGGCCCATCTACGTTTATGGTGGCCATATGACATAAGCGCCAAAGGTACAAAAATCACATATTATCATTTTCGCCAAAATTAATATTTTATATAAATAGCTATTGAAAAATGTCGATCTTATAAAAACTTGTCAATAAATAATATATTATAATAGAAATTAAAAAATTGTAATTTTGATAAATTGGTTGATTTTTTGATCTTATAAAAATTGTCAATAATAAATTGTTGAAAAACAATGTATAATTCTAAATTGAATATCTGTTATTTAATATCTATTAAGGAGACGTTACAGTGACATTTGTTGTCTCCGTCTTACAAGTGCATAACATAGCAAATTAGCAAATTTTACGCTCAGCAGAACACGTTCATCTCCGTTAGTTATACTGTTAGAGTGAACTGACCTCTTACACAATTTAAAGGTAAGATTATTATAAGATAGGCTTTTTACTTTATTTTAATTTTAAAGCGAGTTATGAGTGTAAGAAGATGTACGAACAGTTTACAATTTTAAAATACACATTACTCGCTTTAAAATTAAAATATAGTAAAAAGTTAAAAAAGTCATTGTGTAGATAATAGTCTTACCTTTAAACTTTATTATTTAAGATTTTGGCGCTTTCGTACGATGCAACATTTTTTTTCTCATCTCATTTCGGCACTTATGTCTTCCACCGGTTTACGGTATATCCGGTCGTCGTTTGCGAGGTCCCACGTGTAACCTCGACGTGTTTATATACCCCTGTCTATCGCGCTGGGTGTACAGCTAGGTATAGAGATGGAGAATTTACGTAAAAAAAATATCGGTAAATTTACCGGTAAATTTTACGGTAAATTTACCAATAATGTTGTAAAAATGGTAAAATAGCTAAATCTTAGAGCCATTGTTATTTTTTCCTATTAGATATTAGTAAATACTAAATACGATTCGTATTAGGTACTAATGTTGTATACCTACTTGTTAAATCTAGTTCTTTCTAATAATAACAATAATTAACAAAAAATTTAAAAAATGAATCTAAAATATCTATTGTTCTGTATTAGACATTAGTAATTAGTACATTTTATGAAATATGAATATTGAATTATTCATATTACAATTAATAAATAATTTAAACTAAACTAAACTATCAAAATGCACATTACCTTTATTTCTTTTTAAGTCAAAACATTTATATTTAGACTTAACTTTTGTATTAATAATAGTATATTATCAATATCACATTATCTGCATTCTTGGTATCTCCCTATAAAATCTTTCCTAATTACCTACTGATATTTAATGTTCTAATATATATTAGGGGTGGCAGAATATTGATTTTATAGTATATAACAAACTATATAAACAATAACAAGTATATAAATTATAAATATTACAAATGATAATATCACAGAAGTTCTTTTTTCGGTTACCTACTTTGGTCCAACCTGTTTATTATATTAAACTTTAAAAAATATATCTCTTTACAATTCAGACTAGGCGTTTTCGATTTCATTTGATTAGAGAGGTCACACAACATTTTTTTTTGGTAAAAAATAATTTACCGGTAAAAAAAAATTGGTAAAATTTACGGTAAATTTTTTTACCGGTAAAAATTTACCTGGTAAATTTACTCCACTCACATCTCTAGCTAGGTACGATACGGGTAAACGACGACGGACAAAATTACGTCCGTCTTTTATTAGTGTGTACACCAATTTTTAATAAGACGTTTGAGAATCCTGCGTTTAATTTAAAGCAAAAGTTAAACGCGACAACAACAATACACCGGAGTACAAATTGGACAACGGAAACTATAATATTATATAGTAAAGCCCGGACATAAAGACGGTGCCATTAAGCGGCTGCAGCATTAAATGCATCGTTACGTAAAAGCTCTATTGTTTTAGACTCCCAGAGGATTGATGTCGCAGCGGGCAATTTCGCCGTGCGCGTTTTTATTTTTATTTTCCCGAATCCCTGCAGCTGCAGTCCGCGAGTCATAATCTCGGTCCAGAGTAATAGGCATATTTATACAAGCGCACCTGGGGAAACCGCGTAACGTATACAGAGCGATTCGCCGAGCACGGTCTACCTTTTTCCTTTCCGCCCCCGGTTGTTCTGCGTTTTATACTAATTTTATTGTTGTCGTACGTTAAAATTATACCATAATATCTTATTTCAGATATTGAGCGGAGCGATGAAGCTAGTGGTCTCGTAACGGTGTTTATTAAAATTTTATTTTTTCATATCCCGTACAAAAAATGTCTACCAGAAGGAGTGCTTCGATTTCAACATGAAGTATCTTATGTTTTGGCAAATTGGATCAAAATTGTACATTAGAGAGGTCATTTTTCGATTTTCTCCGTAATTATTTAATTCCACGGGAAAAACCATGGACAATGGGATTTTAATTTCAAACGCTTTGTTTATTTAAATAGCGACGAATAAAAAGCAGCTAAATGGATGTCGCTCTACAGTAGGCTACACGGGGGGTCAAAGTATGATAGATCGTATTAAACTTGAATTCAATGATATAACATCATCATTGTATAGGAAAAACGATTCGAAATTGAAATCCCACTTTTAGCGGTTTTTCGTAATTTGTCGGTAGTTTTTCCTGTGGAATTAAATAATTATTATTGAGAAAATCGCTCTAAAGTACCATCTTGATCCAATTTGTTGAAATATAAGGTACTATATTATGTTGAAATTGAAGAATTTCTTCTGGTAGAAATTTTGTATACAGGATAAAAAAAATAAATAAATAAACACTATTGTAAAACCACAAGCTTCCTCGCTCCGCTCAGATTCGTTTTTTTTATACAGTAATATTCATTGAATTAATGTTCAATACAATCCTTTATACATTGGCCCATTTGTAACCTACCGTACAGCAGAGTGATATCCACTTACCCCCTTTTTTTTTTAGAGTTGTTGATTTGTGCTTAGTGATTGTATGACATGTCGACGACAATCGTCACAGTATATTTTACTATGCTACAGAACTAAAAAACAAAATATTCCCCCTAAACTGTCTACCCCCCTTTTACTGGCACCGGAAGGGGTCGAGAAATAGAGTCCGGATTATGAAAATATGTTTAATTTGGTATGCGCAACAATAAAACCACGGGTTACTGCTGTGAATATATAAGAAAAACTCAAACCTTTATAAGTTAGGACTATCCTATAAGTATCGTGTAGCTAGTGATTCACCAAACATGTCCATTCGGATTCGGATTTTATATCATACCTACTCAAAAACGACATTTTCAAGTTTTCGAATTTTTTTTTTTACTTCTTAAAGAGTGTCTTGTAGTGATACAAACTTTAGTTTTTCAAGTTTTCACGCCCCTTTTCAACTGTAAATTGTTATTTTGTGGATATTTAAAAAAGAAAACATTTTTGCGCCTAATTCAAAATTGAAACGTGTTCTTTCTTAGTCATAAATGTAGTACATGAACCGTTTTTACAAATTACGATTGTCGATAGATGAATATAATATTAATTAGTCACTGACATTCTCAACTCAAAACACTTCTCGCTCAGATTTTTATCGTAATATACGTCGAAAATTTGCAGAGAAAAAGAGGGAGTTCTCATTCGAAACACGTGAGTTTCTATCTCCACGGGGCACTCTTTGAGTATAGGTAGTACGAAAATTGTCGAGAATTCGAAAATCAGTCTTTTGAATAACTGCATTTGTGAAGGACGAAAAATGGAGCGTGCGCGCCCGGAGAATCACCCTGTATCATAATATATATAATATAGATGTATAATATACTTTTACGCATAGTACGAAATGAAATTATAAGTGTTACCCACATAAAAGATAACTAATTCAATGCGGGCAGGAAAAATACCTTCGCCGCGGTCTTAATACAATGAAACATGACGTGCTTTGTGTGGGTATTATATGTGTGGTAGGCAGTAGGTACGTAATTTCGCGTTAACGGTAATATCTGTTTGTTATGACTTTGCTGCAGCAGTATTCATTACGCGGGTAAAAAACAAACTAAATTAATATCGATTAACCTATAGTCGATACCATCGGCCGCCTCGCCGTTAAAAATTATTATTTTGATGTCCCGCACAGTTTAATCGTTTTAGATTTTACTAATTATACTAATATGATGTATATTACGTTTTATGGTACTGAGATAGGATTTAGAAAGTCGTGTGTTCTGACGAAAGGTGGACATTAACTTATTGGAAAGTTAAAGTTCAGTTAAAAAGTTAATTTTTTTAAATTTTTTAACACAACTAGTTAATTATTTTTGTTTTTAACTCATTAACTTATTCTCAGTTAAAATGTTTATTGTTGTAACTTGACTTTTTATAATCATTGTCTTGCAGTTCAGTTAATTTTCTTTTCGAGCGATGCGTAATCAACTAGACAATACTGATTCGTCGACTCTTTATCGATTTTGGTAATTTATTTTCGAACTACATATTATAATAATCTAATTTTTACACAAACGTCTCGGTATATATGTTTGTGTATAACAAAATAATATGGCAGCTAATGACTTAAAAATATTGTACCTTGAAAAAAATTAATTTTTTTATCAACTGAGATTAGTTAATTTTATTTTCTATCTTAACTTTAAGCTTATTTAGTTCAATTTTTTTTTCGTCAACTTTTAACTTCACTGAAGGCAATTTAATTGAATCAACTTAACTAGCCACAGTTAATTATTTTCATTAAACTGCCCAGCCCACCTTTGGAACCGATGCACGCCAATAGTTGGTAATTTACAAAATAATTAAATACAACTATATCGATGATGATATCGAAATAACACAGAGTTTTCTTAAAAGTTTGACATTCTAAAACATATAGCTTTTATAATTTTTTTTGGCATTCTAAAACTCAGCATTCCAAAACTCGATTTTCTAAAACGTGCGACCAATTTTCATGATACTGCTAGTTGGTGATACTTCTTAATCTTATATTTTTTTTCAATTTTCGAAAAGCTGAACGAGCTTTTTATAATTTAGATCCCATAATTACTGTAAATCGAAATGATATAGGCCTGACGATTGACATTTAATATCGTTAACCTAACTAGATGTGACGCGTTTATTATTATAAACCGTGTTTGATTATATTATTTTACATGAATAGGTACTGAGTGATCAGTCGAATGTAAGACCCTCAGTATTTCAAAATCTATTAAAGTTTTTTTTAAATAATTAATTCAGATAGTTAAAAACAACATTAGTCTAATAAAAAATATATTATTTACTATTTTTTTATCGATATCGTTTTTTTTTTTAAATTTGTTTAATGGTTACATGCATTTTTAATTCCTCAATCCAAAGATGAATATTTTTTAAGGTAGGTATACTTGGATGTATAAAAATTGAATTATTTTGGACGAATGGTTCATTTCTTGGTATGAACTTATAAGTATATATAGTTTAGAATCGCGAGGTGGACAGGGGTACCCCACAAAATGTTCGTCCAATACTCCACTAATTCAAAATGGGACTTGCATGATTTTATTTTTATAGATAACAAATGTTCGAAAATATTAAACAAGATTACCACGATAAAGGCACCAAAGTAGTTGACGTTACTGTATCGAGTTTTTAGTTTGAATATTTTGTAACAATCGGACACGACCGTAATATTGTTGAATGTTTAAAAGAAAAATACGAAGCAGAATATTACAAATTATTTTTAAAAGGACCCACTGTACCGCAAGAACGGCTGAGTACAATGAACGTAATGTACTGCCATTCGTAAGTAAGACAAAAACAATTTTACAGTAAAGTTTCTGCACTTTAAATCATCAAAAATATTAAAAACATCCAAACACGAATGGTGAACACAATAATATACTAGACAGTCATTATAATATTATCAAATATCAAAGTTCCATTCATGCACAGAAAACTAATGTAACCTTCGATATATGATATATTTATATGTATATAGGGTCCGAAATTATCAAAAATACTAACGTAATAACTATCATTGAAATTAAATACAGTAATTATTATCTCAATATTTGTAAAAACAAACATTTGATAAACTCAAAACGATAGGTATAATATTTTAGTGATTACGATTTTATAGTTTTCGAGTGACTATTTGACTTTTTTTTACAAAGTACCTATCAACGAATTTCATATTATACAAATTATATTATTTTGAACTTAAACTTAATCTTACCAAAGATAAAAAAAAAATGAAATTGGTATGTATCATTGATATTAATTATGATCGATTCGTATTATGTACCTAGGTATAATACTTATAAGTATGACTCACAGCTGGAGTTTGAGTTTGGGTTTTGTAGTCATTTGATTTTTTTAATAAAATACTTGAAATTCAATTTTGATTTTTTAATTATTATTATTTTTTTTAATTGTTTTTGGGGTTTTTACGGTGATTAGTCTGTTTAAGTTTTTGTTTTGTATTTAATAATATTTTTTCGAATTGCGTTCGAAATCAAATTATTCGAAAGGTATATATTTTACTTATGTATCATAATATTATGTGTTTTAAGGAAATGTCTCATTCATCGATTACATCTTGATATATTATGTTGATACGATTTATTGATTTAGCTCGGACAAGAAATTATAATATTACATATTATGATCTAATAGATCTAAGTTCATAAAAATTTTTCATCGGATCAAATTCGAAAATATTATAAAAATTTTGGTGATTCTCGATCAATGCGTAATATGTATACAATTAGTAATGACTTAGTTTTTTGAAAATATGTAGTTGGGTGAGAAGCTTCATATCATCCTAAGTAAAATTTTACATTATTTTCTAAATAACATAATACCCATAAGCTGTTAACTGGCCATGACTTCCAATTTTTTTAAAAATTATTTTCAATTATTTCCATAAGTATATTTTTTAATTTTTTTATACGATATTTTTTTAGTCAATTACAATTTAGAATATCTAACCAACTGTAACATGTTACAGGTATAGTTATGTTTAGTGTCCGGATTGAAGTGCTCCAAAAATGCCTACAAAAATTAATTTTATTAAAATGTTGCCCTTAAAAATTGACTTATCAAATTGTTTTTTAATGCAATATTTTATTTAACACTTATTTATTATTTTCTAAACATTTATAAGAAAAATAAATTGAAATTTGAATATTTTTATGAAATGCCGATTAATTTATTTGATCAACTGATGCGGTGACGTATCATAGAATAATTGACAATATGTATAGAAAAACCCAAAAAACCCTATTAAACTAAACATTAAGAAAAACAAATCGATTATTGATTATCTTTCTATAAGTCTATCCATAAATTAGTTAAATTTAAAGTAGTAAGTCGTATAAATATGTACAAATATATTGTGCATTAAAACTAACAGCAGTTTCACCGATAAAGTATCTTTTTCATAAAACACACTATGTACTTGGAAATATTTGTCTTAGATTATCCAAAAAAGTATATACTTACTTCGGTAAATGTAATATGGGGGTCCTATACTAATATGTTAAATAATAATAAAAACAATTTAATACGTGCCTACAATATGATATAATAATTTTCGACGGTTCATTAAAAATAGTTTTGGTGTTTTTTTTTTATAATTTAATAAAGCTATAAAATCTGATTAGGGCATATAAATAAAAAAAAAATCATGTAAGTATTTATAATTGAACAAAAGCCTAATCCGATCGGTCAATATATTAACAAACATGGTTAATGCTAAACTTTTATTCACTTTGCGTTAACAGAACAAATTTTGAAATTTTGAAATATTAAAATTGAACTGGTTGGTCATCATTGTTGTGCTCAGTGTTGGAAATTTAATGGTACCGACTTTACTAAAAAACAGTTTCTGCCGAGTTCGGTTCAACAGTGTTTTATAAGACAAACAAAAATCCGACAAATAATATGAGGAACAATTTACCTTACGGACAAATTTGTTGGAAGATTTCCAAAGTGTACCGTTTCGATATTGCTCTTCTAAGTTTATGAACATATAGTATTATATTCCTTTAAATCCTCTGAACTGTGATTCGTTTGAAATGTTAGTGTGGTGCCTCACAAATTGTTATTTTTGAGTCACGCGTGATAAGAGTGAGTTATGTTCTTGACAAAACACAGTGTCAAATGTTAAAGCTCGATTAACCCAAATTGTGGTTACTATTACAGGGAATTGAACCGAAAAGGACAAATCCTGGAAAATAATCGTAACCGAATTTAAAATAAATGTTTTCCAAAGAGTGGAACCAAAACCGAAACCCATATTAATAATAAATTATTATTGTTATTGGAACGTCATACTACGATTATATTATTTTTAGGGATGGGTCGAAACCAAGATTTCGTGAACTCGAATCTAACCTCGAACAGAATTTTTTTCTCAAATTGGAACTCGAACTTGATGCTTCTTCGAACTATTTTTGAACTTTTAAATTTTGAAAAATTTAAGTTTTAGCCATAACAATAACAAAATAAAAAGTTTACAATTAAAATTTATAAGTGTTATGAACATAATATAAGAAATAATTAAATTTAATAAATAAATAATTTAATAATTAATAAGAGTTATCACTTATCAGTTTATCATTGAATCCGAGATCGTTATTATAGTGAGGTTTTCAAAAATGAACAGTACCTACACATACGAAAACAAAATCGTTTCGAAGTTTCGAACATACATTTTTCTCAAACTTCAAACCGTTCAAATTTCTTATAGTTTGAGGTTTTCATGGGTTCGAAGTGTTCGAGATCCCATCCCTAATTATTTTGTTTTTACCCACGTGTTCAATTTTTTTTTTTTTTTGTAGAAAGAGTGTTTTGATGTAGCAAAATTAATATAGTTGTTTAGGGTCATCTGTTTCTGGTGAAGTCTTCAAATATAAATAACTATCTTTGTTATATATTATATAATATACGTATAATATGTTAGCTACCAATGCGGTCAGACATGTAGACAAGGCGAGTAATGGACTTGGTGATGTCGGCAATGACAGAGGATACCTACTATACTACTATAACCACAAATGGTAATCTGTCATTTCCGTAATTGACCTATAAGTCTAGTAGTTATTTTCCAAGGTGGTAATGATAACCGATTCATTGATCACGAAACCGAATACCTATTACTTTTTAGTTTAATTACCAACTTTTTTGGATAATAGGTGGGGGTCAAAATATGTTGAGGTATTAAAAACATTGTTTTTACGAACAATCAGAACATGCTAAATGTTTAATGTTTTTAATCATATCGATAACTTACTATTAAGTACCTTTAAAATATTATAATAACATAGGTAACACACAGATAGGTCGATTTGAGTATTTTTCAGTAAGTAATATTATAATAAATAAATAAAATATTACCAACTTATTTATGTTTTAAAAAAATCAAAGAGAAAAAGTTTGATTTTATCGCGCTGGTTTATAATACGCGTAACACGGTTTTTTTTAGTTACTACTTACTAGTACAAAGACTGGAGCTGATCCCAAAAAAGGGCATATTGTTCTGGAATCTCATTGTAACCGAATTAAAATATTTTTCAATAAGTGGAACCAAAAACGAAACCAATATTTACAAACTAAAATTATTGAGTTTTACAACGATTATATAAATTTTGTTTTGAATTAGTGATAATTTGTTTTCGTGGTGTAAAGATTGATTCGATGACATTATATTATAATTGTCGTTTAAAGCCATTTATACATAAATCGGAACCGGGTGAAAATTTTTAAAACTTTATAACCGAGTACGAGGACCGGTTACAATGCAAACAAATAAGTGATAGGGATACCGTTTACCGGTACCGGTCGGTTACTAGATTCCGATGGTGCGATTTATATATTATATTATAATATTATGTTTCTCGATAAAACGAAATAAACGGTTTCGTCGCGAGTTGGTTAGGTTAACACTCACTTCTAACGTGAGAGTGCCGGACACGGAATCGTCTTGATACGGTCGTGACTGGAGCGACAGCACTTGTCTCTGGTAAGGGTTGACGAGCAGTTCTTCGACGCTGACAATGGCCAAGCCCATAAACTGATTTCCGCCATTCGGGTTGCAGTCGTACACCTCGAACAATATCTCCTCGGTCGTCCGGTTCAGAGTGCTTGAAAATACCAAATACAGTATTACGAATCTCCCGGGCCAGCCACCAGGAATGTTTCCCGAGAAAAATTTCCGAAATATCCCATCCTCCCAACCCCCCCCCTCCAAACTCTCGTAGAAATTACTTAAAAAAAATATTTATTCAAGTACCTACGAGTGGAACGACAGTACTGGGTGGTTTAAATAATGATGACAATGAAGTCATTGTTTAAAATCCCATCATTACACTGACAACTGATATTTAAGAGGACGCGTCGTACCCACCCGTCTTACACACGTGGGACACACCAAATTTTCGTTCACCAATTTCAATAGTGTGCTGCTGGTTATGACATTAGAGCGGATTGACCTATTATACAATTTAAAGTCAACATTATTATCTAAGACGCGGTGTATACTCTTATCGATATTGTTATTCTTAAGTGAGTCTTTTTGAAACTATACATGTTTTTATAACGATCACAGCTTACTTAAACGCCATACAAATATCGGTGGTGAGCAACCTTTTTTGATCCACGACCCCAAGAAGAAAGGGTTGGTTTCTACCAACATTATGTAAGTGTACTTAATGGTCTTAATGTATAGAACAATTGTGTTCATAAAAAATATGAAATCGTTTAATTTTTATATTTCTTTAATTTAACTAATCCAAAATATAAAAATAAATAAAAATTAGATTTTTATAAGACCTAAAATTGAAAAAAATATTAAAATTACTATAATATTATAGTCAACATTTAAATGTTTTTTAAATTATAAAATTACTTTTGCATGATTTAAGGATTTTAATGAAAGGCCTAAGCATGCATTGTGGACATGATTGATTCTATGTTTAGTTTATTATTTGGCACTGCTACTTTTAAGTCTGATGACAAGTCCATAAGTTCTTTGCTTATTTTTAAATTTTCTAATTTAATTTCATTTATATTAAAACTAATTAGATTTATTATTCGCGCTAGATTTTTTTTGGGAATTATTTAAACCGTTCATTAAAATGCGTTTGTACACTTTTTAGATGAGCAGTTATAATTTCTTTTATCTTATTAATCTCGAATTATTACAAATTATACAAAATTATAAGCATTGATACGATTGACCAAACGGCTCGTAGACGACATAATAACTGTGAGATCAAATTAATTTTCTGCTTAAATTTATTTTGAAAATAAACCATGTACCGCGTGATTCAATAGAAATTAATATCGAAAATTAAGATAAATTTACGTTGTATAAAATAGTATACGACTCTTTCGTTTGGTGTTAAATTATTGGCGACCCCCTGGTTGCACGCCACTGCCCTAGATAATAATCTTATCTTCAAATATTGTACATTAGTTCAATTCACTCTAATATCAAAACTGGCGGTACACCATTGCAACTGGTTTACGAAAACTTGCCATGCCGTACGGGTGTCGTAGACGTCCTCTCAAGAGTATAACTTGAATTAGATACAAATTAAATACATTTTTGGAATCGTCGTCCTAAGTATTCCCATATTCCCTCGTAATATTTTAAGGGGATAAATTAATATTTGTCAGTCTGATCAGTCAGACAGTTATGAGATTGATTACAAAATATCGAAACATAATATGAATAGTATAATAAATATAAATAAAAATATAACACTCTTAGTGTCAGGAATATTATATTCCTGGGAATTTCCTCGGAGAACTTCCCGGAAATCAGCGCATCGCTTGCCGGGTGACCTGACTGCTGCGCCAGGTCAACGATGACATTTTATTACAGGCACAAAACGATACGAAAATAATTGTACTTACAACATAAAGTTTTCGTTCCACTGTGGCGACGAAGTGTTCTTCTTCGTCGAAGTCTGCTTCTTCTGGAACGGGTCGTCGACTTCGATCACGCAGTACGGTTCGTAACACCCTACGACGAACAAAATATAAAAAACTCGTTCGAACAAAATATTCATACTTGGATAGGTATGCACGTAGGAAATGGGTTAGAATAAAAAAAATGTAACGGCTTAGCTTAACCTTGTTTGAGTCCGAGTCCGATCGCTTTTATGACTTTGACCATCAACCTTTTCTCTCCTTGCTTCATGACCGTAGATGATTCTATTTTCGGACTCATCTATATTACGGATATGACAATATTACGATATGAGTGTATATAACTGTAACTTGTATTCATAATAACGCACATTATATAATTATTATTTTAGAAATCAATTTGTTATTGTCGTTGTTTCATTTACAGGCGTGTGGTTCATATTCATTGTCATGGAAAACCCCTCAACATTATCTATACCTATACAGTCATGGAGGTCGACGCACATTACCGAACAAATGGTGTATAGACACGTGGTACAAGACCTCACCAACCGATTTCAACATAACCATAGCTTGGTTACCTACGTGGCTACGTAATAATAAATTATAACTATTTAAGCCTGGGTATTAACGAGTTAAAAGTTAAAATTAAGTTAAAACGTTAGGTTTATTTAAATTAAGTTAATTAACTCGTTACTTTTTTTTCAAATTAACTTTTAACTTAATAAGTTACTTTTTTAAGATTAACGTGTTAATTTCAAGTTAATTTTATTCAAAAGTATCTAAATAAAGTTAATTTTCGTACATTTTTGAATGCGGTTTTTACTTATATGTATCATTTTAAATTTCTACTGTAATTTTTTTGACCATAAGGAAAAACTATCAAATAAACCATTATTATGTGTCTAGAATTTTTTATTTTTGCAAATTAGAAAATTTTAACTTTATACTAAGTTAAGTTACTTTTTTTCAAAGTTAACTGAACTTAACTTAACGAGTTGACGAAAAAAATATGAGTTACTTTTAACTTAACTTAATTATTTTAAAATAAATTAACTTAACGAGTTAAAAAAAATCGTTAACTGACTCAGCCTTGGTTATCTATACCTATACAGCCATGGTGGTCGACGCCCATTACCGAAGGAAAACAAAACCTCACACCGATTTCAATATAACCATAACTTGGTTACCTACGTAATAATATATTATAACTATTTATAATTTTGGCTGATAATTTCCAATACCAAAATTATTATTTAAATGATTGTTATTCACCAAACATCTCCCCCCCCCTCATATATTTTTTTCGTTAATAATGAATTTATTCATATTCTGATTTTTGGAATTTTTAAAATATATACTCAAAACCGATTTCTTTCGAATTCTTGAATTTGTTTGTACCACTACTTAAGTAGTGTCCTGGGACAATATAAACTTTTAATTTTTAAATGAGAACCTCATATTTTTACTTTAAATTATATAGGCAGGTAGTGGCGGAAATATTATTTTTAATTTTGATATACCAAATTCAAAATTTGAATGAGTAGTAGTTAATAATTTGTTTGTAATTAGGATAATATTACTTTAATAACGATAATAGTCCTTAAAATGGTTACAAAAAACATAAATAATAGGTGCAATATTGGACCTAGTATTTATTCAACTTGGACCATTCTTACGTCTACCACAAATATCCTTTATAATTATAGACCCATTCCTATATCTTTAGCACACAAAGTCAAATAACTCGAAAAGTACTCATACGAACTTTGAATTAGTTCCATGAAAATGTTCAGAAAAATTATCCGCCGTATAATTTGCAGTAGGAAAAGGGGGTTCTTATTTGGAAAACAAAACTTTCGATTTCCATAGGACACAGGAATTTGAAAATATGGTCGTTAAGTATTACCTATATTTAGAAATTCTATAATCAACGTTTAAAAAAAACGAAACTTGTTTATCGTTATCGACCAGTTTATCAGACGTTACTTAAAGTAAAAAAATCGTTTAAAATATTTACGAATAATCGAGGAAATCACTACGAAAAACATTACGACTTGATGATGATAATTTCCTTAGAACTAATAAAATTTCGGATGACATGGTTTGGTGGTGAGTAAAAAAAATGTCGCTAAACGAATATTACTACAAACATTGACGGAACAGTGTGTTGGTTCTTGCAATTATTTGAATGAAAATCAACGTGAAAATAACAACGATGACCTGAAAAATGAACTCTAACACACCCGTACAGCTGTAGTAGGTACAACGGAAAGTGATGGGAAATGTGTATGAAAAGCCATCGAAAATAATTCATGATGAATTATCCAGCGCGAAAAACTCACAGGTTTATTATAAGTGCTCTTCAAAAATCAATGTACAGAGGGTGAAAAAAAACTCGACCAGCTATTCCAACCTCTTTAACTGACGGCTTAACAAAGTCAATACGCTTTTAATATTTACAATAAATAAATAAATCGAAAGAAAAATCTGTCCACGTTATTGAACAAGATGGAGTTATAACTATACAAGCATCGCTCAAAATCTAAAATGATAAAACGATAAATACAATGACGTTTTTCCAGCGAATATTTAAAAAATATTAGATACAAAATAAATTGTTATATAATAATCAATATAATAACAGGCAAAGTATTAAAATAATTTCAACTTTATAAAAGATACGGTTCGGTTGGAATTTAAATACATTTTTATTATATTATAATAATGCGTGTTATTTCTCGAGTCAATATCGATACGACAATTTATTTTGATTGAAGAAACTTCAACGACGCGCATCGTTTTTTGGAATGCTATAACTGTACAAAATATGTGGTGGTATTTAGAATTAAAATTTTTAAGTATTGGAAGGACATCACACTATTCGTTCTTCCATACTTTTATGACTGGTTAGTGTGGTTATATGCATATTACAAAAATGTACATGTAATATAATAGTAATTTTAAATAACCGATTAAATAATATTTATATTAAAAAAAGAAATAATTATAACTATTGAGAATTAATTGTATAAGCTAAATTGTATTATTTGAAACAAAACTTGCGAAATGAGTATAGATATTTATTCAATAATAAGTTGTATTAAAGTAAATACATTTATAGACTACGTTTAGTCATTATAATATTATTATCATTTTTTTGATTTATTTATTTTACAGTAGGTTAAAACCAGTTTATGACGAGACCCGTTGTCAATCAACCAATTTAAAACTGTACCTATGGAGTCACGTGATAGCAATCAGCTACATATTTTTAAAAGCTGAAGCCAAATTAATTTTTTCAACCATGTGTGTTTCGGATATAACATTGTAATGATTTAATATTTATGAACATTGCAATTATTATTATTGAACGTACTTACGCATAATAATATATCATCGTATTTATGTATATGGCGTGTAAAACTGTATATATAGTTTTCCTAATTTTAGTAGAATAATAATATACTATTCTGACGATATCGAATGGTGCCAAAATGTCTGGTATAATTAGACACGTGTAGTGGTAATATAGTCGCTATTAAATGCACACATCAGTGTCGCAGAGAGGTTGTTTCGGGCAAAACTTCAATGGATTCAAATGACGTCCTTATAACTACATGTCCTGCCTTCCGCAATTCATCGTTATTACCGTGTATGCAGAGAGAATTATATTTCAAAAACATATTTTGGTCGAATTCCACGGTGTACCATAATTATAGTTTATAGGTACATAATATAGTATTTTGTGCTCGCAATAACCTAACCAGAGTGGTTTAAACACCACCACGTTCCTCTCATACCGTGCCGTAAGTTTTTAACATGTTTTGTCCATGTAATTTTTCAAATTCTGTAAATTTTCGAAAACAACATACAGCCGTAATTTCATATTCAATTGCAGAATAATTTCCCGAGTATTTCAGTACATTAAAATCGAATTTCGGACGAGCAGTTTAAGAGTTATAAGTGTTTAAAGACTGTAAAATATTGGTCCACTACTCTGCCCCTTCAAATTTTAAATACTCATCTGAAATTGTATTTGTACGTATCGAATGCTCAAAAAAAATGTCTGCTTTGGAATACAAAATTAAAACGCTATTGCAATGTTTCATTCAAACACGTATACAACTTTAAAAATATGAGGATACAAATTATTAAAAATATTTAATTTTTTTTTTATAAAATTTTGTCTTGTAACTACTTGAAACCTAGTGGAATTAAAATATGTGAGTGACTTTCGTCCATATAGGATAACCCGGCATAGGTTATGAGGTTTTTCATACTACCTACCGTTTTTTGGGGAATTGTAAACATTTACGTGTTCCAACGTACTGACTTGAGTTTTACACCGATAACGATTTTTAAAACAGATTTTAAAATGTTGTTGTGTTGTCGTGTCAACTTTGGATCCTTCGAGCCACATTTGTAACGTATTTATTTATTTTATTGACTTACGCCGGGAAAAGCTTTAATTTAAGTACAATAATTTATTGGTAAAACTAAATACAACAAAAACGATTGGATAATAGTAGCAAAGAGAAAAAAAAACTATAGTATAATAATAATAATATGTTAAATAAATGTATTGTTCTTAAAAAGAAAAACCTCACTTGAAGTGTATAAAAACATTACGTATTTTTAGAAATTTCCAGGGCTGAAACCTAAAAATTTCGGTTTTGGTTTCGAAATTGTATAGTGGTTTCCAATTTTTGTCGGTTTCGTTTTTAAATTATAATACCAATTTCCAATTTTTCCCGGTTTCGTTTTTGAATTTATTTTCGGTATCAGTTTTTAAACGGTTTATACTGGTTTCTAAAATCGGTTTCAAGGCCTGGACTATTTACGTTCATTTTTAGTTTATTAGTTTATCTGAATCTCGAAATCACGCGTTCGAATCGCCTTTTGTGAACATTTTCTAAAATGTTCAAAATATCAAAGATTTTCAAAAAAAAAAAATACCAGTTTTTAAATTATTTTTTCGGTTTTGGTTTTAAATAATAATACCGGTATCCAATTTTTTCCTGTTTGAGTTTTGGATTTAATACCAGTTTCCAACTTTTTCCGGTTTCGATTTTAGATTATAATGCCGGTATCCAATTATTTTCGGTTTTGGTTTTCATTTTGTTTTCGATTTCGGTTGTTTAACGGTCTATACCGGTTTCTGAAATCGGTTTTGAAACCGGTTCCAAGCACTGGATTTTTATTGCGAAAAAATACAATTTCAAATTTCTTTTATATAAACCTGACTCGATGGATCCAAAATAGACTTCATAATAAATTCAAATATGTTTTAAAAATTATTGTCGGACTACCTACGTTCAGTACGTTGGAACGCGTATTATAGATCTATTTTCATCCAAAAAAAACGGTAGTATGGAACCCCCTTAAAACACCCGGCGTGTACCTACCATTCGATCGGTGTACGAGTCCAAAGGCGAAGTGGTTGTCTGCTGTTGGCTTTTCATGAAACTCGGAAACTCTGACCACCGGTACAGATCGACCGAAAGGTCTGTCGATCTTATGGCACCGGTCACAATGTCCAAGATCACATCTTGCAGCTGTACTTCGTCCATAGATTTGCTTTTAATGTATCCCACTTGGGCCAGCGCAACTTTTATCTGAAATTTAAAATCACAATGTTCGTTATGGTCGGTGGTACTTGTATTTTATTAAATTTTGTGAACAAACGTGGGTTGGACCGGAGTGGGTGGGACCGAAGTGGGTATTGGACTATAATATATTATTATTTATCTGATATTATGAAGTGCGGCTAATGGGTAATCGTTCAATATGTGACCTGTTACTAAACCGTGTGATCTAATCGTGTTCGGAACTGTGACATTTTAGGTACCAAGGGGTTGATAGAGCCATGAACTTTTTTCTCTTGTCCGTCCTTATCACCATGACAATTGTTGCATACATTTGTTTCGTTATTTTTTTGTAAGCTTATTATTTTGTAAAAATTCTAAAAGTAATTTTTTGATTTGAATAATCTCATGTAGTTCAACTATCAATAATTGGTTTATTTTTTTTCACACGCAATGAAACAAATACTGATAACAATAAATAGTTAACGATAATGAGCATAATAATATTATTTTCATAGAGTAATATACTAAAATAAATTTTATTTTTTCAGCCCACTGTAGCATTTTGGCTATTGAGATTCTAGTACGTACTTATTTTCAACAGCCCCCCCTCCTTAAGTTGGAAAATCGTTTGTTTTTTTTTTTTGCCATTAACTTGTGTGAGTTTGTGCTAACATTTTTAGAATTTGTGCAATAGTGTGGTTATTGGAAAAATTCAAAACAATTTTGTGGGGCTGGAGATGCCCTCCACTGATAAGTGTAAAATAGACATTTCGGCACACTTCTTTTACCGAAAATATATTCACGATTTGTGAGACCTAAATGGACATTTTTGCACAACCCCCCACCTCCAATAATCCATTTTAAATTTTTGCCATTCCCCCCTACATTCAAAAAAGCGGTGAAAAATCTACTTTTTTGCAGTTTTCTTTTGCCAAAAACTATTGCGTAATGAACTTGAATTTGTGTGACTTGAAAACATGGAAGTTTGTCCTATAATTACAGTGAATTGACTTAAGTTCTTAAGATATTTGTGTAGTTATTGAAATGTTTGAATTATATATTACGTTTACCTATTTTACTTCCATAAAATATTTTATTTACGAGAAAAATTAAAATTAAAAAACAATTTTGTATTATTCTAAAAACTTACAGCCGTAAACTTACAGCAAGAGAACATTTTTAAAGGTTGGTTTGTTAAATCGAATAATAATAAATAATTTACAAGTAATAGCCAATAGGGCCCAATTGATAGATGATAAACTAACCGATAAAATATGTCATAGTACCATTTACACATAGTTTACAAATTATAACCACTAACACAGTAATTGGAAAACCTTGGTTGATAATAGTCGTTCATATTGATTATTGTCTATATTTCATATATGTAATCAATTCCATATCTAATAATCTATAACCAAATATGTTTAAAAAAAAAGTAAAATTTTCAATATTGAAAAATTTCAAGTGAACTATTTGAAATTCAGAACCCTACTATACCATTTAATATTTTAAATATTGTCTGTGATGTTATCGGCAAACAGAATAAGGTATGATGACGGTTGTCTGTAAATAAAATCCAGTGATGATAATATTTTAATAATACAATAAATCATGTAAATATGCAAGCACACATATTCCGTGCATAATATAAAAGTAGGTATATAACTATTCACTATTGTCATCGCGTATAATATTATTATGCTTGGCGTCATATTAAACCTGGTAATACCCGGTATAAGGTAGGTCACATACTAAACACGATTTTCACTTGGTAGGTCACACATATTCAGCGAAAACAGACTAATGAGAAACACAGCTGCTATAATCAGTCTTGTAAAGACACTTTTAAAATTGTATTTAAATACAGATACAAATACATCCATTCAGAAAGTATTTAAAATACATTTCAAATACTTTTAAGAAAAAGTATTTAAGAACAAAATATAAATACTTGCAATGTATTTAAATACTTTTCAAATACTTTTTTTAATTTTACTTTTCCACTAGTCAGTTTGCTAAATTAATTTTGTAATTACTAACTTAAAATTGTCATGATACATTCACCTAGGTATTACTAGAACTTTTTGTTTCAATTGTATACTGAAAAATGAAAATAAATAAAACTTGTTATATTATAGAAATTTTTTAATAATAGGTTCCTAATTAAACAGTTCTTAATGAAATATAAATGATGTGGATATACAGAGCTAGGGGACAGGAGTTCTCAACAATTATGAAAGAAAAATATTTTTATAATTTATAAATAAAATAATATAATAATTTTCAAAAAAGTGACTACCGACGAATAATTTGTTCGAATTTTCAAAAATATTTGATTTTCAAATACAAATACGTCCAAGACAGTATTTAAATACATTTACTCAAATACTTTTACTCAAATACTTTACAAGACTGGCTATGATACTATTAAAAATTAAGTTTGAATTTTAAATTAATATGGTTATAATAATCGATCGGATGTACAACTGTGAACATCAAACTCTTTGAAATAAATTCACCGAAGGTAAAGCCAATGACGAAACCTCTATTCCGGTAAAATTCAAATTATGTTTTTTCAACTGTAATTTATATGATCAATCGCAAAAAATTGTATAATAGTATAATATAAAAAATCTAACACAACAGTCGATGATTATTTTGTATAGTACCTACTTCGATTGAAATGTATGTCAAGTTTGATTCGTTAGTTCGATGAAATGCCTTTTATCGTAAAGTTTAATAGAAATGTTTGCTTTAACGATACGCGTTTTAATCCAGAAATACACGGAAGTAAGTACTCGAATTAAATAAACACAAATGATTAAAAAGAACCGTGAACTAGCGTTAAGGCATTGAAATGTTGAGCAAATTTAAAATAATGTATTATTTTAGGTACTCAAAAGTGTTTGAGTAAAAATTATTAAATATTGCCGCAATATAATATGAATAAATACCTATTATTATGGCGAATATCAATATAAATAAATAAGTAAAACATGGTGTGACAATAAGCCCGGAAAAATGAAAAATGAAAAATTGATACTATAGTTTAACGCGTTGAAAAAATCATGAACATTATATCATGTATTAAATATAAATGGATATTAAATAATTTAAGATTTACTTATGTCTGAAAGTATTTTGAAAATAATATTATACGTTTTGAATTATTAACTTACTCCAATAAAAGATTGAAATTGTAAAAAATGTAAAAACTAAATTACTCGACTCAAGAACCGATTTTACCATCGACGTTTTTTCTAAAAAATCAGGTTTACAAATTGGCTATTTTGAATTTTTGGCAAAAATGTGTGTTAATTAAATTTTTGATTCAGTGAAAAATGTTTTTAGTTCTGTATTAAAATGTAGAAATAAAATTTTTATACTGTACATGTGACACAAAAGATGTCAAATTTAATAAAAAAAAAATTTAATATTGATTAGATTAGAATCTATTTAATTTTTCCGGTCATTCTGTTACATCTTGTATAATATGCTAGCTACATAGAATTTTAATTGTTAACTCAATTTGATTTTGTAAATTTGAATTAAAAAATTGACAAAAAAAATGTCTATGAGTATAATAGGTAGTTATTCAGAGTGGTTCTCTTTGTGCTCATTCTCTGTATTTTTATTCAATAATGCAGTAATTTAAAAACTAATTTTTGGAATTTTTTGAATACCTATACTTAAAGACAATATTATTATTATTATATCCTGAGATTTTTTTTTCTACGATTATAGTGTCTTGTGGAGATAAGATATTTTGTTTTTCAAACGAGTACACCCCCCCACCCCCACAACATTTGCTGTTAATAATATTTTTTAATTAAATCGAATCAAAGTTGATACTTGACCGATTAGTTTTTGAGTAGTGTAAATCTGTACACCTACTAAGTAAATAAATCTATATAATTACGGATTTGGAAAATATGAGTGCTATAATAATTTGAAAATTTTAGTATACAATTAATATTAATCTATCAACAGTTATGATTTTTAAAAATTGTGCAATTATTGAAATTACCTTATCCCAGAGTACCTACTTAAATGTTATTTCTTCGTAAAACCTACCGTTTTCATTAGGCACTCTTTAACATTTTAATAACTTCGGAACTATTGGTTCGAGTTTTTGATTAGGTAGATTTACATTTGAAAGAATAAAATCCTCCGTAAAAAAATTGACAGTAAGCAAGAAGGGTTCTCATTTGAAAAAAAACAACAAAAGTTTGTACAGGCACCGGCACTCCTTAAGTAGTACAAACTGTACAGGTTAGGTTAGGTTTTGTATCGAAAATACAGTCTTTCGGTGTGTATAATATCACGTAAAAATTCCAAAAATCAGAATTTGAATAAATTGCGTTACTGAAGGAAAAATCGATGTGATCATTGGCCGGGCGAATCATCCCGTATGTCGTAATCATTTGACACTATAATATTTACATTTGAACAGGACACGACATGAAATCGTGACTTATTAAATATTTATTCGACAAAATCAAACGAACGACGTGATTTTCGAATATCTCATTGTAAACATTGACGTTTCGCACTTAACCCAAATCCATTATAGGCTCTTAACCGTGGTGATTACGGATGGGCGGGAGGGGGGGAGAGGGGTTAAGCTCGAGGCCCGCGATGATAATAATGATAATATGTAAGACGTATTCAATCCCTTCGATGTCTGCAACGTTTATCGTCTGCGGGCACGCCTCTGCGGCAAACATATTATCATTACTATCACGGGCCACGGCGAGTGCACTTAACGGTCTAACTTAATGTAAGCGAACGCCGTCAAAAATACTTTTGGCCATCCGTCGAATTTGATTTGCCCCCTCTTCTTGCCGGTGTCGCACGATATGTTCAACCGGGCCTGCAACTTGTTCACGTTCACTCGGTAATGCGAAACGTCCACTTTGTCGCCCTTCTGTCGCATCGCCTTCAACTGCATCGCCGGCGTTGCGTCGCAGTCACATGTGATCGTCTGCACAGCAAAATCACAATCATAATAGGTATATACATAGGTGGTATAGGTAAGAACGTCAGAGTTGGTTGGAATTTCGGACCACCCCTGTTACTTTGGCTGGAAACCAGTAATGGGGTTACCGCGGTTTTCGGCGGCGAATCCAGGGTTTAATTTTTTTTTTTAATTTTTTTTCCCCTTTGGGGAAGGGCCATAGAACAATAGTATATTGTGTGGCGAGGGCGGGAAGCGAGCTATTTCAGTCGCGGGCGACGGATGCATTTCGCCCGAGACTGAAATTGCCTTCCCGCACGAGCCACACATACTATTTTGCGTCGCGCCTCTGCATTCATCAATCACTGCAAAGGTAATGAGATGAGAGATCTATGCAACAACTATAATAGGCCATAATTCTACGACAACAATATTTCATGAAAGAAACGATTTGGTTTTATTTATTTTAAGCGTCACGCATGGAGGTTACAATATATAAATATAAGATGTAACCAAAAGCTTATGTTTTGTAAGGACCGTGGTATAGATATTAGATTTCAGTGTCTGGTTGTGCAGGGGATACGCACGTGTACAGCACTTTTTGGGATTTCCACTTAACCGCCCGGCGCTTTTAGGGATTTCCACTTTACCGCCCGCTGGACGGAAAAAGGACGCTTTCCATCACTTCAACCGCTATCGAAAACCAAACTTTCGGTGCAGGTGTGACAAAAAAAACATTTTACAACATCAAAGCGTACACTGTCTACAAGAAGAACAATAATTATTAATGAAACTACAACTATATTATAAGTTAATAATAAGTATACCTAAAATAATTAATAATTAGTAAATGAAAAGCACACGCTAATTAGAATTTCAGTACAGATTCGAGCGGTTATTGCGGTTACTGTGGTCATCAAAATGTCAACCGATTACCAAAACAATCATTATTAAGTTTCAGGGGACGGAGTGGCCGAGCGGACTAAGGCGTCGGCTGCGACGCAGCCGGCCCGAGTTCGATACCTTGGCCGCGGGCGGCATTTTTCTTCGGGCAAGTCACGGTGTCCGGAGAACAAGTGCCGCCATCCCCCACCCGGGCATGGCAGATACCTACGGGTGCCCAATCAAAAATTCTGCCAAACTAAACACATACGTGTTCCTCCCCCTACCGACTTAATAACCTACAGTAAAAACCAAAAATAGCTAATGGCCTCAGCTGCCGGGCTCAAGATCAATAGAAAAAAAAAATAATAAATAAATTTCATTTACGGACGATTAACGATTGACGCATTGCATTAAATCGCTAGATCAGTGCTTCTCAACCTGTTTTACTATTATATATTGTAGGTATATTTCAACAATATTGATTGAATTCTTTTTTTTTTTTTTATTAAATTTGCTACTTATTTTTAAATTGTTTTTCTCAATTTACAAAAAAATAGTATAATATAATATATTTACAATGCGATTGTTTTATCATTGTTTTTGTACATAATTTTTTTTCAGATTCGTGTCCTGGAAAGGTTTTTTACTCAAACAAAAACATAATACCTAACTGTATTTGTTGGAAAATTCTGTAATATAAAATATTATATTCTTGTAATGAGTGATATTTCTTGGGATTATTTTCCACGAAATAAAAAAAAAAAATTTAACAACACTTTTAACCCTTAACACTCAACGGATTACCAAAACAATATTATTAATAACTTTATAATAAATTTGGTTTTTGGACGATTAACGATTAACATCGCATTAAATCGATAGAACAGTCGTGCTTCTCAACATGTTTTTTACGACGACACCCAAATTTAGATAAATGCAAATGGTGACTCACTTAAAACAATTATTATAATTAAATATATATTTATTATAATAAAAGCATTTTTGAAAAAAAAAAATACAATTATAAACCTAAGTATACTTTGTACAATAATATAAATAATTTTTTGTTTTTTTTTTTGGTGACACATCTTGGATACACCATTTAACGATACACTATTTTAAATACACTTCCCTAAAGGAAACAGTAACCGATTATCAAATTATCGATGGATGAACGATAAGTGAATACTATAGATTTTCTCAATATTCTGGTTATTTCCTATTTTTTCCAGTCAACTACCATTTTTTTTTTTTTTTTGGTTTTTTTTTTAACTTCAATAAAGTGGAATTGGGATTTTCAGGTTAGGTCAGGTCAAGGTAAATACTCATTATCTCTCAAAAAGTACTATATTTTTTTTTACATAACTCGAAGTTATTACAAAACTACTTTTAGAATTTTTACTTTTTTTTATTGTTGTCGAGTACTTTTTGTACCTCTGTTAAAAATTTTATTCGAGCAGAGTATTATTTAGGAAATTTTTTCCGCGATATAAAAACCAAGTTTCAAACTATTAGTTACATCTAGTAACAATAGTATTTGAAAACTAGACGATCAGAGAAGTGCCAGGTATCCCTCAAAAGAGTTAAAAAGTCAACAGATCACAACGAGAAAAAAATTGTAAAAAATATATTTTCTTTTTAAAACGTAGTTATGTACCCTTAATCACTTTGAATTACTAAAAATAACCAATATATAAAAACGAAAATACTACTGAAATCGTTGAGCCTTAACGATAAAAAGTATTGCGTTTGAAGAATCCCCCCCGTATCCAAGGTATGCCTCAAAAAGTTAAAAGTCATCAAATCATAACTAGAAAAAAAATTGTAAAAAATATTTTTTTTTTTTTTTTTAAACGTAGTTATATACCCAATCACTTCGAATTTATTACTAAAAAATAATCAATATATAAAAACAAAAATACTACCAAAATCGTTAGGCCGTTTCGATAAAAAGTATTGTTTGAAGAATCCCCCCTCCCCCCCTTATTCGCACTGATACAATATCATCGCAGGGGGCCCGAGTCCAATGGCGACGTTAACCTTTGTCCGTAACGAGACAGTTCTTGGCATTTTTCGCACTCGTATTATTTTTATTACTCAATTATGACTCAGTCTCGTACTTATTTTTTTACGACATGACGAACAAACGCATTGAACTTAAATGATAAATTTATCGGACGAAAATGCGACGTGTCGACACGTTTAGTCGATGTCAAGGTTTCGGGATGAGTATTATTGCTATATTAACGGTGTTGTACGTCAATGCCGGTTTTTCCAATTTTCCGCAATTATTCTATGAAATTTGAAAATGATATTTTATTTTATGGTCGTTACATCGATTGAAATACTTTTCCACTGATCTACTTACTGCCGGATAACTATTTAGGGGGGGGGGGGTTGATATGGTATATTTTATCGACAAAAACGACTTCACAGAAAAAACTCTCACGCCTCGTCCATTATGTTATGTCGAATTTTTATAGTTCGTTTTTCATTTGAAATATATGAGAATTTTTTTTCTGGTATTAATGTCATATAGCTTTAGTGCTGGGAAAAAGTTTAAAAAAAAGACAAGTATCGTGCATCGTTCAAATGCATATTAATTTAGCTTCTATAATAAATTATTAAAAATAAATAAATATAAATATAAATATATATAAAATATAATAATAAAATATAAATATAAAATATATAAAATATAAAATATAAATCTTCTATTATAAATTTGGAAATCGGACTTTGATCCGAACTGAACAAAATATGTTCTCTTCTTCTGAATAATAATACAATTAAAATTAACGAAATCCTACGGTTCTACAGTGCGTGAGAGTTTTTCCTGCAAGACATGTTTTTGGGCTAAAAACAGACCGGCTGCGATGCTCTTAGCTGGGTAGTAATCGCACCCAATTTATTTAAACTGTATTCGCAGTGGAGGCTGGGGATCGACTTGGTGTCTTTCCAAGTCCGATTCGTTGAGTAAACAAAATTAAAAGTCCGATGGTTGGTTTATGACTTTATGTCCAATAAACTTTGCCTTTTCGTTCGATGTTTTAGTACAAGTTCTAAGTCCTAACGATTCACGACCAAGCGAGGTATTTTTGACGGAAAAATACAAAATGAACTCGTTTTACCTACGCGTTGTGTTCATTAGTTCAAGACTCGAAATATATTTTGGTATTTTTATCGACGAACAAAACTAAGCTTAGCGACTTGTAGCCGTGAAAACAAACAATTATGCATTAAAAAACTACCAATAAATGTGCACTAAGCTGGAAAAAATGTAGGAACAAATTATTGAGATTGTTTTTATTATTCGTATTATTTATTTTTCACCGTTTATAAAATTATTTCTGGTACAATATCAGATTTGTTAATGATAACCAAATCACTGCTATTATAGTCAATGGACGTCTGATCGGCTACGAGAAGAGCCAAACTTGTACACAGTGACTCACCAGCCATGCTTACCCGATTTGTTTTTTGCCGTGACAATGCAGTTATTCAAAATCTGATTTTTTGAATCTTTAAAATATATACTCGAACACCATATTTTCAAATTCTTGAGATTTTTCGTAATTATTACACAAAGATCAGTGTCCTGTATAAAAACTTCTTATTTTTCATATAAGAAACCCACTTTTCTAATTGAAAATTTTTAGTTGATCATATATCTGAAAGATTTGACTTATCAGAATAAAACTCGAACGAGTATAGTAGTCGAATTATTGAACTCTGTATACTAATAGGATAAGAGGTCCATGGTTATGTGTTTGTAAGATATGGGGGCTACGGTGATTTGAACATTTTAGTGAATAATATATTGATCCATCGACATTAATATTTGTTTTGAAAATGTCCCAATTATAACAAATACTAGTTGCGATATTACATTAGTTTTATATTTTTGTAAAACCATTTTTAAGGACTTAGTGCAAACGTTCTAATAACTGATAATCTACTCGTACGAACCTATATCAACATTTTCAAAAAAGTATCCACCAAACTTACAGGTAAAGAGAGGGGTTCTTATTTGGAATACATAATTTTGTATCACCACAGTTAGTACACCCCTTATGTAGTACAAAAAAAATTCAAGAATTTGAAAAATCGGTCTTTCAGAACCTAATATGTTTTAAATATTGCAAGAATCAGAATTTGAGTAAATGTATTGTTTAAAATATAAAAGATAAGAATGAGCATAGTACTTAGTGAATCACCCTGTATGTTATAACACGTGGAAGACACACTGTATTGTTCGCACAGTTTTGGTGAAATATAGGAATTTAATTAAAACAGTTAATGGAAAAGCTCAAAAACGCTATACCTATAACACTATACGCTATACCTTGTACATTTACGTTCAAGCGCAAGCAAAACACAAAAAAACATGCGAAACTCAGTTTTCGTATAATTTTTTTTTCACATCACAAAAATGGATTTTTATGTGACAAAGCTATTTACGGTATTATTAAAATAAAAACCAAAACCAAAACACAAACGCAAAGATGACTTGAGCGTTATAAAACCGGTCACCGCTTTGGCCGGCGAGAGACTTAAACATAATATTATACGCCGTGGCCCAAACGTGCCAAACGACGTGCCATAAAGTGTGTAATGTCTTCCGCTCGGAACACAATATTATTGTTAAAATATAATAAAACAGGTAATACTTACGACGTTTTCGCAGACTCCGAGTTCACAAAACACGTTGCTGAGCACCGGCGGATGGGTTTCCGGTAGAAACCGAACGAATTCGACGCCGACGCCGTGCTGAAACACAACCGATCGTATTTTATTTTATTTCGTTTCAAAAATATGTCATTGTCATATCATCTTGTTTAAAATAATAAATGATATAATACAAATTGTTTTTCTTCGTCCACGCGCATGGTAAATTAGGGCCCCGATTTTAATTCCCTAAAAACTATCGAACGATCAGTGTTGACTGTTGAGTTATGGATGTATTATCTAGATACGAACTAAGCACCTACGTCTATTGTACACTCGGGATAAACCTACTAGGAGATAACAAATTATTTTGAGGTGTCGCTATGATAATATGTTGCAAGTCAAAAAATTAAACTAGCGTGCAAAATGATAATATAGTTCCTCAACAATTAAAATATTGGCATTATTCATATATTTTGCATGAGTCGGTGGGTCCATCTTCATATCAATCTAGACATTTATTTAGCTAGTAATCTAATATTTATCAAGATATCATTTTTGCTGTCTGAACTCATCACTGCAATATAATGCTCTAAAAAAATAACCTAAAAATTGCATTTTAAACGCAATTAATGTCCTCAAAAAAGTATGATTTTGTTTTTATAGGCACGCAACTGATTTTGACTTTTAGAATTCTTGACACTTTATCTTAACCAAACTAATAATTATAATACAAACACTAAATACCATTTAAAGTTTAAATTTAGGCAAGCAGAATAAATAAGCAGTATAATATTACTATACTGGAAATAAATGCAATCACCAGATAATGTGTTCAATTGATAAATTAGTTGTTATTTTTGTTTGAGTGAGACACCTCATCAGAATATAATCTCTAAAGGCATGTAAATCTGGTTTTTAGGATACTTTTGGTTGTAAAAAAACATTTATCATAATCAAGTGATTAATTTTTTAAGATTTTTTGATTTGCAACCTATTCATTTTAAATGTAATACCTTTTTAAAACAATATTATATTTCGATTTTAACAAGTCAATACCCATTTAATAATTCTAATAAAATAAAAAAATTTGAATGTGAAACAATTTCAAAATATTATAAAAAAAGACTACCTGATTTCAATAAATGTTTCATATATTATTTGTTGGAGAGTTGATAAATTAATATTATTACTATTATTATAACAATCAATTTTTTTCTAAAAATTTCCAAATTAACTATTTTGAATTTTTTATATTAATTTATAACAGATTTAAAGTAATTTATATTGTGTATTAAATAAAAAAAAACCGAAAATGCTATACGTATTGCGCCTGTAAATTATATTATCAAAAAAAGAAATTTAAGATATTGATTCGATCAAAATGTATTTCATTTGTCTTGTATTCTGTTAAATTTAGGGTATGATCGTATATATATAATATAATTGATTTACTCTGAAAGTCTGACCTCTCATTCGTCCGTTGTGTACAAAAGTCTAAATTATAATTTATAAAAGTTAAAAGAAACAGCATTAACTCGGTATTGGTAGTAGTGGGTAGGTAATTTTTATAAATAATAAAATAAGAAATAAAATATGCATCTAGTTTGAAAAGTAAATATAAAGCAATAGCTACGCAAATATCAATTTATTATGCACTGTGATATCTGATTTATACGATGATGGTTTAAGTAGTTTTCGATTTCAATTTTAACTTTTCATCCAATTACTGTTTTCGTTTATGAATTTTTTACTGTATTCATGAATTTTTAAAACCCCAAGCTCAAACCTTACGAATATAATGTGTACCTATTGGTATGACTAGGACAAATATAAATATGGTTCGATAAAAATCAATAAATTCGCCCCCTTCCCCTTAGCACACCTCTTGACAAACTATTAAAATGTGATTTAAAAATAAATAAATAAATTCATCATCAAACGTATATTTTGTTTCGTTTTAATTATTATTATATTTTTTATTTTTATGGGAGGGGGTTGGAGTGGCCGAGCCGACTGAGGCGTCGGTTACGACGCGCACCGTCGCCGGTATGAATCTCGGTCACGGGCTGCACTTCTCTCGGGGCAGTCACGGTGTCTGGAGAGAGAGGCCGCCATCCACCACCCGGGCATGGCGGATACCTACGGGTGCCCACTTGAAAATTCTGCCAAATTAAAAACAAACGTGTTTACAAAAACCTACTGTACCCTCCCCCACAGTTCAAAATCACCCAATGGCCTAAGTGGCCGCTGGTTTATTAAAAACTATATTTTAAACTTATTTTTATTCAATTGATGCCCAGTAAACGTTCGAATACAATAAAATAATGAAACAATAGTAATATAATAATTATATAATTAAATACAATTTTAATTGAATAAGATAGAAAAGTATCTGCACGTAATACACTTAGTGAGTTCTGAATTTGAAATATTTTGCAAACATTTTTGAAATCAAAAATGTCAATTTAAATTATGAAAATATTTGTGTTTAATTTTAAACGTATTCGGTTATCAAAATTATTTTTGATATACCCAGAAACATCGATAGTAAATTACTTATCAACCATGGTTTACCAATTACCACGTATAAGGTTTTAAATTAGGTATATAAATGGTATTATATTATCGGATAATTATTATTCATCACATATCGATTGTGCCATATTGGCTATTATTTATTAGTATTCATTACATAAATCAAAGTTTTAAAAATGTTCTCTTCCTGGAAGATTATGACAACAAACTTTAAGCTATAACACAGCAATTCTTAAAATATATTTTTCACAAAATTTCAATGAAATATCTCAAGAAAGTCTTAGGAAAATAAATTTCATGACATTTTAGATTCTGAGTGAAGCGATGAATGTATTGATTTTACATAATGATGTGTGTTTTTTTTTATTTTTTTTTGTGTTTGTAATCACCTTTTAAGACAGTAAAAGTGCTTGAATTTTCTTCAACAGTAACTTTCCTGATAGAAAAATGAATCTAGTTGGTACTTTGCAGGGTCAAAAGTAAAAATTTCTCAGTAGTTTTCAAACGTGACGTGAAAAACAAAAGAAAAATTAAGGAAAAACGGGAATTTTTACGCAAAATCTGTTTTCGAGAAAATCGATTTTGGTTTTTGGTGCAACTCTAAAACAAATTACCGTAGGTCAATGAAATTTTGACTGAATGTTTATATTCGCATTTTCTATACACCATAACATTTTCCAAATATTTTGACTTATTTTGAGCCGTTTACGGACATTATCAGTTTCCATTTTTTTTAGTTTTTTTTTTCTATAAATATCAATAAACTTTTATCTGTTGGATAAAAAAGCTTGACAATTTAATAGAAGGCTCCTAGGTTATTGTTTCAAAGGCAGATGAAAAAAATTAAAAATCCTTAGTCACAGTTTTTTTTTATAAGCATTTAAAGTTCAAATATTGACAAAACAAGGAAAAATCACGAAAATTAGCAAATTATTTTGAGTTGAGAATTCATAAAAATTTTTCTTTTTAAATCTAAGATTTGAAAATGTAATATAAGATTACTCATAAGTTTGTCTATCTTTATCAAAAAAAAATGTCTACAAGAAACTTAAATTAAATTTTTGTGAGGGTCTGAAATTTATATTTTTACAACATTTGATATTCACTCGATATCTCATGTAACGATTTTCCTATTTTGTTGTAATTAAAAAACGTATGACTGTAGATACTTGAAAATTTCACTAAATGTTTGTATTAGCATTTTCTATACACGATAAAATGTTTAAAATAATTTGACTCTTTTTGAGCTGTTTACGGACATTGTCATTTTTCAATTTTTTTAGTTTTTTTTTTCTATAAATATCAATAAAATTTGGATAAAAAAGTGTGAAAATATAAGGCTTAATATAAGGCTCATGATATATCGTTCTAATAGTAGTTGAAAAATATTAAAAATACATAGGCACAATTTTTTTTTATAAGCATTTAAAGTTCAAATTTTGACAAAATTTATCAAATTTATAATTTAATAATTATTTTGTAGTTAAAAATTTATAAAATGTTCAACTTTTATAGCTAATGATTGAAAATTGAAAACAAGGCTCTTAGGCTCCACGTAAATAGGTTATGTATAAATTACTTTATTCACAATAATATCATCAAATAATAAAATTTTATTTGTTGGGTAAAAAGCGTGAAAATTTAATATAAGGCTCCTGAAATATCGTTCTAATACTAGTTGAAAAATTTAAAAAATGCATAGGCACAATTTTTTTTTATAAGCATTTAAAGTTCAAATTTTGACAACATTTATCATATTTAAACTTTAATAATTATTTTGTAGTTAAAAATTTATAAAATGATGAACTTTTATAGCTAAGGATTGAACATTTAAAACAAGGCTCCACGTAAATAGGTTATGTATAAATTATTGTATTCACAATAATACCATCAAATATACTTGGTAATATCATAGGCTGACTGACCGTTTTCGCTCAGAACCGTTTTTCTTATACAATGATATTATATCATTGAATTAAAATTTAACACCATCCATTACAGTGACCCACTTGTAACCTACTGTACAGCAGAGCGACATCCACTTACCCATCTTTTTAAACCTTAAATATAACGTAATCAAGTGTATCTGCAGGTACTCATTACCGGACATTTAAAATAGATAAATATGTTTTATTTAATATTATGTAGAACTTATATAAATACATAAAATATTAGTTTTAGTTCATATACAGTATACACACTCGTTTAATTAAATAATGATCATTTCACTAACATACCAAACATACAACATAAAAAATTAATTACCTATGCTAAGTAAAATAGGTTAAAATCAAATTTTAAAAGAAAGTTGAAAATGTACAGAACATTTCGTTGAAGAAAAAAAACGCTACCCATTTGCTCACCTTTTCAAATATTTATCTAATATTAAACAAAACTGTCAATGCCATCAACTGAGTCTAATATATTATTTATCGAACGTACCGGTCACGTCTTGTGAAGTAAATCCTACGAACTTTGACTAACCCCGATGCTCAGACGTTGAAGGACAAAACATTTCGGCATCATAATAGTATCGTCGCGTCGTCGTTATTATGTGTGTGTAATAAAAGTTTAGTAAGCCAGAGAGACTGAAAGTATACACACGAGACGCAAAGTTTCAAGGTTATTGTTTTCAAGAAGAGCAAAAACATTTTTAAAAGCTCATCGACCCTGCTTTTATACACACTGCACAGCAATAACACTGACGATCTCACTCTCCTATTTGTATAATATTACGAATTGATGTGATTCAAATGACATGGGTTTTCGTGTTTCGACGGTTATCAAAATTGGAGGGGGAGGATTACCGCGGCACCACCAAGTTTTTGAGTCTTGCCTTTGCCCCCTTCACTTACGATTTTAAAAAAATAACGAGTGACCGATATAGACTGTAATTATCGAACGATTTCGTAGGAGGTCATTAACGTTTCGCATGGAAAAAAAAAAGACAACTGAGAAAAATTAGTAAAAAATAACAAATTCGATAACTATTGGGTAGGAAAAAATGGCTTATTAGTGTCGATCGGGGGCTGAGAAAGTTTAAAGCGGTATATGGTCTTTTGTTTGTCCATCGTTTCTCTCGACAGACTTTGAACGGGACGCTTTTGGTCCTTTTTTTTAGAAATTAGTACCGTTTTAATCCTTTTATCGCCGTATTATAACCTATTTGAATAAAAGAAAAAACCTCTTCACGGAAAAAATACCACACAACATTTCCACAGTTTTACATCGAGTTATTATAGAACCGGAGATAAAAGTTATAAAGAACACTTTTTTCGTGTAACGAGCGTCGAAGGCAGACACTAACAATAATAATTATTATTGTCATTATAGTGCGAGACACTTATCGCACAATTGAAATTATGAACTTGTACGAGACCATAACCCTATCGAATAACACGTCTTCACGTTTAACAGGCAAACGGCGTCTCCAAAATATCCTTAAAAATATCAAGCCTGGTCATAAACGACTTGAATAGTTAAAATTTAATTTTTATTAACTTAATGTTTAACTCAACTGATTTTCATTGATATAAACTTAATCTTTTAAAACAAAATAAATAAAATAAACTTAATCAAATGCAAGTTACGGTGATTTTTAAATAATTAAATAATAAATATAACACAATTATTATTATTGATGATACATGTTGCGTAAACATTTACTTTTTATGATTTTAATCCATATTACTGGCTATATTTATAAATTAAAAATAAATAAAAAAACAACTTAACGTAATGCTTATAATTTCACTTAACTGAGTTAAAAAAAAAAATAGGAAAACTATTAACTATACACTTTTTAAAATATTTTCTATCAATTTAACTTAACTCAATTAAAAATTATCATTAACTTGCCCAGGCTAGAAAAATACAAAAATTATCAAACGATTTTTGGAAGTGTTTTTTGTGCCAAAATCGTTCGTCCCGTATTTTTATTTATAAATATGGTCTCTGGCACAAAACTCGGTCTACCAAGAAAAGTCGAATGGTTATTCGTAGTAAAAAACGGAATATTATACAGTCGGTATCATCTATAACGACGGCCAAGGGACCGATAAGAATACGTCGTTATAACCAGAAGTCACTATATACCCAAAATGTATTTATTTTTATATACCCATGTAATTGATTAATTGATATAAACGTACATAAAATATATACGTATATACAACCTAACCTAGTAAAGTACTTGGGTAAAATTATTTCCGCAAAAGTATTATCAAATACTTTTTAAGTACTCAAATACGTAGTCTAAATAAATTCTAAAAAGTACTTGGGCACAGTATTTAAATATTTTTTTTCGTTACTTTATTTACTAGTGACGTCAGATTTAAATGACATAATTCAAATTTGAAATTGTACAACATTTTTATTTATAGATCGTTCATCGTTGTGTTTGGGTACCATTTAATTGGATGTATACAGTCCGTCGATTTCATGATACAATTTGTAATACCTTTACTCGAATTATGTATGTATCAAATATATACGATAGTCGATAGTTTATTATATCTTATTATATTATATTTTTTTTTAACATTTAAAACTAGATAGTGCTAAAATAAAAATAATAAATAAGTTTACTAATGATTCAATTTATCTATATAATGTCATTAGGCCAAAGTAAGGGAGTAAAACATATTTAAAAATATATATATATATTTGAAATTATCTTTTACAAGACTGCCTTACCGACGTAATTATTATAATAATAAATAACCAAATATTATGTATGACCAAAAAAAACGTATTATTAATACATATTGTTCGAACATCGTTGACAATAGTTTATAAAAAATAGTTTTCTTGCAGAATTTCCCCATTAGTAAATAAAAACTCTAAATTGTGTTTTTGAACCATTTTTTCATACTGTTTTCCACCATTAATTTTTGGAGGACCAGGCACCAACGTCTCTGTTTAAACATCGAACAGGGTTGTCTGATAACGTATGTTGTTTGTGAGAAATTTTAAATTTATGGGCTCGATGAGATTGTGAATTTCCCCCGGAAATTTCAGTATTTAAAATGAGTAACAGGTACGTATTGTAACAGTATAAATAGATTTTAAATTTAAAAAAATTGATTTTTGCGAAATTTCCAAATCAAACCTATGTAGTTAAAAAATTTAAATTTTTTGTTTTCAACCAACCTCGTTTTGTTCATTGGTTTTATAAGAGTTTAAAATGTTTTTAAATTAAATTAAGAAATATAATTTTCATTAGCTTGACATTATTCTTATAATCTTAATTAATCTTTATAAGCCAAATCGTAATAGTGAATACTCTTTATATTTATAGTAATATTTTTAAATTATCTTTATCCTTTAATCAATCATAAATAATTAATATAATTATATAGTAGTTATGTTAATATACCCAGTAGTTGGATTTTCTTTTTCTTAACGGAAATGTCCTACTAACATCACTAATTATAAATAATAGTTCCTTTTATTTTCATTTATATATATATATAAACATATCTTATTCGTATAAAAAAAACTGCAAATTTATGGGATCTCGTAAGAAAAAAAATAACTTAAAGTTACTTTAAAATTAATCAACTGGTTATTATAGTAATTAGTAATTAGTATGCCATGGAAAATTATTCTTTAACGACAATAATATTCAACGAAATGATTGAATATCAGGTAGAAATTTCTTATAAATTCTGCCCCGGTACACCTGTCATAATTTAGATTCTGAGCGGAGCGAGTAAACATTAGTGGTTTTACAATATTGAGTTTATTTTTTTTTTAATATTTTTTTTTATCCTGTATATAAAATTTCTACCAGTAGGAGTGCTTTGATTTCAACATATAGTACCTAATCTTTTAGTAAATTGGATCAAGATGGTACTTTAGAGAGATCATTTTTCGATTTTCTCAATGATTAGTTGATGCCACGGGAAAAACCGCCGAAAAATTACAAAAAACCTCTAAAAATGGGATTTTAATTTCTAACGCTTTGTTTATTACCATTGAAATGAATAAAAATGATAATATTATAATATTAATTCAACTTACAGGCTATAATAAATAATAACAAATAACGCTGTTTGTGCGTTCGATTTCCATGGTATTATCTCGATCGCGTAATTGTAACATTTCCGGAAGTATATTAAAGCGGACGGAATTAATGTGTAAACAGTGCTGCAAGCAGCTTTAATACGAAAACGTAATGTAATGTTTGTTGTTTTATCGACAGGGAAACGTCGCAAAACGCGCCTAGCACACAACGAACGCTTGCAAGTGTCCGACTTAAAATCCCATAACGAGACGAAGAAAATTAAAAACAATACGCCTTTGGAGAAATAGACACAGCGAAGTACCTAGGGCAAGCTCAAAAGAGCTATAATTCCTATAAATATATTATAATCAGACGAAAAAAAGGCACCATCAATAAATTATCATAGACAGGCTTACTCGCGAATGTACAAACGGTATTATTTAATATATTTGATGAATGATACTGCAACATACTCGTGAAATTACGAATGAGACTTTCATTCCGTTGAAAATCCCGTGATTATATTAAAACGAAATATTAACTTAAAGAAACTTTGACGTCTCTTCGATGTATTTGATTTTTAATTTTTTTTTTTAGGACCCCTGTACTGTTTTTTTAGATTTACCGCAGTTCTATAAAATTTGATAATTATATTTTATGTTTCAGTCGACACGCAGTCATAACACGTATTATATCCGCTTACTGCCTGATACATATTTAGGGGGATTATACGAATATACGTGTAATAAACGTACACTGCAGACTACAGTATATTATATAAGGATGGTTTTAAAATTTCTTGAAATTTAATTTCATTAAATATTTCATTTTTGTGAGGAAAAAAATGGTGTATAGTATCATTTATTTTAAAGTATATGTTTGATCATAAACTTTCTAAATAATCAATAAACTATAGTCAATAACTGTATTACGATAATATTATAATACTATTCATATACCTAAATTATAACCATATAACATATAACATACTAATTCGTAAACATTGATTCATTCATTTTCGATATTTTCTGTGTATAATCAATAATCGTTTCTAATCTTCTATAACCAAATAAGTTAAAAATAAATATATTTTCAAAATGTCATTGAAATATTTCAAGCAAAGTGAAATGTTTGGTTTTAAAACATTTCAATCAAAAAATTTCAAATTTAGAACAGTACACTAGTTATTTAGCTACCCACTTTTTTTTTTATCTTTATTAGATTACGATTGATATTTTAAATCGACAAAAAGTTATATCAAAAAGCAGTAATTAATAGTTACAAGTGGGGGTCAATGTAATTATTTTATTATATCCCGTAAGTTGAATGAGTATTATAATATTATTCTTTTTTATTCGTTTCTACGGTGATAAACAAAGCGTTAGAAATTAAAATGCTGTTTTTTCGTAATTTGTCGATGGTTTTGGCCGTGGCATTCAATAACTATAATGAGAAAATCGAAAAATGACATCTTTAAATTACCATTTTGATCCAATTTTCTTAAAAGCAAAGTACTACACGTTTAAATCGAAGTAATTCTTCTGGTAAACAAGATAAAAAAAAATAATAATAATAAAAACCCTTGTAAGACCACTAGTTTCCTTGCTCCGCTCAGAATCTAAAATCTAATAAAAGAATCACAAAATAATCGATATTGTGCAACGGTATAAAAATAACAAAATTATTAAATCAATATTATATTATATTATTATTATGTTAAACGAAAATCAGAAAAAAAAACACAATATGCTGATAAGAAAGTTAAATTAAAAATTATCAGTAATACATCTAGTCAAGTCGTTAAAAAAAATTAGAGTAGGTAATAAATTAGACATAACGCGAACCTATAATGTTGTTATTTATCATTTTTAACCTCTATCATCGTGCTGTAACACGATGAAATGATTATATTATATATTATGTGTGCAGGCCGTAATATAATATAGGCAAGTAAGAAATAATTAACATCAAAAATATTACGTTTTTTAACAAAATAAAAGAAAACACTTTTAACTGATGCGGTCGTCGCTATTTTTTGTGTAACCCAATAGTTATTACGTTAATAACAATATTATACTTTAGCGCACCGTCAGTATTATCGTTTTAGTCGTAATCGCAACACTCGGAAGGTTTTCCACTGGATAATAATAATAATAGTATTATTATTATTATTATTAATGGTAACTGTTATTACGCGCTTACATTGTTTTTAAGCAATATAACCACCGCGAAACAGGAGTAGGTAGGTACTTCGAGAACGATGTTCTTGTTTTGTCTTGATCTAAACTTTGGCATAGTTTACGCTAACTCTTGTAAGTTGTAATAAGAATCCCGACACGATTCCACGGAAATACACAAGTTTTGATAAATCTCGAAAACCCACGACAAACGTGTATAAATATTAAGACGATCCATCATAATAAAAAGATATACTAAGGCATCCGTCTGAAACATTGCGAATATATTTAGTATATTATAGTGCACTTAGTACATAAAACTACATCGAGACTACACGAGGGGCTCAGGGCCCGATTAAAAGTAATTTTTAGTAGTCAGAACGACTTACATGGAATCTAAAAATAAATACATATACATAAGCGCTTTCATCAATGGACAAAAATGTTTAAATGTGAATAAAATTAATATTAATAATATATTATTTCATCATCGTTATATTATTGTTACAAAGAACACAATAAAAATACCAATTAGTTTTATATATATCATTAACCTATACAAAAATCGAAGTTTGTAGACGATTTTAAAACATGGATGAACTAAAACGTGGTTTTGAAATTTCATTTATGTTAAAAAAAATTTTTAAAAAGTTTATCATATCTAAAAGTGTATCTTCATAAATTTATATAAAAATAGTCTTTTTAAAGTTGGTTTACTGTATCGAATAATAAAAATAACAGGCTATACTGATAAAGTGATAAGTGATAAATTAACTTATATAGATAATTAACTATCTTATATGTATCTATATTATGATAAATATGTATTTTTTTCACCATTTATATTTAATTTATAACCATTAGCATAATAATCCGTAAACCTAAGTTGATAAGTCATTCATTATCGATATTTTCTGTGTATAAAATATAATTCATAATTTCATATAAATATTTCACCAAGCGTCAAATTTTCAATTATTTTAAGTAAAATATTTCAAATTCAGAACCCTAAAATATATGAACTACATTTAAATATAAGTTTTTTTTATTTGTATATCATAAGACTTCTTATAAGATCACAGAGTAACAAATTCTAAGAAAACGGATTTTGATAAAATCAAAATTATTGAAATGAGCTAAATTGATAATTTATTTTACAAGAAGATTTTTACTTATATTTTCTAAGTTAAATTTTTTACACAAGTTCTATACTGACATATTTTAGAGTACTATTCATTTTTTAAAATATTACTTATTTACTTTTATATAATTCCAATTATTTTTAGTTTTCATACGAATATTGTAGGTAACCATGCTGCATTGGTTTAAAGACGATAGGTAACATTTTGACATAATATCACTTTTAAATGAAAACAATTTGAATCAATAAATACAATAAGTACCTATGTGTGGGACAAGTGCTTTTTTTTATTTTTTAAAATAAATGTTTATTAATGCACACATAGTCGTAAATCTTTTCTAACACATTGAAATGCGTATTATAATAATATGTTCCACCCCAGATTGCCATGTCCACCATAATAATTCAACGAAGATTGGGTAAATTGATAAATATAAAAAGTATTCTCAACAACATTGTAGTTGACTTAAAATTTGTACGTATCTTAAACTCTTAAATGTATCAAACTACTTACGCATTGAGCTTGTATTATCCGGTCATAATGAATGCGATTATGCCATTTAATCTTCTCGCCAAATATTTAATTAAACTAACGTTTTTAATACCTGTACTTTGGCAGGTGTCAGACTGTAAGGTGTGCAAGTTAGTTGAATGAATAATGGACGGTACAGCAAAATGTTTGGACCGGAATTCGACCGGCGGAAATAAACATATTATTAACATTTGTCTGGATTAAACGCGAACGCGTTGTTCTCCGACCGATTTACAAGTACACTCAGACAAGATTTACTGTAAATGTCATAATTATTATTTCGTTCAATCGACATAACTTTATTATGTGATCAGCATGGAATACGATCGAACTATTTATTTACGAATTTCGCACTCCTAGAACAAGACTGCCACAACTCAAAATGTATAGTTTTGAGAAAAATTAATTTGAACTTACAATCATACTTTACAATATTAATTTTTCAAATATTTTGAAATTCACTCTTAAACCCGAAAATTTAGACTTGTGGCCATTTACAATTTTTTAAGTAAATGCAAGACTGCCATATTTTGAGATGCGACTGTATTGCATACAGAAATTGATTTTTAGATGGCCACTTATTAAAATATGGCAGTATTGAATTTAAGCTATGAAAAAATGCAATTATAAATTATAAAATGCAATACTGCCACAACTCTAAATATTGCTGTTTTGCGCTCAACATATTACACGATAATTAGTTTTTATTCAGTGCAAGAACGCCACAAGTCGAAATAAGGCAGTCTTGAATTTTGACTTCAGTGATAATTTTGATGAATAAAAATAAGTATACTGCCATAAAGTAAATATGGCTCTCTTGCATTGAAAATTAACCAATATTCAAATAATTCAATACTGACACATCTCTATAGTGGCTAAATGAAAAATGATATTGAACGTGGCGTTCTTGCATTTAATAGACCTTATTTTTCTCTATCCAAAAGTAGTCATAACTCAAAATTCATGAATTTTGAGTTGTGGCAGTCTTGTTCTAAGAGTGCGATTAATCAAAGAGACCGTCGACCGAAAAATGCATAGCATTGGTGTGAACCGAACTCCGCGCGGTTATCCGTTTTTGAAATAGATTTGGTCGTAAACCGATTTTTTTGAAAACTAATGGCCAAAAGTCAAAACTACTTCCGATATCCTGCCCGTATAGGCGATGAAGTATTGGTTGGGCCGTCTCTATACATTCTAAGATTTAAAATTTTGACCTCCCAAATGCACCAACTGGATTCACTTTCCCATTGAACAAGATACTCTTGAAGAAAATCGAAGAAGTTTTACTGCCCCAAACCGTGATGATAGACACAAAATAAAAAAAATAAAAAAACACACATCATTGTAAGGTCAACACATTCATCGTTTCACTCAGAATCTAAAAATGTTTTGGTTATCGTCTTTCAAACGAGTTAAACTATAAAAATATCGCAGACGTGTGTCAAAAATTGACGACGAGAGAGCGAGGTGAGTCGGCCGCGCTGCTGACGAGGGTAGGAGTGATCGGCTAGTTTAGGGGGGGCTAGTTAGGGGGGGGGGGGTGGGTTGATGAGCACAATACGTCTGCTCGATATGAAAAAAAATACAGTCAGAACCGCCACTGGTGACGGGACATGAAAACGCGCTGTCGAGACCCGTAATATACCCTCAGTACCACGATGAGTTATAAGACCGTGATTCGGTAACCAGTGCCACGTTTTTGTAACCAGTCAGCAACACAAGTTCTCTACTCCGTCACAGATGATAGTCGGCCATATCTTTATTGTCTTTGCAGAGACGACATTCGATTTCCGAGATCGGAGAACTTTCTCCACTACACACGTGAACGAAAAGCGAGGCTTCGTAAAAAACCTAATATTATGCTCCGCTCGCGAAATCTAAAACTGACTACGGACGATATTATATATTGTGTCAAACAGATGAACACGGCCATTTTGGTATTTGATCGATTTTCGCAATCGACGATGCTAAATCTCGTGTCAGGAGTCAGGACTGGTAAGTCAGACCACAACTCGTGTCTTATGCGTGTATACTGTGGGTCGTGACTTGGGGGGGGGGGGGGGGGGGTTTGATGAGCACAATACGTCTGCTCGATATGAAAAATAATATAGTCGGAACCGCCACTGACGACGGGACACGAAAAAACGCGCCAGTCGAGACCCATATAATATAATATGGCCGCGTTTTTTTCTCCCTTTATTCCAATATAAAACAAAACGGAATATATATTATAAACATTATATCGGTGGCGGTCTGGGGATTTGTCAACGGGTCTGCCCGGGAATGCGTTTCGCGGTGTTTTCGAACCGATTTCGACGGTCCTCGGAAGCGCACACGAATTTTTATGCAAAACACGAGCGAAACAAATCTAAAAAAAAAAAACACTATATCTCTCATATTGTTTTCCGGCGTCCGCCGAACACGAGACTCTTTTTTCCAATTCGGTCAGTACCGATGTAAATAACATCGCGAATAGCTGCGGCAACATGTCTGCACCGTAACATAACGATAACGGTTTGTGTTTGTTTTGAATATTTTTAAACGTTTCGACATATAATATCGCGTAATAATAATATTGACAAAGGTCGTCGGCAAGTCAATGAAAATAATAATTGACTCCGACAAAGCGAACAAGAGGTTCAAAAGTCAGAAAGTTAATTCATGTATAGTTAATTTATGTACAGAGTTCGGACTTATCTAGATACATTTATCTAGATGAATATCTAGATTATTATTTGTTCATCTTTTATCTTATCTAGATAAATAGTTACAAGGTATCTAAACGTTCATCTGAGATAATTTTTTTACTAATCCGAACATTGGTTATGTAGTTAATTAACAATGAGTTTGAATCGTTAACCCGTTCACCCTTTGATGCATAATATGATATGTGGGTGTGGGTCAATGACGAATTTCGTTGACAGGCCATTGACACATAATATGCGAGTTTACTAGTTTATATTAAAATATTACGATAGCTAATTTATTGTATTTCTAAAAACGATTCAAACCACCTAAAAATGAACACATCTAACTACGATAATTTACAAAGAAATTGCATGCATTTCAATATTTTCTTTTATCCATGTACACCAAAAATTTATCGTTTTAGCAATTTATATATTATATGCCTTGTATTATATTGAACTCATTGCTCGGGTATCGATAAATTCTGAGAAACCCTGCCCGTACAATATAAAATATTTAATTGGTGAATTTATAAATTTTTTGAAATCTGTTTAAATTGCTATTTATTTATACAATTATTTACAGAAAAATCTTTTAAGTAATTAAAAACAAAAAAGAATTGTACTTGAACTGGCTGTGTAATTTAAAAATACTAGATGAGGGGAGGTGTTTGAAAATTAATAATTATAATTTCATTTTTATTTTGTCCCGCAGTCTAATAATTTTAGACGTTTAGGTGTGAGGTATACGAAAGTGATTTTACAACTTCAACTTCTCAAATCTTCTACTAGAAAACCATTCTCTAATTTATTGTCAATTTCAGTGTTTGGTAAAAAATTTGATTTGGTTGGCACTTTTGGGGGGACGAAATTTAAAATTCTCAGTGGGCACTTTTTAAAATAATTGAGAAAAAAAATTAAAAAAACTGCACGGCAAGCTTGGTTAGACCACCTTTGCTTTGGTTGTCTTGATTAGTTTAGTTTCTTTTTTTCTAAAAATTAACCGATGAAAAATTATTCGTTTGGTCAAAAAGTTTAAAAACTTAATACAAGCTTGATCATGGAAGTTTTTATTACATCTATTTAAAAATATTAACGACACTTAAGGAAATATATTTTTTTATGAGCTAAATGCTTTAAAATGTTGACAAAACCACAATTAATTTGTAGTTAAAAATTTATAAAATGTTCAATTCTTATGACCAAGCTAACAAGGCCCCGCGTAAAGCACCTAAGGTTCATACTCTTACCAAAAAATCACTGATTATTTTAGAAAAATATGTATGCGAAAATAAATTCTACCTACGTCCTACCTATATAATTACTAATAAAAGCGATATCAAGATAAAATAAAATATCCTAGGCTGACACACTGTCTTCTCTCGGATTCTTTTTGCATACTAAATTATCTATAGGTATCAATGTACCATTGAATTAAAATTGAACACATCCATTACAGTGACCCAATCGACACCTATTGTACAGCAGAGTGGTTAAAACTGTCCCATATTGACTATTTAAGTGTATAGGTAATCCGTTAAAATGTATAGGTTTATGAATAAACGTCCTTGTTTACTATAGTTAACCACACATGTCGTATATTGTAGACAGTCGTCAAAATAATATTATTTAATGTATATGTAATATAGGTGGGAATATTTCGAATTGTAAATTATCGACATAGGTCAGGCTAGCGAAGCAATATGTGCTGAGGCGACGATAATAATATTTCCTATATAACACCACCGTACGCGAAGGCATGGGGGCCCCCGTGGTCGCTGAGTGATTCGGCGAGGACGTAGCTACGACGTGCGTGTGAAACGCCGATCGTAGTACGGGCTAGGCGATCTGAATTTGCTAAGTGTTTTATTTATGTTGGTTTTAATACGATAAAAGTGTTTCCGACCTGAAAACCCGAGTTAAACATTATTTTAGTCATTCTTACGTTCTTACCTTTTATAGGAACAGCGCCGGGATATACGTACTATGTGTCAATGAAGTTTTATTAAACTGAATAGTGCCAAGGTATTATGTAATCTTTGAGTCATTTCAACTAGATAGGAACGAACTAAGAATTGACGAGTGCATACCATCGTACCTCAACGAGTTAACAGTGCCATTCTAATTAACTTCAGATAGTGTCATTAACTAGAGAATACGAGGGTAAGGCGTATAGTTGGTTTACCGCGTGTTGTCTAATACGGGTGATACCACACACAGTTAAAACTCAGTAGTTATTTAAAAAAAAAAAAAAATCAGCCCGTTATCCCCCCTCCCCTCGCTGCGTGCAGATCATGTTTTATTAGGAACAGTTTTTCTTGAGTAAATAAATACAATCAATAATGAATTGCACACGAATCAATATTTTTTCCCCGAAGTCATAATAGCTCTATAATAAACCAAATGTCCGATAGATTTATCGTCCAGTTTTTGTCTCAATCGTTCGACTTTATCGTTCGGTAAGTAACCTATGATATTATAATAATACGTTTCTTCTATATAGTGCCATTTTATAGCCAGACCCATTTTTTTTCTTCGATCTTGGACCATATAACTTAAAATTACCGGGAGAAGAAATTTTACATTGTGCCCGACCTTAATAAATATTCAAAACGACGTTAATAAAATGCGAAACAATCGTTCGTAGTGTAATAACACGATAAACATAAAGACGAAACGATAGTGTATTTTTGTCTTGACGTAGTTATTTCGCCCCCTCCTTTAGCGCATGGTGTTGATTAATTACCATCAATGAATATAATAATTTGATATAATAAAAAGGTTGGTAAAAACTAAACTATTGTAACAGTAAAAACGGTTTTACACAAAAATAAAATATAATACCTATTAATGGACCAGATATTTATTGTTATTGTACCATTTTCTGAAAATGATAAATTTTGATTTATAACTTACCACTATTATACATTTTAATATTATTTAGTAATAGTTAGTAACTGTTTTTATTTTAATTATTTGAATAAACGCGAGGAAAAAACAATCCATTGTAAATTCATTCCCCGAATTTGTAAATCATCTGAAAACTTTAAAATCAAAAAAAAAAATGAGAGGAGCCAAGTTCTCGTAGCCCTCCCCCCCTCCCTCCCACCACTTTGACCTATAGACTCCGAACAAATTGTAAACAATTGTAAATATATTGTAAATAATTGTAAATTCATTCCCCGAATTCGTAAATCACCTGAAAACTTAGAAATCAAAAAACAAGTGGGCGTGTCGAACGTTTGGACGATACATTTTATATCAAATATTCCATTCTATTAATATGTTATGAATATTCTCGCATCGTTGGGACGTTTAATTTGAAATGTTATATTTTTTCGATAAAAAAAAAATCGGTATATGTACCAAATGCACGGACTGGACTTCAATAAAAATTATTATAGTAGGTATAGGTACAGTTGTAGCGATCCGGTGAGTGGCTGAGCGTGTCTCAAATTATGATCATAAACATTATAAAAGTGAATAATATTTTGAGAAAAACACTTTCGAAAACTTAAGCACACCCTTAAGGAAAAACACTTCACATTCTGACATTGTCATCGGGTGCGATTACGCGTTTGAAAAAAAAAATCACTTGAAAATAGAAGCCGTATAACAACATAGGTGATAAACGATAATAATATTACCTTCGCCCGTCGTCCGTCCCGCCCCGACACTTCCATGTAATGTTTTGTTTTTATGGTTTCGAAATTTCGATTCTCTAGTAAATTGGTGTGGATTTAATAAATAATTCATAACGCGGGGAAACCATCGAATGTGGTCACCGACGTGTGTAAATGAATGCCCGTATAAAAATAAATTGGGACTCGACGTGGGGTATAAAAAATAAAATAAGAATAGTAATCGTGTCAAAAGTCGTTTGTACGAAATCAGTAACACCATTCGTCGTCAATCGACCGAAACGAAAGTCTTATAGTTATGTGATAATAATAATATGTTGGCTGGTATGGCCGCTTTCAAAACAATATCGTTTTTGCATCGAAAAAGTCATCGTAAAAAATGTACATTAAAAAAAAAAAAAAAACATTTTATTCCAACTGTACCTACTTATACAACATTTAATAAAATATTCAAGGCCGGGCAAGTTAACGATTTTTTTTAACTTGTTAATTTAAGTTATTTTCAAACGATAAAGTTAAGTTAAGTTAAAAGTTACTCGTATTTTTTTTCGTTAACTCGCTAAGTTAAAAGTTAACTTTGAAAATAAAAGTTACTCAACTTAGTGTAAAGTTAAAATTTGCTGATTTTCATAAATAAAAATTCCAGAAACATAATATGGTTTATTAGATAGTTTTTCTTTGCGCACAAGAGAATTACTGGGGAAATTTATAATGATAAATCAAAGTCAAAACCCATTGAAACATTTGCATTATTCTTTAGACAAAAATTAACTTAATTTTGATACTTTTGAAATAAAATTAACTTGAAGTTAACACGTTAATCTTGAAAAAAGTAACTTATTAAAAAATATATATATAAAAGTTCATTTGAAAAAAAAGTAACGAGTTAATTTACTTAACATTTTAACTTAATTTTAACTTTTAACACGTTAATGCCCAGCCTTGAAAATATTTGTGCGGAATTATCAATATAATATTATGACAAAAATCGTAATTATCTTTTTTAAGAACGCGATAATTTTATTTTATTTTTAAACAAAAATTGCGTTCGGTATTCTAACATGTATATTATTATTATGTCTAATAAATCATTATTTTTGACAGCATATGAAACATTAATTCTTTATTTACAATTTTTTTTTAATATTTATACTTAACATGATATTTTAAAAAAGTTGTTTGTACGAAATCAATAACACATTTCGTCGTCAATTATTGGAACAAAAGTCATATAGTTATGTGATAATATGTTGTCTGGTATGGCCGCTTTCAAAACAATATCGTTTAGCATCGAAAAAGTCGTCGTAAATAATTTACATTAAAAAAAAAATATTTTATTCTAATTGTACCTAGTATATAATATTTAATAAAATATTTGTGTGGAGTGTCGAAATAATATGTTGACGAAAATCGTAATAATTTTTTTTTAACAGAAAGTGCGTTTGCTATTGTAATATACTATTGTTATTATGTCTCTTACGAGCTGAACAGTTTTTAAACTTTAAGCAGAACCAAAAAAACTTAGGACCTACCTAAAAGGGTCCTAAAAAATCATCATTTATTACAGCAAAAAAAAAATTGTAATTTAAAATTTTTATAACTTTTGTATTTAACATAATATTTTATCACGCGCCCACCAAATTTGGACTTGAGGTAGTTTCCTAAAAAAACAAACCTACTTGGTATTCCACCAACGTAGGTGGGTACAACGGTCGAGACGTGATGACCCCTCCAGGGAATATTATGCGTAGGCACGCACAAAATCATACAACTACATACTTTATGTCTTTGTGCAATACTATCATTCGTTTTCATTCGTTAATATTGCTTAGTAATTCGTCAAAGTTATGACGCGATAAAGCCTCCCTTAAATAGGGGTGATTTGTTCCGTCACATATCTACCTTATACGTGTTTAGCCATTTGCGCGGGTTTAATATGTAGGTATAATAAATTATCGGTATGATAAAAAAAAAACTACAATGCGGGCACTTTATACCCGCACCGGTCGGGTATATAACGGTCTTAAGATATTATTAGTTTGGTTTGAACTACTTGAGTTACGTGCAACAATATTATATTATAATATCCATATTTTAGCTTGGTAAAAAATATGGTTTGAATAACATTTTATTGCGTTCAGAGAATGGGAAAATCTCCACCGGGCCGAATGACGCCATTGTAATAACTATGGTCTAATCTCAGTAGGACAACCGCAGTGTTGAGCCGAGATAAATATAATTGTATCTAGATAAACTCAATACTGAGGACAGGGGTCACCAATTAATACTTTTGGAGGGCCATCAAAACTCGAAGCAAATATTCTTAACAGATTATGTTATCATGCAAAAATAACATAATGGACTAGTGGAAATAAAATGATAACGGATTAATTGAATTAAATTAAAATAAAATACAAATGTTTAACAATTATAATACAAATAGAAAATTAGCTTAAAATTATTGGGAAAAACGGCAAGTCTTGCTCTCAACTAACTGCATGAAATTTGGGGTGCGATTCATGCAGGTTATTTTCTTGCACTATTAATATTTTATATGCCGGTTCTAAAATGTTTGATTTACAAAGTTCACAAATCACTGGACGTTTTTCGGAAAATTATTTATGCGAAGTCTTATTATAACGTTTAACATTGAAAACTTAATAACAGCTACTGTCTGCAGGTGACAAATCAAATAAAATGGCAAGGCCCCCATATGTGTACTTTACTATCGGTTTTTACTTTTTTCTGCGGGCCGCCTTTGGTAACCGCTGCTCTTTAGGACATGGTGGTTTTCAACATGTGTATCACCAAAAAGAAATACGAAAAAAATAAATAGAAAATTGTAACCAAGCGATAATTATAACATTTTCACTTTATTTATAACCATTAACATAATAGATTGATTCGAAGACCTCGGTTGACAAGCCATTCATTATCGATAATATCCACGTGAAATCAATAATCATCCATAATCGAATTGAAGAGCAAAAATCCAAAACGTGGTATTGCCAAAATTTCGAATTTCGAGTTAAACATCGATTGTTGTATGGGAAAAAAATGCGAGAAATTCGATTTTGCAGTCGGAATTTAATTATATCGATTACTTTTGTGAATAAAACTGATGTTCAATGCATAACGTGATATTGCAGCCATATTTATTGTCAAAGCAAAACGTGGTATTCTTATGTTCAATAATAAGTTTTTCAGTCAATTCAGTCAAGTCAAAACGTATTATTGCCCATGTTATATGTATTGGGGTATACTTGTTATCATTGCAAAACGTGGTATTGGCAATGTTAAATTTTTCTTGAAAACGTGGTATTGCCGACGATAATGCGTTTTGCATCAACAAAAATTGGAACAACGTCAAAACGTGCTATTGCCATTACCTTTTCTAAACCTGCAATACCACATTTTGGCCTGTAAACACTTTTTCAAAGTATTAAAACTAAGTTTTAAACTCAAAATAGATTTATTTTGACATCGCCGATCGTTTTTTTTTTCGTTTTTTACATATTTCGACTGAACCAATATTACAAGTGTTAATTCATGTCATAAAACGTGATATAGTTTATCTGAACATTATTTTACTTTCAAGTCATAGCCTATGGGCCGGGCTTTAAACAGTAAATATTTTTTCCGATTTTGGTTTCGGTTTCGGTTATCGGTATATTTATTTATTCCTATTTTGATTTCGGTTTTGGATATCGGTATTTAATATTTCTGATATCGTTTTTGGTTTTGAATACCGGTTTTTATATTTTTCGATTTCAGTTTCGGATATCAGTATTTATTTTTTCCGATTTTGATTTCAGTTTCGGATATTTTTATTTATATTTTTTTATTTCGTTTTTGGTTGTGAATTTTCCAGGTTTCGATTTCAGTTTTAATTAACAGGTATTGGTTTTTTTCGATTTTGTTTTCGGCTTTGGTATCGATTTCGGTTTTAACGGTTTTAACCGGTATTTATTCAAAAACGGCATCAAACATCGGTTTCAAGCCCTCTTTTTGGGTATTATTATTATTATGTTTTCACTACTTTCAAACGGTCTCATTGTGCAATAATTGTATGCGCGTAGATTATCCTCGAAACACTCATACAGTCGTGTACACCACAGGTTCTCAAATTTATTTAATCCACTGCCCACTTTCAGAATCAATAATTTACTAAAGTCCCCAAAATTGTTTAAGCTTATCTACCATCTTAAAATCAGCACCTGGTTATTGAAATTGTTATATTTAATAACGCCATACTTCTTTTATATCTGAGTTCAAACTATATCATCATGTTTACTTGATCATATTTAAAATTATAGTATTTAAAATTCAAACATTAATCACTAATATGAATCCTATTTCAAAGTATTTTTATTAAAATTAAACTAAAACGTATCTAATGCGAATGATGAACCTGATGCTCTTTAACAAGTACGTTAACATCAGACTTAAATTTACTTAAAAACAGACGTAAGTGGAATTATGTGGACATGTAGTAGGTATTTAATTTTAATTTAGAGTATAAGAAGAACATTTTTTTTCCGCTTCTCTTTTAATCACCTCTAGTCTTCAACGCCCCTAAAACTCCTTCGTGTCTTACACCACCCCCCTGGGGGCTTCCAACGTCCACGGGGGGGGGGGGGGGGGGGGGGGGCGCTATCACCAACTTTGAGAAAGACCGGTGTACACCTATATATTGTATTATGTGCAACACGATATTCGATTTCGGGGAAAATTCTTCCACGTGCGACCAAACACCGGCACGAGGACCACTAACGTCGATAGGGCGGGTACGTCATTAGGTATATCACTGTACCGCAATAATACTTGCAGACGCTTCTTCGGGTGCGGCAGACAGTTGACACAGTGATTGGCCACGTGTTGTAGAATATTCAGTAGGTACGCTATCGTATTATGGAAATAGCTGCGGGTGGTGAGGGCATAATATTTTTAAGCTATAATAATATTTTATTGCGTAAACGAGGCTATATATATATATGTATACGGACTGTCGTCCGACGGTTTTGCGCCACTACACCCCAGAGAGGCGCCCGCGCGCAGACGAGGACTTCGGCATGACAACGATTAAAATATAAACGATTTTCACAGTATTTTCCGGACGAACGAGCAAAATTGGATTCGGTGAGTTGGTCCGACGGCCGCCGCGAACGTTTTCCAACGGTAACCGAATTGGGCGTGTGTCAGATTATTTTTTTTTCCTCGAGTTTTTCTATAGGTATAGTATAGGGATATGTACGCTCGAGTGCGTTTACTTTGACGTAAATACGCTACGTACGATTACACAACTTACGTGGTTGTACGATAATAGCTGCAGGTTCGTGGCCCGAGGGGTGGAGAGGTCCATCCCTGGTTTTTTGTTTTTTTTTTTTTATTAAATACAAAGATCAAAATAAATACCTATAAAATAAATAATAATAACATGTCTAGTTAACAGGTGGTCAGTGTGCTGCGGTCGCGGAAACATCTGTGCCGCCGTATAGATTTAATGTAACTTCAGACACCGATTTATACGTATTTTTCAGTTACACAAAAATATAATATGTAGGGCTGCTAAATTACAGTGAAAAATTGAAATACATTTTTCTTAGCTTATATTACATAACGGTGAAATGAATTTTTAAGCATTTACCTACCCTATATATTTTACTTGTTTTTTTATCGTTACTTTTTACGATGATTTTTTCCGCCAAATTACCATTTTGACACACACATTTTTGAAAATCTATTTAAAAACGATTTGTGTGTGTATGTGTGGGGAGGGGGGTAATTTTGGAACCATTAACCTACAGTTCGTTTACTTTGATGTAAATACGCTATATTATACGATTACACAACGGGCGTGGGGGGGGGGGTGAACGATAATAGCCGCAGGTTCGTACCCCGAGGGGTGGATCCAGCCCAAGATAACTCGGGAGAGGGGTGGAGGTGGTAGAGGGCAATCATTAGTTTTTTTTATTAAATGACGCCTATGAACCCAATCATATTTTTATAAAATTGTAAAATGACATTAAATATTTTTCCCAATAAATTTATAATTTGTTCAAGTTAAATGCATATTGTCCGATTTGTCGCGCAAATTTTGGAGTTTTTAAGTGCATAATATTAAGAGCTAAAATGTAACATTTTTAGTGCTACAAATTCCGAGCCTTGATTATAACTCATAAACTGCTCGTTTATTCATCGAAGTGATAAAAATGAATATTTCATTAAAAAAAAAGTAAAAATAAAAACGATTACCTACGATATAAATTAGTTGATAAAATTTTTTTTTTAAAGATACATGTTGTTTTAGGACGACTCAAAAATATGGTCTAAAAGTGGTTTATCATTTTTAAAACAATAATAGTGCTCAAACGTTAAACTGATAACCCGGTATCGCGGCATCGTGACCGCGGGGTCCGAGGGACACCGGAGAATAATTCGAATTAAATATCCGAACGTCAACCGCGATGCGAACGGAGGTTCGGCTAAGCCGCAAAGTGCCACGGTCAATCCCGAAAACCTGACACATGTCGGAGAATGGTCGCGACTCGCGATGGAGACGACTTATTCCGAGGACGCTTACACAGGAAACTCTGAAAATTTCGTACGAGCTCTCAGCCCGCAAACGTTCGTCAGCTGCAGTTTTGGTGGTCCGCCGGACTGACCGACCTTTTGAGATCGGTCGGACGAGTTCACTTTTCATACGATAATGGCTGTATAGTCAACTGCGGTAAAGAGACTTAAGACGACGGTAAATCACTTTTGCATGATTTATACGTTTTTCAAATTCTTAACAAACTTCGGACTTTCGACTCGCATCTTATGTACGATTTCGTTTTCCGTTTATCGTATTAGTCCGATAGGGCTACGATTTGTAAGCGATAGGAATTTGAAAATTTGCGTTGTTATTTTTAAAAATATAATATTTTAAATCCTAGTTATTTATATGGTGTCGCTAATGGGCGGCTGCTTTCCACAAACTATTCACGTGTTATGCGTTCGATTACTCGTAAACTTTTTTTCTCTCTTTCATCGACTGATTGTTCCATCACCTTGTATGCACGTAAATTCCTGTATCGCATTTACTCATTGTGCCACCCCATAGGTACAGATTGGAAATTTCATTTAAAAATAAAAAAGCTGTTGTCACTCTGCTGTACGGTAGGTTACAGGTGGGTGTCACTGTAATGGATGGTGTTAAATTTGAATTCAATGACATAATATCATTGTAGGTTAACTTACCCAACTATACGCGAAAAACGATTCCGAACGGAGACGGTTTGTCAGCCTAGCATATTTTATATAATTGTTGATATTAATACGGTAAGTCAAATTAATATTATTTGCATATTATCGTAATTCAATATTCGTATAAAATAATATACATGAGAAACTTCCAGTCCCCACGGATAATATTTTTAAATTACAACAAATAACCAAAATCTTTATTCTTAAATGTTACTTAATGTGTGATTTCGACCAAATTTGAACATAAAATAACTGTAAAAAAAATCCTGTTTTTATATTTTTAGTTACAGACTAACCTACTTACGTACAACCTTATTTTAATTTTTCAATCCTTAAGTGTAAAATTTGAACTTTTTATAAATTTCCAACTACAAAATCAAATTTTTGAATTTTAGATTTGATAAATTTTGTCAAAATTTGAACTTTAAATGCTTATAAAAAAATGTGTGCCTGTGAATTTTTAATGTTTTTCAACTGATATTGTAACAATATAATATAAGGAGCCTAGTATTAAATTTTCACGTTTTTAACCCACCAAATAAAATTTAATTGACATTTATAGAAAAAGAAATGCACCAACTAGATTTATTTTCCCATCGAACTGTTGATGAAAATTTAAAATGTCTGTGAACAGCTCAAAACAAGTCAATATATTTTTAAAATTGTATCAAGCATAGAAATTGAGTGAATATCCAATGTTGTAAAAATTTGAACTTCGAACCCTCATTAAAATTTAAATTGACTTTCTGGCAGACATTTTTTGTTTGATAAATGTAGACAAACTCATGAGAGATTTTATATTAAATTTTCAAATCTTAGATTAAAAATTAAAATTTTTTTATGAATTTCCAACTCAAAATAATTTACACATTTACATGATTTGTACGTATTTAGGTAGTTAAAGTTTGAACTTTAAATGCTTATAACAAAAAAATTGTGACTGGATTTTCAATATTTTTCAAATGTCATTGTAACAATATATTAGGAGTTTTCGTATCACATTTTCACGTTTTTAACCCAACATATAAAATTTAATTGACATTCATAGAAAAAATAATACACCAATTAGATTTATTTTTCCATCGAACAAGATACTGTTGATGAAAATCAAAGCTTTTTTAATGCACTAAAATGTGATGAAATTCAAAAAAATTAAAAAATTAAAAATGAGTATAAAAAACTTATCATTGTAAAATTAATATATTATTCATGGTGCCGCTGAGAATCTAAAATCTTAGGTATCAAATGTTAAACAGTTGTATGTGAATATTCATCGCAGATAATAATATATTCGAGTATTTTACCACCATAAGTTTTGTAAACCATGTCATATTAATTAACACCTAAACTTAGAACTTTAGGAAATCTTCGAAATAGTGTACACATGAATATTGCACTAAATGTCACGTTTTCTGTTTTTATTTACCAAAGTTTTGTTTATTCAGAGAAAGTTCTAGAATACCTAGCGTTTAAAATTTAATTTTTTTTTTAATTTATTGCGTTCTTACCTACCTATAATTTATGACGTGTTGCGAAGTGGACAAAAGAATCTAGTTAAGAACTTTTATCTAGCGGAAATAATATCACAATGTAGGTCATTCGTCGTAAATCTAAATTTAGATACTGCGATACTATTTTTTACGATCGTCGAATGTCTAATTTTAGGTACCTAACGACGATAACGTCACTGAACTGCGAACAGATAATTGATTGCCACATACTCATTCAACATATTTTATAAGTTCGAATTCGTGCTCAGGCTATGATTTATGCCATAAAAAAATCATAAATAATAGCGTACGTCATGCAGTATAGTGCACTTAACTGACAAAATATTATCATAAGCATAAAAAATCAATTAATAATCATTTACATAATATTATGATTCGCAGTACATATCACCAAAATACGCTCTAAAATTGTGTAAAAAAAAAAATAGTAAATATGTGATTGGGATCAACAAAACATACGCTTGAAATCAAAATTATGATATCTATGTATTTTATTTTTATTTAAATAAGAAGAAGACCAAAAAAAAAAAAATGTCATATCAATTTGAAGTCCTGGTTTTATTCCCATATAACGACATGGAATTGATTATAATTACCTATCTTAACCTAGGTCACAATAAATTGAATGCGACAAACATTTAAGAAAAAAAACATTTAAACGCTGCAGAGTTTAATTTTCTAAACAGGTCCTAAAATAAATATTTATAGAAGTTGAACGTTTTAATGATAATTTACAATTTGTCAACCGAAAAATTTTTTAATAAATCGATATAACTAGGGCTAGGAAGTTCTAGTAAATGAATATTTTTCTTGGTTCGTCCTAGAACATCAAAATCAAGATACAAATATGTTCCACACTTCTCTGATGTCATACACGAAGTTTTATTTTGCTAGTTTTTATTGCTATTTTACTACTTTAGGGTTTTTAGTGCTATTTTCGGGTATATTTTCATAACATACATATTATGTTATACATAATATAGGAAATGATCACATTATGTTGAAAATAATGATTAACTTGGTTAGGAAATAAATTGAATTTAGCGAATAATATTTCATGTTTTCGCCACTATACAGCTCATTAACATTATGGTGTATTAATAGAAAAATAGAAAAACATAAGAAAGCATTTAATAATAATCAAGTGTAATTGTCAAGGTAATTTATATGAAATCATTTAATCATAATATTTATAAGTACACTTTTAACAACATATTTAAGTAATTTAATATTTTTGTTAACAGTTTCTAATTTAACCAGTCCAGACAGTCCCTGACGGGCCTATGAGCCCAACGATTTTACAAAATTGTTGAATTACACAAAATTTGTTTTTCTTAAAAATGTATATTCTTTTCAAGTTAAATGCATGTTTTTTGATTTTTCGTGAATATTTTCAATTTTGGAGTTTTTAAGTGCATATTGTTAAGAGCTAAAAAGAAACATTTTTAGTGCTACAAATCTCGAGCCTTGGATATACGTAAGATAATAATATTAATATAATTTGAACGGACGTTAGACTATTTCCATCCCGAAACAAATAATACCATAATATAATATGTATACCAAACTCGTTCGTTGGTATTCGAACCGTATAATAAAATGCAATTTGAATAACGACAAACGATGTCGAAAAAAACCAAACACGATACGGACGTAAACCGAATGTTGACGATTCGTTGGTACGCACCTCACACCGAAAAATAGTTCCAAGTGCTGTTGTTTTGGTCTCTGAGTGGAACGACGATAGTATTGATTTTACGATGATAATGTGTGTGTGTGTGTGTGTGTGTGTGTGTTTGTTTGTTTTTTATGTGTCTGTAGACACTTTTACTTTAATGTTTAATACATATTATAGTAGAAACTAGAAGATATGCTTCGACTTTCAACTCCAGTAACATAATATAATCTCATAGAAAACAATTCGGTATACTTATTTCGAGGTGTTCAAAAGTAAAAGTACTTTTCTACACTAGTTTGTTTCTTATTATATAATAGTAAAATTGGTTAGAAACCAAAAAAAAAAAAATGTAAGTAGAATAAAAAAACAGAAAATTTCAATTTTTAAATATTAGTATATCGATAAAAAGTAGGTTGTAACAGTTACAAAATAAAATAATATTACAAGCCATGTGACTCTCTAGATTTTTGCCATACAAGCCACTTGTCTCACGAAGAAAGTTTTTTAACCAATGTGCAAATACAGTGTGGCCCTATGCAGTTCGTTTAGGCATTAGTTATATAAAACGAATTCAGCAAGCTCTGTCTCTCTTGAAATCTCAAATGTCTTTGGTGTGAGAGAGATCCTACGCGTTGAATACTTGCATCGCGTTTTCATACTATGGATCATAATCAGGGGTGGCTCCAAGGGGGGAGGGGGCTCTAGGGGCCGCGGCTCCCCCCCCCAGCTGTATTTATATAAACAATTTTATACAGTTAAAAGCAAAATTAAAAATCATTGACATTTTCGGCACGAGGGCTGACGAATAACGACCAACTACCTATGTAAATGGTTATAATACTGTTTAAGTTTATGTTTCTATAAATATAATTACATACTATACCATCGGTTAATTTACCTCTTGTCGATTAGGCCCTACTATAGCTATCATTCGATGATATTTAATACAATCAACAAACTTTTGAAAATGTTCAGTTGTTGTAAGTGTACGGCTATAATATCCTTTTTGGTATAACAAACATATTGTCGTTTTTTTTATTTTCACATAAACAAAATAAATCAAGAAAATAAATTTCATGAAATTTTAAAACCATTCTCGTAGCATATTTTAGAGCCTTTTGGAACATGAGATGATAATATAATAATTCTCGCCTGTGTAACCTCAGTATTTCCCCACTGCAGTCTCCTCCGTGCACTGCACCTATACCTGCAGCGTGAGTTGCTATTCGATTGCTTGTACTGCTCGATATACCATCTACCGGGGTTAGGGTTTTCCGTCAAATCTCATAGGTGCCTAATCTACGCGAAATTGTTTTATATTCCCGATCGTCGCGTCCTAAATTATTTGCTCCGCCACATTGACCGTCACGCGCGATGCGCGACCCGACCGACGAAGAAGCACTTCGTGTCACATGGACGAGTATCATTTTTAAGTAATTGAAAACCCGCGCAGTTTCGATAACCTAAATGTGTATTTGTCACGTAAAATTCTGAACGAAACTCGCGTAGGTCCCAAAAGTGCTATATCACCCTTGTATCTCCGAGTCAAATCAAATCCGTGTACCTATTCAATTGTGCTTTCTTTACGGTGACAACAGTACGGAAATTCCAATTCAATCGCATAAGAATCAAATTTTTTGTTTCGAAAATTTTTCAAAAAACGTTCGATGCAATTGATTTTTTGTTTTATATTTTCAAGACGGCTGTTTTCTTTATTGATTTTTTTAGAACTCGGACTTCTTCCGGGGCACTAGAAGTTTTTATTACAGTCAGACTTGGTTAGCTCGAAGTCGAACAACAATAATTTCAAGTTATCCGTGGATAATACAATTATATGAATTTCCAGGGACCCGTAAAAAGTTCGAGTCATCGCCAATTTCAAGTTAAAAATGTTCGATTCAACCAAGTTCGGCCGTCGAGATAACAGGGTATTACGCCTGTACCTACTATTTGTATCTATTTCGTTTTACATTTAAAAAATAACTTATACATTCGCAGTACATGGTTACATAAAGTCGATAAAATTGTAACTTCCTAAATAATGAAAGTCGCATACAAGCTGCAAAGCTCTGGATTTGGTTATAATTGTGTATACATATTATTGTCAAACACTATGCAAAGCTAACAGTTAGATATTTACAGATTGTCATGAGAAATCTGCGTTCCAATCAAGGTCGACTGAATCTATAAAAATACTATTCTAACTTAGTCAACAAATTAATTTGCTTTAACCTGGTCGATTTCCCCCCAATTTATATAGATATATTATATTCTGAGCGAGGAAGCTAGTGGTTTTACAATGGTGTTTATTTTATTTTTTACTTTTTTTATCCTGCATACGAAATTTATACCAGAAGGAGTGCTTTGATTTCAACCCACAGTACATTATCTTTTAGAAAATTGGATCAAGATGGTACTTTTAATCAAGAGGTCATTTTTCCGTTTTCTCAATATTTATTTAATGCCACGGGAAAAACCACGGACAAATCACGTCAACACCGCTAAAAATGGGATTATAATTTCAAACCCTTTTTTTTATCACCATAGAAACGATTAAAAAATATTAACATTATAATATTAAATTCAACTATTGGGACATACTCTATATAGGTAGGTGTGAGCTCGCTATTATTCCAACCCTGTTGTGTATACATTAGAGAGGTCGTTACTATAAGACATATCATCAAGTTCGGCCGTATTGTATTATCTTTGAATTATTATACGAACTTTTTGACCAGTCCCTTCGACTTCGACTTAACCGGGTCCGACTGTACTATTTGTATCTATTTTGTTTTACATTTAAAAAATAACTTATACATTCGCAGTACATGACTACATAAAGTAGACAAAATTGTAACTTCCTAAATAATGAAAATCGCATACAAGCTGCAAAGCTCTGGATTTGGTTATAATTGTGTATACATATTGTCAAAAACTATGCAAAAATCTCAGTTAGATATTTACAGATTGTCTTGAGATTGCTGCGTTCCAATCAAGGTCGATTAAATCTATAAAACTATAATTCTAATTTAATTTGCCAAATTTAATTGATTTAATTTGCTTTGACTTGTTCGATTTTCCCTCAATATGTATTAATATATATTTTTAAACCGTTTTAAAAAAATATGATCCAGCAATGACTATCTAAAAACTTTTTAAAAACTTAACAGTAGAAGAAAAAAAAATGTTTTGAATAAAATTATGTCTTATGGTATTTAACTTGGAACGTTAGCAGTATACTAAGTACTGTGCGAAAAAAACTTCGTTTGTATTAAATCGTTTTGCCAAGAAGATACCAAGAGTGATACGGGACTTTCGGGACATACTCTATTGTGTATACGTAGAGAGGTCGTTACTATAAGACGTATCATCAACAAGTGCTGCAGGTAGCTGCAGCTAATCGTACGACTCGCATTCGTGACCGGATGAAACCTTTTTGCGCCTCAGAAGAGGGGAATTAATTTCGTTAAACCGTTTATGGAAACGCCTATAGTAATGCGGACGGTTTAGTTTCTATTGACAGATTACCGAGCAGGATGAGCGAGCACACTAAGTACCCATATATGATATACCACAGGGTGATGGTAAACGGTAAGCCACCAGTCCAAACAAATATGAGTGGTTTGAAAAAAGCCAATCGAGAGTGTAGGAAAATTAATTAAAATAGATTACTGGATTGAATAATTACTATAATCGGTAATAACTTCAAAAATAATAATACAATATTCGACAATCTCATAAAACGCTCATTAAATTTCATAACGTTTTATCTCGTCACATTATGGTTGTTTTTTTTTGTATTTCAAAAATGAATAACCACGGAGACTAACCACAAACGTTAATTGCCAAATGTCAACATAGTTTGGGTTTTTTTTAAAATTTATTTTTAATAATATACTCTATACATTTTTGATTTGTTTTTTTCAGATTTTATTGGACTTCATTGTACGATACAAGTTTCGTTTTCGAACAGTGACCTATCCAATGAAAAGGTGCACTAGACATCTACTATTTACATCAGAGAGATTAGGTACTTATAAAAGTTCTCCATTTTTTTTTTAAATTCTGGTGTTTGAAATTTTTAAAGAACAATTATTATTTTCAAATAGTACTTAGATTTTTTTTTTACCATTTTTATGATTGTTTGTAGTGGTGTAATCTACCATTTGCGATCATTAAGAACCATACCCGTTTTTACTGTGAATTTATTGTCAAGCGGTTGAAACTTGAAATGTTGATGCATCTAAATCGTAATTCGAAAGATTAGTTTCTGAGTTATTAACCTCAGTGTAGATTAATGTACCTTAATAAAGGTTTTACATAAAATATAAAATGTACGTAACACTTATTAAGTCTTAAATATTAAGTACAGTCTATTTATACTATTCTAATAACTGTATACTTATACAATGTTTATACATTTTCAAATTAGCCTCAATATCGTCTAAAATTGTTGATATGGAATTTATCCTTAGAACACAATATCAGTTAATAACTCAGAAACTGCTCGTTTGAATTTAGATTTTAGACACATCAAAATTTAAAAAAATAACATATTCTGCTTATCAATTTACAAGACAAAAGGTGGTTCTCATTAAAAAAAACCTCGTGGACGACACATAGGAGCATACGGTTACTTCAGATAAATAATAAAATAGTAAGTAAGTGTATTAAAATACGATACTTGAGCATAATATACTTAAAAATTCCGAAAATCAGAATTTGAACAATGTATTATTAAATGAAAAAAGGTGGGTAAGTAGATGTCTTTCTGCTTTGCAGTAGGTTACAAGTGGCCAAGTGGGTCACTGTAATGGATGGTGTTAAATTTTAATTAAATTATATAATATCAATGTAAACGGTCAGTTAGCATAATATGATATTGCTATCTAAGTATATTTGATGGTATTATTGTGAATAAAGTAATTTATTATTCACATATAACCTATACACGTGGAACCTTGTTTTAAATGTTCAATGCTTAGCTATAATAGTTGATAACTACAAAATAGTTATTCAATTTTAAATTTGAACTTCAAAAATTCATAAAAAATTAATTTGATTTGCTTGTAGATTTTTTTTTTTTTTGATAAAGGTAGACGAACTTATGAACAATCTTGTATTACATTTTCAAATTTTAGATTTAAAAAGAAAAATTTTTATGAATTCTCAACTCAAAGTAATTTGCTAATTTTCGTAATTTTTCCATATTTTCAAGAATTGAACTTTAAAATAAATGTTCATAAAAAAAAACTGCGACTAAGGATTTTTGATATTTTTCAATATAGTAGGAGGAATGTATTAAATTTTCAAGCTTTTTTACCTAACAAATAAAGTTATAGAAATTATAATTAATTTATAGTTCATAGAAAAAAAGACTAATTAAATTGGAAACCAAAGATGTTCCTAAACAGTTCAAAACAAATCAAAATATTTTGAAAATTTTATCGCGTATAGAAAATTCAAATACAAACAACCAGTTAATATGTAATGTGTATACGTTCATTTGTTTTAAAGTTACACAAAAACCAATATCGATTTTGTCAAAAACTGTTTTTGCGTGAAAATTATCGTTTTTCTTTAATTTTAATTTTGTTTTTCCCGGCGCTTTTGAAAATTATTTCCGATTTTAAAACTCGAACTCCCGAATGCACCAACTTGATTCACTTTCCCATCAAACAAGATACTTTTATAAAAAAAAAACAGACATCGTTGTAAAATCAATACGTCCATCGCTCCGCTCAAAATCTAAAATGAGGGTGAGTTTGCATAGTCAATCACTTTGGCTCTTATAGTAGCTGATACTCAACTTTACTCTTATATAGAATTTAGGTCATTCACCCAAATTACAATACAATATTGACAAATAGGTTAGGTCAGGTATATCCGACCACGAATTTATTACCTGTAACCAATATTGCACCCCGTAAGCATAAAATATTAGATTCTCTTGAGCCCAGACGAACTGTATTATATGGGTGGAAAACTAACGGGTTACAAGCAGACCTCCACGAGGAAACTGTTTACACGACTTTCGTGGAAAACGGATTAGTAGTTTTTTTAGTATGTATAGATGATGATCGAACGAACAGACAAACAATAACACAATCGATCAAAATAATATATTAATTTTTATCTACCTATATTAGGTGTACCTATATACGATTTGATTTATTGCTAATGCTCTGTGGTATAGTAAGCAATTTTTTTTTTTATCAATCCAGTATCCTGAACTCGTATAGATTGTTTTAAATTTTCGTTCACCGAAAGTCCAACTAGATTTTAAACAACAACACTGCGCGGACACAGCTTTAGGCCCCTAACACGAGACGCAAATTATTGATGCTGACGAATGATGATAATATTGTAAAATATGATTCTGAACCCGAGTTGAGCGTGTATTGCAATCAAGTCTAGGAGCGTTCACAATTAAATTTGTTTGTATGTGATATACACGCTCGTATGTAACATAACATATACCCATATTAAAAAAGTAATTAAAAACTTTCCGAAAAAATACACGCCGCGCTGTGAAAAATAATTTGAATTTGCAAAAACTTTAAAATTACATTTACGGTCTGAAATTTTTAACACGTTTCACATATATAATATGTTTATCGTAATAATCGTTCCGCCATAAAATTATGAAATCCAATTTTTTTTTTTCACTTTGTGCATCGCATTTTTTTCCTCGCTACATGATCAAACTTACCACTCCAAAAAAAAAGTAAGACTCAGTCTTTTAAAATAGGTGGGCAAAGTAAAAGTATTTAAATACTTATTAAATTATTTGAACACGTATTTTAAATACTTTTCAAAATAAGTATACGCATAATATGTATTTGAATACTTTTAAAAAGTATTTTTTACAAGACTGAGCTGAAACTTCTATGCGACGAACTTCCATTTAGTCGAATTTTCAGTTCGACGAAACATTTTTGAGAACCATTGACCTACATTGTTAGTTAAACGTACGTTTACCTCCGCATAACGAATATGATATTTCTGTAAAACCGTAAAATTATTTGAAAATTCGTGAAGATATTGCAGATGTCCACCGATCACCGGCTACCGACGACGATGACATTTCGGATGACGTAAAAAAAAAAAAATTCTGGCGAAGATCAAAACAAAGACCACCGACACTTGCAGAAGACAGGAATATCAAATGCTTTATCTGTATTGAGAATTGGTTTAGGACGACAATAGTACCTATACCTAAATATTCTCTTTTTCTATTCAAGTGGAAAAAGTTTATGGAAAAATAATAAACAAACGAAAGCAACTGATTATGTCGATTAAAATTGAGATTTTGATAAGGGTCCCGGTGCCAGTTTTTAAAATTTTCCACACTTCTATAAAATTTGAAAATTAAATTTTATATTTTAGTTGTCACCTCAACTATAAGACTTGTCCACTAATCTACTACCCGATACCTATTTAGGAAGGGTTGATAGGGTGTATTATATCGAAAAAAATTACTTTACGGGAATAACTCTCAAGCTTTGTAGAAACGTCGAATTTTGATGACTATTTTTTTATCTGAAAGAAGAAGACTTCCTACGGCCCGCATCGATCTCTGATTTTGTATTTTATTTCAAATAATTGTATTAAAAAATTTTGTAAAAAAATGCTTTTTATCTTGTATTTTTTTAGGCATTTTATAAAGTTTGATAATAAAATATTGGAAAACAGAGATCGATGCGGGCTGTTGAATATTTCCCTCTAGCAATTAAAAAAAAATTATGAAATCTGGTTGATTCTACAAGGCGGTATCGTTATTCCCGCAGAGTGCCTTGAGATTAATAAACGAATGAAATGAGTTCAAACAAAATTCCCCGATTTACCTCCCCAAGCACGACGTGTATAATGTACAGTTAATACAATTTTAAAAAATATGTAATTTATTTCATTTAACGAATTACTCGCTCTACAATACGAATAATACATTGTTTGTTCCCCGCGAGACGTCTTCGTCGTGTGGAAGTTTCGCTGTATTACATTCTTTTATTGGAGTTGATACAACAGACTTAAAAGTCACTCGAAAGACGATCGCTCGTGCAAAACGACTTTTACATAATTCGCGTACTGCAAAGGCGCGATTAAAAAATATCATAAAATTATAAAAAAAAAAAGCATATATACATGACAAAACAACCATTACACTTTATGAATAATTCAATGCAATTACGGAGAGTGTACAGCAGCCGTACGCGCAGGATATAAATAAACGAATTAATCCGACTCGGGAAAAGTCGCGCACTTTTGAAGAAAAAATTAGTCTTTTTTTTTTTATTTTATTTTATTTTATTTTGCGCTAAATGAGTTTCAGACGTGTCCTGCGTTCGCCAAAATGCACCCCTACGCAGGATCATAGCGTAAAATTGTGAGCGTTACAATTTTATTATTGAGACCCGTCCAAATTCCCATGGTTTGGTTTTTATTTTTAAACTCGCTCTCGTCCTATTATCGCAACTAGATAATATCATAACCGGCCAACCTTCTTAATTAATTAGTTGATTACAGCCAGAGCTTTTATTTTCGTTACTATATATACGTAAGTGGCATATACGTTTCAGATATTTCGTATATCCGAGCGCTAGAGCTACGTACGTTTTCACGAAATGTTTGTTTGAACAATTTCGTTCAATTTTCACGAACGTTTTAAAAACATAAATGTTTGTATAGATTTTTAATTTTGTTTAATATTTTAGATTCTGAGCGAAGCGATGAATGTTTGATTTTACAATGATGTGTGTTTTGTTTTTTATTTTTTTTATTTTTGTGTCTGTCATCACTTTTTAGGACCGTAAAAGTGCTTGGATTTCCTTCAATAGTAACTTTTCCGATAGGAAAGTGAATCTAGTTGGTACTTTGGGGGGTCAAAAGTAAAAATTTCCCAGTAGTTTTCACAAGCGACGTGAAAAACAAAAGAAAAATTAAGGAAAAACGGGAATTTTTACGCAAAATCTGTTTTCGAGAAAATCGATTTTGGTTTTTGGTGTAACTCTAAAACAAATGACCGTAGGGACATGAAATGTTGACTGAATGTTTATATTAGCATTTTCTATGCACCATAAAATTTACAAAATATTTTGACTCTTTTTGAGCTGTTTACGGCCATTGTCAGTTTTCAATTTTTTTAGTTTTTTTTTCTATAAATATTAATAAAATTTTATCTGTTGAGTAAAAAAGCTTGAAAATTTATTAGAAGGCTTCTAGGTTATTGTTTCAAAAGCAGATGAAAAATATTAAAAATACAGAGGCACAAATTTTTTTTATAAGCATTTAAAGTTCAAATTTTGACAACATTTATCAAATTTATAATTTATTAATTATTTTGTGGTTAAAAATTTATAAATTTATAAATTTTTAACTATTATGGCTAAGGATTGAAAATTTAAAACAAGGCTCCACGTAAATAGGTTATATATAAATTACTTTATTCACAATAATATCATCAAATATACTTGGTAAAATCATAGGCTGACTGACCGTTTTCGCTCAGAATCGTTTTGATTGACATTTTTCAATGATATTATATCATTGAATTCAAATTTAACACCATCCATTACAGTGACCCACTTGTAACCTACTGTACAGCAGAGCGACATCCACTTATCCACCTTTTTAAAGTTATAGTTGATTTGTAATTTTTTTATTTTAATACATTCACAGATGAACTAATTTTTAATTATAATTACAAGCCACGCTCACCCGGGACTTATTTATATTATGAAAATCCTAATTATAGTTTAATATAATTACGTATTTTGGACACTATTATTTCTGTGTCGGCACACTATTATTACGGCCAATACCTTTCCGGTTGCACTTGTGGTCACTCATTTTTTTTTATACCTATGAACGGGTTTTACAAGTCACTCAAGTTTTTCGTCGAGTGATGTTCATTTTATTTCAAAAAGGCCATGACTACACTTCTAATATTCCTGCATACCCTTCCGCCAAGACAATATGATTAAAAACGTCATTATTATAACAATTCGAAAGAAGAAACAATAATAATTGTATCCGCCACATTTTACAATTTGGAAACAATTACCAAATTTCAATATTTCACGATGACGTTGAAAAAATGATTATTTCATTTTCAACTAGTGCTTAAAGACATTTTTTGGTGCCAGGTATCCACTGAAATGTATCCATTTAGTGAAAATGACATTCTACTACACTATAAATTAATTTTATCAACATTCTATAATATTACTACAATATTATACGAGTATTATTGGTATTGAGTAATTGTATACGATTCGAACTAGATAATTGTGTATATCGTTTTTTAAGGTTTTTACTCATTTGCAGGATGTCAACATGTTTGAATTTATAGGTATTTGATTATTGACATTTTTAATTCGTAAATTTTACAAATTTCGGACAAGTATAGTTTATCGGTTAACTCGTGAGTATTTAAAGTCTTAACGACCGGAGTTGTAGTGAACCAACATTTTGCGGGGTACTCCTGTACCACACCATTCCACGAATCTAAACTTTAAATGCGTCTTATAAGCTGTAAGCTTATAACTTATAACCTCTTACAACTTATAAGCTACCAATCGAAAATCCAATTTTTATAATTCAAAGTATTCCAAAAAATGTTCTGCTTTGGAATAGAGAATTGAAAATAAATTTGGTAATTATAAAAGTAAAAAAAAATATAAAAACAAAAACCGTTTAGCGACTTAAAAAAAAAAAAAATATTTCCAAAAAATTTATTAGTTTAACTCAACAGTTATTTTTTTAATTTTAAATTTCAAGACAGTGCTTTCCATTTTTTGAGATGTTTTAAATTAGGATTGACTTGTGGGCATACAAACTTACGGATTTCAAATGACAACCCTACTTTTTCTGTCGTCAATTATTTAACAGATAATTTTTCTTGAAATGTCGACGTATCAAAATCAATAATATCACTAGACGTTTAAACGTTATTGACTTTGTGTACCTATTAATAAGTGTAATAGGCACAAAGGCTCGTTTGACTTTTGAATTGGGTAGGAACGTTTTCAAAAAAACTATCCGTTAAACAATTTACAGTAAAAAGAGTTACCGCGCATTTTTAACCGAAATTACGATAAAACGCCTCGTTTTAATTCTACGACGGCAATACCGTTTCGGTAAAAAAGCACATTTTCAAACCTGTCTTAACCGGTACAATATTCCGGTTGAGACAAAATAATTACTAACATTATTTTTTTTCTTTTAGTATAGGACCTATACTATAGTATCTGTGTAGTTTTTGTGTGGTATCTACGAAAATATTATGTAAAACTTATTTGTTGATATAAAATGGTCCATACCACATTTTGAAATTCCAACAATCAAAATTCGAGTGAACGCATTGTTATAGAGCAGCGTTTCTTAATCTTTTGTTTCAACTTTAATCTGCCATTCTATGTAAAAAAAGGTTATAATAATTGCATTTAATAATAACGTGTACACAATATTCTGTTTTAATCCAAAAAATATTTTAAATACCAGACAATAACAGGATTTTTAAATTTAAATTTTCACGAGATGAGTGAAATTACTTTTTATCAGGGCTTGAAACCGTTATTAATTTAATCGGTTACCGCTAACGCTAACGCGAAGGCTAACGCGGTAACCAAAAATGTTTTGGATACCGGTTACCAGTTTTATACCGGTCCTGTTGTTGATCGTAACCAATTACCAGTACTAGATTCAAAATTACAGGTTACCGTTAAGTGACAACCGCTTCCAAAAAATTTCGGTTACCGGTAATCGATTGAATACCCGTTTTCTCAAAAAAATTGTACCACACCTTTGTATCCGTATACTTAATACAATATTCTTGTCGTTATAGGAATCACGCTATTTTTAGATTTCCCAGTACATATACGATGAGGGGGACCGGGACTATCGACTATCGAGTACCGTCATTACTCATTACCAACCAACGATATTTTATGTCATAAGTAGGTAGGAAATAGAAATGTAGTATACCAATTATTTGAATTATTATTACAAGAATTGAGACTAGGGAAAAAAATTATGATTTTAGAATAGTTTTAAGAAGTTATTATTTATTATACCATTAGTAGCTACGAGCGTATAATCATTTATATGTAGCTAAAATAAATTAAACATATTATTATTATAGTCCATACGTGACGGTAGTATTATATTAATATTATGTTATCATAACGTTCTATGTTAGCTGAAAAATTGTCGCGGTAACCGGTAACCGATAACCGGGAGTACAAATAGGTTTATAATGACGGTAACCGATTATAGGTTACCCGAAATTCCGGGAAATTACCGGTTTTCGGTAAAAACCGGTAACCGGTTTCAAGCCCTTATTTTTATTATCACTAGGGCCCGGATTTATATGCTCTAAAAACCTAAGAAATGTGCACTATCAAATATGCATTTATAAATATATGCCGATTTAAAATTTCGAAAACCAAAAGCACTCAAGTTTCGCGGAACCCTGAAGCGGTCTATGCGGAACCCCGGGCGGAAACCACAATATACGGAGGAACTACACGTCGTGACGGGGGTAATAGCACGCTAGGCGAATCGCTCTGTATATCATGCTGTCGCCACACGATTATCGCACGCATTGCTCTCGCCGTATATATTTAAATATTTAAATCGAAATTACCCACAGTACACCTCCGAGCCTGCGATGGTGTGTACGCCTCTCGGCGTATCTGGGCCAACGCGAGTGTATTATAATAATACAGTCATTACTTGTTCGAAAGCGTCTCGCGTCGGATTTCCATACAAGACACGCGTGTCGTCGGGTTGTCGTCAGCGAGGGGTTCGGGGGGGGGGGGGGGGAGGCTTCGGGGAGGCTTCGGATAGGTGTAGAGGATTTTTTTTTTTCCCCCGTTGTCGAGCGACGACGCGTCGTTTTCCCCGGGATATAAGTTGTGTAATATATACGACGTATTATAATAATATAACACAAACGTTCGACACGATTCATCAATTTATCGGGAGACGCGCGGCACAGCTGCCGGGCGCGTCTATCCGTGTGTAACATATTATTATTGTATTACAATACATAGTTCCCATTGTACAATATTACAATACATCTGTGCGAGTCGTCGTCGGTGCCGACCACCTAGCCGAGCAACGTTTGTATGTATATATTTTTTTCGTGTCTTAGTACGATAATGATATTAATATAATATTATGTCACCATCGCGTCGTGTGTCGCAGGCGTTAATAATTATTTATGTTTTTATTATTATTATTGTTACAGCATCAACATCATGGTTATTGGCTTACAATATGATTATTTGACAAGCAACGATAGGTTAAATTAAGTTGTACATTTCAATTTTTTTTTTAAAAAAGTGATAATTTTTTGTATGTCAGCATAGGGTCCGATGGCTTCATACAGATTGTCTGGTATTTTGCATTCTTTTCTAGCTTCCGTGAATATTTGGCAGTGAACGAGGATGTGTTTGATTGTAAAGGAAGTGTTGCAAGGGCGGCATATAGGTGGTTCGGTCTTTTCCACTAGGTACCCGTGAGTAGCTCTCGTGTGACCAATTCCGAGTCGGTTCATAATGACATCTTCCTTTCGATTTGAATAGTTGAGTTTTGGCCAAGGTTCGACTCAATGCTTGATTTCCATTAATTTGTTTTCGGTAACTTGGCGCCACTCTGAGTCCCATAATTCCATACAGTATTTGTCAACGTTCCTGATAATATCTATTAGCGACATAAGAGAAAGTGTTATGGAGTTGGGGTTACTTATAGCGTTTCGAGCTGTTTTGTCTGCTTCTTCGTTTCCTTTGATATTGCAGTGACCCGGAGTCCATATAAAACGTATGCATTTATTCGATAAGTGTATTATATTTTTTATCTTTATGACTGAGGGATTAATCTGAGAATTATATTTTATATTTGACAGGACACTGAGTGAGTCGGAACATAATATGTCGATTCTGTCATAATTAGTGTTAACAGCTGTTTGGACTCCTTTTAAAAGTGCTATGTATTCAGCTGTATAAATTCTGCTATGACTGTTTAATTGGTATAATTGAGTAGAACTTTCATGTATAACGGCCAGACCTATGCCTGTTGAAGTTTTAGATGCATCTGTATAGATTTGTGAATTATTATGGTTATCCGTATGAATTAGTTCATTAAATAAATTTCGACAGACTATTTCGCGTGTTTCTTTTTTTACTTGGGCACTAAGACTAGTATCAATTTCGAGGTTGTGAACATTCCACGGAGGAGTAAGACAGGTTTCATATTGAAGGATTGTATCAGGGGAGATGTTGTTGTCGGACATATCTTTACGCAGTCTTGAACTTAGCGGTTTTCTGCGATTCGTGTTTAAATCATATACAGATGGCGATTGGTTTATATTTAAGTAATGAAAAGTTGTTATTATCGATCGAAAAAATGTGCTGTTCGTTACGACACGTCGCCCACCGATCGGACGGAAATAAAAAAAGAGGCTATACAAATGTAACGAGTTGAATTTTTTTCCGTCGTACAACAGCCAACCACGACGCAGTCTCGCCGTGATGATAATATTATTTACTCTGTAGTTAAGATTTTAGTCGATGCACAACGTAAAATAGCTCACGTGGTACAAAATATAGTGTAGTTCGAGTTAACTCTTTTAGATCGTGAGCAGACCGAAAGAATGTATTGTACAAACAATGATCTGTGTTTTTTTTTTTTTTGTTATAATTTTTATATGCATTTAAAGTTTAAATTTTATCGAAATTTGTCAATTTTTTTTAACTAGTTTTCAGTTATAAATTCATAAAAGTTTTCCTTTTTTTAGCTACAGTAGAGATTTCAATAGAAGATTCCACACAAATCCTTCTATACCTTAAACAAAAAAAAAAACTTTACCGGAAAGTAACATAAATTTACGAAATAACAAAACGATCACATTATGAAAAGGTAAATGAAAAAAAAACCATGTCGTTCTGAAGTGTACGAACAGTGGAAAAAAAGTTAGAGAACCTCTCTCGGCGACGTGTAAAGAGGTTTTTAATGGATTTTACAGGACCATGATTTTTGTAACGAACATTTGTGTAACGAAATTAACGTGTCGCTGGGAAGGACTCATTGATTTTTTAAAATTATATAGCCCTATAATTTCGTTACAGAGATCATTACGTCTCAATGGGCCTATAAAATTGACTTGCGCATAGCAGTTCGTGGTGGATATATTTAGTGTTTGAAGTATGAAATATTTCATGTGAAACATTGAAATTTTTTTGAACACAAACAAAAACACAATTTATTTATTTTTTTAACACAATAATGTCCAGTGTTCTAAATTCTAATGTAAGAATTCAGTAGGTGTACAATAAACATGCGTATACTATTGTATACCTACTTGTATCATTTAAACATTAAAATATTTAAAAATTGTGAATACCATTTTAAATGTATAATACCAAAGGTTACGTATACATTTAGGTACCATACAATAATTGTGAGGGTGATTTATGACAAAATTATATGTTCATATAAAACTTATATAAAAATAAAACAAAATTTATTAAAATACTGAAATATTTCATTTTTTTAAATTTCATGAAATTTTCAAACACCAGATATATTGCCACACTAAACGATATTACATATTACGCGTAAATCTTGCGACCTAAGGACTTGTGCGCTTTTTTTTACGTCCTCGTCGCCAGTCAATCTACCATTGCGCCTTCAGAGAGAAAGAGGGAGAGAGAGCGAGAGAAAAAGAGCAAAAACCGCGAATGATTCGGTGCGGAGTAAATGACGAGAGATTTCGCTCGTCTCTTTGCAGCTCTCCGGCCTTCAAACGGTAAAACGCGCAAAATACGACGTAGTTATCGTCGAAAAAAACATAATATCACCGTGTCTGAGGGAGGTCGATGGTTTATGGGCGTTTTTTATTCGGACGGCGTGAGCCATATTATTCGCACGCGGAACACATGGTAAAATGAATACAATTTTAACGAGCCACGACAATAATAATGTTATAATGACAACAATCATAACACTATGATGATATTGTGATGGTGGCGATCAAGTGTCAAAAATCAAGACGATGGTAGGTACACCTACGTATCCGGTAGATTATGTTCTCAAACTGTGCTCCGTGGACAAACGTCTGAATTAAATTTAAATGATTTTTCGATTGTTATGTTTATTTTGTTAATTATTTATATAAAAATAAGCGTATATTTTGAATAAATTTTATAACTCAAGATCCGCCTTACCGATTTCAATAAAAATTTCAGGACATATTGAGATTGATATGTAAATGGTTCCTGTGAAGTTTGTACGCTGTGGGATAAGTGGTTCCGGAGTTATGGCCTCTTAAGTGCACACATGGCCCAAAAACAACAACGAAGTCTATACAATTATTTTTATCTATGTATATAACCCATAGCAACCATTAAAAAAAAAAATTTCCATCGTTATCATTTTATATATTATAGTATACATAAAAATGAATGTTTGTGTGTAGATTAAGACCTCTGGGAAGAAGATAGAATAATTTAAAAAATGTTAAATTTGTTTTTTTTTATTCATCGGATTTTGGTACGGTTGCGTTAGGCTTTTGTATTAATTAATCATATTAATCCTCCGTAGGTGGAATTAAGTAAAAATGACAAACTTTGTACAATTTTGATACTTTAGAGTTAAAACATACACTTACGTACAAACAACCTACCTGATAATATACTGCTGCGAATCAGAATTTTTATTCGGGGAAACAGAAAAGTTCAGATAAATTTTGAACACCATACACTGAATATTAAATAACGAATTGAACAAAGTTTGAGTCATATGGAATTGGTACATTTGACGGGCAACGAAGTGCCAGCGGGATCAGCTAGTTATTTATATTTTATTTCATATTTTTTTTTCGCATTCATAAACCATATTAGATGCGAGTTGGTTGAAAGTATAATACATCGCTTTTATATTTACGTCGAAAACAATAATTCATTCATATTTTTTTATTAGCCAGCTACGTCTTATGAGCATTCCTAATTTTTGGAGCCTCCGTACAATTTAAGTGATAAAAAAATTTGAGTATCGCTGACGTGGCCAATCGAGTGCTTCCTGGTCGTCAATCAGGGCTTGAAATAAATTTTAAAATAATGATAAAAACCATCTAAAAAATCAAGGGACACCTCATTTTTTAAAACCGTGATAAGCAGGGCTCGGAAGTTGTAGGAAATAAAAATTTTAAAATATGCATGTCGACATTATGCAAAAAAAAATTAATAAATATTCATAAAAGTTCAAAATTATACGAAATTAAAAAAAAAAAAAACAATTTTATGTAGTTATTATTTAAAATAAATGTAAAATATAACATGGAAAAATGCATTTATAATATTTGAAATATTACGCGGAAGACTGTTTGCCATTTTTCCATTATAATGAATTGAAAAAAAAAATGGTTGAGAAAAATATATTCGAAAAGATGGTTGGTATACATCTAAATATTAGAACGATAGATGTGAAAATATGCACGTCGCAACGCGGTCGTTAAATTAAAAGGCGACTGCGACGATAACAATAAACCTAAACTAACCTAAATTAATCAATAATATTGAGTATTAATGTAAACATTATTGACGCAGAGCTTCCGAAAGAAAAAAAAAATTTTTTTAGAAGAAAATATTAAATTATAGCTTGAATCATAATTATTATATAGTATTATACGTAAGTAATGAATCGGATTAAAAATTTGAATAAAACGGTTTTTTTTTTCGATAAATTTGCGAGTGAAGCCTATTTACCATTCAATATATTTGGGCCAGTTAATATACTTCCAGCTTAGCGCATATACTTCCAGTTGACATCTGACCAATAAATCAGTAACCAGATTGTCATATTTATTTTTGTATTTTTGATTGTTGTGACGACGCTTTATCGGGACAAAATAACAAGCAAAACCGACTAGTGTCCCGATTGGAGATGTAAGCTCCACAAATCAAACTTTGTATGAAAATTTGATTTTTAATGTATTTTTCTTTACATAAATAATATTATTGAGGTAGTACGGTTGCATAAAAATGCACATTTATTGCTGAGATGATTTTATTTGTACGTTGGCATTCTTGTAATATTAGTTTTAATGTTGTCATATTGAAATGGATAAAAGCTAAAACAAGTGCACAGTTTTGAATGTATCTAATTATGTAGGTTAAATTATATACATAATATTATAACCGGGGCTCGGGACTCAAAGCATTTGCTTATTTTTATGGATTGACTTAAAATGTAGCAGAGTGCTATGGAAGTGTATGTCATGTTACGACACGTTCAATTATGAAATTTGAAAGTGCTTTTTTCATAGATTTTTCAAAAAAATGCTTATTTCCAGTTTTTCTGGTTATTTTCGCTTTTTTGACCAGTTTTTCTACATTTTTATGGTTTTCTGCTGTAAGGTTGTTTATTGATAGAATTAAAATTAAATCATTAATGACGGTAAGATTTAATTAATTAATTTTTTTTTCAACTGTTTGTAAATATCGTTTACATTTTAATATTCAGAAAACCCCTAGGAAAATCTATAAATAATAATACAACAATATTGTCTCGAAAGTGACGCTTGATTTTTTTTATAATATAAACATTTTTTTTTTGATTTTTTTGATTTTTTAGTTAGAAACTTTTCTTTATCATTATTTTTAGCACAGTTATACAAATTATATGTCTATAGTACCTACTTTGTCATGTAAAAAGAAAGTTTTTTTTTTTTTTGATGAAATATTTTTGCTAAAATTTAAGTTTTTTAAATGCTTATTTGAGTTCTTATAATGATGTTTTTAAGCCCTTATTTTAATGACTTTAAGTGCTATAAGTTCCGAGCGCTGCTTATAACACAATATCAATGTATCGGATGTATAATCTGATAAGAAATTAGTATGAGAAATATTATGAAATTTACGTGATTTCCATCATTTTGAAAATGTTCACAACAGACAGTTTCCACGAAGATTTCCATCGCAAGGCCCGATAAAGCGCCGTCTGCCGTCTCGTATATACCTACTGTGCAGCGGATATAGGTGGGTGCACAGCCCCCCGGGGTGTTAAATTTAATAATCTAACGACGCTGCCAGAAGCGACGGGTGACCTAGCTATACAGTTGCTTATCGGATGGAAGAAGGAATTACGACGGTTTAGTGCCGAGCTTATATTTTTCTGTAGCACACACAAGTCCATTAGATAATAACTCTCAAACTCTTTCAGACGCTGTTTACTCTCGACTCGTCCCCGAGCGTTGTTTTACCTACTCTCATTTATTAGAAAAGCGAAATCGTTTTCGTGGGCATAAATAATTTTCGAAGACTAAACGTAATTTTTAGGGGAAAAAAATCGCAGACGATTTCGGGGTTGGTTTGAACAGTCACTGGGTAGCGTCAATTCAGTTTTATCGTTTTTTTTTTCTTATAGGAGGAGGTAAAGATTTGACTGAACCAGAAAAAAAACAGATCTCTTGGCTCGCAGGCTGATTTCCACTTGGATTTTTATCTCGTCACAATAATACCGTCTTGCACGACTTTATAATACGTGTCTGAAGCATGAACAGCTTCGATTTATAACGGAAACGACGTGGGTACACAGCTAAACGGTTATAACGGGTATACCTACACTCCAGCGGTGGAATTTTGTTTGTTTTTTTTTTTTAAAAGGAGTGGCACGAGTTAAATTACAACGACGTGAAACACGACTGTCGATACGTATAGTTGAAAAACCGAAAAATTTTAAATAGGTATCTTCTGCTTTAGATGTAATTTTTTTTTTTTCGAAACATGGATAAATTTAAGAGTAGGTAACCATTTGGTTTTTCGAGTTTCTAGAGCAGAAGACCAACGCGTCTAGTATATATATATATAAATATATTCAAACTTAGCTACAACATTAATTTACTATCGTGAAAATAGTTTTCTAGTATATATGCTCACACAATATCTTCGAAATTAGAAAAATTTATACAATTCCAGTAATTGTTTTTCTTGCATAATCAGTTGGGCGGCTGCTTTTACAATCCGACGGGGGCATTTGCGCCCACCTTACCTTCCCCTCAAACTGCGCCGCTGCACGTCCACCCCCTCTCACTACATGTAGGTACATCTACGATCGTTTTTGTTTTTAGACCATTTCATTATTGTTATTATTATTATTATTATAGGTCGCGGGCAGCGTTGTTTGGAGAATATTTTGGTTTTCGGCAAAATGAAGAGGACCCAGACGCGCCGTGTCATTTTCGTATAAAATGTCTATGAAATAATTAGTTTTCGCATGAAATATGTTAATTATTTATTTTGTACTTTTCCGACGCAGATGAAAATTAATTAAAATCTGATACTGGGAAAACGCGCGTGGCTGACGTAGGTATACCTACACATCGCTGGAATTAGTTTTAAAATCGTTTAATTTGTTGTACGAAATCAGATATAATATTATTATAAAATTCCACCTTGTCCACTCGAAACGTTTCACTCGATTAAACATCTATAAAAATATTGCGAAGCATAACAATATGGTATTTGATTTTTTTATGATTTCATAAACATTTAAAAATATAAAAACTATACACTTTTTACACTATTTTATTGTACCTAAAAGTATAGCGGTAGAGTAGGTAATCTCCGCAACTCGTCACAAAATCACTTGTTGGGGGGTGGGGGGCTGAGTCTCTCATCAAATTTTTCTAAAAAGTGACCTGTATGAGATGATCTCCGACTAAACTATTCGTGGGTAGCCTGTATCTACTATAAAAATTAGTACAATTCTCTTGAGTTATTGGAAGTGACCGGATTTCTTAATATGTTTTAACATGATATTATCTTTGATGTGCAGTATCATTTGACCGAAAACATTGAACCACTAAAGCATTGATCGGAAGATATTTGAAAAAATATGTCAAACGTCTGTAAATGCGGTTCGAAATGAGAAAAAAAATTTGTCATAAAGAAATATGGTTGATTTCGTCTAGAAAGTGATAACACGAAATTTCAAGTCTATATTACGATTATTCCTCACGGAAATATTAACCTTGCGACAAGGGACACGAAACACGTCATAACTCCCGTTTATAAACCCATAAAAAAAAGCATCGATGTAATTTTAAAAAACGGGGATTTGGGTCGTTAAACGTTAGTCCTATGTTATGATAATGGCGTGGTACGAAATCCGTTAAATAATTCATATTTTTAAAATACGAATTGAAAAAAAAAAGAACGATTCTCTAGTGAATTATATACGTAGGTAAACGATTGTTAAATATTATGTAAATAAGCTTTTTCTCAAACGAGGAGTACCCATATAGGTATACCTATACTTACTTATGTACAAAATATAATTATGCAAACAATCGTATTTTGTATTCACTTTGCTCAGGTATGCCTACATAATGTATTCAATGTTCGTTTTTCATTCGAAAAAGACTGTTGAAAAACGCAATTTTCGTTAAAAAAAAAAAATTAAGAATGACATTTTTGTTTTTCCGGAACAACATGGAATAATTGGCCTCGTCCGCGGTGGCGCCAACCGACGCTAATCTGTTCCAGTTTGTTTTGTCGTGATATTATTGATTCAACGACAATACAATATACAATAGCAAATAAACGAAAAATTATGAAAATAAATGCGCGCGACTGTATTAACAATTAAACGGGATATAATATTATTGTGAAAAAAAAAATTAAACAATTAAATTGCTATGATATTTCAATAAAATACGATTTTTGTTAGAACCGTACAATAATCATGGCATTCATTTCCATCTCCGCTACGATTGCTCGCTCCGTCACCGACGATCGGTAAACAATAATAAATTTTTAACTTATCGGTCGACGCGGTCGCACAATAATATTTTTATTATTCAGTTTAGGCCGATAATACCCAAATGTCATGATATATCATCGGGGAAGTGGCTCCGTGCAGACCACCGGGCCTTAACGTCGGATTGCTAATTATTTCGGGAAATTAACCGCTTACGATACATTAATATAATAATACGATGCGGGTCGGCGTGGGCCGTGTTGTGATTGGATTTATAGGTAACCGCCGCAGTAATCAAAATAATATCCGTAAGCCCGTCAGTTCAACACGGTATTTCTGAATTTGAATTTGAATTTTGCATTTAAAATCGACGGTTTCACTCTTCTTGAAATATTTTAACTGAATTATATGAAATGTCATTTTTTTTTCTCTTAAACGTATTCGGTTATAGAGGATCAAAACATTTAGAAATGGTTATTGATTAAATCCAAAAAAAACAATCGATGATGACTTTTCGACCAAGGTATAGGCGAGGTCAGTGATGGGCCAATTACCGGGAATATAATAAGTTTTTAAATATTAGACCACCGGGCCTTAACGTTGGATTGCTAATTATTTAGGTAAATTAACCGCTTATGATATACTAATATATTAATACGATGTGGGTCGGCGTGGGCCGTGTTGTGATTGGATTTATAGGTAACCGCCGTAGTAATCAAAATAATATCTGTAAGCCCGTCAGTTCAACACGGTATTTCTGAATTTGAATTTGAATTTTGCATTTAAAATCGACGGTTTCACTCTTCTTGAAATATTTTAACTGAATTATATGAAATGTCATTTTTTTTTCTCTTAAACGTATTTGGTTATTATAGAGGATTAAAAAATTTAGAAGTGGTTATTGATTAAAATGATTAAATCCAAAAAAAACAATTGATGATGACTTTTCGACCAAGGTATAGGCGAGTTTAGTGATGGGCAAATTACCGGAAATATTCCCGACACCGGAAATTACCGGGAATATAATACGTTTTTAAATATTAGACCACCGGGCCTTAACGTCGGATTGCTAATTATTTAGGGAAATTAACCGCTTATGATATATTAATATATTAATACGATGTGGGTCGGCGTGGGCCGTGTTGTGATTGGATTTATAGGTAACCGCCGCAGTAATCAAAATAATATCCGTAAGCCCGTCAGTTCAACACGGTATTTCTGAATTTGAATTTGAATTTTGCATTTAAAACCGACGGTTTCACTCTTCTTGAAATATTTTAACTGAATTATATGAAATGTCATTTTTTTTTCTGTTAAACGTATTCGGTTATAGAGGATTAAAAAATTTAGAAATGGTTATTGGTTAAAACCAAAAAAAACAATCGATGATGACTTTTCGACCAAGGTATAGGCGAGTTTAGTGATGGGCAAATTACCGGGAATTGCCCGGGAATATAATAAGTTTTTAAATATTGATCATAGGTTTCAAATTAAAACTATGGTTGTAAATGATCCAAACGACAGCTATTTATTGATATTATATGTCAGTTTAGATATTTATTCTTTAAAAAAAGTTATTAAGTAGGTAAGTATAGTTTATTTTTTTAAATTAAAATCTGTACAATGATCACAAAATAAACGATCCAACTTTCATTTATATATGTTGAAAAAATATAAAAATAAACATACTGAAATTGAAATACTGAATAACATAAAAATAATAAATTTTTTTCTAAAGAAATTTCCCGAGAGGTTGGGGAATATACCGGGAATATTCCCTGTTTCCGGGAACATTCCTTGGAGAATATTCCTAATGGCACATCACTAGGTGAGTTACTAGGGCGATGGTTAAAAATGATGTACAACTGTACAAATGTTATATTGCTTGATGTATATGACTTTTAAATCGGACCCTATCATCTATAATAGCTCATTCGATAAACCAAACCATCTCTTAAAAATGTTCTCTCGCTGTATGTTTATGAATATTATACAATTTTAGATAAGATAAACGATTTTTTATTTTTTAAATATATGAAATACTTCAAGAAAATAAATTTTCCCCGATCTTGCCACATTTCAGTTGTTGCACTATAAGGCGTGTGTTGAAAATGCCAATGACACTATATAAATCTTCTCAGTGTTTAGGTTATTCGGTTATAGTATGTTTTTTGTGGTTGTCCACTGCACTAAATAATCGTTGGCTATTGCAACCGCGTCCGTTGACTATATTTTATAAAATGTTAAAAGTTATCGTTTACTTTAAATTTTACTTCGATCAGGTCGTACTTTAAAGCGGAGATGTGAAATTTATCGGTAAACGTTTCTAGATAAATGTAGGTAGGTACCTAAATTCGGTTAAATTCGGTCAGTTAGCAAATCATTTCTCTTTTGTGTCGGTTCACCTATACCTATCCGACTGTTTTCTGTAATCGATCACGTCGACATTAACATCAATGGTTTAAATTATAATTTACACCGATAACATATGTATAATTAGTGATACGAACAAAATACAAATTAATAAACATAAATCAACAGGTATGCAAATATAAAATATAGCCGGTAATATTATCGATCATCGCGCGTGTTTAAGCTTTTGAAATGTGTAAAAAGTCTAAATACAGCCGTTTTATGTCTGTATTTTATTATGTACCTATATAGAGACTATACAGAAACAGTACGCTGGTATGTACCTATACCTAAATGTATTACACTCATTACCAAGGCTGGGCATTAACGAGTTCAAAAGTTTAAGTCAAGTTAAAAAGTTAATTTTGTTTTAACTTAACTAGTTACTTTGGGCTTTCCATTAACTTAACTGTTAACTTGCTAAGTTTCTTTTTTAATTAACGCGAAATTAACGAATCAATTTTTCATTTTAAGAAGTAGGTAAGTTAAGTTAATTTGTTTTCTTTTTAATTTTATTATGTTACAATGTTTCAGTCTATTTCGTTTTCATGTCAAAAAATATTTACCGTTTAAAATTAAACATTTATATCATTCGAATATAACTTATATGGAAATAGCTACTGTATGAAGTATAAACAGTATATTCTATAATTTAGTTTTGGGTTGTGTTGGATAAAAATTAAGCACGCTTAGCTGGCGTTGTATTAACAAATAAACTTTTTTTAACTTAAAAAAAATTAACGAAAAGTGTGTATTAACTTTTAACTTAACTGGGTTGGCCTATAGTTAAGTTAACTTGTAACTTTTTGTTATTGGTGCATATTAACTTAACACTGATTTAAAAAAAAATGCTTACCCTTCCCATCATTGCTTATTACTAGAGCTGGAAGTTGTATCTATATGGTCTTGACCAAGCTGAGCTTAATACAACGATGGGTTTAAAAATCGAAAAATTAAAATATATGGTTTGCACATTCTGTCAACTTTGGGGAAACAGTGCATAATATTGTATATTTTATTGATTTCCATACTCATATTATGCGTAAGTACAGTTTATTAGAAAATAAGATGGACAATTGACACAATATGCTTCTCACTAACATTGTTGTGACACGAACGGGATATTGTATGACTTTTTTTTTATATTTTTTTTTTTCAATTAATCGATAATTAATTTTGATATCAACGGGCCATAAAAAAAGAGGCGAGTGTCGCGTGTTTGACATGTCCTAATAAAGAAAAAAAAATGTTGTTATAGTCCAAGCCGCATTAATAGTAATGACTAAAGACCGAATTTATATGCACTTTAAACCGTAAACATGCAAACGTGCACTAAAAAAAGTCAAAATAGGCAAGAAAAAAATAAAAAACATGCAATATTTAATTTCAATTTTGCAGCGTTAGTTATTTATTAATTTTATTAGAATTCTGAGTTCTTATGAACAAAAAGTAAAATGTATAATATATGAATATATTATACCACAGATATTGAGTTGTGCAGCACAAAAAATAATGTAATTTGTTAAATTTTAATTCAATTTGTAATCGTTAATAGATCGCAATCCAAGTAGATAACATTTTAGGAAGTACGTCGAATTGAATTCTTTGAACCGTAAAATATTTGATACATAAACGTACCTACATATAACGTACTTATGATGTTTTCTTTTTCTCCCACACCTTTTTGTATAATTGTCTGCTTTTTCGTTAAAATATGCACAAATATGCAAACCATTTAGTTATAACTAATAACCTCACGATGGAATAATGCGTAGTCTGCGAGACTGTGACTATATGACGTCGACTGCATCATCAGCTTTGTGGAGTGTGAAATTAGTGATTTTTCGTGACGTCTTATGGAATTAAGTATAATAGTATTAGTAAGTGTATATAATGACATTATTATATTATAATAATGGCTGCGCACCGTTAGTGATATTATTATTAAATAATTATAATTTATATTTAATTTAAGTGATTCCTTTTGGAGTACCTATCCAAACACTCTCATCATCTCAAAAAGTCTTAACGGTTTTAAAAATATTTTTATTTTAGTTAATTTCTTGTTCATTGTTGTACTTTCACGAAAGTTATAGGACATTTGTTAATTTTTTTTTTTACCAACCGAGAGGAAAATATTACAAATTCGTTATTTGTTAGCTATTATAATTTTATATTTTCCACCGATCGAATGATTTAATTTCACCGACCTATTATGAAAATTACTATTAAAACAACATTTCGAATAACTAATAATAATAATAATAATAATAACTTTATTGCAACAATGACAAAAAAAAATAAATAAAATTATACATAAATTAACAATGGAAATTTGGAATACAATATTGCAAAACCACCTTAAAGCATCGCTTGTGCCGGGGGAGCGAGTCCTTATCACTTTAAGTAAACGATTTTATGTTCATAAAAATGGGCAAACGTAAATTGCGCCCAACGAAGGGAAATAATTGTAAATTTCGCCCAGTATTTTTCAGATACAGATTTCTGTGTAGTGAATTGCGCCCAACAGAAATATTATTTTTATGATAGTCGTTTAGCGACTCAATACACTTTGTTTCGCGGTCTTCGATTATGCTTAGCTTTGTTTCACCCGGAGACAACTCGCGTTTTAATTTTGAAAATTTATAAGTTTGGTAGATTATAACATAATTTTCTTCCTGGCTAAATCCAGTATGTACAATATCCATGTTTCACCGTTGCACGCGAACGGCTTACTAAAATATTACCTATACGTAGAGTCGTTGTATACGCGTAAAGGCATTGATATCGCTAATATCATAACGATTATAGCGATAAAATTCGGCCATTTAACACCAAATTCTCTGATAAGCGTCATTCGTTCGCAATCGTGTTATAAAAAAGGTAAAACGTTCGCAATCGTGTTGTACCCCCATCTTAGAAACCAAAAAATCACGGGCGCAATTTACTAGGTATAGTATTTTTACCACCTGTTTAATGTGGCCGCAATTTACAAGCGCCCATAAAAATAATATCCAATGTAATGGTTATTACATTTTTTTTTTTTTACTTATTAATGTTCTTTAACCTTTCTATACATTTATTATTGTTTGGATAAGTGTTTCAAAAATGTTCTGAATAATTACAAACTATTAAAACGGTTAATGCAGAACACATTTTTCGTCTAAAAACTTATTGACAGTTCGGCGAACGGATGACGTTAACGTTCTACTTATATCCAGTATTATATTCATGATCTGGTACAGGAATTGAATCTTAACGTTTATATAGATCTACAGCTTACCTAAATAATCTTAAAATTCTTTACATTAAGTATATTCAATTATAAACTAAAATATTTATAGAATAATAAATTGTTTTCTTTTTTTAAACTTGTTTTAAAATTCAAATTTAAATCGAAAACACGTAGGTATATTATTATGAGTTGTACATTTTTAGTTTTAAAATCGATTAATAATTTTATCGACTTCGATAGTTCTTGTAATAGCGTTTTATATTTTTAATTATTCAAGTCATCATCATAATATAAAGGTAAATCCAGACCGATGGACCCTATATCTTTCAGAGTGTCCACCCGCGTTCAACTCCACTCCGCTCGCCTAAACAAATATTAATAAGTAATTACCTAGCCAACTATAATACTCGTTCGAAATTCAAATTTTATGATCATTTTTCTATACCGTTTGAAATTATCGGATAAATAATATTGTACCTGGGGCTATGACGATAACGAAAATGTACAATATTAGATCTAAAAAATATAAAAATATGTAAATCTTTTATCGTTCAAAATTGTTGATATTTTGTAACAAACTCAAATACTCTATATAAAAAAAAAAAACATTAAAACTTTTCCAAAAAATGGATTGTTTACCTCCAAAAGAATAGTTTCATAAATTTGTATGAAACCGGAGAGTACCTCCTGTATCAATAATAATTATATGTTCAATTGAATTTGAGCCGATCGTTCTATAATAGGTCCTTTGTTCGTTTTCCGGCTATAATGCAGTATTCATCGACCGTTCGTATTTTTTTCAAATGAATAAAACACATATTACTCCAAAAAAAAAAAAAATTACGTATTCATATTGTTCGTTATAGCTCATTATTTGTATACGATTCCCAATCATTACATTAGGGATCAAAATGCCGGAAAATTTCGGAAAAAAAACCGTTTTTTCCCAGAGCCTCCGTAAACGTGGAAAAATTGAAGAATATTAAAATAATACGTTTCTGAAAAAAACCGAAGTTTTCGGAAAATTAGAAAAAAAACCGAAATTTTGGAAAATTAAATAATTGTATTTACGATTAAAAATTAAAATAATCTGTGTAAAAAAAAAATCATTTTAAAAAATAGATAAAGAAACATGTCATCGTTATTTCACATTTGCTAATACGGTTATATCAATGTATTATTGTATCAAAATGTATAATTAAACTTTTAAAAATATTGATACGGATATTGGAATATTTGTTCTAAAACTGACGTAGTTACATATCAAATTGGTATTTACGTGGAAAGGGATATTTCCCCGAAAATAAATCACCTATATTTGTAAATGTTATATAATAAATATTACTTGTAAGTTGAAGAAAATATTTAAACAGCGCATGATCGACAAATGATTATTGACAATATTAATTAATAGCTATTAGGAAAATACGTAACAACAAAACATCGTTGGCGGGAATGCGGGATACGATAATATATTTTTATATTATTATAAATTATTTATTATTATTTTTCAATTTTTCAGGAAAAAAACTAGGGTTTTTTTTCGAAAATGTTGATCCCTACATTACAATCATAAATTTTACATTCCATATTATTATCAACTCGCGGGATAGGTTACGTTAGTTTGATATAACGTTAGGTTACGTTCAGATTTTAAAATTTTTCTTCAAAAAATATTCAGAATGTAATTAGATACAAATTAGCGATTTAGCACACTGTCTTTCGTAACTGTCATAATTTTTTTTAGACGTGATGTCAAAAATCAGGTGGGAGGAAGACAGGGGCAAAAATTAAATAAAAAAATTGTACCATCCCCAGCCAGGTTTGTAATTTTTTTTTACGTCTGACCTGACCACGCCTGGGACGTAATTTTAAATACACCGTTCAAAAGTAGACATTTCACTGTTGTACTATTATAGCGCGATACACTCTATTTTCGTTAAAATAAAATTGTGAAATTTACAATACAAGACAGTGTTATATCCTAATGACCATAAGCAACTAGAAATATTTTTCTTACGGCCAGGCCGGTACAAGCTCGGTACTGATCTCTACAGTATAGACACGTCTATCCGCCCCTCCCTTCAACCCCCTCCCCCAAAATACATTGACAATTCGTATTCCCAAACGTGGTTCCCATCCAATATTTAGAATGTAAGTAGCGCTACTACTTCGCGGACCGGTCTCGAAACTCTATCGTTATCCGTTGGCCAACGAAATCCATTTTCCTTATATCAGCACGTGGACCCAGCCCAGAGCCCGAGACGGAAATAACTAGCCTTGGAAATACATCCTAAACATAAATGGAAATTTGGTGAAATTACAGGGGGGGGGGGGGCTGAGCATTGTATGCTCATCACACTTATAAAGGTACCACTGTACTAGAGCCGCTCGCAATTATTTATTTCAACGAGACAACAATTTACAAAGTTCGACTAAACGATTTGACCGCAATGAAGTACAAACAAAATTGTGTGCGTTATCTTTAACATTTTGGAAGTATTATAAACAGCAATATTATTATGTTGCCCATTTATTCTCAATTTAGAATTATGACCAATGGTGAATTAATGGGTTCAAAAAACGTCGGCAAATCCATAAGAGGTGCCTCGTACAAAATGTATAAGTAACGTACTTACCGACTCCCATTTTACTAAACCACAGACTCTTCGCTCGCGAAAAATAATGACCAACCAATATATTAATTTTATTCTAACAAATCATCTAATTAGAAAAGTTTACTTTGTAGGTATCTACTGTAATGCTATGCTCACACACCGTTATAATAAACTGAAATTTTACAGAATAATAAACAACGGCCAGACTGTCGTTTGTAGAAATCGGTCGCATCAAATAAAACCATTAACAACGACAATAATTAAGATATCGGCACGCACTTATAACGGTATTACGTAGGATGTGTGTGGTTTTATTTTATGCTGACGCCAAAGAATAATCTAGTTCCCAGGCTCGCGATAACTTTTTGATAAAGCCGCCTACCACTCTCTGGTCAGCATCCTCGCGCCGTCCCTTAAACCAGTGCATGAGCACCAACCACCAGAGTAACAACCTTTCAAGTCCCAGAAAACCGATTTCAACGAGCGACAACTGGACTCCTTGTGCGAGCAATAATCAGTGCGTTCTTTAATTCAATTTGTGTATTTGGAGTATTACGTTGTTTCATCTAAAACCTCAAACTCCTACAATATTATCTACAAACAATTGCGACAGCTTAACTGACATAAACAACTTAACAAACCCAACAGATGTATCCAAACTTATCCAAGAAACTATCCACGTAGCAAGTCAAAAAGGAATAGACATATCCTGTCTATGGATACCTGGACACTGTGGAATAGACGGTAATGAACTAGCAGATCAAGAAGCATCCAAAGCAGCCTCATCTACCGACACCCAAATTCTAAATCTAAGTACTTTCACTGATTTAAAAAAACTCACCCAGAAGGTTCTATACCAAAAATGGCAAAATCACTGGACCAAACAAAACACCAAATTAAATACAATAAAAAACAATAGGAAATATGAAACCATTTTGAATCGCTTTCGAATTGGGCATACTTTTGCAACACACAACCACCTCATGGCTAGAAAAGGCCCTCCCATGTGCGAATCATGTGGTGTGGAGTTCACTGTCAAACACATAACTTACTTGACTGTTACAAGTACTCAGACTCAAGATCCAAACACCACATACCTCAACAATTAAGTGAAGCCCTTCAGCCTGATCTCCAATCAAACATCAACATAATCAACTTCCTAAAAGAAATCAAATTATATAACCTAACCTAATCTAATCGGTAACGACCGTAACCAAAAAGTAAATCATTAAAAAAAAAAAAAAAAATGTAATTCAATAACTAATGGCCTAGGAGCCAATGTTTTTATGTTCAATAAAAAAAAAAAAAACAAAAAAAACAATTGCGAATCAGGTAAGGCATATAATATAATATTTTATGTTGATTGCAGTTAATACATTCTATGTGCTTTTTTTCCGTAAAATTATATTGTACGGTGTATTTGATGTAATTCTCGAATGCACCATCTCGAGAGCCCTCCGAACACCTGGAGGAAGGTAATAGCGTAATTTTACTACTCTAATTTTACTATCTTAATATAACTATCGACAGGAGTCGCCATATATTTATCTTATTTCTACGTTATTACACTACTGTGTGTATGTGTGGAGAATAATTAAAATTTAGTTTGACAAAAAACCATTTCAAAATATAAAAAATAATGTGAGTGAAGCTATAAAATCATTCGTTATACTTAACTAGAGTTTTAGGACTTTGGTGACTTTTGCATTTTTTTATTTAAGTGCTATACAATTCTAACCAGCAACTACATTTGTTTCGCGATTGAAACATTTAGAATATGCAATTTTTATTTTGCATTTTTTGCATTTTTTGTGTTAAATGCATTTTTAAGGTCGTTTTTACTTAATATTACAAACATTACGTTCATTTTGTATATTTAAACTAATTTTTGTTTATTTTAAGCTTTTTTAATAAGTGTTGCATAGGTAATTTTTATTTTACATTTTATTGCATTCTTAAGTTCATTTTAATATTTTACGTTCATTTTGTGTATTTAAACTAATTTTTGTTTATTTTAAGCTTTTTTTATGTGTGTTGAATAGGTAAAATATTCATATTTATTTTAAAAATATATTTTTTTCGCTCATCTAAGTACAGTTTTTGGTTATTTTTTAAGTTCATTTTTTAGAGTTTCTAGGTCATTTTTGCATATTTTTTGTGTAGTTCATTTTTGTGTAATTTTTAGGTCATTAAAATCCTAGCTCTAATAATAACATTAAAAATATCAAATAATTAAATAAAATTATTATTAAAAAATGTGTATCACCTGTAAAAATGTAAAGCACTTAAATATACTCAATGCAATTTGCGGCGAAAAACAAAAATACTTGGGGAAAATTTGGGGATTATGCCGATTTTGGTGATATATTGATAGTAAAAACCTTCATAATTAGTTTAAAATAGCATAATATTAATTTGTAATTTCATCCAAACCGGGACGAAGCGCGACGCGACGCGGACGATTGCTGAAAAACAAAATTTTCGGGTATTACCTATTACTTATTATTAATACTACATAATTACGATCGTTCCAAGTTATGATAATAAGTTGGTAAGATCTTACGAGTGTAATTTAATTTTTATCACAGAATATTTTTTTAAAATTTATTTTTTGATTCAGTTATGAAATATGAACTTTACAATTATAACAATTATTGTATATTTAGTCACTTTAAAATTTTGTGGGCCGATGGGGCCCCACCCCGATTTTCGCCTATGATCCTATTAAATATTGATCAAGATATAAAATTCGGTCAATTCAAAGTATTTCGTCGACTCATTGGCAGTGTTCGGATTAGATAAGTATTTTTCTATCTAGATAAAGATAATGCAATTCAAATGTATCTAGATAGATATAAAAGATAACTTAACTCTGCATATTTATCAAGATACAATTTTTCTTTTAAATGGGTTTTAAATTTAGGTATATTTTAGTTGGGCACTAGGAACATGATAATAATAATGATATAAATAAAAATAATTACATTATTTATAAACCATAAACTTGGTTTGAGAATCTGAATAAATATTTAAAATGCGTTTGTACGATTTCGAGGTTTTTATCAAGAAAAAATGTATCTAGACAAATTCATTTAGGTTAGTAAAAAAGTTATCTAATATGAACGTTTAGATACCTATTGTATCTAGATAAGATAAAATACGAACAAATAGTTATCTAGACAAACTCATCTAGATAAGTCCGAACACTGCTCATTGGACGTCACGCCTAAATGAAAATCGTGAAATTTACAAATCGTCGTGCACATACGTCATGCTGAACATTGTTCGAGAATAGATTTTTCTATTCCAAGTATTTCGTCGACTCGTTGGATATCATGAAAAGCTTGCAAATTACAAAAGTCGTCGTGCACGTACAATGATGTCATGTTGACATATTTGCCATAAAACGTATTTCGTTTGAAATTCCAATAGCGGTGGGAGGAGGGGGGGGGCTGAGTGGGAGACGCGCGAGTTTTTTAACCCAGTTCGAACGTCCAAGACATGTTTGAAATTCACGTGTTCGAGGAGGTGTTGCACCTATCGTGGATATTTTATTCTTTCAATTTTACGGTCTGTCTGGTGGGAAATAAGCGATTTGCGTTCACGACGATTCGCTGGTCGATATGAACGCGGACGAAACGAACGCATTGTAATAATTCCGATCGCCGCTATTATGATATTGTATAATAACGCGATGTTTTGGTGATGAAATGTCAAAAACGGGACTCATCCCACGCGTGTTATATTCAATTGAAATTCTGGCAACAACGAGACGATTCGGAACAATGTTTTACTATAGGTATGCGCGTGCAACCATCCTAAGTACCGCCGAATGTTGTAATATTGTTCGGGCGTTATAAGTCGCAAGCGTTTCGGCCATTTTTACGACCATTATGTTAAAATATAACGCCCAGTTGTCGGTGCTTAAAAATTGCATTTCTGACACAAAAGTACTAAAAAAATTCCCTAAAATTCTCAAAAATGTAATAATGACCTTTAAATACTTTAAAAAAAAAATTCTCATAAAACTGTCAATGTTAATGGAGTGATATTGTATTGATTTCAAAATTTAAAACTACAATATTTACAAACATAATACGTTATATCAAACTGTGGAAAATGTTATAAAATATAAAAATAAAAAATAATAAACCGGTTTTTAGTTTTATCTAGAAATAATTACTGAACACACTTATGATTTATTTAATATTTTGAGTGAATTTATTCACATAGGTACCTACATCCAAAGTATATCAAGGTAAATTTTAAATACAGTGTTGAGATATGCAAATTAAGTTGTGTTGTCGAGCTGTGCGAGTTATAAAACAGGAGTTATTACACTGTTAATTGTGATGCTCTGTTGAGATAGCCCGTGCTGTAGTTTTGATCATAACATATGAGATGAGTAGTTTTATTTTGTTTTTTTGCTACCTTATCTCAAATATTTTGGTCAATTTTTATGTTTGTCTTTTGCTGATAAAATTGAAAAAATAATTATTTAACTAGAGTAAAAATGAAAGTAATAATCGTGAAAGGTACCTGTAGACCTGTCGACTACACTGAATGTTTTTTTGCTCCCTCGCAAAGTTTATAAAACTGAGGTAGGCGCTTTTCAAGTGACGATATTGCACAGTATAGGTAATACAAATCGATCCATCCAACGCGTAAAATCTTAACGGACAAATAATAAAACGATGGCTCGTAATAACGCAGCTCATTTGCCATAACAATTACATTTTCGTGCAATCGATCACAGTGCTATCCACTCGACACGTCCTACTGTACAACAGAGCTGCGGCACTTGCCCGATTGCCCACATTTTTCCGACTTTAATTTTTCTTGTTTTCAATGTAACAATATTGTAATGGTAAATCCGGAAATATCGCTTGAATGTGCGACACGTCCGTTTCTCCCCCGATTCTGTCGTTTTGTAATAATATTTATAAACTATAATATCGTCGCTGTGCGTGAAGACTATTGAAAAATTCGCCATTTATTTATAATGGCGTCGTAGTTGTTTGCGAATAGTTGTTGTTTTTAATAAAATAATGAATTCTCATATACATACCGAGCCTCGCTCGGAATCGCTTATATCATTATTTATATTTATCGTTCGGAAAAAAACTAAATCAAAACAGTCAAAAGGACCGCCCAGAGACGCAAACATCCTGAAGAAACAGAAAAAAAATGTGTGGCGTTGTAATATTATAATATAGTAAATTGTGTAATACGGCGAGAAAAATCGATAACCGGTATGGCCGCATTTTCACGCTTAACATTATTATTATAAATACTTAAACTAAAAAAAAACTAACTATTGTGACGCGTCAACAATGTCATTTAAACGGATAGAATATTATAATATATAGGTATTGCGCCTACCGCGTCAAAACTTTGGAATATTCATCCGAAAATTTTAAAAACTTTTAACGATTTTTGATGATTTTTTTTTTAACGTGTTTTTACGCATTATAATATTACCGTACGCAGTGTAAATATCTATGCGGACCGGTAGGCAGATAACTAAAAAAAAACAATTAAACTTTTGTTTATCGAAGTATTGTATCGTGACTACAGATAAACTGCACTTTTTTTATCCGGACGATAATAAAGGTAATACGACAAAAAGTTGTCTAAACAAAGGTAAAAGATAAATACTTTTCATCTAGATAAAGAAAAAAGATATATTTTTTAATACTTTTAGATATCAATTTTTAGTTAAAAAAAAAAACGACAGTAGATAACTTGCAATAGTGAATCAAGTGATCACAGATAATAATATAATGGCAATAATATTAAAAACAATATAGTGTATACAATTTTTGAAATATGCAATGACTCTGCGGTGACGCCATCGTCAACGTATAAATTATGATTAATTCGATTACAAACATAACTGCTCGAGTGCGTCATAATATCTCGATGGTAAAAATAAATAAATATTGATATGATTTTCCTATGGATATCGAATAAAAATGTTTAATGCTTCAAAGGATTATTTTCAGGAGTGTACGGTAGTGCGTCTGTGTACACTGTACAGACCTACGTATATAATAGTATTGAGTGATTTTTCACTATAACAGTTGAATAATGCATTCTGCAGCTCTGCACGGCTGTAATTGTTGCTATTTAGTAGAGTTGCTCACGAACGCAAAATAATAATAATGTATTAATTTGAATAAAACAGTCAAAAACTCAATTTGCAATGACAGATGATATTTTACATAAATTAAATCTAACAAGTTGGTGAACAAAATACAATGGATATAAAAGATATATAAGCATTTAATTATGACCTCCTTATCACACACCAACCGGTTCGAGATCGACGACCAGACCAAAAGACCACTGCGGCTTCCAACATAGGTTAAAACTCTTCGCCAACTCGGGGGGTTTGGGATTCTCCCCCGGCGACGCTCGGATAGCTAGTATATAATATAAAATACTTACGAACGCGAAATTCGTTGCCAATTTAGAATCCCGTGGTTACGTTGTTTACACGTTCCGATGTAAACAGACGAGTTTACCAAACTCAGCGACTCACACATTAATATCTTCCAAAGATTTTGCGTCACATCTTAGAAGAATAATTTCTTATTCAAACGATGACGGATATTTTATTGAATACATGTCAAATAATCAAAATAATAAAGTGTAATGGTAAAAAAAAAATTAACAATTTGAAAACATTGAATATTAATGATTGTTTAATGTTATCACTAACATATAAGGCTATTACAGCCAATCATGGGTTCATTGTTTCTCATGTGTATCTATTTAATCATGGAACTATGCTTATATGCTACCGCGGTAACGGCAAGTGCTCGCGGAGGTGGTAAATGTAAGTTGCGTCCCCCCAAAAAAAAGTTCCGATAACAATATACGTAAGTTGCGGCCTGTGTTTCTGTCATGTATACGTTAATTGCATCCGACGGAAAATCCGTAAAACTAACATTTATAATGTTTTTATCGATGGTATTTATGATGGTATCATCAAGAGTATATCCTGTTCTCTATATGCAAAATTTTACTGTAGTAACATTTCATACGATGAACACATATTTGTTCACCGATAACCATTCTATACGAGTGCACGTGGAGATTTTTGAAAATGAATGTGATCAATTCTAATACAATGCTAAGTGAAAAAAATAAACCAATAAAAGTGATTGCTGGTCAAAAGTTTCGTTTTCACAAGTTTTTAATAGACGATGTTGAACGTTGGTGTTGCACCGTCAAAACGTGTGAGTGCTTTGCAAAAGTAAATAGTCTTATTGATGCTGAAATTGAGATTTTTAATGAACATAAACATAAGTCAGGACGCAATTTACATATACACAAAAAATACTCGGGACGCAATTTACATCAATAAGGTACATTGAGGATGGTCCTCCAGGAACGGAAGTAGGTTGTTGGATAGTTACCTGCAGGTAATGAGATATAGGTATACCATTATTCTGGATATTATGATCATCACTCAAATGCTTTAAAAATATTGCAACTGATTCTCTCTTGTCTGTTTAATGTGTGTATTTCACCATGTTCAATATTATATACCTAACAGTTAGCCATAGTATTTCATTCATATCTTATTCATTCATAATATTGTGTCACCTACGTACGTCTACTACTGACTACTATATGACGGACCGCGTTGATGTCCCATTCGAGTTCGATGCTCAAAGTCACTGTGACAAGTAAATACATACATATTACGTGTTTTTAATTTATATATTTAATATTCGGTATGTTAAGCGATATTTTTCCGGTTCCGGTCCGGGTTACTGAGAAAATTCAAAGAGGGTTTCGGTAAGGTCCGATATTTTCAAAAGTTTCCGGTTGAAATACCGGTATTTTAATTTCGGTCGCAATCCTTGCATACCTGCAAACGTGACTCGCGTGACTCGCTAAGCAAAGTTCTAAACTTTTAATATGGTTTTATGGATTTTTTTGTCAATGCCCTTAAACTTTTACTGACTCACACAAATATTTGGAACGACAATCTTTGTACGGACCATCTAATTTGTTCACAAGATTCTTTTAATCAATTTTAAATACACCGTTCCAAAGTAAACGATTCACTGTTGTACTATTATAATTTATCGTACTAAATTCACAATATGAGTTTTATTTTTAACGAACTCAAAACATTTTTCTTATGACGGTATACAAGCTCGTAACTGATATCTAACTTAGATCCGTGTATCCTCCCTACATTCTTTAAATTCCCGTGTTCAGTGCGTTTCATGGATTACTTTAAATGTCATGGTCTATTCGGGGGGGGGGGGGGGGGGGGGGCGATCGACGTTCACGAAGATTTGCTTGTCGATATGAACGCGAACGAAACGAACGCATTCTATTTTCGAACACTGCTATTATGATATTGTAATAATGTGATGTTTATCAATAATAAAATATCCAAAACGGGACTCATCCGGCGCATATTATATTCAGTTAAAATTCTGGCAACAATAAGATTCGGAACAATGTTTCACCATATGTTTGTCGTATGTGTAATCAACCACTGTTCCACTGAATATTGTAATGTTCTTCGGGCGTTATCAGTCGTAAACGTTCCGATCACTTATTTACAAACATAATCAAATATAGGCCCGGGACGCATCGGTGCTTAAAATATGCATTTATAGCACAAAAATACAAGAAAATTCCCTAAAATTATAATTTGTAATAATAACATTAAGATATTTAAAAAAAAATTCTCATAAAACTGTTGATGTCAAACTGTAATAAAATATAAAAATAACAGATAATAAACCGGTAATTCGTCTAAGCAAGATCTGCATGTTTTGTATCACATATCAGAAAAATATTAACGTCATTGCCTTTGATAATTTCGCATTCAAACGACGTCGAATTAGTCATATTTTATTAAATACATGTCAAACAATCAAAATAATAATAATGTGTAATGAAACAAAAACGACAATAATTCGTAAACATTGAATATTGATAATTTCATATAATGTCATCACGAACGCAATACGGCCAATTAGAGCTCTCGATTTCCTATGATGGGTTAGGTCTCTATCTGGGTTTATATTATGCGTTAAATAGTTAGACAAATTAATTCACTTGTGTCTTATTCATTCATAATATTGCGAATAACTCATACTACAGAGGATATACTACGGACCGAGTCAACGGGGTCGAGTTCTATGGTCGAAGTCAATATATTAAGTGTTTTAATTTATAATATATAGTAAGTAGGTATGTTAGGATATTATACTTGATCCGGTTCCGGTTTACGTTCGTAAGAAAATCAAAAAAAAAAAGGTTTCGGTAAAGTTCCAGTTCCGGTTAACCGGTAAGCCCGTTACGTTAACCAAGATTCTATACTTTCAATACGATTTTTATACTTTTTTGTTAACGCCCTTAAACTTTTACCGACTTGCACAAGTATTTTTAATAACAATCTTTGCACAATCCATCTGATTCGTTCGTAAAATCCTTTATGAAATTATTATTAGGTAAGTACCTACCTACTGTTTTTTTTCCTCGGTAAAAAAAAAAAAATTAAAAAGGAAAGTTTTGGAATAGAGAACATTCTGTTAACAAAATCAGAAAATAAATTATTCATTCATTGTGAATAATATATTATAATATAGTAGGTACGCTTCGGAAAGCACATTAAAAAAGTAAATAATTGCATGAAAAAAAAATAAAACCCATCTTTTGGGTTAATACTGCGGATGCATATTTTATATTTATGCACGCACCACGCGTGGGCATAGGTACGGGTGACCCTTTGATTCATTTAACATGAATATTATGTTTTTCGATGATTTAAAATAACAAAATATTTGATGTCATGCAGTGTGGAATTTTCTTTCGAGTTGCACTCAATTTACACGCGTCCGTCCGCCACTACGTTTAAACGATAATAATATATACAGGGTGATTCGCCGAGCATGCAGGTCGCCCCATTTTTTTCACTCGATAACGAACTTATCGAAATATGATTTTTGGAATTTTCAAATATACCTACTTTTAACAAATAGACCATATTTTGAAATTCTTGAGATGTTTTTGTACTGCGTAAGGAGTGTGTCCTGTGGCGACACAGATTCCTATTTTTCAAACTTTGAGAAACCCATATTATTTTACTGTAATTTGTTTATTGGAATATTTTTTTGTAAATGTCGATGCATCTATCTAAAAATTCGAACTAGTAGTTTTAAACGTTTACGGAAAAAAATATAAACTTAACATTTTTAGTTGGCAAATTTATAGTTGCTTTGATATACTTAAATGGTATAGTGAATTGAACCAGAATTATATGGATAAACATTGTTCTACTGATAAAGTTTGTTGAGGTAACTAAAACGGCACGATAATTTAAGAGTTTCGCTTGATTATTCAGTTGTATCTACTATGCGTTTGGGTAGAAATTGGTATTTATAGCTAATTTTGATATAAATAAAACAATATTAGTATTTTTGTGGGTTTTTCTTTATATGTTGAATTTTTGATTTCAATTTATATTGCCTAAACATTTGTTTTACAATATTATAAAATATGACATATAATATTATCACATCAAGTATTTATTGTACTCTGACGATTTTTATAAATTAAAAATACTGATCGATCAATTTAAGTTACTACAATTCCCAAATACCCTTAGTCCCTCCCCCCCCCCCCATATACATTCTAAACCTGTTATCCTCGGTGCACATAGTTAAGTAACTGAAAATCTATTTGTTCAAATTTTGAATTCGATACGTCGAAGTTTTCCGAAAAAATCATCCGCTCAATAATTTGTAACAGTTGAAGTGGGGGGGGGGGGGAGGAGGTAGCTCATATCTCATCGGGAAACTCCCCTTGAGTAGTACAGAAAATCTCAAGAATTCGAAAATATGAGGCGGCTCGAAACCGATGACATTTTTTTTGCGATTTCGATTTTGCTTTCGACTACCGCGAGGTAATAAATTGCCCGTTTCGGTTTCGGTTTTGAGTACAGGTAGAGGTATGTGTTCGTTCGATTTTCGATTTCGAATACTTGTATTGGGTTTTTTTTCAAAATAGACATTCCAAAATCAGAAATCGAATAAATTCGTTTTCAAACGAAAACACGGTTGGCGAGCACTCTCAGCGAACCGCCCTGTATATATAGAGTATAATATTATTAGTGCGGTCTACGCACGAGCACGGCAATAACGCGTTATTGGGCACAATATAACATTTTCGAGCGCATTCGAACGGCCGCGGGATAACGATTCGGGCGATTTGGGGGGGGGGGGGGGGGGTGATTTCTCGTTAATAACAAACATTTTTGCCCCGGCGAATGTCAAATATTTCGAAGCCATATAATGATACACTACTCCACGCCACGCGCATGCAGTCGTCGGTCGTCCGGGAGGCGATATATTCGAAGCGATTCTCCGGTATGTCGTATCGTTCACGCACCGCCGCCATAATTCGGACGCGTTTCCGGACACTTTGCCAAAAAAAAAAAAAAAATTAAAATCAAATAAATACGGCTCGCGAATAACGAATTCCGGGTCGTGCGATCGTCCGATATTCGACAAACGTCAATGTACCGAGGCGGCGGGAATGGCGGAATGGCACGAGAGCCGTGTCGAGTGATATTATAATATCTGTACCACAGAAGACGAGTAACGCAAGTCACAAAAAGCAATCAATTTTACGGGAGTGATAAAACAAAAATTTATGTTGCGATGGACTTACAATCGTATAATTGGTACATCAAAAACATTATTTTGTATTACTTTTCTTAAGTAAACGCTGGACATGGGTCTCTATTATACTCTTGTCATTTTTTTTTTCATTTATTAAACGTAAGACATTCCTAGCCATAGGCATAACTATATCTAGTGATATCTGACAGATTACATATTAAGTGTTAGCAGATTAACGCGATGATTGAGAAAAAAAAATAAAAAAATAAAAATATTTTCGTAAGTACTGAGGATAGTATTAACAATTGATAATTTTAGTTAACAGAAGTAACGGCGAGCTTACAATAATAATATGCTAATATTTACATATTTGTATGATGCGTGTTTTTTTTTTTAAGGAGTGGGAGTGGTGGGGAGTGGGATTTCGTTTATTAGGCATGTTAGAGCACCTAGGAGGGGGTTTAGGACTAATCTGAACACGTTAAGGGAATTAGTGACGATTTGCAGAGGTTGATCGGATGATGGAGTGTTCACTGTGGCTTCGGCTCATGTCATAGTTTAGGACTTGAGTTAGTACACGTACTTCTTGCTATCTATACATTTATTGTATATAGGACTTACGTTTTAATACCTTTAAAAATATCACAAAAAGCATAATATTATTCTGATTATATAACTAACTCAAAATTTCAAAAATATTGACTCGCATTAGTTGACTTCTGTGGTACAGATATCTATAATATAGACAAATTATCCGGGTACCTACCTACATCTTATCATTTATCAACTAGATAAATAATTAATAAATAAATTAGCGTCTGATATTGAGCCATCCGAGGTTTAAATCGTGGAAATCTACACAGATAATGTAAATCTCGTTGTGTGTGTATTCTATTTTTTCCAACAATCGTTTACTCACATTTTAGTCGTTTCGCATCAAATATGAGAACAAAATAATCATACGATTTGCTGGGCTGTTGGGTCGGATCAATTTTGACAGTAGGCACAGATCTCCTCTGTTTCCAAGTAGAACGCGAAATACTGCAGTGAGACCGGAGAAATGTTGAAATTGAAAACATTAGGGAACACCTTATTATTGGAGTATGTGTAAAAAACAAAGTGGTGCCTTATTCGAGGGGGGGAGGTAAAAAAAGGGCTACCCTATAATATGACATAGAAATAGTACATAATATAATTTGTGCAAAGTTAGTAGGACGTATAAGCGTCAATATCCAATTATATAGCTAATATTATGAAACAAGGGCCAGAGATTTTAAAAATAAATTTAGGTAGTTGATTTATTTGCATCAAAGTGGATAAATAATCGCTGTATCGTAATAAGATAATTATACACATTATCATTACCTTGTCGATTAAGATTAAAAGTTTGGCGTATTTAAACGACAGAGTAATGACCACTTGAAATTTCAAAACTGAAAATTTTACTCTACTTGAAATTGATTATTAAAAATGGTTACTGATTAGTGATTACACACACAGAATATCGACAACGAATGACTCATCCGACCAAAGCTGACGAATTACCACGGTAATGGTTATAACAGTTCGGTGTGAATGGCATGTTACACTATCGGTTAACTTATAATTTATCAACTGGATCCCTATTGTCAATTATTCGATACAATAAACCAACACTTTTAAAAATGTTCTCTTGCTTCGAGTTTACTACTGTAAACACTTTTTAATTTATTTTTTACGACCCTATCCGCAGCCGATGCGCACACTGTATAGATTTTTTTGTGAATTCGGAATCCCGGAAAAAAAGTCCGGGGAAAAATAGTACACGGAAAAAAAGTCCGATTTCATTTTTTTCGGAAAAAAAGTCCGACAAGAAAATTATTATACGGAAAAAAAGTCCGGTTTGATTTATTGTTTCATAAAAAATATTTAAACTTATTTGATTAATTCAAAATTAATAATATATATGATTGGTATGATCTAATATAATTTACAACTATAAAGAATTAAAATTTCACGTCGTTATACAATCTACAGAAATAGAAGGTATTAAGGTAAGGTAGATAGAAAAAATATACTAGAATATATGATAGAAAAATCGTGTACATTAAAAGGCAATAAAGATAGCACAATTATTAATCTGTATTATAAGATAAAATATGAATGGAAGTTAATTTCTAAAATGCGTGAAGTGTTAGGAGTAGATAGAGCTAAAATAGCGTCACAAGAATTAGGTGAAGGGATTCCAACACCAAAAAAAAACGTACCGGTGAACGTTTAAAAAACTTATGTTCTAGAGTGGCCATTGACCGCGAAATATCGGTGGAAGAATTTTTAATTAATATTGGCCATTGCATTCGAAAACGAAATAAATATTAGTTTTAAATTTTAATTATTTATAGTTTTAAATTAAACTAATATTATATATTATACATTTAGTAATTTTATTTTTTTTTTTAATTAAACCGGACTTTTTTTCCGTATAATAATTTTGCTTGTCGGACTTTTTTTCCGTGTACTTTTTTTCCCCGGACTTTTTTTCCGGCTCCCACCTGCACGATGTACGATTGATTTTTTTCTCATCTCGTTTTTTCGCGGCTTATGCCTTCCACCGAAAAAAATTTCTGTGACTCGTGTGACTATTCCGTTCGGTTCATACGACATTTTCGGGGCCGAAAATAATTGCCAGTCCGCCTCCGGGTGGTTATTTTTTCGTTCTCCGTTACGCCGACAATATTATATTATTATAATAATATTATATTGTTATCACACGAACCTCTGCGGACGATTTATATAGTACACACGCACGACACGTCGTACAATGTAATATTATTATAATAGTTCTTAGATAATAAATGTTTATTACGAGCACACTGTGCGCATACTATTACAACGTGGCGGGTCGCCGCCGCGGTGTCACTGTTGGTTTCGAAATTGATTTATGCGCCCGACAAAGTTTGTACCAAAATAAACAAAGAAATAACAAACTGAGTGTATTATTACAACATGACAAGTATATAATAATAATAATAATAATAATAATAATAATAGTATACACGACGGTTATAATGATATCGTGTACGGTATAATGTTATGATAATAATAATATGTCACAACGACGTAAATTATTATTCGCCGACGACCGCGGTATAATATGTTATTATTATTATATACCTACGTATAAAGTATGGTGAGAGAAGACGTGTCCAACGCGCGTGGTCGGTAAAATAATAATAATACCATCGTAAAAGAACCCGGCGAAAACTTTGAACGTACCTATAATTATACACGTATATTATAATAATTAATAATAATAATAATAATAATAATAATGAAAAACGACGACGACGACGGCGATGACAATTTCTTGGGCCGGAGGATTTCGATGCAGGGTAGAACACGATTGCGTATGTTTGAAGATGGGTAGCAAAATATATATTTAAAACCCTTTCACTGCTATGTACTAAAATCAAAAGTACTTGCCCTGTGCTGAAGATTTTTGAAAAAAAAAATAAAAAATTTTTATCACTTTGTACCGGAAAATTTGGACATTTTGATAATAAGAAAATTAAAATAAAAAATTTGGACAAAAACTTACAGAGTTACGGCTAAAAGTAAATTTTCCAGCCATGGGTTTCCAAACTTGCGCAATACGCTAACGTCACAATGTAACATACCTAATATATTGTACATATAGTAATGAATAATGATACATTTTTTGACATTGATTTTTTTTACTCAATTTAATTTGATCAAATCATAAATTAAATCGATGATAATAAACAAAAATTATAACTTGAGGTAATCAAATTAATAATTGAATAAAAATACAAAATAACCAATTTCAGCTTCAGTTAAAGATTTTTTAGACATTTTAGCAGATTAAAAATTAAATAAATAATAAAATATATAATTTTAAACCAAATGTTGACAAAAAGTACATAACAACAAGTAATTAAAACAATATTAATGTCACTATAAAGTAAAATACTATAATTAATATCACGTAAACACAAAATATATATAAGGAATTCAATAATAATATATTATAGTGCCATGTTTTGAGAACCACTTATAGGTTGGAAATATATAATATTTAATATCTCCTTGAATATTAGTGATATCACAATTCTGAAAACGCCGTTGAATTCAGGAGCGCATGTAGATAATAACACAACATAATATAACAAATTTCCCGCGTATTTCTTTGTATTTTAAATTCGATTGCCCGCATATATGCGGACATATAGCAGTGAAAGATGGGTAGCAAAATATATCTTTAAGAAAAAATAAACACTATTGCGTATGAAATTGTATGCAACGTTGTCAAGTTTATTAATTTTACAATATACCAAAATATAAATATCCAGTAAATGTAGACTTTTAAATTATAATCAATATAAAAGTTAGTTAGTAATTATTATAGGTGTACAAAAGTCGTATATGTGTGTGTATGTGACTGAGTGATGTGATTATGTGAAGCTGCTCCGGACTCTTTTATTTAATAATTAGATCATATTTTGTATATTATTGTAAAAGGTTACGATTCACGACTTTTATAAGAGTGGTTCATGTCTATATACACTGTGAACATAATGTAATATAATTATAATATGGTATAATATGCATTCACAGAGTCATGGCTCTCAACAATATGTTATGATGTTGAGTTGGTTTATGAGCTTGTAACTTAAGAGTTAAATGACAATGTTTAAATTTGTTATATTATAGATTTGTTAAACAACTTATAAGTTATAAGTGTAAATATGTTACATATGTTCATTGTTTCGTATAACAAACAAACTTTTGAAAATGTTCATTTGGAATTTGACGACTATAAACTTTTTGATATAATAAACATTTTATTTTTATTTTTCATGGAAATGAATTATGCCAAGAAAATAAATTTCATGACATTTTAAAACCCTAACAATAAGCGTAGGTAATAAAAGCTAAATGATTATTAAAAAAGCAATGTATTTATAAATTATTTTTAGTGTAATCATAAGAGTGGTTTATGTCTATATACTTTGTGAATATAATGTACTATAATTATAATATAGTATAATATGCATTCACAGAGTCATGGCTCTCAACAATATGTTATGATGTTGAGTTGGTTTATGAGCTTGTAACTTAAGAGTTAAATGACAATGTTTAAATTTGTTATATTATAGATTTGTTAAACAACTTATAAGTTATAAGTGTAAATATGTTACATATTTTCTTTGTTTCGTATAACAAACAAACTTTTAAAAATGTTCATTTGGAATTTGACGACTATAAACTTTTTGATATAATAAACATTTTATTTTTATTTTTCATGGAAATGAAATATGCCAAGAAAATAAATTTCATGACATTTTAAAACCCTAACAATAAGCGTAGGTAAATAAAAGCTAAATGATTATTAAAAAAGCAATGAATTTATAAATTATTTTTAGTGTAATCATGTGGTACCTATAATATACAAGTATGAAAATTGGCAACAACACTAAATAGTCCGTACGCAATCGTGTAGTTGAAAATCAGGTAAAATCGTACGCAATCGTGTAGCTTAAAAGGTGTCACCAAAAAACAATCGTGCGCCATCGTGTTTTACCCTCGATGCACTTTTCATGGTTTTCCGGAACTGCTTTTTTATAGACCCAATAAAATCTTAGCCTAAATAATATAATTGGTACCTAGGTAATTAATGATTGTGGAGAAAATCGGGTTTTATTACGTGTACCTATAGTGATAGTGTCGTTGGCGCAACTACATGGGGGGGGGACCTTTAGCGCCCCTACTGTAGTTCCAGTTAAGACTATTTATGTCATTATATTAATTCATCATAAATTGTTACATATTCTTATAATTTTATTGATGGGCTATTAGCATTACGATATTATGTTATTACATTACGGAAAACGGTTTTCTTATGAGGTATTTGTAGCTATATATTATACATATATATTATCAAGGCTGGGCAAGTTAATGATTTTTTTTTCAACTCAGTTAAGTTAACATGTACCAACAACAAAAAGTTAAAGGTTAAAAGTTAATACACACTTTTTGTTATTTTTTATTAAGTAAAAACAAAGTTAATTTGTTTATACAACGCAAGCATAGGTACTTAATTTTTTTTCAAAATTAAATTATAGACTTTGGTGTTTATACTTTATATAGTATTTCCGTATAAGTTAGATTCAAATGATATAACATTTTAACTTAAAACAATTCACGGTAAATATTTTTTTACATGAAAACAGAATAGACCGAAAGAGTGAAATATAATAATAATATAAAAACAAAATAAATTAACTTAACCTACTTTTTAAAATGAAAAATTAATTCGTTAATTTCACGTAAATTAAAAAAAAATTTAGTAAGTTAACAGTTAAGTTAATGAAAAGCCAAAAGTAACTAGTTAATGCCCAACCTTGTATGTTATATTATATAGCTATATATTTATTTCTAAAATAAGTAGAATTGCTTACAAAAACTATTTATTTTACAAAAAAAGGTTTACATAAAATATCTATTTGAGTAACAGACAAAAAATAATCATTGAAAATGGTTTAATATTATAATTAGAGTTCTAAATTTGAAAGATTTCACTTGAATTTTTTCAATTGAAATATTTAAAAATTGAATATTTCACTGTTCTTGAAATATTTTAATGAATTAATGAAAAATATTTTTTTTCTTTTAAACGTGTTCGGTTATAGATGATTAGAAACAATAAATTGAGTACACACTTAGAATTAAAGAAAAACATATTATTTTTGTTGATTTATTATTTCATATTTGTATAATATTCTATATTTTGTAGTGCTGAAAAATATTCCTGGCCATTATTTTGAGAATAAAAACATTTTTTTACATGAGTTTTAAAATATTATTGTATATCAGCGATCCAAAAGATAATGGTTTGAAATAAAGTTGAAGTCAATTCCAACAATGAACGAAATAATAGTGTATTATTAGCAATTAATAATTATAAAGTGTAAAAAAGTCGTATAAAATGTATGTATAGAATGTGTAATGTGATGTGAAGGTGCTCTGGGCTCATTATTTAATACTTGGATCATACAGTTTGTTATAACTATTATAGATTTGTCAAACAACTTATAAATTATATGTAAATATGTTACATATTTTCTTTGTTTCATACAATTAACCAAGTTTTAAAAATATTCACTTAGAAGTTGACGACTATAAACTTTTAGGTATAATAAACATTTTATTTTTATTTTTCATCAAATTTAAATATTTCAAGAAAATAAATTTCATGAAATTTTAAGACCCTAATTATAATAATAATAATAATAATGTAAAATAACGACGACGACGATAACAAATTATTTATCGGGCTGGAGGATTTCGATGCACTTTTCATGGTTTTCCGGAACTGCTTTTTTATAGACCCAATAAAATCATAGCCTAAATAATATAATTGGTACCTAGGTAATTAATGATTGGGTTTTATTACGTCATGTATAGTGATAGTGTCGTTGGTGCAATTATATGTTTGGGGGTGGGGTTCGCAAAAGAATCTTTAGCGCTCCTACTGTAGTTTTAAGTCTGACCATAATTATTGTAGTGCAATTTCATGTTTTTAAATTACGAAATATTTACCGAAAAACAATTGAAACTATAAAATCATAGCCTAAATAATATTATAATGGGTAGGTTTATATGTAATTAATGATTGTGGGGAGAATAGTGTTTTCTTATGTTCAAATGATAGTTTCGTGAGCACAACTCCAGGGGGGGGGGGGGATTCCCTCAATTCAAAAGAACCTTTAGCGCCCCTATTGTAGTCTTAAGTCCGACTATTATTATTATAGTGCAATTTCATGTTTTTAAATTACGAAATATTTACCGAAAAACAATTAAAACTATTTTCGGCATTATAATAATTCATCTTAAACTATTACATATTGTTATAATATTTTATTGATGGACTATTAGCATTTCGATATATTATTACATTACGGAAAACGGTTTTCTTACGTGCTATTTGTAGCAATAGATTTAGAAAACTTGTGTAAATAATATTTCATCATATTAATTTATAATTATATATGCGAAACATATTATTATGGATTCCGTAATGGAAAATAAAAAATAAACATTAAATTTAAATAAAAATGGAATTGCATACAAAGATTATTTATAATACAAAAAAATGTTTACATAAAATATTTATTTGAGTAACGGACAAAATGTAAAATGGTTAGGTATTATAATAATAATAATAATAATAATAATATTGTATAACGACTACGACGACGGCGGCAATAACAATACCTATCATTGAGTTGGAGGATTTCGATGCACTTTTCGTTGTTTTCCGGAGCTACTTTTTTTATAGACCCAATAAAATCATAGCCTGAATAATATAATGGGTAGGTGTATAGGTAATTAATGATTGTGGAGAAAATCGTGTTTTGTCATGTGTACAATGATAGTGTCGTTGGCCCAACTCTATGGGGTTGGGGGGGGGGAGGACGCAATAGAACTCTTTAACGTCCCTATTGTAGTTTCAAGTCCGACTATTATTATTATAGTGCAATTTCATGGTTCTAAATTACCGAAAAACAATTAAAACTATTTTTGTCGTTATATTACGTCATCATAAATTTATTATTGCATATTTCCATAATTTTATTGATGGACGATTAGCATTACGATATGCAGAGTTTAACAGGGAGACGTGACAAATAAAATAAATTACATTCTAATGAATATTTAAAAAAAATTTTTTAAATATAATTTACAGTCACACTCGTTACACGTATAACATAAAAAATATTATTTTTATTTCTCAATACTGAAAAAAAAATTTTAAATTTGATGTAAATGCTTTTGGTTAGCCAATTTGTGAACGTGATTATAAGAACAATTTTGACGGTAAAGGCGGTTATCTAAACGTTTTATCTAAGTCAAGTAGTTTATTTTTTGGAACTTTTTTAATATCTATATTTTTTTGATTAAATTAAATTTGGAAAGTAACAACTTTTTTAAAAAAATATTATTTTTGAACATTTTCTGGCATTTGTATATTTCTTGAATTATTTACTAATCGTATAATTCTAACGATTTTCGTCATACGTTTAAGACGCATAGCATCATTTTTTTTTCTGTCATGTCTTCCCGTTACACCCTATCTTATTATTGCATTACGAGAAAATTAACTGCTTACGAGCCTATTCGAGTTGGAAAACTAATATTTTATATTATTAATTATATGCGAATAATGGATTCCGTCATGGCAAATAAAAAACAAATATTAAATTTCAATAAAAAATAGAATCGCTTACAAAAATTATTTATTATACAAAAAAAGGTTTACATAAAATATTTATCTGAGTAACAGACAAATAATCATGTAAAATGGTGCTACGGCCGCGGTAGTGTAACCCAACGCGGTCCCCATAATTTACTGAAATTATCATGTGTAAAAAGGTGCTGCGAACATACATTACACTTTTTGGGAAATACAATGGCTATGCGGTACACGGTGTATAGAACAGCGGGAGGCGGTCCACGCATAAACTGTTGAAATCTCCATGAAAAATAAAACGCCGAGAACATATAGAAAAACGATACACTACTTGATTGTTTTTTAACGTTCACGTTTCGGGTAATCTCTAACCAGGATAAAAAGTTTTTACTGTGCGTTTCAGGGTTTTTAGGTTTAAATTAAAATCAATTTTTTTTCAAATTTTATTTTAAACTTTTTGCTTGAAAAAAGTATACCTTTGTAACGTGCTAACGAGGTTTTCACATAATCGAATCCAACTCGACCTGACCTAATCTAACCTGACGTCCTGATCTCCACGTGACACTCCTTGTAGGTAGTACAGACAAAACATATCGAGAATTTGAAAACAACGGTATCTAAGTAGGTACCTATAGTACTTATATCTGTATTTAAAAACAATATTTTTAATTACTGCCTCGTTGGACAGATGAGAAACGTTGGTGAGCAACTATAAAACAGTTGAAAAGCCTGCGAGTGAAATGCGTTTTGTCAAAATACAATTACTATTTTAATAAAATTATTAGGCTGTTCGAGTTGAGTCCCTTCAGCCTCTATTAGCGTTACACCACGCGGAGGTTGGCCGAGTAATCACCCAAAAAAATGTGTGTGATTGTCTACACTGTTTCTAATATCGTAATTGTATGAAAATAGTCGATTAATTTAAAAATATTAAAATAATAATAACTATGTGTGATATAATGTGTAAGGTTCGAGGTCGCCACCGGCTTATAGGCAGTTATGACATTTTATCTGTACGGACTCAGTTCAAAGATATTAAGATAATAAGCTGGACTCAATTCAAACACGCAAAAGTAGCATCATGGACTCAATTCAATATCACCGGTTGTAATAGCAGTTAAAAAAATATTAAGGATACGTCATGGGCCCGATTTATTTTCCAAGTGTTTAAGTTGAAATTTTGACGTAACTATTGTCAAAACATCGAAAATTTGCAAATTATTTTGTAAAAAATATCAAACGATCAATTTTTACAGCTAAAGATTGAAAATTTAAAACAAAAGTTCTCATAAATAAATTCTCATGCCGTAACCAAAAATTCTATAAAGTATTTGAACACAGTTTTTTTTTTTACAGAATTTTAAGTTTAAATTTGGACAAAATTAGACATTTAAACGATTAATGACGATTTTAGGTGTTTGCTGCAATTCCAAATATTGTTCGCGGGTACTTTAATCTTTTAAAGTGTATTATCAAATTGTATTTAAACATTGAAATTTGTTACACATTACGAAAATAGTAAAATAAATCAATCTAATCACAATAATAATATCGTAAAATAACATAATAATATGGTAATATTATTGGCCGACAGACCTTCTCTCGTTGTACGCATGAAACGAATTGTCAGTTCCCAGGTAACAATGTTCTCTGATAGGCTCGAATGAGTCCGATGATTGTTTATAATTTACACGCCCACATATGTTATATCCCTGAACCACGAAATACTGTGATACGTGTACGTCATAGTACTTATCCCGACGACGAAAACGAAAAAAAACTCTGATGATGATGATGATGACGATAATGTTGATGGTATATAAATAATAATAACGCAAACGAGCATTAACCGAAAAAAAAAATGTCATATAACATAAAATATATAACGAAAGCGCCGAACATAGAGAGAAAAAAACAGATAGAGTGAGAGGAAGAGAGAGAGAGAGAGAGAGAGGGACAGTGAAATAGAGAGTGAGGAAGAGAGATAGAGAGAGGGACAGTGAAATAGAGTGAGAGGAAGAGAGAGATGGAGTGAGACGGAGTGAGAGAGGCGTGAGTTGCTCGTCTCGTGTCGGCCTTGAAAGAAAAGTACCTAATATTATTGGCGTCCAGCCACCGATACCGCAGCCTCGACCGACCGATCACCTACACCGCCGCCACAACGCCCACCCACCCACCCACCCACACCCGGTGCACACCACACCACACCGCCGAGACCGCAGTCGTTCGGCGACACGTTCCTCGGTCCCTGGGACATAATAATGTTTTGTCGACTCGTTCGCTGCCCGCGAGTATAGGTTAGGTTAATATATGCGCACCGTCTACAAGCACCAGTGGTTCTAAACCAAAAAAAAAATAATGGTATTATTCGCATTTCAGTGCATGTTTGAAATATGGCGTTACTAAGGTGTTACGGCTAAAGCCACAAACAAGAAAAACAATTTACTGCGAAGAAAGTCTCATTCTCAATCACATGATATTAAAGGTTTAAAACAGTTGTCGGACGCTTTTTCAAAAACTCATCGATAGGATGTCGGCGCGATGTTTGCGTTCTCTGTCGGGCCCATACGTAGGTACATAAAACGCTTTCGCCTAAAACCGTTTTTGTACGATTTTTGAGTAGTCTTTTTAGAGTAAAATCAACTATTACAAAATCTATACGTAAAACCTTCGAAAAATATAATTCACCATCGTTTTCGTAATGGGTAAATTTACTCTGAGGTTATTTAAAAACATAAAAAAATTATTCTGCGCGTATGCGTTCAGAGAGAGAAGACAAATAGTGCGCCGACGTCCTCTATATATTCCTCTCGACCAGTGTGGAAAAACAGAAAAAATCAAGTGAAATCTTAAAAATATTATCTAATTACCTGCAGGTAATCAGATGACAGTTTTATTTATCTATAGACAAGATAAAAAGATAAATATCGTTATCTAGATAATGCACGTCACTGCTCTTAAGGGTTTCGTCATTTTGATGTATCTAAATTAGGGTGTCGTCAAAATGAAAAAGGTTTGAGAAACACTGAATTCTAAACGATACAACAACAAACACAATAATAATAATAATAATATATCTCGCAACGCAAATACCACAAAATTTGAATTTTGAATACTGTTAGGATCCGTTTGGCATTTGCATATTACATTAACTATAGATTACAGTACAAGATTAATCTGAGTATATATGCAATATAAATTAAAATTTGTTAATAATAATATTACTATAATATGTACTTACTCAGTCGGGTTTATACTCAGAAAATTGTTCAATATTACTGAATGCTTATGAATTGACATTGCAGACAAAAGTTTTCAAAACAAATGTCAATCATATACCTATCGTTTTAATGGGCTAATACAACAATATCATCCATAGTGTTTAGTTTATAACGACTCGGTAACTTTTCGTTAAAATTTCGATTACGATATACCTACGTCAGAATTTTCAAATAACTAGTTGATTCACGATTTGCATTAAGACATAATATTTATTCATTTATTTATTGACGGGAAAAACTCCATTTACAAAACAATATATATACATATATATAAAATTGTGTAGTGACAATACAATTAGGTACGAATAATATAAAATCCACATTCAATTTTATAACAAAAAACATATTATTATGAGGTATATAATTTTACAGCCATAATTAGTTATTAACTAAAATTAATATCCATAGTGTTTCCTGTAGCCATCAGCAACGTTTGGATTTTATAGCATTTGCATATTTCTTATGAGATGCTTAAACAATAGCAGAGTAAGGTAAAAACGTGTTTCATAAAACAGAGAACTCAAAATAAATAATTTTGTGTGATTTAAGTGGTTAAAAAATTATTAATTAATATATTTTCTTTTTTTTGCATATTTTGTTGTTTTTATTGCATATTTAGCGATATTTGAGGTAATATTATAGCACATATTTATGCAATTTTAAATGCTCGTGGGTCTAGAATGAAAAGGTTCTAAATCGTTTTTATGAAATTGTCCAGGAGAGCAATTTTAAGGTTTGAGTTCAAATGTTTTACTCCTTGAACAACGTTTTAAAAAAAATAAAGTTCTAAAGCATGCAGAAACTCGTATAGTTTAATTCACAACATAATAATAATAATTTGGTGTATTGGTTGATATACAAATTAATAAAATACAAATTATAAAATGTTTAGTATGAAAACGTTCTATAATATTAGAATATTTAGAACCTTTTCATCCTAAAATAAAAAAAATTTATTTAATTAGAAATTTTTCATTCTTATTTATTATTTTTATTATTGTTAGCAGAAACCTTTTCAGAATAATGCTTTCTCATTGCTACCAATCTTCTATAGCGAAACAATGTAATAATTATGAAACATCGAAATCTATATCTCGATCGTAAAATTCTGTTGAATATGAATAGATGTAATAATTATTAGGCTTATTATTGGTAGCGATTAATTTAATTAGAACCTTTTCATACTAACGTATTCTTAATAATTTGGTTCCATCAAGCGAGCGTTTTCAATTTGATTAAATTGTGTTTATAATTAAATTTTTGGCGATTTAGAACCTTTTACTTTTAAAAAAATTGTCAATACCCAGACAGCATTTTGTAATGATAATATTATTATAATAATGTTATAATAACGTTATACTAATATTATTCGTTATTATAATGTTATAATAATATTATTAAACAAAAAATTGCCGTCTGGGTATGGTCGTATAATCACAAACGTTAGCGTAAAAGATGCACCTCTGCATTCTAAAACCATTTTAGTTAAAAAGTGACTTTTGAAAAAAATGCGATTTACGACCTTTTCGTTCTAGACCCACGTGCTATAAAATCCCAACCCTGGTCATCAGTATATTCGTAGGTGAAGATTTGAAGTATGTTTAATGATTAAAAAACTTTCTTGATTTCTGGTGGATTTAGTATTAATTCGAAAATTCAATCGTTCCAGTGAATAAGGGCAATCTATATAGAGTCATTTAATCCGATATTACACTTAGGTTTCTAGTTTGAAAAACCATTGTTGGTATCGCCACTACGGAATATTCCTTAAATGTTGTGAAAAATCCAAGCGTTCGAAAATATCGCCTTCGACTACGCTTGAAAATTTCAAAAATCATAGTTGAAATACGTCTGTGCACAATTTAAAAAAAAAAAAACAAAAGAATTGGGGTCAGCGCGTTTAAAAATCACCCTGTACAATAATAATACGCGAGTGAAAAATCAAATGCGTTCAGTTATTATAAGTTTTTATTCGTGACGAAATCATATTATACAGGTACCTACTACGTACGTCTCGTTGTAAATGAATTCAATTTTAAGAGATCCGAGCGAAAACATATTATTATTATTTTAAACTCGTTTTTTGTCGTTCGAATGAGCGCATAACAATGGTACATTATTTTCCTTCGCCGCGAATACGACGACGACGCGCAACAATAATATTATTATCGTTGTGACGACAGTGTTTTTCTATTATGATAACAATTGTGCGTGCTATTCCAAACGTCCAAGTTCCCGAAAATAATAATGAAAAGTGAAAACCCCCAAAAAAAATCATATGCGAATTCGTTTAAAGGTACCTACACGATATTACACGCTATGGTTCTACCATATTATTATTACGAGTTTTCCACATAATATCAATATCAGTTTTTCATCGGTGCCCCGTCGATGTTGAGGTTATAGCAGGGGCGTCCTCGTCTCGGGATACAACGACGACAACAACAACAAGGGATCGGGAAAACTTCCGGTATCCGCACCGACCCCATTTCGAATTATATAAGTCACCATTATTCGGTCACGTTGTATATTATACGATGACATTATTATCATCTCTGCCGCCGCCCATAACGTAGAAACCTGTCACGGGGGGGGACGGAAAAAAAAAATTAATATACTTTCAGGCCTCGACCGTCGCTCGCCGTAGTTCAATTTTAAACGTCAAAATCACCGACAAAACTTAATTTAAAAGTTTGTCGAGTTTTTTCGCCGCCTACGACACGATAGAAACGGAAAACATTCGACTTTAATGCGCGCCGGGGACGAAACAAACCTAATCCCAGCCCAGCGTACCTTGCAGGTTTTTCCAGGCGCACCGCAGCATTTCCCTTTGACCAACGCACGAGCTGCTGATATGAAGTTTTAACTACCTATATGTGTATAATATAATATATCGTCAAAACAAATACCCACCTGTTATTGTTATAAACAGTTACTATATCGAGATAACTATAGATATAACTGCGCGAAATAAGTGCTACGACCGCGCTGAACGTAAAGTCTGGACGTTAAATATTAATATAAAGATTTAAATTTGGACACGAATGATTATTTTTCTAATAATTTACCGTTAGACTTTCCTTTTTCGAAGAAGAAGAAGAAGAATTCGATAGTTTTACCCGACATTACGATGTGTAGGTATATTGTACTTTATTTTATTTATACATTTTCGCCATTTATTTTTAATTCGAAAATAACGATTCCCCATAGGATATGAATAATTAATGGAAAAAAAAATGGGTAGTACAGACGTATAATAATAATATATTATGCAGTTCATAAAGTTTGATTTTTTTCAACGATTATTTTGTATTATGCAAAAAAAAAATGTCTGTACCCTTTGTCGATCGTTCGCCGATCTAAATTTTAATAATTTCACGTGCAATCGAATAGTATAAATAAGTTGTTTTTTGAATAACCGGAACTGCAGGCGCAAGCACTAATCTCAGCTACTTAGCCACTCGCATAAAATCGCAGTGTATACCGTAGTGTGACCAGACGTCCCACATTAGGGGGGGGGGGATCATTTTATTTATTTGAAATACACGCCCGAGGGCGCAATCAGTACAGAATAATTAAATACTTTTACTACGGTTTTTAATTACTAATGATACGTCGATACATCATAATACAATTATTATAATATTTGTGTGACAATCCCGTCATGCTGTGTTGTTGTTGTGTCAATAGACTTGTGAGTTTCTTATTTAATTTTCATTGGTCAATAGTCAATACAATTATTAGTAAACACATTTCAACTTTGGTTTGATACTTTACAGTGTTATTTTTTTTTCATAAACATTTTTTATTATTAACGGTAAAATACACTTTTTTTTTGTCTGCCAACAGTATTTAGTTTTTGTTTTATATTTCGATCAGTAAATTTTACTTTTTCTTTAATTTTTAATTTATTTTTGTTATTATTACACCTGTACTGAAATATTGATAAAACTAAATAATATTCTTTTTAGCATTTGACAATAAAATTATATTGAATACAAATCATAACTATATGATTATGTATGACAAATATTTATATTTCTTTCTTTTACTAACTGTAATAATATCTTTAATTAGCATCAAATAACAATGCAGAACAGTTTTATTTGACTAAACATTTGATGAAAAATGCTATTGTTTTATATTTCATATAAAATTCCAATTTTTTCTTTTATTAACCTTTTTACAACAATCATAATATATCCATATCTAATTTTGTATGTCAAAAAAATTAGTCTTAATTTATATCATTAATTAATTTGAGTTTATATTGAATTAACAACAGTTAATATGTCCACGGTAAAAATATATTAGAACTTCCACTTATAACAAGTCCCATTTAAATTTAAGAAAAACATTATAATTACGTTAAAAACGATTTTTGAGACCTAAAAGTAATAATTTGTGTAGTCTAAAGAATATTTTACAAATAAATGAGCTGCAACACCGAAAAACAAAAACTTACAACCCAAATTATTTGGTGTAGAATAATTTAGAATCTTAAAACTGCTCTCCTGTAAAATTTAGCGTCTGTGACGTACAACTTTTGGCCCCTCAACCATCGATATATTTAATGGCCAAATAGAATTACATTTTCAAACGCACACTCAAACCTGTATATAACTTATAAGAATTTTCATCAAAGCTTTTTTGGCTTTCAAACTATGTTTATATTTCCTTTTAAAATACATACTTTACTGTCGGGACAACCACTCCAATTGTTTCACATAATACCTTTATAATGTATATAGAGATCAAAGACCCTATTATAAAATATATCATCTCGATGCGGTACTGTAACGAAAATAAATTAAATTACATCGCTGTCGTAAGTAAGCTCAAAACAAAAATCGCAAGAAATACTCGCACGCATAATGAAAGTCTCGTAAATGGTTTGATATTTAGGTACCTACGTAAAAATAATATAGGGTGTTCCATAAAGTGAGCAACTTTTAAATCGGCCGCCATTTTTTTTTTTAAATTTCGTTCGCAGCCCTGTTCTATTATCGTTTTTAGTATCTACTATTACTCCGATTCAATCAGTAGTTGTCGACATAGATCTATTAACTAATGGACAGCGCTTGGAGAGACAAACAAGTGGACGAGATACGAAAGAGAAACAACTATGCGTTTGGGAATATCATGGAAAATAACAATCCAACCATTTACATAAGTTTTTTTCATTCATACATATAATCGATACTATAGCCACGATATAGATATAGACAGTGGCGGTTCCAGAGACTTGGTTGGGAAGAGGGGGGAGGGGCTAATAGTAATAATTTTCACGAAACTTGTAATAACAAATAAAAAACAACAATTTTCACGACACAGATTCAAGTCTTTTTTTACTTAATTAGTATTCTCGTAGTCCATACGGATAGCAGATGCATGCTACAAGTCATACACTGACGTGCCCCCGATAATTATACATACTTTTACGTGTCTATAATAGTCGATACTATAATAATATTTTTTTTTTTGTTTGTAATTTTTCGTTAGCAATATACAATTTTTTTAGAAATACGGGTTTTGGGCCTCGGGGTGGGGTGGGGGCACGGCCCCCAGGGCCTCCCCAGGAACCGCCCCTGGATATAGAATACATGTAAAACACATGGCTAAAAAACCAAAATCTAAACGGTTTTCCATATGATATTCCCAAACGCATAGTTTTTGTCTCTCTCGCTCTATCTCGTCCTCATTAACTGTAGGCAGGGCGGTGTGGTATGCGCTGTCCATTAGTTTATAGGTTCATGGTTGTCGACAAGTTATATTATAAGAACAGGGATGCCAACAAAATATTTTAAAAAACGGCGGCAGATTTAAATGTTGCGCACTTTATGGGACACCCTATATATTATATCTAGATATTATATACCTAAATACATTGTAATATAGGTACATTGATATATTTTGGACGACAGCGATACCGTCTCGTTCGATAACCTTTCAATAACCATACTTAAAGGGAAAACCTGACTTTATCTACGTGAATAATCCCACGGGCGTAACAGCGATATTGACAGTAAGCCGCCGCCGCGGTGTATTCAGTGCAAGAGATTACACTTAAAATTAATGAGCCATCGTAAAACGGCCATGTATGAAGTGTGTCGTCTGAGGGTTTTCACACCGACTTACTTGTGTGATGCTAAAAGACGTGTGACTTTACGAGACCCCGACGACGTAATGAGATCGGATGACGACATTTTAGCGCGATAATAAAATATATAATGTCATTATAATATTTATAGTGCAATATATTAAAACGCATATCGTATAATACGTGTCAAGTAAATATTATGGTGCGTTAAGGGGAGTACGGTGGCAAGACAGTGGCGACTCGTACGATTTATTAAGGTAAAGGCGTTACGCTGTTCTGTCGTATTTTGTTGTTTGTTATTTTTTCCCCTCGTAAAATCCATTTGATATTCGGCAATAAAAAAATAAAATGAAAATAAGAGGTCATTCTTCACCTCCTCGTCCTCCTCGTAATCAACCTTCGCCCCCCTTTCACCCTAGATGTTATAGCTATAAAGAAGTTGGTGCGAGTTAGGTATTACATAAAACGTTATGAGAAAACTATTATATTCATCGGACATATTAACGTCGATGATAATAATATCATTCAGAGTACGATTTTTTCATTAGCTCGTAAACGACGTGAGACCTAAAAATAAGATCCGAAAACTAAAGGAAAATTAATAATATCAATATCGAATTTATTTCAGTCGAGGCTTTAGTGATCTAAATTTTCATATAAAAACGTTTCATATTAAGTTCATATCAAATAAAATAAATCACTTGATATTATATAGTTATTGTATATTTAACCTACACAATTATAATATTTAAAACTGCGTACTTGTACTATCATTTTCCAATCAATCTTTTTATATGATTAAACATCGAAAATACAAATCAATTTATCCCGGTAATCAATGTGAATTTTTAACTATTTTTGTTTCGGTATAAATGTTTTCCTAGATTTATTGATTTTTTTTCTCCATTTTGTGTGGTTTTTCGTTTGAGTTGTTTCCACAATTTTACGTTTTATGAGTAACTATTAGCTATAGGTATTCAACTACATCGTACCTAGTTTTAACACAAGACCACAAGTAACAACTACTTATAATTTATAAATATGTTTAATTTGTGTACCTATATATTTTAGTTTTAGTACATACACACAGTCGTTTAATTCCCAATTAAATAATAAACATTTGACTAACATACCAACCGTACAACTTCAAAAATTAATCACGTTAAGACAAATACATTACAAATCAAATTTTTAAAGAAAATTTCAACGGAAAAACCATTTTCTATAGCCATCTCTAGTTGAGGCACAAACATAATCATGCGTTAAAATTGAGTATCTTCTACCCCCCTTCCCCAGATTTTCAGCACGTAATTATATTGAAACGGTACATTTTTTTCCTAATAAAAAATTGGCAATTTTTCGCAGATACTGGACGGTCGTTGAATCAAGTACATAATATTATATTATTATTATTTAAATAAATTTTTTAATAAATTTCCTGCAAAGATTCTACGTGAACTATTGTCAACCGTCTTACTACAGCCAAACGATCAGAATAACCATATTATGGTTGTAAGACCGATACATCCAATGCTTCACTTTTAATCTAAAAATGTTATAAATACAAAGTGTTTCGATAAGCAAGCACAATTGCTTAAGTTTTTCTGGATGAAAACCCCTTTATTTTATTAATGGGTTCATTCGAATTCTGCTTTTTGGAATTTTTAAATAAACTCTGCAAAGATCATTTTTTCAAGCTCTAGAATTTCTTCATAGGGAGTGTCTTGTAGTAAAACAAACTTCTGTTTTCCAAACGAGAACCTCCTTTTTAACTGTAAATTGTTTAGTCGATAATTTCGTTTGAAAATTATGATGTACCTACCCATATAATTCGAATTTTGAAAAAATAGTGTCTCAGTATTAATTATTCGTTACTCGGCGTAATTTCGGTTTAGATAATATGTTAACATTTTCAGTAAAACCATTCACTGTGTAAATAATTTAATGTAGAAATGGAGGGTTCTCGTTCGAAGAACAAAAGATTTTATCTCCACGGACACTCCTCGAGTAGCATGAAAAAATGTTGAGAATTTCAAAATACGGTCTTTGAGTATGTATATTAAAAAATTACAAAAATCAGATTTTGAATAATTGCGTTATTGATAAAAAAAAGAGGGTGGGGGGGGGGGGGTGCACGCTTGGTGAATCACCCAGCAGTACACGAACACGGGAACGATTTACACCGAGTAGTCAAGCGATTGGTGTGTGATTTTATTGGACGGTTTGGTTAGGGCAGGTTTTTATGATACACTTGATTTCACGTTAACGACGACGATAAATATTCACTGGAACGTACACATTTCGAAAACACACATTTGATTAATTTCAATACAATACATGATAATAACACCGTTATTTATTATCATTCGCGCAAGTGTCGAAAACTATTTAAATTTCAAAAATACAATAATATCACAATATTAATGTTATTACGCTATCGAATGGCGACTGCGAACCCGATACAATAAAATATATACTTCGCGTTTCAGTAAATATTCGAAGAGAATGTAGGTCGACGTGCTTTGTCGGAAAAAAAAATAATATCCATGAATAAATAAACGTTATAGCTTGCGATGTCCACTTTTTTTTTTTTTTTTGCAAACACTTATACATTGTGTATCGTAATGCATGTATTATTAATAAACATAATATATATATATATATATATATTATATATTATATATATATACAAGTGACGACGCACTATGGGCAAACACGTCCTCCGCTTTTGAAATGAAAACTCAGATAATGGCGTGCAGCGTCTGTGTTGTGTGGTCTGTCGAATAGTAAAAAAAAAAAATCTGGGGCGATGGTATTTTGCGGCAATTTTAGTTTGGGCACTTGTGATTTTCGCCACCAATATTATTGATAAGTACACTTAAGTGCGTGTGTGATCTTCGCTAAAATATAAAAGAAAAAAAAAAACATGTATTCATTTCAATAAACTTGAGCCACGACATAAAACGAAATGGCATAAGTACATTTACTCTGTCCGCCCACCTCAAGTTTAATTTTTTTGAATTTACCTGATAAACGTATACCGGGCTCAGATCGGTTTAGCTAGGGCCAACATACTTTTCGTATTAAATAGCTAGTTTATACCAACACTTGTTTCACCACCTAACAACTCTGTACACATATAATTTAATTTTGCACATTTTTTCATATTTTGGAATTTTGAAATTTTGAACTTTGCACGTTTTTAGACCATACTTGGAATTGGCAAAGTTTTTGAAACGTTTTCAACCCAACGAATCGAGAATCACAAAATAATTTGTCAAGATTTATGAACATCAGTATTCAGCAGGCTGTAAAGTAATGTAAGCAACACATTTTTGTTTCAAATTTTGAAACATACCGCATCCGTTTTTTATCAATTATTTGAATAATTTTCAGTATAGTATATAAAAATAATATAAAAACCATGATTTAATTTAAAATAATATATTAGAATTATTTATTATTGTTTTTTTTTTTTCAGAATTTTGGTATTTTTAAATTAAAGCAAACCTTCATATTTAATTATTTATAGGGCAAACAATAATTTTTGGTCCTAGTTATAGTACATAGAATATGACACATTGATTACATCAACAATTATTGGAAAATTAATTATGATGATATTCCTGATTTTTAAATATTTTGTTATTATTAACTGAAATATTATACATTTATTTTATAGTACATAAATTACGTACATTAATTATCAACACTTTAACTGACAAGGTTACCCGATTGCATTAATACATACGAAATTTAAATATATTTTATTGAATAAAATTACAGTTAAAGTAATATTTGGATATTTAAAGTGTCGCGATTTGAAAATTTATAATTTGAACAAATATTTCTTGGCACCGTTATTTTTAACAAGTCGCGGACTCCCCCGTTGAATTTACTGGTCTTGCCTCGAGCGCCTTCAGTATCATATTATATTATAATAAACCCGGTGGTTGTACGAACCCGCGGTCATCATTTATGATACTCGAGACGAAATTGGCAAGAATCAGTTGTATATACATTTAAATTTTATACAATATTACGAAAGAAAAAATTCAATAACTACGGTACCTATATTAAGTGAACTTTTCAGTTTTAAAATTTTCGTTTTACTCAACATTTTTAGTTCAATAGGTTATAATAATATTATAAAATACTCTAAAACAATGCATGTAGAATGTCCTCCGTTATACCTATAATATTAATAGTGTGATACACAGCATTTGGGAAATAATAATATTTTGTGAATATTTTAAAGTGCTTGAATTATTTGACTAATAATATTGTATAAATATGTTCTTCTCATGATACAAATATTTGTACTTTATTGTTGTGTAAAAATGTTGGCTAAATATTTTCATAAAATGTTCATAAAAATGTTTTTTATGTTATTAAAATGTTTTCACAAAATATTTACAAAAATATGAACTAACTTCTTGGCCAAAAAATATAATTCAAATATTTCCTAATTATTTACGCAACTTTTTAAAATATTATGACAACTATATTATAATATTATTGTCTTGAAAATATTTTTTCCACAGTTAAGAAATATTTTTATGCTGTGTATACTTATATACTCTTCGGGGTCTTGAATTCAGGGTTTTCAATATTGAAATATTTCAAAATTAAAAATGTCACTCTTCTTGAAATAAATATTTCAATTAAAAAATAAAAATTATGTGCATATATTTTTAAACTCATTCGGTTATGGATGTTTGGTAATTATTATTGATATAACACACAGAACATATCGACAACGAATCAACCAAGTTCTACCAATTACTGTGTTAATGGTTATAAATTAGGCATAGGTAAATGGTACTATAATAATATTATTATGAGTGAACTTATCACTTGTCGATTTGGTCCATATATTATATTGGCTATTATATATTAATTATTTATTAGTATTCGATAGCATAACCAACTTTTGAACATGTCGTTATCTCGCTGTAAGTATTTACGACTGGAAACTTTTAGATCAAGTACCCAATATTTTTATTTTATTTTTTACATTAATTAAATATTTCACGAGAGTTTCTAGAAACCCTGTTTATACTAAAACTGAGCTGGTGACGGTAAAAATAATATTCGGTATAATGGCCGATACACTGAACAGTCGGTGCACACAGTGCACTGTGCGAACATTATATTACCCAGGTATTCGTGGTGCGAACATGGTCGGTATAAGTGTGACCAGCCTTGCCAGTAAAACTTATAAATAACTTCGCGAGATAAAAATACGCACATATTTCTAGCGTCGTTCGTCAATGTGGGCTGGATCGTTTCGAGTAAACGATTTTTAATACTCGAAACATACGAGAAGGTATAATATTATTATGCCTACGTGTCACTTGCAGTGGCGTAACTCCGAGGTCGATTTTTTTTCCTGTGATGGGGGAGGGGGAGGCTAAATATAACAAATACTTTTCACCTGTCGCGCATTTTGTCTAAAAGTTCAGTGGTCGAGAAGGCGCGGGTAACGCTTGTCTACACCCATAGACTAAATTAATCGATACAATATTCGGAAAATAGAAAAAAGTGGTCCTTAAAGTTTTGTGCGATTCATAGGGCCGCGAATCACCCTCAAATAAGGGGGGGAGGGCTCATGCACCGAACAAATTTTAGATGAAATAAACCTGTAAATATATATCTTAGCTTCCTTAATCATAATTTCTATATCTTTGTATTTTATATTACTTTTAAATTATTTTTTTCCCGACTTTTTTAGCCAGTGGTTATTATTTTTTTTATCTGACGCTTTTTAAAAAATATGAAAATAAAATTTTAATACCAATAACCAATAATTTACTGTCGCCAGATATTATTTACCGACCAAATGACGAGGCACCACTCCGACGCCCTTAAATAATATTAGATAGTAAAATCAAATCAATTGGACATTTAAATCAACTATTGGTAGGTGCCATAATATAGGTAACATTTATAGGTAATACTTTGCGGATCAAATTATTTGTGTTTATTTGAAGGCACCGGTGCAATAACCAGATATGTCTAAATTTTTTCAAAAAACGGGGTTTTTATACGGAAATGTTAAGAAAAAAATTCTCTATCGATCGGTGCAATAACCAGATACGTCGGATCAATATTATGGAAAATAAATTACAAAAACTAAATGTTCGTTATGGTTAGATGCAATAACCAAATACGTCCGGACGTACTTTGTGCATTTTCATATATTAACTTTTTTTTCTGTGTAAGTGTAAGTTGTAACGTAAGACTAGTTAAGTTTAAAATATTAATTTACACGAATAACTATAAATAAATAAATTAATATTTTTTTGTCCCTCCCCCCTAAAATTTTACCTATATTTACCTAATTTTACCACCCTAAATTTGGTGCAATAACCTGTTATGATTTGGACGTAACTCGTTATTGCATTGACTAAAAATTAACATATTGGCAAGTTTTGTAATTATTGTAATATTGACATGAATATTGAAGCAATTCAAATTTTATCCATCATATTCGATTTATTGGATTTCAAATAATATTATAACACTTAAACCTTTTCTAATAAATTTCAATAGCGGAAATTGGAGGTTTTTTTTATCTCCTGAAAAATTTGACAATGTGCTCGTACCTGCAGGTTATTGCACCGGTGCCTTAATTTATTCTAGACATTCAATGATAATGTACGATTGTTTTCACATATATTATTATTTGTTCAAAATGGTTTCATTATTGTAGGGGATTACGTGTCTCTTTCGATACTCGGATAAATTATAATTTATAAATCTATGATATTATGTTGACCCATCGTGGTACGTGTCCAAGATTTTCAATTATGAATTAAGATAACCACCCATGAAATTCGGGGTTCTTACATTAACCGAGCACCCTTTTGCGCCGATGGTACAAATGTAAATTTAGTGAAAATCTGGTACTACCGGCACTTTATAATATTGTGCAACGATTTAAGTGTACCCACTTATCCGTCTTTACCCAAAAGGTGCAGGCCATTAGCTAGTTGAAAAGTTGATTTGTTTAAAGCTTTCAAACCTGTATAGTTCAGAACTTAATTCTCAAATAATTAACTTATCGTAATTATTTAATCAGATCAATTGTCCGCAGTAGTCACTATTAGCTCTTCGGTTAAGCTCTTCCGATAGGCACGCGCACGTTAAATCGATAACACTCAAAGGAACTATGACCGTTGTTGAAATTACAAGTATATAGGTGAATTAAATATAATTTTTATTATTTAATCGATCCGTAGACAATGATTTCGAGCAAAAGGAAACAAATAAATAATTCAGTATCGCCGGTTCAATAATTTATTAGACAGAAACTTTATAATTGCCTAAGCCATTACGGCGTGCGATCAGAGGGAATAGCGTACGATGGACTGGTACGAAACGATTAATTATTTAAGAAATTGACTGTCGAACAGTCACTGATGAGTACCTACCTAATGTACAAATTATGTGCGAACTATGTAATGAATGATGATTGAAAAAAAAGAATCAACTAGTTTTTAACTGAAAAACTTAATTGTTTTTCCATATTATCGTATTTACTTTAAACTTTTAGAATTCAATATAGTATAATTGTTTGTCAAGTAAAATATATATTTTTAGCAATATACTTTCAAAACAATTGTCTTAAAAATGATTATAAAAAAAGTATTCTATATCCAGTGTTCGGATTAGAAAAGTAGTTTTTTATCTTGATAAAAAAAGATACAATTTTTAAATGGGTTTTAAATTTAGGTATATTTTAGTTGGGCACTAGGAACATAATAATAATAATGATACAAATAAAAATAATCACATTATTTATAAGCCATAAACTTGGTTTGAGAATCTGTATAAAAATGTAAAATGCGATCGTAAAATTTCGCGATTTTTATCAACAAAAAATGTATCTAGACGAATTTATTTAGATTAGTAAAAAAATTATCGAAGATGAACGTTTAGATAGCTTGTAACTATTTATCTAGATAAGATACAAGATGAATAAATAATTATCTAGATAAGTTCGAACACTGCATGCACGGCGGCGGCGGCGTGCACGTTTCTTTTCATTGTATTGATTTTTCTCCCTAATTCACTTAAAATTTCAGGGGCCCCAATACCTATGAAAGAAGTTTTACTTCCCCAGAGTGTAATGTTGGGCTCACATACTCTCATTTTTTCGGTATAATGAACTGTTGGTTACCTAGGTAGACCTCATTCCACGGGTGCACTGCGTAAACAATATGTTAGTAAATTAAGTCGATATAAAATTGATTTATTCAAAAAGAAATGAAAGGACACTCGAATTAAACGAGTGCAAGAACTGAACAGTAATTTTTGAACGTATACATTTTTCAGGAGTATAAATGCACAACATACTATTTTATATAATAATCAAATTTCTGTATTGAACAAAAAATATTTGAATAAAAAAACTATTCTGAAAAAAGTAACGCACAAACATTTTTGGGTATGTATAACTGTTCAAGTTTGTTATTGGGAATGCATCATCAATCATTCGAAAACAAGTTTTTCCGTAAAAAAAAAAAAATATTTTTTTGCAGTTTTTTCATGTTGGGTACTTAGGCATCTGTATCACATTTTGTTAAAACACAATTTTGATAAGATACCTGTTGGGTGAAACTTTTTTCAAACTACGATAATAATTTTTTACGATCTAAATAATATTGTGTTCTCTTGTTTCGTCGTACCTAAAAGTATAATAATTTAATATACCTAATAGTATACAGGGTGATTCACACAGCATGATCATTGCTCAGTGCTCACCGCCCACGTTTTATAATTTAACGTGTTCATTGAAATTCTGATTTACTTATATAATTTTTGTATATCCTTAACAGGTTGACCGCCATGAGTCCCTTTTTGGGCTCTCACTAATTTACGTACGCCACGGGGATTTTTCATAAGTTTACTTGGAAACAGTTTTGACGATCTAAACAAAAATTTACATTTTAAATCCGACTAGAAAATACTGATTATTGTGACTCTAAACGAGCTCTCGCTGAAAATCGATTTCAGTGAGACCCTAAATAGAGTCTCAATTGTAAATCCTAGTAATATTTTTGAGAACCCAAATAGATTCTCAAAATCGATTTCAAGTAACTTGAAAAAAACCCCGTGACGGACAACCTGTTAAAGACCATATTATCATTAAATTCTTGAGATTTTTATGTACTACTTAGGAGAGACCTGTGGCGTGTCAAACTTCTGTTTTTCAAAATATGAGAAAATCGCCTTTTTTACTAACTATGAATAATTTAGTGGATAATTTTTTTTGAAAATAATGATGTACCAACTCAAAATTCGAACGAGTAGATTTCAGTAGATTTAAAATTTTTATTTGCAGGATAATTATAGTCCTTAATAATGGTTTTACATTAGTATAAAATAGATGTAATATCGGATATACAACTAATATTTAATATTTGCTATATTACTTGTGCCATTTTTATAAATTATAAATATTGATGGGTATGGGTTCATATAAATCGGAGTTTTTCGTTTTATAAAAATCAAATTTTTGACGAGTAGTTTATCAGTTACAGTTCTTACTTGATAATTATTTAAAGTTTAGACGAACGATTTGATAGTTCGGACCAATATTTGTTGGGGTTCTCCTGTACTCACCGCACTCTACTACGGTCACCAAAACTGAACACTAAATCTCAATTACTCATAAACTGCTCATCCAAAATTCGAAATACTCGAAAAAAACATTGACCTTTAGAATAAGAAATTAAAAATACATGTCGTCATAAAAAAAATTAAGAAAATTAAAAAATAATAACAATATATTAATTGTATAAAAATGTTGTTTGAAACGATTTCGAATTATGCGAAAAACTTGAGTGTCTTGCGTTAAATTGATCATCCGGTGGTATTTTCGAACTAAAGCAAATTATATTTGACGTTTTAAATTCTGTTTATGTTTCATACTTCCAAGTAAGATGAAATGCCATTAGTTTTCGATTAAGTGTCAAAGCAGGAAAGCATATTGTAGAGAGAAACAAAATTATTATTTAACGAAAACGTTTGTCGACGAGATGAAGTCTAGAAATTCGTTATACCTAGTAATAATGTTGCGCACAATATTTATGCAAAGATTAAAATTGAACAACCCAACGCAGAAAAGTAAATAAAAATAAAAATAAAAACTAAATATTTATAGCGATTGTTTGCCGGAGGAAAAAAATAATAAACATGATATTTAAACGCGTGAAACGATAAAACAATTTCGTAACTTTTTATTCGATAACCGCGTCGACCGTCGTCGGTTTATGCAAAATTAATTCTCGCGGGCCTCGCGTGAAATTAATGGTCGCACTAAATTACTTTCGCAGACGTCACGAGCGAACGATTTTTCACTACAACAATAATAATAATTAATATCCTCGTCGTGTGTGCGGTTTTAAATAATAAAACAATATACCGACATACCTAGGTATATAATAATATAGTGTTAAACGTCGAGAGTATAGACGCCAACCTCCCCACCCCCCGCCATGGAGCGGACAACCCCGTGCGCGGTAGCGGTTACCGTGGTATTTAACGGTAAGGCGATATGTCCGCAATGAAAATCGATTGATTTACGTGCGTGTTATTATAATAATTAGTGTTTGAAAATTTCATGAAATTTAAAAAAATTAAATATTTCGTGAAATAATATGTCAAATGTGTGAAGTAATTCGGTATTTTAATAAATCTTGTTTTATTTATAAATAAGTTTAATATTTACATTATTATAACTGTCATAAATCACCTTCACAATTGTATGGTACCTATATTGTATGTATATACACAACCTTTGGTAATGTACATTTAAAATGGTATTCAAAATGTTTAAATATTTTAATGTTTAAATGATACAAGTAGGTATACGATATTATATATCCTACTGTGGTATCACCCGTATTAGACAGTACGCGGTCAACCAACTAAACGCCTTACCCTCGTATTCTCTAGTTAATGACACTATCTAAAGTTAATTAGAATGGCACTGTTGACTCGTTGAGGTACGATGGTATGCGCTTGTCAATTCTTAGTTCGTTCCTATCTAGTTGATATGACAAGGCACTATTCAGTTTAATAAAACTTCATTGACACATAGTACTTTTATCCCGGCGCTGTTCCTATGAAAGGTAAGAACGTAAGAATGACTAAAATAATGTTTAACTCGGGTTTTCAGGTCGGGAACACTTTTATTGTATTAAAACCAACATTAATAAAACACTTAGCAAATTCAGATCGCCTAGCCCGTACTACGATCGGCGTTTCACTCAGCGACAACGGGGGCCGTGCCTGCGCGTACGGCGGTGTTATATAGAGAATATTATCGTCGCCTCAGCCTTCGCTGGCCTGACCTATGTCAATAATTTACAATTTAAAATATTCCCACCTATATTACATATACATATATTAAAAAATATTATTTTGACGACTGTCTACAATATTTGACACTACTGAATTCTTACTTTAGAGTTGAGAACACTGAACATTGTGTTAAAAAAAATAGATAAATTGCGTTTTTATTTGTGTTAAAAATAGTTTCAATGTTTCACGTTTTTGTGAAATATTTCAAATAAAATATTTCATACTTCAAACACTAATTATAATATTACGTACTTAATCAGTTTTGTGCTTTAGCCAAATTTATTTATATAAAAATTATATCCATCTATATTATCCGTCTAGATAATTCACAAAATCTGTACCGTAGAATGGGGTTTCTATGATTTCATGGGGCTACTTGATACACTAATATTTTTATTAATGATGATTTGATTTTTTTTTTCATAAAATGGGGTTACTTTGACGTCACATTTATAAATATAGGTATCGAAGTTGCCCATGACGTTGTGTAACTTTTATAGCATATTAAAAATATCGATATTTCTGTAGATAATATCAGAAATTAAAAAATTAAAACGTTCAAAAAATTAAACGTAACTATAGCTGCAACTAAGATTTAATTTTGAGAGTTTTATCGTTAATACCACAGAAGTTATCCATAAAATAAAAAGTAAAATTGTCATAAAACAGTAAAAAATTATAAAAGTAACCCCATTTTACGGTAACTAATAAGGGTTACCTAACCAGGATTGGGAATTTAAAGCACTTAAAATTGCATAATTAATGTGCGCCATAATATTACCTTAAATATCGCTAAATATGCAATAAAAACAACAAAATATGCAAAAAAAAAAAACGGAAATCTATAAATTAATAATTTATTAAATTAACACTAACAAAATCGCTAAATATCGCTAAATACGCGCTTAAAATAACAAAATATGTAAAAAAAAAAAAATGGAAATTAATTAATTAATAATTTTACAAAATTCATTTTATATCGCGATAATTTTAAATCCGGATATCTTATCTATATCTAGATACATTTTTTTTATCCCAAGCACTGGCAACGTTGATTATGTTATACTATTATACGACCGTTGATAACGTACGAACGAGCGTAAAACTTACTACTTATGTCCTATATATTATATTACATAGTGCCGGTTTTGTTTTAATAAAGTTCGTGCAAAAGCGCTTAAGTGTTTTCACTGTCGGTTTATGGCGGGCGCGCGTGTGTGTGTGTGTGTGGTATAATACGCCTATATTGCAGAAAATCCGCAGCTTTATATTATTATATTACCATGACAGTCGGACGGTTTACGAGGAGCAAAGTGTGTACGGTCATAAACCGTCGTCGTCGTCGTCGTCGTCGGGGTTAATGAACAGCTGCTGATATATTATAGAAGACAGCAGACTGCAGTTTCATAAGACGAACGATGGGAGTAAATTTAAAAAATTCTCCGGGACCGCGGCACGAATATTTTTTTTTGACATCCCACGCGTGTAAAGCGCGCGCCCGTGAAGGTCTCCGAATTTTTTTACCGGGGGTCGAATGCAGGCGAAAATTGGTGTGTGGGGGTATTGAGGGGACTGAGGAGCTTAAAACGTACACGGCGGCAAATTAGCCCCCTCAAATAAAAGTAAATACTATGTATATATATATTATATATATATACAACTAACCTAACCTATATATATATGGGTACCAGGTGATCCATTAATAAGTGTCTATACACTCATTATTTCGAAAAGCTTTAACGTGTTTGAAAATATGATTTTTATGTGGTTTGATGTGATTTCAGAATAACATTTTCGATAAAAACTTATATTTTTTACTATCATTTAAAGTTATATACATTTTTTAAATTTTTTCATTCATTACATATTATCTGGAGTATTTAGATGTATGAAAATCAAATTTCGTAAAATTAGTTCATTAGTTATAATAATAGACATTTGACGTTTAGATCAGCTGAGTACCTATGTAATATGGACAAACTTTTGCGGGCTACCCCTGCACCACTCTATACTCCGGTATAAATTTGAAATAATTCTACAAAATTCGATGTCTGTTGATCAAAATACTCCAAACGATATTCTTATTCGAAGTATGAAATAAAAATTGATAAAAGATAGTAAACAAATATAATTGTATCAAAAAATATGACGTTGTTTTGAAATGACATAACATTTTGTAAAAATTATATTTAAAAAAAAATCGAACCTTTTCGAAATGAAGAGTGTAGAAACTTAAATGGATTATCGTGTATAGAAACTTTCAATCATAATACAGTTTGAGTTCAAATGTAAATAGGTACAAATTTACAAACAAAAAATTGGTTTAAACCTTTCGTCGATTTCCAAAGTTAATGTTCACAAACATAAAAATATTATAATATTATTACATAGGTGCTCGTATAATAAATTATTCGTATGATGTAGGATGTCCAAAATAACTGACCTAACCTAAGGCGTACCTAACCTAATTACGGGTAATAAATTGTTACGATATCGCACGTTTGCTGAGATCTTGTCGATACTTTCACATGCGTTATTGTCTTATAGGTTAGGTGTTCTGGAGATTTATCATAATATTACCTACACATATGAGCTATTTTGTCGTATAATGTCATTATATGGTCAGAGTTAATATTATATTTTAGACATGACGAAAAAATATACGATAAATAGGTGGATAGGAGGTACTTATTATTATATAGTGCACCGAAAAAGCGTGAATCAAGCGAATCAGTATATTATTTTGTCCCGGCGAGTTTTTTTTAACGCTTCTTAAAAAACTAAATACTAAATAATATGACTGAGAGAAAAATATTATAGTCTGAGGTGAAAAGATTTAACATTTTCGCGTTTTTTTTTTCATCTGTTAATTAATTCAATTAGGTTTTCATATAAATTAAACGAAGTTAAAGTTTACGATAAAATATTATAGAAGTGTCTATGTGAAACGAAATACTATTAATTTATTATAAACTTGATGTTCTGCATTATGCAAATTAAAAAAACTTAAACTGTGCGATTTAGCCCGTGGACAATAATTTAATAATAGTACAATATTATGTAACGCAATGATGATAACGATTATTATTATTATTATTGTTCGTCTGGTTTCAACAATGCCCCTCCCTATGACGTGTAATTATGTTAATATTTTCTGGATTAAATTATTGTCCGGAAACGACGTGTCTTCGCGATGAAAATATTACGTTTTCTGTTAAAATATACAACCTATACATACGTTTTGCATTAGATTTTTCTCGGTCTAAGTCAACATGATGTGCAAAAATAATATTTGTGAGGACTTGAAATGTCCTCATTTCAATGTATTTGTGAGGGACACAATATTTAAAAAATTACGATTTATTTAGGCTATTGCATATTTTTAGTTCACATCAAATTATTACCTATACGTAAAAATAAATTACTATGTGGTAATTAATGGCAATATGAATAAAAAAACGAACTTCGCACGTCTTCAGGTGTGGTTTTTCGTATCGTATATAATAATATATTTGTAGGAACATAAATAAAATATATGGGTAATACAACAAGAAAAAAACCGGTAAGTTGATGTCGCTCTGCTGTACAGTAGGTTACAAGTTGGTCACTGAATTAAATTTGAATTCGATTATATCATATCATTGTACACGAAAAACGATTCTGAGCGGAGACGATTTGTCAGTCTGGATATTTTATATTGTTATTATATTTTTTTTTTTTTTTATATTATTGAACTTAAGCCCGGTGATTACGGCAATTAGCTGTTGAAGGGGTCATTGACTGTGGTAGAGAGTTAGGGGTAAGGTTGGTACGATAGGTTGTTTTTACGATTGTTCTACGGTTGTTACGGTATGTAGCAGACACGTGTATGTGTGGCAAGGTTTTTAACTACTATGAAACCGGGCGGTCACCCATCCGGGAACTAGTAGCTGTGGCCGTTACTTACTCCCAGTCGCAACCCGCGACTGGTAGCAGCCAACGCTCCACGCCAAGCCACAATATTATATTTCATTATAGCTTGTAAGTTGAATTAATATTATAAATTACAACAAAATAACTAATAACTTCATTAAGAGATTCTGAGCGGAACGATGAATGTATTGATTTTACAACGATGTGTGTTTTATTATTTTTTTATTTTGTATTTTTTGTGTCTGTCATCACCCTTCAGGACAGTAAAAGTGCTTAGATTTTCTTCAACAGTGTCTTTTCTGAAAGGAAAGTGAATCTGGTTGGTACTTAGGGGGGTCAAGAGTAAAGTTTTTCAAGTAGTTTTCAAAGCGCCGTGAAAAACGAAAGAAAAATTAAAGAAAAACGAGAATTTGTACGCAAAATCTGTTTTCGATAAAATCGATTTTGGTTTTTGATGCTACTCTTAAACAAATGACCAACGTAACAAATGTAAGTACATGATATGTTTATATTAGCATTTTCTATACACCATAACATTTTCCAAATATTTCGACTCATTTTGAGCTTTTCATTTTTCAGTTTCCATTTTTTTTTTAGTTTTTTTTATTTATAAATATCAATATAATTTTATTTGTTCGTTAAAAAAGCTTGAAAATGTAATAGAAGGCTCTTAATATATTATTTCAAAGGCAAATTAAATAAATTGAAAATCTATTGTCACAATGTTTTTTTATAAGCATTTAAAGTTCAAATATTGACAAAATACGTAAAAATGACGAAAATTTGCAAATTATTTTGAGTTGGAAATTCATAAAAAATGTTCCTCTTAAATCTAAGATTTGAAAATGTAATACAAGATTTCTCATAAGTTTGTCTACCTTTATCAAAAAAAAAAATGTCTATAAGAAACTCTCACTTAAATTTTTATGAGCGTTGGAAATTCATATTTCTACAACATTTGATATTCATTCGATTTCTCATGTAACAATTTTCTTATTTTATTGAAAAACATATGACTGAAGATACTTGAAAATTTCTTTGAATGTTTATATTGGCATTTTCTATACACCATACAATTTTGAAAACAATTTGACTCTTTTTGAGTTGTTTACGGACATTGTCATTTTACAATTTTTTTTAGTTATTTTTCTATAAATATCAAAATCATATTATTTGTTGGGTGAAAAAGTGTGAAAATTTATTGCAAGGCTTCTGATATATTATTAAAATAGTAGTTGAAAAATATTAAAAATGCATAGTTACAATTTTTTTTTATAAGCATTTAAAGTTCAAATATTGACAACATTTATCATATTTAAAATTTTATAATTATTTTGTAGTTAAAAATTTATAAAATGTTAAACTTTTATAGTTAAGGATTGAAAATTTAAAACAAAGGGCCACGTAAATAGGTAAATATATAAATTACTTGATTCAAAATAATTTTTTCAAATAAACTTAGTATCATAGGCTGACTGGCCGTTTTCGCTCAGAATCGTTTTTCTTATACAATGATATTATATCATTGAATTCAAATTTAACACCATCCATTGCAGTGACCCACTTGTAACCTACTGTACAGCAGAGTAACATCCACTTACCGCCTTTTTTTATTTTTATTTGTTTCTGTGGTGATATACAAATCTTTAAAAATTAAAATCCCATTTTTAGCGGTTTCTTGTAATTTGTCAGTGGTTTTTACCGTGTTGTTAAATAACTATTGAGAAAATCGAAAAATGACCTTTTTAAAGTACCATCTTGATCCAACTTTCTAAAAGATAAAATACTATATGTTGAAATCGAAGAACTCCTTCTGGTAGAAATTTTGTATACAGGATAAATAAAAAAAACACCATTGTAAAAGCACTAGAATCTAAAAAAATTAAATAAACGACAAGAAGTATATTATTATATTTTGTGTTTTTAATGAAAACATTGAATATTTATTTATTTTTATATAGATATTATATTATAATATTCCAAACATTTGTATCGGACAATAATCGTTGTAATATTAATATACCCTCAGCATTATTTTTCTCGGAGGTGAAAGCCAGAGGGAAGTTTATAAACACGATTTCCCAGTATATTATGCATTCAACGTTTGAAACCACCTCATGAGTATCAGAATCATAAATCTGTTTTGTTGATCTTGATAGGACATATACAAATCACAATAATTCTCGGCACAAAAAGTTTGGTTTCGAATTAAAATGTCTGGATCTATGAACAATTCCATTACAGCTTATCTTTGAGCATCACAACAAACATTACAAGAAACAATAGTTGTGCCAAAAAACAATACGAAATGATATAAAAAAAAATTTACAGTGATTTCATTAACCTAGATAATATTCTCACTAATATATAATTTATTGTTTTAATTATAAATATAACGGACAAAATGTTCTTTAACAAAAAGTAAGTAATAAACTAAGTATAACAGACTATAGAGCAATTACACAAAGACAAAAGAAAAGAAAAGAAAAGAAAATATTAGATAGCTGATTAGGTTTCCAAAAACTTAGTAATAATTACGATAACAATAAAAATAATAGGTAAAATTACGATAAGGAAAAAAAAAATTGTAATACATTACAAAAATCCAATTCTAAATAACATATAGTTCACCTATTTAAATTATTAAGTAAAGTTAATGCATTAGTTTCGAAGGAATAACGAGACATATTAAAACATTCGAGGGGGTGGAAATAATATTGGCTAGGTAAAAGAGCTCTAGAGAGGAATAAATTTGTACCAATGTTTGTTTTGTAGAATGGGAATAATAATATTATACTCGATATATAATTGTACGTATATAATGTACATAATTGTTCTTATATTTTATTCGGCTGAAAGTAATGGAATTTTTTCTTAAAAGTTTATGGGCATGTTGAACGTTTTTGAACGTTTTGAAACTATTTTCAAAATTAAAAATTGCGTGTGCTCGTGATCATAACGGTTCTAAATTGTACAACACACACGCGGGCAACGTAGGGAAGTAACTTATCTCAAGTTACAAGTTACCGTAACGAAATTACGTTTTAAGTAATTTGATGGTTATTCATTTACGTTCTATTGTAAGTAACTTAACGTAAATCCCTCATTTGTCGTAGAGTTACTAATAATTACTCGTTTCTCGTTTTCTTCAAATACATTTTACGACAATTTTTTTTCAATACGACGTGTAAACATATTATCGCACAAGTACCTACGTTTCGCCGACAGTATATACATTTTTTTTTGTAATAGTTATTTAAAAAAGTGTTTTCAAATGGAACGTAATTACCAATAAATTGAATTTTATACCTATAAATTAAGTAAATAGGTACCTACGCTGCATCCATCTACCTTGAAGTAAATTTGTCTTCTAATTGACCGTTGGCCATATAATATTAAAAGTTTTAAATACCCGACTTTGTCGAGATTTACTTACACATGGTGAATCGCTATTATAATATTATTACCGTCAATATAGTATTAAAGTAAGTAACAGCTACCGAGGTGAAGTTTAAAAGACAAACTTACGGACGTCGTCCTATTTTTTTTTCACCTATTTACGTTCCGATTGCGTCCTATCGTAGAGAACTCTACATACCACAGTTGTAGTTAGCAGTGGTTACTGTATGGTTATTATGAGTTTATTAAGGTGGGTTTCTACTACATACGTGTACGAGTATAAAAATACTTTTCTGTGATTGTTTGATACACATCGTAAGCTTTTGGTATACCAGAGTGTTTATACGTTCTTACCACGCAGGTTTAACCATGATAGACCGTTCATCGGGCCAATAAATGCACTCACACGTGAAAGTATGTAGTGGAAACCCACCTTAATACTGTTTTGTGAAAACAAGTACCTACCTAATTTGTTGACAGATGTAATTTAAAAAAAAAAAATATATTTTTTGTAAAATATTACTTTAATAATAATGCGAGTACATACCTATATAATAGTCACACAATAATTTTAAATTTACATTTTAATTCACTGGTTTTGAAACTGTATTCGGTTGGTAGGTCAGGTTCGACGTTATTTTTATTTGATTATTTTTCTTTTGATATCGATTACTCATGAGTGATAACAGACAACCATATCCTAACGACGAGTGTTACCATTCTCTCCCTTCGGGCACGCGTTATTAATGGTATAATAAGGCCCGTCCATTTCTCGTTTTATCATCTACCATGCATAATGGCAGAAGGTGACGAGTGACCGACGACGGCGGAATGCTAACGAATTGTTCGCTCCTCTCAAGTAATATTATACGCACGACCACCTACCCCAAGGAATGTACCTGATTGGTGCGCGTCTGCAACCACGGTATACGCATGGAAAACAACGGAACGCACAACAGACAGTACAATATCATATTATTATTATAATTCGAGGTCGCCAACTATAGTTTCCGTTTGATCGGACGAACCTTTGTCGTCGTCGAATCGTCATTGTCTGTTCCCGGCAAAGGCATTATATAAACACATACGCGAACCCAAGAATACCACACCAAACAAGCCTTTGATACTCGTATCCAATATACGACATTATATTATTAAACTCGCGGGAGGAATCGTTTTGTACGTCATTATCATTATTATTATTATTATTAATATAACACGCACAATTGCGCACAGATATTTCGACGGTATTATGCGATTAACTTCTCAAAGCGTATTGTTCGTTTACAAATTAAACCGATCGAATTCAAATCGAATGTCGCGACCGTGGCAGACTTACGGAGTCTCCTGCGATTACAACAATATTATTATCGTCATTATTACAATTAATTATAATTATGTGTCGTTGCATAAGCATAACGCCAACAGTCGCTTCGGTCGGTATTACTCAGCGGCAGCCGCGTCGTTTTAGTTTTTGAAGGGGGGGGGAGTGCACAGTTGTTGACCTCCCCATAATGAAACTGAAAAAAAAACCGCTAGCTAACAAACACATTAGACATTTTTTATCTCAATACAAATAGCCATCTTACATAATTTTATACTTACTACTGCAGTTATTGTCACGGTTACCTGACCAGTACAACTTGGAACTCACATTACAGGGCCTCAAGTTGTCCCAGACACATAAATCCAAAATATAAACGTAGGGGAAGCTGCCACAAAGCCAACGACCCCAACCCCGTACACACAGCCTCATGGCGGGGTAAACGATATCACTTTCCGTACCGGACATAAACACAACCGCACACGGCCGGTTGCGCACGGTTTACAATTCGGTGCGGAGGACAGTATATATATATACCGGACAATTTCGGGCACACATCATCAGTATTCATTCAACCTTCTGCCCAGTAACATTACAACACTTAGAAGAAACGAAGACCTGACCATCGGACGAAACCCGCCACCAGTCGACGACGAGCAGACCAGCAGCCAGACGTGAGCCGGCCGCAATTCGCTTCCAGATCGAATTAGGTACCTAAGCCCGCCGTCAAACGACGTCGCCGCACGCAGCCGAGCACCAATACACGCGGTCCGGCACCCAGTGATGTGTAGAGAGAGATGCCTAAATATATTACCTATTAGGTACTATTTTGAAGGCCCACAACCAGCCCGTTAATGCCAAGGGGAGGTGGGGGGAATACCCACCCTGCCACCACCCCTCCGTCCAAAATGATGCCACTGTTCCTCGGGTGAGTGCGACTAACCATTATTATGAATCGCCGCACTGACACGATATACCATATTATGATATTAGATTCCCAATCCTCACCAAATATCCAACACATAGTGGATTTACCATCGCAAATATGGACACATTCGTGAACTGGGCCCGGCGCAGTTTTAAATTTTTTTCAGCTACCCACCTACCTACTTACCTATATCGAAAACAGAAACGGAAAACTATGCGTCATACAATATCTTTGATTTGAACACCCATATAATCGGTAATGGTATGGACCGGTGTACCAACATACCAGCACACACCGGAAAACGTCGTAGGTACAACTAACCTGACCTGAATAGGGTTTACGGAGTTGAAATTAGATACCGGTATCGTAGTATTACAACCGTTATACCGACGAAACCGTTCAACCCTAGCATCTACTTTTGTAATAATCAATGCTGGATACTAACTACAGTTAGAAAGTCAGAAAGTTAGACGTTTAGTCAGAAGTTACTTTTGTTGGTACATTTAGTTTAATTAGTTACTTGCGTATTAGCTTTGTGTATTAGCTTTTTTGAGTAACTACTAACTTATAACTACCTAATCGTATTGTTCCTGTACAAGTGGATAATTCTCTGATGTACAGTTAAGGTTTCAAGTGGATCACTTTAATGGAATTTAATGATGGTTCATCAAATAAGAAAATCGATTCGGCGAGAAGACTGTCAGTCAGTCACTATTACTAAGTTTATACTTTATGATATTGTTGCTATTAAAATAATTTGATTTAGTCACTATTGCAAACGAACAGTAGGTTGAATAATTTTTTTTAAAAAACATTCCGTTTGAAAATAGCATTGTATGTGTAGAATAAAAAAATTAACTTAACGAGTTTCAAGCACCCGTGAATAATATTTTTTTAAATATTCGTTACTCGTCGTTAAAATGTATAATTTTGTCCGAATTTAAACTTTTATAAATAAACTGTATTCATATATTTTTGTATTTTTTTGGTTACAGTATATATAAAAAACATTGTTTAAAATAAATTTTAATATCGGTCAATAACTGAAAAAAAAACAAAATATTTTCCAATTTTTATCATGTACTTACATACAATTTCAAAATTAAAATTCTTAAAAATTTCAAGTATCTACGATTAATACAACAAAATAAGAAATTCGTTCGATGAGAAATCAGTTTCTATTTCGAAAGGAAACCGTTTACACTTATTTAAAAAAAGGTTGTGCTTACAGAATTTAAATTATTCGCTATCAACCGTGAAAAAAAAGAAAAAAAAAAAATGTCGAAAGACAAAAAAAACTCAAAAAATCTCTCCAAAGAGAGATTATTTATTAATTTTATTTATTATTTCTTAAACCAGACTACACTTTGGTATTCCCATCGATAATATATATACATAGATGTCACATACCATGTACCTATTCAAGTGTGAATAAGTATTTAGACTTTTGTCTTGGGGGGGGGGGGGGTATGATTTTATTCAGTAGCCCCGTCTTTAATATTAGAGACCTTTAGTTGGAATTTCGAAAACTTTTGCATATTATACATATACAGCCTATGGGAAGAGGGGGTTGATCCCCTTGATCTCCCCCCCCACTGGTGTGATCGAATAGCATACTAATATTACCAAAGTGGTTAGGTGGTATGGTCTACGTAATAATCGTAAACATCACAAATGACAACGATTGCTTACAACGAGAATAAACAGCAGAGAGAATTTTTATAACTAGTTCGTATGCACTAGACATTTTGCTATTCATCTTTGCGTACAATTGTTTTCTAAAAGTTTTCTTTCAATGTGCATATTTCGCTGAAAATGAAGTTTTATATGGTTACTCTTTTAGCTGTGAATTTTGTAGACAGTGTTATAGGTACTTACCGAATTCGTAGCAGAATGTTATACGATTTTATTATTATTATGCGTTCATGCTATGTAATTTAACTAACAAATATTTATTAAAAAACGACATTGTTGACTAACTCTGAGAAATTAGTTTATTTACAAAGAGTTCACTGCACAATTTCCGAAAATCCACCTCCATGAACTAACCTTTTAAATAACTACCTAATTTAAAAATCATACTACTCTGTATGTAAAAAAAAAACAGTAATGTTTCGACTGACTTATTTGGAGATTTTTTACTGTAATAATATTATAACGTGATTCGATGGTTATTATTGTACTGAAATTTGAATAATTGTAATAATATTAATATTGTACATAGTGAAATAGTGAACTTCAAAATAGTATAAACTTTGACTATATATCATCAAATGAATTTCTTTTTAACTGGCTCAAGGTAATATTTTTTCCAAATTATTAACCATCAAATTTAAGGCATCAATATATTGTTTGTTAGGTATCTATTAACTTTTAGCTTGACGTTTTTAACGTTTACTTAACAAAACTAACATACGTCATTTTTTCTTAAATTTTGCCACCATGCTTGTCTAGTTTAATTGTCATTAAAAATATTATTCAACTATTTTCGAGCAATTATAACCCATTGCATACTGCGTTGTTGTTATAAAACATTGAATTCGAAGAACTTTACCGAACATTTTCTGACATTGGCGTATAGGAATTTTTTCGTTATGGACAAAATGTTTAAAAGACCACACATGCAAATTCCACAAATTCCATACTACACAAAACAGATCGCTTCGCTTGTGAACCACAAGTCCACATACGATATTTATTCGCTCAGACATTCTTCCCCAGACTCGGAGAAAAACAATATTTATTTTTCATTTACGAAATAATGAGTTTTGAACAACTTTTTGTGTACACTAAAATTATTTGTTTTTAATAAAAATAGTATACTTTCCTGTGCCTTGGGGCCACCTACAGCGTCCTGGATAGAAAAAGTTCACACAGGCCTGTCCACACATGTAATTTCTGAAAACCACTAAATGCAACTGACGCGTATGAGTGATAACTATATACGAAGGTAATGACAAACTTTTACTGATTCCAAAAAAAATTTCTCGAAAAAAATACTCAAAATAGCAAAACCATTAGTTTTTTTTAATTCTTGCTATCCTGAAGTATTTTCTATTTTTTTTTTCTAGCGATTTAATTGTGAGTAGCACAAAGACAGTTTATTTGGGTAAGATACGGTCGGAATATCATTATATATATTATTATTATTCATATGTTCGAAAATAAGTCTTAACGATGTTTATACAATATTGTTATAATGTTATACAATTTTCGTCATCATACAATGTTTTTAAAATGTTATGCAAATGTTGTAAGAGTGTTATAAAATGTTATAAAAACGTTTTAAAAATGTTATGTGTATATCATTAGTTTAACTAAACGAACTAAAAAAAATTAATTATCATACCCAGCATCGGTTATAATAATTATTACCATACACACGTTTCGTTTATCCACTAAGACCTCAAACGCACAGAACGATTGATCACTGTGGTAGTTCTCTGTCAGTCGCTTATAACATTTTGGGATGAACGGAATATTATTATTATTATAACGTACAGCTCTGGCTTAAGTGCATATTATTATTTATTTCAAAATAAAAAAAAACTGTTCTCGCTAAACGACCGGCAGATTATCTCGTCCGGTAATCGGTATAAGGTATAACACAAACACAATTATTGCTAATTGATGGCTGTACAAACACTTTAGGGCCGTATTATAATGTTAGATCATTGTGTACACTGTCGTACACAATTAACGCACAGCTGCGAGTCGTCACGAATATATTTAAATTTAATTCGAGATTATCGCCGCACGGCGTACGCAATTAGTTTGGACCTCGCGCAGTCTGTTGTTTATATTATTATACACCGCCGCGCCAATATCAAACATAATAATATCATTATACGTTGAAATCGCGTTAGAGATTGTCATCGTTATTATCATTACTATTCTCAAAGACCCAATCCCAAAATCACTGCAGGAAATCAGAGTCTACAGAAGTAGGTAGGTACGCGTGTGGCCCGGTTTATGCCCGATTGCATGGTTGAAGGGACTTATAGTCCTTTTCCCGAGTTTCGGGGGGGCTCAGCCCCACGACTCAGAGTAGGAGGTGGAGTGGTTGAGGTGGTTTCTGTGTGCGCCTGGTCAGTTCACCAGGTTTTTTTCACCTGTCGAGTTCAGCTGGACCGATGGTTTGGCCTACGTTTTGTAGGCCGTTGTGGTTGGATTGTTGTAGTTTGACGTACATGTTTTTTGAATTTTGAAAGATGGTTGACTGGATCGAAGGGATTTGGGTTGATTTAGAAATGACGGTGTGCCGGACAAACCAGGGGGAGCCAGTGACTGTTCGGAGGGCTGTTCCGATAAAAATATATTGATGATAAGATATATTGTATCTAATTTCGTTTTATGATACTGGGCGGAGTTGCAGGGGGCATTGGTCATCAACTATAAGCACCTAGTAAACGTTTAAGCTCGACTAGAGAATTAGTTTATTTATTAATCAACTTAATAACTATTTTGACAGTCCATTTTACTAAATTAGAGTTATATCTAGTTAAGTCACGGTCGCATGTTCGACTATACTTGAAACTCGAAACAAATCATTTTTTTTTTTTTGTGTAATCGAAGCTGTGTACAATTATTTTAAATTAAAACAAATACAGTGGAATCCGTTTATTGTGGGCACCGGTTAATATGGGCATCCGCTTATTGTGGGCAAACAGGTCTGGTCCCAATACAAATGTATATTAACAATGTTAAATCTAACCACGTAATATGAGCACTCGATTCGGTTTATGTGGGCAATTTTATTTATCATAGCGTTAGACATATGTGTTTATCGAAAGTAATAAAAATCATTATGATCTGCAACTGTCAATCAAATAAGTGGCAAAATAAACATATTATTGCAAGCGATACAGTTTGTATCCGAGAGTTGGCGAGAAGTTAGCTGCTCAACTGTTATGAATCGTTTCGCTCATTGTGGATTTTCTAATTTTATTGGTCCACAACCTGAGTTGACTGAGTTGGATGAGCAATTTTTGTTTGTTCAAAACCATAACGAATTGGAAAACGTTGATGAAAATGCTCCTTGTTTTGATGATAATGAAGAAATTTGTGATGTTGTAGTACAAAATGTTCTTAAAAAAAGGAAGTTAGAAGATGATGATGAAGAAGAAGAAGAAGCAGAAGAAGATACCGAACCACCAGTTACAGCTAGAGAGGCTAAAAAGTGCATTGATTTGTTGCAGAAGTTCTTCATGCAAGAGGGTAACGAAAATAGTCCGTCTGATAAGCTTGAAGCGTGTGCCCATTTTGTCAACCAGATACACACTAAACAGCTTAGACAACGAACAATTACAACGTTTTGTATACCTACCTTCCACATCCAAATATTAATTTTATTTATTGTATATTATATTTAATTTAATTTATATAGTAATTATTTCACTTTTTTTCAATTATATATGATAATAAAAATAAAAACTGAATTATAATTTTTTTTTTTTTTTAACCAATTTCGGTTTTTATGGGCAACCGCTTAATGTGGGCAAACAGAGCTGGTCCCAACGTGCCCACATTAAGCGGAATTCACTGTAGTTGACATTTAGGTGTATTTATTTATAAAAAAATGCAGGTCTACAGCTAGTGTGCAATGCGTAGGATGCATTTCTAACAAAATGTGTATTTATTATTATTTAAACAATAATTTGAAAGTTGTATTAGGTACCTACAGTAACCATTTTAGTTCACATTATATTAACATATCGTAAGTTTATAGTCGTAAGTCTAGCTTGAATTAAGTTTTATAGTTAAATTCCCCATAGGAAGTTAACGGAATATTATTTTGGGCCCCGGGGGATGTACAAAGGGTTTTTATATATTTATGAAATTGCATTTAATATTTCGTTTACTATTAAGTGTGCTAAGTTACTGACATATTATAATATGTCTTCGTATGAACTTTCTTGTTGAGTCGAATACCTATATTGTTTGTTAACTCGTATTAACTTATAAGTTATAACAAAACGTTATTCACGTTAACGTTAACTGTACTAAATCAAGTAATTTTTTTTTATTAACAATAACTCGAAACTCTGAAGTGTCGACAACCATTCTATGTAAATTAGAACTGTATAACTACATTATATTATTCATTATTAAAACTATATTATATTATATTGTTTTTCACTCTACATTTAAGCAATGCATAGTTCGCGTAAGCACAATATAATTATATTATAATATTATGTGACTTCACCGTATGAACATAATATTATATTATTTCATACAAAGTTTTTACCTACTGTCGTCGAGTTGTATCGATGAAGTAGTTTGGCGGATGGCTGAAACTTTAAAAACTCAAAAAATAAAATGTAAGTATTCAAATATGTATTATTAAATTTTGTTTCCGATCCATAATATAATATTGTGATGTGACTATTTGAAATACATAGAAAGTTCTAAAGAAAAAAAACTGTGTTAGTCTATAAAGGTAATTTTTTACAAAACTCAATATTTTACAATATAATCAATTTTAGTCTAAAAACTGATTATAATAAGTACCTAAATATTCGGAAGATTTTATTTGAATTTCGTGACGTGCTCAAGAGCATTGTTTCGACATTCGACACAATGTTTATTTTATTTATACATTTATATTTAAAGCACCACCCGCGTGGGCAGAGACTACAGAACAATACACAATATTATACTAAATAATATTATAAAGAAATATAATTTAAATACATTTAAGAATTTATTTAAATTAAAGCTGTTATTTAAAAATAAATCAAATTCAATTAAATATTTATTATTTAAACGTAAAATTCTATTGGTGGATGCGCTATTTATAGTAATTAAAGTACAATATTACTAATGTGGTCAAAAAATAGGTGATTTTTGTGTCTAGACAATGTCGATTAGGGAACATTAAAAGATAAAACTCAAAATGGCTCAGTCAGTGGATAAATCAATTTAATACTATAGATTACATAAAACTAAAGGATCGATAATATAATTGCGGCTTAAACCTGGAAAAGATACTCTAACGTGGTAAAATTATTGATTCATAAAAACAAAACAATAATATAGGTATTAGATAATACATTTAGTGGGCATTGATGCGCTAAGAAACCTTTATAAAGGATTATTATATTATTATTAGTATTATTATATTAATGAATATTTATAGCCTTAAAAAAAAAATGCTCGTATGACAAAACCAACACAATATGTCCTAAACATTGTTATAATATGTTAATGACCCAAATACTTCAAAAACATTGATCATAAAACGAATTGGGGCTTGAAACCGATGGCGTGGGATACCAATTTTGAATACCGGTAATCAAAACCGAAATTGAAATGGGAAAAAATAAATAGGTGGGTACAGATATTCAAAACCAAAAATGAAATCGGAAAAAATAAGTATCGATATCAGAAACTGAATACAAAATCAAAAAAAAAATAAACACTGATCTCCGACACCGACATCGAAATAGGAAAAAATGTTTTCGGTTCCAAGCCCTGCATAAAGATGTTAAAGTTAATAATATTGTTTATCGATATTAAAATTAACAATTAATGCTTATAAACATACGTAAAGTCGAGGTAATAATAATATGTTGTGCTGTACATTATTTGTTTATCAAAATTAAACGAACTCAGACATTTTGTTACATTCATTTACTATAGTACATAAACGCATTTACATAATATAACAAATAATAGATTTACACAATAAATGAGACTTTTCTGATACACACCACTGTAAGTTGTTAATTTAGTTTAAAAAGTGAACGATGATTGGTCCACATTGGCAATGGATATAATGGAAGACTTGATGTAGTGGTTCATCTTATATAAGTTATATAGGTCTTGGTCGATAGTGGAATGGGGTAAAGGGGGTAAGATGTTGAACAGCTCGTCGAGGTGAGTGTACTTGAAAACGGATTAAAGACCTGAGTGTGGGCGAGTGTTTGGGAGCGGAGATAATAACATTATGACGAACACAAAAATGAACGATGCTCTACAAAAATCGCATTCGACATTACAGGTGGGTGTGTCTGAAGTTAGGTTATTGTAACTAACAAATTTATGTGAAACCTTATTTTAAGTGTTCAATCCTTAGTGAACATTCATAAACCTACATAAACGCATTTACATAATATAACAAATAATAGATTAGGCAATATAAGACAGTGCCCAAATTGAACTTTTATAATACAGCACTGTAAGTTGTTAATTTAGTTTAAAAGGTGAAGGATGGTGGGTCCACACAATGGACGACTTGTGGTAGTAGTTCTTTTGATATAAGTTATATGGGTCTTGTTCGATAGTGGAATGGAGTAAGGAGGGTAAAGTGTTGAACAGGTCTTCGAGGTGGGTAGGTACTTTAAAACGGATTAAAGACAGGAGTGTGGGCGAGTGTTTGGGAGCGGAAACAATAATATTATGATATTATTATTGTTATAATATTATGTCGAACACAAAAATGAACGCTGCTCTTCAAAAATCGGTATTACAGGCGGGTGTGCCTGAAGTGTTTGGTTACACCCGAGACGAAATGAACCGACTTTATCCCTCGGAAACCATAGTGGTAACAAGTGCGCGCGGTGATCTCGGACAGAGTAGACCCGGCGAAAGGATAGGATTATCCGCGCCAGTCGGAGACGACCGTAATGGCAAAATCTGATGCCAATCGATACGCCAATCGATTAGAGGTAGTTGAGTATAGGTGCATTACGATTACCATTACCATTACGTTAATAAACCGACTCAAACACTATACGCCAGCCATAACGTACTATATATACCTATTTGAATTACAAACGACTCCGATGCATCGATCGAATTGAATTCACAGACACAAAGGCGGGTTTAATAAAGCGTATAAATAATATGTTACCTATATATTATATAAACTCGATATGATAGCTATAATGATAATATACTATTATTATGAAAATAAAACGGTGATATTATACGGTGTCAAAGTCGTATAAAAAATATAATATGGAACATCGAAAGAACTCGCTACGACCGTTGCGTCTAATTTAAATGTTTGATGATATTGCACAAACCGTAAGCAATATCACGTCGTAAGACGGCTTGTGCCTATGGACAGCGTCGTATTTAGGAATCTTGGGGGGGGGGAGGGGCAGATTCTGAGTCCCGTAAAAGGGCACCGGCGGTGCTCGAGGTTCTATAAGCACCTAATACCAATGGATTTAGAGCGAGACGACCTAATGCATTTCGGTAAATATTTTTCATGAATCAAGTTCAAAAATCATATTATATTTTAATTAACCATGTGATCTGTATTGGCTGTATGGTCGCTTTTATTTTTTATATACATAAAGGTACATAACAAATTGAATTCAATAAAATAATTAAAATAAAGAAAAAATGTAATTTTTTAACGTGCACCCATTTTTAGTGATATTATTCAACTAATGTACTACCTTAATAAATAACAATATTATATTGATAAAATATTTCGAATGAAAACGTAATTTTTTAGAGTAATATGAGAGTGTATTTCTTAGATTCTGAGCGGAGCGAGGAAGCTAGTGCTTTTACAATGGTGTTTATTTTATTATTTTTTTTTTTTATATCCTGTGTAGAAAATTTCTACCGCGGGAGTGCTTCGATTTCAACATAATATAGTACCTTATCTTTTAGCAAATTGGATCAAGATGGTACTTAAAGAGGCCATTTTTCAATTTTATCAATAGTTATTTAATGTCACGGGAAAAACCACCGAAAAATTACGAAAAACCGCTTAAAATGGGATTTTAATTTCTAACGCTTTGTTTATCACCATAGAAACGAATAAAAAATAATAATGTTAATTCAACTTTTCTTATACAATGATATTATAGCATTGAATTCAAGTTTAATACAATCCATTATGCATTGACCCACTTGTAACCTACTGTACAGCAGAGAGACATCCACTTACCCGCTTTATTTTGTTTGAATAAATAATAAATTATAAATTATACATATATATATTTTTGATTTCGGTATAGGATAAAATATGTACCTATACCCAGTAGTAACACTGTCGCATTTGCCTTTTGCCTTTTACCAGCCTTTTACCAGCCTTTTACCAGTCGTTACGATATTAAATCGTATAACTAATAAGCAACATATTTAGTATGTAACACTTTTTAATTTCAACAGAGGCAAAACGATTGAAAATCTGTCTTTCGGTTTTTTGTATAGATATATGGTTTGACAAAAACGTAAGACGTTTCTAATTTCTAATATTATATTTTTCTCAATAAAGTGTTGTCCTGTTTGATTTTTTTTAAAAATGTAATATCACTATACACTAACTGCGCTAACAGGTACCATAATATTATCAGAGACAGCATTTTGAACGAATAGCACTTTGCAAGTTCTCCGTCTACGTTATGAAATATTATTAAGGTCAATGTTATCGGAAAGACAGTTATCTCATTCCTTAAAAGACTTTTCTAAAAAAAAATCCGACGCCGAATCTATAATAATTATAGAACGCGATGTAAACATATTTTTGATTTTGGTGTAGGATAAAATATGTACCTTTTGCCTTTTACCAGTCGATAGATATGTCGTTACGATATTAAATCTTGTAACTAATAAGCAACATAATATTATGTATGACGTAACACTTTTTAATTTCTGTTTTTTTTATTTTCTGTTTGCTGAACAATTAATATAATATAACGAAATTATTCCAGAGATGAGGTACCCAATCTTAAAAAAAAAACACTTTTTTGTTTTATTTTACGGACTTAGCCCTTTGACGAAAACGTTATACACTAACGCTTATAGGTACTATAATAATATACTATCGAAGACAACTTTTTGAACGAATAGCACTTTGCAAGTTCTCCGGCTGCGTTGCGAATTATTTTATTAAGGTCAATGTTATCGGCAAGACAGTATAAGTTATCTCATTCCTACAAAACTTTTCTAAAAAAAAATCCGACGCCAAAGCTACAATAACTATAGAACGTGGTGTAAACATATTTTTGATTTTGGTATAGGATAAATTATGTACGTATAATAGTGACACTGTCGCATTTGCCTTTTGCCTTTTACCAGCCGATAGGTATGTAATTGCGATATGAAATCGTAACTGATAAGCAACATAATATTTAGTGTTTAACACTTTTTAATGTCAACAAAAGCGAAACGATAAACAATTTGTTTTTCTGTTTTTTCTATAGATGTTTACTGAATGGACATAATATAACAAAGTTATTACAAGTACGAGGTAGCCAACATTAAAAAAAAAAAAAAAACACTTTAATTTTTATTTTATTTTACGGGCTTGGACAAAAACGTAAGGCGTTTCTAATTTCTAATATTACACTGTTCTCAATAAAGTGTTGTCCTATTTGATTTTTTTAAAACTCAAATATCACACCAACTTTAATAGGTTGTATTATCAAAGACAGCTTTTCGAACGAATAGCACTTTGCAAGTTCTCCGGCTGCGTTGCGAATTATTTTATTAAGGTCAATGTTATCGGCAAGACAGTAAGTTATCTCATTCCTACAAAACTTTTCTAAAAAAAAATCCGACGCCAAAGCTATAATAACTATAGAATGTAGTGTAAACATATTTTTGATTTTGTGTAGGATAATTTATTACTGTCACATTTGTCTTTTGCCTCGCATTTTACCAGTCGATAGGCATTTCATTGAGATATTAAATCGTAACTGATAAGCAATTTAATATCGTCGTTGACGGGAACAAATCTCCTATGTGCCAAATTTATGATTTTGCGGTTTTGGTATCCCCGGGTTCAGAAAAAACTTAGCTATTCATTGGTGAAATTTCCTAAGTGGTATCTGCATCGTAAAATTAATGAAAAATAATAAATATATCCTCCTATGTGTTACCAACTATAAATCGTTTATGGAATAACTCCTGCGTGATTTCTTTATTTAAAACGTTTTTTTTGTTTCCTGAAAACTACGTTTTTTTCCCCCATAGGAGGTTTGTTCCCGTCAACGACCATACTTGGTGTGCGACACTTTTTAATTTCAACACAAGCGAAACGATAAAAAATTTGTTTTTCTGTTTTTTCTATAGATATTTACCGAACGGACATAATATCATAACAAAATTATTACAGGTACGTCGAAGTACGCCCAACATTAAAAAAAGACACTTGTTTTATTTTTATTTTATTTTATGTCACGGGCTTGGACAAAAACGTAAGGCGTTTCTAATTTCTAATATTACACTGTTCTCAATAAAGTGTTGTCCTATTTGATTTTTTTAAAACTCAAATATCACACCAGCTCTAATAGGTTGTATTATCAAAGACAGCTTTTCGGACGAATAGCACTTTGCAACTTTTCCGGCTACGTTACGTCAACGTTATCGGAAACACAGTTATCTCTTTCCTAAAAAACTTTTCAAAAAAAAAAAATAACCGACGCCAAAGCTATAATAATGATAATAATTATAGAACGCGGTGCGAACATCGTATTTTCGATTTCGGCGTAAATTTCGGTCGTAAATCGCAAAAAAGGAACTCACTTCGGCAAACGACTTTTTGGTGTACTCGTTGAGGGCGGACGTCCACTCGCCGAGCAGATAATCGACGGCCGACGGTTCGCCGCCGCTGCCGGCCGTGGTCGCGGCCGCGTCGTACAGCCACTTGAACACGTCGTTCGTCCAGCGGACGGCGTCCGGGTCGTTGCCGGTGGCCGCGGGCGGTGGCCGGCGCTGGTGCTGCGCGTGGTGGTGGTGCAGGTGGTGGGCCGCCTGCTGCTGTTCCGACGAGAACGCCTTGCTGGCGGCCGCGGCGGCCGGCACGGCGGACAGACCGGCCGCGACGCCGGCCACGGCCGCGGACGTGCGGCCCGTCTTGGAGCCCAGCCGTTTGCGGGCCACCGGCGGCGTGGGCGGCACGGCCCGGTGGTGGTTCAGCTGGGGCGGCCTGCGGTCGCCCCCCGCGGCGGCGGCGCCGGCCGCGTCCGCTTCCGGGCCGGACGCCGCGGCCGTCCTGGCGGCGGCGGCCGACTTGCGGCCGGCGTACAGGGCGGCCCGGCCGTAGGCGAACTTGCCGACGGCCAGCGCGGCGAACCCGACCAGCGCCCAGCAGAACAGGTACATGATCAGCGTGTCCATCGTCTTGCTACCATCGCTTTCGAAACTGCATATGAGATCGTCGATGGTGTCGGCCAGGTCACCCATGTCGGGCCATGGCGTGCGGTCCTCGGTCGTAGGTGTACCCCCGTTCCGGCGTGTCCGCGACGGTTACGATTTATATTAGAACAATATGTCGATCGGTGCGCGAAAAATAAATGACAATAATAACGATAGTATCGATACGTCGCGTGGTCGCGTCGCCGTCGGCGTTTTTACTGCTGCAGTACGCGGCGGTGTGGATCGTTTCGCGGTCGTCGACGGATCGTATCGCATTCGACGGACCGTTCCGCGGCCGGTGGTTCGCGCGCGTCTCCGCCGCGGCGTCGCGCTCCACCGCGCTAAAAATAGACACGCAGGCCCGCTGCCGCCGCCGCCGCCGCAGCGTCCGTCCGGTCTTGTGTTGGCTGCACCGTCGCCGGCGGCGACGCGTCGGCCGCCGCTCTGCAGACGGCGGCGGTATAGGATTACAAATTATTTTTTCCCGTTCCTCCCGCGCGACCAGAAATAATTATGCCAACGCGAAGCGACCGACCGACATTATTATTATTATTATTATTATTACGCTCACGCCGCGGTGTCGCACGTATGTGTTGTCATTACGAAAATAAAAAAACCGGCCCGCGCGTGCGCGTCCGCCACCACGGAGGTACCAGCTACCTCGACTCTATAACCGCTGGTAGGTACCTACGCATGTACCGCGGTTAAAAATAAAGCCGGCCGGCCGTCCGTCGCGTCCAAATGTCGAGCTCGGTCCGTCTCCCCGGACGTTTCCCGGTCGGTGTTTATAAATTAATAATATTATTATCACGATTTGTGATAATATTGGCGACGGGTAGCGGTGGAACACGATTGCGCACGATTTTTATACGCAACTTTGAGGCACTGTTGCCATATTTTGCTTTGAACTAATAGATGAGCGTACAATTTAAAATTTATTAATTGAGAGGCGATAGGCGACATTCGATAGGCGATAACGAAATCGGGTATTTTACTAGGATATCTTAGGATACTCGCACTCGATAACATATTATATCCGAATTGGTTCCCATACCTGAAAATCGACATCCGAACTGGTTCCCGGACAATCCAGGCGACACACGTCCGAATAGGTTCCTGATAAACACTTTCGGAAAAGTCAAAACACAATCTCATAATATCATTTAACATATTTCCCGTCTTTATACGTACGGCTATATAAAACGAGCTAAATTGTCGTTGAGATAAAAACTGTGATAAAACTGATGTTATATTATTGATATGGACGGATATCGTTACTCGTTACTTGTTAGTCGGTATCAACGGCATTCAGTAATCCACCGCAATAACCGCAGAGTGTAGTGATTGTATTTTCGTTTTTATATTTTGTGTTAATATTTTATTGTTGTATTACATTTTATTGTTATATTTTGAATTAAAAAAAATCATTATTTTTACTATTATAACATTGTTCATTGTTCTACCATGACTATTTAAAAATTAAAAGATATTTGATCAAAAATAAAAGTAGCTTTATTACAAAAAGCATAATTTTTAACCATGCCTGCATTAATATTAATATGTGGACAGTCCCAAGTCTGTATAAATTTGGAAGGAAAATTAAAAATGCTCTAACCCTGGAACTCGGAACCAACTCGGATATACCCTTAGTAACAACCCGGGAACCAATCCGGATACACTTTTTGTAACAAACCGGGAACCAATTCGGACGTTTCGGAACCAATTCGGATACACCGATTATTATGTTTACCGCAGTATACCTATCGTTTAATAAAAAATGGAAAACTCTGATTTAATTCGTATAAAAGAAGCCACGAAAGAATATAACAAGTACAAAATTCACAAACATATTATAACATATTTGTCAACAATTTGTTATACAAGTGGTACACCAAGGTATAACGTTTTTTATTATATTATTTTTAATTATTTTATTTTGTATGGGTACTATAAGTTATGACATATTTGTCAAAAATTGAGTTTTTAAGTGGTACCATAATTTAAGTAATTTTTTCAAAATTTAAATTTTACTGATTGCACATAAAAACATAAATTTGACAACGTCGCACAGCAAATCATACGCAATCGTTTGACTTTTGGGGTAAATATTAAAGTTAATGGTTTAACGTACGCAATCGTGTTAACGTACGCAATCGCGTTCTTAAAAAGGTACATCGTACGCAATCGTGTGGTACCCGATGGGAAGCTTATCGATTTTTAGGGGCAACGGGTGGTGGATCCGATAAACGGCGAGCCCGTTGCGTCTTATCACTTTCTATCGCCAACACCGCGACGACCACGTGCGCTTCGACCTTAACCGAAATGATTAAAATACAGTTTGACTGTGCGCAAGACCGGATAAGAGAACCACTATTGGGGCTGATCCATATAATTCATATGGACCCTTTTGCAGAAAAGAGATGCTTTAAAAAGCCACTCGCTACGCCCGCAGGAAGATAACATTTTCTGACTATTTCACAAATCAACAATTGCATTATAAAATCATAAAATGAATAGGTAGCTATAATAATATGTAATCTACGTCTAAACAACTTCTAATCGTAGTATAATAAAAATTAATACTTCATACTTCATTAATTTAAATTCAAATTTTCATAACAAGTTTTAAATTTATTAACAATGCATATACTTATTTACAACAAATATTAAATAACAGTAAAATGCGTCTTTTCTATACCATAGTATATATATTATTTAGTTGTTTTTGTCAATAAAAAAAAAAAAATGGTTTTTAAAATATAGATAAACTATTCTTTAAAATTACTGAAAAATGTGTATCAGCTTAAAACCGTTTGGGCCTTTTTCATTTTGGTACTTGAGAGGGCCCTGGAGCTCAATCCGGCCTTGACTGTGCGGAATCGACTCGCGAAATCGGCTGTGGAAAAAGACGCCAGCCCCGCCTCTGCTTGCTGTAGGGTACACGACTGTTAAATCACTAGTGCCCGGGTTTACATTATGGTCTCAAAACCTTAGAAATATGCACTGTAAAGTATGACGTATTTTTTACGCTCATGTTTTTGTAGAAACCCTTTAAAGTAATAATTATTTTGCGAAAAAAATTCGGCATTTTAAATATTAATTAATTTAAGCTATTGTGCGCACTCAAATTTCAACCAACATGGACGAAACACGATTTAAACAATATGGTTCACGAAAACCTAATCAATATGCGCAGATTACAACTAACTGACTATTATACTTCCCGAACGAATTATCTTTATCTAGAAGCGATTGGACAATGATAATATAGGTAAGACAACAAATTGTTTCCGAACCATAGGGTAAATCATAAATGTGAAACCAATGTGGGTAAAACCAACGAACAATATTAGGTAAAACAAATAGGTATGAAACACTCAGGTATTCATAAAATACAGAAATATCCAATACACATCGAAAAATGACAAAAATAATGTGCAATAATATTGTGCAAAATAAAACTTAGTATTCCGGATCTATTGATTATAATTCAAACTATTGTAGCTTATTAGCTTACTAAAGTTAAGACAACTCAAACATTATTTTCTGATGGCAAAAAAAAAATACTTAATAAACAAACAATCGGATTAACGTATTTCGAAATGGTACAATCATTAATCCAGTATGGAATAATCGCCTGGGGTGATTGTAACACTACATTAATAGTAAACCTAGCGGTCGCACAAAAACAATCTTAGGTAAACCTAAAACTTATCCTTTAGTTGAATGATTCAAACTGTTACGAGTATTAGATATTAGCAGCCTATACAATAAACAAGGTATTTGCTATATTATCTTCAAAACAATTAAATCTAAAATTCAAATTTACAACACAAGAATAACATTTTTTGAAATTCCATTCATAACAAAACCGCAAATACGTATTTGCAAGTTGGCCTGAGTTCTCTATGTATGATCCCTAAAAATATATTAAATTGCACGAACTATGTTCATTTTAAACTTAAACTAAAAAAAGTAGGTCAGCGCATTTCGGTGGTGGATGTTGGTCCACCGTCCCTTCGGGCCTCGGACAGGATAGTGTAATTTTACTGTATTCGATTTGAATGCAATGATTGCATTCGATAAAAATCGATTGTGAACGACGAGGGATTTTTTTTTATTTAATTTTATTCGTTTCTGTGGAGATAAACAAAGCGTTTTAAGAACAGCTTAAGAACGATTTATATAATTATAATTAGGAAATATCATAAAAATAAAAAAATATATAAAAGAAAAGAAAAAGCTCATAAGTCGCTCAAATGTTTTGAAAATTTTACCATGTCTATGTAAGGCTAATGTAAGTAAATAACCCAAACTTCAAGTTTTTACAAATGTTTTTAACCGAATTACAACAAAAAAACTCAACAGAAAAACAAAAAAAGTGTTTACAGAATAAAAATGAAAAAGAAATAAACGTCATTGTAAAACCATTACATTCCTCGCTCCGCTCAGAATCAAAAACTGGTCTTATAATAATTTATAAAAAAAAAGTAGACTCAAGATACTCTATGTATTTTTGACCACAAGTTGTTTTACATAATTTACCATAGTGGCATCTAAAGCCCTGTGTTGTCTTTTATTCTAATAAATGTCTGTATTGAACCACGTATTTCTGTTTTCATCTACCCCAATGTATCGCAATTTTGTTGTAAATCGACCTTAGAGGCAAACCTTAAAATCTTTATAATTTTGACTCGTTGAACGTTTCGTGATTTTACAGTATCTAAACAGATTCTTATTATTTTATTTCGTTGAAGTTGTATTGGTTTCAAACTATTTTCGGACAATGCACATCACACTAAACATCCATATTGGAAAACTGACTGATAAAAGGCTAAATAATATATATTGCGCATTACCTATAATATAGGTTAGGTATAATATAGATCCTATATATTTTAAAGGCAAGATATTTTTTAATTTATAAAATTTATGAATTGAAGAACGTAGCCGCATCGCAATATTGTTTATACGCAAATTACATCTTAATTTACGATCGAATGTTGTACCTAATTAATATATGGTAAGCGTTTGAAGTATCAAATATTTAATTTTTAAATATTTCACTACACTTTCTTCTATCGAGGTACAGAATAGTTCATTGTTCTCAATTCTCAAACACAGTCCAATTAGAAAATGCCTTAACATACGAAATAACTACGCCTGCATTAGTAAACAAACTAAAGTAACAGATTTTTTTCAGAAATGTTAGTTTTTATTTTTTTAAGATGCATGTATTTAATTAATGTAAAAATAAAATAAAAATTAAGGTAACTGTTTTTTTTTCATAAATGTTAGTTTTATCGTGTATTCAATTAATGTAAAAATAATATAAAATAAAATTATTGAATTTATTTATTTGTTAAAAAAAAAAGGTTTTCCTCTAAATAGCGGACAAAATTTCAGCGACTGATAGTGTCCGCTATTCAGAGGTTTCACTGTATATGGTAAAATATTTCACAAAAACGTGAAACATTGAAATTTTTTTAACACAAATAAAAACACAATTTATTTATTTTTTTAACACATTGTTTAGTGTTCTAATGTAAGAATTCAGTAGGTATACAATATACATGTATACTACTGTATACCTACTTGTATCATTTAAACACTAAAATATTTAAAAATGTCGAATACCATTTTAAATGTATAATACCAAAGATTACATTTAGGTATACATTTAGGTACCATACAATTATTATGAAGGTGATTTGTGACAATTATATGTAAATATAAGACTTATTTAAAAATAAAACAACATTTATTAAAATACTGAAACATTTCACACATTTGAAATATTTCATTTTTTTAAATTTCATGAAATTTTCAAACACTATAATATCATCTGGTAGACTGAACCCTTGCCATATTTTTTACACATAGCATATTATTTGCATTCAGCAGGTTTTTTTATATTTTGAAAATAATTTCCTCGAGTTATAATAATAATATATAGTTCCAAGTTCAATATCTGTTATTTAATATCTATTTACACAGGTCGGAGGTATCTAGAATTTTGGTTAGGTTCGTACGATACGATTTTGTGGATTTCGTACACATGATACAGTTTTTTTTTCTTAACTCATTTTGGCGCTTATGTCTTCCACTGCTACTATCTGTGTTCGTAAAACCAAACACCATAGTTTTCAAAAAGAAAAAGCTCGATAAACTTGTTTACTAATAAATTATTTACTATATTATGGGCTACAGTTGTGGGCATTAACGTGTTGAAAAGTTAAAGTTAAGCTAACGGTTAAATATATCACTTAACGAGTTTCTTTTTTTTCTTTAAAGGTAACTTTTAACTTAGTATTTATAATTTCCATGTTTATTTTTAGTTGGTAACGTTAACACCAAAATGCACGTCAAAAGAAATTTAACGCATTTATTATCAACATAATATGAAAAAGGAACTAATAATTCCTTCGGTTTCGTAAACTTTACAAGTTACAAAAAAAAGTAACTTTTGACTTTAACATAATATTAACATAAATTGTTAAGGAAGTATTAACTGACTTTAAAGAGTTAAAAACAAATTGGTCAAATTACATAATATTATAGCATTACTATTTTATATTCTGTAAAAAAAAATCAATATACGGATAATGGATATTATGTACAATGTACATAAAGATTATAATATAATCTTCACAAAATAATAAAAAATGTCTATAAACGAGCTTTATTCTCATTTATACTTATAGTGTCGTTTCGTATCATTTTCAGAGACGTTAACTATCCATTTAATACCAAAATAAAGGAACCATTATAGTAGTATACCATATAACTAGACACTATAAATTTCCCATCGGTTTTATAATACACTTGGATTTGGACGTTTCCAATGCCCTTTTCGTGATCGAAGTATATTATGTTGTTTTTTCTACGTCACCGATACTCTTCCGAACTTTCAAATAAGGAAAACGGATATGGGTAATTCGTTATGGTTACACGAAACGAAGTGCTGGGAAATTGTCCATACAATTAAGGCGGCTGGTGCCGATACCATTTTGTCCTCGAAAATACACTTTACGGGAATAACGATACCGAATTGTAGAAACAACCAAATTTCATAACTTTTTTTTTAATCGCTACAGGGAAATATTCTACAGCCCGCATCGATCTCCGTTTTTCAATATTTTATTCTCAAACTTTATAATATGTCTAAAAAAACACAAGATAAAAAGAATTTTTTTACAAATTTGTTAATTATTTAAAATAAAATACAAAATCAGAGATTGATGCGGGCTGTAGAAAGTCTTCTTCTTTCAGATACCCTTATTGTAAATCATGGAAATACCAACTACCTATATCTGTTCGGTTATTGTGGAGTAAAAAAAATCCGAAACGTGCTCACAATATTAACATAAATATTACTATTATTATTCCGTATTTCACATGATAATATTATCCGTTGACTCCTAAAACCGCACACTTGCGACAAAATACAGGACAAAACCGCACACTTTTGATAGGTTAAAACCGCACATTTTTGTTAGGTTATAACCGCACAGTTTCTAAAACTGTTGTATCCAAAAACCGCACATTTATGATTTTGACCCCAAAAACGTCTCAACTATAATACTTTATAAATTATAATGTATATATATGTATAATTTATAATTTATTATTTATTATTTATGTATATATTCAAATTTAAAAAAAATTAAACAAGTGCTCCTAAAAATAAATACAATTTCAATAAACCAAAAATATTACTATTATTATGTATTTACTACCTTATTTTTGTTTTTCGATTGGACGGTCAATATTTACACTCCCTTAAGGAACTTACGTTTTAACCACTATATCAGTGGCGTATTTACGGTGGGGGGGGGGGGGATCAAGGGAATCAATCCTACCCCCCCTATATGTTGTATAATATTATATGCACAATTTTTCGGAGTCCTATAACTTGAGGCATCTAGCTTTAAAAGTGGGGCTACTGGATAAATCATCCCCCCCCCCCCCATGAAAAAAACCTAAATACGCCACTGCACTATATAGGTGTACGGTGTACCTACACAAGGTAGTTTAAACATGTTAGCATTATTATTGCATATAGTATCTTATTATCTTATCCGTTATTTTATATTTAGCACTAAAAATAGCGTGCGGTTTTAGTTTATCGACCTATTTTAATGTCAAATTCAAAGTGTGCGGTTTTTGGATGCAACCATATTATCTTCGTAATATTCTCAAAAACGTATAAAGAAACTTATAATTGTTACCCATGTACCCGAGATCGAGACATCATAATAGATCAACAGTAACACCTCGCTAGGCTGACTGATATGTGACAAGTGCTTGTCGGATGGAGATGGTTCGAGCCGACAACGTTTTTTCCGTCATCTACGCCCGATTTCAGCCTGCCGTGGGTTTCTAAGCGATTTTCGATATAAATTGTATTTATCGAGTCAAATTCACAATTTATTGAAGGCATAAAACACATATTATTTTAGAGTGGTTATATAGTTTTATAACTATACCCACACAGCATTTGGGAAATGATAATATTTTGTGAATATTTTGGAGTGCTTGAATAATGAATATTTGACTAATTATATTGTATAAATATTTTATTCTCACGATAACAAAATATTGGACTATATGATTGCACAAGAATGTTGACTTAATATTTTTATAATGTTTCCATGAAAATGTTTTTTGGAAAAATATGATTAAAATGTTTTGTTAATGATTTTTACTAAATATTTTTCAAATGTAAACTTCTCGGCCAAAAAAAAAATAAAATAAAACATTTCCTTATTATTTACGCAACTTTTTCATATATTTTGATAACAATATTGTTTTTCTGAAAACATTTTTACCATAGTTGGGAAATATTATAATGCTGTGTGGGTAGGTATACTGTGCATTATTCAAGTGCATGTTTTAGTTTGGGCTTGGATTCAAATTTTCAAAATCCGAACTGCAAAATGTTCTCTTTTTTAAATAAAAAAAAATCCGACTATTCTACAGGGCGTGAGAGTTTTTCCTGTAAGACATGGTTTTGTACTAAAAAACGCACCGGCTATTAAGGGTTAAGTTTACATGCGTGACACGTGTTCGAATCGTTGTTTCCGAAATGTAATTAATTCATTGCCGTGATCATTATTTAACGATTAAATAATCATTTGAAAGGGAAATTACGACTTAATCTGTTTTTCACTTATAAGCTAATCGCGCGTTTATGTCTTGATCGAAAATTCGAACAGCTAATTATTATAATAATATATACTGAGATACGCCATCAGATAACATATTAAAATGATTAATACGATACATCGATTAGTCGATTACTACGAATTTTTCGATATTCCCTGTCCTTCCGGCGCATCCTTCCCGGAAATCGCACAACCCTAAGTCACATTGAAATATGATATTAATTTCACTCCGTCCGTCGCAAGCTATTTATATGCACAAGAAAATTTCGATTTTGATAAGTTTTTGTTTAGTTTTTAGTTAGCGTTTTTTTTTTATTATGGAAAAAAAATTTTAAATGTAAAAAACTTATCCATTTAAAACGAGGTTCTTAATATTATGTAGTTATTAGTGTGATATAAGAAAAAAGTTCGGCGTAAGTTCACAATAATTTTTTATGCGCGTCTCTAGTTTGAATTTTGACAATATTCGTCAAATCACGAACATTTCCAAACTATTTTGAGTTAGTAATTCATAAAAATAAGTTTAATTACATCTACGATTTTAAAATTAATACAAGATTCATCAAAAGTAAAATACATTTTTTACGAGCTTTTGAAGCTCACGTTTTGTGAACATTCACTCGTAAATTAACGAATTATCATCGAACGATTTTCTTATTTTGTTGTAATTATTTAAAAAACGGATAAACGTAGATACTCAAAGTATATCGAATATATTTTTAAAATTATTTTGGCTCGTTGAGTTATCGATAAAAATTATAAATATTATTTTCAATTTTTATTCCAGAAAAGTAAACTGAATATTATTATAAAAGTCACTGATTCACGAGTACGGCATACGATCAAGTATAACAATTTAATTAAGTTTCGACACGTGTTTATGTCACTTTTTTCCGTTCACGTTTAGAACAAATTTATATTTTCTAGCATTACGCTACCCTTGCACATTTTGAATTAATAATATTTTACTGTTATAGTGTTCTACTGTTACGATCGGGGTGAATGATATTTGAATTTACACAGTACTGCTTATATCGGGAGGATTGTATTCACGAGCGAACCAGACTAATAAATTCGACTATTCGTCTTGGCGATAAAATAAAAAAACAACAACAACTTTAATGTCAACCATTAATGTCTGCAAAAGTAAAGAATTTATTTTGTGCGCTCCGCATTATAAAATTATACTACAGATTAGAATGCGCTGAATGTTAATATTTTCTATTCAGTGTAATGCAGTTGCATTGAAGACATCACGTTGTTCCGTTCTGGAGTTGATTAAAGTAAACTAAGAGAAACAAATTATCAATACGCTCCGGTGGAATCTAAAAGCCAGGGCTTGCATTTGAAAAAAAAATCCGTTTTATGTTATCTTCAATTAAAACGTCACACAATTTTTGCGTGTATCGTTGTTAAGAATCAAAACGTTATACAAGTTTTGCGTTTATCGTTATTTAGAATTAAAACGTTATACGGGGTGATTCATTAAGCGTAAAACACTCATTATCTCAAAAAGTACCTATTAATGTTTTTGAAAATATTTTTTTGCATAGTTTCAAGTTGTTAAAAAACAACGTTTTTATTAAAAATCATATTTTTAAATATTTTTTATCCTTAAGTATATTTATTTTAAGTTTTTTACTTTTTTGAAAGACAACATAGAGTTTTAATTTCATTTTCCAAAGCAGAATATTTTTCTAAGTATTTTGATACATAAAAATCGAATTTAGGGCGAGTGGTTTATGAGTTATAAGTATTTAAAGTTTAGATGGGTGGGGTGGTGTGGTACGGAGTTACCCCGCAAAAAGTTTGTCCACTACTCCGCTTGTCTTTAAATACTTTAAATACTTATAACTCATAAACTACTCGTCCTAAATTCGATATGTATGTATTAAAATACTTAGAAAAATATTTTGCTTTGGAATATGAAATTATAACTTTATGCTGTCGTTCAAAAAAGTAAAAACTTAAAACATATGGATAAAAAATATTTAAAAATATATTTTTCTAATGAAAACGTTGTTTTTTTAACAACTTGAAACTATGTAAAAAATAATTTTTAAAAACATTAATACTTTTTGAGATAATGAGTGTTTTACGCTTAATGAATCACCCTGTATAAGTTTTGCGTAATTTAGAATAGTGTTAATACCTATAAAATGTATTAATAATAACTAATGCGGGCAGAAAATGGCCCGGATACGGAACATAATATTATGAACAATTCCTTTAGAATTCCGTAAGCATGAAATAAATAAATCTACGAAACCAATATAACTTTTAAAAAATGGATTTTCAATTATTTCGTTTTGCGTTATTTTTCGGTCAATGAAATTCTATAAATTACGTTTTGCTATAATTTTTGTTTAACGATATTCTATATAAATATTACGTTTTGTGTTATGTTTTGTTTAATGATATGTTATTATATATTTTGTTAATCGTTATGTTTTGTTTTGCGGTATTTAAGCATTTTTGATTATCGCTTTCCGTTATAATTACGTTTACCATACTTAGTATTAGAAGTATTAGAAGATAATCGAATAATAATAATATTCAGGGATTTGCTCGGCGCTCCAACTATTGTATAAAAAACAATCTAGAGATGGAGAATTTACCAGTACATTTTCCAATTAAGTGGTAAAAATGGTAAAATAGAATCCAAGGTCAAATAATAAAATTTCTTAAAGCCATCTTTTTTATTAGTAAGTAGTACGTACGATTGTCATCACTATTTGTTGTATTCTTGACAAATTTAGTTCTTTCTGATAATAACAATAAATAATTAAAAGTGGATCTATTATTCTGTGTCAGTACATATTATGAATATTTAGTTATCCATAATACAATTAATAAATAATTAAAATTAATTTATCAAAATTATACCACACCATTTCTTTTATTGTGTTATGTTATTTATTTACTTTTAACCATTACTTATATACACTATAGTCTATAATACAGTGTTGAGAAAATAAAAAATATTATAAGTATAATAATTATTGTATTGGTGTGTATTATCAGTTGATCAAAAAATACATTTCTTTGCAATAATTCGGGATAGGCGTTTTTGATTGCATTTGATAAGAAGGGCCACACAATATTAAATGGATAAAAAATCAAAAAATCGGTAAAATTTACGGTACATGTTTCAGCGGTAAAAATTTACCTGGTACATTTACAACATATCTCTAAAAATAACTCACCGTTCAACCGATATTGCGAGAAATATACAGAACATTATAGTTACACTGCTCAAATGGAAAACCAAGGTTCTCATAGCATTAAAAAAAAGTTATAAAAAAAAAAACCTTAATCTAGACGTTTGGCAAAAGGATTGGCCAAAAATATGGACTGTAAATTTTAGCGAAACCGAAAGATCGATTACCCCGCCACCCTGCCCTCTTCCAGATAATATATATTGCCGGAAGACAAGAGGCTATTATAAACCGACTTAGAATAGGACACACATCCAAAGCCCACGGTCACACGATAAAATGAATAAGACAAAAAATAAGACATAAGCTCCAAAACGAGATAGGAAACCGAAAAATGAATCGTATCGTACAAAACCGCCAAGACCCGACAAATGTACTATTATCTGTTTACGATAGAGTGTCATAGTTTTTGTTTTTTTTTTGCTTACAACTATAATAACATTAGATTGTTGATGGTAAGTACCTACTTAGCACCTGAGCATTCGAATTTCGCGTAAGCTCTACCGAAAATTATTTTTACAAAAACAATTACAAAAAATAGAGTTATGGGTATGAAAATTGCAGCATACCTATGAAACTTTTACTCTTTTTGAAATATTTCAATTCGATATTGAATGATGATAATTGTTTATTAGTATTCTGGTTTTTGATTCGTTTCGAAAAGTCATCACTAGATGGTCGCACGGTTTTCAAACCAGATTATTATTTATTAATATTTAGTTCTGGGTCACAGATATTATATGGTATACATATAGGTATATAATTTAATAACTACTAATGTAGGTTAATTTTTTGATTGTGAAAACTGAAATTATTAGCTAATCTAGTCATATTGTCCACACAACGTTATCGAGGTAGCAGTACACTTTTATACCATTATAAATTATTGTTTTTGAACTATTATTATGTGTTAATTATTACTATTTACTAAACTATTATGTTTTGTTAGTGGTCTAAGTAACTTCAGTTTAAACTAACTATTTAAAACAATTAATCGCTTAGTTAATTATTTGCCATCAGTTAAATTAATTATTCTAATCAGCAGCTGTGACAATCACTAAAGTAGGCATATGTTGGTATAACAGCAGATACATTTACGAGACCATAATATTATTATGTTTTTTTTTTTGCAAAATAATTTTGTTTATGATTTAGAGCTGATAAAACAAAAACTGTGTACGAACGTAAATATATATCACTTAAAAAATGTACCACTTAACAAATATTTAAAAACTTTTTCCAGAGTTTTTTTTTTTTTCGCCACGGTTGTTTGATAACACGCAAACTTTGCGCAGTATGTTTATTTTCTTTATTGCGCATTAACACCCATATAATACCCAAATAAAGTATGTCCCCACTAAATCATATTATTAACGGTTCAAGTACTTAATTTTAATAACAAAACAAACGTCGTCGAACACATAAGCTCTGTACATTTACGGTACACTAAATGTTACGTCTTGGTCATTGGAATTAAAATAGATTTTATAGTTAATTAATTTCAGCATAGTTAAATTATAATACAATAGTAATAATAACATTAAGAGGATGCTACACAGATATATTTTGTTGTGTTTGTCTTACAAGGGCGTGACATACCAAATGTACGCTCAGCAGATCACGTTTAGCTCCGTTAGTTTAAAAATTAGAGAAAATTGAAAAAATTATGTATGATATTATATTAATTATATCCAACAGTTTATAGTCATAAATTCACAGCAAGAGAACATTTTTAAAACATGGTTTATTGTATAATTTACAAAATTTAAAAAAATTATCATGGCTATAAATAGGTCAAAAAGATTCAAAATGGTTTGAAAGTTGTACCGTGTATGGAGAAATATAATATAAATATTTGGTGGACATTTAAGAGTCTGCGCGCGGTTATTCATTTTGGAAATACAACAAAATATCAAATACATATTAGGTAATGGGATTTCCTTAATTTTCCGCTGAATAACAAATATCGAGGAAATTATGAGTTCAATCGATCACAAAAAATATCGATGTTCCGTTTCAATACATTTGTTTTTGTTTGTTATAGGTAGAAAAAAAAGTGTGGAATCTTCTGTTATACATTTTTAATCTTAGCTATGAATAGAAAAACTTTTATGAATTTTTAACTGAAAAATATTTTTATACATTTTTAATGTCTATTAATAGCTCAAAAAGAGTCAAAATAATTTGAAAATTTTACCACGTATTGTAATTTTAATATTTTTTAAATATTTCTAGCCTCCAGATTTAATGGTTTTTGAATTTCAACAAAATATCGAAAATCCATAGATGAAAATTCGTTAATTTGTCGGCGAAAATCCAATATCGTAAACAATTTAAATAAACCCACATAAAAAATTAATGTTGCTTTCCGGTAAACTGTTTCATTTTGTTCAAGGTAGAACAATTCGTGGGGAATCTTCTACTAGAATTTCCAATGTTAACTATGAAGATAATTAAACTTATAAGGAACTTTGCATTGAGTTTTACAGTTTCACTATTTTTTCGTTTTTCTTGACGCTTTCTAAAACTACTTGGCATTTTAAATTTTGATCTGTCAGAAGTACTAAATACGCAGATTCAATTTTCTATCATAAAAGATGCTGATCTCGATAATTGAAGTATTTTTACTAAAGGAACCCACAATTTTGATGAGAGACGGAAAAAAAAACACACGTCATGTTAACTACAATACATTCTTTCACTCCGCTTACAATCTAAAATATACAATACCATTTCTGGTCTCGTGAAATTTAAAAACTGTTATACAAACCATATAAAAAACAAAAAGAGTAATTCCTGAAAAACACTATAAATCGGATAACTGTCGAGATTTCTTTTACTCGATTTGAGTGACCGCTAATCCTGCAGTGACTTTAAGGGTTCCACACCACGACCCGAAAGTCGTATTATTATCTATAAATATTATTATACCTACCTGCACGTCATAACTATTATTATAGTATAACGAATTGAAGGGTTGTGTTACCGTAGTTTAACGGTTTCAACCGCACCCGTGATATTATGCGGTAAGTGATCTATCAAATATAGTCTAAACGTCGTCCACCCATTGTTTGTGTTTGGATTTTTTTTTCCGTAGAGACTGATTGAAAAACTTTTCGGTGTCGTCGGATTGACAGTTTACCGATTATCATATTTTGTAGGTACCTTCCAACAATCGAGTTCAAAAATGCATTGTCTTATAATACAAACATCGTTATTCTATTTTATTATTCATCAAAGTTCACCGGACCTTTATCGATGTACAATTCATTAGTATTATGATTATTAGTGCCAATTTTCCAACAATACCGCCGGGACTAAGTCACGATCGTTTCTAAAATCTGTACTTACTAACGGTAATTATTACTATGAAAATAGATTTTCGCAATTTCAATAATATGTTAATATGTTGAGCGGTTTCGGAGGTAAAATCAAAAACACCTATTATCAATATTGTAGAAGAGAAGTGTCTGTGTACAATCATAGTCGATTTCCGATATGTTTTTAATTTTAACTCGATGGATTATATTTAAGTCAGGGACTGGAACCTTACCGAAAAGAACTGGTTTTGGATCCGGAACCCTTTGAATATTAGGAACTGAAACCTCACCGAAACTCTTATTTAAACTAATTTAAAAAACCGGAACCTTTCCGGAACCGATAACTTTATTTTAAAAATTTTTTTACATAAATATAAAACCAAAACAAGTAACAATAATTAGTTTTTCTGGGGACCGAAACCGAAATTTTAGTTTTTCTGGGAATCGAACCGAAACCGGAACCGTAAAAATCATCGAGGTTCTAGTCCCTGAATTTTAAATCAACTGCAACATTTAAGTTGTTTCAACAGTGAATTGCATTTGTCAGGTCGTTTTAAGTTGATAAGAAAACGAATTAGGTAACTACAGTTAAGTTTAAACGTTAAATATATATTATAAACTTTTTAGCATACCTATTTAACAAACAGTCAGCAATCTAAAGTCAATACTCACCTTTGATGATGAGTCGCTATATAGGTATAGGTAATTCAGACGCACCCAACTGATTGATGAGATTTTGATTTGATGTGCTATCGAATCAATTTGAAACGTAATTTGATCGGCAAAGGACACGCCGAACGAAATATAATCCATTCGTACACGTCGTATTATGCGTTTACTGCGATTTCGATAAACGTATTATATAGGGTGTCCCATAAAAGTGCGAAACTTTTAAATCGGCCGCCATTTTTTTTAAATTTTGTTGGCAGCCCTGTTCTTATTATTTCTAGTATCTACTATTACTCTGATTTAATTAGTAGTTGTTGACATAGATCTATTAACTAATGGACACCACTTAGAGAGACAAACCAGTGGACGAGATACAAAAGAGAAAGAACTATGCGTTTGGGAATATCGTGGAGGATCATTTACATTAAGTTTTTTCATCCATACGTATTATCAATATTATAGCCACGATATAGATATAGAACACATGTAAAACACATGGATGAAAAACCATAATGTAAATGGTATTATATCCATGATATTCCCAAACGCATAGTTCTTTCTCTCCACTCTATTTCGTCCTCGTGAACTGTAGGCAGGGTGGTGTGGTATGCGCTGTCCATTAGTTTACAGGTCTATGGTTGTTGATAAGTAATTATAAGAACAGGGATGCCAACAAAATATTTAAAAAATGGCGGCAGATTTAAAAGTTGCGCACTTTATGGGACACTCTATATAATATTATTCATTTGTTCCTCGTCTGACACATTTGCTCCTATTATTTTTAGAATAGAGTTTCCTCTGAGATCGACCGTGATTTAATGCACATAATATTATAATACGAAGTTTGTTTTTTTCGTTTTGTTTTCCAGCGACACGATTTGTAACGTTAAAATTGGATCATATTATTATTATAATGCACACGTTACACTCGTTCTATTCCCCTCGTTGGGTGCAATTGTGCAAATAAACGAAACACTGTCTACTATAATATGCACCTACCGCGAATAGGAAGAAGGTAATATAAAGTATACCTACTCCGATAAAATATAGTGCTTGAAATAAAAATGAAAATTTTCTATTTTAATCTCGATTTCACTAATCGATATGCGTTTTTCCAATTTAAATTTGAAATATAGTACGATTTTGATTTAATAATTTTTATGATTTTCATAATAATGAAATATTGTTTGAAGTATGAAATATTTCACAAAAACGTGAAACATTGAAATTTTTTTTACACAAATGAAAACACAATTTATTTATTTTTTAACAATGTTCAGTGTTTTAAATTCTAATGTAAGAATTCAGTAGGTATACAGTATACATGTATACTATTGTATTCCTACTTGTATCATTTAAACATTAAAATATTTAAAACATTTTGAATACCATTTTAAATGTATAATACCAAAGGTTAGGTATACATTTAGGTACCATACAATTATTATGAAGGTGATTTATGACAGTTATATGTAAATATAAAACTTATTTAAAAATAAAATAAAATTTATTAAAATACTGAAACATTTTATTTTTTTAAATTTCATGAAATTTTCAAACACTATCGTTCATATCTATTTTACATTTTGACGGTTAGAATTTTGATCTATTAACTAAAAAAGAAAAACCTGTCGTCGTTCGCAAATTCCATATTCGTCATTACGCACGGCTGTGATAATGTGGTCCTAATAAAACGAAATATTAGTTATTATAGGTACTTATGATTACCTACAGATGAAAATATTACGGACCCAACAGTAATAATTTAATTTTCGATTTCAATAAATAAATAAATCATTAAGAAAAATGTTGACTTTGATATTACTTTTTATTTCTTAGATGCTTTTAAACGATTTTTATGGTTATTTAAAATTTATTTTGAAACCTACGTCAAACCCTGAATTCGTTATTAATACAATGCAATAAAAATTTCTTATTTATTTATGTAAGTACTAGATTTAAACGAAAATTTCACATTCACTGATATTTGATGATATTTTAATTTTTGGAACACACATGGGTAATTGTTTTATATAAAAAACAGTTTATTTTGATATTTCGTTTCCTCGTTGTAAATGAAAAATTGTACTGTCAACCGAGTAATATTGATGTAATAATATTATGATGACATAACAATATTATAATATACTTCGAGTGGATTTTTCAAAAGGTGAACCATTAACACAGTTACTTTACTGTATTAGTATTTATTAGTTAAATATTAAAAAAAGGTTAAGAGTATATTTTTAGAGCAGATTAAAAGGGTTTATGCGTGATTGCATATCTAGAGCTTTTTTAGGGCTATAAGTCGGGTGCCCTATTTATTACGATTTAAAGTCCAGTGAATTAGTGGACAAATTTTTGCTGGTTTTCACTGTGTAACTCCACTCCGCCCATTAAAACATTAAAATGTATAAAGTGTCCATAATAATCCAAGTTCAAAATTAGTTTTTTATATCTTGGAATTTTCAGAAATCTATTCCGTTTCAGAATATTTTATCAAAAATGTAAGCAAACATTAAAAAAGTTATATATGTACTAAGAAAATGGTAACGATAAAAACTGAAAAACTTTTATTTTTTGTTAAAAATTGTTTTTTTAATGACTTCCAATTTTATAAAAATATATTTCCAAAAACTTAAATACCAGCTATTCTCTAGAAAAACGAGTACATATTTATTTTTAAAAAAATCGTATTGACGTAACCAATTATATTATGTGATACCTTGTACCGGGCATCAAATTATAATAAATAATTTATAATTGTATTTTTATTATCATTATTATTTATTCAACGAATATTTATACACACAAACACAACGAGTAAATAATATAATTATTTAATAAATTCAAAAAAAGTACGATGGTATAATATGACCAAACGTGGCAAATAACACAACATTTATTTTTTATACTTTATTTAATAAGTGTAATAATAATATTATGTAAACATAGTGTTTTAGTTTAGTAGAATATGTCTGCACAGTATCATTTTTCTTTTCAGTCGACCGGTAAGATTAACAGATTGTGCATTTAACTAAATCTATGATACTATAATGACTAATGAATCTGTAGTTATTAGTACATTTTTTTATAAGTAGGTACATAGTATAATGTTTAGTGGCCAATTGGTGTTTTGTGTTAAATCGGTTCGAGGAGCTTAATACATAAGTTAACAGGTATAAGCTTCTGAATTTAAGGTTTGTAAAACGTGAGAACGGATGCCTTTAAAATGTGTTTAATATTCGAACAATAATCTACGAAGGTGTCAATGCAAATAACAATTGTATGATGATTGGTGTGGAAAATGGGTTTTTAATAATTTCGGGGTGGATATGTGGTTTTTGGGAAATGACAATAAAGGGGAAACACATATGGGCCTCGGAGCTATTGGTATACGTTATCGAAATAGGATAACACGGTATTTGATAATTATCTTCGATAGTTAAAAAATGAAGGTAGATTATCAATAAATTATTATTGTCTTGTACTCTTGTAACCAAAATATCAACTGGCCAACTAGTTTCATTTGTATAAATATTAAATGTTATAATACTTCCTACATGATTGTAATCATTTACGTGTAAATAGGAATGTAATATGTATTATTGTTATTATTTTCTAGTAAATATTATTTGTTTTGAATTATTTTCAATGTTTAAAATATTTTCAAATGGTTAGTACCTATCGTATATAAACGTATAAATTACCTATTTAACTCAAATTTCAGAGCCATGAAAATTTGTTTTAATTCATCAACAATATATTAAATTCAATGTTTTAAATAGAAAATTGAAAACTACATTGTATTTTAAACATTGAAAACCATACGAAATGTAATGATTATTTAAGCATAATATGAAATATTAGCAATTTATTCAGTATTAAGCAAACACTATTTACTTGATAAAATTAACACATTGACCAAAATAGGTAATATTATGTTCTCAAATTTATCTTATTTTTATACGGTCATTGGATCATAGATCTTTGATAATTCCGATTAGTGTGTCATGTGCGTACGCTTGTATCTTGTCAAATGACCACTTTCAGAGAACGACATGTCGCATACATTGCACGTGTACGGTTTATCTCCAGTGTGCGTCCGCGTATGTGCTATCAAACTTCCACTTACAGAGAACGACTTGTCGCATACATCGCACGAGTACGGTTTTTCTCCAGTGTGCTCGCGTCGATGTGTTGTCAAACTGGTACTTTGACTGAACGACTTGTCGCATACATCGCACGTGTATGGTTTTTCTCCATTGTGCGTCCGCTTATGTGCTACCAAAGTTCCACTTACAGAGAACGACTTGTCGCATATATCACATACGTACGGTTTTTCTCCAGTGTGTGTGCGTCGATGTATCGTAAAATTGCTATTTTGGCTGAACGCCTTGTCGAAGACATCGCACAGATAAATTTTCTTCTCCATTTGTCCGCTGGTGTGTCGTCAGCCTATGTCTATTAGAAAATGTTTTATTTAATATATGTAATAGTTTTTTACATAATTATTTGGTAACTATGCTATTCTGCCTATGATCAATTAGAATTTATTTACTTAATCATGTTTGTAAGCCAGTATATGTCGTATTAGTTTTTAAGCTTTAAATCGAGTACCTACTTATAATATTTTGTACTTAGTATTGTAATTATATGTTTACACATCATTATCATAACGAATAAACTAACGTTTAATAGACTAATAAATAATGGCCAAACTGTTGCACGTAGAAATCGGACACAAGAAAACCATTATCACCGACAAAAGTGGACCATCCGTATTATACGATCACGAATTAATAAATCAGCACATTCTTGCAACAGTCAGAGAAAAGGAATGGTAGAAAAATGTCTTTACCGCCGAAGATAAATCTCTTTACGGGATGCGCAAAACCTTTGATAAAGCCGCCTGCCCCACTCCAGTCAGCATATCATCCCTTAAATCAGTGCTTTAGTGCACCAGCCATATCGGTAACAACCTTCCAATACCGATTCCTACGAGTGACAACTGGAGAAGCATTAATCAGTGTGTTTTCATTATTTGAATTTGTGTATTTTGAATTATTACTTTGTGTTACCTAATTTGCTAGAGCATAACCCAAGTGGCAGCTGCGTGACAGGTAAGAAATTTAATATAATATTTCATATTGATTGCAGATATTACACTATATGAGTATTTTGCATAAAATTATATTCTTCGGTGGAGGAACAGCTGGAGGAAGGTAATAGCGTAATAGGAATTGATAAAATAAACATGTTGTGTAAATTTCAAGTGTCCACGTTAAAATGATAATGAGGTTACCACGATTTATTTTATATTTTATATTTTACTATAATTAATAATTACTAATCATTATTTTTAATAAAGGGATTAAATACAAATACTTTTTTTATATTTATCTTGCCTTCTTTACATAATATTGTGAAAAAATTCAACAGGTACACTATAAATGGAATTTTAATAAAAATTTACCAATTTTACCGTAATTATGGTAAATAACCAAAAAAATTTTTTACGTAAAATCCACATCTCTAATCATGCACATTCATCCCAGAATTAAAAAAATTGAACATTTATCGTACGTCTAAACCATGTGACGATCAGAGTTGGGTGACTGGTTGACCATCGACTGTACGCATTAGGCTGCAGTGATAGGTATGTTTCGTGTGCGTGCGATAGCGACTTTGTCCCGTGAGTCCAAGTCCGCCGATACCTGCCGATGCGGCAAACACCCACACGCTCCCCTCTTTCGTCTCCATGCTCTGGGACACGCCGACTAATGCCGTGTGTAGGGATATCGGCCGAATAATTACGTCTCCACATGCTCTTTCTCTGTTCTTTTCACTCCCACTGTCTCTGTCCCCTGTCGTCTTTTCGTGCGTTTGCGGCCGACTAAGCCGACGGACGACACTTTCTCTCCATACGCCGGTTCAAGCACCGTGTTGGAGTAGAGCACCGCGATCGCCGTAGCGTCATTGGACGGCACATACAGGAGCATGGTGGTAACGTACTTAAATAATTTGTATATATTTCTTTAACACCGCGCCCGGTATTCGTATAACTTCTGAGTCATATTACTGCCATATTGGTTGATTTATTATTATTATTATAGTATGTGTTTTTTTTTATTTATCTCTCTGTCCGAGTTTTATGCCGACGGCTTTCTCGGCGCCAATTTTAAATAGTGTGTCATGTTTTCCTTGCGTATTATTATTGTTAGGATTTCCTCATTTCTGGTACTACAAAATACATAAAATCCACGGCGCTCCGACCTTTTGGGGCCTCGGCTCGTAGTTGGCGACCTGACTCAACCACATGACTCTCGGGTCATGAGCAATATGACTCGAGTTGTCACAACCACTCCAAATTAGTCAACATATTTTGAATGCAGAATACTACACTAAATCGATACACTCGTTGCCCAAATTTTCCCGTTAAAAAATCATCTAAATCATCTATTCTAAATTTAAATCGTTTGAAAAGATTACTGTTTTGATTCTAAATGAACAAAAAACAGATAAAAACATAACAACTACTAAATTAAACGAACGACGTATTGATTTCGTTACCGCGAAGTACCATGTTTCGCATAGTACATAATTTATTATTATTATACATACATATTTTATACACGGCTAATGTGGACAGACAGTCGTGGGGTACCTACCTACCAACAACTATATTATAAATGTGCAAACGAATTAAACGCAGGTATAATAGGCACCTCCTACATTGTTCGAAACACACCGCAAAATTAAATATTTATAAGCGTGTATCCACCCACCCCAGCGGTGTATAGCTGATATCATATTAAAGACAATAATACCTAGTGAAAACATTTTTTAGTCGGACGCATATTTTATCGTGATTATTACGAAATTGTATATATATAATTTTATGCGCTCGTTATTATGTCATCGTCGTCAGCTGTTGCCACCACCATAATTAATAATAATAATAATATCACAGTAGGTAGGTAGTGTATACATATAATACGGTATATAGGTAATTTGCATAATATAGAAATGTGACAGAAATACGTATGAACAAGTCATATGATTATTACAACGTAGGTATGCGCTTATATTATATTGTATTATTGTTATCAAAACAGAACTAATTCGATTTTGTGTATAAATGAAACGCTGGCGATACAATGCGGCGCATTCCTTGGAAACTTAATACTGTTACCATAATATTATTTGCCCAGTTCAAAAGCGTACCTATAACATTGTTCGGGAATTTTGGCTATTTGAGTACTTATATTATATCATATGAGACCGCGGACTTGTTTGTTTTGTATAAATTAAGTTTCGTTTGATTTGTTATGTTCTCTTGCTGCAATGATTGTAATATTAATTAGTGCAGTATTAGGACTATAACGTATGATTTATTATGCAGCCTTGGGTAGTTTCCGAATAAAGTATTCCAAATACAGTATTCGGAATACTTTTTAAGTGTGTAGAATACTTTTGAAATACTTTTTCCAACAGTACTCTGAATGGCTATTTATAATATTTTTTTAAATCATTTTATTCCAATAAAAAAAACACTTATTATTTACAACAATAATTTTTTTCTTGTTTTACAATATTCTACACGTTTCAAAATTTTAAATCAGTTATCAACAACTTAAATTATATTTTATTTAGAATTACTAAATTATATATTATGTTGGCACATTTTAAAACAAAAATTAAAAAGTATTCCAAATACTTTTGAAGTATTTGAATACATATTCTATAATATGCTATTTTTCATAAGTATTCGAGCATTTACCCAAGTCTGGATATATGGGTTTTGAAATTTCCTGCGATTTTCCCGTTATATATTTGCCTTAATGGGAAAAAATAAATAAAACTGTTTATTGTATCTAAAAGTTATAGTCGTAGACATAAGTCTAATGAGACAATTCGTATAAGCAGTGAAACAGTTAAAAACAATGCTTTAATAGTGTTTTAAACAGTATATTAAAAATAACTTAATTTAAATTTAATATGTAATTTACTTATATGCCAATAGGTATACCTTCTACTAGCATAATATGTTTCACTGTTTGTTTATTACTTATTTGAAATGTATTTTAAACATTTTCTAAATGGATGTTTTATACGAACATTCTATTATGTTTATATGAATTATCAAGTAAAAACATTTTTATTTTTTGTAATTTATTCAATAAAACTAAAAAAATTAAAACTAAGAAAGATAATAGATATAATTATTTAATACTTTAATTTTTTTCTGAAGGATATCTATTATTATTTATTATTAATAATAAACCAAAAAAAAAACAAAACACAATATTCACTTGGATTTTACACTGTTATAAACATAATATGTCTTATTCGTCTTAAACAATTAACAAAACGTTTAAAACAAACGTTTTGAATTCATTTCTTAAACGTGTTTAATACAAGTTGTTTAAACATAACAACCCTGCTAATCAGTAATCATCTTTAACCTAATAGGTACCTTAAAATAAAAAACAAATATTTGACACGATTTCTTTGAAATATTTCAAGAAGAGTGGAATTTCAACTTTGAGATATTTCAAATTTAGAAACCTTTTAGGTATTATGTTTTTTTGGAATTTTATGGATTCCACCGGATTTGTGTTTATGTCGATTCATCCGACCGTTTATGGAACAACAATCGATTTAACGTAATATTGTACAGCATTTTTTTTCTAATTGATAGCACATAGGTAAGTACTTACAGTTTACCACAATGGCAAGCTATTATCAATCTTTATTTAAATAATCGTCAAACAACAGAAACTCGTGCACTTCAAAATAAGCAACAAGCAGAGGCGTACTTTTGAGGGGGGGAGGGGAGGGGAGGGGTAATCAAGAGGATAAATCCTTCTCGTAGGCTGTGTTATATAATATGCAAAAGTTTTCGGAGTCCCAACTTAAGGCCTCTAACTTTAAAGACGGAGCTGGATCATATATCCCCGGGGGAGATAATATATTATATACCTACCTACGTGGCTACACAATATGTTATTACTAATTATTCTTAGACTCACGATGTTCATCAGTAATTCATTGTTTTCAACTACTTTCCTACTCAGTACTCGATCACCGTTGGTTGAATCGTTAAAAAATAATAGAAAATAAAAAAGGCCCGACGAAAAGTACGAAAACCGACTTTACCGTCGGCGGTTTCGTCGCCGCTGTATATTGACAATACAATAATAATTATAGTTATAATCGGGGCTTGCATTTGTAAAAAAAATTCCATTTTATGTTATTTACAATTTTTGCGTTTATTGTTATTTATAATTAAAACGTTGTGCAAGTTTTGCGTTTATCGTTATTGAAAATAGTGTCAATACCTATTAAATTCAAAAATAATAACTAATGCGGGTAGGTAATGGCCCGAATACGGAATATAATATAATCAATTATTAAATCGATTGCACGAAATAAAATATGTTTGTACGAAACCAATAGACCTTTTAAATAAATAGATTTTAAAATATTTCGTTTTGCGTTATTTTTCGTTCATGATGTCCTATAAATAACGTTTTGCGTTATGTTTTGTTTAATGGTATATTGTTATTTTCTTAATCGTAATGTTTCGTTTTGCGAAAATTTTAATTATTTTTGACTATCGCTTTCCGTTATAATTCCGTTTACAAATTTCAACCGTTTTTTCGTCAAATATAACGTTATTAAAACGTTTGTAAGCCCTGGTTATAATAATCCAATCTCTGCGCTTTCGTCTAAAAACATAACACCGATTATTACACATGATTATATGCAGTGGTGAGTTGAACGAGGGGGGAGGGCTTAGTGGGCGCTTGCCCCAGGTGGAAAAATTCAAAATTATTTTATAGGTGGCGTCCATGGGTATATTATCTGGATTATAGATTCTTCATAATATTTTTTTCGTTTTGTCATGGAAAATTAATTTTTCCATCGGTGACTTAAAATATTATAAATGTTAAAAGTATGTTTATATACATATATTATTACCTATTTATATATATATATAATTTAAAGTACATGGAACATATTTTTAATAATTTTATACATAATATAACGTATGCAGTCATTCTGCACTGATCTAAATATAAACTAGATTCGAATAAATGCAATTTGTAAACGCAGTCGAGAATCGATGGACGAGGATATCTTATATTGTAGCCATCGTAGTAACACGAGTAGCAATACATATCGACTATCGACACTATTCACTGCAGTTAGCTTTAAAAAGTTCTAAATATAATATAAATAAATAATATCATAATATTTATTATAATAATATAAATAATATAAATATCATATCTACTATTTTCGCATAATATTTTGTTGTTTTTACGGCATATTATTTAGCGATGTTTGAGGTTATATTATTATAGCGCATATTTATGCAATTTTAAGTGCTATACAAATCCCAACCCTGATCATTATAATCATCCACACGGCAGTTGCTCAGTTGGTACTCGCTAATTCAGTGTTGGGAATTATCTAGATAACATTATCTAGATAAATTATCTAGATAAGATTTTTTGAAAAAAATTATCTTTTAGAGTATCTAGATAATTATGTTACGATTTATCTAATGTTCATCTTAGATAAAAAATTGGCCTATCTAGATAAATTTATCTAGATAAATATTATAGTACCCCTACACAATTATAAAACCAATGTTACTAAAGTTCTTAAATAATATAAATTATTTATAAAATTAGAAGAATATATTTCTTGTTATTATTGTCAACGACGGTATTACGATAATACGAGAACCTGTGTGCGGACATGCACTATACATCGTTCTCTACTAGCCATAAATCATGAGCTTGTTACAATTAATTAGGTATAGGTTTATCTCCTCATCCATTTTAAAAATAAATTAAAATTAACTTCGTAGAAATGAGAACGCACCAGAACGCTGATGAAAACCGGTTGAACCTCTGATAACGATGCGTCGATGCGCGGTGCAGTGCGTTTTTTGAAATAGTATTATAGCATAATTTTCAAGACTAAATTTAAAGTTAAGACAATTTAGATCAGTACCCCTCATAGACCATAGTCCATAGTAGTATAGTTTATTACCCCCTCAATTCTCATCGACCATAGTAGTATAGTTTAGTAGCCTCATATTTTATTTGATTAGTTGATTACCCATACCATCATAATTTAATATATGTAAATTTATTATACTAGAAAATGTTCAGTATCTAAAAATACATAGGTAGTTTTATGTCTTAAATTTAAAAAATACAATATAATTTTGCTACTTGATAGTAGCAACTTGCTACTATGGCTTGATTTTCAGAAAAATTTAGATATACTTATATGGTCACAAATCCTATATTTTTGACTTAACAAATCAATTTTGTTTTACTGGTATCATAGTTATTACTTTTTACAATGAAAACTTAATATACATAAAACAAATAGTCATACACTCATACATCACGATTAATCAAAGTACCTATTATAATATGTTAATTAAATATATGATACTAAAACAACTTTCTATAAAAATAATTAGATCTCATTTGTATTTAAATAATAATTAATGTATTAATACAATTATTGTATTACATAAAATGTATCGCAATTGAAATTTACTTTTCATTATAGTTATATAAAATATATTTTTAAAATAAGTGTAAAAATAATAACCAAAAAGCTACGCCTAACTGATCTAAGTAACTTAAACAAGGCTATATTGTATACAGGTACTAATATTATTAAAATTATTTTTTTTATTAATATTTTGCAGTTGTAATTTTATAATTAATATTTTGTTTTATAAACTATTTAAAATGTTGTATTCAATAATAAAACAATACGCTTATATTTTAGCATTCAACTATTTCTTACCAAACATTGATTATAATGTAATATTTACTATTTATATGTTTTTTTAAATATTTAAGGTGAAGTTTATCCTTTTTTATATTGGTTTAATATGATTTACAAGTGGCTATAGCCTATAAGTGCATACAGAGGCATTTGACAATATTTATTTAGAACCAACTTTTCCTTGAGATAATACAAATAAATAATTTTTTACTTGATTAGTTTGTATTAAAATGTATAAATTATTATTAATTCATTATTGTATGCATTTGTATACATATGTACATAAGTAGGGGTAGAATTATTATAGTACCTATTAAAGAATAAAGAGTCAGCTAACTACATAATTTTGAACATTCAAACCAATACCAGTATTCCAAGTATTGGTTTAAATGTTTTGATGTTTCATTCTTATAGCTATAATATTCAAATAGTTACATTTGAAGGCTCAATCCGTTGTTATTATAAATATTATGTCATTATATTAATATATATCTAATATTACAAAAATATTAAAAAACATTAAAAATAAGTGTAAAAAAATGATATTTATCTAGATATTTATCTATTTATCTAGATAAATGTATTGTTGTATTTATCTTTATCTAGATAAATTACATTTATGTTATCTTTATTTTTATCTAGATAATATTTTGTTAAAATTATCTTGTCTTATCTAGATAATTTTTTAGTTATCTATTCCCAACACTGCTCGCTATATTGTAATCAGTGGAAGGTTTTGTTAACGCACTACAATTTTCAATTGTCTCCATTTGGAGACAATATTATGGGACTGTCAGAACTGGTTAAATTGTAAGCTGTTAACAAAAATATTAAATTACTTCAATATGTTTGTAAAAGTGTAGTTATAAGGACTATTTATTTCCTAACCAAGTTAATCATTATTGTGATAATTTCCTATAGTATGTATATTATGAAAATATACCCAAAAATAGCACAAAAACCCTAAATTAGCAAAATAGCAATAAAAACCGTAAATATGCAAAATTAAATTTCATGTATGACATCAGAGAAGCGTGATACATATTTGTATCTTGCTTTGAATGTTCTAGGCCTCTAGAGACTAGGACCAAGAAAAATACACATTTGGTAGAACTTCCAAGGCCTGGTTATGTATCTCAACGTTTATGCTTTTAAAATGTATTCAATACTTTTTACTATAAATGTATGAAAAGAAATATGCACAGTTTAAATTGGTATTATTGAGAGAGCTCTATCAAGAAAGAAAATGTCCAATGTTTCTTTATTTTCAAACAATTAATATAACGAGAGCAATCAATGTGGCGGTTAATTGGCGGAAAATATTGTAACTATTAATTCTTATTGAAATTGTAATAGTTAATAATTTTTTTGTGCCATAGTTACTATAAAATTGCAGATATGTGCTTTAATGGTGGAACAAAATACATACATAGTATTTATTACAAAAGTAAAGTAAGAATAAATTGCATTAATTTGTTAATAATATGAAGCATACCTATTATTTATAAATTTGCCATTTGTGTTTATTCGATGAATTTTTATTATATTAAAAGGTTTAAGCAATTAAACAATGTTATTAATAACTTAAAACAAAAATATGTGACACATTTGTCCTTGTACATTTGTAACACTTATTTTTCTTTTAAAAGCCCACATTTATTTGTCAATTTGTAAACGTCAAAGCTCAGTTATATATTTATTAAGGTAATTAGTTACTTTACTGGTTAAAAATTTAATTGAACAAATTATGTTTGAAAGTTGTTTGTAATAAATCATATTTTCTTGAACATTTTTTCGATCGTACTCAGTTAGCCATACTGACAATGCATCAATACTAGCAACTTATAAATGGTTTCAATTAAAAATGATAAAAATAAGTATACTATAAAGAAAAAAGAGAAAAATAAGTAGGTAACCACTCTGCTGTTGAGTAGAAGTCGAGTAAACCTTGTCGTTGAGTACCTAGTTTACTGTAATGGATGTGATCAATTTCAATTAAATGATAAATCATCGCACACAATGCTATACAAAATTTAACATTTTAAACATTTTGAACTACATAATAGTTTGCAAATTTTCGTGATTTAAACAAATGTTGTCAAAATTTAAACTTTCAAATGCTTATAAAAGAAATAAAAACGTAAAAATGTAACATTAATATTTTAGATTCTGAGCGGTGTGAGGGATCTAGTGGTTTTACAATGGTATTTATTTTTCTTTTATCCTGTATAAAAAATGTCTACCAGGAGGAGTGTTTCGAGTTCAACATATCGCATCTTATCTTTTAGCAAATTGAATCAAGATGGTACTTTAAAGAGGTCATCTTTAAATTTTCTCAATAGTTATTTAATCCCACGGAAAAAACCACCGACGGATTACAAAAAACGGCTAAAAATGGGATTTTAATTTTTAACGCTTTGTTTATCACCATAGAAACGAATAAAGATAAAAATAATGATTTTAGTTATTTTGTTGTGATTTATAATATTGATTCAACTTACAGGCTATAATAAAATATAATAACAATATAAAATATCCGTTAATATACCGTCTATAATAAACCGTCTCCGCTCAGAATCGTTTTTCGTATACAATGATATGATATCATTGAATTCAAGTTTAATACAATCCATTATACAGTGACCCACTTTTCACCCACTGTACAGCAGAGTGACATCCACTTACACGCTTTTTAAATTTTTATTGTAAAACAAATGAGGAACCACATGCATAAGTATATACTTATTAACACATTGATGGTCATACTTTTATAGCATTACAACAAATTCTGTCATTTTACCGTCAATTTGAATCAGCCATTGCTATGGCAATCGGTATGGCATTCGTGGTATCCTATGACTTGTATAACACGGTATGGCCGTCAATGTGTTAGGTTATTATTGTTCTTAAATTCCATATTCAAATGAGGTTAGTCTTGAACTGCAATTTCTCACTAAATCCAGTATACTCACCCATCCGGCACCCACCCACCAACCCTTTTAAAATTATCGGGTAACTGCCCTTCAAAATTACAGTCAACACGCCGATGTTTCGAGTTCTATCGCGATATAATTGTATAATTGCATATTGTTATGTATATTATGTAAAATACATTTTTTCACAATAGGTAGGGGCACACACGTCATTATAATAATAATTGTTTAAATTGCGATAATTATAATTGTTTCGCCGAGTGAGCATAATAGTTGTTGTGACTTTCTTGTGCAAATAGTGATATGGAAATAACAATGTACCTGCGAGTTGTAAGTCAGTCGTACTTCCAACTAACTTATAGATAATGGATATTGTGTAAATATGTCCTTAAGCACACAAATCATGAACAATAAAAGTGTATACAATTAAAACGTTTTTGCATTTATATATTATTAATTTATTATATGCAAAACATAATACATTTATGCATTAATAATGAATTTTACCGACACTTTTGATACACTGAATATTATAATAAAACGTATAATTTACCAATTTTTCATCATTTTTTTCTGAATTTTCCGCAACATATTTAATCATTTGTAGGTACCTATGTATATATTATATAATAAATAATTCATGTATAGAATGTTATGTTAATAATATAAAAAACAGCAAGGAAACGTTGGGTTTTAATTTTAATTTATTTATAGCATCTCTTCTCTAACTCAACATCATAAAAAATTGCACGGCAAAGTTAATTATAATAATATAATATATCCGGTACATATATACCTACCTAACTACGTTCAAATAAATGAAAAAAATTCGAAAAATAGTTTTTGTTTTAATTATATTTGTACATTTTTCACTCGGTATATAAAAAAAAAAAACAAAAATTATTCATTTAAAAATACGAGTATATAGGGTATTTTATATTAATTTATCGGTAAATTATGTAAAAATACGAAGAGTGAAATATGAGCGGAATTTTATTCTGATATTTAATGTTGTAGTGCGCGAGCAAATTTTTTTTTTTTAAATATCAAACAGAGATAACTTAAATTTTTTTGATCTGCACATTCCTACAGACCCATTCCCTATATTATTATTATGTTATTGGGTAGTTTATTATTATTCTCGCATGACCTTAAAGTAAAATATGCAAATACAATACGAGTTATAACTGGGGCTCAGACTTTGACGCATTCGCGTCTTTTTTTCTGGAATGGTCGACACGATGTTTTCCAAGATACAAATTCATAAAGTACACAATATTATCCTAGAAACGAACTGTTTTTGGGGGTTAAGTGCATTTTAAAACGTTTTTAGGGAATAATTGATTTTATTAGGTTATTTTTTAAAAATGATTTTTTTAAGTAATTTTTTAACCTGTTTCTAGTATTAACGGAAAAAAAAAATAAAAATGTAATAAATACACATATTATACTAAAATAGTATAAGGTAATCTGGTTTTTAATAAAACGATTCACAAATTTATCTCGATATCAGAAGAAATCTAGGGTCAATCAAGGGGACTTTTTTTAGAAATTCTTTTTTAGAGTTGTAAGCAGGGTTTAAAACCGATATTTGATATTAATTTTGAATACCAGTTAAAGCCGTTAAAAACCGAAATCGATACCGAAAACTAAAACAAAATCGAAAAAACCAATACTGGTATTCAAAACCAAAATCGAAATCGGAAAAATTCAAAACCGGTATTCAAAATCAAAAATGAAATCAGAAAAAATAAATACCGTAATCCGAAACCAAAATCGAAATCGGGAAATATATTTTCGGTTTCAAGCCCTGGTCATTATAATAATATAATAATAATGCAGGACTTGAAACCAATATTGGTCTGATGTCGATTGGACATAGTCGGGGGGCCAACTTCATAAACGTGAAAATAATTGAAAATATAATGTTTTAAATGAGTTAATATTCCTGTTTAATGTTTATGGATCCTAACACGTTAAATTATATTTTAACTTAAGTATTAATATGACGTAATATACTACAATTATAAATTTTAAGATGTACAATTATTGAATTGTATACAAGTAAGTATTTGATTTGGAGATTTTTTTTTTCCGATTATCGTAATAATCATTTGCATATTTTTTTGTTACGATATAATAATGCAGGCATGTAAAACACGCGACCCTCAACTCGTTTTTTTTTTTATGGCCCTCGGATACCAATATTAATGAAAAATGAATTGAACAAAAAAAAATGTATAAAAAATTTACAATTTATTTTCCTTTCGTGTCACAATTATCGTGGTAGTGGGAGGTATACAGTTATGTTACTTTTTTTTCTTATCTCCTGATAAAATGCAACTGAATGAGTATATTTGTACAGTGTTTTAATTAATGAATAAAATTAAAAATATTTTGTACGATTTTTTCGATAAATATTTATTTTTGGCCCGCAAGTAAACTAGTCAATATGTATATTTGGCCCAGTGTTAATGCTTTGAGTTTGACTTGCTCTTTGTAATGCGTATGCACCTACTATCTACCGTTCACACGCAGAACTTAGCTGTTTGTATTGTATAGAGTAGAAAAATAATTCAACAACAATGATATGATATACAGTGCTTATAAACAAGCGGAATACTGATTTTCTCCGAGGCCGCCGTCACTGTATATATAATAATATAATAATATATTATATTATTATAGCGCTGCGCCGCTGCATATTTAATGCGCAGACATTATCTATAGCTGTCCGCGAAAGACTTGAAAAATGTACTTCGAAACAGTGTGGCGAGGCGGAGATAGCTGCTACACAGCCGCAGCTGTACAAAACTAGCGACGGCGGTGGTGACTCGAGACGGTGTAAAAAATATCCTCCCGTTATTTATACACTCAGCTGGAACACATAATATCACACATACATTATAATAATATGGTTTTACATAATACGCATACAGGGCGATTCGACGAGCACGTACGGTCATCCCTTTTATTCACCAATAACGCGAAGTCATTCGAAACGCGATTGTTTGTACTACGCCCACCTGCAGCAGTGCCATTTGGATGTATAAACCGTTATTTATCGTCAAATGACATATCATCTCCAGCTTGTCTACAGCTGTATAATTTTTCCGTAATTCTGCGATGTACCATAACTATTGGATGGTTCCAAATTTGAGCGAGTTTCTCGGTGATTAAAATGTTTATATATCACACATAATATGTATTATTATAATAATATGATTTTACATAATACGCATACATGATGATTCACCGAGCACATGCTGGTCATCCCTTTTTTTCGCCAATGACGCAAAGTCATTCGTAACGTGATTTTGGTACTACACACCTGCAGGATTATTTCTTTAATTATCTTATCTAGATAAAAATTATCTCATCTAGATAAATGGTAATGGTTATCTGTGGTAATTTATCTAGATAAATAATATAACAATAAGAATATTTTGAAATACTGAAATAACCAATCGTTTACGAGAACCGAGTAATGATTCCGAATTTCAATATTATTATAGTTAAAAAAAGAAATTTTTACTGAAATATTTTCAGTTTTATTTTGTTATTTTATTTTTATTCAAGTTGTATTAAAAATTAAAATTGTATATTATTTTAGTTGAGAAATTACATTAAGGATTTATTAATTAATAAATATTACCTAATTAGTAAATACTAATAAATTATATTATTTATAATATAATTTTAAAAAATGATGTTATATTTTATAACATAGAAACAAATTTAAAAAAATTGGGCAAGCGGGTGTCCTTCTGATGTACAGTAGGTTACACGTGGGTCACTGTTATTGAATGTGTTAAATTTGAATTCAATGATTTAATATCATTGTATAAGAAAAACGACTCCGAGCGAAGACTGGTCAGTAAGCCTATGATATTAGGTACTATAAGTAGGTATTTTGATGATATTGTTGTGAATTAAGTCATTTATAAAGATAAACTAATTTACATGGAACCTTGTTTAAATTTTCCAATCCTTATAGCTATAAAAGTTGAATATTTTATACATTTTTAACTACAAAATAATTATTACATTTTGTCAAAATTCTTATTTACAATGCTCATGAAAAAAAATTGTGCATATGTATTTTTAATATTTTTCAACTGCTATTGCAATGTAAAATTTGAGCCTTGCAGTAAATTTTCAAGCTTTTTGACCCAACGAATAACATTTTATAAACATTAATTATAGAAAAAAATACTAAAACAATTATTGAAAATTTCAAATGTCTGTAAACAGCTTAAAACGTGTCAAAATATTTTGGAAACTTTATCAAGTACAGAAAACTACAAAATAAATATTTGGTGTGAATTTCAAGTGTTTACAGTTATTCGTTTTTGAATCATTTCAAGCAAAATTCTGTGATAATCCAATGTCGTAAAAATTTGAATTTCAAACTGTCATAGATATTTAATTTGACTTTCCGGTACACATTTTTTTACTGTTAAAGGTAGATAGACTTATGAGAAATCAAGTATTAAATTTTAAAATTTAAGATACAAAAATAAGCATTTTTAAGTGTATTTATCTCAAAATAATTTTACACATTTTCGCGATTTGTAAAAAAGCTAACTTCAGATGCTGATAAAAAATTATTGTAGAATTACACTCAACTTTCTTTTTAATTTCCATACACAACATCCTATAGGAACTTTGTATTAAACAAAAAAAACTTATAACAATCGAAAATTTAAAATGTCTATACTAATAGCTCAACATAAGTAAAATGCTTTGAAAATTGTACGGTGTATAGAACATGTATTGTACCTACGATAGTTTTTTTTAAAAACTCCAAAACTTTATTTGGTTTTTCCCGCCGCTTTTGAAATCTACTTGGAATTTTAAATACTGACCTCCCAAATGCTCCAACTAGATTCACTTTCCCGTTGGAAAAGATACTGAAGTAGAAAATCGAAGTATTATTTCGAATACTCGTCGTGTACCACACAAAAAGAAAACAAACAAACAAAACACACATAGTTTTAAAATCAATACATTCATCACTCCGCCCATAATAAAAATTTGAAAATTTCTCATGGCTCTAAATAAAATTCAAAAACAGTTAAAATATTTTGAAAATTTTAGTAAATCACACAGTATAAATTGTAAAACCAATACATTCATCGCCCTTTCAAAATGGGTTGTATACGCTTTAGCTGCAGCTAGTAACGATACGACTTGGACAGTGTTAAAAGCAGGGGTTGAAACCGATTTCAGAAACCGGTATAAACCGTTTTAAAACCGAAACCGAAACCGATATTAAATTCAAAACCAAAATCTGAAAAAATTGAAATCGTTATTTTTTTTTTAATTGACGTATTTTTAAATACGCAAATTCCATTGATACGCATAATTAATACTCATAATAAAATTGAGATCATGATTAAAATGTTGATAACCATTTCATTATTTGCAAAAGAAAATTGGAAACCGGTATACAAAACCAAAACCGAAACGGAAGTTTCTTAATACCGGTATTGCTAAGTTGAAACCGAAAAATTTAGACACCGTTATTCAAAACCGAAACCGAAACAGAAATGTCTTAATACTGGTATTGCTAAGTTGATACCGAAATCATAAAATATCAAAACCGGCTTACAAAATCGAAACCGAAACCGAAATTATTTCAATCGGTTTCAAGCCCTGGTTAAAAGGTTCATTTTTATTTTTTCCCCGAAAATCGTTCAAGCAAACGATTCTCTCGGGTATCATCAAATGAATAACGACAAGTACTATAAATACGAACGACACGAACGCACGTTAAACGCGTTTGTTATATTTTCAATTTCGATAGTCATTTAGGTACCTATGTAGGTACGTTTCGAACCGACGGTTGTTGAATTTGTTTATTTTTATACGAATAACCCAGTCGCGGGGACGGAAAACGATTAGCCACGCGCCGAACAATGTAAACAACAACAACAACAATAATAATATACCAAACTAAATGCCATCGAGGTAACCGACCTACCGGCTATACCTATATATAATACGCATATTATATCGTATAGGCGTACGATTGAGCAAACGAATCGTTTCGGTCGCCCGAATTCAAATGATCTGCCGGTGCAGTCCTACAATACAATATACTAATGACTCGTTTTAGCAGTAAAGCACTCGCACCCCCCATCGGTGGAATTTCATTAACCACACGTAGGACGTCGATTTATATTCCCCGACCCTCCTCGAGTGCATTTAAACGATACACGCGCGGCGCATCTCGTCTGCAGGTTCGCCGTCAAAGTCTACGACAAATCACCACGAATCGTTCAGATTTCCCACTCGGGACCAATCGGTGGGCGTAGACTGCACCGAGGCCGTAATACGCATCGCCGACCAATCGTATAATTATATAGGTATTATTACGAGAGTAGGTACATTAGTATACGAGCAGAGGTTTGAGCGGCGGAATTGCTGCAATTTTAAATGCATAGACGGAACTGCAGCAGCTCCGTTTCGCGGCAGCACTGCCAGTTTTGAATTTTAGTATGCCAAACCCATTGACAGTATTATAATACGTAAGCACTTTGTTCTGTACGGCTTTGTACGAGCAAAATAAACTTGTGTACACCGCATTGCTATTTACATTTCAGCCGCCATATATTATGGAAAGGTATATAAATTATAGTGCGGGGAAGAGTAATTTTCTTAATCATCGCACCAGCTGTAAACTCGGTTTATTGATATTATTTGGTTATCATTAACGCGTCTTGGCTATAGGCACAGTAGAAAATGTGATGACTTCGGTAAATCCCATAGTTTTCATATCAGGTGCAAAAGTGCGATTCATCATTATAACGCGCGTGGGAAAAACGGGTTTTCTCGTGTTCGGGCAACGTAAAAAATTGTATTTTGTTGGTAAAAGTTGTACAAAAAAGGCAGGGCTTCAAAACGTTATCATAGGTAAAACGGAAAATAATGACAAAAAAAATAAACGAAAAACGAAAATAGTCTAATATCATTAATCATAATAATTAATGATTAAAAACAAACAATAAGCGTAACATAAAAAAAAACTGCAAATAACGCGTTATTCGAAATAACGTTTGTACTTTTTTTTACGTTGAACATTACTATAGATTTTAAATCTTGTAGTCTATATCAGTATGAATTTTATAAGTTATAACTATGAACAATTCAAAGTTGGCAAACCTATATTATTATGTTAACAGTAATTTCAATTTTTTAAATACTCTATCCCTGTTTGATTTATAAATATTGAGTTTAATAGAATATTAGTTTATTTCTGTAATTCAAATTTCAATAAAATACAAAACTGCAAGCGCGTGGTTTGGTGTACCTACTAAATACTTATGTAACAGTACCATTAACATTATTACTTATACCATTTCAAATTGAACACTAACTTGACAGTCATACTAAACATCCTAGGATGATTGAAAATAACGAGTGTTGGGTAAGTTACTTTTAATAAGTAATTAAGTTACTTTACTCGTTACTCAAATAAAATTGTAATGAAATTACTTTACTTTTCGAATAGAAAAGTACCTCATTACTTTCTCGTTAAAAAAAAAATTTTAACTTTCTTCGCAATTATCTTCTTCAGGCAAATTGAACAAGCAAATTCACTATAAAAACCTGTATAGTTAATATGATCGTATAAAACATAGTCTTCCACACAAGCTATTCATATGAAACCCATTTAAAGGAATCAAATTAAATAATAAATTTAATTAAGGGGATTCGATACCGTGGGTTTTCTGTTTTTGTCTAACACGCGCGTGACATAGTATTTAAGAAGTATTTTTTGCCAAACAAAACCTTTCAAATATTTTTTTCCAAATTTCCAAATTTCAATTTCCAATTGATTTATTGAAGCGATAAGAATTCTGAAAACAGATTTGAATTTATCTTCAAGTCTACTTGAAATCGAATTTCCCACATTTTTGATATTATCCCCCAAATTCTTAAAAATATCATATTCAAAAAAAGTATTTAAAAATATTGGTATTTTAAATTTTGGAGAAGTTAAAATCAAAAATTTGGGAAAGTCGATTTCAAGTAGACTTGACGACAAATTCAAATCTGTTTTCAGAAATCTTATGTCTACCTTTATCAAATAAAAAATTACTTCTATAAAGTAAAATTAAATTTGTATGAGCGTCTAAACTTCAAATGTTGATAAAATTTATCAAATTGAAAATTAAAAAAATATTCAGTTAAAAATATACAAAATGTAAAATTTTTATAGCAAAGGATTGTAAATTAAAAACAAGATTCCACGTGAGTAGGTTATACTGAAATGAGAAATCTTCACGAGAAATCTTGTTTCAAATTTTAAAATCTTTAAAATGAAAACTTTTTATGCAAGTCTAACTCAAAATAATTTGCATATTTTTGTGATTTTTACATATTTTGTCAAAATTCGAACTTTAAATACTTATAAAAAAAATTGCGACTATGGATATTGCATTTTTATGCTTTTTGATTCAACGAATTTCATTGACATTTTAAAAAAAAAACTAAAAAAACTAGAAACTAAAAATGCTCATAAACAGCTCAAAACAAGTCAAAATATTTTGAAAGTTTTTGAAAAGTTACACCAAATACTAAAATGGAAATTTGAACCTCCCCAATGCACCAACTAGATTCACTTTCCCATCAAACAAGATACTGAATTTCAAAATTGAAGCATTTTTACCGCCAAGAGATGACGGCATAAATAAAAATTAAAAAATTTGAAAAATATAAAACAGTTTAAAGAAAAACATACGATATCATTGTAACACCAATACAACATTCATCGCTCCGCTCAGAATCTAAAAAACATGTCTATAATTCGTTAATAATTTTCCTTGCGGAGGAAAAATGTCTATAATGTCTATAATGTCTATAGTAGCGTAGTGCTGCGTTTTTTTTAAAGTTCAAATTCAATGTATTTACATTTTTTTAATAAAATACATCTTTGTTTCTGGTATTGATGGTGTTTATTTTGAATTGAATTTTTTCACAAAGTTCAGGACAACCTATAAATGTTCGACACCGATAGAATAATACAATATTGCAATACCTATACAACAATAATAACATTTCTGTTACGAACAAATAAGTGTTAAACTTTAAATAGTTTTAACTCTTTATAGAGCGTAAGACTCATAACATAATATATTTGGTATTAGTTTTGTAAGCAGTTCAATGACGGAAACGTTTGAACAATATTCTGCAACAATAAATCATAAATACGAATAGCTGCTATATAAAGTGTTTATTTTTCATAAAACGCTGTGTGCGCCTACCTAGCTATAATATAACTTAAACACAATAATAATCAAAAAATCTTTTGAAATAAATACACACGCAATATCAACGCGAGTTATATTTTTTGTGTCATTTTTTAGCACTATTATCCTTATTATTGTTGTAAGCGGACTGCCGGAGATCCCGACGATGGCGTTTTTTTAAATAAATAGCTGAAGACGATTTTCATCAGTGAATATAAAATCATAGTTTGAGGAGCAAATGTAATTTATTAATTTTAGCGATTTAATTTAAGCAATAATTATAAACCGTACAAGTCGTGTATGTGTGAGTGTGGAGAGAAGGTGTTCGGTCTCACCAATATCGATCGTTACTAAAAATAAAAAAGGCGGTATTGAATACAATTGTACAATCGTACATCAAAATACCGCATCAATACCTGCACATGCATCGCTCTTTGGATGAAATATTCATGGTGGACGAAGATTTTTAGCATTTTAGATTCTGAGCGAAGAAGCTAGTGATGGTTTTACAATGGTGTTTATTTTATTTTTTATTTTTATCCTGTATATAAAATCTCTACCAAAAAGAGTGCTTTGATTTCAACATAATAATATTATAGTACTTACCTTATGTTTTAGCAAACTGGATCAAGATGGTACTTTAAAGAGGTTATTTTCCTCAATAGTTATTTAACGCCACGGGAAAAACCGCCGAAAAATTACGAAAAAACCGTGAAAAACGGGATTTTAAACCCTATCGCTTTGTCTATCACCATAGAAACGAATAATAAATAATTATATTATAATATTAATTCGACTTACGGGCTATAATAAATAATAACAGCATAAAATATCCAGACTGGCAAACCGTTTCCGCTCAGAATCATTTTTCTCATACAATGATATTAAAATATAATTGAATTCAAGTTCAATAGAATCCATTGAGTCACTTGTAACCTACTGCACAGCAGAGCGACATCCACTTACCCGCTTTTTGTATGATATAATTCTACTAGGTTCATACAAAATAATCGATAGTTAAATCAATCATAGAAAATAAAACAGTTTATATTTTGTTTTGTTGCCGCGATGGATACTAATAAAAACGACTGAAACTATAAGAAATACAATTTTTTTTTGTGTACAATACAATTGATAATAAATGGGGACCTAAACAATGGCTAAAACAACGGGTTTCTCATAGGAAAACAGAATTTTGTATCACCACAGGAGTAAATTTTAAAATTTGGTTAAACATTACGATTATCGACATGTTAATCATCAGATTAAAGTATTAAACACAATATCAACGTGAGTTTCTATGACTTTTATCCTTATAATAAACCTAATTTTTGGAATTTTAGATTCTGAGCGGAGCTAGGAGGAAGCTAGTGGTTTTACAATGGTGTTTTATTTATTTATTTTTTTTTATATCCTGTATACAAAATGTCTACCAGAAGAAGTGCTTAAAATGGGTTTTTAATTACTAACGATTTGTTTATCACCGAATAAAAAAATATAATATTATAATTTTACTGATAAACCGTCTCAGCTCAGAATCCTTTTTCTTATACAATGATATTATATCATTGAATTCAAGTTTAATACAATCCATTATACATTGTCCCACTTGTAACCTACTGTACAGCAGAGCAATATCCACTTACCCGCTTTTTTTTTTTAAATTTAATATTATACATATAAAAACTGTATTTTCAAACACATGTGATATTTCGTATTACTTGGAGTGTCCTGTGGGTATACAGACTTTGTTTTTTCATATGGGTATCCCCAATTCTACTGTTAACTGTTTAGTGGATAATTTTTTTGAGACTGAAGACGTATAAAAATTAAAAATTCAAACGATTCGTTTTTTATTTATTTAACACTGTACGTTAAGGATGATTATAGGTACATTTTAATAGCTTTAGTTATGGCCATTTGAAAATTTTAGTTAGAAAATCAGAATCGCCACAAGACACTTTTTGAGTAGTAGAAAAAAAAATTGAATTTAAAAATGTGGTTAAGTAAATTTCAAAATTCAAAAAAATCAGAATTTGGACGAAATCATTGTTAAATGAAAAACGAGTGTGAGGATCTGAAAGGTAACATCATCAAAAACGAGAAGGACGGTAAAAAATCTAATAGTCTTAGGCATTTGTTCAAAAATTTCTATATAACGATTCAACGAGAAATCATAAAATATAGTATACAAATAGCTATTGCGTAAAGCGCTTATTGCTCGTAAAACTACCTACCTATAATGTACTAAAACGTTTTCATCGACTGAAAGCAGGCGCGTGTTCAGAATGAAAAACTTTTTCAAAAAAAAAAAATACGCACAATATCGCGACGCGAGTGCAACAAAGTTTCGTCAGAGTTTACCGCCGCTACGAAAATGTACATTAAAATTAGTACGAACTACCTAACTACCTACGGTGGGGACTAAATTATAATAAACTGCGAACCGTACAGAGGTCGACGGGCAAATTTTTCATTCAAAACTTTGTACATGCCGACCGACCGACCGACCGACCGACCGATTTCCCGAAACAAATGTTTCACACTTGAACACGGTGAATTTAATTCACTATTAACTTACCTTTGACCACCTACTTACCCGCTGCGTTCCAGAGAAGTTATAATATAATATAATATATAATGGCGATCCGCACATAAATTGAAAACTCAAATAGAGTTCATGCTAATATTGTTATACCTATGGTCTAATAACAGGTATAATATACTTTGGTAACTAATTAAAATAATTAATCGCGTCCCCAAGTGCGGTTTGAATATTGTGCGCAGACGTCAAGAGTTCGTGGCGAAGGTGACGGTGGGAGCGGATGGCACCCTCCACGCTTGTTACAGTTTACACACAGTTAACATCCCTCCGGTGATTTTGTCCGGAATAATTCATCCACATTAGTTATTTATTTTATTTTAAACGCTATACGGCTTTTACAATAGCGTACATAATATTGTTAATGAAATATTTATATATTAATATATACAATAACATAATATTGAGTATATTATATTGTATAAATTAAATTATACAATATTACACAGTAAGCTCCAGAATGTTAAATATAACAGAAACAAAAGCCTCAAACGGAAAAACTCTTATCCAGTTTCACTATCAGAGCCGTAAGAAGCTCTTCTGATGTCCGAGGCAAGTTTAAGTATATTCACCTCCCTTTGAATATACCTAACCTGCAATTTGACATTCTTCTCTGGCGACTCTCGTGTAACCAATTCTGAGTCTGTTATTATGACTTCGGTTTACACTGTTGAATTTTGGCCTGCTCAGTTCATCCTAGTGTTTTTTTTTTTTTTTAAATTTATTTTCTGTCATTTGGTACCATAAATGGTCATAAATGTTTTCGTTATTTATCGACATTTCTGTGTACGTCAACAATAATTATAATGACAAAAAGGAAACTAATTTGCAGCTAGAGTTATTAATTGCATTTCGGGCGGCTTCCTCCATTCCCTTTATATTACAATGTCCCGGAGTCGATATAAAGCGTGTTTATTTATCAGATTGTTAATTTGTATGGCCAATAGGAATCTATTTTTCAGTTTGCACAACGTACCGAGTGAGTTGGAATAGATGTCGATTCTAGTATTATCTATGTCGAGGTCTGTCTGAACTCATTTAAGAAGGGCTACGTATTCATCTGTGCAAATGCTGATATGAATATTCTATTGAAGTTGTAGAGTTGTGTATTGAAATTTGATGTACAACTGCAAGCCCTACGAAAGTTTGGGTTTTGGATTAGTCTGTATAGATTTGGATTTTATGATCGGCAGTGTGTATTAGTCCATCATAAATTATTATAATATTGCATATTATTATTATACTTACAAAGTTCATCGATTTATATAGATCGGTGTTTTTTTATAAAAATGTTATTTCAACGATGGTCTTTAGTTTTACATTAATATGTATACCTACAACGGTGTTTATTATCACAAATATTGTTTGATTATAAACAAGTGTTATTTTTTCTCGTTTAAAATAATAATTATAACCTTAATTCAACACTACAATAATTCGTCTTCAGTGTAATATTATGAGTTAATTATTGTTTACACAGTATACGATTAAATGCCTTTATGAAATAATTATGGACTTTGAAATAATGTGTATTTAATATTTGTCACTAGGTACTTGCACAAATTCACATAATAATAATCATAAAATGTTGGAAAAGTAACTTCAGCGGTGATAATTGTCATTGAATGACCTATGGACTGATATGGGGGGGAGGGGGTGAGTTGAGGTCTCTTTACTTTTAGTTTTTAGTTTTTTTTTGTTCATAATACAATCTTAAACTTAGTATATATTTTAGTTTTTTAATGGGTGTGTTATTTTTTAATGACTTTCTCATAAACATAAATATATTTTGAACTCGAAACATAAAAATATTTACTTTTATAGTATACTTTCAGCGCTGATATAATACAATTACATAGGTACATAAAACTTATAGTTTACAAATAATTAAATTATAATGAATATCATTATACAGTAGGCATAAAAAAATGGAACGACTTAACTATTTTTTATATAAATAACTCTTATTTATGACAACATTTTAAGCATTCAACTCTTATGTAAATAATTCCAACCTCTAGAACCGTAGGACTTATATTATCTTATTATCGAATAAAGTTGTAATACATTAAGCTTAAGTTTATTATATCTAGACGCCGTGTGACCCAATATTTAAACGTATTCGACGGTATAATATCACTTAAACAGTTTCGTTTCAACTTTTAGGTTCTCAGCCGAGCAATTTTTGCCGAAGTGTGTTTTATTTAAACATTGTTTTTTGTCCGTGTACACGCGAAATTGTAGAAAAAAATGCTTAGGTTTTCTTCTTTTAGGGTGATTTCAGATAGAAAATGTTATCTAGTTGGAACTTTTGAGAGGCCGAAAATGAAAATGTTCAGTACTCAATTAAACAAATTGAACAGATAAAACAGAAAAACGAATAACATTAAATCTTTGAAATTTTCACCAAATGTTAATATTAGTATTTTCTGTACATGACAAGAATTTTAAGATAAGGATCATTCATTTTAAACTATTTATACCGGTTGAAAATACTAAAAAAATTTTCATAAGCGTTTAAAGTTTTAATCAAATTTACCAAGATCTCAAAAATTTGCAAAATATTTTGAGTTAAAAGTTCATAAAAAATATTCTTTTTATAGGTACCTATCTAAGATTTGAAAATTAAACACGAGATTCTACGTACGTTGTTTACCTTTAAAATAAAACAAAAAGTTTACCGGTAAGTTTAAGTCACATTTTACTCCCCCGTGGGAGGCGCAGCATCACATCAATTTCGAACGCCGCCGATACTAATACCTATTGTATATAAATTGAAAGTCCGGAAAATGACAAAAATATAAATATATATTAAACTTCCAGTCGCAGTAGGACTTCGCCGACGTAATAATCGATTGTGCGGCGGGGCTATTAATCAGCTGACGCAATTATTGTCTGTCGGCACCAACAGAATTTGTCCCTCAGTCGGAATAAACCGTCGTAGGCAAGCCGCGCCGAGCGACGAACCGGTCAAAGGCGTCGAGAAAGGCCGGAGTGGACAAATCTGACACGAGTTCCAAATGGACGGCTTCGACTCTCATACATACTGTAACGAACCCAATAATACACATGATATATTATTGTGATCGTTTCGCCTTCGGCTACATTAGACAACATAAAGACTAGATAAACAACAGCACATAGAAATTCGGCTAAATAAATCAGTCATATTATATCCTTTAGAAAACCTATAGGAATATAATGAGAGGTCAATGCGATACTGAAACCGCATTTCAATAGGTCCTAAAACTTCACTTGAATCATAAATGTATGAACATAATATTTCGATATTGTTATGAAATATACATAATATGTAATGCATAGTATCTAATTAGTGACGGATGGCGTATAACATATATTGCAGACACGATAACGGGACACGATCCTTGGAATAACCAGGCGTGGGAATGTATCGATAATTAATTAAACAACGTCCTGTGAAGTCCACAGATATGTCGATAGACTAGGGGGAAGTGGGACGGCAGGAGGCCTTATAAAACCAGACCCGAAACGGCCTGTAGATTAGACGTGTTACACCATAGTACAGACGAGCGCCTTCACGAGAGACAACATAACAACTTTGTCAATTTGGACTTGGAGTATTTTATGCAGAAGAAATTTCATAAACAACTTAAACTTTTCAACGAGTCTAATTATTTCGTCAAACCTACCTGAAAAATCCTTACCAACGGTCTTGCTACCTGCAACTTATAAACTAAGCAGTTGACTCAACAGCCAGTTTATAACAATACGAACACGGCTACAATATATGCCTTGTACGTCCGAGATTTCCGTAGTTTATTTTCACGCAAAGGTATTATAGGCCCGGCGTAATCAACACCGACACAAGAAAACTGGCGGCATTGCAACGCCCGCGATTCGGGCAAGTCCGCCATGACGGGCGTGCGCATCGACTAATGACGGAATCGATAACGGAACGCAGCGACACAATCCAATGCTGCCGATGTATCAAGGAGGTCATTACCCGTGGTCCCGAGTGCCCAGTGATCTTGTGCCAGTGACGACACACCAGCAGCGCGAGGTACGAACCTTTTGCTAACAGAATTGGATGTCGACAATCGTACGGTAACTCTGAATGACGTAACCTTCGCGGAATCGACAAAAGGGCCCAGCCGTGCCGACGGCTTGGATGCTAAGCGATGTAATTTTCGCAGGTCGCTGATTATGGTCGGAAATGTGACACGTTGAGACGCAGCGATTACCACACGAGTTGCACCGTCGAGCTCCGCTCACGAACGTTTCCCCAGCCCCCCCAAAAAAGATTTTCGAAATTTTTTTTCATTTATAATTAGTATGGAACATGTATGAATTTGTACGATGAAAATCAGAATTTGTACGGATTTATTTTTTAAGAAAAAAACAAAAAAGTGTGGGGGGGCTGTAGAAACGTTTCTCCAGCCCTCCCAAAACTAAAAAAAGGTTTTTCCAAAATTTTCTTTCGCAAATATTTAGTACGGAATTTGTATGCATTCGTACGACTATTCAAGAATTTTCCGGAAAATCCCTTCCAACCGAAAAAAAGATTTTCCACACCGAGCGTTTCCCCAGCCCTCCCAAATACTAAAAATAGGTTTTTCCAAAATTTTCTTTCGCAAATATTTAGTACGGAATTTGTATGCATTCGTACGACCATTCAAGAATTTTCCGGAAAGTTTACCTATATTGTACATTAGTTGTACAATTCAATTTTTTTTTTTGTATCAGAATAGGGTCCTATTGCTTTGTATACGGGAATCTGTAATTTGACATTCTTCTCTGGCGACTCTCGTGTAACCGATTCTGAGTCTGTTATTATGACTTCGGTTTACACTTTTGAATTTTGGCCGACAAAAGGGCCCAGCCGCTGATTAATGTCGGAAATGTGACACGTTGAGACACAGCGATTACCACACGAGTTGCACCGTCGAGCTCCGCTCGAGTAAGCGATTTATTCGATTTAATTTATTTATTTAAGCGATTTAATCGCATTCGATCTCTCGGCAGGACGTCGGCGACAAATATCAATAAACCGGGGCACACGCGTGACCACGCGTATAAGTGTGTTGTAAGACGAGAAACGCGTGAACCAGCAAAACAAACTGCAGGTGACACGGATTTAACTCCTGGTAGTTCCGCAATAGGCAAACGCGCGATGTCACTCCTGTGGAGGGTCACGGAGAAAGGCGGGGCCCTGCCAATATAACTGATGGTGCGGCAACTCAGACGGCATCAACCCACGGGACGCACAATCAGCTGGGTTCATCTCCGAACTGACGTGGCGCCATTGACAACTCGGCAACAATGTCCGTACCCGGTGAACACGGTTTGATACGTATTGCTTGAACGTGTCGCGGGGCTCTGTTAACCACGACAATACGAACCCGTCCAGGCACACGTCATGTCAACGATATCGATGTGCGTGTTTAATAATAAAAATATTCAGCTCATCCAGCGCGACAATAACACTGCGGCATTCAGCTCGAGCCTCGGAACCGATAACGGTTTAAGCGGTGCTAACTTGGTCTTGGAACCGACCAACATGACTGACGACGCGCGAGGGGCATCGTGGACGCGCAAAAACACTACCGCGTTGCGACGCGTCGGAAAATCCGCACGACGAACACTGAGCTCTAGCGGTCGTATTTAAATAACGCGGCCAGCGCGGGCAATTCGTCGACGAACCGCGACCAATCTGAATAAATCTCGGTAGGCAAACGCTGGCCCCACGTACAAATTGGACTGCCAGGTGGTGCGTTGCGCTCGGCAAGGAAAATTGACGGCGCGAATAAACCTAACGGATCGAAGGAACGTGCGGTGAGTGACAATATACCACGTTTGGTAAACGCCGTGACCTGAGTCGGGGTGAGCTTCGCATCCGAAATAATCACCACCGGTATGCCAAGACAATCCGAGGACCATCGCGCCACCGCCCTCATCACCGGCAAACGTCGTAGATTTGATCACCCGGAACAGCTGCGGTATTGCTAGCCCATTTTCGCAATAATTCAAACCCCGCGCCGTTAAGGAGAGCCGTTAATTCTACTTGAATACTGAGCGCGCCGTCCACAGTGTCGGCGCCGTAACAAATGTCGTCTACATATGTCTGCCGGAACCGCGGCAGTCGACCTCTTACAAAGCACGTAGCGCGAGAAACGGCGCACAACTTACGCCATAAGTCGCGGTATTTAACTCGTATTCGACGAGCTTCATGTGCGGCGACGATCGCCATAAGATATGCTGATACGCACGATATTGCGGAAGGACCGTAATCTGTCGGTACATTGTAAAGGAATAGCTTTACGTCCTAATATAATGTATATGTGGGTAATCGATTCACGTATTAGTGTATAAGTATTATTCTGCTCGCAGAGGCAGTTCTCCTTGAGTTGTTATGGTCTCTTAGACGTAACCTCATAGTTAGGAACCACATTCTATTTTGGCAAGCTAATCAAGAGGAGCGGCCAACAACGAGTTATCATTACGAGGCGGGTTGCGAGAATAACAACTTATTGAACCAGCTACATCCACCTCAAGGACACCCTGTCCACGCGCAGGATTCATCAAAGGAACCGACATCACACATAGGAGGGCTGGGAACACGGTAAAGACAGATGTACCTGGACCAGCAACGCAGAAGCGACTTCACGTCACTAGCCATATACAGGACGACTCCTATTACTACTATTACCACGACGATATTATACATTTCATTCTGTTATAATAAAAACCTTGCATTTATAAATCTAATTTGACTACTATTATTTTCAAATCATCTACGTAGTGAATCCCTGAAGGAGCAGCACGAAACAACATTTTGCAAATATCGGTGGTAAATGCGTGACGGAACAAACGAAAGCGCGTGAGCACATCTACGATGTCCAGTTGTAACTTTGGTCCCGGGAATAACGATATTGTGTTTAATGACGAGCCATCAGCGACCGAAGCGGACGCGTCGAACACTACGCGCGGGATTTTTCATCGGCGCCACACACGGCATGATGCGGAATAAAATACCGGCCAGGAGTGGCCGTCACTGACATGTGTCCGAGTGACAAATATTCCGACATAAAATCGTTATACTTAGTGCGCGTTCGATCGTTCGAGCTTAGCTTCCGCTCGAGATGCTCGAACCTGTTACGGTTCGTCCGGATGGACGGCCCGTGTCGTAAACAAATACTAAGAATTTTTTTAGTAATCATTTGTATATTTACAATATTGTGGGTTTGAGTAAAGCGTCGATTTGTGTCGACCGGACTTAAATAAGTGAGTCGACACAATCGGAGGCCTCGGGGTAGTCACCGGACTCTATCCATACATTAGTGTTTAGTTTTATGGTACAAATGATGGGGAGAGGGAGCCGGCCGTCGTCGGTACAAACTTAATTAAGCGGTGTTCCGACGGCGAACCTGGCTCGGGAAGGACAACTTAATTAAGTGCCTTGTCAGGGGATGTGGTGGCCCCGAAAAGGGGTTGCCGGTCGACACAGGTCTTACACCGTAGAGCGGTTGCTACGTAGCTAGTCGAAACGGCTCCCGACGGTCACGTTCAACAACCCGACGCCCGTCAATAATGGATGAAAACAGGTGAGCGCCTGATAATAGATCAATCGGCACGGCGATATGGAAATCCGGGTCCGCCAACGCCAAGTGCAAAAACTTGTTCCGTACAGACGGTGCCAACGAATGCCGCGGGAGGTCACCGGTTATAGACGGCAGAACCCATGACTCGAACGCTAAAACTGGATCGGACGCCCGGCGCGCCGGCTAAACCCGAGATTGGTGCCGAACCAATCAACGCGCGGGCCACTTGGAAACTTCCAGAACGATCACACAAGGCTGGGCATTAACGAGTTAAAAAGTTAAAGTTAAGTTAAAAAGTGGATTTTATTTTAACTTTTTAACTCAACTAGTTACTTTTGGCTATTCAATAACTTGACTGTTAGCTTACTAAATTTCTTTCCTAATTAACGTGAAATTAACGAGTTATTTTTTAATTTTTAGAAGTAAGTTAAGTTATTTTATTTTGTTTTGAATTATATTATATTTCTCTATTCCAGTCTATTTTGTTTTCATATCAAAAAATATGTATCGTAATTTGTTTAAAGTTAAAAATTTAAATCATTCGAATCTAACTTAAATGGAAATACTGTATGAACTATGAAGTATAAACACTATATCCTATAATTTAGTTTTGGATTGGAAAAAGTTAAGTACGCTAGCGTTTGTATAAACAAATAAACTTTTTTTTAACTTAATAAAAAGTTAACAAAAAGTGTGTATTAACTTTTAACTTTTAACTTTTTGTTATTGGTGTATATTGACTTAACTTAACTGAGTTAAAAAAAAATCATTAACTTGCCCAGCCTTGCGTATATGTACCAACGCCGTGCCAAGCACGACGAACGGCGACTCGAGCCCGGATAATAGCGTTGTGGGGACAAAAAATGTGTATTAACTTATAACTTGACTGAGTTAACCTATAGTTAAATTAACTTTTAACTTGACTGAGTTAACCTATAGTTAAATTAACTTTTAACTTGACTGAGTTAACCTATAGTTAAATTAACTTTTAACTTTTAACTTTTTGTTATTGGTGCATATTGACTTAACTTAACTGAGTTAAAAAAAATCATTAACCCAGCCTTGCGTATGTGTACCAACGCCGTGCCCAGCACGACGGACGGCGACCCGAGCCCGGATAATAGCGATGTGGAGGGGGACAACGGCTGATTCCGCCTCGGATAACGGTGCAACGTCCTTAACTGTCGGATGTAACAAACTATATGATGAACAAACTGCACATTTGGCGGGCGCCTTACAGCTAGGCGACCAATGATCGGGACTGAGGCACGAGAAACAAATACGTTGAGCACGCGCCCATTTCGTACGTTCGTCCGCGGGGAGCGAACTGAATTTACGGCACACATCGAGCGCGTGTGAATTATTGCAATGTCGACACGACAATGTGTGCGGCGGTGGTACTTGCACAGCTGATACCTAACCTAACCGATGTCGGCGATGGTCGATCCACTTTATGTGACCACTCGGACGGCGCAGACGGTCGGTCCTTAGGACGGGACGCGAGCACGGCCTGTTTACCTGTACGCGCTCGAGAATAGCAATACGGTTTTTAATAAATGCGAACAAGTCGTCCACCGTGGGAAAGCCACCCGTCGTTCCCGACTCGAACGGCGTGCGACACGACGACGAAAGGCACCGTGACGCCACAGTGAAAAAAAAATGAAATCGCCCAAGTCCGGAACCTGTAATGCGCGGTAAGGACTGAAACACCTTCACCAAACACCGACAAAAATGTACTCAGGTCCGACAAACAACTATCCACGGACGACACAGGTACTTGCAACAATCGGTCGACGAACGATCCCGCGACTGAACGCGGCCCAAGCTACCGCAAATGAGGCTCCGGAAACCAGTACGCCACGGATAACGTCGGCAGCGCTTCCGCGAACGCAGCTTCGCAAATGATAAGACCGCTCGATGTCAGTTATGTCCGGAAATTGAGACACTACTACAGTGAGGAACTGATCTCGGAATGCAGGCCGCTTATGAATATATCGCCGTCGAAAATCGTGGTAACGGAATTTCAGGTATAGTCGGCGGAAGACGCGGGTTTGTGCCACGCGAGAGTCGCCTCCGGCAACGGATCCCAGCGGCGGCGTAGGTTGAACACGGGGCATTGTGACACAATAGACCTAATACAATAATAATACAATGGTCCTCGTAAGTTGTAATGAAAGCATATATAAACAAAACTAAAGATATATATTCACGGTTATTTTATAAGCATTTAATTTCAAATTTTGACAAAGTCCCTCTAAATCACGAAAACGTGCAAATTATTTTGTAATCATACAATTTGTACAAACAATTCAATTTTTCCTATTGCCAAGGATTGAAAATTTAAAACGAGGTAACTCATAATATTATTATGTAATTTAAACTGTTATCAAAAAAAATCTAAAATATCTACTGTATCATACCTAAGTAGTAAAATAAATTACTTTAATAGCAATGATAATATAAAATATACTCTGTGATACATGCCGACAGGCTGTCTCCGCTCAGAACCGTTTTTTTTTTGCATACAATGATTTCATATAATTTAATTCAAATTTATCACATCCATTACAGTGACCCACTCGACATCTACCGTAAAGCAGAGCGGTACTCACTTGCCCACACTTTTAAATGTTGATATTCGACGTATTATTATACCTACCTACTCATAGATTGCAAAAAAATTGGTGTATGTAACTGGTAATTTTTTTTGTAGGTAAGTTTTATGAAGTTCTGCTTGATGCAAATTTTCTACGAGTCACGTGGATCAGAGAGAAAACACTCATTTTGCGCTGAAATAAATATACAGAATAATATGAATTGCTTCCGGATTTCAATGCAAAAATTGTCATTCTTCTGTACATTTAAAATCCATAGTGCTTACTTAATCACGATATTGTGATCTGATATACAAAAGTCAACAATTATAATTCTATGTTTAGATGATATAAATCAGGAAAAACTTTAATAATAATATAAAAAAAAGCTTCCGGACTTCAATTTTTAGTATGTAGATTTTTTTTCCATTCAGTTGATGGCTTTTTAATTTTATTAATAATAATAATAACTCTATGATATTATAATGCAACAGTTATAAATTTTTTTTTAATTTAATATATTTTATGTAAGCATACTAAGCATAGGGTTGCCAGATTTTGAAATTACTAAACCGTGGATATCACATTGAATAACCTTTTTGTTTTGTTTTGCTTATACAGAAATAAGTATATCCTTTTTTTTGTATAAATATTTATTAGCCAATGCAATTTTTTACATTAATTTACCACTATTATTATTAACTATTACTACTAATTACTAATATTGATACTTACCGTTTGAATGCATTTTGAAAAAAAAAAACGGATCAAAACAATAATATATAACATAATATTATGGATAATCAGTTTAATCTTAGTATACTAATAATGTACTTATTTATTTTCCTCTATAGGTTATTGTACAACTAATATTTTAGATTATAATAAATGTACGTTTTTAAATTTTAAATTTTAAAATAAGAACAACCAGTAGGTAGGTACAACATTATATCACCGGGAACCATATCTATAAAAACAAATTGTCCGGTATAGCTTAATTTTCTCTCAGCTTCTATTAACCGGGACAAACTTAATGACCGGCCGTTAAAACCGGGACGAATGGCAACCTTATGTAAGCATACATGCTTATACTAAAAGTTCAAGTATCTGTGTAGTCTGTTGAGTAGGCACCTACCGACATAAGTGCCTATTCGTACTACTTATGAGTCATAGACCATTAGCTTTTTAATTTTTAAGAACATAATATTGTGTATGGGTACCGACTATTATACCGCTTCGATACGAACATTTATTTCAACATTTTTATTTAAAAGAACATTTTTTAGATCTTGTGACTTGTTTTGGTTCTCCTAGGTATACATAAATGACCTTGGATATTTTTAGAGGAGTCATGTATAATGTTCAGAACTCTCGTTGATTATGACGTCGACGACTTTCAGGCGATAGGACAGACAAACTTTACGAAATTTTTTCCCCTGACGATCAAACACATTTTCACAGAATGTCAACATTTCCAACCTTACCACAACCAATTACACATCTCCGAGAAAACCAACCAAGCCGACCCTCGAGATATTACAATGAACCTTCTTTTATTTCTTAAAAAATCCATTTTATACAATTTAATATAAATGTAATGTAAGATATTATCTTTAATGTAATTCAATGGAGTACTACTTCATATTAAACTAATGGTCAAAAAAAAATAATATTACTTTGCATACGGGAGGCCGTCCAACAACATAATAGGAAGGCAATGTGTGTGTACAAGTGTTTTCAATGGAATTATCGATAATTAATGACCGAAGAAATTCCTTATACCTACATGAGTGAATGGATTTGAGGAACTTTACATTATTTCCGGTGTTGCTCGATGGCCATTGTATACGATGGATTTAAATTTCTTTGAATAGAAGTGTTTTACAGAACAAAAGTAAGAAAAGCTGTCAATTTTTAACTGGAACTGTGTGGCCTGAACTTAACTAATCATATTATTATTCCATCAATTTTTGGTTTTCCATTTTTTATTTGTTTTTTTTTTTTTAAATTATATTACACTTTTAATACCTAACCTAACTAGTGATTGCGATTATAACACTTTAATTAAAATAACGAGTTGTGGATAATTTAATTTCTTATCATATAGAGTTATTCACCAAGCATGCTATCCCCCTTTCTTTTCTTCAATAATGTAGTTATTTCGAAACTGATTTTTGGAATTTTTAAATATACTTTAAGACCACATTTTCTAATTATTGAGATTTTTTATACTACTTAAGGAGTGTCCTGTAGAAATACAAACATCTGTTTTTCAAAAGAGAACACCCTTTTTCAACTGTAAATTATACGGTGGGTAATTTTTCTGAACATTGTTACGTATTAGAATCAAAATTCGTAGTTTTAGAGTTATTTAACTTTATGTTCCAAGGATATTTTATCCTTAGACCATGGTAATGGGTTTGTAAGATATTATAAAGGGCTATGGTGATTTGACAATTTTACTCAATTATAGTAACATAGGTATCAATAATTAATAATTAATAATTAAATATTAATAATTTGTAAAGATGGCCAAAGTATAATAAATACTAGATCCAATTTTACATACATTTTATATTTTTGCAAGACCATTTTTAAGGACTATTATTCTTAGTACAAACATTGTAATTAGGTACTAAGAGAACTACACACTCAAATTTTGAATTAAAACATTAAGTACATCAACATTTTCAAAAAAAATAATGCACTAAATAATTTGCGGTTTAAATATGGGGGGGGGGGTTGTCGTTTTAAAAATTGAAGTTTGCGTCGCCACAGAACACTCCTTAAGTAGTACGAAAAAATTCATGAATTTGAAAGTATGATATTTAAAAGTCCCAAAAATCAGAATTTGAAGAAATTCGTTATTAAAAGAAAAAAAGGTGCTTAAGTGGATGTCACTCTGCTGTACAGTAGGTTACAAGTGGGTCACTGTAATGGATGGTGTTAAATTTGAATTCAATGATATAATATCATTGTATAAGAAAAACGATTCTGAGCGAAAACGGTCAGTCAGCCTATGATATTACCAAGTATATTTGATGATATTATTGTGAATAAAGTAATTTATATATAACCTATTTACGTGGAGCCTTGTTTTAAATTTTCAATCCTTAGCCATAAAAGTTCAACATTTTATACGTTTTTAACTACAAAATAATTAATAAATTATAAATTATAAATTTGATAAATGTTGTCAAAATTTGAACTTTAAATGCTTATAAAAAAAGTTGTGCTAAAACTACTGGGAAATTTTTACTTTTGACCCCCCAAAGTACCAACTAGATTCACTTTCCTATCAGAAAAGTTACTGTTGAAGAAAATCTAAGCACTGTTACTGTCCTAAAAGGTGATGATAGACACAAAAATAAAAAAAAACACACACATCATTGTAAAATCAATACATTCATCATTGCACTAAGAATCTAAAATGAGGGTGTGCATACTTGGTGAATCACCCTGTATACTAAGTACATATTTGTATATTATCTAACTCTGTTTTCTGGTTTTGTGTTTTTTTTTTTTTTGTTCAGAAACCGACTCAGATTTAGGTGTAATAACAAACAGAAGACTTCTTTAATCGAGGTTCAACTTTCGAACGATTTTCACGAAAGAAAAAATTTAAAAAAAAAATAGCGACCTACCTTCTGCAGTTATAAATTATAACCGTAAAAACAGTTTGTTCTAACTTATTGTAAAAACTTGGAGTTGGCAACGTTGATGGTAGTATTTAATACGTGCGGAGAGGTGAACTCGGAACTTACACATTTATATATTATGTATAATATAATATATATATATATATAAGTGATAGTATGCATACATATTATATTATACTTCTACCAACAAAACTTTTATTTTTCGGTCGTTATTTTCGTTTTGTTTTTCAACAAATTAAGTTTTGTATATTATTACGGTTTATGTAACATCAGTACCTATATATTATATTCTTAACGAATGATTATAATTTATTATTTCTGGTGTACTTATTTTAAGACCGGCAAACGATAATAATATTTAAAATATCGTAATTTGCACACGGACAATAATATTATAGTCATTATTGACATCGATGTAATATATTGGTTAAATTACCTGAGAAAAAATAACTAACACCACAATTATTATATTTTTGACTTTCTTAACGAGAATAAAATAACAATGATAGTACCCAGTGGCGTACGCAGGATTTTTAAATGGGGGGGGGGGGGGGGCTTGAAAATTAGTTACAATTTTATTTTTGTTTTTTCCAGTCTAATAATTTCAGACGTTTATTCGAGGTATTTTAAAATGTTTGTAACTTTTCAACTTTTCTGGTAGAAAAAATGCTCTGATCATAAGCTTCGATGCCTAATGTATGTTTTTGGAAGCAAATTGGATCTAGTTGGTACTTTTAGCAAGTCGAAATTCAAAATGCTCAGTGCTTTTTAAAACAATTTGAGAGAAAGAAATGAAAATTTATTAAAACTGTTTGGTAACCAGCTTGGTTATACCATGCTCATTTGGATTGTATTTGATTAGTTTAATTTTTTTTTCTATAAATGTCAATAAAAAAATATTTATCCTGTCAAATACCTTAAAAATGTAATACGTAAGTTTTTATTATAGGTAAAATATTAACGATACATAGGCATCATGGTTATTTACTATACACATTTAAAGTTCAAACTTCGTCAAAACCACAGTTAATTTGTATGATTAGACAATTTAATACAACGTATTTCATACAAATAGTTCATTCATTTACCGAACAATTTATTACAGATTATTTTTTGGAAAATTGGTATGCAAATACAATGTTTTTTCAAAAATGAATTCATTCTGGTCAGATTTATATGAAATGTACGTCTTGCTTACTATAATTGACAGTTGAAACTTGATAAATATTTTTTTTTTAAGTAATATTATACGGATAATGGGGGAGGGGTGGCTTCAGCCACTAATTTAGTACTTACAATGGTTTTTCTAAAGCAAAATTATATCGTAAAAGTAAATATCCTGTGCAATCTTTAAAGGTCAGAAAGACTTATTGACTTCCGGTTAGACCTCCTAATTGGAATCCAAAAAACCCATAACATTCTACCGGGTGATTATTTTATCATCGAACGCTTGTTATTGTTTCAAAAAGTATAAATGTTTTTGGAAAACAAATTTTCCACATGGTTTCTAGTCGTTAAAAAACAATATTTTTTTAAATATTTTTATCTACAAAATTGTTTATGTTTTTACCTTTTCGAATGACAACATACTTTTCTAAGTATTTTGATACAAAAAAAAATAAATTTAGAACCAGTTGTTTATGAGTTATAAGTATTTGAAGTTTTGATAAGCGGAATGGAGTGGTCCACTACTCTGCTCATGAAAACTCTAAATACTTGTGAGTTATAACTCATAAACTAAATTCAATTTTTATATATCGAAATACTCGGAAAAATATTATGCTTTCGAAAACGAAATTAGAACGGTGTATTGTGATTCAAAAAATTTAAAAAAAATTAAAAATTACAAGGATAAAAAACATTTAAAAAAATAATTTTATAGTAAAAAACATTGTTTTATAACGACTTGAAAACGTGTAAAAAAATATTTTCAAAAACGTTAATATTTTTTGAACAATGTGTGTCTTGCGTGAAATTAATCGCCAGATATGTACCTTATGAGATAAATTCTGCGGACTTGTGTTCCAGTATGAAAATAAACTCATCAAACTAAACTAAACATAATAACAATAAAACATATTGTTACACTACTATAGGTAACAGTAATATATCACAAACACAATAATATTGTCTAACCATCGCTAAAATGGCGGCAAACGGGTACCACTCTGCTCTACTACAGTTGTATACAGTGCCCAGAGGGTACTGTAAAAAAATTTAAAAAAAATTAAAAATTACAAGGATAAAAAAACATTTAAAAAAATAATTTTATAGTAAAAACATTGTTTTATAACGACTTGAAAACGTGTAAAAAAATATTTTCAAAAACGTTAATATTTTTTGAACAATGTGTGTCTTGCGTGAAATTAATCGCCAGATATGTACCTTATGAGATAAATTCTGCGGACTTGTGTTCCAGTATGAAAATAAACTCATCAAACTAAACTAAACATAATAACAATAAAACATATTGTTACACTACTATAGGTAACAGTAATATATCACAAACACAATAATATTGTCTAACCATCGCTAAAATGGCGGCAAACGGGTACCGCTCTGCTCTACTACAGTTGTATACAGTGCCCAGAGGGTAACTGTAAGTCTGTAACGGATGTGTTGAATTTGAATTTAATGATATCATAAAATCATCGCATGCCAAAAACAATTCTGAGCGAAGATGGGTTGACTGCCATACTGTAATATACATTTATTTTTGATAATATTGTTATGTTATTGGACGTTAGTACTGTATATTAAGTAGATTGAATTCTTTTGCGTGTCGAAAAAAATTACATTTAAAAATTCTATTATGTGTGAACAATATAATAATATTCTTTAAAAGTCATTAAATTAGGTACCTATAACCACGAATAATATTTTTAAATTATAAAAAATTAACTTAAATCGTTACTCTTCGTCGAAATATCTAATTTCATCAAAATTTGAGCTTAAAATATCTACAAGAAATATATATATTTTTAACTTTTAAAGCTTTTTAACTTGATAGTAATTTTTTTATCGACTGTGAAAAACTATTGGATATTTTTCATTCTCGACCCCCCCCCCCCCCCCAACTAGATTTACTTTCTTAAATGAAGCAGAAAATCGAAGCATGTCTACTGCCTCAGAGGGAACAACACAAAAAAAACATCATTGTAAAATCATCACATTCGTCGCTCCGATTATCGCTAAAAATTGTTTACACTGTGGCGTTAAAATCGACGAGCGGAAAACAATCCTATAAGACCGCACAATTTGTACGAACCACGTCGAATGCGTTTAAAATTTTCCGCCTAATAATAATATAGTGACGATAATAACACCGTTAACGATAACCGTCGTGAATAAATCGCGTTGCCCTGCAACCGCAAGGCATTATAATATTTTAAGTAGAAAACTTCTGCGTCATTAGGTAAATTTGTTTCCCGGGCGACTCAGTCGAAATTATATCTCATTCACCGGGATTCCGTTATACGCATAATATTCAGTAAAAAGTTTCAACGAAAACCTAACTCCGTCTAGATCTAACGGATAGCTATAAAATTTGATTTTAAACTACGTAATCATGCCTGTATTCAATATTATGTTATCATTAATGTTTTCAATTGCTAATACAACAGCTCACGAAGAACCTATTGTATATATTACATTTTCAAACAATTCGACTGAACGAAAACAAAACTATTGACATTTATAGAAAAACAAACTGAAAAAAAGCGGGTTAGTGGATGTCACTCTGCCGTACAGTGGGTTAGAAGTGGGTCACTGCATAACGGATTGTATTAAATTTGAATTCAATGATATCATATTATCATTGTATACGAAAAACTATTCTGAGCGGAGACGGTTTGTCAGTCTGAACAATTAATTTTGTTATCATTTACTGTAGCCTGTAAGTTGAATATTAATAATATTATAAATTATAACAAAATAACTAAAATCGTTATTTTTATGTTTATTCATTTCTATATGGGGTGATAAACAAAGCGTAAGAAATTAAAATCCCGTTATAAGCGGTTTTTCGAAATTTTTCGGTGGTTTTTCCCGTGGAATTAAATAACTGTTGAGACAATCGAAAAATGACCTTTTTAAAGTGCCATTTTGATCCAATTTTCTAAAATATAAAACACTTTATGTTGACATCGAAGCACTCCTTCCGGTAGAAATTTTGTATATAGGATAAAAAAAAAATAAATAAACACCATTGTAAAACTACTAGATCGCTTAATCCACTCAGAATCTAAAAAATGAACATTTTAAACGTGTACAAATAGCTTATAGACAACTAGTCGATGCTTAAGAATAAGAGGTATTGCTTAAAGCCAGGAGTCAGAAATTAAATTATATGGCGGTCCAGATAATTTTTAAAAAAAATGTTCTAGGGCCGGAAAAAACTTAAATATTAGTTAATAGAATCTGTTTATTTTTGTATTAAGAATACAGTTTAAGCTATTTAAAGTAAATTATTTAATGTTATATAATATCAGCCAGATTTTTAAAATTTTTTTTCCTACTCTCGGAGAACAACTAATGCGCAGAGTGTTTTGAAGGTGCAGGTGATCAGTTAATCTTGAACGATATTCATTAATCTTTAAAAACGTAACTTTGGATAACGAAGTATTATATTATATTATGCGTGTGGAGCCAAAATACATCCAAATACAACATAAAAATAGATACAATTATAGCTATACAGGGTGTAAGTAATAGAAAGAACTGACCAAAAAAAATAAAAATATATGCTACCTAAACGTATGACAAAAATTGATAAAATTATATGATTTAGGAAATAGTTTAGAAAATATACCCATGTTACCAAATTTCCAAAAATAATATTTTTGAAAAAAATTATTACGTTCCGAATTAATTTAATCAAAAAAATATTTATATTTTAAAAAAATTCTGACTTTAAAAAATATTGATTAGAACAAAAGTTATTCCAAAGGTCACTTCTCTTCGTTATACCCTGTATATCATGTGTGGATAACTTGCATTAAAAAAAATATTGCAGGTTATTAAAAAAAAATATTCTTGGCGGTTCAGTTATTTCCCTTCCGCGGGTCAGATTATTGCCGACCTTAAAGCTATAGTAATATAGCTTATGCTATACTTATGACTCAAATAAAAATCATAAACGAGACTTTGGAAAACAAAAATTAATACTCGTTGTTAAGACTGGTCGAGAGTATTCGAATATTATTTTTTTATTTTTTAAATTATCAAAATTAGCTAAAGCAATACTATAATTATTCTTACGCATTGACTATAATATAATATAATATAGTCACTATATGAATACGATACTAATTAATATTTTGAAAACGTTATCATGGTGTGTGGAAATTATAAAATAAGCATTTGAAAATGTCAAGCACTGCTCTTATTCGTTAAAGAATTATCACGACGACATAAGCAAAAATCGTTCGACGAAAAATCGGGTGAATGTCCGGCACGTAACACAACCGTGCGCGGTATTATACAGAGTGTATCTTATGTTGTACTTGAGGGTTTTAACGATTATGGATCAATGACATAGAATTTCGTTAAAACGAAAAAAGATGTGTTTCCTTTATTTTTAACAGGTAATTTTTTATAACAATCTCATAATTTTTAAACACGAAGGTGTACCAATAGCAAAATCAACTTTATTTTTTCAAATGATAATTATTATATTTCTTAATGGATTCTAATGGAGCTTTTATGATAGTCAAATCATCAATTTTGGTTCGCTATTTTATTAACTATACTCCTCTAAAGTTTAGTAAAATATGCATTAATACTTTTAATCGGAATAATTGATTTAGGTTATAATTTTTTCTTAAACTAATTTTATAACTTAAAATTTGAACCTTAAGTTCCCTATATTGGTAGGTATCGCACGCAAAGTATGAATTTAGCTGTTGAAATTCTTTAAGAATTATTTAATAATCGTGATTTAAAATAAACTATTTGCAAGATATTTAGATGAATAGTCAATCTCAATATAGGTTTGTACCTAACTTAGGCATACTTTTAATATGAGTTAATTACAAATTTCCAATATTTTTACAACAACAATCAAATACCATTATATATTACCTTCGCCGCCTAATAAAGAATCCAAATTAATGCTATTGTAAGAAAAGTATGATAGGAAAAGTACAAAATAAAATGTAAATGTCCAAAACTAAAAAATATGAAGGGTTAAGAATTTCAACTCCTTAATTCATACTTTGCATGTGATACCTATCAATATAGGGAACCTATATGGTTCAAATTTCAAGTTTATCCCACTACGAGAAGAGCACCAGAAAACATTGCACTTTTTTCATTACTTACACAATATTTTTTAACACCCATTCATACCTAAGACATTAATGTCAACATTCGAATAACCCGAAGGTGTACCAATAGCGAAATCAACTTTATTTTTTCAAATGGTAATTACTATATTTTTTAATGGATTCTGGTAAAGTTTTTTTGATAGTCAAATCATCAATTTTGGTTCGCTATTTTATTGACTATACTCCTCTAAAGTTTAATAAAATATGCATTTATACTTTTAATTGAAATAATTGATTTAGGTTATAATTTTTTCTTAAACTAACTTAGACTTACTAAGAGCACCACAAAACATTGCACTTTTTTCATTGCCTACACAATTTTTTTTAATACCCATTCATACCTAAAACATTAATATCAACATTCGAATACCATTTACCATTATTACTTTAGCCACCTTAATATAAAGAATCTAAATTTATAATATTGTATAAGAAAAGTAACTGTGAAGTAATTAATTACGATTACCTATAATAACAAATTAAAATAATAATACTGATTTTGATGATTGTATGTTAAAATAAAAATAATGAACTATGTTTGTCAACAATTTTGTTTTTTTTCTTTTGAGGAAATCATTAGATTACCGATTAAACTACTAAGTGTATAAAAAGGTTGCTATAAGAAAAAATTATTTTGCTCTTGTAAATTAGACCTATACCAATTATTTCAGTTAAAAGTATAAAAGCATATTTTACTAAACTTTAGAGGACCGTAGTTCATAAACAAGTGAACCAAAATTGATGATTTAACTATAAATATTTTCAGAAAAAAAATATAGTAGTTACTATTATTTTGCTATTGGTACACCTGTGTGTTTAAAAAATTTTAAATTGTTATAAAAAAATTGCCTGTTAAAAATGAATAAACACGTATTTTTTCGTTTTAGTGAAATTCTATGTCATCGATCCATGATCGTTAAAAAAAACCCCGCGTACAATGACATACGATACACCCTGTATATATAATTTTAAAGAAAACTTTCGTGTTTTCCGTGTGGCTCAGGGATATTGCATCTCATTCGCCGGGATTCCCAAGCCCACGCAAATGCTGTAAAAAAGTTTCAACGAAAAGCCCGCCGCAAAGCCCAAGTCGACGACTCGTGCTCGGCAGAGGTACCTACGCAATAATATTATTATGATGTAAGACACGAGGTCGTAAATAAAACGCACTGCTCAGTGTAAGCTCAGCAAAGACAGCTGCTATAGGTAGGCACCTATAACTAAACGTATGAGACTGGTCGAACGCGAAACGATTATTAACGAGCTTAGACGTTAAAAAAAAATGTAGAAACGGAAACGAATAGCCGCCGACCACGGTATAGTTCGAAAATGAAAATAGTTGGCCAGAATTCTTATTTTCACAGAAATCTTATAAAGTGATCTGTTATTCACATGATAATTCGTATTTGCATGCCGACTTAACAGGCCTGCACGTGAGCTGTTTTTATCTCAAAAACATGTCTCACAGGAAAAACTCTCAAGCATCGAAAAACGATTTTCTTTAGAAACTGATACACTCCTCTCACGGCACGTTGAATTTCAGTTTTTATGACCATAATGAAATACGATTTTTAATATGACTTGTTTTTACGAGATTTTAAATTTTAAATTTTTTTTTAATTTCAAGCAACAAGATCGAGTGCAAAGAGGCCTGTTTTAAATCATCCTCATATTTAAAAAAAAAAAGATTTATTAAATCAGTCATCTTTACGAGGTATTAGTGTTTTTACTGTAAAGCGTGTTTGAGCAATTCGTTTAATTTATGGTCCTAAATAATTGCACTTATTAAATACACACGAGCGGGTTTTAACCTTAAAAAATAACCAGAAAATTAAATCTAATTCAGTATTGAACAATATATAAATATTATAAGCAGGGTTGGGATTTTATAGCTCTTAAAATTGCATAAAATAAATATGCTCTAAAAATATGCAATAAAAACAATAAAATATGCAAAAAAAAGAAATTTAGTCACTATCTAATCAGAATCCAAATGAGCAGATGACGAAAATTAGAACCAATAATAACGAAATTATCGTAATAATTCGATTGACAAAAATCTAAAAACACGTTTACTAAATTAACGACCCCTTTTCATATTTTAGAATTCTGTCTGCGAGAGATTAATGATTCAATAGTCCAGTTTCTAGGGTACTGAGTAATATGGGTGATTTAATTATACAGAGTGTCCTATACTGATCAAACGGGTTTTTAAAATGTATACCTACTTTAAACTATAAAAACAAAAACTTCTATTCTGCTATTCTATAGGGTACCTAACTTATGTTAGTATTTTTCATCAACTTGCTTCCGACAAATTAAGACATTTGGGGGATTTCTGGAACAAACGTTTATTTCAACGTCGTAAGTTTTTATATTAGAGCAATTACATTTTGACAATGGGGAAAAAATGACCAGCATTGTCGGTACCTAGAACTTTAGTAGGTAGGTAGGTATTATAAGTAGGTATGCATAGTATTTATGGGTATACAATTTAAATTAATATTATGAAAATGTTTTTGTGTGTAAGTTTAGGTGCACGAGTTATAATAGAAAAAATGTTTCAAGCTTCAACTATGAAGGTGGTTTCTGTTAGAAAAATGTAACTAGTTGGTAAATTAGGAAGGTTAAAATTGAAAATGTCTTCTACTTTTAAAAAAAAATTGGGGAAAAAAAGGTGGGCAATTGAGTGTTGCTCTGCTGTACAGTAGGTTACAAGTTAGTCACCGAAATAGATGGCGTTAAATTAGAATTCAATGATATAATAATAATATCATAATATAAGATAAACGGTTCTGAACGAAGACGGTCAGTCAGTCTATGATACATTGATATTACTAAGTATATTTGATGATATTATTGTGAATGAAGTAACTTACATAATATAACCTAACCTAACCTATTTACGTGGAACCTAAATTTAAATTTTCAATCACAATCTATAAAAATTGAATATTTCATAAATATTAAGTACAATTTTATTGGCAAATATAGAAAAATTGAAAACTGACAATGTCCATAAACAGTCAAAACAAGTCAAAATATTTTCAAAATTGTATGGTGTATAGTAAATGAAAATATAAACATTCAGTGAAATTGTCGTGTATCTATAGTTATTCGTTTTTTAATTACAATAAAATAAGAAAATCGCTGGTCAATATCTAATCCTGTAAAAATATGAACTTCAAACGCTCATATAAATTTAATTTGATTTGCTTGTAGACATATTTTTTTGATTAATTGAAAAATTAAGGGAAACCGGAATTTTTTCGACAAAATCGATTTTGGTTTTTGGTGTAACTCTAAATACCGTAAATAATTGCAATTTTCACTGGTTGCTTATATTCAAATTTTCTATACATAATACAATTTTGAAAATATTTTGACTCATTTTGAGCTGTTTACGGATATTGTCAGTTTTCAATTTTTTTAATTTATTTCTTATAATTGTCAATAAAATTGTATTTGTTGATTAAAAAAGCGTGTTCATTTAAAACAAGGCACCTGACATATTATTACAATAACAGTTAAAAAATATTAAAAATACATAGACGACATTTTTTTTTAATGTTTGAACTTTGAAAAAATATATCAAATTTCAAATTTAATAATTATTTAGTAGTTAATAATGTTCAGTTTGTATAGCTAAGGATTGAAAATTTAAAACAAGGTTCCACGTAAATAGTTTATAATATATAAATTACTTTATTCCGAATAATATCATTAAATATACTAAGTAATATCATAGACTGACTGACCGTCTTCGCTCAGAAATGTTTTTCTTATACAATTAAATTATAATATCATTGAATTCAAATATTACAGCGACTTACAGAGAGGACACCCACTTGCCCACCTTTATTATGTTTGTATGGATAATTATTAATATTTTTTTTTCCTTTTTATAATTATGTTTTACTGTCGATTTCTTGAAATTTTACAATACATTTAAGATGTTAATTCACAATATTGGAAACTAAAATTTCAAAAATTCCCTAAACAGTTCAAAACAAATCGATATCAAAACTCCAAATTCTTACAGAGTATATCACGGAGAAGGTTTCTATGAAAGAAAATTTTAGGAATATCTACCGGAAAAGTAGATGTTTGATGTGTAAAAGTTGAAATTTAGATGTCAAAAGTACAACAGTGACGTTATCTGTCCAGAAAAAAATAAACTAAATAATAAAAAATTTAGTTTATTGTTGCAGGTTAAAATAATAATAGAGTATTATATTATATTGGTTTCTATTGGTTAATTGGGCATGTTTGTTGATTTGTATGTTTGTATGTAGATTAGATCTCTGGGAAGAAGATAGGCTAATTTAAAAATGGTTAAATTTGGTTTTTTTTGTTAATCTGATTTTAGTATGGTTAGGTTAGGATTTTGTATTAATTGATTATATTAATCCACCATAGGTAGAATATGACAAACTTGGTATAACTTTTATACTTTAGAGTTAAATCACACTTACGTAAAAGCAGCATGGTGTCCGCGATCTACCTCAAGTAGATTGCCTACCTGATAATATACTGCTGCGAATCAGAATTTTTATTCTAAGGAACGGAAAAGTTCAGAATAATTTTGAACACCATACACCGAATATTAAATAACGAATTGAATAAAGTTTGAGTCATATAGATTTAGTACATTTAAAGGCTACGAAGTGCACGGGTTCCGCTAGTTACAATATAAAGTATAATAACAAATTATAAGTACTCAATTTAAAGCTTAAAAACTAATACGACAAGTACTGGCTTAAAAACATGGTGAGTTTAATAAATTATAACTGATAGTAAACAGAATATCATAGATACCAAATGTTTGTGTAAAAAACTATTACACATGTTAAATAAACCATTTACTAATTATAGACTGACGACACAACAGCGGAAAAATGGAGAAGAAACTTTACCAGTGCGATGTCTGCGATAAGTCATTCTCTGTAAGTGGAAGTTTTATAGCACATAAGCGGACGCACACTAAAGAAAAACCGTACACTTGCGGTGTATGCGAAAAGTCGTTCTCTGAAACTGGCCAATTGACAAAACACAAGCGGGCGCACACTGGAGAAAAACCGTTCACTTGCAGTATATGCGACAAATCGTTCTCTGTGAGTGGAAATTTGATAGCACATATGCGGACGCACACTGGAGAAAAACCGTACGCGTGCGATGTATGCGAAAAGTCGTTCTCTGAAAGTGGCATTTTGACGAGACACAAGCGGACGCACACTGGAGAAAAACCGTTCGCATGCAATGTATGCGACAAATCGTTCTCTGTAAGTGGAAATTTGATAGCACATAAGCGGACGCACACTGGAGAAAAACCGTACGCGTGCGATGTATGCAAAAAATCGTTCTCTGAAAGTGGCCATTTGACGACACACAAGCGGACGCACACTGGAGAAAAACCGTTCAAGTGTGATGTATGCGAAAAGTCGTTCTCTCAAAGTAGCCATTTGACGAAACACAAGCGGACGCACACTGGAGAAAAACCATTCGCGTGTGATGTATGCGAAAAGTCGTTCTCTCAAAGTAGCCATTTGACGAAACACAAGCGGACGCACACTGGAGAAAAACCGTACGCGTGCGATGTATGCGAAAAGTCATTTTCTGAAGGTGGCAGTTTGACGAAACATCGACGCACGCACACTGGAGAAAAACCGTTCGCGTGTGATGTATGCGAAAAGTCGTTCACTGAAAGCGGCCATTTGACGAGACACAAGCGGACGCACACTGGGGAAAAACCGTACGCATGCGATGTATGCGAAAAGTCGTTTGCTCAAAGTGACCATTTGACAAAACATCGACGCACGCACACTGGAGAAAAACCGTATGCTTGCGATGTATGCAAAAAGTCATTCACTGAAAGTGGCAGTTTGACAACACATCGACGCACGCACACTGCAGAAAAATCGTACGCGTGCGACGTATGTGACACGTCGTTCTCTGTAAGTGGCGGTTTGACAAGACACAAGTGTACGCACATGGCACACCGATCGGAATTATCAAAGATCTATGATCCAATGACCGTATTAAAATAAGATAAATCTTGATAACATATCACCTATTATATGGTCAATGTGTTAATTTTATCAAGTAAATAGTTGTTGCAAGATACTAAAAAATTGCTAATTTGTCATATTATGCTTAAATGAACACAACGTTTCGTATGGTTTTCAATGTTTAAAATAAAATGTGATTTTCAAAATTTTCTATTTAAAATATTGAATTTAAAAATATCGTTTATTCAAACATATCGTCAAATTAAAAATCACCGGATGATCCCCTAATATGAACGAATCAATATAATATAATGATGTTATTTCAAATACAATCAATATTGAGGCGTTACATCCATCAAGTGATTTTTACAATCAGTACCTGTTTTTTTTTAAGCCAATTTATTCCAGTTTTAATATTTGTATGAACTATATATAACTGTACAACAAATAAAACAATTGTGGTGAATTAAAACAAATTTTTATAGATCTGAATATTGATTTAGATAAAATAAACATTTATATACGATAGGTACTAACCATTTAAAAATAATTCAAAACAAATAATATTTACTAGAAAATAATAACGATAATACATATTAAATTCCTAATTACACATAAATGATTGTAATTATGTGGGCTGTATTAACATTTAATATTTTTACAAATGAAACTAGGTAGATATTTTGGTTATAAGGGTACAAGACGCAATAATAGGTAATTTATTGATAATCCTAATTCGGCGACAACAATTATCTCCTATTTCGATAACGTATACCAATAGCTCCAAGGCCCATACTTGTTTCTCCTTCATTGTCATTTCCCAAGCACCATAATATATCCACCACGAAATTATTAAAAACTTATTTTCCACACCAATCGTCATATAATTATTATTTACACGTACACATTCGTAGATTATTATCCGAATATTAAATACATTTTAAAGGCAACCGTTTTCTACAAAGTTTTTGATTTTATCAAAACTACGTTTTACAAACCTTAAATTTTCTTTTTTTTTACAAATCCATAACGGACCATTGCGAAGCATCAACATAAAGTCAAGCGATTCGCTGTCGTCCCTATTTCTTAAAATGTTCGTTCAAAACAACTCGTCCAAAATAGATTTCAAGTTGTCTATTTCGATTTGTGATTCGCTGAGCACTTTACTGATGGTGACAAAACTTTATGTACCAAGGAAAAGTTGACCTTCCTGCCAATATAAAATAGAATGATATCAATTGAAAAATAGAAAAATGATAAAATCTCAACAGCCGATTACATATTATTTACTTCGGCCTACTATATCAAATCAAAGCTCTAAAACTAATTTTGTGCTAATCGTTTTTAATGACTATTATAATAGTTAATTATTAATTATTATCAATATCTTAAAATCAAAATAAATAATAGTAAAAATAAACCTCATAATTACTATAACAAAGAACAAATGTACTTTAAAATATATTTTACGTTTTGATTCTGTCTTAACAAACTATGCAGCTTGTGCTAAAGGGACAGAGTTAAATTACATTAAATTATGGTAACGTATATTATGACAATAAATAATATAATATACTAAACTTTGCAAGATAAATAAATATTATATATTAATAATAAAAGCAAGATAAAAAAAAAAGAAGTCCATAAACAATTTATAAACAAACAAAAAAAGAAAGATTTGCATAGAATAATAGTTAAGATATTATTTAACCTACATACTGAAAAAGAATTTACACGCCTTTTAAAATGTTTACACTTTTTTATATCAATTTCCTATTATAAATAGGTGCATTCAAATTTGAAGTAGTTATGTGACATCTATCCCGAATTTTAAGTTTGTGTGTATAAATATTCGTTGAATAAATAATAATAATAAAAAAAAAATAAATTAAAATAAATTATATATTATAATTTGATACTCGGTACAAGGTATAACATAATATTATAATTGGTTACGTCAATGCGATTGTTTTAAAAATAAATAGGTACTCATTTTTCTAGAGAATAGCTAGTATTAAAGTTTTTAGAAATACATTTTTATAAAATTGGAAGTCATAAAAAAAAAACATTCTTTGTAACAAAAAATAAAAGTTTTTCTGTTTTTATCGTCACCATTTTCTTGGTATTTCACTTTTTGAGTGTTTGCTTACACTTTTGATAAAATATTCCGAAACGTAATAGTTTTCTGAAAATTTCAAAATATAAAAAACGAATTTTGAACTCGTTATTATAGGCACTTTGTACATTTTAAAATTTTGATGAGTGGAGTTAGACAGAGGAAACCGGAAAAATATTTGTCCACTACTCCACTGGACTTTAAATCGTAATAAACAGGGCACCCGACTTATAGCTCTAAAAAAGCTCTAGATATGCAATCACGCATAAACCCTCTAAATATGCTCTAAAAATATACACTTAATCTTATTTTTAATATTTAATTAATAAATACTAATACAGTAAATATAGCATCAGAACTAGTAAAAAACAAATTCATCTCATTTTAATGTATTTCATACAATTGCAAAATAAATATATGTAACGGTATTAATTTAAACTTTTATTTAAACTAAACCATTTAAACTCAGTGAGGCCTAGTAATCTTTTTTGATATTAAATTAAATAAAAAAAAAAAAAAAATAGGTAGGTGCAAACAGCGCATATAGATATTTCAGTTGTTTATATAGTGCTATAAAATCTGAGTCCTGATAATAATCGATTCATCCATATTTTAATTTTTGGAATTCTCATGATTTTTTGTTTATTTTTTCCCAACGCTGTACCTGATACGTCTTAATAGTTAATATCCTTAATTTAAAACTACATTAGATGACGTTGTATTATCTTACATGAATTAAGGATCAAGGAGTGTCCTGTGGGTGTGGTGTGTCGAAATTTTTTTTTGTTTTTCAAACGCGAATCACACTATTTCCTGTAAATTGTTAATCGTAGTTGCTTAGATATCAACCAGCCACTGCAATTGAATTCCCTAAATTTCTGTCACATGCTTACACAAGTTTCCCTTATATCATGCGCGATGTGGCACACACGTTTTTTTTTAAATTTTGATGAATCTAAATCAAAATTCAAATAAGGAGTTTTTGAGTTATTCAACTTTGTGTGCTAAGGATCACTTGGATAAGCTATTATTATAGTTTTGGAATTTATGGCTTATGAGGACTATCATTGAGCAAACTGTATATAATATATAATATATATCATATCAGTGGTTCCCAACCTTCTTTATTTTACCCCCCCCCCCCCCCTTAGAATAGATAGAGCTCAGACGACCATTATTGTTTTGTTTTACTTTACAAAATCAACACCTATATAATATTGGACTATATGAATAAACTTTGTGCATACCTATATCAATACTGGAGTACCCGCGAAGAGGTCAACAATTATAAAATACTCCAATATAATAAATTGTTGTCGACGGGTGACCGTCTGAAAATTAATTTATTGTTTTCAATTTTACTGATTGTAAAATGTCATGATTATATTTTTAGCAACAAAATTCTCGTTATTTCGTCGTCGCCATAAGACATCCCTCCCGCGAAGTAACCGTCTAAATCCTCGGGTGAATGTAAGTTCCCACACGAGATATAACAGGTAAAAATTACACTTGTACGTAAGTTCCCACACGAAAAAAAGTTATACCAAACACCAAGGCTGGGCAATGAAAAGTAACTTAACTTAATTTAAAGTTAAACTTTTCTTATTTTCAAAATAAAAAATTTCAGACACATAATAATGTTTATATAAATTGCTTATAATTTTAACTTTTAATTTGTTAATGCTCAGCCTTGCCAAACACAAACTTCCTTCCCACTTTATTCAGACTTAGGACTGACAACTTAAACGTAGTTGGTGTGGTTAAAATTTGTTTTGTTTTTGTATTGCATAAAAAAAAGTCCAATTCAATTTTGAATTGAATCTAGTCCGTATAATATATAATAAAAATTAATAACATAATGTGTATAATATTTGTATATTGTGTATAAAATAAAAATAATAATAGAAAAAATCAAATTTTATTAGGTTTATTGCGATAGCTCAAACACTTCACATAGTCATACTGTGTAATTTTTTGTAAGTTATAATCTGACATTTTATTATTTATATAGTTTTGTTTTTCTTCTGTTTTTTTACTTTTTTTTTGAGGCCTATTTAATTCTGATATTCTTATCTTTATATATGTATTTGTTTGAAACATTTTTAAAACTTCTATTATTTTGAATATATTAGGATGATGATGATAAAAATTTGAATTGAATTCAGAATGGAAAGTTTCGCAAGCGTTTGTAGTAAGGCTTGTGTCAGAACTAGCACTAGCCCAAATACTAGGGAGGAACGTACTGGTATCTTCGTCGTAATGAGTTACTAAATAATCGCAAAATTCATTTATTTTATTATTTTCTGGTTTTTCAGCCATGAAACTATCTACAAAACAATCATCATTGTAGATAGAATGTAATACATTAAATTTTATCGCCACGTGGGAAAATACATATTGGTATATTTTTATTAACACAGTATGACTATATTGTAAAGTGTTATTAGATCAAACGAAAAGTGAGTAAGTCATTCCTAAGTCTTAATAACTTTACTTACGTACAGGCGTGATTTTTTCCGTGTGGGAACTTACGTACGGGCGTATTTTTTTTCGTGAGGGAACTTACATATGAACTCGCTTACCTGCTATGTTTCGTGTGGGAACTTGCCAAACCCCAAATCCTCATCCCCTCACCGGTTGCTATCCACTGGTGTACAGTGTACCGGCTACCCTGTACAAGCCTTACCATTACAGTAGGTCAACTATACGCATAGCTGCAGTAATCGATTTTCGTTTAACACAGTTTTCGATGATAATATTATGTCAACGCGTCATTCCATTCCATTTCATTACCCACGTGTCGTCGTACATTATTACGATAATAATATAATGTAAATTAGGCAGCTGCATTAATAATAGGTAGGTACTGCATGGTATTATAATATTATTGTTCTCGTCGGTCGACCGTGTTCGGACGCTAATGTATTCGGACTCGCGCCACCGCCGGCGAGGCTTTCACGTCGTTCGGCAATACCTATGCGTTATAATAATATGTAATAATATTATAATTTAAAATATTGTATACGTGACGCGATATGGGTCACCTGCCTATCAGTTGCAGGACTGTGTCGGTGAATTATTATCCTAGAGAAATCCCTAAATCGTGGACTGTACAGTTGCGGACCAGATTTATGATACAGGAACGACGGAGGTACGAATTGCAGGGCTGGGCAAGTTAATGATATCTGTTGACTCGGTTCAGTTGATTATTATTTGTTCAATCATTTTAAAAATGAATGGCTTGTAGACATCTTTAATACATCAATTAAGTTTAAAATTGAGTTGACAAATACCATAAACTTGACTTAGGACTTGGGCTTGCAAACGTTATAATAACGTTATGATTATAACCAATGCTGGGCAAGTTAATGATTTTTTTTAACTCAGTTAAGTTAAGTTAATATGCACCAATAACAATAAGTTAAAAGTTAAAAGTTAATTTAATTTTAGGTTAACTCAGTTAAGTTAAAAATTAATACACATTTTTTTAAACTTTTTATTAAGTATAATTAATTTTTTTTTACGCATATATTATTTTATTTTCTTACAAACCCTGAAACCCAAGACTAATTTTTGGACTGTTACTAGAAAAAATGTTTATACTCTATACAGTATATTATTGAACTTCATTGAAGTTTTCATTTCTAAAAAAAAAGAACAGTAGTTACCTTACCTATATATAATAAGTAGTAAATAAATACCTAAAAATAATGAATTAATATTGTTTAATCAAGTCTTGAAAACAGATACTATTTGTGTGTGTGGGTTTGAAATGGAATATTACTGTGTTTAATAAATAATCACTAAATATTTTATTAAATAGATAGGTACTAGGTATTACATATTTAGTAAAATACTAAAATATAACATATAGTTTAAAGAAAAAGATAATAAATAAGTTGAAATAGTTGGATAATTATATAATATTTTATTATTTCAGCATACACATTTTAGTCATATAGATATAGTTATTATATTTTATATAGTATATTATATTTTAATAAATTATAAACGTGCATACTGCATACTGTTTGTGTCGTTCGTGTATAACCAAAAGTTCACAACTGAACACTGATAAAATTTCATGACCACATCACACAAAATCATAATATCGATAGTTGGTTTTTGTTTATTTTTAGGCTTGTTGGATTTATATTTTTTTCCCCAAATGGTGACTTCGGTTATCGATAACAATAATATACCCATAAGGGTATAGCCATAAATCATAATGCCATATAGTCATAATGGGACTATATTATTATGTCTATATTTTTATTGTTACTTGATATAATTAATTAATTTAATAATAATATAAAACCTTTTATTATAAAATATTTTCTGATGTATCACTATACAGGGTGTTTCTTTAGAGTACAGAGTGATTGGAAAAATATAAAATTTTTAAAAATTAACTTAACTTATTCTGTAAAATGAAAATCAACTCGTTGATTTCACGTTCATTAAAAAATAAATTTAATAAGTTAATAGTTAAGTTAATGAATATCCAAAAGTAACTAGTTAAGTTAAAAAGTTAAGATAAAATTAACTTTTTAACTTAACTTTAACTTTTTGATAAGTTAATGCCCAGGCTTGATTATAACGTTATAATTGACAAAAAACCGAACGAAATTCGTAAACATAATTATAACGGAAAGCGATAATCAAAAATAATTAACTACCGTACAACAAAACATAACGATTAACAAAATATATTGTACTACAAACAATAACGCAAAACGTAATTTATAGAATTTCATTGAACGAAATAATTTAAAATCCATTTGTTTAAAAGTTATATTGGTTTCGTAAAAATATTTATTTCATGCATATCACGGACATTAGAATTGATTATGTATTATATTCTGTATCCAGGTCATTACCTACACGCATCAGTTATTATTAATACATTTAATAGGTATTGACACTATTTTAAATAACGATAAACTCAAAACTTGTATACCTAAAGTTTTAATTTTAAATAACATAAAACGGAATTTTTTCAAATGCAAGCCCTGTACTTAAGATGATATCAGTGCACTATTTGTTTTCTCTCTCTGGCCGACGCGTAACATGGACAAAATGCATTTACGCAGATTCATTTTTTCTATGTTTTTAAGTAATCTCTTAGAGTAAAATCACCCATCACAAAAAAAGATAGAGAATAATATTTTTGAGGGAATGACGTATCGATTTTATATTTTATTGTTATTTGACTTTGTATTCGACTTTCAAAATAAACAAAAAAATGTTGTATATTTTGAATTATGTTTAAATTGTTTTGAAACAATATTTAGACAAATCGATATGTCATTCCCTCAAAAATATCATTCTCTATCTTTTTTGTAATGGGTGGTTTTACTTTAAGATTAGGTACTTAAAAATAAAGAAAAAATTATGCGGCGTAAATGCGTTTTGTCTATGTGGCGCTGACATCTTCTTAACTTCAACTAATAAGTTAAGAAAATAATAATAAAAAAAAAAAAAATGCGGTATTATTTAAAAAATAGTTATAATAAGATAGATATAATCACTTGAATAGTAATCATCATTCATAGGTATATTATTATTCAAACAATCTATAGACTACGATAATCATTATCATAGGCGTGCGCAAACTTTTTCCACAGGGAGGGGGGAGGGGGCTTAAAAATGTCTGAACCAAAGATTCTTGTACTAATGACTACCGTAAAAAGGGGTGACTTCGGACATGTGGGGTGAATTCGGACAACACCATGTGTTTTTAGTTATCTTATAATTTTAGAATACACGTTTAATAAAAGTTTAAAACTGATACTCTACGTTAATATCTATTATAACCTCCATAGAAAATAATATTTATTGATGACATAATGGTGTCATAGAACATGTTATGGAGGTAAATACATAATATTATATTTTCGTATTTTTAAATTACATAACTACATTGACTACTGTAACACAACAGCAAATAGAAATATTTGATTGCGGTTTTCGGTTACCTATACCCGTGAACTTGTCTGTGTTAATTGGTAATTGCAATGATTTTATAATATACTATAAAATCAATGGTAATTGGCACCTATATGTGCAAATTGTTAAGTAACTTGATCTCACACTGCAGTGTTAAATCGTCTTAATTATTACCAAACGTGGGTGACTTCGAACAACACATTATAACTATGCCCAGATCATATGTCAACGATGTAGGAGGTCGTCCGTATATAAGAATTATAATCCTAATGTTATTTAAAATGTCATTGATGGTGTTATAGTTATAAAAAAAATGACATCACGATAAGTAAAAACAGAAAAGTAAAAAATAAATTTAAGTTGACATGTTTATAGAAAAGTAAATAATTTTTTTTTAGAAAATTTAATAAATTATGTTATATTTGCGATAAATGTATGGGGTTTTTTTATTTCAATTCATTACATTTTAGGTTCTGAGCGAAGCGATGAATGTATTGATTTTACAATGATGTGTGTTTTTTTTTAATTTTTTAAAATTTTTTTTATTTTTGTGTCTGTCATCACCTTTTAGGACAGTAAAAGTGCTTCGATTTTCTTCAACAGTAACTTTTCTGATAGGAAAGTGAATCTAGTTGGTACTTTGGGGGGTCAAAAGTAAAAATTATATCAAAAATATATGTAAAAATAATTAAACTTTGTAATAATTAAATTATGTAAAAAAATATCAAAAGTTTTCAAAAGCGACGTGAAAAACAAAAGAAAAATGAAGGAAAAACGGGAATTTTTACGCAAAATCTGTTTTCGAGAAAATCGATTTTGGTTTTTGGTGTAACTCTAAAACAAATTACCGTAGGGACATGAAATTTTGACTGAATGTTTATATTAGCTTTTTCTATACACCATAAAATTTTGAAAATATTTCGACTCTTTTTGAGCTGTTTACAGACATTGTCAGTTTTCAATTTTTTTAGTTTTTTTTTCTATAAATATCAATAAAATTTTATCTGTTGAGTAAAAAAGCTTGAAAATTTAATAGGAGGCTCCTAGGTTATTGTTTCAAAGGCAGATGAAAAAAATTAAAAATCCTCAGTCACAGTTTTAATTTATAAGCATTTAAAGTTCAAATTTTGACAAAATACGGAAAAATCACGAAAATTAGCAAATTATTTTGAGTTGAGAATTCATAAAAATCTTTCTTTTTAAATCTAAGATTTTAAAATGTAATATATGATTACTCATAAGTTTGTCTACCTTTATCAAAAAAAAAACTATTTTAACTAACCCATGTGGTATACGTAATATTATCTACAAGTTACAACCGTGAAATAACGTAAGTATATATGAATAATGTAGTTGATAGATCACACTGTGATAAGAAAAAATAGTATAATATAGTGGATAGTAGAGACGTAGAGTATTCTTTGATAATAATAAATCATTTGGTCGATGATAACTGATATTATATCAATAACTTTATTAGTTTTATTCACAGATATTTATACTATGAGATTCAAACTGGCTTCACTTTTTTCATGTAAGTATTTATTAAAGAAAATGCCAGGAGCCACAGGGGGAGCGGTCAACCCCCCCCCCCCCCCGTTCGCACGCCTATGATCATTATTGTACAAAATAATTGATAACTGAGTAATGAATATGTAGGCATTATGATTTATAAACGTATCAATGGCGTCGCGGGCTATTGATGTCTTCATACGGGCGACTAAAATGTTACCACTATATTAATATTCATAAGTAACTTAAAATACTACAATATATTAGTTTTTATCTATAACTAGCTGTCCCTCCCGGCGTTGCCCGGGCAAAAGTTACCTTAGGTGAAATAGTTGGAAATAGCCAATATTATAATTTATTACTTATGTGTTCAAGGACTCAAAAATGCATTAATCGTATATTATATATTATAGCTGAACCCGTTCACTGCGTTGCTCGTCAAAATATGTACCAACTCTATAGGATTCAGACTTTGTTCAATTCGTTTATTTAATATTCGGTGTATGATGTTCAAAACTTAAAATTTTTCATCGATCATCTTGAATATATAATTACCCGAGAGACACGCTTGTATGTATTGTATGCGTGAGACACATAGTATGTTTTCAGGTAGACAATCCACCGAAGACTCCTCGAAGTGCGTACGTAATTATACGAATGTTTTATTAACACGTTGATATTACGATGTGCATGTGCCGACAAATTATGTCTTGGGAATACTGTTTTTACTAAACTATATAGTTGCATGTCTAAAATTATATTCATTATTCAGTCGTGACCAATAGCAACCTTACGATAAACAAAAATATATTATTATTTAGTTTCTGTTCTTACTGGACAGATGGCACCTACATCCAAACGTCCTACTTTTCCTGTGGATTTTCTTAAAATTATCTTACTTATGAGTCAAGAACCTTCTCCTGACAATATATTTTTAAATTAAATACTACTGCTTATTTACTAATTGATAACTCCTGTGTTTATTAAGTTGGAGAATCGATCAAATGCCATACACCTTCTCCGCAAAAAAAAATCATAACGATCGGTTTAGTAGTTTCCGAGAACATAGGCCTCAAAGGTTTTCATTTTCATATTTATATATAAATATTAATATATATACGGTGTAAATATATCCTATTTTAGATTCTGAGTCGAACGATGAATGTATTGATTTTACAATGATGTTTGTTTTTTTTTTAATTTTTAATTTTTTTTATTTTTGTGCCTGTCATTACCTTTTAGGACAGTAAAAGTGCTTGGATTTTCTTCAATAGTAACTTTTCTGATGGGAAAGTGAATCTAGTTGGTACTTTGGAGGGTCAAACGTAAAATTTCCCAGTAGTTTTAGCACAACTTTTTTTTATAAGCATTTTAAGTTCAAATTTTGACAACATTTATCAAATTTATAATTAATTAATTATTTTAATTTATTAAAATTTTTTTTTTATTAAATCTAAGATTTGAAAATGTAATATAAGATTACTCATAAGTTTGTCTACCTTTATCAAAAAAAAGGATTAGTGGATGTCGCTCTGCTGTACAGTTGGTTACAAGTGGGTCACTGTAATGGATGGTGTTAAATTTGAATTCAATGATATTATAATATCATTGTATAAGAAAAACGATTCTGAGCAAAAACGGTCAGTCAGCCTATGATATTACCAAGTATATTTGATGATATTATTGTGAATAAAGTAATTTATATATAACCTATTTACGTGGAGCCTTGTTTTAAATTTTCAATCCTTAGCCATAAAAGTTAAACATTTTATACATTTTTAACTACAAAATAGTTAATAAATTATAAATTTGATAAATGTTGTCAAAATTTGAACTTTAAATGCTTATAAAAAAATAATTTTGCCTTTTTTTTTTTAATATTTTTCAACTGCTATTATAACGATATATCAGGAACCTTATATTAAATATTCACGCTTTTTTACCCAACAAATAAAATTTTATTGATATTTATAGAAAAAAAAACTAATAAAATTGAAAAATGACAATGTCCGTAAACAACTCAAAAAGAGTCAAAATATTTTCAAAATTTAATAGTGTAAAGAAAATGCTAATATAAACATTCAGTGAAATTTTTAAGTGTCTACAGTCATTCGTTTTTCAATTACAATAAAATAAGAAAATTGTTATACCTGAGAAATCGAGTGAATATCAAATGTTGTAAAAATATAAATTTCAGACGCTCATAAAAATGTAATTTAAGTTTCTTGTAGACATGTGTATAATATATAAATAATTAAAATATTATGTTTAAACAAATATGAATATTATACACAATATTAAATATACTTATTGATTATACAGTTAAAGTTGTAAATGAATGGTTAAAAAAAATAAATAATGTATATAATGTATATAGAATATATTGTAAGAAATTCAATGAGTTAAGTATAAGTATTATTTCCATGGCTATGTAAAATATTTTCATTTTCGTTCAAGTTTAACTGCATTCTATAAGCTTCTATATATTATTATGTAACAAATAACAAATATTATATTAAAACAAAAATCCACACAAATATTATAGGTAGCTTTTAACTATACAAATACAATTTACAGTTATAAATAAATGTATGGTAAAAAAAATAAAGATTGTTAATATTGTAAATAATTCAAGCAGTCAAGTATAATGTGTGTTATTACCTTGCTCGTTATCTAAAATATTTTCATTTTCGTTGAAGTTTGACTGCATATGATAAGGTTCTATGTATGGAACAATTTAAAAATATAGAATATTATATTAAAAAATAAAGAATATAATTTAGACATCTACTAACTAGTGTAATATAATATTACCTTGGTCAAAATGTGATGTTGATTCTCCAGTTAAACCTAATTTATTAAAAATATAAGCAACAATAAAATGAAATGTCTATACAATTATAGCTATACAGATCACTTATTTTAAAATTCTTAAAATAAATAAAATCATATTAAAAAATAATTTAAAATTTACTAGATAAAATATTGCTGCTTCTGTAAACTTCTGAAATTTTATTTTTCTCGTTATTAACTGTTGGTTTTTTATACACACTAAGAGTAGTCATTTCTTCACAAGAATCACTATCTATAAATCAAAAATCTTATATTTAAAATATTGTATGATATTGTAATCAATATACATCATAGGTCGCCGACATTCTTACCTGATGCATCATATTGGGGTTTGGATAATTTTAATCTTTTGCCCCGTCTTAATGTTTCTTCATTTTCCGACTCAGACCTAAATATTTGTACTTCCTTCATTGCTGCTTGTCCATATGAGTCTGTATATTATGTATTATAAAAAATATATTTTTATATGTACCTATTTTATTAATTTTATTTAGGTACATTTTATACTATTAAGCATCATGATGTAAATAATCATTTATTTTCCAATAGAAAAATTAGATAAAAATAAATATCGTACCGAATTGTTCAATAACTTTAACAGGGTATGACTTCCAATCTTCAGATGGTTTACCTCCTTTCATCAACATCATAGTTGTAACCCTCTGTTTTGAAGGCCATTTACATAAATGTCCTGAAGTACCATTCAATGTTACAGTTGATATCCAGTCAAAGGGAATCACTGAATACTTGTGCTCTTCTTTAAAATAGCCAATAATCCACTAAATGTACAATAATTAAAATAGATATCGGTGAAAAATTCTAGGAGTGGATAATACTGGAACATATTTGTCAGATAAAATTATAATATGGGTTCTGAACATACACCAATAAACATAGTTTTAAATATATTATAATCTTGGATCCTCGTAGAATGATAAAACATACAAATTTAATATAATACCCTCTGATTATTATTTATTACTATAGGCTATCACAGTAGGTAATATATAGCCTTAAATTTCGTGTTTTTTTAAAATTTTTTATATACCTACATTATTTCTAGCAACATATTGTGTATGTATATATGTGCGTGTGTGTGTATATTATGTGTGCATAAGCAGTAAGCACAATATTTTGTGCTGTTGGTAACATAATAGTATACAACTTAGTATTTTATTCCTACAAAAGTATGCTACTAGTAGGTACAGATATTATTTATTAAATTAATTAATTATTCATATACCTGTTTTTTCGAATTTTCATTTTCACAAAATTGCCTATATTGTAGGTAATATTTATGTTATTTGAACACAATGTTGTACAACTATACAGCACACTACAGTAGATATTACACGTGTCACGTCAACAGATAAATTATAGCTTATAGTATAAAACTTTTCACAAAATAACAAGGTAATTATCCAAGCCTGGGCATTAACGAGTTAAAAAGTTAAAGTTAAGTTAAAATGTTAATTTAATTTTAACTTTTTAACTTAACTAGTTACTTTTGGCTTTTCATTAACTTAACTGTTAACTTACTAAATTTCTTTCTTAATTAACGTGAAATTAACGAGTTAATTTTTAATTTTAAGAAGTAAGTTAAATTAATTTATTGTGTTTTTTAATTTTATAATATTTCACTATTTCAGTCTATTTCAGTCTATATCGTTTTCATGTCAAAAAATATGTATCATAAATTGTTTAAAGTTAAAAATTTATATCATTCGAATCTAACTTATATGGAAATACTGTATGAAGTATTAACATTATATCCTATTATTTAGTTTTGGGTTGAGCAAAAATTAAATACGCTAGCGTATAATTAACTCTTAACTTTTAACTTTTTATTATTGGTGCATATTAACTTAACTTAACTGAACTAAAAAAAATCATTAACTTGCCCAGCCTTGTAATTATCTTGTACGCACTTGAATACTTGAATACTTTAAATATAAATTACTGCTGTCATGAAAGGTTATAGGTACTATTATACGTCATAATATTATTATCATTAATTTTATTGCCATTATCACATCGGTCGGTCATTGGGTATTTTTTTTAAGTTTATTTTTAAATTATTTACAGTAATTTTACGTGAGATCTGTGTGACCACCATGCGATATCGTCGATTACGATGTTTATTTATAAATAATTTTAAAATCGAAAACCTATATCTCTGAGACATCACAATCACAACATTAGTTGTTATACGTTCGAGGAGATGTTGATTTTGCGAAGTTATTTTTATAATTATACAATCATCTCATTGACATATCAGAGATGAACACCGTAGACGTTAGCTTTAAGATCATAAACCGACGTCTATGAGATATCATTGTCAACACATTGCACACTGCAGGGATGGTAATATCATAGGAGACTGACCGTTTTCGCTCAGAATCATTTTTCTTATACAATGATATTATATCATATAATTTAACACCATCCATTACAGTGACCCACTTGTAACCTAATGTACAGCAGAGCAACATGCACTTACCCACCTTTTTTTTTTTTAATTTTTGACTGGCTCATAATAAAACTGAAAAAAAAACCGCTCGCTAACAATTACATTACATTACAATTGTATTTTTATCTCGATTCAAATAGCCTTCTCACACAATTGTATACTTACTAAGTACTAATTATCATAAGCTTAAATAACCCATTTTTTGAGAGATAACAATGACTAAATAATTAATACATATTATGTAGATGGATACTTAAATATATTACCCATTAGCTACAATAATATGAATGCCCAAAAATAACCCATACCCGGCCCCACAGCACCCAACAATGACAAGCGGGAGAGGGGAATACCCCCCCCCCCCCGCACAACACTAGTGAGTAGTGACGCCAATGTTTTGCGCTAGGAGTTATGGTACCTATACGTCATTTATTATTGCAGTATTATTTAAGTAAAACAAACTATAACTCATATTGATTGAGGACTATGTGATATACCTACCCATAATATTATTATATTTATTATTATAAATTGTATTATGATTATTATTATTATTTTTACTATTTATGTATATTTCATTGATTATATTTATGGTTCTGAAATTTCGTGAAAAATTTCATATTAATGAAAGATGAAAAAACAGATTTTAATTTAAAACTATAGTAGAAATTACAGTGGACACCTCTATTTAGTTAAGGACTAAATGAAAAATATTATAGAAATATTTCTAACATAGTACTTAATACATATTTTATTACATAATAATTATCTACCTATATCGCATATATAATATATGGTAGGTATATATAATAACTTATTTATATCATGATCCGGAATTAAATATTGATAATCACTAAGACCAACATTTATATGCCCTAAAAATCTATAAAATATGTATGCAGTTATACCCTCAAAATTACCAAAATATGCCCTTTAAATATGCTCTAAAAAAAAAATGTTATTGTAAAAAATGATTAAATGATTAAATTTTTTATGTATTATACAATTTATACAATAATACAATTATTGCCAATGAATAATGATTTACAAAAATGTGTGGTATTAAAAATATTAAAAAATTAATATTAAAGTAATAATTAATGAATTATAAAGTTAAGCAAAAACATGTATGACATGTATAATGAACTGTTGAGTTTTGTACATTTTCTTCATTTTCTTCAATTTCTTCAATTTCTTCTACAGTCGTAATAGTCTTAATAAAATCAATTGGGAGTCTTGAACTTGTCATTCCAACTCTTGGGTCATTTCCAAATAACGCATTATATATGGCAGGGGTGGCGAACCTTTTTTGGGTCAAGTGCATATATTATATGGGCTTCTACCAATAGTACGATGAAATGAACATTTTTTTGCCACTGAACAAACTGAAGACCGATTGACCATCTCTGGGACACATTGTCTTGCATCCACGCTCTTAGCATATGTTCAACGTCTTGATTGACCCGTTCAATACTCCCTTGGCTCTGAGGATGCCTTGGACGTCCATGTACAATGACACACTCAGGCCAAAGTTGTTTTAACTCATCGAGTACACAGTTAACAAACTCTCGGCCATTGTCACTCTGTAAAATACTTGGCGCTCCAAATGTAAGAAAAATACTAAGTAATTAAGCACCGACTTCTAAAGCCCTTTTACTTTCCATAGGATGGAGGGATATACATTTTGTGTTATGATCTTGATAGTTAAGTATCCATTGTACTTTTCATCTGGAACAGACTACTCTCAACGTGTTTTCGTACATCTAAAAGTAAAAATAAATTTATAACTTTTTTATCAATCAAATTAAGCATTTTTTTTAACGTTAAAATAATTAAATAGTCGTATAATTATAATAAAATAATAATAATTATAATAAAGTCAATATTTAAAAAAATTTAAATAATTTAATTTATAACTTTTTATCAATTTATCAAGTTCGAGAAGTCAACATTTAAAATTCACAATAGTTTTCAAATCGCAGGGAAAAACAAAATAGATATGAAGAATAAACGGGAATTTTTACGCAAAATTGGTTATCGATAAAATCGATTTTGGTTATTGGTGTAACTTTAAAATAAACAATAACAAACAAAATAATAATATTATATCATTGAGTTAAAATATAACACCATCTACTGAAGCGACATCTACTGAATCTTTAGTTTAATTTTTATAACTATGCACAGTAACTTTTTATTATAATTTTTTTTTTAATTAGTTAAATTCTTACGTGTTAGTTTTAGCAGCTTCAATCTCCATGATCATTTGAATCTGTTCCTCTTGACTTAAAGGTTTTTTCTTCTACTTAGTAGCATAATATTCTTGTAACTTCTCATAAAACAATACTTTTTCCATATTATAATATATACCTATAAAATAACGTGTTACTAGTCAACAACTACCAACAACTGATATAAGACAGACTGACACATTATTGTCAACGGGATTCCGGGATCATACACTATCTGTATATTACTATATATCTGTACCAAAGGTGGGCATTAACTTGTTAAAAAGTTAAAGTTAATTTTCTTTTAACTTTTTAACTTAACTAGTTACTTTTGTCTTTTCATTAACTTAACTACTGTTAACTTACTAAATTTCTTTCTTAATTAACGTGAAATTAACGAGTTAATTTTTCATTTTAAGGGGCCGCAACACTATTATTTTTATATGCGTTATAGGTGCTTTGCATTTCCTTGTTTTAAAGGTGTTAACGAAGTCCGATTCTAATTTTGAAAAAAGATATGGAATTCTTGATGAGTCTATTATGCTTCTACCGGATGATTTTCTAAAATATTAAAATCTTAATTAATAACATATTAATTAAGTTTTATTATTTTATTTATTTCACTCTGCTGAGAAATGAAGTGGAATTGTTCTTTTAAAAAATCATCCGGCCAAATCACAGTTTAACTTCTAATCTTTAATTTTGTTCAGATATATTTTAAGCATAAAATGTCTCTAAGTAGCGTAATTATGGAAATACAATAATATCTTTTTACACTAAATTGAAAAATATTCCTCCGACAAGTGCTGCTGCCTACTTATGAAGTTGAATGTCAATTCCGACAGTGACTGAACTCGATTACTCGAATCCCCCACTCTACACACCGAGAGCCAAACTAATATTATACCCGCGTCACGCGTCTAGAATTAGTAGAATATCCTTATCTGTGTTGGTCTATCGTACTCGGTTATTTTTAAAATCTAATATAAACATAATTTGGTTTATTATTATATTTTAATGATACATGCAATTATTGCAATACTACGAAAAAAATAATATCAAACTAGTCAACGTATTTGAAACATTGCACAGTTATTTAGAAGTACCTACTATCTACTTTTATGTCGTACTGTATGCCTACGAATAACTAGTGTTCCGTGTTATTTTTTTGAACTACTGTACTCTAAGTAGGTACTTAAGTTATTTGTATTTACAAAAATAATTTGTAAGTTACCTACTAGAAAAAGTAAGTATACCATTATAGTATTATATAATTATATATTCTTAAAATTAAATGTTAAATTTAAATTGTATACAGACATACAAGTGGCCCTAGAAATCAGGATAATTCCCGGTCGACCACTCTTTGTATTTGATTTTTGAATATACCATGTGCTACGGGAAAAATGTATAACTACAACTATTTGATATTTTTATTCGAATAATAAAAAAATCGTCCGATGAGAAATATAGTTAACTTACGAGAATTGAGAATTTAAATCAAGGATTCTCATAAAAAGTTTATACTGTACCTAATCGAAAAATCTCTAAAATATATAAGAACAATAATTATTTTTACAGTCGTTTTAATTTCAAATTTCAAATATTTGATCTTATAAAAATTGTATGGTGTTTACGTGTGGTATTTTTTTTTAGTTAGACCAAAAAAAGTAAATTGATAGCTTAGAAAACTGGTGTTGCATAAAAATTCGCGTTTTTCCTTATTTTAGATTTTGAACGAAATTATGAATGTATTGATTTTACAATGTGTGTTTTTTTTTTGTGTCTGTGGCCTGCGTACAGAAAGTACTCGAAATAATGATTGGATTTTTAAAGTCAGGCATGGTTTTTGGTAGAAAATTGGATATCCTTGGTGCATTATACAGGTCTAAAATAAAAAATTTCCAATAGTTACCAAAAGTGTCAAGAAAAACGCTAAAAAAATAACGGAAAAACTGTAATTTTTACGCAAAACCAATTTTTGACAAAAATTAAAATTTAATTTTACTGTAACTCAAAAAATAATTACTGTAAGTACTTGAAATTTTCAACAAATGTTTATATTAGCGTTGTCTATACAGGGTTAAATTCAATTAAATCAAAGGGTTTTGACTTTTTTTGAGCTATATATAGACAATTGAAATTTTAAATTTTTCTAAGTATTTTTTTTTTAAATAACGATAAAAAAATGTTGGTTGGCTAGATAATTTTGAAAATTTAATACAAGATTTCTTATAAGTTGTTCTCATAGTGATAATAGAAAATCTAAAATCGTTAGTCACAATTTTTTTTTATACGTGCTTAAAGTTCAAATTTATACGAAATGTGTCAAAATTAAGAAAATTTGCAAGTAATTTTGTGGTTGAAAAATCGTAAAATTTTTTTCTTTTATAACTAAAATTTGGTAAAAGGTTCTCCATAAGTTTTTCTTTAAATATCTGTAAAAAAAACTCTACCGGACTAAGACAAAAAATTTTTAGAAGTGTTTGAAATTTAAATTTTTACAAAATCGCGTTAAATACCGGTTTAGCCTCAAACGATTTTTGATATTTGTTATTATTCAAAAAGTATAAGTCGTAAAAACTTGAAAATTTTACCAGTTGTTTAAATTTACATTTTCTTTATATAGTTTTATTTTCAAAATATTTCACTAATTTTTAATCTATTTATAGGCATTTGAAATAATCGATTTTTTTTGATTTTTTTTTTGTATAAATGTTGGTAAAAATAATTTAGCTGGGACAAAATACTTGAAAATTTAATAGTAGGGTCCACATAAGTTGTTCTAACTCCCATTCAAAAATTATAAAAATACATTGGCACAATTTTATTTTATAAGCGTTTATAAGTGCTAATATTGACGAAAATAGTCAAAATTATGAATATTTGCTAATTATTCTATAGTTAAAAATGTATAAACAATTTTTTATTAAAAGTTAAGAATTTAAAATTTAATACTAGGTTGTCCATAAGTTGAGCTTAGAATGATTATAAAAAAAATTGATGATTATTCAATTAAAAAAATTTTACGAGTGTTTAAATTGTCACGAATTTGTAGATATTTGTAGATATTTTGTACCACGATTGTAGATAATATGTATCAGATATCTGCAATCAAGCTGTGGTATACCAGGTAGGTATATCTATAATAATATAAGGTATTATGATAACTACATGCATGCAATGATTTTGGAAATATTGATTAACCATACCGTATGCAAATGCGTCCTAATTGAAAAATAAAATACTTGTTTCAAAATAGAATATATTACAATATTTAAAAATAATATATCCTAGACTGACAAATCATCTTCGTTCAGAATTGTTTTTCGTATACAATGATACCTATCATTGCATTCAAATTTAAATTACTCTAGTCCGAGTTCCACCCCGGCGCCCTAATGTACAGCAGAGCGACATCCACTTTCCCACTTTTTATACCTAAGGTTCAAAAATTTAACAGAAGGTTATCCATATGTTTTTCTTTATACAATCTTTATACAATGATACCTATCAGTCTAGGATATATATTATATTTAAATATTGTTTTATATTTTATTTTATTACAAGTATTTAATTTATAATAAGAACGGGTTGGTGGTTGCATACTGCATGGTTAGGTACTTTTTGAATTATAACAAAAATTCAAATTCCTTTGATAAAAAATCATTTTTTTACCCTTGAATATTTTGATTTCATGAAAATTAAAACTTTAAACACTCTTAAAATTGTTTTAATTGAGTAACCCTCAAACTTTTTTATTATTACATTTTCAATTCTTAGCTTTTGATAATTACATTTTTATAAATTTTTATAGTTATCAAATATTCATAAATTTGACGAATTTTAACAATATTTGAACTTCAAATGTTTATAAAAAAAAATTATGCCTACGTTATTCAATAAGTTTTAAATTACAGTAAGACCAACCGTATCCAATTTACAAGTATTTTATCTCAGTAAATTTTTTTTATCAACATTTAAAAAATCAAATATTTCAAATGTCTATAAATAGATTAAAAATTAGTGAAATGTTTTGAAATTAATATCATATAAAGAAAATGCCAATCTTAACAACTGGTAAATGTTTCAAGTTTCTACGACTCTAACACTTTATTATTTTAAAACTATAAAGTACTGTAAAAATAAATTCCTTTTTTTATGATTTCTCTATGATTATTTATTTATTATTAGGATATGGTTAATAATAAGCATTGCAAAAAGACAAGAGGCTTTATGTCTAAAAAACGTATTAAACCACAAAAATCTTCAACGAATCTTGAAATGCGTTGGAAAAACAGATATAGGTACCTATTCGTATATAATTAATATTAAATGCTACTTATACAATTTTTATTTTTATTAAAATAATATTGTTTAGTGGGAAAGATACAAGACGTTTAGTACCGGAAGAAACTTCATTTGAACCGCAAACAAATATTATTGATAATGAACACACAGCAATTATTTCCGAGAACAATGACATATTAGCATTTTCCGAAGAACCTTATAATGATCAAAATAGTGTTTATAACTCATCTGAAATGCCTGATGACAGTGGTATTTTTGAAAATACCTTTTTAATCACAAGCGAGTCACCTATAAAACCAACACCATCTCATTCATCTGAAATAACTGGTAGACGAATAATTAACTTACTGCATTTTATAAAACAAATCCAAGAAATTGATCATACACCGTTCTCATGTTCCTTCAAAGATATGCTACTTGAAAGTGAGCGTAGACATGGATTTATGTCATCATTTAACTTCAAATGTCAAATGTGTAATAAAAAATGTGTTATTGAAACCGAAGATGAAAAATCAAATATGATTAAAATCAATACAGCAGCTGTAATTGGAATTGTTAACACTGGTGGTGGATATGGACAAATAAAAGAAATTATGACAACATTAGAGATTCCCACAATGAATAATAATACATATAATAAAGAACATGATATTGTATGTGAAAAGTTCGAAGAAGCTGCAACACAAACTATGTACACTGCAGCTAAAGAAGAAGCACGTTTAGCTATTGAGGCGGGTGATGTTGACATAGATGGTGTACCTCTTATAGCTGTGGTGGCCGATGGTAGTTGGTGTAAGAGATCCTATAGAACGATGTACAATTCGTTGTCTGGAACGGTAAGTTTTTCTTTTAGATTCTGTAAGTTTTCAGTTAGACTAAACATTTTGTTCGTTTTTTAGGCAGCTATAATTGGTTATCGCACCAAAAAAGTAATTTTTTTGGGGATTCGGAATAAGTTTTGCTGCATGTGCGCTAAAAATAAAAATGAACCGAAAAAACACGAATGTTGGAAAAATTGGAGTATGAATGACAGTTCAGCGGGTATGGAAACTTCAATAGTAGTGGAAGGATTTCGAAAAAGTGAAGAAATGTATGGATTGAGATACCATAAACTTATAGCAGACGGCGACAGTAGTGTGTACAAAAAAATACTTGATGCAAGACCGTACAAAAATATAACTGTCGAAAAGGTAGAATGTCGTAATCACCTCCTTCGAAATGTATGTAACAAACTAAGAGAGCTAACCACTAAAAAACAATCAGGACAATTAGTACATAGAAAACTATTAAGTTCGCGAATTTTAAGAATACGAAAAGGAATCATAAAAGCCATCCAATATCGTAAATCGAATTGCCATTCCATAAATGATTTACGAAACGATATTTATAATTCAATAAATCATGTTTTTGGTAATCATTCAAACTGTGCTTCGTATTTTTGTGACAAACCAAAAGAAGATATAAATTTATTAGAAAAAATACAGCATACTGACAACGACTTTTATGTAAATATGAATAGTATTATACGGCAGTTAGGTAGACATAGTAAAAGCTTAATGCAAGATGTAGATAGTAATATTGTTGAATCGTATAATTCGATTATTGCCAAAGTCATTGGAGGTAAACGTGTAAATTATGCATTGAAAAGGTCGTATGTTGGCAGATGTTATGCAGCAACCGTTGCGAAAAATTCTAGAAGGCCGATATATTCAATGTACAAAGTAATTAATAAAATAAGTCCAAACCCAAAAATGCATTCAATATTATATGAACAACGTAAATTACAAAAACAAGAACGTCAGAATGAGCACCGTCGACAAAACAAACGGTTTAAAAAAAAATTATTTGATGATCAAAAAATAAACTCTTCATATGGTGAGGGTGCCGAAAAACCAGATATGGATGAAAATGAATATTCTGAAGAAAAGAAACAATTTTTAAAATTATTAAAAGAATTGGCAGAAAAGCGTGAGTACATTGAAAAAGAGACACGAAATCAATTCAATTCAAACCTTTGGATAGAAACTCGACGAAAATTAATAACAGCTTCGAACTTTGGACAAATAATTGGACTTCGTCCTCATACAGGTTGTGGAAACACTATAAAATCTCTCATATATTCAAATACTAACACTCCAGCAATGGAATATGGCCGACAACATGAGTCAATCGCCAAATGTCAAGTTGAAAAAGAATTAAAAATTAAAATTACAGAATGTGGCTTATTTATTCATCCAGAATATTTTTATTTAGGTGCAACGCCCGATGGTTTGATTGGAAATGATGGAATTTTGGAAATCAAATGCCCATCATCTTCAGAAAATATGACACCAGATGAAGGCATTAAAAATGGTAAAATTACATTTTGGAAAAAAGATAAAGAAGGCGTGGCTACAGAAATAAATAAAATCCACAAATATTATGCACAAGTACAAGGTCAATTATATATAACCCAAAGAGAATATTGTATTATTGCATTCTGGACAAAAAAAGGATTGAAGACAGAAAAAATTTTCAAAGATGAAATATTTTGGAACGAAAAAATGTTACCAAAATTAAGTCAGTTTTATTATAATTGTTTACTGCCAGAGCTCATTGATCCAAGATATCCTAGAAATATGCTGATTAGAAATCCTGATTATATAATTGAAGCACAAAAAGAGTTGATAGAAAAAAAAAACTTAAATTGTTTAATAAATAATGTTATGTGATATTTTATGTTTTTTTTTTTTATTACAAAGTGTTCCTGACATACATGATCATCAAACTCATTGAGAATATAATAACAGTTTTGACATTTTTACAATTGTTAACGCATAAAATTATTTACAAACAATTACAGCAAATCACAAGGATTTACATTGATAAAAATAATGGTGCAAATAGAGTAGAATAATAAAATTAATTATACAGGTAGGTGTTGTGTATATATATATATATGTACATATATATTATATTTTCTTTTTTTTTATATATTATATTGGTGCTGTGATAGGGCATCGTGAGGGCGTCAAATATTTTTATGTTGAGTTGTACATTATGTATATATATATATACATATATATTATATTTTCTTTTTTTTATATATTATATTGGTGCTGTGATAGGGCATCGTGAGGGCGTCAAATATTTTTATATTGAGTTGTATATAAATTCCAATAAACATTCGATTTAATTACGCGTTGATAGTTGATTGCAGGTAAAATTAATGATTTATTGTTTGTAATTCAAAATGAATTAAAAATAGTACTTGTATAACTTTTCACCGTTTCGTACATTATTATTTACTATATTACTAATATAAATACTTTTAAATTACTAATAGATAAGTAATATAAATCGTGTCATGTTATGTGAAATAGGTTGTGCCGTTTGTATTGGTACCATACGTATTAAATTAAAGAGGCGCATTAATCAAATGGTAGATTTTGAGCGCAAAGCAAGGAGCTAGCGTGCCTTGCGCTTAGGAAACAGCTCCACAAAATATACGCAACGACGCGAATCTTTCAACTTGAACGTCGGTGGAATAATAATGCGCCTCTCCCGAAACTACAGCGCGTGGGCCCAGGCACGGCGATAATGGGCGTGGTTACGACCTGCCACAACGGCGGCAGTACGGCGCACAACGCTATCTCTTGAGCGTTGCACATGTTCTGGTTTTGGTGTAGCGGCCCCTTAAGAAGTAAGTTAAGTTAATTTATTTTGTTTTTAATTTTATAATATTTCACTGTTCCAGTCTATTTCGTTTTCATGTCAAAAAATATGTATTGTAAATTGTTTAAAGTTAAAAATGTATATCATTCGAATCTAACTTATATGGAAATACTGTATGAAGTATTAACACTATATCCTACAATTTAGTTTTGGGTTGGAAAAAAATTAAGTAGGCTAGTTTTATATAAACAAATTAACTTTTTTTTAACTTAATAAAAAGTTAACAAAAAGTGTGTATTAACTTTTAACTTAACTGAGTTAACCTAGAGTTAAATTAACTCTTAACTTTTAACTTTTTGTTATTGGTGCATATTAACTTAACTTAACTGAGTTAAAAAAAATCATGAACTTGCCCAGCCTTGATCTGTACAATCATTTTCAATTATTTGATATCTTATCTTGAAATTACCTCATCGACTGACGAACCAGTTTATACAGTGTACAAGTTACAAATTATATCGAGCAACTTTTATATTTATTTTATACACAATTACCTAGTGAAAATCGTTCAATAACTTAATATCAAAAATACTCGTATATAAAAGTAATATTACATCAAGATGTGCCTGTTTTAAAAAAAAAAATGTTGTGCGATAGTCGTTGCCATGAACCATGTAAACATAAGTAATAAAATATAAAATAAAGTTTAAGAAAACTTTTGATTTTATTTTTATATTTCATTATTTAAGGTTACCTATTTTATATTATTTAATCATTATCATATTATACACAATTACCTAGTGCAAATCGTACAATAACCCGATATCAAAAATACTCATAATATATATGAATAGTAATAGGTATTACAGAATGTGGATAAAATGAATTTCGTCCTGCACTTCATGAAAAGGTCAAAATATTGTCCATATAGTGTGGTAAAACGTCGTTTTCACTAAATGGATACATTTCTTGAAGTGGACGTCCACTTCATGAAATGGTCGATTTTACTAAGTGGATGCGACATATTATATAATTACAATATATGTTATGTTTACAATATATTATATTGTTAGTATATTTTAATACGATATATACTATTGTCGTTTTTAATATTCATCGGTTCCGCCTCGGCTGACACAGTTGTTTATGAAATGGTAACAATAACAATCGTAATAATAATATTCCCATCGCGAGTCTATAACTATAATATTTATATATTATTGTGCTCGTGATTGATATACCGCACCGATTCACGATGATTATACGCTTTTCCTTCCTTCGATTTATCAACCACATATCTTTTTGTGTTTCCGACATCTCTCATTTCGACATCGACTTTGAGTAGTTCCTCGTGTACCCATCATCGCCGCCGCCGTCGCTATTCATCGTGTTTTGCTTTTGCCGTCATGCCTAAAAATCATTTACTACCCTCAGCCCACTATCGAATTCCGTCTCAATTACGGTGTCAGCCGTTCTTATACAATGTGTGACCTACAAATCGATGGTGACCTACCGAGTCGTTTGTCGTGACCTACACGCACAAAATAATAGGTATACGTTTCATACGTAAGTCGCCGTAGGAATTTAAATACCTACTAAATTATATCCAAAAGTTCCTAAATTCAAAAGGTAAAAAATGTAAATGCTAGACTTATTGGAGACCCTAGTTAAACCGACTCTGTGTGAGCACAAAGAAAAATCTTACCTACTTAGCAATATGAAAACAACTATTAGGCTAATTTAATAAAAAAAACAAACGAAACAAATATCATTTACCCAATAATAAATAGGTAGGTACCTAGGTATGTGGATTAATTCAATGATCAATGTTTATGTCAACACGAAATCGTACCTATATGTATATAATATATATACCTAATTACCTATCGGTAATGCAGCCATAAGATTCGAGACATTGAAATTTCAACTAGGTGAAATGGGCTACATAATATTAGGTAAGTACGTTAGCTATATTGTCAATCATTCTAATAAGCTGTTAAAAAATTTAATTTTGACTGGCCAAAAATAAAACTGAAAAAAAACCTCTCGCTGACAATATTACGTTATAAGTACCGACTACATTACAATTGTGTTTTTATCTCAATACAAATATAGCCTTCTTACATAATTGTATACTTACTATAGTTAGTATCAAAGGTTACTATCATAAGCATAAGTAACCCATTTTTTGAGAGATAAAAACAACTAAATTAATTAATTCATAATATGTAGAGTGATACTTAAATATTATATTAACTATATTGGCTACTATACAAAGTATAAAGGCACAAAACTAGCCCATACCCGGCCCGACGGCGGCCCACTAACGACAGGGGGGGGGGGAATTGCTTTCCAGTCCCACCACTAAATGACGCCACTGCCGGTCTCCCAGGTCCCCTACCAAAGCTCGTTTACAATAATTATAGGCATCTATTAATGTAAGATGTCTAAAAAGTAGGTACGAAGTGGTTTCATAAGAATAGTAGGTACAAGTAAAGTACGTTTCTACATATTAACGTTTTAGAAATTAACCACTAAAGATTTGTACCTATATTTATAATGTGTATTTGAAAAAAAAATGCGTTTTAGTCAAGTCAATCTTTGATGACTGCCTAATGTACAATTTGGCGTAAAGTGGGTAGATGGCAAAATATTGTCAATTTAACGTACCTCATAGGTGGGTACTTCCAGGCACAGACTTGCCCTAAAATATATTCGCCTGGTATTATTCATTATAATATATTTGAAGACTCTAGACACCTGATAATGAACAGCATATCGTCACCAACTTACGATTATTTGTACCTAACCTATATAATATTGTACAATGTCGATTGAAAGTCCGTTGTAACGTCGTACTTATTTACGTTTTTAACGTAGGTATATTTAGAAATTTTTCTAAAACAAAATAAAATATATTAATATTTTATAGAAAATCTACATGTTTTAAATTTGCAGCAAGAACTTTTGTCATTTGCCTTTAAATTGTATAGCATCCCGTGCCCTATTTTACCAGTCCGCGCCTGGGTATTTCACGCCTGAAAAAACGGGTTTTTAAAATGTAAACCTACCTACTTTAAACTATAAAAACAAATACTTCTATTCTGCTATTCTACACGTACCTATAACTTATGTTGTTATTTTCATCAACTAACAAAGTAAGAAATTTCGGGAATTTCTGGAACTAACGTTTATATAAACGTCGTTAGTTTTTATATTAGAGTAATTTAACTTTGACTAGGTGAAAAAAATGACCAGCATTGTCGGTAGGTACCTAGAACGTTACCCAGACAGCATTTTGAAATGATAATGTTATAATAATATTTTTAGTCAAACTGCTGTCTGGGTAGTAGGTAGGTATTATAAGACGTATACCTTGTATCTATAGGTATACTTTTTAAATAAATATTATGAATATTTATTTGTGTGCATGTTGACGTACACGATTTATAGTAGAAAAAATGTTTCAATCTTCAACTTTGAAGGTGGTTTCTGTTAGAAAATTGTAACTAGTTGGTAAATTAGGAAGGTTAAAATTGAAAATTTCTTCTACTTTTAAAAATAATTGGGGGGGAAAAAAAAAGGTTAAGTGGGTGTTGCTCTGCTGTACTGTAGGTTACAAGTGGGTCATTGTAATGGATGGTGTTAAATTTGAATTCAATGATGTAATATCATTGTATAAGAAAAACGATTCTGAGCGAAGACGGTCAGTCAGTCTATGACAGGTACATTGATATTACTAAGTAGTAAGTGTATTTGATGATATAGTTGTGAATAAAGTAATTTATATATAACCTATTTACATGGAACCTTAATTTAAATTTTCTATCCTAATCTATAAAAGTTGAATATTTCATACATTTTTAACTACAAAATAATTATTAAATTTTAAATTTAATACATTTTGTCAACATTTGAACCTTAAACGCTTATAAAAAAAATTGTGCCTATGTATTTTTAATATTTTGAAACTCTTATTGTAACAATATATCAGGAGCCTTGTATTACATTTTCATGCTTTTTTACCCAACAAATACAATTTTATTGACAATTATAGAAAAAAAACTTAAAAAAAGGTGGGTAAGTGGATGTCGCTCTGCTGTACTGTAGGTTACAAGTGGGTCACTGTATAATGGATGGTATTAAATTTGAATTCAATGATATATCATTGTATAAGAAAAACGATTCTGAGTGGAGACGATATGTCAGTCTAGGTATAAGACATATTATACACTTATCTATGGTATTAAAAAAAAAATTGACCTATAATAAATTCCAAATTAATCATTTCACAATATCCATTAGGTACATCAACAACAAACCGTGATATTATCATAGACCATATTATTGTCTTAGACGATAAATCACAACGTCGATAAAATCAAATTTATTAGGAAATGTGATGGTAATTAATAGTGATAACTTATTATATTTCATAGTTTATTGATATAATACACTATCAGTAGTTGTGGGCGAGTTAAACATACGGGCGTTTTACCATAGAACGTATTACATATTTTATATCAACTATAATAATATTATGTATTATAATATTATATCTGTGGTTATGACTTGTGAATATTCGTCTCGTTATAATGTTTAATTTTAGGTGTCACATAGTCTCATGCTAATTTTAATAGTAAAAAGGTGGGCAAGTGGATGTCGCTCTGCTGTACTGTAGGTTACAAGTGGGTCACTGTATAATGGATGGTATTAAATTTGAATTCAATGATATATCATTGTATAAGAAAAACGATTCTGAGTGGAGACGATATGTCAGTCTAGGTATAAGACATATTATACACTTATCTATGGTATTAAAAAAAAAATTGACCTATAATAAATTCCAAATTAATCATATCACAATATCCATTAGGTACATATAACGCGTTATACATCAACAACAAACCGTGATACTATCATCATAATATATCGATGAAAATATTACAAATTAGAAGTTTCAAGTGCCCACGAATAATATTATACAATCACAACAAAATAACTAAAATAGTTATTCTAGGTTTTTATGTAATTTCGTCCAAATTTGAACTTAAAATGACTATACAAATAAACTGTGCTTGTGTATTTTTTAGATTTTTTGGTAACCGAATTATCTATTTACATGGAATCTTGTTTTAAATTTTCAATCCTTAGCTATAAAAACTGAACATTTTATAATTTATTAATTACAATGGTTGATAATTTTCGAGATTTTGATAAATTCTGTCCAAATTTGATCTTTAAATGCTTATAAAAAAAAACTGTGCTTATGTATTTTCAATATTTTTCAACTGCTATTGTAAAAATATATCAGGAGTCTTGTATTAAATTTTTACACTTTTTGGCCCAACAGATAAAACTTTATTGATATTTATAGAAAAAAAAACTAAAAAAATTGAAAACTGAAAATGCCCGTAAACAGCTCAAAAAGTGTCAAAATATTTTCAAAATTGTATGGTGTATAGGAAATGCTAATATAAACATTCAGTGAAATTTTCATGTATCTACAGTTATTCGTTTTTGAATTACAAGAAAATAAGGAAATCGGTACATGAGAAATCGAGTGAATATCTAATGTTGTAAAAATATGAATTTAAAACGCTCATAAAAATTTAATTTGACTTTCTTGTAGAAATTTTTTTTTTGATAAAGTTAGACAAACTTATGAGGAATCTTGTATTAGATTTTAAAATCTTAGATTTAAAAAGAAAATTTTTTATGAATTTCTAACTCAAAATAATTTGCAAATTTTCGTGATTTTTCCGTATTTTTTCAAGATTTGAACTTTAAACGTGTATAAAAAAAAACTGTGACTAAGGATTTTTAATTTTTTTCATCTGCCTTTGAAACAATAACCTAGGAGCCTTCTATTAAATTTTCAAGCTTTTTTACCCAACAAATAAAATTTTATTGATATTTATAGAAAAAAAATTTAAAAAAACTGAAAACTGACAATGTCCGTAAACAGTTCAAAAAAAGTCAAATTATTTTCAAAATTGTATTGTGTATAGAAAATGCAAATATAAACAACCAGTGAAAATTTCATGCATCTACGGTCATTTGTTTTAGAGTTACACCAATAACCAAAATCGATTTTGTTAAAAATCGATTTTGCGTAAAAATTCCCGTTTTTCCTTAATTTTTCTTTTGTTTTTCACATCGCTTTTGAAAACTACTGGGAAATTAAAATTTTGACCTCCCCAATGCACCAACGATATTCACTTTCCCATCGAACAAGATACTGAAGTCGAAAATCGAAGCATTATTTCGACTACTTATCGTGTACACAGACACAAAAATAAAAAAAAAAATAAAAAAAAAAACACACATCATTGTAAAATCAATACATTCATCGTTTCACTCAGAATCTAAAATTGAAAACTGACAATGTCCGTAAACTGTCAAAACAAGTCAAAATATTTTCAAAATGCTATGGTCTATAGTAAATGAAAATATAAACATTCAGTGAAATTGTCATGAATCTATAGTTATTCGTTTTTTAATTACAATAAAATAAGAAAATCAATACATGAGAAACCAAATGAATGTCCAATCTTGTAAAAATAAGAACATCAAACGCTTATAAAAATTTAATTTGATTTGCTTGTAGACATTTTATTTTTATAAAGGTGGACAAACTTATGAGGAATCTTGTTTTAAATTTTCAAATCTTAGATTTAAAAGGAAACATTTTTATGAATTCTCAACTCAAAATAATTTGCTAATTTTTGGGGTTTTTCTGTATTTTGTCAAGATTAGACTTTAAATGCTTTGACTAAGGATTATTGATATTTTTCGAATGTCATTGTAACAAAATAGTAGGAGCCTTGTATTAAATTGTCCAGCTTTTTTTACCCAACAAATAAAGTTTTATTGATATTCTTAGAAAAAAACTTATACAATATTGGAAACTGAAAATTCCCTAAACAATTCAAAACAAATCAACATATTTTGAAAATTGTATTTTATAGAAAATGCATATATAATCAAGAAGTGAAAATTTCATGTTTTCATACGTTCATTTTTTCAGATTTTGTCAAAAACCGATTTTGCGTAAAAATTCCTTTTTTTCCTTAATTTTTATGTTGTTTTTCCCAGTGCTTTTGAAAAATATTGGACATTTTAAATACTGACTCTCTCAAATGCACCAACTAGAATCAATTTCCCATCCAACAAGATACTGTTGAAGAAAATCTAAGCATTTTTACTCTCCTAAAAGTTGTAGATGACAGACCCAAAATAAAAATATAAAATAAAAAAACACACATCATTGTAAAATCAATATATATATTCATCGCTCCACTCAGAATCTAATAAGTCACTTAAAGAAAAACTGGAATTGGTTTGCCAATCAGTTAGTGACAAAATCGATTTAATAGAAAATTCAATAAAATGGCTTCCTCATAAGTTTATTATTATACTATCGCATACTATCTTATTAAAAAAAAAAAAAGAAAAATACAATAAAGTATCACAGCCTTTTTTTTAAGTGTTTAAAATTTTACATCTAATTAAATTTAATGGAAATCATATTTTATTTAGGGCCCTATGAAGGATTTTTATTTAGGTATTTTGATTTTAAACAAGTTATTGGCACTTAACAATTTTTAACTACCATACCTGTCATAAATCGGTTTAAAATTAAAATATACAAATCCTAGTAAATGCCCTAAATAATATTCTTACCTTAAAATTGTATTGTAAAGATAAATGAACTATGGATAAAAATAACAGTGTACAATTTGCAATTTTATTCGTTAGTATGACGGTGATAACACGTGTGGTAAATAAAGCAGATTTTTTAAGAAATAAATATATATTTTATAATATGCAATTTAAATCTACAATATGGTTTAGACTTGCCACCCCTCCTCCAAAGTAGATCCAATGATGCCCTTGATCAGAAAAAAAAAATAGTAAATGTTGACAATTGTTTAAAAACTATATTTTTGAGGTGAACCTTCTTTTTAAAATTTATCATGGACAAGTAATGGTTGGGTATTACGTTCAGGTAGAACCATCAAAACTATAAAATTCATTGAAAAAGTATTTTAAAATTAATATTATAACTGTATCACTGATTTTACTTTGTATTATATAGTTATAAATATTTTAATAATATATTTCAATCTTGGCTACAAAGAAAAATTTAATATTTTCATTACAATATTTTTAATTGTCATAATTAGAGCAAGGACTTTCGTGTATTTGCATATTTTTTCTGGTAAACTTTATCGTATGCTTATTAAGTAAGTACACAATACATTGAATTGTGACCAAATACTCAAAGTTTTCAGTGCATATTTGTGCATATTTTGGTTTAAATGAGATATTTTTGATTATAAGAGTACCTATATTTTAGATTTTAGTGCATATTTTAACAGTTTATCAAAAATCAAGGAATTATACATATTAAATTTAATTGAAGAATGAGATCTGTATTGGCTGTATCATTGTTTTTTTTTTTTTTTTAATGCATATTATAATCACATTAAAAATTGGATTATGTCAAATAATTTTAATTAATTAAAATAAATAAAATATTTTTCAAAAAAAAATTATTTTTTAGTGTATTATTTTATTTTTAACGCACATAATATATTTATTTTACTAACTTCATTTATTAACAATTTATAAAGATAATATTTTTTAAAAAAAATGGAATATTTTAGTATAATTTGGGGGTGTAGTTATTTTTTAATGTATATTTTTAATCTTATATGCATAAGTGCATACTTTTAGATGCACGTTTTATGATTTTTAATGCATAAAAGTCATTGCTCTAAATTAATAGCTATAGCTTACTTGCTATACTTAACAAAATAATACCACTAAGGCATTTAAGGTTAAAAATAATAATATGTCAAAAGTGTGAAAAAAATATTATAACTTAAAAATAACAACATTTTTAAAAAGTACCCAGTAATACAGTACATCATATTCATGATTGAATGGTTCTTAAAATATAAATTGTAGTTTGGAAATTTGAACAAACATTATAATGTTAATTATCATTGTTCTAATACATATTAAATACTTAAAACTGCACTGCTTAATATTATGTCTTATCTAATAATAGTAGTAGTAAATCTTAAAAATATTACTAATATTACTGTATGAATCAATAGGACAATAAATTCATAGCTATTGATAACACTGAAAATATTTTTTTTATATTTTCAATAGTATCAAATAAATTATATTATGTTATAATTTATTACAATAACCATAAAATAAAAGGTACATTTATCATATTATATTAAATTAAAAAGTGTGAATATTACTATCATCTGAATATTATTATAAAACACTTCCTATCATTAAACATTAGAAATATTCGAAAATACTCGAGTCACAAATAACACATTTAAAGACTTAACTAATGTGTTTTAAATTATTTACTTGTACATTTTTGTCATCCAACAACGATAAACTCAGAATATATAGGTAAATATAATAATTAATTCTAAAAAAATTGTTGTGAGATAATAATTATATATTATGAACTAATATTAATAATAACATAGAATACAAATCAACTGGATCCAATTTTTCTAAAAAAAAACACATTTGAAACAAAAAGTAAGTAAGTATACTATATAACAACAATCACCAATTAACATATATTTTTGGAGGATCAATTTAGGAATTAAGAAAGTTTTGGGGGGCCACCAAAATTGAACATGTTTATTGGAAGAACGTAAAGGAAAAATCAAAAAATTAATATAATTATTATTTAATTCACCATAATATACACTATAAATTTCCTGTTTACAGGCCAGATAATGTGTGTCAACAAGGTGACATTTGGTGACCCCTGCTATAAAACAATTATATCTAGTGATAAATATATTGTTTTAAAATAAAGTAGAATTAAAACTTACAATCTAAATCACAAGTATAAGACTGTTAATAACTCCATTTACACTGATACTTCGTAATTTATCATTTGTAAGTACTTTATATTATGTTTTACATCAATTAACAGTAGAAATAATTTATCATAGCATATTCAACAAAAAAAAAAAAATATTTGTCAAAATATATTATGGATTATTATCTCTTACAGAATGAATAGGATAATATTGTCATTTATAACCTTAATAATCGGTCTTAACAAGGCTATGTTAAATTATTTCTACTCTATTAAAATATAAAATATATTTTGTAAATACAATATATATGTAAATTAAAGATAATCATTACAATGATTCTATTAATACCTTAACAATTAATACACAATATTGAACACGTCATATAAAAATCATAATCCAATAAAATAATATATAATAATATTAAATTAAATCTACTAAAACTTTATATTTCAACCATTAAACTTAATACCAAACCATTTAATTAAAATCACAATTATTAATGCTATTGAATAAAATAAACTGATCTAAAAGCAAGTCATTTTTGTAATAAAAACTAAAAAGTCATATTTTTACAACAAAATAAATAATAATAGGTATTAAATTCAAAACTATTATAAAATAAATAAATAACATACATTAAGTGTCAATGTTAAACAAATGCTGGTAACTTTGCAAATGTATATCTCAATTAAAATCAAGAGATCAATACTTAAGACTTAACATCTAAACTACATTTCATTTCAATCATTTTATTGATGTTCTCTGCTCGTATTTTGAATTGCTCAAACATGTCTGAAGATAGTTCTTCTTTGGTGGTGTACCGACATTTATCAAAACTGAATATATCACGCATCAATTCAATGACTTGATCCTAAGAATATTAAAAATAATATACAACCGATACAAGTTTAATAAAAAAAAAGAGAATTTGATAGAACATACATAATTTACAATGCTTAGATACACTATAATAGGGAGATATAAGTAATGTGATTTAAATTAACTATAATCAGTGCCGGATCTAGGGGGGGCAAGTGGGTAATCTTGCCCCGGGCGCTGTTGGTATCAGGGCGCTCTTAAGATTATAAAAAATAAAAATATTAGCTAAAAATATCTGATAAAATATGTATAAATTATAATACTATATATTTAAACAGAATAAATAATATTAGATATTCGAATACGTTTATATTTTGTTTATATTTTGGTCCGGCACTCCGGCGCGGTGTTGACATATTTTATATTTATAGTTACCTAGTCATTATCAGTCAGTTTTGCAGAAAACCCAAACTGGTGATCGACGATAAATGCATAGGTTTTATAATAGGTATTTACAATGTTGGAATGTACGATAATATTTTTACTGTTCATTTATTCATGTTGAATAGTCGACAGTAAAGTTGTTTTCACTGTTGTCAGATTCATTTCAACTCTACAGTTTTTTTTATTTTAACATTTCTTAACCAACAAAAAGATAATGAATTAAAAAAAAAAGCTTAGTGGGGCTGAAAATAGAAAAAGAAAACTGGAACTTGAAAAAAATGTACAAAAACTACCTAAGATCGTCAATTTCTTTTCAAAAACAGAAACCAACGGTAAGCAATTTTTACAGCTGTCAAAATAAATTATATATTTACAGTTAAATACTTAAATGTAATGAGTTTAATCAAGGTTATTTAAAACATGTTTTAAACATCTAAATAAAATTAAAATAAACATAACGTTGTTTCTACAGAGATTGTACATAATAAATTAATTGAAACAAAAACGGTATCAACTAATGATGTGGACCATGATTCAGATATGGATAAGAATATTACAGAAACAGAAACCAACGGTAAGCAATTTTTAAACCTGTTAAAATAAATTATATATTTACATATAGTTAAATATAATGAATTTAATCAAGGTTGAGATATTTAAAACAACTTAATAAAATTGAATTTTTATTTTATTGCAACAATAAATAAATAAATTTGTATTGTTTAGTAAAGAAATGTATACAATTTAGAATAGAATATTAAATAATTATTTGTTTTATTTTTAAATTTCTTACAAATCATTCACGTTTTAGATTTAAGTAGGTATTTTTGATTTTACTAATTTTAGTTATAAAATATATTGTTAAGTTATAACAGCTAATATAAGCTTAAATCGTATAAACTAACCAAAGGCCATCACAAAAATACCTTTTTTAATTTACCTTTAATTTATAGAAGTGGTTCCTTCAAATTCTGATACAAGTTCATCAATATCAAATACAATTATTATACCCAAAGAAAAAAATAAACATAAAGTTATTTCTACAGAGATTGCACATAATAAATTATTTGAAACAAAAACGGTATCGACTAGTGATGAGGACTATTATTCAGCTATAGACAGGGACAGAACTAATTGCGATAAAGTAGACACCATAAACATACATTTTACTGATCTTGGTACATGGCCTTTAAATATTACAGATACACAAAGAACATATTTAGTGAAAATGCGGCACAATTATTCCGAAATTCATGATTTTAGTAATTCGGAAAGAGACGGTAGAAATGTTAAGTCTGACTGGTTGTATAAGATACTTATGAATGGAAAAAAATTAAAAAGAACATGGCTCAGCTATTCTTTATATAAAAATGCACTTTTTTGTGTACCTTGTAAATTGTTTACTAAAATAGAAAACTCATCCAACATATCAAAATTAGCATACACTGGCTTAACAAATTGGAAAAAAGTTACCGAAAAAATTCCATTACATGAAAATTCACCAATACACAAAAAAAATGTTTGTTCTTGGACTTCATTGGAAATGGCATTGAATCACTGCAAGGGTATAGATACAGAATTGCAAAATTCTATAAGAAAAGAAGAAGGTCACTGGAAATCCGTTTTATTGGCAATTATAGATATTATAATGCATCTAGCAATGGACGGAAGTGCATTTCGAGGATCTAATGAAATTATTTCTAGTGTGGGAACATCAAACCGAAGTGGAAAGTTTTTAAATTTAGTTAATCTAGTGTCACATTATCATGAACCATTATCAAAACATCTTGAAAGACATAAAAAAGGTGGTCTTTCTTATTTTTCTCACGGTATTCAAGACGAGTTTCTGGAGATTATGGCAAAAAGAGTTAAAGATGAAATTCTTTCAAAAATAATAGAGGCGAAATATTATTCTATACTATTCGATTGTACACCGGACATTGCACACCAAGAACAAATGACCCAAGTTATTCGCTATGTTATACAAAACAACCAGAATGAATGCTAAATCATAGAAAGTTTTTTAAAGTTTGTGCGTGTGTACAACAAAACTGGTGAATCATTAACAGAAGATATATTAGATTGTTTGACAAAAGATAATCTTAGAATATCTGACTGTAGAGGACAATCGTTTGATAACGGGTCAAATATGAGTGGAAAAATTAAAGGAGTCCAAGCATGAATTATTGAAATGAATAAACTTGCAAGATTCATCCCATGCTCAGCTCACTCCTTAAATTTAATTGGTGTTAATTGTGCAAAAAGTATACCTAAAGTAGAAACATTTTTCGGCATCGTACAGAAATTATTTAATTTCTTTTCAAGTTCAACGCAAAGATGGGATATTCTAATGAATAATTTAAAATTGTCATTGAAAGGGTATAGTACAACAAGGTGGTCAGCTAAACATCGTGCAATAAAATCATTAAATACTCAACTGGATATGGTTTTTAAAAGCTTTGACGTTCTAAAACAAGAAAAATTATCAGAAGAAACAAAATTTGATGCAGATAATTTGATAAGATCACTTAAAAGTTTTTCTTTTATTTGTATGTTTACGGTTTGGGAAAAAATTCTCAGTGCAATTGACAGGATTAATATAATTTTACAAAAACCAAAATTAACAATTGATGTAGCTGTCAAACATCTGCAAAGTCTCCTTAAAATATTAGAAAACTTTCGAGAGCAAGGTATAAATGAGGCTTTATTGGATTCAAAGAATAAAGCTGAAGTATTAGGCATAGAAACGGAATTTCCAAAAGTCAGATTACGAAAAAAGAAACTTTTACCCGGAGAAATTGCAGAAGATGAGTCTTGTAACGTAAGTGAAGAAAATAAATTTTTAATAATGATTAAAAATGTTATTGACAATATCTTAATAGGACTACGTCAAAGATTTAAATCAATGAAAAATATTGCTCAAGATTTTTCATTTTTAGATCCAACATTAATTTATTCTTGGCCTATGGAAAACTTGAAAAGAGCGGGAGTCGATTTATGCAATAAATATGAAAACGACCTCAAAAAAATTGAATTCATTTCAGAACTAGAGAGCTTTAAAGAGCATGTTCACAACATATATGACGATTTAAAAAGAGCAACATTTTTTGAAATGTTGAATTTTATTTATAAAAATAAACTTCAAGATGCATATCCAAATATATCCGTTGCTTACCAAATATATCTTACAATGCCAGTTACTTCAGCTTCGTGTGAATGAAGCTTTAGCAAATTGAAATTAATAAAAACATATTTAAGATCTACTACGGAGCAAGCAAGACTTAATAACTTATCTATTTTATCCATAGAAAATAAAATTGCAAGACAAATCAATTATGAAGACATAATTAATGATTTCGCTGCAAAAAAAGCTAGAAAAGTTAATTTTTAAATTTTCAGATTATAATTTTTTTACTTAATTAAAATAATCAAGAGATTTTTTATTTAGGTTTTTGTTTTTATATTTTTTAATGGTTTTTAACTATAATATTGACTATGATCTATAATATTATAATATATATTAAGACAACAATTTAAATAAAAAATATTTGTTATATAAAAATATACTTTTGATTTGTACCTGTTAAAAAATTTTTTTAATTGTGTTGACAACCTGCAAAACCTGACCCCTGTAGCTAATACTATGTAAGGGCGCTACATTTTTATTAGCCCCGGGCGCCAAATGTCTTAGATCCGGCACTGACTATAATATTACATTTAGTTGTAAATTACATTAGGTAATATAATCATTTCATATTTACGTACTTTGAAAAACAAACATATTCTGCTCAGTTCTTCATCAGGACCTAAGAAGCCCCATGCGAGTAAAGGTGACATTTGTTCAGATATGTTGTAAAAATGATGCATAAAACCATTTGGGTATTTCAATTTACTACGCTTGGCACGGAGGACTGACCATACTGCAGTTGATAATGCCTAAAACAGACACAAATACAGTTAATACTACATAGAAAAATCCTTAGATCATATACAATGGATAGCCATCACCCATTACTAATATAGGTATAAAGATTTGAAGCCAACATAACAGTAGGATTTATTATACCACAGCGTGTGAGAATGTGTAAAACATTCTTACCAATATGTTTTAACAGTTAGGAGGATGCCACACCAATATTTGCTGTCTCCGTTTTACAAGTGCGTAACATAACAAATTTATGTTCAGCAGATCACGTTTAGCTCTGTTAGTTTAAAAAATTAGAGTAAATCGACCTATTATGAAACTTGACGGTAAGAACATTATCTATGTTTGTATGTTGGTTTTTAGGATTATTCAGTTTATAGGTGAGTTATAAGCATTTTTAATTTATGCTATATTATATGCACATAACTTGCTAAAAAATCGAAGTATCATAAAAAACCAACCTTCGAACACAGATAATGTTCTTACCATTAAGTTTCATAGTAGGTCAATTTACTCTAAATTTTAAGCTAACAGAGCTAAATGTGATCTGCTAAGCTTAAATTTGCTATGTTACGCATTTGTAGGACGGAAACAACAAATATCTGTTTGGCGTCCTCTTAATAGGACGTTACACCCACATGTGTTGTCTCTATCTTACAAATGTACAACATACCAAAAACTGTTTTGCGCGGGGAAAGAACCGAGAAGGCTACTGCCGTAACTAAAAAACAAAATTTTCACCATATAAAAAGGAGAACTTTAGCTGTGCAACGTTGTTTTTTTTTTATTGATATCACTTATACAAAAAAGTTCTTACTGTTTCAAAAACCATTATTGTTTGTATTTTTCAAACTTCAAAAACTTTTTTCATATAAATGATATCAAAAAAATAAAAACAACGTTCACAGCCAAAGTTCTCCTTTTTATGTGGTGAAAATCTCGTTTCTTAGTTATAATTGTAGCCTTCTCGGTTGTTTACTGCGCAAAACCGTTTGTTCTATGTTGTACATTTGTGAGACGGAGACAACACATGCGAGTGTAGCGTCCTTTTAATACCTAGCAATAATTGAATTGTTATTGCAAAATGTATAATATAATACTCAAAAATATTAAAGTACAATAATAACATTTATTATAAATATTACATATGCAATAACTAATAACAGTCAATATATTACATATACTAAAATCTAAAATTACCAATACTTTTTTATAGGATATTAGTTAACCCGTGCTATGCTCAGTTGTTATGTTTTTGTATTAAGAGAATATTAGCGCACCATTTGTTTTCCCTCTCTGACACACGCATAACATACAAAATTTGTTTAGCAGAACCAACTATGTGTTGTTTCTTTTAAAGATTTTGAAAAATATTCAATATTGGAGTAAATTAACCTAATATCAAACTTTAAGCTTAGAATATTATATAATGTTCATATGTTGGCTATTTTAAAATATTTTAATATTTGTACATTCTATAAGCATTTTTAAATTGTAATAATTTACATTATCATATCTTATATAAAAATTATAATATTATAATACCCAACAATACCCAACGTAGGGACACAGGTAATTTTCTTAACTTAAAGTTTAATAATAGGTGAATTCACTTGAACATGAAAGGTAATAACTAAAGACCGGATTTAATTGATATTGCAACTTTTTTTGTAGTTAAGATAAATCAAATCTGATCAAATATGTACACGATTTGTATTAATTACTGTCTTTCTGTTTAATTTTATGTTACAATTTATTGCAATTTTTAATGTTTTTGCAATTTTTTTCAATTTTGTATATTTCACGTAATCAAATGTACAAATCAATATTTCTTAACTAATTTTATAATATAAAAATAATAACATTATTGTGGATTTTTATTATTGGTTTGATTAATATGATCTTAGAAGTATAAAGGAGTATTATCTATGTTATTTATCGCTCGTCTGGAATTTTCTATCTCAAATTACTGTGACTAGCGATAATAACGACTACGAAAGCTATAAGCGTAGTGTGCGTTTACCCGTTGATACGTACTAGTACCTATTTCTTTGATCAGTTTGACCGCACAAACCGACCGTGAACGTATTCGTCGAAATGCCTAAAATAAAATCAAATTTAAAAAGTAAAATATCGAATTGGATTGCTCCTTATAATGAAAATAAAGAAGTATTTTCATCAGATGGAAAGATTATATATTGTCTCGTATGTGAAAAGTCTGTGTCTACTGAAAAAAAATATCTATTAGATCATCATTCCAAAACAAGTAAGTTTTGTATTTTATACTCATACTATACGTAATAGTGTAGTACACGTAACTCCATGTTATTTTATATCAAAAATACATGTATATTTATTTTAGTTCAACACATAAATGCATTACAAAGGAATAAAGAAAGAAAACAGCAGATTTTCATTACTTCTCAAATCTTGAATAGTAGAAATGTATTTTTTGAAGATTTATGTAATGCATTTGTTGCTGCAAATATTCCTTTGCATAAGCTGGGCAATCATGTGTTAAAATCATTTTTGGAAAAGCATACTGGCAAATCAATTCCAGATGAAAGTACTTTAAGAAAAAATTACATACCAAATATTTATAAAAGCGTAATGGACCAAATAATTAGCGATATTGGAAATGTTAGTAATAAAGTTAGGAAATATTGGTTTACATAATTGTTGACGAGACAACCGATCCAAGAGGTTTGTATAAATATTTTTTTTTTGATTTCTCATATAATAAAACATACTATTTTCGTTTAGGTTTGTCTATTGCAAATTTATTAATTGGTATATTAGATGGGACGCCTAGTAAATCATATTTAGTTGCATGTAAAGAATTAGAATCCACAAATTATGAAACTATTTGTCAGTTTATGAATTCCTCGTTAAAAATATTTCCTGGTATTGAACAAAAAGTATTACTTTTGATTAGCGATGCTGGTACTTATATGATCAAAGCAGCAAAAACATTAAAAATATTTTTTCCAAAATTAATTCATATCACATGTATGGCACACGCAGTTAATAGAGTTCTAGAGAAAATTCGAGAATTGTATCCTGGTATAAATAAATTAATTAACAATGGTAATGTGTTAAGTACTTATTTAAAATTTAAATACATTTGTAACTTATTTTGTTTATTTTAGGAAAAAAAGCTTTCCTAAAAGCACCATCGAGAATAAATAAATACAGAAAAGAAATGCCGGGTATACCTTTACCACCCGAACCTATTATTACAAGATGGGGAACATGGTTAAACGCTGCACTTTTCTATGCAAATAATTTTGAAAAGTTTAAAAACGTGATTGAAAGTTTAACAGATGATGCTTTAAGTGTCGAAAAGCTGAAACTGCTTGTACAAGATAATGCAGTCAAATGTGGTTTAGCATTCATAAAATTACACTTATCTGAGTTATGCACGAATCTCAAAAATTTGGAAGAATCTAATAGTGAACTACTGAAAAGTATGGATATTTTTAGAAAAATTGAAGATATTTTAACAAATATTCCTGGTCCAGAAGGTGAAAAAATTAAGGAAAAATGTATGTATGTAATTGAAAAAAAATGAAGGGTATAAAACTTTAAAGTGTTACTATGAAGTCATGTCAGGTAAAGCAAATGTTAATTTAGATATAACGCCTACTTTCTTAAATTGTTTTAAATATGCACCAATAACGAGTGTTGACGTAGAACGTAGTTTCTCGTTGTACAAACATATTTTAACTAATAGAAGATTTAATTTTAATGAAAATAATTTAGAAATGTATTTAATCATCAATTTTAATTCAAAAATGTAAAATTAATATTAAATGTAATTAATGTAATATTAATACGAATATATAAATACGACTTGCATTTTTATAGTGCAATTTATTATGCAATTTTTATGGGATTTTTGGTGCAATTATACAATTTTATTATGCAATTTTTGAGTGTTTTTAATGCAATTAAATCCGGTCTTTAGTAATAACACAGACTTGGTTCTGTTAAACTTACATTTACTATGTTGCACATGGGTCAGAGAGAAAACAATTAGTGCACCAACAACCTCTTAATAAATTAAGAATAGTCAAAAAATGTTAGATATTTTTTAAGGTAATCCTGGCAAAAATAAAATCTGTTAACCACTGCACTCCACTATTACACAGCCCTAAATACTATAATCTATTCCAAATGAATTTAGAATAAAATCAAGAAAGACAGATTACGTTCGCGTATGTGTAGTATTGTTGGCTGCCGTTGGTGCGCAGCAGATTATTGGCCAATTACAGCGGTCTGAGGCTGCGCAGTTTTTCCAAACTTATTTGGAATAGATAAGTATGCGTGTGTTTCTGTGCCCAGAGATAAACACTTAAGATATGTATTATTATTTTAAACAATATAACTGATTTGTGCAACAAAAAATAATTATATTTTACTTTTACTAATTTAAATTTTCAATGTTTATTATTAAGAGTAGTAGTGCATTTCACAATGTTAACAGAAAACCTGATGCACATGTTACTTTGAAAATGTTTTTCAACTGTCAAATTATTGATTTGAAGTTTTATACAAAGTTTTGATTCATTAACAAAAACTTAAAACAGCGGCAACACTATGTTACAAAGCATTCATATATAAAAGTAGTTAACGGTATATATGACATGAAATCAACAACAATATAAAAAAGTTTCTTTTAGAACCACCTATTACACATTAACTGCTATTTTGAACTTCCTGGTATCTCTAAGAATAATCTTTGAATCAGTAGAGTAGTTTTTGAGTATAAACCACAACCATAAACATAATACTCTCTTTTATATATATAAATATACATAGATAGTAATTATTTATTGTTGTTCTACTGATATTTTAATTTATTACTTTATTGCCGCGTTGCATAAAAAATATATCAATTTAAATGTTTAGTAATTGTTTATGCACATTATATACTATTTTTTACTTTATGGTTTATTTGTTGTTTTTAAACAGTTGCCTGACTTGAAATTAAAAAATAAATATTAAATATGTTTTAGATATTGGTGCCAAATAAACATGATAAATGAGCGCGAACATGCCTAATTAGTATTTTAGTTTTGTTGGCTTCATAAATAGTTCGAGTGATACTTCCATTGTATAATATGATCTAAGGATGAATCCAATATATAACTTTCAATATTACAGTTTCTTTAAATCCTTTTGATAACCAACGATTTTGTATTACGGCAATCACTGAAGTTGGAGGCGCTTCAAGATCTTCAAACGCATCCATCAAAATGTAGTCCATAACAATATCATAAAATGTCATTTTTTTCACACCCCTGGTTGACAGTTCAATTTCAGCCTCTGTCCAGTGTGCATCAGTTTTTGCCCAACTCAACATCTCCTCATAAGCTAAAAGAAAATCCTTGGGGTCCTAAAATAAAATAAAATTACATTTTTATTAGCTAATAAATTTAAAACTAAACTAAATAATATGACAAAAAAAATATTACTTTCTCGGCAAATAAAAATATATCAGTTAATATACGTCTCCCGCAATCAGCAAACCACATTGAGTTTTTTTCATTCTTGAATACATTTTCGAAAGCTTGTCGAATACAGTGCAATTTACAAACATATTCTCTGTCGGAAGCACAATTCACTAATGTTGTACGATAAGTCCTGAAAAGAATTAAAAATGTGTTATATCATATTATAATACTATGTTCAAATGACAAATGGTTACTGATTAATTCAACAACAATTAACAAACATTAGGTACCTGCATGCTATGCCCTCAATTTCAGAGTATCTTAAAGCATTTTGATATAAATAATAGTTGTCAAAATTTAATTCTTCAAATTCTCTTAAATTTGCAACCTAAAACATCATACAAAATATTTACCGTGATATTTAAAAAAAATAATGATTAATAAACACAGTAAAACATTTAGGCCAAATTTAAGATTGTTTACAGTAAGTTATCAACTTTAGCAAAAATGTAATCCATAACAGTAATCATCAAGTAACTTAGTGTAATGACAAAGTGAAATTTTACAATAATACATGATTGATTTGGAGTCACCATGATGGAGTCTATTAGTAAAAAGGTATATGGTATAAAATATAAATGTATGATGTTCAATATACACAGATATATGAATTGTATGATAACTAAATAGCTGACTCCATATACAAGGTATATAATTTTGATGCCTGGTGCATTAGTCACTTGGTCGATCTTTATAAATACTTATTATTTTTATAGGGTCCTAACTCCTAATCACAAATAAATATTAAAATAACCATGAACTCGATGAAGTAAAATAATAATATGAACTGACAACGAGATCGTATTAGTATGATATTACGGATATTTAATAAAAATAATTAATTTAATCATTAAAATACTTGTTACAATATTTTGGTACTTAACTCCCAGTATCATTCCCTTTACTTATTATTCGTATATACATATATGAATATAATTCTGTAATATATACCAGAGTTTAACACAAGAACTTGGGCAGTAGTGTAGGCAGGTGTTGTAAATATATGATTAGAGCGTGGATTTGTAGTATGCACTAAAAAGTGTCCAAATATACAAGAAAAAAAACTTTAAATTGGGTAATATGGAAAAAAAATTCATAATATAAGAGTTTATAAATGAATGACTCAAAAATAATTTAAAACAAATTAAATAACTTATAATTATAATTATTGGTATCTATTTAATAAACAAAAAATTGTGTTATGTATAATTAAATATTATTAAAATGAAAAAAGTGCCTACAAAAGGTATCACTCAATTTTATGCTTGACAAAATGTTGTTTTATACATTTTTTTAAAATTTTTGCTTCAATGTGCTTTACATTTTTAATTTTGAGTAATATGCAATAACTATTAAATATGCAGTAATATACAAAAAAATCGCCATTATCTTTAAACTATCTATGAACTAGTTAATCAACATTGGTGACAAAAATCGAAGAAAAAAAAAAAAAAGGAAAAATATATATTTATGTAATTATTTATCTAGATAATTATTCAAATGATTTTTTTAAAATTATTTGAACAAAAATGTCTTCGAACAATTTCATAACATTATTATTCAAATCATTTTCAAACATAATATATACTAGTACAAAACATGTATTAAAGAATGATTATAATTCTTCTAGTATGTTTACATTATGTAGTATGTACCTCAGTAGTAACTATTTATCAATATTGAAGACGTAATTATTGCACATAGTAAATAGTCCAGTTTCAGTTTTATTTACTATCATTTATGATTGTTGTAAGTGTTACAAAATACTATCATTAAATATTATTCATACCATAATATTATAAAAGTATTATTAAAATATAATTTAAATATATATATATATATATATAATTCTTTACTTTCTTCTATAGATCTTTATTTGTTTTAATTATAATATTTTTACATTCTTCCAAATAAAATAAGATTTATAGTTGTGTAACTTGAAATACAATGCCAACTATTGTTTATAATATGTGCCTGTTTTAAATTACAATCATATGTTTACCCAAATAAAATAAACAAAAATTATTCAAATTATTATTTACTCCAATAATCATAGTTGAAAATTATTCGAATAAAATGTTATCTAAATAATCATCTAAATAAAATTTAATTTGAATAACGCCCTACTCTGGATATAAAAACGATGACGTCTCTATACTAGTTAGTGTATACATTTATTGAAATAAAATACATTTTTTATTATTTAAACGATTAGTAAACACTCCCCAAGTTGTATACGGCTACCAATCATTGTTAACAGTAACATAGTCGGCTATCTAGTTATTATTCATATCTGTAATTAAATATATCTGTACGTATATTCTGTCGGTATACCATATAGCATAATAAAGTGTTATTGTATAAAGTTTTTGTAAACATACACCTCTCTGATAATAAACATACCACAGTTTAAAGTACAAAGATCACTACAACTTGCCTTTCAGATAGCCTAATTTATAGTTTGAGTTGTTTTATTTATCAGTAAAAATACAAGTATTCATGGGAACTAAAACCGTTTTAACGCTAACATATAAATATAATACATGTAAATCATAGATTCAGATAGAATGGATTTGAAACAAGAGCCAAATCACCAGGCCACTTAAGGTTTAAGATAGGGTTGTACATAGGGGGAGGGGGGCAATCAAGTAGTCCACAAGTACGTATTAGTACCACAAGTACCTAGTATTAGTACTTAGTATTATAAGTATTAGTCCACAAGTACCTACCTATATTCATCATATTAACTAGTTATATATAATATAGGTAGCACTCGATATGGGCTTGTTGATTTCCTCCCCTCACTATCCTACCATAAGTCTTAAGAGGGTGACGCACCCGCATATGTTGTCTCCGCCTTACACATGAACGGCATAGCAAAAAGGTGTTGGCAAGAGAATGAACTGAAAAACTACAGTCATAACTAAGAAACAAAATTGTCACCACTAAAGGAGAACATTGGCTGTGTAATATAGTTTCTATTTTTTTGATATCACTAATAAGAAAAAAGTTCTTATTGTTTCAAATCCATTATTAATTTCTGATAACCAAAAAATAAAAATTATATTGCACACAGCCAAAGTTCTCCTTTTCATGTGGTGAAAATGTTGTTTCTTAGTTATGACTGTAGCATTCTCGGTTCTTTCCCGCTAAAAATAGTTTTTGCTATGTTGTACATTTGTAAGACAGAGACAACACATGTGGGTGTAGCGTCCTATTAAGAGGACGCCAAACAGACACATGCGGTTGCAACATCCTCTTAAGCATACCAGTTTACCATCACTGGCTGTTCGTTTCCAGTTCATTCTATCTTAATCCATGATGTAAACAAAGTATAAGATTTCTTAGACATCCGCTTCAATATCTCAATGTATAATTAATATTTTTTAGAAATGTTAATAATTTAAATTATAGAATTTATAACAACAAACTATCGATGCCTATGATGCCCAAGACCAAAGGATAAAAATTATTTATAAAAACACTACTACTAAAAACATTAGGAAGGGAGATTTAACCATTGCCACCCATTATATTCATCCTTATATACAGTAAATAATTTTAGAATAAACTAGTAATAAAATAAAAAAAAATGGATTTAAAAATTGAAAATTATAAGAGTAATAACTTTTGGCTTGTGAACTACTGGTGCTTAATTTGTTACGTAATTTGAATTTTTTGTTCAATAAATTATGTTACATGGGAATAAGTATTGTGTAAATGGTAAATCCCCGTGAGGCGATATTATATGAAAAAAAGTACTAATTTGAATCTTGACTTATATATATATATATAACAATTGAGTCTCTTGATACAAGATACATAGCTTACATCTGTGCGTGCCGATACAAAACTATCTACTGACGAACGACGATCATCAAACTTCAATGTTTCACCATTTCCATTTTGTTGAACACGAAATAATACTGACCTCTAAATTAAGAAAAAAATATTTAATATAATTAACTGCAACTTAGATAAATACAAATATTAAATTCTTACTTGATCTAAAAAAAGTAATTGACACTGATCTTGCAATGAATAAGCAGAATCCACCAACAGTTGAAGTTCCTTACAAAATTGAGAATCTTCAGTAGACATAAGTTTATTGGATACCATTGTTGAATTATTGCCAGAAAATGCTGTTAATGCATCTTCCCAAAACGATATACTGCATGCTAAAGATTCCATTCCTTAGAAAAAAAAACCATAAACATAATTTGAGTACAAATAATTAAGAGGACGCCACACTCACATGTGTTGTCTTCGTCTTACAAGTGTGTAACATAGCAAATTTTTCGTTCATCAGATCACGGTTAGCTCCATCAGTTTAAACATAAAAGTGAATCGACCTATTATGAAACTTGATGGTAAGAACTGAGGTAAGAACATTATCTGTGTTTGTGTGTTGGGTTTTCACCATTATTCAATTTTTAAGTGAGTTATGAGCATTTTTAATTTACGCTATATTATGTACGCATAACTTGCTAAATGATTCAACTATCATAAAAACAGCATACGAACACAGATAATGTTCTTACTATCAAGTTTCATAATGGGTTGATTCACCTTAATTTTTAAACTAACGAACCTAAACGTTATCTGCTGAACATAAATTTGGGTGCTACTCTCTTATGCGGACTACCGACATATTTCTGCTCACGTATGTGGTCTACCTTGTAAGACGTAGATTGCATAATACTTATATTGTAATATGCCATGTTTATATTTTCATAATTATAATATATGTTTATTAGCTCAAATTTGAAAAATATAATGTATTAATAATAATATGTCTACATAAAATAAATGAAAAACCTCAATATAAAAAATAATAAAAATCTTCTGATTGCATAATGCACACGATATTATACAAAACGGACACAAATATAAACGCAGTAGGTACAACACAATTGATGACCAATTCGTAACTAACAAACTTATTAACTTTGTTATAATGTCGCACAGTAATTGTAGGTAAGTTACTAGGTTAAGTATATCAACAATTTCATCTTTTAATAACAATAAACATCATTGGAAAATACAAGATATGACATATATCAGAACATTTTATCTGAACAATTTTATTTTATCTTTTAGTGGATGTACGTGTTTATAATGCACTTTATAAATAATTATTTTTTTTCTGCTACAATATGCGGTCTACATTTATGATGGTAGACCACCTGCATTTGTAGTCCGCATATGAGAGCAGCAACTAAATTTGCTGTTACGCACTTGTAAGACGGAGACAACACATGCGGGTGTGTTGTCCTGTTAAACGAGACCAACTTAACTATTAAACATTACTTACCCATTACACCTAGTTGTTGAGGTGCAGTATACTTAACTTCTGAGGATTTACAATGACTTGGAGAATCTTGAGTTGAAGATATCACAGATGTTTGCCGATTGGTGGATTTGATGCTTGGACTTAATGATCTATGGCTAGTTCTGAAAATTCGAAAACTAGATACTGAAACATAAAATATAAAAATAAAAATAATATGTAATTATTTGTTTGAATAAACATTTTAATTTACCTGAAGGTACATCAACATTAGCTTTTCTCTTGTCGTAGGAATAATGTTTTATAACTGGTGCAGATTCTCGAGAATACTTTCTTCGTTTCCAATAGTTTCCTAATACCACTATTAATGTAGTACTTATAACTAATCCCATGGATATGGAAACACGGAAACCCTGTAATAGAAATAAGACTTTAATATTTTTAATTTCTTCATTTAATTTTGTTAACATGTCAAAAAGGTAAGAGCTTTATTCAAAGTATATTTTTTTTTAATAAGTAATAAAGTTAAACATAAATCATGTATTTTTTTTTCAAATTTAATGTTGGTAATTTTTGTACACTAAACATATTATCAATTTTATCATTATTAAAATTTATAGATGAGTTAATATTTAGAAGCATATAGATATATATAGTATATACATTTTCAAGTGATAATTGAGTTTTTTTTTTTTAATTTGTATTTATTCTTCAAGAAAGTAATGGGCCCCACTTAACATGTTCAGTATAATTTTATGATCTTAAAAATAAATCTATATAGATACAAATTGAAAAACTAAATATTTAGTGTATCAAAGGTTAGGCTGATAAGTTTATGTAAACAACAAAACTATTTTACTTGGTCAATATTAATTTAAATCAAAAGTATTTGTTTCATGGTTTGTTTGTAACCTTTCATCAAAAACGTTATTCAACTCTTTGAAGAATAAAAAAAATAATTAATTATTTAAAAACTATATAAGTATAGCAAAGAAAACCTCGCAAATAACACTATGATGCACAAGCCATCCTATCAAGGTAGAAGCATTATAAGGAATTCTTTTAGTAACATTACTTAGAGGAATTAAAAAAACAAAAAAAAATCATACATTTATAATTCTAACCAACTTATCTATTTAATAATTATTATTTATGCATATCTAACTATTAAATAATGATAAGTATAAAAAAAATAGCAAACTATATTGTGAGCCATAGTAGGATTGGAAACTTAATTTGGCAGATCAATTCTTTTATTGGCTACTTAACAAATATTTGTAAATGTACCTATCTGTTCCATTTAATGTGTGTTAAACTGATATTGATATTGACTATTTCAATAAAAATATACAAACATATCATGGGCATACCAAACTATTAATAAAATAAAAGCATTATACACAATTTATAAATCGAATAATTTTGATATAAAAATATATACCTATGCATAAATATGAATATTATGTAAATTAAAAAAATGTATAAGTGCCATTTACAACACCTACTTACTTTAGTTAACTTAATTATTTATGAACTAATTACTATGTAAAACATTTCTAATATTTGTATTATATATTGTTATACTAATTTAAGTACCTACTTAAGTAGGTATAACATTTAAATGTCAGGTACCTCTTAGGTAATACAATTAAGGTGTCATAACTAAATATATATATTAGATATAAACATAATTTAAAATACAAAACAAGTTACCAAATCCATAACCTACTGGCTTCGATTTTATAGTATATCTACCTAGATACTAAGGTACATACACTTACTTTATTTTGGTAGAAATATAAAAAAAAATCTTTTTATATTTATTGTTAAAAAAAAAGAATAAGTAATAATTAAAAATATTATGGTATAGTCTATTCAGAATAAGAGCACACCAGATTTACGAAGCAAAACCGATTTTGACCGTAGCCGCCTGGTGTCGTCTTATCCTGAATAGAGTATAGTATCAAAATATAATTTAATCAATAGTTAATGTTGGGTAGAAAAAATAGCTGTTGCTTGAAGAAATGCAATTGATGTATCGATATTGGTAGTTGTTATCAAAATAATCACATAAATTAATAAAACTAGAAAAATACTGGCTAATTAGTAGGTATAATATGAAATATTATACATTTTTAGTTATATTATGTATAGTAGGTACCTAGATTAATTAATTACAATAGTAACAAATATAAAAAAATCAGTGATAAGAATTTACATTAAATAAAAATATTGCAAACAAATAGTTGTTATGAAATCAACAATACCTACTAAGTACTAATTATTAAATTGATTTGTATATATATACACAATCAAAATTACGATATAAAAATTGTCGACAAGTATTATGGATGAACGCAAACGAAAAATATGAGGTTTTTTTATTTTTCACCAGCTACAAACAATGTGCCCAAGTAGATTTTCTAATTTAAAATACTGGCGAATTTGTTTCAGTCAAACGAATAAAATAGTAAATATTGTCAAACGACACCTAACGTAATAGCACAGATAATAGTTATACGAGTAAAGTGTCGCTGTTCTGAAAATGAAAAATAACGTGACAAACGTGGGTACAAAAGTTCGAGACACGACTGACTTACATGTTCCGAGATGTGCTTTCGCAAGATCCCCGTGAGTTTGGTCAGCGGGTACAGGACCAGAGCGGATTTCTTGCCCATAGTTCGGAGTCCGATGGATTACAACTGGCGCACGGCGACGTTCTGCACATAATTTATGGAAACGCGAAACATGTTAATGAGAATAATGTACAATACCGACCGTTGTGTACGTCAAAACCCTAAACAAAATAACGATAATATCTGCATTAGGTCGACGGAAAAACTCAACGACGACCGCCGTTCGCAGTGTGAGGACGTCGCGCCGTCTCTCGTTGCGTCGAAGCGGTATGCGGCTCTCACTCGCACTCGGTAGTACATAAACGGACCGAGTGGGTTATCACGTCCTATCACGGTCGCGAGATTGCGGGTCCGCGATAACGCCGCTAATCACAACTCCGGTAACCGCGGCGGTGGTGCCCGGACGTACGATAACAGTCGTCGAGTAGTGATAACGTTTCGATACGTCCGCCGTTCGCACTCCGCGATGCAACAACAATACGCAGTCTCCGTTCCGACTTCTAAGTTCTAATTTCGAATTATTATTGTGATGCTTGTGATTACCATAGTTAATTTATTCGGTGGTGTGAGACGTGTGAAACAATCCGACCTGGCCTGAAGTGCTAACGTTTTGTAAACTAAGAAAACAGTACCCACCGGCCACCACTATTGACATTATTAATAAAACGGGCGGAACCCAACTACAGTCCAGTATAACGAAAAATAATGCATATAATAATGAACGAGTGCCTATGTGACTTTGGTAGTAGTGATTACACTGTGCGTATTAGGGAGAATGTTGGTTGGTAGACGTATTGGTTGTGCGCATTAGTCGTGAATGTGCTACGGCTACGGTCGGCAACTAGCGGACCGCAGAAGACAGGAAACTAGTACATCAACATATCTTACAATTATTTTTGTTTTCATTATAAAAATAAAACAATGTTACAAAGAGTTTTTTTCTCTGGACCTCATTTGTATATTATATTAATCGTCCAGACTCCAATAGAAATTACTTGACGAGGGAGTATTTAGAGCAAACCCGGCAAATGATAGAAAACGCCTTTGAAGATCCTCTGGAATAGTCACAACTAGCAGTTTATGAAAGCAACCATACTTGAGTATGAGACGAACAAGATAGGGCTTTGGGAGAACAAAGTCTGAACTCAGATGAAACACGTTTAAGAAACCCTAACATTTTAATAGCCTTACAACTAATCAACCCAATATGAGATCTATACTTGAGGTTAATAGTTAGAAGTACACTTAGGTCTTTTTTGAGAATAGATGAAATAATAGAACCATTTATTGCAAAATTGTGAGTGAGCAATGATCTAGCAATCAACATTGTTTGACATTTAACAACATTAATTATATTATATTAATTCTATGTATCCCGAGACGATTTAATTAAATAATTTATTAAGTTAGTAATTAATTGATTTATTTTAAAGTGATTTCTATAACTCACTGGAAGCAATAGACATTGCAATGCATCATCAAGAGGATGCTTCACCCACACATATTGTCTCCGTCTTACAAATGTAAATCATTGCAAAACCAGTAGATAGGCGTATGGAATTGTAAAAAGTAACTTTTTAATTTTATTTATTATTTTTTTACACTTATTCACTAATTATCTACTTGCAGTAATTTAAATATTTTTCTAATTTAAATCATTAATTTATAATAATAATTTAATTGTATTTTTTCATATTCAATTTTAATGGTCAAGTAATTTCAATTTAAAACAATATTAATGGTTTACTTTATGTACTATAATTTACTGTAATTTATTTAACAAGACAATTGACATATTTTGTAGTAAATAACAGTGATTTTCTAAATGTTAGAGGTTTACATATTTATATAATAAGTTATAGGTATTTATATTGTAATACTAGAAGAAAAAAATCACGATTCATATTTGGTAGCTATATATATTATGTAGTATGTAAAAAATTAAATGTTTGCAATTTGCCTCCTAGCCATGGAGGTCAGGACACGCTTAAGATGAAACTAAATAAGCATAAAGGAAACAACCAGTAAGGTCACTACTTAATCAGAAAATAAAGAATAAAATAAATTATTTAAAAATACCAATGTAGTGTTTAGAAAGAGTTGATGAAATAAAACCAAAGGAATAAATTAAATTTGGTAATGGAAAAGGGGATTTTTGTCAATAATAAGCCAATCAAAGGGATGGTTACTGATGTGGCATCAACAACACTAACAATTATATTTATTATTTAAATTATAATATCATATATTATTTATTATTTAGAAACAAAACCATATAATGATATTTCATTGTACACAATTCTTAAATTTAAATCAGGCTCAACGTAATGAAAAAAATTAAGTATTACAATAATAATTATAATCTAATTATACATTTTAAATCATTACTTTTCCAATTGCAATACTTCTAGAAGCTTAAGAGTATGTGATACCCGCATGTGTAGTCTTCAACTTACAAGTGCGTTAATTGTTTGTACATCTTAAAATTCTCATAACTCACTTTAAAAATAAAATATATTAAAAGGCCCATGAGGTTGCCTAGATAATAATCTTAACTTTAAAGGTCATTATTATTAGCTCTAATTTTTAAATTAACAGAGCACACATGTTCTGCTGAGCACACAATTTGTAATGTTACGCACTTGTAAAGCGGAGACAACACATGCGGGTATCATGTCCTCTTAATAACCTAATTAAAATTAATAAAATTAATTTCTTTATATATATATATATATATAGTATGAAAACGCATGTTTTATATGCCGCAAATAATTTAAAATACTGTACATCAATGTATTATGATTGTATAATAAATCTGTTGTAGCCATTATTTTTAAAACCAGTATTTTAAAAATAATAAAATTAAAAATATTTTGTATTAAACTTAACATCTAGGAGTTAAAGATACATTTTAACTTTTGTATGTTGTACTATATAAATAATTAATGGTCGGCAGCCTGCAAGACAATTCAATACAGCCATCATTTTTTTGAAATAAGACTCAAAGATTTGAAATTTTTGTTGCGAAACTTTTTTAATTTTTAATGCGGCTCCAAAGTTCAATAAGGTTGCCAACCACTGCTATATATAATTGTATTCTAGTAAATACATTAACTATAGTAACATTCTATGATTTTCATTAAAAATAGTAAATTATAAATAATAATTAATAATAAGATAAGATATTTTGTATTATTCACTTGTATAGTAATACTTAATTCTGTTTACGAAAATTATTTTAGCTGAAACAAAATAAATCAGACTTTATTAAAATATGCATTAGAATAACTTGTTATGATCATCGATATGTAATAATAACGAGAATCATACAAAGATTGTTTTACAGTTTATAACTGCAAATATTTGTACTGCACTTTTGCTAATCATGAGTCAGAAACATTTTATTTTCCGTGATCATAATTGTACAATAATAGGAGTTGGGTCTCTAATTTGTTCAAGAGCTGGGTCAGTGGGTTATGGATACATAAACATTTAAATAATACATAATATGTTTAAAATGGTGATTTTCCCAAATACATTTGATAAGTATAAAAAAGACCATACGCCAAAATAGGCATTTAAAATGTAATTATTTGAATAAAACTGTTTACAATATATTTTATTTATAAGAACATTAATATATTTTTATACACGCAAAAGTTACTAAAAAATTGAACTATTGTAAAAGACCATAATATAAAAAAAGATAATGATCTTACTATTAAGTTTCATGATAGGTTTTGATTCACTCTAACTTTTAAAATAAGAAGCTAAACTTTTAAACATAAATTTGGTATGTTACTCATTGTGAGACAAAAAAAATATAAATAATGATGATAAAATTATCATAATAAAATAATACTAAAGTTAGAAAATATAATTATATCTATTGTAAAATCTATGTCCTACAATAGTAATTATAGAATAAAGGTACTTTACATTTTTACTATACGTAGAGCCGTAAGAATATCAAATACATTTTAACATAAGAATTTTTAAGAACATTTTGAAACCTATAGGTTGGAAAACACTGGGCTTGGCCATGGGTTGTTCAAACCATATTTGAATGATTTTCAGTTAATAATACAACTTAGAAGTATATACTATGTAATAAAACTGTTTATGATATTGCACAACTACTAATTACCATGTTAATGATTCACTTTTTACTCTTGTATAATATTATGTATTGTTTTATTTTAATTTGAAATTCATAAATCATAATAGAAAAGTATAGATATTTATTTAAATTAAATAAAGAAAACATTTAAAATGACATTTGTAATTATAATAAATTATTAACACACACGACAACCTGAAGTTATTTAGTACTAACACCAATAAATATTTATTATTTGCTATGCCCTTTTTTTTTCAACTTTAATCTTTGATTACAAAAAATACCTAGTTCAAGGTTTTATTTTTGTTATTATTATCATTTATTATGATTATTTAGTATTCATAATCAATGTTATTATTTACATTTTCGGCATCATACAAAAACTGTTAGCTGTTACTAGTCCATTTTTTTTTTATTTTTTTTGAAACACCTTATTGTTAACCTTATTATCACATGCTTATTCATTTAATAATAAATAAACTTACTTGACTATCATCATCAATAATAAAGTTGATGTCAAAATCTTCAGATAGTTTCTTAAATTCCTCAGATGATTCTTGTGAAATATCACTTGCTTCTATCTCTGCATTTGTAATCAGTCCAATTCCACCTTAAATACATTTTATAACATGTGTGCATTTAAAAATGAATATTAAATTATTTATATCTTAATTAATCAGTTATCATAGATTTTTGAATTATATATTTTCATATACATTTTATATGAGTACGGTAATATAGACTATAGTAGGTACTACTTGTTTTCTTTACTAAAAATGATGTTTTCTACTAACATCAATGATTTGTCTAAAATACATATAGTTTCAAGTTAGGTATTTAAATTAAAGAATGTCTAAACCCATTGTGTTTTTGTATTAATAATATTAGGGACCGGATATGTATGCAAATGCATATACGTATTGGAATAAGCTTTTTGAAAACTGATGAGAATTGTTTCCGATTTAGATAATTTGTATTTTTGTTTTTCATCGTATTTTCACGTTCACAGCCACATAATATTGATAATATTACGACCAGTCTTTATTGCCAAAAATAAGATGACATACTCATATGCAACATATATAATATATATATTATTATTATATTAATATGGATAAATTTGTTGTTCATATAATTGAGTTCAAGTGTTCAACGGAAGTCAATCAGGACTAATATTTTATAGATTGAAGATAAAGAATGTTAATGGCAAAGAACTTAGTGAAGATGACAAAATACTTTTTACACTTTTAAAACCTTTTTATTACCTACTTAATTAATTAATAATTATGTTATAGATAATTTTGTATAAAATGTTTTTGAAATTTTAAGCGCATATTTTGTATATTACAGCATTTTTAGGAGCATATTATTTTGAGGACTTTTTGTGCATACAAATCTAGTCCCTATTAATAATATTAAAAAAAATATATTTTAATTTAATTTAATTAATTAAATAATTTGAATTTTTGTTTCATGCTACAGAAAAAAATTATAGAAATAATATTTTGAGATTTAATACTAGGGTTGGTCCCACATAATTTATGCCTTACGAGTATATAATTTCTAATATTTACAAATTCATAATTTTATCAAGATAGTATTGTAAACAACCTGAAAACTCTTTAACGTAAGCAATTTTAAATATTTAGGTTCTTAACCAGTCGTTGATACTTGATACACATGTGAATGCAATACTCATGCAAATAACATTTTGAATGTCAGTTATAAACATTCTATCAAATTAATCTGATACTATTAATACCTTCAAATTACATGTTTAAAAATGTTAACAAAAATAAATGATATCGCTATTTGCCTTTCCCGAATAGTTATTGTATGACAAAATCGATAGTGTGAAGATATTTTCATTTTGTTTTTATAAATTATTAATAGTACATAAAAATTGTATTTTACTTTTAGTAAAAGGTAAAAGTATACATATTTCTATTGATGATATGAATATTTGATGTTCTAATTAAAATCAGCAATTAATAATGATAAAAAAGTAATGTGTACACTGTACACAGTGTAGCAATAATTGTGTAACAAAACATAGTGTATCAAAGACTGGTTAAAAGTAGATGTCATTGCTAAAGATTTTAGATATATATTTAAGTGAAGAAGAAAATATTACCAGAACCACCAATTATTAACTACAGTATAATATTCAAACACAATAATCATAATAAGTATTTTAGACTTAAGTATGTTAATTTAATTATTAGTGCAAATGTGATATACAGACATAAGTAAGAAAATATACCTATTTTTTTTTTCACAAGACACTTATTCTAGTAAATATCATATAATGATGGTATTGATACAATGATAATTTAAATACATTCAAATTGATAAATGATAATTATTACATATTCCTATTTAACAACCAAGTCAGTAATTTATAGTTTTGGAACTTCATTAAAATATTTTTTCTAGTCCCCACTGAATTTAACCCTGCATTACACGCACACTTGTCTAAATTACCAGATTAGTTTTTTTTACATAATACAACTCATACATTTGTTGAACTATGAGTTAATGCAACTAGAATTTTTTGTATTAGACATTTGTAAATATTATTTTATGAATTTGGTATTTTTAATTTTTAATTTGGCATTATAGTGAAACGCAAATAATACATTTAAGTTATCTACTTGTCTATTTGACAATGTCGTTACTATTTGTAGTAGAGAAAATATGTTGATAAGTTATCAAGTTAACAAAACACATGATGTGAAATAATAATAAAATGGGTTAAAAAATATTAATGTTATTTTTCATCAAATCTTAAATATGTGGACCTACTCTATAAACTAAAAGTGGAAAAATAAAAATAATTAAAGTAAAATTTTGTAAATATTGAATTTGGGTAGGGATTATCTATCAAAATAATCATGTTATAAAATTGGACGTGCATAACACAAGGGTAATACTACAAAAGAAAAATTAAGAAATGTTCAAAATAAATATATAACTAGTATGGTCTACTTAGCTTAATTTTATATCATATAACTATTATTAGGGTTATGATGTTTATGACTTTTTATATTTTTTCTTTTAGTCTTGCACTTTGGATATCAAGTTATAAATTTGTTTCGCATAACATAGAATCATATTAATTAAATTGTATTTTGTATATTTAGGGATTTTTATGAATAAATGATTATTTTGATGAAAAAGCCAATAAATTTACCTATTTAAATCATAAAAACTAAAACTAACTTATATAATATTATATAAACCCATAGGCATTGTTTCACAGGTAACATAAACAAGAAAATATGAAAAGTGTAGTTTTTAATAACCTTATATTTACTATTTACTTATCAGTTATCTTTACTACCTATACGTTTATTAATGATTTTTACTACCGATAATTGCAATTGAGTGGTGATGCCCATTGGACATAGGAACTCAAGAGGGTGCTACACCCGAATACGATCTCTCTGTCTTAAAAACCCATCACATAGACAATTGTACGCTCAGCAGAACACGTTTAGCTCTGTTAGTTAGAGTGAATTGACCTCTTATAGAATTTAAAGGTAAGATTATTATCTAGTGATTCTCATAGGCTTTTTTTAGATTTTAATTGTAAAGCAAGTTACGAGTATTTTAAAATTGTAAATTGTTTATGTATTTTAAAATACTATGTTATGCGTTTATAAGATAGAGAGTAAGGATGCGGGTGTAGCGCCCTCTTAACACCATGAAATCTTTAGTTACCTAGTGTATGGTAAAAAAGTAGACTGCAGTGTTACTGAATTATTTTAGTCTTAAAACGTGTTTTATTCTCACTAAAACTGCCCAAAGTTAAAGGTTCCAATGCGACTTCACTACACAAAGTTGTTTTAGAATTTGGGGAGGGTGTATTTTCAACAGATTTTTTAGTACTAATCTGTAAAGTACCTATGTGGAGTAAAAATTGCATCTGAAAAAATTTAAATTACATAATATTTTGCAAGTGCAAGCTCATATTTTTTGCATATTTGTATTTTTTAGTTAAAAATAAATGTTTATATTAATTTAAAGTTTATTTTTAATTGATAATACAATTTTAAAATGTCACTTTTAATTTTTTGATGGCATATTTACATGCCTCTTTTAGGGTTTTTAAGATCATAAACATCCTAACCCTACTTATTATAATAAATAATTCATTAACATTTATGAAACACTTACTATTAATGAATTTCGACCACATATCTTCTTTACCAGATATAAGAACTGCATCTTTAGCAAGATGCATAAAATTATTATAAGACTTCTCATCATTATTAATAATATAATATTCTCTTAAAGCTTTCAATGTGGCAACAGGTTTCATTAAATCTTCCAGATTTGTACTAAACTTTATTAAGTTTAGAGTTACGTATTGCATCTTCTTACAAACTGCAATAATAATTAATATAAATTTATTTCAAAATAATGCCAAAATGGCGAACTGTAAGAGAAAAAAAAACATTTTTTGAAATATTACATTTGATATTCATACAAGCGCATAGCCAAGAGGATGCCGGGCCACAGTTTCTCCCCTTAAATCTTGATCAGATCACCTATTTTTAAGGTGTTGAATTTTGTACGATTGACAGATATGTCACCTAATGGATATAGTTGTCTAGTAGAACCAAGATAATTTAAGGTTTTTCTTTATACCTGTAGTTTATTTTTGACTATTTTTAGTAATACATCAATATATTTTTTACCAAAAGGTGATACCAATGACAATATAGGGAACATGTGTACTATTATATTATACAGTGATTTTATAAAGCAGGCTCACCCCATTTTAATATTTAAATTTTACATGCATTCAATTTCTGATTTTTGAAATTTTTGAGTGTAATTAAAGACTATTTTTAGATACTTAAATATTTTTTACAATATTTCATTTTAAGCAGTATTGAGTGGTGATATTATTATTAGTTTTTTAGATATATGTTTTAATGCAAATTATGAATCAGATGGTTTTTCTGAAAATGTTGACTTATTGTAATCAATATTTCAACGAAAAGGTTCTTTAAAAACTAAAGATAATAGTCTATTAAAATTATAATATTTAATTTTGTCCTAAAAATTATTGGGTGCAATAATAATCCATATATATTTTATAATATTAAAAACATTATCTGAGTATACTTGACTAAGTAGTAATTATTAACAATTTATATTGCATACTTAATTATAATAACTGAGCTTATATTAATTTACAGAATATTTAATAGACTATTATCCTTAGTATTTAAAGTGTAGAATATCTCAGAAATTTTTGGCTCAAATTTTTGATAACAATATGTCAACATTGTCAGACAAATCTTCTAAATCCACAATTTGTATTAAAACATATACCTATGTTCTTATAACCAATGTTAGTAAGACCACAGGATACTCCTTAAATGTTGTAAAAATTTAAGTATTCGAATATATCAAATCAGAATTTTAATATATGCATAATTTAAACATAAAAATCTCTGTACAATACTAAAACAGTACATTACCAAAAAGTACTTGCTAGTACAGAACAGGCCAGTCAGTGTTATAACATATTTTAAATACCTTTGAATACATTTAAATACAAATTCTAGGATTTATGTATGGAAATGCCCAAGAGTTCAATGACACTCACTCTGTTGGAAAGTATTGTGCTCTTGTACGTCCAATTTTGGAATACGGAACATATATCAATCCACGTTAATAAATAAATTAGAAATATTCCGCAATAATTATTTGTATACATTTTATTATAAAATTAAAAACTCATTTTGCATATGCATTTGAATATTATTTTTCAAAATCAGGCATTTCTTTTATATAAAGAAAAAATAATTAGATATTTGCTTCATTTAAAATCTTGTTAATAACAAAATAGATTGCTTGGAATTGTTAGGAAGTATATATTTAAATTCTATACTCAGCCTCAATAGAAAACGATAACTTTTTGCTCATTGTGAATGATGTGATAAGCGCATCGAGAACCATATGATTATGATACACTGGGTAGTTGGAGAGAATACGCAGTACTGATAGAAATCGGTCAGTTGACTGATTATTCTCTTTTGAGACAGAGAATAGAAATAACTTTATTTTCATTGTAAAATAAAACTACAGCCATTTTTGGGCCACTAAACAGAATGCTAATGAACTGTAATAAAATTTTAAATGTTGACTTTTTATCATAATATAAAATGTAAACTAACACTATTCTCTGTTCCACGAAAGAACATGCCGGATCTGTGCATCCCCCGCACCACATTACTATCGAAACCGGTTCCCCTATGGCAGGGCGTCACATTGGGATGCGCAGAAAAACCGATATTGGTCGGACCACGGCATGTTCTATTATGGAACAAAGTGTAATTCTGTTCTAATTTATTTTATATATTATTTTACTGTTTCTAATTACATAAGTAAATGTTTTAACTTTATCGTGATATTCTACATTTACTGTACTATTTTCTTTTGAGGCGTAAAATATTATTATTGCTGTTATAAAATGATGAATTTTAAGCTTGCTAACCATGGAATTTCAATTAATAGTTAATTGAAAGGGTGTTTTCAATACTAAGTTGTACCCCACCCTTTAATAAAATAATTCTGGCTACGCCCCTGTATTCATAACTAAAAACAAATTAAGGAATACCAATTGCAGAATCAAATCCATTTTTTAATAGCTTATTAAAATCTTCAATCGGATTCAATGGTGTAATCACACATTGTTTTGAAAGGTCCAATTCTTCTTCGCGATCAACATTTGTGGCATTATTGTCTTCAACTGAGGAACTATTAAATGAACATAATTAAAATATTATTTTCATTATTTATCGATTTATTTATTAGAATCAATATTCCATACATACTTTTCAAAAACTTCTTGTTTAAGTGAAAATGTTTTTACAAATTCATTTAAAGGTGGTTCAGCATTTTCGATAAAGCTTTTAGGAGGATTTATTAACTCGTTTGAAACGTCCAATTCTTCATCATGACCAAATTGTGTAGTATTATTATCTTCAGCAGGACAACTGTTAAACAAACATAATTAATATATTATTTTCACTTTTATTGATTCATTCTTAGGATTAACATTATATACATACTTTTCCAAAACTTCTTGTTTAAGGGAAAATGTTTTTTTAAATTCATTTAATAGTGGTTCAGCATTTTTGATAAAGCTTTTAGGAGGGTTTATTAACTCGTTTGAAACATCCAATTCTTCATCGTAACCAAAATGTAGAGTATTGTAATCTTCAGCTTGACAACTGTTAAACAAACATAATTAATATATTATTTTCATTATTTATTGATTCATTTCTTAGAACTAATATTAAATATATACTTTTCAAAAACTTCTTGTTTAATTGAAAATGTTTTTTGCAATTCACTTAATAGTGGTTCATCATTTTCGATAGGGGTTTTAGCGCGGTTTATTAACTTGTTTGAACCGTCCAATTCTTCATCGTAACCAAAATGTAGAGTATTGTAATCTTCAGCTTGACAACTGTTAAACAAACATAATTAATATATTATTTTCCTTATTTATTGATTCATTGCTTAGAACTAATAATAAATATATACTTTTCAAAAACTTCTTGTTTAATTGAAAATGTTTTTTGCAATTCACTTAATAGTGGTTCATCATTTTCGATAGGGGTTTTAGGGCGGTTTATTAACTTGTTTGAACCGTCCAATTCTTCATCGTAACCAAAATGTAGAGTATTGTAATCTTCAGCTTGACAACTGTTAAACAAACATAATTAATATATTATTTTCATTATTTATTCATTCATTTCTTAGAACTAATAATAAATATATACTTTTCAAAAACTTCTTGTTTGATTGAAAATGTTTTTTGTAATTCACTTAATAGTGGTTCGGCATTTTTGATAGGGGTTTTAGGGAGGTTTTTAAACTCGTTTGAACCGTCCAATTCTTCATCATTACCAAAATGTATAGGGTTATTATCTTCAGCTTGACAACTGTTAAACAAACAAAATTAATATATTATTTTCATTATTTATTGATTCATTTCTTAGAACTAATATTAAATACATACTTTTCAAAAACTTCTTGTTTAATTGAAAATGTTTTTTTAAATTCACTTATTAGTGGATCAGCATTTTCGATAGGGGTTGGGGGGTTTATTAACTTGTTTGAACCGTCCAATTCTTCATCATAACCAAAATGTATTGTATTATTATCTTCAGTTGAACAACTGTTAAACAAACATAATTAAGGTATTATATTCGTTTTTTATTGATTCATTTCTTTGAACTAATATTAAATACATACTTTTCAAAAACTTCTTGTTTAAGTGAATATTTTTTTTTAAATTTATTTGAACGTGGTTTAGCATTTTTTATAGAGGTTTTAGAGGGGTTTATTAACTTGTTTGAACCATCCAATTCTTCATCATTACGAAAATGTATAGTATTATCATCTTTAGTTGAACAACTGTTAAACAAACATAATTAATGTATTATTTTCATTTTTTATTGATTCATTTCTTAGAACTAATATTAAATATATACTTATCAAAAACTTCTTGTTTAAGTGAACATTTTTTTTTTAATTTATTTGAACGTGGCTTAGCATTTTTGATAAAGCTTTTAGGGGGGTTTATTAACTTGTTTGAACCGTCCAATTCTTCATCATTACCAGAATGTATAGTATTTTCATCTTTAGTTGAACAACTGTTAAACAAACATAATTAATGTATTATTTTCATTTTTTATTGATTCATTTCTTAGAACTAACATTAAATACATACTTTTCAAAAACTTCTTGTTTAAGTGAACATTTTTTTTTTAATTTATTTGAACGTGGTTTAGCATTTTTGATAAAGCTTTTAGGGGGGTTTATTAACTTGTTTGAACCGTCCAATTCTTCATCATTACCAAAATGTATAGTATTATCATCTTTAGTTGAACAACTGTTAAACAAACAAAATAATGTAATATTTTCATTTTTTATTGATTCATTTCTTAGAACTAATATTAAATATATACTTTTCAAAAACTTCTTGTTTAAGCGAACATTTTTTTTTTAATTTATTTGAACGTGGTTTAGCATTTTTGATAAAGCTTTTAGGGGGGTTTATTAACTTGTTTGAACCGTCCAATTCTTCATCATTACCAGAATGTATAGTATTTTCATCTTTAGTTGAACAACTGTTAAACAAACATAATTAATGTATTATTTTCATTTTTTATTGATTCATTTCTTAGAACTAATATTAAATACATACTTTTCAAAAACTTCTTGTTTAAGTGAACATTTTTTTTTTAATTTATTTGAACGTGGTTTAGCATTTTTGATAAAGCTTTTAGGGGTGTTTATAAACTCATTTGAAACGTCAAATTCTTCATCATACCTTAATTGTATAGTATTATGTATAGATGGAAAACTGTTAAACAAACATAATTAATATATTATTTTCACTTTTATTGATTCATTCTTAGAATTAACATTAAATACACACTTTTCAAAAAATTCTCGTTTAAAAGAAATTCTTTTTAAAAAATCTTTTAAACGTGGTCCACCATTTTCCATCATGCTTTTGCAGGGTTTTATGGTTTTTTTTGAACATTGGATTTTCTTTGAAATTGTTTTTTTTAATATTTGCTTAACAATACAATCATACAAATATTGTAATTCAAAGTTATATTTGATTTCTGGCATAACAAATTTATTCCTTAAATGCCAGTATCAATTAGTAACATAAATAAATCAATTAGTAATAAATAATATTTCACGTTACCCATCATCTATATCTATGTCCATTGCATCTGTATGTTTAGGATTAATCTTTCCTTTTAAATGTGATGCAATTGAGTCTAATGATGGTAACCTATATTTGTAGTTCTGTTCATTCTCATATGGAAGACTGACATACACAAAAAACTTCAACAACAATGTGTTTTATAAGAATTATTAGAAAATAATATATGTGTATACTTTCAAAATAAATAATTGAAAAGGAAACAATAAATATGCAATAGGTTCAAGGTTTAAAGCTAATTTATTACATGATATAAACGTTAAAATATACATATTGATATACATACTTTTTCACTTTCTACTTTTTGAGGAATTAGTGCACCAATGTTTAGCAAATTGATATATAAATCAACTTTTCTAACAAGCATCACTTCTTTTCTTTCAACCATAGAATCGAAAACAGCATTAAATGCAATAATATCTGTCTACACAGAATAATAAATACATTGTAACAAATTACAATTATAGTTAATACTATCTGTATTACTCGGGGTCCGGAAACAAATGAAACCTAGATGGGCAATCCATTTGTGGCAGATAGTAATAAACAGGGCACGGATTTTTTAGGACTAAAAATAACTTAAATATGTGCTTATTTCATATTTGGAATCTCTGGTGAATAAAACAAGTAATGTATGGCTGAATCTGCTATTTTTATCGGTATCATATAATAATTAGCAAATGCTTTAAAATCCGAGTCCTGGTAATAAGTAACATTTTTATTAACTAAATCAATAGCAGGCAAAAATAAATAAACATGTGGTTTATAAATACGCCCGGACAAAAACCAGAATATATCTGTTTTACTTAAAAACTAAAAAAATGATTAAAAAGTCAAAACTATCAGAAATAAAACTCCATAAAATGGATATCTTTAATTGTTTCAAAAATAAAAAATATAAAATAAAAAAATTAATATTTTAACTTTTATACCCACAAATTTAATTAAATTTAAAAATAAAATATTTGGAGTCCTTCTCTGTGTGAGTCTAATAAAAAAAACTTCACGGGACACCTGTATATATTATTATAATCAATTTACCTATCATTTCCATTTTGCTTTAGTTAAAATATTCTCAATAATTGTTTTTCGTCAAATTAGGTTAATGTTGGATTGTTCAGAGTTATTGGAAAATATAAAGTGGAAAGGCTGTTTTAAATGCTAGAGTTTCTGATACCTTCCATTATTATAATATGTTAAATAGTCCTATAAATTGTATCTTTTCCAGCCAATAGTGTATTATTAACATAATAAACTGTATAATTTATACTCTAAAATTATGTAAGTAATTTAATTTAACTTGTATTATTTGAAACTACTAGCTCTGTATTTTTACCGTGTGGGGTGAATAAGTTAATTAATGTAAATAATTAAAGATAACTTAATAAAGTAGAAAAAATAAAATATTAATTAAAAATATTTTGATTTACTTTATAGGGTTTAAAAATATATGATCCTCCATCCATTAAAAATGAACTTTGTGTATTTGTAGTTTTTACAAATCCCAATACTTGTAAACATCTTCGTCCAGATACTATATAAGTACACTCTTCTGTATCTAAATCTATAAAAAAAAATATAGTGTATAACATAATATTAGTATGCTACATAACAATTTTAATTAAATTTAAAGTTTTTGCACTTACCAATGACTGGTATAATTTCATCACCAGAGTAAAAATCACCCATCGGCAATGCATTATCGACTTCCATTTGTTCACCATTGTCATCAGAATGTTTCTTCTTTGCTGTTGCTAAATCTTGTGTATCATAATTCTTACTGAATAACCAATTAGAGCTTTTAGTGGTTATATCTATCTGTTATATTTAAACAAATATTTAAACATTTTAATAATTTGTATTATCTTGAGATAATATTATAAATCAACAAAATTAAATATTTATAAGACACAAAGGATTTTTAAATACCTTTTCATACCCGCAAACTTTAATACCAAAAACCTCTCCAAAGCTTAAAGGGGCATTCCAAGATTTTGCAATAACTTCTTTTTGTTTATAGTAACTTATTTTAGGTAGAACTAAATCAAAATTAACAGCAGTTGCCTAAAAAATAAAATAATTAATCATTACCATATGGTTTGTATTGTTTTTTTCTTATAAAATGATCTTAATTATCTGATTTTACACCAATTAAAATCATATGTTTAAGTACCATCAATCTGGGTGAGATGAAAGAGTTTTTATTAATCATTTCAATATATATATTACCGATATTTAGTAATAATCAAGTGTGTTTATGTACAAAATATGCTTATAAATCAGTCAATTTTTTTTAATAAAAAAAAATTAAACATTTTATAATATAGTTAAAATTTTATTAATTTTATAATCCCTGTTAAACGTGTTATAGATGTATACGAAGAACAGGTACTATTAAAGAGATTCGATACCGTGATTTTCTGTTTTTGTCGAACACATACGGGGCATAATATTTTAGACTGGATCTTTGTAAAACATACCAATTGATCTAATAAAGCAATAACAATTCTAAAAATAGATTTGAATTTGACGTCAAGTCTTCTTGAAATCGACTTTCCCACATTTTTTATTTTAACTTCTCCAAAAATTAAAATACTACAATTTTTAAATATTCTTTTTAAAATGAAATTTTTAGAAATTAAGGGGATAATATCAAACATGTGGGAAAGTCGATTTCAACTAGACTTGACGACAAATTCAAATCTATTTTCATAATTCTTATCTCTTCAATAGATCATCTGGAATGTTTGGCAAAAACACGTCTAAAATACTATGTTGTACGTGTGTTAGACAAAAACAGAAAATCATTGTATCGAATTCCCTTAAGACAATTTAGCCATAACAATTTCTATTAAACAATGGTAATATTTTTAATAAAAAATACATTTTTAACATTGGCTATCAATTTTAAGAATTTAGATGTTTCCTAGAGAATGTATTTATTTCTTGAACTATTATTATTGCTGGGAACATAAATGAATGTATATGATATACAGTATACACAATATTAAATGTATAATACAATTATATTACCTCAGTGGTTCTAACAAATAAACCGGATGCAGGATTGAGTGATATATCTCCACAATCTTTACCTCTGAAACCAGAAAATTAACTTTAAATAAGATATCCTCAGTATTTAATTAAAGGTAATATTATAGAATATAGATAATCGTCAATTCTCAAGCAGATATTTGTTAGATATACTGCGCAACAATGATTTTTATTTAAAGGAATACAAGAAAATAATACATTATTAATTGTATGCAAAAAACTAATATAAAAAGTAATTTACAAATCATAATAATAAACTCTAATGGGTAACAAATAACAAATAAAATTGCCAAAAGTGGCATTCGGGCTATAGCTCACTGTGATATTTCATGTTGAGTTTAGTATTTTACTATTCTTCACCAGATTACTTTGTTTTATCAATATACCATGTAGTTTTAAACAAATATTGGTATAATAATTATATGGTTTTGCATAGAAGACTAATCATTGTGATATAAGGTTAAAATTTAATTTCTATATTTAATATAAATAAGATTATAAAAGTATAATATTATATAAAACAAAACTGAGAAAAATGGTTTTTACATATGTAATAACATTTTTTTAAATTTTTTTTATTGATATGTTTTTCAATATTATATTACAATATAATTGATATAGGTACTGATAGAAACTTGCTTGTATATAATAAACTAGCTGATCCCGTTCACTTTTTTTACTATTTTACCACAACGAAACTAGTTTTTTTTATAAGAACTCAGTTTAAAATACTATTGTAATGGTTTTCATTTTTCAGTATAATATACATGATATTATGTGTTAAAATAAACTTACAGTATGCTTAAACGAATGTGTTCCATTTTTAAGCACGTCGCTATTATATCTATATTATCAAATGAGATATCAGTTGCAAGATTTGAAAACATAATAATCTGAAGGCCAGTGTAGACTTTATTTCTGAAAAATTAATAATTGTTATGAAATTAGTATCATGGAATTAGTTACCACAAAAAAAATTAAACAATGTGATACATTAAAAAATTCAATTTAATGGAATTATTTCAATACACATAATTTAATATTAACTGTTTACTAGTCAGTAATAAACATTTTAAATCAAATCAAAATATAAGTTACAGTTGTGCATTGTTTTATAATAGCGTGATACATACTCAGTTTCATTTTTAAGCAAATCTGCAGCAAGAACAAAAGTACTAATCCAATCTGAAGGTGTTATATTTGTAGGAGATAAACTATTAACACGATTAAATAAATCCCAAGTTGGTATGCCTAAACCAGCAACAGTTTCTATACTGCCATAACAACCTCCTTGTGTTGTTGAGAGATGATTAATTGTATGAGATGACCCAAACAATATTAATGCCAAATGATCTTCACTTTCAGTTAATATCTAAAATATAATATGTAATATTAACATTATATATAATTTATTTTTTATAAAAATGTTTTGATAATATAGATTATAGGTTACTTTTTTCTTTAAAACCGTAGAAGCGCAATAAATAGATTTTTCAAAATATGTTTTTCCATCTGAATCTCGCTGTCTAGAATTTTTCCCGATGTCAATTGCAAGTATTATTGCTTCCTATGATAAAAAATATTATAATTATTAATAAATAAGAATCATGAAATATACAAAGATACACAATAATAATCTTCTTGTACACTTATGTACTGCGCATAAATAGTGCAATATAGGTGCTTATTATTGAACACGAACAACATAATATGAAGGTTAGATTAACCTAACTTGAACCATTAGCAATATTTTTAAATATCCCCACATAACAATATGTTATTACTTATTATATTGACATCAATTGGATTACAGAATTCAGTTTGGGGCATTAATGGGATATTCCTATTAACAAAGGTGGGCATTAACTAGTTAAAAAGCTAAGGTTAAGTTAATAGGTTATATTTTTTAAACTATTTAACTTAACTAGTTTAATTGGTAGTTTAAATAACTTTCTTGGGTTTATGTTTAAAAAATAATGCATCAAGTTAAAAAATTTGAACAATTTTGGTTTTTTGGTTTTATACGTAAATACCTACTAAAATAAAAATAAAAATAACCCAATACCTACTATAATGATACAAACATGTCTATTATTTTTATTAATAAAATAATTTTGTAAATAGATTACATATGTTTGTATATTAGATAGGTATACATAATATTATAATATGTCTTTAAATTCCTATTTGATATAAACATATTAATTTTTGTCAAATTGTTAATTGGGATGTGTTGGTATAGTTTAAATATTTAATTACCATGTAAAGTAAAATAGGTACATACACTGTACATTATGTTGAAAGTTCAATACAATTAATTATTATAATTTAAGAAATAACGCAGTCACTGTTTATGTGATCCATATACCTACTAATTTCAAAAAGTAGATTAACTTTTTTTAAACTGAGTTAAGTTGATGTTTTTTTTCATATTAACTTTTAACTTATTGAACTTGAGTCCTCTTAACTTAATTTAAGTTAATTATTTTCATTAACTTGCCCACCTTTACCTAATAACACCCGATATTAACTAGATAGGTATCCCAAGAACAGCAGAGATGTGAATATAGGATATTTAAGAACCTTAATTTTAATCGACAAACTTCAGAGAAGAATGTCTTAGAAAGTCCAATTTAAAACAATTATTCTATAGAACATAATTCAATAACTAATTAATTGATCAGTTATGTTCAATTAATGTACCTATCCTAAAAAAAATTATATTTAACAAAACCAGACTCTGGCCTAACATTGTATGTCCTGCATTCCTACTATTCATATTGCCTTTTTATGAACGACACCTAGGTATCCCTGTACTTTCCACAAACTAGCAAGATCTGTGATGTTCACAATCCTCTTATCACTTTCACTATCGATCCATCCAACTTCACACACTTTTAACATTTCTAAATTTTATTAATTTTTCCTTTACTCTCAACAAAAATGCATTATTCTTCAGTAATGTTCTTCTTTAATCACACAAGTCTTCTAATCCATTAAACAATGTTTTTGCAAAAATATTTTGCTTCACAAATGGATTGAAACAAATATTAAAAGACTAAATAAAAAATGAAAATTTTAAAACTATTTTAATTGCTTTAATTGGAACGTCGTGTGTAGTATGTTAACCGCTTTATTAAAATGTTTAACATTCCATAACTAAAAATATAGACAGCCCTATGAGAACATACTAAATAAGTCGAGTATTTAAAACCATTGCCCCGTGCCCTAAAGTCAACAGTTCATCAACATATTACTCTAAACATCTTTGACTTAGTAATTATTTACCAGTACCTAATAAATAAAAATAATAAATTTGAATACCTTTTTCTTGGCCCAACGATCCGCCATTGTAAATTGGTGTGTATAGAACTGCAATGCACTGTGTCTCGACTATATACTTTTACTTGTGCACAAGTCAAGTAAGTAGGTACGGTATTAGCGTTAACTTTCAATGTAGGTTCTTCAGTACTTTACGTCTCGATATACCAGTGAACGATATACAGTGTGTGTATGTACCTAATATATTAGGTATAGGTATGACAGGTGGTTCAAGCGAAATGTAGTCGGCGAGCTAGCAGTGAGGAATACGAAAAGCTTTCAGGATACTGCGCCTTATTGCGCTGGTAGCGGACGGCGGTGGAGTGGTTCGATAACGCAATACTGGCCACCGGAGCCCGGACGGCGCGCTAGGCGTTTAATGGCGTCGGCAATCAGCACACCGGACGATAGCGTAAACGAAGTCTCGTCAACGACAAATGGCGGCGGTGCGGATACCGTGTGAATCGAGTGACAAGATAACCCGTAGCTGCCTATTATCGTCTATATTATAACCGTACAATCGATTCCAAAACTATAATAATATAACCACCGACCGTGGACGGACCGTGAACCGAACGTGAACCGACGGAGACTGGAAACGCGAGCGGACTGAGCGGAGGGCGCGTCTTCCGACTTTCCGAAATCTATGAATATAGCTCTCCTCGCCCCCCGTACCCTAGAGGACAAAGAACCGGGAAGCGACGGTGGGGAATGACCAATCACCGCTGGCCGCCGGGTCGACGAGACGCCCAGAACGAGATGAACGACAACGGAACGATAGAGAAGTGGAGCACTGGAAGAAAAAAATATTTACATTCCGACAGGCGAAACCGAAGACCTATAAAGTAGGTCTGTGCACGAAACATGCGTAGACAAATTAATTAACATTTAAATCGAATCGTTTTCTTTTCCATGAGCGTGTCGCTCCCCTACCCCTCCACTCGCCACCAGCACAGTAACCACTTCACTCGCGACACCCGTCAACAGTTGTCTGCGCATGTCACTTGACGCAATCGATACAGCTTTCAATATGGCGTCGTATACAGAACCGTACAAAAACAGTCGTGTACTTGGGTTGCCGAAGGTGGGGGGGGGGGGGGGCACAATGAATCCTACTCGTGTGTACAGGGTGTAAACTGAAAAATGAAAAACGGAAGATTATCTCTGGTTGTTATGAAAATTATTAGGTATACGGATGGTAAATAATTTAAGATTTACGTACTCGCATGTCTGAACATTTAGAAACGAAGAATATTTTTATAAAAACCGGCCAAGTGCGAGTCGAACTCGCGTACGAAGGGATCCGTACCCAGGGCCGTCCTTAGGGAGGGGGCCGAGAAGGGCCCGGGCCCTGGGCCTCGCGTTTATTGCTTACATTGGGAGGCCTCGCATTTGAAAAAAAGTGGTAAAATTGGTTTTCGCCCGTCAACAGTTGTCTGCGCATGTCACTTGACGCAATCGATACAGCTTTCAATATGGCGTCGTATACAGAACCGTACAAAAACAGTCGTGTACTTGGGTTGCCGAAGGTGGGGGGGGGGGGGCACAATGAATCCTACTCGTGTGTACAGGGTGTAAACTGAAAAATGAAAAACGGAAGATTATCTCTGGTTGTTATGAAAATTATTAGGTATACGGATGGTAAATAATTTAAGATTTACGTACTCGCATGTCTGAACATTTAGAAACGAAGAATATTTTTATAAAAACCGGCCAAGTGCGAGTCGAACTCGCGTACGAAGGGATCCGTACCCAGGGCCGTCCTTAGGGAGGGGGCCGAGAAGGGCCCGGGCCCTGGGCCTCGCGTTTATTGCTTACATTGGGAGGCCTCGCATTTGAAAAAAAGTGGTAAAATTGGTTTTCGCCCTGGGCCTCGCAAATCCTAAGGACGGCCCTGTCCGTACCATTATCTATAATATATTCTGACTGATTTTTAGTATCTGTTGTTATAGCGGCAACAGAAATACATTATCTATGAAAATTTCAAATGTCTATAATTTGCACGGTTCATGAGATACAGCCTGGTAAGTAATAGGGTCCCGTTTTACCGTACGGAACCCTAAAAAGGTATGAAGTTTCAAATTAATTTAGTCCAAACAAATATCGGTAAAATTACAAAACATAAACTACTTGACTCGAATGAACGTATTTGTGTCTAAAAATTAGATTCATGCGGATTGGCTGGAATTTTTGATTTCAGTATTAAAAAATAAAAACGTATACTGTACTTGTAGCACATGCGTCTTATAATAATTATTAGGTGTATAGGTACCTAATATGTAAATTTGAATAAAAAAAAATTAAAATATTGATTAGAACAAAAGTTATTTAATTTGTCGTTCTGGACTCTGGCATCTTGTATAAATTATAAATTATAATTTATAACTAATAAGACTTTACTACTAGGTAACTAATGACTACCTATAAGTATATAAATATAACTATAGGACTATATTACAGAATGTGATAGGTATCTGTAATAATTATCAGTTATAGGCATTTTAGAATTTTTTTTTTACAGAAAAAGTAATTTTTTCATGATTGAAATGCATTTTGCTGTTTATAATATTATCATATCGTCAAGAGCTTCCTACTTGGTATGCACAGATATATAACACAATAGTCACAGCTAGATACACCAGTGGTTCTCAACCAAAGTGTCGCATATCACCGCGACGTGTGTGGCGTGTCTTCAAAAAAATTGTTTATTTATATTGTATATTATAATGCGTACAAAGTATGTAAATATATGACATTATTACGGTGTTATGACGTGATTGTAAAAATCACAGATACAAAAAAATAATTGCAAAGATAATCTCATTCTCAATTTATTTACATATGTATATAGGTGCACTTGTTACTTTTTCAAAAATGAATTTTAATTGTTACACCTATAAGTGTGTTGCCATTTTTATGGATCTTAATTATTAGGGACTCGTCGCAAAAAAAGTTTGACTAAGATAGACGATATCGACGTGTACGTCCACCATTATAATATTCTGTCGCACGTTTTACAATTTTTACATAATTTACAGCCATAGATATATAAAACAACTAGTTGGCTGATCTAGTCAGAAAGCCGACTTTATGAGTATATTGAAGCCGGGCAGCCATATTATGTAAAGAGGGCAAAATACGATTGATTAATACATGACCTTTATAACCTTCATCGAATATAATATTGTTTTATGAATTTATGATAACAACCTTACATCATAATAAATTATTATACTATGGATGGAACTACGGCGTATTATATTCATACAAAATGTTGTTGCCAACATCGGTCACGAGTCTCTTGATTAAGTGCTTGGTCTGCGCATGCGCAAAGTTACTCGTCGCATATTATGTTTGTCGTTTGGATTATTATAATGATATTATATAATCTATGATAATATAATACAGCCATACAGGGGTCAGAAACCCGGGGCCCTCATATATTTGTAATAATTGTATGTGATCCACGAGTAAAATTTATAATAATTACAAATTTTAAATTATTTATATTCAAATCACGAATTAAGATATTATGAATTGGAAAACGGCGGATTATAATTTAAAATAGTTGATACCTTGTTAAATAAGTAAGCTGAACATCGAGCGCTAGTGGTTAATTTGTACAGCCGTTTTATATGGCCACTTTGTAAATCGATTTGAAAGCCGTTTATTATAGTGCGACGAGTAACTAAATGTAGCTAAAAGTAACTAAAAAGTCCTAAAATTAATAATTTTATCTCAAACCATAAATACGTTTTCTAGACAACTCAGTTTTTCGAGAACCGAATTATGAAAAAATAGACGATAATATAAAATTGTTATAATTGCATTAATAATAAATTCATATATTATAATAGAGGTATACGGCTTAAATCATTTGGCAAAATGTGTTCGTCCAATATATTATGAAATCCCATCTATTCTGTGTTATGTATATTGATCATGATTTATTATCGTGGTATTTTATAAAAACATTGTGAGAAATAGCGGGCGTGCGCATTAGAGCTGTACCTACTTATAATAAAGAGTCGGCTGTCTATAGTAGGTATTGATTTTTAATTTCTTTTAACTGTGGTATGAATTTAAATATTTCCACTAATATAATATTATAGGATGGTCCCAGTGGCGTATATACAAATTATTTTCACTATATGGGCCGCCAATTTTGGCAATTTATCACTAGTCAAGCGTAGCACGACTAACTTAGCCATAACTATACATATTTTAGGGGGCTGGGTGGTTATAATTATGACATAAATAATACAAATTATAATTGCGCAATTTAAGTTTATAATTATTATGTAAAATTAATTTTTTAATTATTTTTTAAAATTTATTGTCAATTTTATTTTAAAATTTATTGTCAATTTTATTTTTATATATTTTTTAATGTTATCTTACTGTGAATTTAACATTCAAAGTCATCAAAGCAAGTCCTGATGACAATCATTTCCTTGTTGATGCCACAAAAACGATTTTAATCGACCGGTTAAATTAATCATGGTGAAAAACTGTAAACAGATATACATGAAATGCTTTAATTGAACCTGCAATTTCACTATGGGCCTCCCCCCTATATACGCCACTGGTGACCATACGACCTACGACCTACGTCCTATACATGTAAAACACAGGATTGACTTTTATTTGTCCTTTTGTCCTTGCAAACTTATTTTTGTCGGATCACTTTTTGTCCCGTAATTTCAAGTCTGTCCCGTCTCTTTAACTTTTATAAAAGGTTTTTCGCTCTAAAACCAATCAGTGCTTTTGTAACTAAAAAAATAGGTTTTTACTTACAGCCGCGGCTGTCACGTCAATACGGTCAATACGGACGCGGGCAGCGTAATAAATCGAGCATAATTTTATTTTATTTCGTTTCATTGTGCATAATAATAATATGAACATAATAGGTATATTATATAATATTATAAAAATAATGCAACGACGTGCGAAGCGTAGATCGTCGATAACAGACCGGTTTTGACCTGCCGGTGACCGGATGTCGGAGCTAGGAGGGGACAAACGCGCGGGCATACACGAATTGCGTAACAAAACAGGTAAACGAACCTTTTTGAACTTCTTCACTCACACGTTTTTTTTTTAGTGGTTCCCAATGGTTTCAACACTTTTTTAGAATTAACATTTTTAACAAAAATAATAATAAATTAAAAATGTATCAATAACTTAATAATATTATTGTATGAAATGTTGTTTTTATTGGTTTGTACATATTTTTAATAAAAATACTACGGACTTCCCAATCGATATATAAGTACGGATTACAGGCGAAGCACTATATAACAAATCCTACTAAACCTATATTATGATGTAATCATGTTAACACCGAATAGTGATTAGGTGACCGATTTATATAAATAATCCACCTTTCAGACATAGCCATTAAAATTAGTGAAAACCAGAATTTTCCAACATTCGGTACCTACATTATATCGGTGTGATCTGGTCATATTTACTATTTAATATTATACTTTAATAGTGATTTAGCGGATACAATATATTATATAAATTAAAAATAAATATTTTCGTTATGGGCAGCAAAAAGTTCAAGCTCACAAAGAATCACCAACGCTTGCGAATCTTTCCATTCAAAATGTTATAGTTTTTTTAATTCTCCTCGCCCAAACATAAACAAATGTTTAGAAGCTTTTAAAAATATGCAAACCGATACTATAATATTGTATTATAATATTGATGAGAAATTTAGAAAAACTTCGAGTATACGCAGAAAATTAATATGAGAAAGAATACCATTTATAGAAAATAAATAAATCAGCTAAATAATAATTAAGTCAAAATTAAATGTTATATGTAAACAAATTAATAATTAGCTAATAAAATATATAGAAACAGAAAAAACTAAAACTTAGTATAGTGAACTTTTTACATTAATATGATTTATGATTTATATTATGATACTTTGTTTCTACGATTTAAATTTTTTTTATTATTCAAGAGTTATATAACGAAATTATATTTGCACGACCTACCTATATTATTACAATATCACATCAGGAACTATAATAATGTAGGTGAAAAAGTAACATGGAAAAAAGGTTCATTTATCTGACATAGTGCGCAATTCGTGTGCACTGACAAACGCTGCCGCTAGAAACAAGGGCAGCATATTTTTTTTTTACTGTAATACATGCCAACATCGTTCTAATCATACGGCTTACAGAACGGTTTTAGAGCGAAATTTCTTAATTAAGAGTCGTGGAGAAGAATTATATCGGGTGACGTAAATGACACGATTTTCGATATTGCATTCCCAAAATCGATAAAATCGTTTTGCGTTTTCACTTTTTTTCACTTTTTTACTTGTAAATAATTGGTATAAAAAATTTAAATATCAAAAATCGAGTCCTATACGTCACCCCATATAACTCTCCTCTACAACTTTTAATAAAGGTATTTTGCTCTAAAACCATTCAGTAAGCCGTATTTAGCACCGTGTAGCATTGTCTTGATCTTAAGCCCATTTTCGGCTTTACCTACTGTGCATTTATAACATTTGGAATTTATTTTATAAAAAGCGGGTTAGTGGATATCGCTCTGCTGTACAGTAGATTAAAAGTGGGTCACTGGGTAATTGATGGTATTAAACTTAAATTTAATAATATAATATCATTGTATAAGAAAAACGATTCTGAGCGAAGACTGTCAGTAAGCCTATGATATTACCAACTATATTTGATGATATTATTGTGAATAAAGTAATTTATATATAACCTATTTGCGTGGAACCTTGTTTTCAATTTTCAAGCCTTAGCTACAAAAGTTGAACATTTTATACATTTTTAACTACAAAATAATTATTACATTTTAAATTTGAACTTTAAATGCTTATAAAAAAAAATTGTGCATATATATTTTTAATATTTTTAATTGCTATATTGTAACATTATATTAGGAGCCTTGTATTAAAGTTTCACGCTTTGTTACCTAACAAAAAAAATTTTATTGATATTTATAGAAAAAAAAACTAAAAAAATGGAGAACTGACAATGTCCGTAAACAGCTCAAAAAGAGTCAAATTATTTTCAAAATTGTTTGATTTATAGTATATCTTAATATAAACATTCAGTGAAATTTTCAAGTATCTACAGTCATTCGTTTTTTAATTACAACAAAATAAGAAAATCGTTATATGAGAAATCGAGTGAATATCAAATGTTGTAAAAATATGAATTTCAACCACTCATAAAAATTTAATTTAATTTTCTTGTAGACATTTTTTTTTGATAAAACCTATGGATAATCTTGTATTACATTTTAAAATCTTAGATTTAAAAAGAAAAATTTTTATGAATTCGCATTTCAAAATAATTTGCTAATATTCGTGATTTTTCCGTATTTTGTCAAGATTTGAACTTTAAATGCTTATAAAAAAAAAATTATGACAATGGATTTTTAATTTTTTTTCATCTGCTTTTGAAACAATAGACTAGGAGCCTTCTATTAAATTTTTATTGATATTTAAAGAAAAAAAAATGGAAACTGAAAATGTCCGTAAACAGCTCAAAATAGGTCAAAATATTTGGAAAATGTTGTGTTGTATAAAAAATGCTAATATAAACATTCAGTCAAAGTTTCATGTATAAAAAAATGTTATAAATAATGCAAATGCTTGTAAATAAAAACTGGGAATAAGGATTTTTAATTTTTTTCATCTGCCTTTTAAACAATAACCTAGGAGCCTTCTATTAAATTTTCAAGCTTTTTTACCCAATAAATAAAATGTTATTGATATTTATAGAAAAAAAAAACTAAAAAAAATGGAAACTGAATATGTCCGTAAACAACTCAAAATAAGTCAAAATATTTGGAAAATGTTATGGTGTATAGAAAATGCTAATATAAACATTCAGTCATAATTTTATGTACCTACGGACATTTGTTTTAGAGTTGCACCAAAAACCAAAATCGATTTTTTCAAAAACAGATTTTGCGTAAAAATTCCCGTTTTTCCTTAATTTTTCTTTTGTTTTTCACGTTCCTTATGAAAACTACATCCTACGTCCCAGATCGTTATAAAATGTGTGTGTGTGTTGCGAAACATAGCTAGCCCCAGTATCGGCGTGTAACTTAACGTAAGTTACAAGTTACTTTTTAAGTAATTTGATGGTAGCTTGAATTACTTTTTTTATAGCAATTATTACTAAATTAATCGTTATTTTTTTTTGGTTTAATACAATTTTGGAACGTATTGATATTATTGTGTGTAATTATAAATATAAATAATTCTGTGGCTTGGATCTAAAAGGACCAATTTAATTTTTTACAACTTTTTTAGATTCTGAGCGAAGCGATGAATTTATTGATTTTACAATGATGTGTGTAGTCTCAGTAATTTTCAAACACGACGTGAAAAACAAAAGAAAAATTAAGGGAAAACGGGAATTTTTACGCAAAATCTGTTTTTGAGAAAATCGATTTTGGTTTCTCGTGCAACTCTAAAACAAATGACCGTAGGTACATCAAATTTTGACTGAATGTTTATAATAGCATTTTCTATACACCATAACATTTTCCAAATATTTTGACTTATTTTGAGCTGTTTACGGACATTTTCAGTTTCCATTTTTTTAGTTTTTTTTTTAATAAATATCAATAAAGTTTTATCTGTTGGGTAAAAAAGCTTAAAAAATTTAATAGAAGGCTCCTAGGTGATTTTTTCAAAGGCAGATGAAAAATTTTTGATGAGAAATTGTAATACTCCTACTATATTGTTACCACGACTTTTGAAAAATATAAAAAATCCTTAGTCACAGTTTTTATTTATAAGCTTTTAAATCTTGACAAAATACGGAAAAATCACGAAAATTAGCAAATTATTTTGAGTTAAGAATTCATAAAAAATTTTATTTTAAAATCTCAGATTTGAAAATGTAATACAAGATTATCTAAGGGTTTGTCTACATTTATCAAAAAAAAAATGTCTACAAGAAAGTCAAAATTAAATTTTTATGAGCGTTTGAATTTCATATTTTTACAACATTTGATATTCACTCGATATCTCATGTAACAATGTAACAATTTTATTCGTTTGGTAAAAAAGCGTGAAAATTTAATACAAGGCTCCTGATATATTGTTACAATAGCAGTTGAAAAATATTAAAAATACGTGGGCATAATTTTTTTTTATAAGAATTCAAAGTTCGATATTTGACAAAATTTATCAAGTTTGAAATTTAATAATTATTTTGTAGTTAAAAATTTATAAAATGTTCAACTTTTATAACTAAGGATTGAAAATTTAAAACAAGGCTCTTAGGCTCCACGTTAATAGGTTGTATATAAATTTCTTTATTCACAACAATATCATCAAATATATACTTGGTAATATCATAGGCTTACTGACCGTCTTCGCTCAGAATCGTTTTTCTTATACAATGATATTATATTATTAAATTTAAGTTTAATACCATCCATTACACAGTGACCCACTTGTAACCTACTGTACAGCAGAGATCTCCACTTACCCACCTTCTTTCTTAAATAATTGATATACCTTTTAAAATTCAATATGTAATACCCATTAAAATGTTATTTTTAAATTAGTATTAACAAAAAAAAAGTTAGAAAGTTACGCCCTTTTATCACAATAAAAGTGTTATCAAGTGTATACATTGACCTTTTAAACTCATTTTTGCAATAAAGTGAGATTGGCCCTTTTAGACCCAAGCCACAGATTATATTATAGGTAACTTATTAGTACCAATTTTAATTTATAAGTACAATTTTCTGAACAATAATCTGTTTGTTGTAGCTATTGACCATTTGACGATAAAGCGTCACTTTTAGAATAGAATTCTTATATTTTCTTTGTGTCGTATCGTCGCGGACTGCTCACGGTGTAGTTGGCGTCTGCGCGTCAGCATTGTTGGAAACATCAATAATATTAATAATAATAGTGTGGCTTGCCGCTGCGCGTTGGCTGCTACCAGTCGATCAATGCGACTGAGAGTAAGTAACGCCCGCTGCAACTATTTCCCGGATGGGTGACCAACCGTATTCGTAGTAGTAAAAACCTTGCAGCACACATATACGTGTTTGCTTACCTATATATCGTATAACAACCGTACCGACACCTTACCATACCAATCATACCAACCACAGTTCATAATCTTCTACAACAGCTAATGGCCATAAATAGTTGCCGGGCTTAATTTTGATAGATAATAATAAAAAAAATAATAAAAATAATAATAATCTGGTAATAATTTCATACTGTTGATATTGTCATTATTATTATTCGTGGTACTTATGGATTTAAATATTAATTACACTTATATAGGGTGACCAAACTTTCTGCGTTTATACAGAGTTGACCTATATTTCAGCTTTGAGTCCTGTTGTCATGACAAAATTCTTCAAGGACGCATTTTGTCCCGTTATTTAAAGTCTGTACTGTGTAATAATCCCGTTCTTTGTCGTACTTACTGTTGATTTATAACTTTTGAAATGTATTTTATGAATAAATAATTTTTTTACAATATTTTCGTATGACATTATTGAATAGAATATTAGAATCTATAATTTTCATTTATATTTTTGGATTCTTGCTTTTACCATAATTATTGCTGCATCACATTATTGTTGTATGGTTATTTTCCGACCAGCGCGACCGGTCACGGCCAGTTTGTTATAAAATATGTGTGTGTTGCGAAATATAGTTAGAGGAGAAAAATCGATTTATTGTGGACACAATTAGATCGAAAATAAACGTAAAACAACATTTAAAAAATGTTTCATGTATAAAATGTCATAAATTTCTTTTACAACACCCCAAATTATTAAATTTACGAAAGGAAAAACATGAAACAAAAATAAAGAAGACATGTCAGAACAATCGTCATCAAAATGAAAAAAAACAAGTTTTTTTGAAAAAATAAAGTATAATTTAATGAATAAAGGATTTGAGGAACTAAAAAAAATTATTAATTTAATTTAAATTTATGTTATCTTATGTTTTTCAAAATAAACTTTTTATGTGTTTAACTTTAATCTTTAATACCTAGTTAAAAAATAATATTTTTTCACAGTTAAAAATTGGCAAAAAAAAATATTATTTTTGCCTTGTTTTTATTTTTAAATAATATTTTAAAATAATATAGTGGTTACTCTACACTAAAAAATAATAACACAAACTAATAGCGTTTTCGATTTCATGATTTCTGAGTGTACCTAGTTCTTCTACGACTTCACCAGTGTTGCGCTAGTTCTGCACCATTTTATAAGATCGAAAACAAAAAGGTGGGTAAGTGGATGTCGCTCTGTTGTACAGTAGGTTACGATTGGGTCACTGTAATAGATGGTGTTACGTAGAGCCTTATTTTAAATTTTCAATCCTTAGCTATAAAAGTTGAACATTTTATAAATTTTTAATTACAAAATAATTATTAAATTATAAAGTTGATAAATGTTGTCAAAATTTGAACTTTAAATGCTTATAAATAAAACTGTGCTTACATATTTTTAATATTTTCAACTGCTATTGTAACAATATATCAAGAGCCTTGCATTAAATTTTCACGCTTTTTTACCCAACAGATTTTATTGATATTTATAGAAAAAAAACTAAAAAAAATGGAAACTAAAAATGTCTTAAACAGCTCAAAAATAGTCAAATTATTTTCAAAATTATTTGATGTATAGAAAATCTTAATATAAACATTCAGTGAAATTTTCAAGTATCTACAGTCATTTGTTTTTTAATTACAACAAAGTAAGAAAATTGTTACATGAGAAATCGAGTGAATATCAAATGTTGTAAAAATATGAATTTCAAACGATCATCAAAATTTAATTTGACTTTCTTTTAGACATTTTTTTTTGATAAAGGTAGACAAACTTATGAGGAATCTTGTATTATATTTTTGAATCTTAGATTTCAAAAGAAAATTTTTAATGAATTTCTAACACAAAATAATTAGTAAATTATCGTCATTTTTACGTATTTTGTCGATATTTAAACTTTAAATGCTTATAAAAAAAAAACTGTGACAAAGGATTTTTAATATTTTTCAAATATCATTGTAACAATATAGTAGGGGCCTTGTATTAAATTTTAAAGCTTTTAAAGCAACAAAAAAAATTTTATTGATTTTTATAGATAAAAAAAACTAAGAAAAATGGAAACTGAAAATGTCTTAAATAGCTCGAAATAAGTCAACATATGTTATGGTGTATAGATAATGCTAATTTAAACATTCAGTTAAAATTTCATTTACTTACGGTCATTTGTTTAAGAGTCGCACCGAAAACCAAATTCGATTTTTCAAAAACAGATTTTGTGTAAAAATAACCTAACCCGTGAAGTGAAGAACCAGAGTTTATAACAGTATGAACACTCACTAAATCGGCGGTGTGGAAAGTGCACACTAGTGTTGTCAGTGTAATTAAATCAAATACAAAATATGACTACACTAGTGGACCCGTTTACTGGATATTGGTTAGTTTGGTATTTTATATTATAATTAAAATAGGTTGAACATTTAATGCAAGGTTTCCCATACGTTTTTTGATAGCAGTTCAAAACACAATATTATGTTTTATCTGCATTTAAAGTTTATATGTTGATAAAATTTTTTACGATCCCAAATTTTACAAATCTTTTATCAATTCAAAATTTGTAAAATGTTTTATTTAGGTACCTACATAATATAGCTAACATTTGGAAATTAAATACTTAAATTAATAAATTAGACTATTAATACAAGTATGGGTGACATAGGGTGATATAAGTATCATCTTCGCTCAAAATTGTTTTACGCATATGCAAAGATTTAAATTTAACACATCCGTTACAACGATAGACTCGAGAACTACTGTGCAACCCAGTGGTACCCACTTGTCCACATTTTTATGTGTTAATAATGTTGAAGTGAACAAATGTATTTGAAAAAATTCATTTTTAAGTCAATTTCAAATGTGTTTTCAGAAATTTTATCGGATAAATATAATAAGTTAGTTAACGATTGATAGCAAAAGATTGATACTTCGACCAAAAAAAAAAAAAAAAAAACACAAAATAATCCCAGTCGCCGGTCACACACTTTAGATCACACCGTACGCACACGACCTACGTGTGAGTACATTGTAAATTTCTCTGTATTGAATTCTTTGAAAACATTCGGTATCATAATACGAGTATATCCCATGTGTCCAGTAAGGCCAATGCGCTCTACTGAGAGTCGCGAAAAGGTGAACGGCGAGGGCGACCCGCGACCGCACGCCATCGCCAGAGCGCGGTGTCCCGGACCGCCGTCCCCGCGGCTACATACAGTATCTGACTGTTTGGCTCCAACCAGTTATTACGGTGCTCGATGTCCTATGTATAATATATACGGCCAAACCGCAGTTTGTTGAACGTGAGGCGCTCGTAGTAGTCGACGTCAGACCAGCCGTACGGCAGACTCTAGATTAAAAACTAGAATAGTGTTCAACGTGTTTCGTTTGAAAAAAATCGTATCTTCAATCTAACCTATAATTGCTCCACTGTGCACGAAGTGGTCGATCACCGGCCGCGCACCGGAGCAGTCTTAACGTTCGACTAACCACAAATCCGCTTCACACAAAATTTTTTTTCCCGAGCATTTTGATTTATTTTGTATTTATTCACGTTTTTGACGTTTTAAAAACCTAGTAGACCATTATTTTTTTTTTTGCTTGGGTAATTTCTAATGGATTTAAAATAAATGTTGTATACAAAATAAACATTTGCATATTTGTTGCACGTCAATAGTGTATGCACTTCTAGGGGGTTTTTAAATGTCCACGGTTCATTTCACACCGAATTTAAACACCAAATTTTACATTGCATATTTTGCATATTTAGAGGATTATTGCATATTGGTTCATAAGTGCATATAACATGCATATTTAATGGTTTTTTTTTAATAAATTAGCTATTTTAATTTAAGATTAATACATTTTAGTAATTTTAAAGGAGAAAAAAAATCATCGACAATGTCTCCTAGAAGTATATTGTTAAAATATTTCAGTTTTTCAATACTTCATGAGATTTGAGCACGTGCAGAATATAATATATTAACAAAAATGTATTAATCACATACACCCGAATTTCGGCATACTATGTTGATACTTTGACGTGCGCAACGAATAAGGCAGTAACACAATTTTACACATTTTTTTTTTATAACCATAGTTTTTTATAATATTTACAGATGATTTTATTTTCACATTCTGAGCGGAGCGATAAATGTATTGATTTTACATGATGTGTTTATTTTTTAAATTTTTTATTTTTGTGTCTGTCATCACCTTTTAGGACAGTAAAAATGCTTAGATTTTTCTTCAACAGTATCTTTTCCGATAGGGAAAGTGAATCTAGTTGGTACTCTGGGGAGTCATAAGTAAAAATTTCCGAGTAGATTTCAAAAGCGCAGTGAAAAACAAAAGAAAAATTAAGGGAAGAATGGGAATTATTACAACAAAATCGGTTTTTTTTGGCGAAACAACGGCAAACACAACCGATAACCAGAGCCGCAACTAGTGTGAGGCGAGCTAGGTGCGGAACAAAATTTTCGAATTCTAGCACAGACTTGATAGATATTATAATTCTTCTTACTGAGATGACATAGCGGTATGAAAAAAAATATTGAAATATCAAACGATATTGAGTTTATTTCCGGTTGTTCATTAATATAATTAAGTATCATTTTAAACAAGCAGCCTTATCGATTTTGCCAATAGTAATGAATCGGTAACGTTTTTGGATTTATTGCCAATGAGAAAAGTCCGAAAATAGTATATCAATTAAATAGGTTTTGGAAATATTTAGTTATCTGTGTTGGTAGGTGCGTAGCACACATGCATATTTAAATCCCCTCCAATTATTATACGTCTACTGCAGCTGCTCAACTGCTGGGTCGTCGGCGAAGTGAAACTCACTCTGAGCACGACCGAGTATAATATATTATGTATATATTATTATTGGTATAATATGTATTATTATGTATATTATTTTGTCTTGACTGCGAGTGACTGTGTGTGTGTGTACGCTGTGCACGCACACGGTCATTGAATCATGCCCCCTCCACATTTCTCCTAAGTGTATACTGCTGCATCATCGTCGGCAATCGGCTTGGATTTTCTCATAAACACTCACATAATAACACTATTTCCGATTACGTAATTTCATGAACATCACTACAGCTGGCACTTACAACAGTGAACAACGAACAGTGGTTTTTACAGTGGACTGTAATCTTTATGATACGATATTATAATAATTATTTTGTTTTTGTTTAAAACGAATATAAATATAACAGCTGATAAAATCGTTCAGTTGCATAGGCATTATTTGGTAGGTAGACACTCGAGAACAATATCGATGTAATCGATTGTAGAGTTGTTAATTTAGTGATTAATAACTGCGAAATGTATAAAGAAATATAACGTAGATTCGTAACGATTTTGAATATATTTTGCTGTTGATGATGATATGGCGAGTATGCCGGTCACGTTGAACTTATAAATGCATTAGTCGACTATACATTTGTGTGTATAGATCTAATTATCTTTATGATCTTACTGAGTTTGTAGATCGTATAATATGGTTCAGGTGCTACGCAGGACACTATAATATAGTAATTTAGTTGTTGGTAATAATATCAATATTCAAAATTAAATTATTCTACCTATTAAGAGGACACCCGCATGTGTTGTCTCCGTCTTACAAACGCGTAACGTACGAAATTTACGCTCAGAAATTCAAGTTTTATGCTGTTTGCATAAAAATTAGAGTGAATCGACCCATCATGTAACTTAATCGTAAGAACGTTACCTGTGTTTTTTTGGAAGTATTTTTACGGTAGTTCAGTTTTTAAGTGAGTTATAGCGTGTATAATAAATGTGAATTAAAAATACTCATAACTCACTTAAAAACTGAATGATCGTAAAAATACTTCCAACGAAACACAGGTAATGTTCTTACCATCGAGTTTCGTAATAGGTCGATTCACTCTAATTTTTAAGCTAACGGCATAAAACGCGAATTTCTGAGCGTAAATTTGGTATGTTACGCGTTTGTAAGACGGAGACAACATGTCATGCGGGTGTGGCGTCCTCTTAATGCAAACACTAAAAGCAAGCGTAATACCCATTCTTTGACTGGAAAACGTGTAAGAAAAAAAACGTAATGACAATATTGTTAAGACCAAAATCGAGTGTATTGAAATTAAGTAATAAATGCGCTTCATCACATACCTAATAATATTATAGTTCACGCTACTAACTATAATTTGGGTTATTTAAAATTCAAATTCGAGCATTGTTATTCGCTGCATTTCAAGTGAACAAAAAAACGACTACTCGTTAGTCGGCTACACGATAAGCAGTGGGTCGACACTGGCCGAGTTGTGCCCTTGACCTCAACCAGCCAGTAGAAAGTGGTTCCCATTTTACTGCAACCGCCGCCGGCCGCTGTACCGTGAACCAAACGAATACCACCCAGGCATTAAGTATCAAATTTCTATCTCCTTTTTTTTTCGTGTTAGCATTCCATGCATTTGACCGTTTATATTATTTCTTAGGGTCACTCATTCGCTCTCCTACCTAAATACTTAAATTTAATTACAACTTTTTATTGTAATTATAAATAATAATAACTACGCGCGATTATATGTAATCGAAAGAACTCTCCCGGTGATTGTTCGGCATTTGGTCATGCAGACGCGCCAGTGAATTGTTCTTATAGTTTTCAAATTACCGATTATTTTTAACATATTTTTTAGAAGTGTTGAGTGGCTATTTCGACGAGACACCCCACTCCACTCTTCTACTGCATCGGTGTTGTGTGTGTTTGTATGACCGATGAACAACACGTGTCAGTGCGTCGTAGTTGTAAGCTGATAAACAATCGCCCTTCGCCACGGTCGTTTAATAACCAGATAACATTGACGATCGATGAGCGATAAATCGCTTAACAAATATTTAAACAATATTCATAGCTTAAAAAAATTTCAACTTCAAAGTGCGAGGCCCAGGGCGTAAGCACCACAGGCGCCCCCCCCCCTTAATAGCGGCTCTGTTATTTCGTATACCAAAAATGGTTTAATGAACACTACTACGAAAAGTCCGTTAGGATCGGTGCTTTCACCCGCCACTTTTTTCGTGTCGGCGACCATAGAGGAGTTTTAGTTTATGTTGTGGGAATGAAAGTAATATCTTAACCAGGGTGCCGTTTGCCTAATGAAATATTTGATATGTTAATTGTTTACTGGTGATAATAAAGATTCTAATAATTTAGAGAAGATATTATACGTCAATATTATAATAATGCGATGTCATTTGTCTCTTTTGGTTCTCAAATACACTATAGCACCGGGTTATAGTCATAGTCCTTATTGTTTTAATACATATAGTAATATAATTATTTAATTATTATATTATAATACAAAATCGTATTAGTTCCCTTTAGAATAGCTCTGGCCAAAATCCGTCGTATGGTCAACTATATGTTTTAGACTTTGTTGAAGCAAACTGCAAAGTTAGATTAAAAAAATCACAAAATATATTACTAAAAAGTTATATACTTGATAAATTATTTCCTAAACATTATTGACGCATTTTTATAACTATATAATATATTCACTTTTATATACTTATATAATTGTATAATTTATTATTCCACAACCTTATGTTTTTTTACTGTAACCCGGTAGAAAATTAAGCTGGTACTATTGTTACTTACGTAGTATACAAAAAAACAGACATAAAAAAACATTAAACATTTGTGGTTGAAACTTTTAAGGTATCGAACCAATCTGCTTGCAAGTTACCCTATTCCCATCTGCTCGATATTTCTGGTCGATTTATATCTTATATGACTTATAAATTATAACGTGCAATGAATATACACAAATTAACAAAGATTTCAATTGGACAAACTGTGGCTCCTGTTGATTTACGAGGTCGTGACTCGTGGCCTCTACGCTTTTTTTAATTTCAATTATCTAATATAATATTTTATATAATAATAATAATTTATAATTTATATAATAGGCGGGTGGGCAATGGCGGACGGCCCTGATATTATGTCTGTGGGTAGTAATATTGGTAAAAATATCCACGGACAAGATATCCAAGCCAAAATATACAAATTTGAAAATGTAAAAAACAGTTTTATAAATATACACAAACGTTTTTAAGTGTGGTTATTAATTATACTCTAATAATATGAAATACAATATTGGTTATTATGTAGAATAATTCAATTATGTGAAATGCGGATTATAAGATAACATTTTATTTTCTAACCAAATGAGCTCAAATATTAAATTATAAAATTAGCTCGTAAATTAAATTCAATCTAGGTACGCTGTAATAATAATAGTAAATAGATTACTTTAAGGGGATTCAATACCGTGATTTTCTGTTTTCGTCTAACACACGCGCGACATAGTATTATTTGGACGTGTTTTTGCTAAGCATACCAATTGATCTAATGAAGCGATAAGAAATCTGAAAACACATTTGAATTTGTCGTCAAGTCTATTTTTCCACATTTTTGATATTATCCCCCGAATTCCCAAAAATTAAAAAAGAGTATTTAAAAATTGTTGTATTTCAATTTTCGGAGAAGTTAAAATCAAAAATGTGGGAAAATCGATTTCAAGTAGACTTGACGATAAATTCAAATCTGTTTTTAGAAATCTTATCGCTTCATTAGATCAATTGGTATATTTGGCAAAAAACACGTCTAAAATACTATGTCGCGCGTGTGCTGGACAAAAACAGAGAATCACGGTATCGAATCCCCTTAATATAGCAATAATATCAAAAAAATATACTTCACAAACATACATTTAATCTATAATATGTCAAATAATATATTATAATTCATTGTTATTTATTATTTATTTTTTTATCATAGCCTTCAACACTAATTAAAAGTTAAATTTAGAGGTGGAAATGGGGACCTTTTCGGCCCAGGAGAATACAAAAGTACCGGTCTACATACTAATTTACCAAATATTAAATATTAGTCAAATTTATTAGTTATTACTATACACATCAATGCAAGCTTTAAACAGCTTATATTTACAATAGTTTACACATTGACAATACAGTCTAAGTACCTGTATAATACAATACATTATACAAGTGAATAATTTAAGTTATTAATGTTACCTACAATATTTTATTTAATTAGTATTGTATTAGCATTAATTTGAAATGTTATTCAATAATAGTGTGCCGAAAGACTTGAGTGCCTATTTTAAAGGACACCACAACACTAAAAACAAGTATAACACTGTGACATTGATTTTCAACGCTTTTATGAAAATGCAAAAGAAATAATTTAGTGTTTTTAACAATTCAACTAAAATGACGTTTCCAATTTTTGATGAACAAGTGAAAGATTCTACAAGTAGAAAATTACTCACTATTAATTACACTATTATGATGGAAAATTAAAGTGCATCTGAAAGTAACATATTTTAGAAATACTATCGGTGTTTGTGTTAAACCTGGTCATTTTTTTCTGTATGATTTCAATTGTTTCATTATGGCAGGCATATAATATGTTAAAAATAATTTGATAATTTGAATGCAACATTTTAAAAATTATGAAATTGTATAAAATACCTTACTTCTATAATTTTTATTTGAACAATATTATATCATAAATATAATATTTTTCTGATTACATAAATTCTGTTGTATCATACCTATCTAATGATCAGGGCTTTAAATAAAAAACGAAAATGTTCGAATTTAATTTCAATTTCACTTAAATCTTAAGCCGCGTACACACTTGTAACATTTGCGCGTAACATCCTTTGATGCGGCCTAATTTACCGACAACTGGTGTAACGGTGTTACGGCGTAACAGAAAATGTTACAAGTGTGTACGCGGCTTTATTTTACTTTTTTGTTTTTTCTGATTTAAATTTAAAATTATATACTTATTGATTTTACCATTGTATGATTATATATTTTTGCACAATATCGATTTAATTGTCTTATGATTTTTAATTATATTTTTAACATGTTTTTTTTTTATTTAAAACATCAATTTTACATTTTTACGATTTTCATTTTGATTTCTAATTAATAGAAACCTGTCGTCATTCGTACAATATTATAATATTGTATTCGTCGTTACGTGAAACTATATGAATAACGGCCCTATTCTTAACAATACATTTTTACAAAAAAATAATAAAAACAATTATTCTCCGTTTAAATATCTAATTTCGTCCAAATTTGAACACAAATTATCTTTTTAAAAAGAACGTGTTCATATAATTTTTAGATTTTTTCGGTTATAGTATAAAGGTACGGTTTCGCAGTTGACTGCGAAAACGAAACCGTGTTTTAATTATTTTTCTGTTCTTAGAATATTTAATACATTTTTAGCTACAAAACACAGTTTGCACATTTTCGGGATTCCGATGAATTATGTCGGCATTTGAACTATAAATGCATAGAATGAAAAATAGTACATAAAATATTTTATTTTTTTTTTTTTGTTAAACGTTGAAAAATTTATTGATATTATTGTATTACGATTTCAAATATTATATATAAAAAGAAAAAAATATTGAATATCTAATTGTTACGAAGCCGACGATAATATTTCAGAGGCAGTGGAGGGGCAGTGGACGATTTCTGATGACGATTCAAAAACGTAGAAGAACAACAACTACTACAACAACTACTACAACAACTACTAGAAACCGAACCTGTGATATCAGGGTCGCATCGGCTAGCCGCTACTCGTTCTCGTTCTTCTTCGGCGGATTCGTCGACGGCAGGCCCAACTACTCATTCGACAACAGCCGCGGCATGTGTTCCTGTTACCGGCGCATGCAAATTCTGCCCGAAAATGGTAAATTCCGTCCGAAATAGGTGAAAAACAGGTGACAAAAGGTACATGTAAATTCCGCCCGTAAAAAAATTATCATTAATAAAACACATAATACTGCATATAAGTCTTTTCTTATTACTCAATAAAGTTTTTATAAAGTACCTAGTTTTTAATAATAATACGAGAAATCACGTCACATCGATTAATCATTATAATAGTATTTAAATAAATATATATTTCACATAATATTATTAAGTCAATAATTACTACATAAATCATATAAAATTAATAAAAATCGTAAAACGGTAATAATAAAATATATGAGTCGTCATTTTTTTTTTTGTTTAAATCCCCAAAAGTATTTTTTAAATACTATGACACGTCAAGTCGTGCAAGTCTAACGGTTAGTTTAAGAATATTATTTTTTTCCGGGCGGAATTCACAAATCCATTTTTGTACTTGTATTTTTTCGGGCGGAATTTACATGTACCTTTTTTTACCTGGATACATATTTTCCGGGGCGGAATTCATCATAGACCATATTTGTACCTACTCACTTCGGGCGGAGTTTACAATTTTCCCCTGTTACTTATATTATGCTGATGTATAGCTGAATAATAACGTTTAAAACGCGTTCACAATGTTCACCACAAAGGTGCAGTGCACAGAAAAATAATTAAAACAAGGTTTAGTATTTCATAGTCCAGCGGTTCCCAACGTTTTTAGTTGACCACCAACTTTGTAAAAAAATCATTGAGGCCCACTAATAGCACACCTATATACGTATGCCATGCATAAAATATATATATCGACCGATAAACATATATATATATATATATATACACGTAAGTTATTAGAATTAAATGAATTAAAAATAGTATGTGGTAACTTACAGCAGACACAACGACACGTCATAAACACTCGACCACTGTGACGGAATTACTAGGTAGTCATGAAATTTACGAAAACGAAATACCGATTAAGTTTAACGCAAAATAAAATACGATAAAAATGACGAACAGGAACCATTTATATATTATGAATATTATTATAACCAGAAGTATTATGAGGTATACAATATAAATATATGGTAATATTATTTTAAGCATAAATGTTTATTTATATCAAATTTTAATTATTTTACTGTTCTTAGCTCAAAAAATTTAATATTTTATAAGTTTTTAGCTACACGATAATATTTACACATTTTCGGGATATCGATGAATTACGTCAGCATTTGCTCTGTAAGTGCTTCGAACAAAAAATCGTACATGTAATTTTTTTAAAGCTAATCTTTTTTAACGCACGCTGTGAAGGGGAGTAAAATCAGAAAAATCGTCGCGCTGCAGCTGGCTCCCCTCTTTTGTTAAGCACACTGCAGCTGCCGGTCTATCCCTCTCTCTGTCCCTAGCGCTGCTGAAGGGCGATACAGAGATAAAGGGCGTTCTAAATATGTTTATTTTTTTATTAAACATAAAGACCGTGGCTGCTATGGTAATTTGAAGGGCTCTGTGCAAGAACACAAGGTATTTGTTCTATATCTTCTAATATAAAAAATTCTCGTTTCGCCCCCGGGAGGTGCTCAAACAGGAATTTTAAGATTTGCGATAGAAATTGTTGTTTATTAATGGTTGCTACGGGTTATAGGATTCCATTATTATTATTATTTGTATTATTATTATTATTATGTATTTAAAAAATATATACGTTATATTGTAATTTATAATAAACATAAATAATAATTGGAATATTATTTAGTTTCGGTCAAGCCGTTTCGGAGGAGTTCAACAACAAACACTGTGACACGACATTTTTATATAACATTAGATATACATAATATCTACTTGATATGCTGTCGCACATTGTCCACGATCCGACGTATAGTCGGATTGCCTACCAGGGTGGCTGAATTGCACTTACTGCTTCGAGTTAAATCCAAAAGGATTTGAACAATCACAGTTTTTTAAAGGGTTGTAATTTTTTTAAGGGCAACGAAGTGCACGGGGTCAGCTAGTAATATATATATAAATACTCTGTCACTCCGGGTAAGCAGTTGCCCCCACAGCATTTGGGAAATGATAATATTTTGTGAATATTTTAAAGTGCTTAAATAATGAATATTTGACGAATAATATTTTATTAATATTTTCTTCTCATTATAACAAAATATTGCACTGTATGATTGCATAAAAATGTTGACTTAATATTTTTATGAAGTTTCCGTATAAATGTTTTTTGAAAATATTTTCAAAAATATGAACTTCTTGGCCAGAGAACATAACTAAAATATTTCCCAATTATATAGACAACTTTTAAAAATATATTGCCAACTATTATTTTCCTGAAAACATTTTTATGCTATGTGTGCGCGTATGCTAACCCGACTCGACACATCACCGTGTTGGTATTAAGCAATCGACATCACGAGAGAGACAGCGCATGGGAAAATTAAATCAGTCGTCGCAAAAAGCTTCTCTTTAATCTCCGAGACCCACACGTTTTTTTCTGTTTAAGGTTGAAAAACTTATTGAGATAACTGTATTGAATTTTCAAATCTTATATAAAAAAAAAACATTTTTTGAATATCTAATTGTAACGAAGCCGACAATAATATTTCAGAGCAGATCGACCGATGATTATACGGTTACGACGACGAGTACGTGTATTAGTTCGAGTTGAGGTCCTGTGCAATATTGTCCCGACCAATACTAATCCCGTAAAATAAGATTCCTATTTATTATTAGTCCTGAAAAATACGGTCCTGTATTATAATTAGGGCCCGGAACTTGATGCATTTGCATCTTTTTTCTAATGCTTACATACGAGGCTCGTCTTTACAGAAATTTGATTCATGGAATATAATGGTACAATTTTCATTTTGCATTTTATTCATTTTTGTACATTTTTTTTACATTTATTTTCATTTTTCTTGTTGAAAGTTACACTTTATCGTAACACATTCAGTTTCCATTAGCTTATCGATTATTGACGTTCATTATCTTTATCGTTTGTTGTCGCAATCTACGATTATTTATTAAACTTATATTATTAGATATTATTCTAGGCCCGGTCAATTAGAAAAAATTTCCAAAAAGTCGATCGAGTTGTGTCTCAAATATTTTTTTTGAAGGCTCTTTCGAGAGTAAACATTTTTAAATAGCTAGAACCTATAATAAATACGATTTATGACCCATGAACTGTATAAAACGTAATTATTGTAAAACTTAATTTTTTAAAAAATTTTAATTAAATATTAATATTTTGTATTTCTGTGGTCATTTTTTAAGTCATTTGTTGATGTTTATAAGTCATTTTAACATTTTTTTTGTGTGCATTTTTTTGAAGATTTTTCGGTCATCAAGTTCCGGGCCATTGTTATAAAATATTGATCTTGATTTTTTTATGTCCTGATTAATAGTTATGGTCGGGGCCCTCTAAAGGGGGCCCGGCGTTCATGAAAATACTTATTACTTCATTGCTTCAACGCGTCATAATATATTAGACGAATGTTTCAAATACATTTTTTTCAGGTGTAAACATCGGAGCGGCGCCGCGCCGAGCAGTTTGAGAGCTCATGGTTAACCTTAGGTCCATGGCGGGCGGGTGACGGGGTTCAACGGCCGGTTTTTGTCGTGTGGACTACAGAATTAGTGGTATAATGTCTACGGTAATAACTATGACGCGAACAAAACGTATAATGTGAAACATAATGCCAGGTCGTTACACGCGTGCAAGTTGAGGCGCCGGTGAGCTCGAAACATGTTCTGGCACGCGGGTGAAAATCAGTGGCGGAGCTTAGGTTCGGGATTAGGGTAGACAAATTTAAAATAGAATATTTTTTAGAAAGAAACTTTTAAAATTTCACTAATTATATCTGAACACTCTATATTAATAAATCCGATGTCGCGGCGTGACAATCGCGACGGCGCGGCGACGTCGATAATAACTAATAAGCAGTATTGACTATTGAGGTAATTACGAACGGCGAAACGCGTCTCATAGCGTACATAGTAAACACTAAACCCCACTCTGATTAACATTCCCCCTGTACCCGCGCGCCAAAATTTGCGAGACGTTGCATCGCAACGTCTATTAGATAATATGATAAATTGATAACCATATTTGGAATGATCCGTACCGCCAGCTCGTACGCACGGCCGTATTTCGCGCTTCTAATCTATTTCAAGAATTCTATAATTGTACAACACTAGGTACAACGAAAAACCGATTCTAACAAATACAGTGAAATACTGAAACATACATCATATATATTTTATAGTATAAAAAAAAATTCACATTTTTATTCTGAGAACAGACTAGTTTGGTGGCCGAGCGTCCACCTAAATTTTTGTGGTGCCGGGTGCTGGGTGAGGCGGGTCATTCCATAATTTATTTGCTAAGCACCGTGCGAGCTGTCCTCCACCTAGCTATGGAGCCCGGGGCAATATTTTTGACTGCCTTGGCTGGCGTTTTGCGCATGCGCCATTCACAATATTGTACGTGTTTGAGCCGCACACCCGGGTACCACCTCCCATGCATTAACATAGGCAACCGCCTCGTTGAGTGTCGATGTCGAACCTCTAGCGGTGGCGCCGGTCGCAGGATTAAACTCAAACGGCAAGGTTATTATAGCTTATAAATTAAAACGTTACTGGGACGTGATTTCGTGAGCCATACTCCAGTTCCGTGCAAGTTGTATACAAAAAAAAATTAATATAAAATATAAATTTAGGTAAATATGATAATGAAATTATAAAAAACTGCAAAGTAAAAATTAACTAAAAATTTGCACACCAAACAATATTGCACCCTAGGCGCGTGCCTTACTGGTGGCCTATGGGTAAATCCACCCCTGAACCTACTCCTATAATAATCTATACATAAAACTAATGTTTAAGGGGCCTAGCGGAGTGGACGCAGTCGACCCGAGTTCGATTCCCAGGCCATGGGCGGCATTTTTCTTCGGACAAGTCACGGTGTCCGGAGAACAAGTGTCGCCGTCCCCCACCCGGGCATGGCAGATACCTACGGGTGCCCAATCAAAAAATTCTGCCAAACTAAACACATACGTGTTCCTCCCCCTACCGACTCAATAACCTACAGTAAAAATTAAAAATAGCTAATGGCCTCAGCTGCCGGGCTCAAGATCAATAATAAAAAAAAAAAAATACCATTTCTGTATAATAAAATACTATTCCTAAATTACATCATATAATAATATTCTGTCGAAATAACTCTCCGTTCCAAAATGACAATCGTCATTTTTTTTTCACCCGTAAAATATTTTCCCGATTTGTATGGCCCACCGGCCGAACCGGTGGTACCAGGGTCGCATCGACTTGCCGCTCTACTCGTTCGCCGGTTTCGACGTCGGCGGCGGAGTCTATTCGACCAGCTTCATTCATTCGACGGCCACCGCGGCATGGGTTCCTGTTACTTATACGCCGATTCTTGGCGGAATAACGACGTTCACAAAGGATGTGTGTGTGTATATTTGTGCGTGTGTGTGTGTTTGTGCGCGTAGTTTGTGCATGTGCGTGCGTGTGTTTCGAGACACGTGTGCCTTGCGTGGAATGCAGTGTGCTCGGTGCAGTGGGAGAAGTACCGCCTCGTACCGTAATATATTAAGAAGTATTAATAATTATTCTTTTTGTAACTGAAACATTATTAAACTAAAGACCTTGAAAATTACAAAACGCCTTTCTACCCACTACTTACCACTTTCTCGATCAGTCGATACTACAGATGTGAGCATGAATTATTTTTTTCATTGAAATTTTCTGAAAATTTGTTTTTTAAAGTATTTTTCTTAACATAATTAATTTTTGAGGTTGTACGATTGGTATGTTGACTAGATAAATGTTAATTATTCAATTAGGAATTGTCAATATTAAATAAAATTAAAATATATTCAAATAATTTGTAATCATTACCATCTACATGTAACAATTAATAAAACATATTTATTAAACTTCTTTACTTATAAAACACGAAAAATGTACGCGACTGACTTACTATGTCCTTTATGCTTTCCTAAACCGTTCATCCGATTGCCATGCAATTTGATGCAGCGATAGATTAGATCTTGAAGAAGAAGAAAAAAGTTTTTTTGTCGCAAAAAAAATGTAAATAAGAGGCCCAAACAGGCAGTGCCGTAGCCAGGGGATGGGCACTGGGGGCACGTGCCCCCTCGAAATTTTTTTTGGCTTGTTTTATATTATATTATATGTTTGATAAAAATTAATGTTATACGTTTGTGTGTAGTGAGTACTAGTGACTGATTATTAGTGTGTGTGAGTTCCCCAAACGATTTTTGTAATTAAACTATTAAAGATAAACGACGGCTAAGTTTCTTGGACCTCGGTAACGTACATACGCGCAGCCGCGTCACTATATTTTGTGATAAAAAAATGTTCAACTCCCCCATGTGGCACGAAACTCCCAAAAAGCGGAAGAAAAATTCACCCAGTACCAAAAGCACTATTTTAATTTTGAAAACATATTTGAATTCCTTAAGAGGACGCTGCCTATACATTTGTTGTCTCCGTCTTATATACGAACGATATAGTATATTGCCGTTCGCTAGTTTCAATAGTGTGCTGTTAGTTTTGATACTAGAGTGAATTGGCCTAATGTAAAACTTTTAGCTAAGAACATTATCTGTGCTTGAGCGTTGCCGATTTTTCGAAATTTTCATTTTCAAGCAAGATATGGTATGGGTACGTAAAATATAAAAATTGAAAATGCTCATATCTTGCTTGAAAATTAAAATATTGAATAAAAGCCAACGCTTAAGCACAGATAATGTTGTTATCTAAAAAAATGATAATAGGTTAAATCACTCTAATACCAAAACTAACCACACACCATTGAAACTAGTGAACGAAATTTGGTATGTCGTACGTGTGTAAGACGGAGACAAAAAATGCATGGGTAGCATCCTCTTAATCTCTTTTATAGATTATGTAGGAAATGGATTTTTGATTTTTGATTTGTAGTATTGTTTAATTAGTATAGTACCAAATAAATTTTATTTTTTTTTTTTAAGATTCACTTTTACTTTAGTATTACTAAAAAAAAATTTGCTTCCTACAAAACACAGATAAAAAGCGGAGAAATTCTCATATGTTTTCGAAATTAAAATTGGACTTCTGGAAGTATATTTTTTTTCGCTTATTCGTCTAAATGCACAAAAAACGACAAGCTTTCAACAGTCCTAATATAGTCTTTTATTTTTGTTGGTAAATTGTAATAATATTCGAAGAAAAAATGGAATATTTTGTTTACAACACAATTTTATATAATTATAATAATATATTAACATGCTTATATTAATGAATACATTAACGGTTAATGATTAACCTATGGTTTACAATAATATTAATACATTTTTATATTAAATGTAGGTACTATAGTTGTTAACATAAATATATAGTCATAAAAAGAGTAGATACGCTTTATGAACAAAGGGGTCATAGTTAAATATTCTAGCATTTCAAAGGCTAGAGAAAAAAATTAAGTGCCCTCCCCCAAAAAAATTTTTCTGGCTATGGCATTGCAACCAGAGGATGTTCTCAAACAGGGATTTTGAGATTATAATTATAATTATTATTTTTGTTTCTAAGTGGACACTATTGGTTTTACATTTTAATAATAATTATAATTATTATTATTAATGCGATAAACCTGTGCATTTTAGTACAGAATGTATTGAGTTCAACCCATGGTTTCGGTGAACCGAGTTTTTGAAACGTGTGATACTCTAGAGTTAAATTATACACGTCTTACGTCCACGCCACGCGATCTTCAACAGGTAGATTGCCTACCTAATAATATTATACTACAAGTATACTCGCATGATCACAAAAACCTAGCAATAGCAACGCATTGTCATGTCAGCTGGTTGACTTGTGCCTTGTCTGACTTGTGGTCTGGTGTAAAAACTAGATAATATTTAATTTGTAGTAACTACTCATAAGAAACAGTTTGTGTAAAATTGTGGAAATAACTCACACAATAATATTCAAAAATTATAAAAATATATATAAAAAAAGGAAAAATAGATAAATGTAAGAAAACGTTTCACCTATATACACTCATCATATTTTATACTTACTACGATTTTTTAACAGCAGATTAAAATACAAATTTATTACCGAAATAAATTTATATGTATTTTGGTTTCGACGTCGGCGGTCGAGTCTATTCATTCGACAGCCACCACGGCATGTGTTCTTGTTAATTATATGCCGATCCTTGTCGGAATAATGACCTCCACAAAGAATGGGTGTGTGTGTGTGTGTTTCGAGACACGTGTGCCTAGAGTGGAATGCAGTGAGCATAGTGGAAGAAGTACCGACTCGTACTGTAATATTATAATATCACGAAAAACCAACGTCAAACACTGTGTTAATAACGGCTAAGTAGAAAAAAAAAATTCAAACAAGAATTATTTTAATGATTCTAACGTAGAAAAAAATGATGTAATTCTTGGATAAATGTGAAATTTCGTTTGATACAAAATAATAATATTATTTTTAAATATTTATAGTGTAACGACATGCGCTTGGTTACGAGCATTTTTTTCGTAGTCCATTACACAAAAGAGTATTATAATTTTCGTTGATAATTAAATGACGAAAGCAAAATTATATTATTATACTATGTTATAGTATAGGCTATAGCTATAATATTGTGTACCGTCATCGGTCGTCGTTGACCGCAGATATATAATGTCACAAGAAAAATTAACCTTCACAAAGGATGTGTGTGTGTGTGTGTGTGAGAGAGAGTTTCGAGACACGTGTGCCTAGCGTGGAATGCAGTGTGCATAGTGGGAGAAGTACCGACTAGTGCTGTAATATTATAATATCACGAAAAACCAACGTCGAACTCTGTGTTAATAACTACTAGGTAAAAAAAAAATTCAGACAAGAATGATTTTAATGATTCTAACATAGAAAAAAATTATGTAATTTTTGGATAATTAATGTGAAATTTGGTTTGATACAAAACATTTATTCAGATATTTATTGTGTAACGAGATGCGCTTAATAATTACGAGCGTTGCCCATGTAGCTTTTGGTAGGCTGTATCAAAATTTTTTTCGTATAGTTCATTACACAAAAGAGTATTATAATTTTCGTTGATAATTAAATGACGAAATCAAAATAATATTATTATACTATGTTATAGTATAAGCTATAGCTATAATATTGTGTACCGTCATCGGTCGTCGTTGACCGCAGATATATTATAATATCACAAGAACAAGTAACCTTCACAAAGGATGTGTGTGTGTGTGTGTGTGTGTGTGTGTGTGTGTGAGTTTCGAGACACGTGTGCCTAGCGTGGAATGCAGTGTGCATATTAGGAGAAGCACCGACTCGTATTGTAATATTATAATATCACGAAAAACCAATGTCGAACTCTGTGTTAATAACTAAGTGAAAAAAAAATTCAGACAAGAATGATTTTAATGATTCTAACATAGAAAAAAATGATGTAATTCTTGGATAATTAACGTGAAATTAAGTTTGATACAAAATATTATTAATTTTTTTAAATATTTTTTCAGATATTTATTTTAAATATTTTTTGTATAGTTCATTACACAAAAGAGTATTATAGTTTTCGTTTATAATTAAATGACGAAAACAAAATTATATTATTATACTAGGTTATAGTATAGGCCAGTGGTTCTTCCGGTGTTTCGCGGAACACTAGTGCTCCGTGAATTTGGCTAAAGTGTTTCGCCAAAATTTCAAAATTGGCGAAAAAAATTTATAAAATTACTAAGATAATTTAATTTTCGGTTTCATGGTTTTCAATAATTGTACCTATTACAACACAATAAATTATATTAGTACTTTCGGGTAAAACCGTATATTATTGTTAAATAGTATACAACAATTTTACCGTCGCGTGTTCGTATAATGCTGCATCCATACAACGATAACAGAAATAGATTTTAAATAGACTGATCGATTGCAGATAGTAGAAATGTAAAAGAAATACTTAGTAAAAATTAGTAAAAAAGACGGAAGACATGTTTCCTTCGGTCCGAAATAATATACATGAAATTATTCCAATTATAACGCAACATTTAGAATTATTAGAAGAAAAAATTACGAAATATTTTCCCGCATTTAATATTGAAAAATATGATTGGATACGAAATCCATTTTCTACAAACAATACATTAATTTATGAGTTCACGTTACAAGAAGAGGAGGAATTTATTACGTTGTCAATTGATCGTACACTCAAAATTAAATTTTCCGAAATAACAGTTTAAGAATTATGGATTTCTATTCAAACATAGTTTAAAAATATTTCTGAAAAAGCGATTACAATTTTATTACAATTTTCAACATCATACTTATGTGAGCATGGATTTTCAACGTTAACAAATATTAAGCCAAAAAAGCTAATATAGAAGAGGAAATGAGAGTAGCACTTTCACATATAAGACCAAATATTGAAAATATACGGAACAGTCATAAGGCCCAAATATCACATTAAATAATCTAAAAATTTCTTTAAAAATTGTATTTATTTTATATCATTTACCAATTTTATTAAATTATTTCATTGACTAAATACGAGTATCATTATATATGTAATTTTATTAAAAAAAAATGTAAGTATTGTTGTATTTTACGATCTAGTGCTCCGTAAAAATCTTATACAATTATAAGTGTTCCGTGGTTCTAAAAAGGTTAAGAACCACTGGTATAGGCTATAGCTATAATATTGTGTACCGTCATCGGTCGTCGTTGACCACAGATATATAATGTCACAAGAAAAATTATTAACCTTCACAAAGGATGTGTGTGTGTGAGTTTCGAGACACGTGTGCCTAGCGTGGAATGCAGTGTGCATAGTGGGAGAAGTACCGACTAGTGCTGTAATATTATAATATCACGAAAAACCAACGTCGAACTCTGTGTTAATAACTACTAAGTAAAAAAAAAAATTCAGACAAGAATGATTATAATGATTATAACGTAGAAAAAAATCATGTAATTCTTGGATAAATGTGAAATTTCGTCTGACACGAAATAATATTAATTTTTTTAAATATTTATTTCAGATATTTATAGTGTAACGAGATGTCCTTGATTATGAGCGTTGCCCATAATGTAGCCTTTTGTAGGCTGTACCAAAATTTTTTTCGTAGTTCATTACACAAAAGATTGTTATAGTTTTCGTTAGTAATTAAATGACGAAATCAAAATAATATTATTATACTACGTTATAGTATATTAAGCTATAGCTAAAATATTGTGTACCGCCATTGGTCGTCGTTGACCACAGATATATTATATTATCACAAGAACAAGTAACCTTCACAAAGGATGTGTGTGTGTGTGTGTGTGTGTGCGTGTGTGAGAGTTTCGAGACACGTGTGCCTAGCGTGGAATGCAGTGTGCATAGTGGGAGAAGTACCGACTCGTGCTGTAATATTATAAATTATAATATCACGAAAAACCAACGTCGAACTCTGTGTTAATAATTACAAAGTAAAAAAAAAAATTCAGATAAGAATGATTTTAATGTTTCTAACATAGAAAAAAATGATGTAATTCTTGGATGGATGTGAAATATCGTTTGATACAAATTAATAATAATAATTTTTTAAAATATTTATTTCAGATGTTTATTGTGTGACGACATGCGCTTAATAATTACGAGCGTTGCCCATTATGTAGCCTTTTGTAGGCTGCATCAAAATGTTTTTCGTGGTTCAGTACACAAAAGTGTATTATTGTTTTCGTTGATAATTAAATGACGAAAGCAAAATAATACTATTATACTATGTTATAGTTATATTGTGTCATCGGTCGTCGGTAAAAAAAAAATCCCTTCGTCGAAATCCGTGTAAAAAACGGCTAAGTAAAAAAAAAAAACCTGATCTTTAAGCACTATAAAGATGCGATAAATCGAACCCCTAAATGAATAGTGACACAAATCAAAATATAAAAATGTTGGGAAATTGACTTTTAACGTTTTATTATGTAATTTAGTCAAGATAAATAGGATTTTTAATTAATGTTGCTTTTTTCAATCTTATATTATTCTTTATATTGGATAGTTTACTTGCATAATATGCTTAAAATAATAATTTAAGTACCATTTCACCTATGTTTTATTGTAAATCTGATTTCAGTTTAACTTGTGTCATTATTTCTGCTTGGAAAAACAAATATTTTATGTGACCGCACATCATAAAATATTTTTTTTTCAATCATTTTTTTTTCAAATATAAAGGATGAAATTCTGCAAATTTTGATGGTAATAACTCGAAAAATGTATTTTTTGAGTTGTGTCACTATTCTTTCAGGGGTGCGAATTATCATAAAGAAATGCTAAGTATATCTGCCGTGTCATATAACGTATATTGTAATTTCTCGTCAAGTAAATCAATTATTGAAACAAAATAAATGTAATTTAATTCAATTCGCTTAGAATTTATTTATGATATCGCATAATTATAGCGCTTAAAGATCTGTTTTTTTTTTACGTTTTTTACACGGAGTTCGACGGTGTTTTTGTTGTGAGATCACCAATTTTCTAGAAAATTATCGAGACGACAGTTTTTCGGGGAATTTATTTTATCACCAAGTTTTTTTTTTTATTCAATAAGTATTTTGCCTTTTTTTTATTCTTTGTACACTTAGGTTGGATTTTTTATAATTATATAATACACCAATATATTATTTTTTGTATGCGAGGTGCGAACACAGTTATAACATTAATTACTACCAACAGTGATAACACACTAATACACTAGTACTAGTAACGATTACAACTCAACAAAAAACATTAAATAAAATATAACAAATTTATGGTATAAGGTGATTTAACGGAGCGATAGACGATAACGAAATGAAACATTATATAATCCAGTGCGACAGTAGTGGCGCGAAGCTAAGTAAAAAAAAAAAGCGGAGAGGTCACTACCGTTGTACATTACACGAGCCAGAGTTTGCCCATTGAATGTGTGTAAATATGCCAATTTTCTTTGGCCAGGGCTACAGACCTAACGAATGGACATATTGGTCCGTTTGTGGTATCAATAGATCGGGCACGATGCACCAATTATACCTCTGAAAAAAAATGATCAAATAATGCCGAATATATTAGCAAAAAAGTGAGGTATTTTTGAAGCAAAAATATATTGTGTCGACCGTTTTAGTTATAACTAAAGACCGGATTTATATGTTTTTACATATCGTTACTGGGTCTATGCAGTCTTATGAGAGTAAAAAACGTGGACGATTCGTTCAATTCCGAATGCGTAGAAAAAAGTTTTTTTATTACGGTAACCAGAAAAAAATTTTTGAACATTTACAATTTTTTTTCATTTCCAACTCTTATCAAAGTGCAATAGTATTCCATTAGAATACGCAACTCTTAATACCTAATTAATACCTCAGTAAAATTGAAAAAAAAAATTTTAAAATGCATATTTGGGCAAATAATGATGTTTATTGATTATTTTTGCATAGTTTTGCATATTCTGCATATTTTAGCATATTTTTTTACATTTTTAAGAGAATATAATGAGAATATTTGAAGGTTTTTTTAGAGAATATTTTATGTATTTTAAGAGTATAATATAAATCCGGTCTTTAGCTATAACGTTTTACGTAGCAGCACCAGTGATCGTATCACCCATGATAGATGTACAAACTAATGGACGGCGCGCATTCCGCTCCGCCCTGCCATCAATGCACGGGAATCATACAAGAGAAAGGAAGAAGATTGAACGAAGAGAGAAAAGAGAGAAAGAACATCAAGTAGTAATCATAGGCCCACGAAACTAACGCGCTGTATTTCCCCCCCGTTCTCTTTTGTCTTTTACTCTATATCGTACCCTTGACCTCTCTGGCTTTCTATCTAAGCGCTGTTCATTATTTTATAGTTCTATTATGGTATTTTCCCCTCTATGTCGTATACGTTTACGTCGAGGTCGTACACTTAGCAGTGGTTCCCACCGTTGCCAGATTGACAGCTCCTCCGATTACCGTATTCGTGTTTCTGGAGAAATTCGGTGTCGTCGTGTGTATAATACGCTGCCGCATATTATGTAATATAACACGTAAGACAAATGGCTACGATGTAATGACACTTTAATACATTTTGAACGATGGCCTCGAGACGGTAAAGATGTTTAATTTATTATAATCATGGTAAAACAAATAATTGAATATAATTTTAAAAAAAATATGTAAAAAAAATTGTAAATCATATTACATATGCCGGTACATAAAAATATGTTGTAATAAAACTATACTGATTTCCCAACAAAAACACTTCGTCGAACTCCGTGAAAACAATTGATAAGTAAAAAAAAACTAGACATCTTCAGCATTATAAAGATGTGATATCATTAATTATTGCTAAGTACATTAAATTAAAAAAAAACCAGTCATTTACAAGACTTAAAGGAGCACAAAACACAAAAAAATAAATTTTTTTAATTCAAAAGAATGTTCAATTCTTAGAAAAATGGTATAGGTTTTATGTTTCTACTCGAATTATTCAATAAGTTATGAGAAATTAAAAAAATACGCGTGACGTCATTTGGCCCAGCTCATCGTAATTGCTTATCTTATACGTGTAAAAGTTCCTCGCTTTACACAACAATTTACCAACCTAAATATTTTATTTTTGAAATTTATTTTACTTATAAATATGTGGTTTTATGTCTTTAAGACGATACAAGTATCAGAATTTCAATTATATAACGTTTAGTTTATTAAATATTCATGAAAGCGGGTAAATGGATGTCGCTCTGCTGTACAGTAGATTACAAGTGGGTCATTCTATAATGGATTGTATTAAACTTGAATTCAATGATATTATATCATTGCAAAAGAAAAACGATTCAGAGCGGAGATGGTTTGTCAGTCTCAGGATATTTTATATTGTTATTATTTATTATATTATGTAATTCGAATTAATATTATTATTTTTTACTCGTTTCTAATGGCGATAAACAAAGCGGTTTTTCGTAATTTTTCGGTGGTTTTTCCAGTGGCACTAAATAACTATATTGATAAAATCGAAAAATGACCTCTCTAAAGTACCGCATCTTGATCCAATTTACTAAAATAAATGGTACTATATGTTGAAATCAAAACACTCCTTCTGGTAGAAATTTTGTATACAGGATATATATATAAAAAAAAATAAATTAAAATAAACACCATTGTGAAACCACTTCACATCGCTCCGCTCAGAATCTAAAATCTTAAAAGAGATATATTTGAATTTTTATTTTTTATTTAAATGGCCATGACGCCCCGTTTAACGAAAATATCACTTTTAAAGATTTATTAATATTTAAAAAACTTAACGTTGTATTTAATTTCTCATACTTTTGTCGTTTCAAACACATACAATCACACATTTTAGACTAAATTTCAAAAATATAAAAATGTTTAGATTGGTAAATTGTTGTGTGAAGCGAAGATTTTTACACGTATAAGATAGGCAATTACGATGAGCCGGGCCCAAAGACATCACGCGGCTATTCTACATTTCTTAAAATCTTTTTAAAGAAATCATTTTTTTTTTACATCGGATTTTCACTAAATAATTCAATACAGTCATAACTACAATAATATAACATGTAAAAAAAAATGTAATGAATTTTTTTTTGTGTTGTGTGCTCCTTTAAGCATTATAAAAATTTGATATCATGAATAAATGCTAAGCAAATTAAATTTAAAATAAATGTATTCTACATCTCATTAATTTATTTACTTTGCGAGAATTTATTTCGACAAATAAACATGTCCGTTCGTAACTGGATTATTTAACAAATTTCCATTACGAATGTTACTAAATTTGTTTCGTAAAAAGGTCTTAACTATTAATTTATGGACAAAATAAATTGTCGCAAAGTATATAAATTATTGGGATAGAATGCATTTAATTGAAATTTAATGTACTTAGCATTTATTCATGATACGCACCATTATAATGCTGAAGTCTTATAAATGACCGTTTATTTTTAATTTAGTCTACTTATTAATGATATCACATCTTTATAATGCTGAAGATGACTAGTTTTTTTTGACTTGGTCATTTTTTACACGGAGTTCGGCCAAGTGTTTTTGTTGGGATAAATAAGTACGTGAAGTCATGAACTAGCAATAATGAAATGCATTTCGTACACGAAATGGAGTGGAGGGAACTGGTCAGCACAACACGAAATGCGGCGCCACTGTGATTCCAGATTATAATTTCTCGTTAAAAAGTTTGCACGTTTCCTTTAATAACTTAATTTATAACAGTACGTTCGATGATTTTTGCAAAAGGATCATCTGAACAATTTTTCTGATTTTTCCAATATTTATTAGGTATTAATTGATACAGTAGATAATTACTTAGGTCCGGTTAAAAAAAAACACCAAAATGTACACTGTTTAAATGGGCGATTCCTGATTCGAGATAATATTATAATATTATTCCACGGTCGTGCCACCGCTTTATTTTTTTTTACTTAGCTCGAGCCACAACCGTGGCGTTGGATTATGGAATATTATTTGCTTATAATTGAAACATTATTCAATTAATGACTTTGAAAATTACTAAAAAGCCTACGACTTTTTCGATCAGTCAATACTAGAGATGTAAGTTGAATATTTTTTTTCATTTAAATTTTCTGAAAATTTGTTTTTAATGTATTTTTCTTAACATAATTCATTTTTGAGATTGTATGATTCTTATGGTGATAGACATGTTAATAATTTAATTAGAAATTAAAACGACTGTGAATATTATATAAAATTAAAATATATTTAAAGTCACCTATAAGAATATACCAACAAATTACAATCTAAATGTTAAAAATAAAACATATTTATTAATCTTCTACAATTATAAAACACAAAATTTGTTTGTGGCTGACTTACCATGTCCTTTATGCATTCCTAAACCGTTCATCCGATTGCCATGCAATTTAATACAGCGATTTGATAGACCTTGATGAAGAAGATAGGTTACATATTGTCGCAAAAAAGTTAAATAAGAGGCCCAACCAGGAGATGTTCTCAAACAGGGATTTTGAGATTATAATTATTAATATTCTTTTTGTTTACAAATGGACACTATTGGTTTTACATTTTAATAATAATAATTATTATTATTATTAATTCGATAAACCTGTGAATTTTAGTACAGAATGTATTGAGTTCAAATTATGGTTTAGGTGGACCAATTTTTTGAAATATTTGATATTTTAGTGTTCAATTATAGACGTCTAACGTACGCACAACGTGGTTGTTCGCGATCTACAACAGGTAGATTGCCTACCTGATAATATACTATTCGCACGATCACAAAAAACCTAGAAATAGCAACGCATTGCCATGACAGATAGTTGACTTGTGCCATGTCTGACTTTTGGTCTTGTATAAAAACTAGAAAATATTTAATTTTTTTTTTATTATTATTGATCCATTAGCCTGCCATATTTTTCAATTAGCTGTTTGTAGGGTTGTATTGTGGTTGTGGTAGGGTTTGGAACGGTGAGTTTTTACATGTTAGTTTTTGTGTTCGGCAGAATTTTTAAGTGGGCACCTGTAGGTATCCACCATGCCCGGGTGGGGAATGGTGGCCTTTCTCTCCGGACACCGTGACCGCCCCAAGAAAAATGCCACATCGTAGCCGGGATCGAACCGGCGTCGGTGCGCGTTGCAACCGACGCCTTAATCCACTCGGCTACTCCGTCCCCCCATAATTAATTTGTAATAACCAATAAAAAATAGTTTGTGTAAAATTGTGGAAATAACTCAAACAATAAATATCAAAAAAAAAAAGGAAAAATCAATAAATGTAGGTGTATGCGCCCAGCAACGGAGGGGACAGACCGATGGACTACTCGGTAACAACCGAGAAAGAATTACCAAATTTGAACGGTTTTCGATAGTGCCTACTAATCTAGGTGATAGGCCACACTACATACACGCCTGACTGACTGATACTAGACACCTCCTCACGCGACGACGACACTATGGCGAGGATGGGAGGTGAAGTATATGGGACTCAGGAAAATGCAAGTTAATTCTGGGAACGAGTGGCCCTGTGATGGATCCGGTTTAATGCAATGACCACAGGGTACAATATTATAATAGTTGGACAGCTTAATGACTAACTTAATGTACTACTTTGCACTTTTTTGCATAAAATAAATGTTTCTACGAAACCAATATAGACCTTTTAAATAAAAAGATTTTAAAATATTTCGTGCTGTGTTATTTTTTCGGACAACGATATTATATAAATTACGTTTTGCATTGTTTTTCGCTTAATGATATTCTATAAATTATGTTTTGCGGTGTTTAATTATTTTTGATCATCGCTTTCCGTTATAATTACGTTTACAATTAATTTCAATCTTTTTAGTCATGACATTGTTATAACGTTATCAAGCCCCGCTAGGTATATTATATATATATATATTTACAGATTATATTATACAGCTGGTGTCTTGAGTTGACGGGAATTCGAAGGTGACGCTGGTCTCGATGTCCTAGACGGCCTCTCCCACAGTGTACCCGTTGCTGGCGGACTTACCCAGTTACTCAACAGTCTGTCGTACTGGGCGAAGTTGGTGTGCACAGTGCACAAACACACGGCAGGGGCAATTTACCCACAGAATGTTAGTAATATAATATAAAAACTCACGGTTTACTGTAGTTGGTAATGAAGAGTTATTTCAATAATAATAATGATGATGTAGTTTCATGAACGACGTGAGTTCTTGTCCCAATGACAGTACAAAATAACAATAAATGTCTGGTTACATGGACCACGCGCGGTACAGGCTTCACAATAATACTAATAACCACATGACTTTGTGTGTGTACCAAAAGGGTACTAAACCATAACCGTAACGGACGTAGAAAAAAGGCATGTGCTGCAATAGTGGAAACGAGACGAATATTCGCTACAATATATATAATGTATATAATAATACGAGTTGCAGCAATAATGGTGTATAACGACAAGGGCGTTGGCCGCAAAAAGTAAACAATACAAATCTTAACATAACAGTGATACAAATAAATGATAACAATATGAGGCAAAAGTTGACCAATAAATTATTCACACAGAAAGCGAAAGCAACGATGATAAATACACATAAAAATATTATTATAATAATTTAAATAATTAAAGGATGGAATGGAGCATGGGCGAGAAGGGAGGTTCGTGTCCCGCGATAGGCTAAATGTTTTGGCGCGAACAGTAAGAAATTGTTGTACTTATATACACTAATCATTTAAACCGAAGTGAAAATACAAATTTTTAACATTTATAACTATATAATATCAGGGAATTTATTTGATAAGAAATTAATATGAGAAATTTTAAAATTTTCACAACAGAACATTTTTGTGAACTTTACATCATTAGCCGATACCATACCACATTCTAACGGTTTGGTTCATCCGGCCATCAATAAAGAACACCAAACCTTTTTGGTTAGGTAAAGTGCGGGGCCTCTCCACACCTCGCTTGTAACCGCCTCTGCATCACAATTGCTAGTTACTAATCAAATTATGTTATCGACTTACGGAAATATTCAAAAAAATTAACTGGAAATTTTAAAATACTTCCATAAAAGCTAGAAACAAATTTTCATTTTCTCTTTTTGAATCGACTGACTGGGTGTCTGGATGAACCCAATATCTCCCAAGTCCTTAGTAAGAATAGTTTACCGTGACACATATTGTTATAGTCAAAAGTAAATTAGGTACCTATTACACACAATTTAACCACCAACTGTACTCAACCGTACGAAAACCAAAATCACACCGAACTATGATACTGACCAGTTGGGTAAATAAGAACTTTGATTTCATATTTGTAAATAAACATATAATTTTAATAGGTTATTATTAATTATATTATGATGTACCCATCATATTTATATTTTTTGAAAAGTATCCATTACTAAAACACACACCCAATTAAAAACTCAGCAAGAAAGTATATAAGTACAGCACAAATACTTTAGTACTTTAAAAAGGTACTTCAACACTTGAAATACATTCAATTTGTTTTACTAATACAGTTTTAAACCAATAGGACTGATTATTTTTATTGTATTTTAATGTCTTACATTAATTTGTTCTACATTTTACACTATATTATTTAGTGTAATTATACCCATATTATACTAATATTACTCATCTGTTTTTATTTTTTGTCAAGGTATTTCAATTGTTGGTGGGGTTCCATTCTCAATATTGTTTTATTATTTTATTTTTCATACAAACGCCCCCACCTTATTTGGGAAATCATTTAAAATATTTTGTGAAAGTACCTATTTCAAAAGTATTGAAAATATGTATTTAATATTATTATTTATGTAGATGGGTACATAAAAAGTATTTGAATACATTCCATGGACACTATAGTATTTATATAAATAACTTAATAACACGAACAACTCGAGACCCATATGCTTGCTAAACCACAAAAACAAGTCGCTGAATGATCGAGTATTATCTTATCAAATATTAAATGTATAATGTATACCTGCGTCCTACAACTATTCAGTTTATAAATTGTCAATATTATGAAATTATAATACGGTAATAAAATTGTTGTTAAATTGTATAATCTTGGTACCAATATATATAAAGTATAAATATCACCTATTTGTAAATATGTAAATAGGTATTCAAAATTCAAATATTATGTAATTATTTATAGCAACTTGTACCTACCTACGTGCATTTATACAAGTATTTTAACAGATCACAATCTTTGGTCGAACTAAGAGGGGTTTATGTTACACAATATTATAAACTAAATATATTCTTTTTGAGGGTGTGAAATGTTTCATACTCAACATATTATTACCAAATTCGCCCCTGTGTGACGGTGATAACTCAATCGATGGTAAACATGATCAATCATCACAATATATGGCGTACGGCTGTATATGCTCGTGTGATGGGGTCAAAACTGTCTGATCCATAATAATAATATTATATTGGATGCATCGATCAAATCTACCGAATATGGACTAGGCGTGAATAACATTTCAGAAGTTTGATCGATGTATACTGCGAATTCTAAATAACATTAAGTTTCCCGAAGTGCCTCAAGTCACTCATGTCACTACATACTATATCATAACTTAAAAAAACATCCGTTATGCTTATTGTATTTTTTTTATGTACAGATTGTATAAATTCTAGATTAAAAAAAAAAAACGGAAACATTATGTTATACGTTGTAATTCAGATATAGACGTATACAAGTTATAATTTTTACATTTTATAACTTATATCTGTCATTGCAATAACATGTGCATTAATGTTATATGCTTAAATATACATATAAGATAATATGTAAAATTGTTGGCTAGCATGTTTTAAATTATTTATCATTTTATCAATAATTTTTGGTCAAAGTTTTAGATTCTGAGTGGAGCGAGGAAGCTAGTGGTTTTATAATGGTGTTTATTTATTTTTTTATATTCTGTATACAAAATTTCTACCAGAAGGAGTGCTTCGATTTAAACATATAATACCTTATCTTTTAGCAAATTGGATCAAGCTGGTACTTTAGACAGGTAATTTTTTGATTTTCTCAATAGTTGTTATTTAATGCCACGGGAATAACTACTGACAATTTACGAAAAACCTCTTAAAATGGGATTTTAATTTCTAACGCTTTGATTATTACAGTAGCAACGAATAAAAATTATAATATTATAATATTAATTTAACTTAAAGGCTATAATAAATAATAAAAATTTAAAAAATCCAGACTGATAAACCGTCTTTGCTCAGAATCGTTTTTCTTATACAATGATATTATATCATTGAATTCAAGTTTAATACAATCCATTATACATTGACTCACTTGTAACCTACTGTACAGCAGAGTGACATCCACTTACCCGCTTTATTTATTTATTTATTTATTTATTTATATATACAACCAAAATAATATTGAATTTAAAGTTATTTTAAATTTTGTTCATAATATTAATATGATTGTTGACTGTTCCCAGACGCATGTTTTCCTTAGAAACATGTCTCAAGAGTTCTACGTTCTAAAATATCTTGTCAATTATTTTTTAGAATTTGAAGAAATCGAATTATTAATTTGAAGAAGTATCTGAAAACCCATCAATTAAAACAGTTCAATAATTATTGTAATTTGTACTTAAAATTTAAGTAAAATAATAGGTATTTACAGAAAAAATATTCATTTTAAAAGGCATGTTTTATATATTTAAGTGCATATTTGGTAATTTTTTAGAACTACTAGTCTTGTGCCCTACTAATTACTAACAAGGTAGTAGCCAGCAGGTATGTTTTGTTATTAGACAGTCGCGTTTCTGGATATATTTATATAACAGGAATTCTAAAAACAGTACCTATTTATATCTACAAATGAAGCACAAGTATAAATAATTAAGTATATACCTAACAATAAAGTCGTAATATTAATTCTATGAAATAAAATGGTGTCTCATTTTTAACGATTTTTTTTTTTAAATAACTCATGGCAACTAAAAAAAAAATCAACAATTAGCTATAACTAACAGAAATACAACAAATCTATTTCGTCCATTTTATTTCGTAAATTATAAAAATTTTAATTGTAAAAACAAATGTCAAAATGAATACTCGTACCGAATGTTCGCCAAGAATTATAAAAAGGATAATCTCCAAAGAAAAGACAGACGAGGCATCAAAATATGATTTTTACCGACAAATTAACCATTTATGCATCATCAAGCTGGACAATGAAGCAGGTATTGTAAAAATAAATAAGATAAAAATGGAGTGTAATTTTAAAATATAATAAATATAATATACTATGATTTACTCTAGACAAATTGAATTATTCTTCGTGGTTAACTAGATTGGATAGTGACACTTCAGATTTAAAAATGCATCTTATCAAAATCTTATTTGTATCGTTGAGGAGTGATAAAGCTTTTCAAATGTTTTTAAGACCCCCACCCGATGATCTCAAAGATTTAGAGTTGCGGTCTGATAATACAGTAAAGTTCTCAGATTTTTCATTTATTTAATTTATCAATTTAATGATCGCTCTGTCCATATAGATGGATATGGTTAAATGGTTACAAGATCATAATATAGTCGATGAAACGTTAACTAACGAGCAGAAAAAACAAGAGATTATACACAAACGTTCTGCAGCCGTAGCTACAAATTTGCGTTCTTACACAACGCTCAAAACTTCACCATACTTTGTTCAATCGTTCTACGTAAGGTCAGATTGGCCAATTTATACATGGTATAATCCATCGTCTATTCGAGTGCCGACTAACCATGATCATAACCAATGGGAACTATTCCTAAATCGTTTTCAAATTGTAACCGAGTATGTTTTATAAAGACATATTTTACATTGAATAAACTCGTTAAATAACTAAATATTTAAATTTTTCAGTGATAAAGATTCCAGCATTAAACACAAAAACGAGTAATTATAATCAAATTACCGTAATACAATAATTATATAAGTATTTATATTTCAATGTTTTTTTTTTTACATAGATGCGATGATATTATTCCAATTGATCAAATATCAAAAGAAGTGGAGACCGTTTTTAATTGGCATCCTTGGAGTATACTGACTAGTGAAGAAAATAGACCCAAACGAACACCAGGTTCTATTGCGATTGATGTGTAAGTAATTCAGACATCATGACTATTTTATTTTGTAAGTCACATTTTTTCTTTTTTTGTTCAGAGATATATCAAGCCAACAATGTAACCAAAAGCAAATAGACGAAGCTGCATTGGCAATAGTGTTTTGTAAAGAATTCCCTGGTAATAAGATTGTAAGCCGAAGAATGTATTATGATACACTGATTCCGGACGCGAAATTTATTTTTAAAATGACGGGTGTAACGTTAGTCGATTATTCCAATGTTAAGTTAAAAGAAGCCGAAAAGCTACCATTTACTTGCGAATTAAAAGACTATAAACGGGCTGCGAAAAACATCTGCGATGTCAAAAAAGAAAAGACAGTGTGTCCGTGTGAAAAACCAATGATGACTATTCCTTGCAGAAAATCAATTGAGTCGACATGCCCAAACGAACAATTGGCAAAAAAGGCGAGCATGGTGCACAACCAGAGCGATTGTAACCAGAACTCGACGAAGCTGGAATGCAAGTCCAAATCGAAATGTCTGAAGAGGAATGTGAAGAAAACCAAGTCGGTGGAACCCTGTAAATTTCCCAAGGACGACGACGACGGCTGCCCCCCAGACGTCGTCGACGATTGTAACAACGAGTCGAAAGAAAAGAGAATCCGTTCGACGGTATTGAACGCTGGCGGATCGTCGTCGTTCAACGACAGTTCGACTTGCGATTGGACCGTGTCTTGCAGCACCGAGTCGATATCGACGAGAGAACCCGAACGGGCCCGCAGCGGCGGCAACGTCGACTGCGCGTCCGCCTTGTCGGATCAAGTGGCTCCCGTCGAAACGGAAAACCGGAAAAGTGCATCGCCGCTGCACTGCAGCTGCAGCGGTTTGCAGCGGACGGCGGCCACGCCTCCACGCCACAGCCCGAGAACCGCCGCGGAGAGCGTCCGAAAACCGCCCCGAGAACATCACCGCGGTCGGCGTGAACTCGGCCATCACGACGGCGCGAACTCGGAACGGACCGCGGGGAACGGAGGACGGGCGGACGCGCCTATCTACGGCAGCGGTCGGCGAAGAGAGCAGAGGACGAGCACCCCGGAGCCCCCGAGACCCCATGGCCACGGCCGCAGGGTAGGACAGCGGCCGTGCACCGCCAAAGACCTGCAAAACCGGTCATGTCCGGCACCGTTTGCGCAAAGCTGCAGGGCAAGTTAACCGACTTTTTTTTAACTAGTCAATGTTAAGTTATCCTAAAAAACAACCAACTCGAGTTGAGGTCAGTGTTCGGATTAGATAAGTATTTTTTTTATCTAGATAAAGATAAATATAATGCAACTCAAATGTACCTAGATAGATATAAAAGATAACCTAACTCATATTTATCTAGATAATAAAAAGATACAATTATTTTTTAAATTTAGGTATATTTTAGTTGGGCACCAAGAACATAATAATAATAATGGTATAAATAAAAATGATTGCATTATTTATAAACAATAAACTTTGTTTGAGAATCTATATAAATATTTACAAATGCATTTGAACAATTTCACAATTTTTACCGATAAAAAATGTATCTAGATGAATTTATTTAGATTAGTAAAAAAATTATCTAAGATGAACGTTTAGATACCTTGTAACTATTTATCTAGATAAGATAAAAGATGAACAAATAATTATCTAGATAAGTCCGAAAACTGGTTGAGGTTGATTTTAAAACATAAATGAGTAACTCGAGTTAAGTTACACGTTTTCGGGATAATAATAACTCGAGTCGAGTCACTTTTTTTTTATTTGCCCACATAATTTTACAGTGAAACCTCGCTGGGTACCAACTGATTTTATTCGATACAGGGGAGACTAAAATATACGGTATATAGGTCATATTATGATTTACCGTTGTGTTGTTTTCCGTTGTAAGTAGATTTCCACCTTATATAGGGGGTCCGCAGTTGTATGGAGGTTTTATTGTATACCATTGTAGAATGTATTGCAGGAAACACACTGTAGCGTGTACACAAACAATTAGGCCCTTTGTTCCGACGATAAACAGTAGTCACTACAATTTTTGTCTTGTGGTTTTTTATGATTTAAATTGAAATTACTAATACAATTAAAATGTTATAACATACAAAACAGCAAATAAAATAGCTATATTTTATTAATTGTTTAACGATCAATTTTAGGAAAATAAAATTACTTAGGTAAAACTGTACATAATATGTGTTTATAAAATAGTGAGCCCCCCATGGTATTTTCAAAACCTGGCGCCTCTGGTCGGGGGCGTTCCTCAGTATTTTAGACTTACCGTTTAAGACCCGTGAGGGTATTTATAGAACGCATGTCCATCTTGCTATGTCATAATGATATTTGCGTTAACATATTATTATGTTGTTTTCGTTAAAAAATCAATGCAAAAAATTTCCAGTTCAGAATACGAAAAATTTGAAAGTAACTAAGTCAAGTTACGATTATTTATCAAACGAAATAACTTAGTTACCAACTTTTAAATTTTTAACCATAGTCACGTAAAATAAGATTTTACATTGGGTATACGCCGAAAATCGAAAATCTTCTGATGGGTATACGGCGTATACCCGCGTACCCGTACCAATACACAACTGCATATAGTACAAATACGGATATTGTATTTAAAACCAATAATTTATTAACACTTTAACAACTTTATATAAAATAAATTGTGTGTAATTGGTACTTATAATCATAACAATTTTAGTTTTAAGCGTAATTCATTATGGTACACGCCAAATTGTAAATAACACTTTTAGATTGTTTGATTGTAACAGAAAAAAACAGTGTAAATGTAACAATTCGGTAAACGAAATCCTTATTACATCAGTTTATAATACTGTAATAATTGTTGTATTAATATAAATAGTTTTGCTAAATTTAACTCATATAAAAAATATGTTACTTTTAAATTACCTAATGGAATTTCACCGCTTGAATAGTAATCAAAAATATTAGTTTTACATTACATACTTGTTCATTAAAATAAACTTATTAATAGGTACATAATAATATTCTTTTTTGAATTGTACCGTCTTGCTGAACCCAACACTAATTTTGTATTTGAATTTAAGAACGGTGTAGATGAGTATAGGTATTACTATATACAATATTATGAATTAAGAAACATTAAGAACTATTTTGTGTCCTCCCCCCACGAGCTCAGGTTTTTGGAGATGAATTTTTTTTCGCTTTCTATTATTTAAATATTGTAAATTATTCGAAATAACAAAATAAATAAAAAAAATTCGTCCGTCTAGTTGCTGCCCAGCTCTGAGTTGGCGGAACATCGGCCGCCGACCGCGCCGAGGCGGCCCGACACTTCGGCGGCGGCGCTGTCGTCGTGTTCGGACAGGAGACGCGGCGGCCTGTCACAGCAACAGCAACACGAACCTGCCGGGCCAAGCGGCGACAACAGATCCGACACGGCTTGGGATCCGGACGCGGGCGGCAGCTATTCCGCGTTCTCTGCGACAATACGCTCGCGGCCGTCGACGCCGTTGCCGGCCAACGATTATCACGGCACCGCCGCCGCCGCGGCCGCCATCAGCGGCGACAACGACGACCTGTCGGACGACTGCGACGACTCCGGCGAGGCGAGCCGCGATTGGTCCGCCGAAATACTGCCCGAGGTCGATCGATGTCTGTCGTGGACCAGGGTCATGTGGACCAATAACCGGTTAGACGACGACAACAACAACAACAACAACAACAACGACTACGGCGACACCGCGGGTTCGCTGCAGTCCACGTCGTCGGCCGCGTCGTTCGACGGTTCGGTTGAAATGCGTCGGACGGACGACTTTCTGCAGGTGTCGACGACCGACGACGACCGATATCCGAGCGACGACGACGTCAGCCTGCAGCGCGAGGACGCCGCGAGCGCGCCGGGCTCTTCGAACACCTGGCCTTGGTCGTCGTCGTCGACGGGCGACTCGAGGAGCGGCCCGCGAGTTCGGGAATTCGGTGACGTCGGAGCCCCGGACCGGTACGACGACGGCACGTCCCGTTCGTCGGACGGCGGTAACGCGTCCGCGGGACCGGACGACGATTACCGCGGAGGATTCGAAACGGACGACGACGATGACGGCGCGTGCGCGGCTCCGCTGCAGAGCCGTAGGAATTATTGAGAAAACCGGCAGGAACGTTCCGAATATTATTGTATAGAATATTACGACAGAATAAAATTGGTTTTAAGTGCATCGCTTTTCTGTTTACACTTTTCAGCGATTACGAATGCATTTGTAAGGTGCAAGCGTACCTAACTTTTTAGCAGTGTTTGGAAAGAACGTCGTTCATAGATTTCAGTGAACGATACACATGAACGTCATTCGTTTTTTTTTTTTTAACAGAACGTGAACGTGAACCTAACGTGATCTAATGATTTTTCAAGTCGTTCAAATATATTTATTATTTTATAAATATTGATTGATAATACTATTATAATAATATAGTCTGAAACATGGTCGAACATAGTCTGAACCATTTTTGAAATAGGTTATACGTTTTATTCAAGTTCCATAAATGCCGTTTAGTGAAATATGTAAAATATGATGGAGATAGAATTTTTGCAAATAGGGAACTATGCCGACGAAATGTTTGAAACGTTTTTTTGCTCTCCTGAAAAGTTATCATTTCGGAGATAAGTAATTCGCGAATTAGGTTGACGATATGATAAGTCGGTATTATCAAAGAAGAAACCAGTAACCATATAGTTGAAACTTGAAGCTGTCCTATTAATAATAATATAATATTATTATATTATATTATTGTCGATTTTAATATTACTTAATATTTACTATTTTCAAATAGCATACCAGTATTATACCAATATTGAACATCATATTATTATTATTTAAATATGTATTATCAAAAATTGGTAGGTATTAATGTATAAGATGTCGGGGAAGCGGAAATTCTCGCAGGGGAGGCAGCGGCCTGGTTCATTTTAGTCGGAAAATTTGTAATTTTGGTATAGCGGTCTGCAATTATGATTTACTTATAATTTATGATTATTTCAAAATTTAAATATAATTTATTATACCTATTATGACATAATATAATAGTAAATAATATTTAAGAACTACAAATAGGTAATAAAAAATATTTATTTAATATATATATAAATATAATATTGCATTTCAATCATAATATGCTTTTGCCAGGAGCATGCCATGTAAGATAAATGATACTCAACGGAAATTATCAAATATTGTTGGTCACAAAGACTGAAATAGTGAAATATAATAAAACTAAAAACAGAATAAATTAACTTAACTTACTTCTTAAAATGAAAAATTAATTCGTTAATTTCACGTTAATTAAAAAAAAAATAATAAGTTTAGAGTTAATAGTTAATGAAATGCCAAAAGTAACTAGTAAAGTTAAAAAGTCAAAATTAAATTAACTTTTTAACTTAGCTTTAACTTTTTAACTCGTTAATGCTCAGCCTTGCGAATATTGTTCGGACGACGCTGCCGGTCGTCCAAACACTGCTCGTGTTAAATTAATGGAATTTAAAAAAATGTAAAGTAGGTAGTGTCTAGTGGGTAGGTAATTCATAACTATTTTTCTATTTAAAAATTTGCAATATTTTTTAAAAATGTAAAATTAAGAACATTATACAATTAGTTTTCTTCGTTTAATTAATTTTAGTAGAGGGCGCGTCGGTGCGATCGTCCCGTCGTCCAAACCACGTGCCGCCACTGGTATATATCATGAATTAATATTTATCACGTTGAGCTCATGCGTAGACGCCGGCGACCCGCGCTCTGCAATCTGTACATAATTAATAATAATTAATATTATTGTTGTATAAATAATATTAAAGAGTAGAAGTAAATAAAATATAAATACGACGGTACTGCTCGCAATAGTTTTCATTTCAAAAATATATTCAATAATTATTAGCGATGAAAATAATTTTATATTTTTCAATCATTCTGTATATTGAAGGTACATACATCCGAAGATATATTGTTACGTTAAAAGATTATTAATTTTATCGATAAATATTATTTTTATTTTATTAATGGTTATTGAATTGATTATGTCCAGACGCAACAACAATAATTGAGTACATTATAATACGGTATACGTTATTGTTATCGACGTTCGAAGACATTGTCGTTTCGTGGACAAAATGAATACATACACTTAAAATAAACAAAAAATAAAAACCAATTGTACCGTTTAGATTCTTGAGACAGTACCTACTATTCTCGAAAACGTTATCTCATGGTCAATCAAAATAATTACGAACCGTCGAAGTGAACACTATACTAGTGGACGAGTAATCGACACCGGCTAACCATGGTAGATGTCGACTACCCGTCGACCGCGGCGTTTCAATTTTCAACATTATTGCCAAAAGAAAATTTTCGATATTCTACATCTGCCAGGTGTCCCGCGACGGCTTGGTTTTCATTCATCATAGGCTGTAAATTGAATTGATATTATAATATTATCATTTTTATTCGTTTATATGGGGATAGACAAAACGTTAGAAATCAAAATCCCATTTTCAGCGGTTTTTTGTAATTGGTCGGTGGTTTTTCCCATTATACAATTATTGAGAAAATCGAAAAATGACCTATCTGAAGTCTACCATATTGACACAATTTGCTAAAGGATACTATATTATGTTGAAATCGAAGCACTTGTTCTGGTAGAAATTTTCTGTAAAAGATAAAAAAAATAAAATAAAAAAATTAACACCATTGTAAGACCAGTAGCTCCGCTCAGAATCGAATAATACAAATGCGAAAGAAAGAAAGCAAACAAGAAAGTAAACAACAAGTAAGAAAACAATCATTTTTTCCGCCACGGTACCAGGGTCTCATACCGCGGTATGCGTCGGATAGTCACCGTTCACGTATTCGCAGTGCAATATCACACGATCGTCGATCGACCGTAGTTGTTTCAAACAGTCAATATTATTATACATTATTATTTATATATTTATTATAAATTATTTATTATTAATATTATTGTACATCATCAGGGCTCGTAACTTCATGCACTAAAAAATGTATAAATAAGCATGCATTCGTGCACTAAAAGTTGTCAAAATATGCATTAAAATATGCACTAAAAAGTTTAAAAACATGCATTTATATGGCCCAACAATTTTAAATTCCGCCACAAAATTTCGCAAACGGCCCGCAACTTTCGGCATTGTTTAATATGAACAATGTGTACGGTACCTACTACCTCACACGAAAACAGACAATTGAACCGACGAACGCATACGACTCAAACGAGTAATCTCATCGGCGAGTGCAAGAAAACTATACAGTATACTGCATTAACTTCATTAACTTATGAGGCACAATAATTTATATTAGTAATCATAAATACTTATATAAATAATTACGTATTTACTTAAATGGTAACTGAGAATGATTGGCTTAGTCTTAGTGCGTACTTCATAAATTATATTTACTATTTGTGAAATGCCTCTAGTCTCCAGGACACCCACCACCCTTCAAACTGAGGCAATTTTTTGTACATATTATATTACTATAATAATATAAGTATATTTAATATTAATTTACATACATTTCTTGGAATCTATATAATTCAAAACAATTTTCACGACCCACCAAAAATTGACTGACGCCCACCAATGGGTCGCGACCCACAGTTTGAGAAACGCTGTACTAGGAGTTAGGACACTAGGTAGTCAAGTCGTACACGCACTGAATAAAAATAAATCAAAACACTATAATTTTGTAAACGGGAAAGTAAATAAGTAACAAGAAACTTTTCAAATAATATTTGTCTAAAAAATATTTATATGAAACAATAACGACTGTAAAAAATCGACAATATGCCAAATATGCCTTAACACCCAAAACATGCAAAAACATGAACTATCAAACTTCACATTATCATTACTTTTGTTATGAAACGGATTTGTATCTCAGTTAGCATGTTTTCCTGTGAAGCAAAAAAAACATGCAGATGCCGGAACTTACGAGCCCTGTTCATTATACATATTAATTATTCTTTATTCATTTTGATTCATACATTTTGATAGAAGTGGAAAATATCTAGTAGCACTTATGTCACACGAATACGACTTTTTACCAAAAAATTGATCTTTATATAATCTGGATCTAAATATAGAATTTCAAATGAATTAATTAATATACATCACCCTGCTTATAGAACTATTTGCATAAACTATATAGGTAGGTACATTATTTTATTATTATTCTTAAACTTGTATGTATATTATATATTATTTTTATATTATTTAATTTTCTCAATCAACACATTAAAAAGTATTTTTAAATTTATTTAGTTATCATAACAATATGTATTTTAATAAAATAAATGTAATAATGACAGATCTATTTTAATTATAGTTGTTATTTTAGATTCTGAGCGGAGCCAGGAAGTTTCTGGGTTATACAACTATGGTGTTTATTTATTTTTATATTTTTTTTTATCCTGAATGCAAAATTTCTACCAGTAGGCGTTGATTTCAACATATTATAGTATCTGATCTTTTGACAAATTGTATCAAGATGGTACTTTAAATAGGTCATTTTTTGATTCTCTCAATAGTTATTTAATGCTTCGGGAAAAACCATTGACAAATCACGAAAAACCGCAATCACCATAGAAACGAATAAAAATAATAATATTATAATATTAATTCAACTTAAAGCTATGATAAAGAATAATAAACCGTCTTATCAAAATCATTTTTCCTATACAATGATATTATTATATATCATTGAATTCAAGTTTAATACTATCCATTATACATTAACCCACTTGTAACCTACTGTACAGCAGAGCGACATCCACTTGCCCGCTTTTTTTTTATAGCTATTTAATGTTCAAATTTTGTCGAAATTATATATTTAAACGTAGAAGAACGATTTTAGTTTTCTGTTATATTTATAAAATATTATTTGTGGATACTTGAAACTTCTAAAGTATATTATTATATACAAATACGATAATAAACATTAATTATGATTTAACTTAACCGGCTACCGTATTAATAATTACAATATTAACATAATATAAAATATTCTAGGCTAAAATATTCTAGACAAACCGTCTCCGCTCGAAATCGTTTTTCGTATGCAATAATATTATATCATTGAATACAAATTTGACACCATCCATTACAGTCCATAATCCATTTGCAACCTACTGTACAGCAGAGTCACACTCACTTACCTGCTTTCTTAAATTGTAATCGTGATTTACGAATTTTCAAATTATCACGCACGCACCTGCGTTTAAATTTTATGAAAGACCTTATTGAAATACAATATTTTAATTTATTGGTTGTGGCAATGTGGGGTGGATTGGGCCCAAAGATAAAAAATATTTATTTTAAAAATGACCAAAAAAAAACCTAACTTTAAGATAGTAACATATTACATAATATTAATAATATACTATTATTATTTATTATATTATTGTTCAAATAGGATAATGTTCATATTATTTACTTTTATATATTTTATTATTTTTTGTCTGAACGTCTAAAGACATTTTTTCTAGTAGAAAGATTCGATTTTCAACTATGAAGTTTGGTACTTTTAAAAATGTCCGTACCTATTTTTATAAACAGGACGGAATCCGTAAAAATCGCAAATTATTTCAACATAATATTATAATATTGTCTCTAAATAGTTTTTCGTCGTAATTCGTAAGCAGTTTAAGTTTATCAGTTAAATTCCAATTTAAATAAAGTAATACATCTATCACAGCACAATGAAATTATTTTATAATATTATTATAAATCACTAATAGCTAGAGATGATAACCGATTAAAAAACCGTATGAAATTAGCTATCCAAGATATGATTTTCAATCACCCAGTTTTTCGTCAAATCGAAATTTTACGCTCACATTAGTAGCACCTAAGACCTAACTAGTACTTAGTAACATTAATTATATGCTATAATCATAAATTAATGGTAGTAGTTAATCTACCTATTGAATTCGTCTATTTTTGTCCAATTTGCCTATTTGCATTTATTTATATAGCAAATTTAGTCCCTCGGTAATATTTCCGTGATTTTTAATATTGGTACAAATTAAATTAAATTATTCATTTTTTATCGCACATAAGGTGATAAGATCGTCATGAGAGTTTTTTGTATGATAACTTAGCTGAAAACGACGTACGACGGTTTATTTGTACTCATTATAAGAATATAGTAAGAATTGCAGAAACTTCGTAGAAAGCGACGATATTTTCTATAATGTAATAGAATGTAACAGGAGCGTATGCTATGATCGTGATTGCCGTTGAGCTACAACTGCTGCCGCGCGTCGTCGCAACAGCCGCCGAGCCGCCGCCGCCGAAACTGTAGAAAAGTAACGATTAGACCATGAGTCCCTGGTACTCCAGCACCCCGTTTTTTCGATTTAGTTCGTATGTTTTAGTAGCGATTTTACTATCCCGATCAACTTGATCAACCTCACAGACCAACAATATTATTATTCTTATTGTTGTTGTTGTTGTTGTTGTTGTTGTTGTTGTTGTTGTTGTTGTTCAGTTTGATCCAGCGCACCACGGTCGTTGCGCGGCGAGCAAAGTAAAAACTGCACGATGGTGTGTGTGTGTGTATATCGAAGCAGGCTCCGCGGGTAAATACGGGTAAATTTGTTATACGACATAACTAATTTTGTAATGCATCAATCAACTCCTAGTAAACTCCAAAACATCAAAAATATTGTAAAGTACGTGATTTTGTAAAAATCATCAAAATCGTACGTTTAGAAATCGAGTAATAAATGAAAAAGTGCGAACTTTTTAATGGAAATGTTTTATTAAATTCGGAATCACGGTAGCCGTCGTCGTCGTCGTCGCAGTTTAGCGTTGCCAATATTTGTTATATCTAGTCGTCATACTCATAACTCGCTTTAAAATAAAAATATAATAAAAAACCCATAAGATTGTCTAGATAATAATCTTACCTTCAAATTTTATAAGAAGTCAATTCACCTTAATTTTTAAACTAACGGAGCTACACGTGTTCTGCTGAGCGTACAATTTGCCATGTTACGCACTTGTAAGACGGAGACAACATATATGCGACATGCGGGTGAGGCGTTCTCTCAATTATTATAATTTAATTAAAGTATATTAATATCAATATGCTCTACGTATAATTTTTTATACTGACATACAGGGAACAGTTTACAAAACAATTCGTAAGATCGAATAACTTTCATAATATTCACGCTAAATGCTAATAATATATGCCTATTATAACAACTATTATCAAAATTATTAATGTACTAATAATATAGGTACAATTTTGTCATACAAAAATACATGGCTGGGCCTTAACGAGTTAAAAGTTAAAATTAAGTTAAAACGTTAAGTTAATAAACTCGCTACTTTATTTTCAAATTAACTTTTAATTTAATAAGTTACTTTTTTCAAGATTAACCACATGTACCACACGTACCACGGTCAATCAACTGTTGTTGTTTCAAATATTTATAACATAGTGATGTTTCTCCATTTTTACGTTTCTCCTGAATTTTTACGATTTGAATTTGGTTAAAAACATTTATATTTAATTTAATTATTTTAATTTGTAATTTTATGGAATTATGTTCATTTTAATTTATTTAAGTCGTGGTGTGTGTTTCAAGCAAAATATTCTAACATTAATATTTTGATTATTTTGTGTACGAATAACCGTATTAAAGTATTGGTCATTTGGTATTTTCGGTTTGAAAAAAAAACGCTGGGATATTCGAGTTTGTACCATAATAATATTTTTTTAATATTTATTATATTTATTATTAACAATTATTACAATTATCGATATAGGTAGGTAAATACTTAAGTTCTATAAGTAGTATAGTGTAGTTCCCACGTATTATATTTGAATTTTGAAATATCAACTAAAAAGTATTGGTAAAAATAAATCGACATAATAATAATAACTTTATAACAAAATTGTTTTACTTTTTCTGACTAATTTTTGTCATATTATACCCTTTGCAGTTGGCGGAGATCATGCTTTTGCTTCTATTATAATACATATTATTAGATAAACAGATAAATATTATATTAATAAAATATATTGAAGCAGGAAATGTTTTTAAGTGTAACGACGTGTTTAGAAATCGTCTACTAGAAAAGTTGAGAAATTGAAGTTATACAAACATTTTCAAATATACCTCACCTAAACGTCTGCAATTATTAGATTGGACAAAATAAAATGGGTAAATTATTTTTTAAGCCCTCCTCCATTAAAAATGTTGCGTACGCCACTATCAACGTGTATAAATAGGTAGGTATCAATAATTAATAAAACAATTTTTAGACGTGGGGATACTTACGAGATACATTTGTTCCAGTTACAGTCATTTTGGTATATTATTATAATATATAATATCATTTAAAATTAAAATTTTACGAATTTATACTATCTACAAAATCATATTCCACCAATGAGTTATAATCAGGGCTCGGGACTTCAAGCATTTGCTTATTTTTATAGATTGACTTAAAATGTAGCAGAATGTTATGGAAGTATATGTCGTGTTACGTCACGTTCAATTATGAAATTTGAAAGTGCTTTATTGATTTTTTCATAGATTTTTCAAAAAAATGCTTATTTCCAGTTATTCTGGTGATTTTTACTTTTTTTTACCAGTTTTTCTACTTTTTTATGGTTTTCTACTACAAAGATGTTTTTGATAGAATTAAAATTAAATCATTTAATGCAATAACGACGGTAAGATTTAATTAATTTTAATTTCATCAATTTGTAAAGATCGTTTACATTTTAATTTTCAGGAAATCCCTAGAAAAATCTATAAATAATACTGCAAATTGTCTCGAAAGTGACGTTTGATTTTTTATGATATAATGATTTATTTATTTATTTTAATTTTATAGTTAGAAACTTTTCCTAATCATTATTTTTAGCACAGCTATACAAATTATTATGTCTATAGTACCTACTTTATCATGTAAAAAGATAGTTTTTTTTTTCTGATGAAATATTTTTGTTTGAATTTAAGTTTTTTAAATGTTTATTTGAGTGCTTATAATGATATTTTGAAGCGCTTATTTTAATGATTTTAAGTCCCGAGCCCTGGTTATAATACTGTACTTAGGCTGAGTTTAGGCTGAGTAGGTATTATAATATAATACAGTTAATATAATTATTATCCGACGCTAAATACCAAGTTAATTTTTTCTTGGAATTAAGGGAAGCAGAACACTTACAATGATTCCCTAGATAATTTCCTTTAAATTTTATGTAAGAGGTCAATTCACTCTAATTTTTTTAACTAACAGTACATTTTGTGTACATTTTAAAATTATCATAACTTACATACAAATAATAATATCAATAAAATCTTGCGAGATTCCATAGATAATCTTAATCCTATAACTTCAATAGTTTTATAAGAGGTTAATTTACTCGAATTTTAGAAATTACAGAGTAAAATGTGTTATTGTGGACGTACAATTCGTCATGTTGTTCGTTTGTAAGACGGAGACAACAAATGGCAGTTTGGCGTCCTCTTAAAAGTTATCGATAATGAAGCCCATTAATAAGATCGTAGCTTGAACAAATTTTCGGTAGTGGATGACAACCAAATTATTGTGGAAAAAATTTAGAATTTAAATGTGAATTCTGGCAAAAACGGGAATACGGGTGTTGATGATATAGACTTTTTAGTTTTTACAGATATAAACCTTAATAAGGTATCGTAATCTGTCGATAAATCAATGATTCTTAACCTTTTTAGAACCACGGAACACTTATAATTGTATAAGATTTTTACGGAGCACTAGATCGTAAAATACAACAATACTTACATTTTTTTTTTAATAAAATTACATATATAATGATACTCGTATTTAGTCAATGAAATAATTTAATAAAATTGGTAAATGATATAAAATAAATACAATTTTTACAGATATTTTTAGATTATTTAATGTGATATTTGGGTCTGATGACTAGCTGTTGCATATATTTTCAATATTTGGTCTTATATGTGAAAATGCTACTCTCATTTCCTCTTCTATATTAGTTACCCTTTCACGTTTTTTTGCCTTAATATTTGTTAATGTTGAAAATCCATGCTCGCATAAGTATGTTGTTGAAAATTGTAATAAAATTTATCGGATAAATCGTTATTGTTACATAATTATAATAAATTGCAAATACCAACAAAATTTGTATTCACACGATTATAATATATTTATATATAATATATAATATGTATAAGGCATAAGCGTATAATAGTTATAATAGTTATCATATTATTAGGGACGTCTGGTGAATTATTATAATTAACTTAGTTTCATAAATTAAATTCATTAACTAAAAATAGGTTCGGAGAGGTTGTACCTCCCTCAAATACGGTCTCATCTATAAACAACCAAGTAACCAAACAACAACAATTCGGTAGATATATCCGATAATAATACAATTTTAAACTCTCCAGAATATGGCAATACATTTTTATAATATATATTATATTATATAGTAAATATTATAATCTAATATAATGTTCAATACATTTGTTCAATTTAATATTTAGGTTGATGATAATAAATTGACCGCAAACAGCACGTAAAAGGTGCTCACAGCAAATGCCCCGATCGCCAATATTGTGGCCACCACCTGTTGTTACTTCGACGGCGCCGCAACGTGAACCCTACAATTTTGTTTGTCTGTATCGTACAATTTTAAAACGAACCTGTAAGTGTCTTTATTAAAAAACAAAATCGCTGCCAAAAATCTGAATGTATATTATGTTTCATTTGTTTAGTTAATTTTTTAATTTTTTCAATCACTACTTTAATGTAATTATTGTAAAATATTATATTATTTTCTGTTTACAATATTATATGTTATTATTTTTTAATCTCAATATTTTAGTAATGACTGCGTGAATAAAAAGTTATTTAAAATGTTTGAACAGAGGGCAACAGCTGATAACAATACGTACCCAGGGCATCAAATCTCTATATACACCAATGCGTCACGTTCTTGCAGAGACCCGTAATTATTTTTCTTCGTCGAATATGTTTTTTTAAATTGGATTTTTTATGAAAACGGATTTATGTCTAGTTAAAATATTTGTTCATTTGAATATTCGATAAACAATAAACATCATAATATGTTGATCTTATCAGTATGAAAACAATTGCCAGTATTGCAGGTTAGTCACTATGTTTATTATATAGTGAACGTCAAATTATGATGTTTTATTTTTACCAAAAAATTGTGTAAAAGTTCAAAAAACATTTTTCCGTGTAGGTACCGCATAGTATTAATATTTATAATTAATTAATATTTTTGTCTCACAATTTACAAAAAATTTCCAAAATATGCTAAACAAGCTGAATAATATTTCTTGACCCATGAAAATATATTCTCAAATATGCGTAAAATACCTTTTTCTACATACTCAGAATCGAAGGAATCGTCCACATTTTTCACTCTCATAAGATTGCATAATTCGGCAACGATATGAATATAATATAAATAAATATATAATTCCGGATTTTAGATTTATCACTATAAAAATATGATATTAGATTTAAAATTTTTAGATTTATCAGTTAATTGTTATAAAAATATGATTGAAAAACACACGTTATAGTTTAGACATTTGGCTTCATAATGGTTTTATTTGAAATTAACGCGCACTGTAGACATTTGTCAAAATATTTTTGAATTCATTATTGTGAATATTATTTATTAAAACCATAATTATATATATATATACCTATTTTCTTTTGAGTAATTTCCATTTTTCGGCTTGTAGCTTTTCGGATACAATGTGCGTCCAGGGAAAAAAAATAAATGATGATGTACTTTAGCAGTAGGTACTTGCCTATAAGCATTTTATTTTGATTTCACTTGGTACATAATATAGTATTTATAATTTATTATTTTTGATTGAATACAATGTATAATATCATGCAATATCTAAATAATTTCATTTAAGAAATAATTTTTTTAAATAAAATCAGGTCACTAACGCACTAAATGCATCCAATTGGCTACAAACCCTTGATACGGGTAAAATATATAAAACAATTAAAATAGATTTTTTTAGTATTTTTTCTCAAATTCTCATAAAGAAATATTTTTTTTTAAATACAAAAAAATCACATAGTTTAGGGTTAGAAAAAACGCGCGTCAACAGTTCAAGAAATCCGCTGAAATATCGCGACGTCATGATAGTGTGCCGTGACTTACTAGTTTAGAAGAGTCAGCCTACCAGGGGCGCACTCGTTAGTCGTTACTCTTTTTCAGTTACGGCGCCGGCGGTCGTGGCGGCGGCAATAGATAACCTACACGTTCAGCGGTCACATCACGATCACAGCATACGTTCCTGTTACATATTTCTACAGTTTTCCCGAAAATTCACATAATATTTGTTTCTCATGTGACACAATATTTCTATGGCTTTTCCACAGTAACATGACGCGCCGAGCAGAGTTCAAGCGGGCTTGTTAAACGTTATCGAGCAGTGGGGCTAAAACAAAAATTCTTTGCTACTGTACACCTAATTCCATAAAAAAATATTTTAAAATAATGAACATAGATAGTGCCACATGCCATGAATGAACCTAGTGCACATGCCATAACTACATAGCACTATTTTGTTTTTGCTATTTATTAATAATTTAGGTAGGTATTTATAATAAATACAATCTAAGACAATCTTCTATAAAAGTCTTTGATATTATGACTAAACATTTTTGATTAAAAATAAAATAGCTTGGGTTAATATACGTATTATATTATAAGCCACCCAGAAATTCAGGGTTGTTGTGTTTAAGACACAATGTTTTAAACATGTTTAAAAAGTGAATTTATAACATTTGTTTGAAACGTTTTGTTCGTTGCTTAAAACGAATAAAACATATGTTTAAAACAGTGTAAGATCCAAGTGAATATTGTGTATTTTTTAAATAAATGTATTTTTTTTTGGTTTATTATTAATAAAGGATAATAAATATCTTTCAGAAAGAATCAAATAATTATATCTATTATAGTTTATCGTCCTTCATTTTAGTAACACATATAATATCATAAATTCTGAATGTATAACACAGACATAAGTCGTAAAGTACAAATATGTAAAATACTTTGTTTATTAATTAAGTAAAAACAGAATATTATGTAACACTTACAATTAAACAACTGTCAACTACACTTTAAAATTTAGCATTAATAATAAAAAGAAAACAACTTGTCTAAACTAGAACAAAATTAAAATTAAAAAAAATAAAATATTAATAACTGCCACTAGCCTCTGATTTATCAAAATATACTATAAATTACAATAATATAGCTAATATGTAAATACCTATATTTTGTATTAGTTATATTAGGTATATATTTTGGTATAAGTAAAATACATATTAAATTAAAATTAAGTTTTTTGAAATATACTATTTTAAACACTGTTTTAAACTGTTTCAAACAATTTTTTTTAACGATGTTTTAAACAGAAAAAAACAGTTTAAAATGAAAAATACAGTTGTTTTTGTTTTTTTTTCAAAAGTGAAAAAATACACCAACTCTGCCCAGACTATAGTGTAGTCGGTATTATTTTTAGTGTTAAGGATTTTAAACGAATACAATATGCTAATTAGTAATTTTCAATAATTTAATTGAATATTAATCAAATAAAAATTTATAAAAGCTGAAAATAAGTACTGCACACTTTTAAATTTGCTACTGCACACAATTTTAGGGCCCTAAAATGCCCTCTCACACCTAAATTTTTTAAAAAATATTTATAAATAATCAATTAAAAATAAATAAAAAATACAAGTTAATAATATAAGATAATTAGATAATATTATTATACAAGGTGTAACAGAAAGACTTGACGAAAAAAAAAATTATGCTACTTAAACGTATGACAAAAGTTGACTAAATTTAAAACTAAATTTACTTAGTATATTATCTTTATACATTGTATAATTCTACTGAACGTATGTCACTGAACTCCTCCTAAACGGCTGGACCGATTTGAATGAAATTTGTTGTGTGTGCTTGAGTGGGTTCCTGAACGGTTTAGATTCACAATTGGACCCATTAAGCTCAACCCGGGGAGGTGCTCAAACAGGGATTTTGAGATTTACGAAGGAAATTGTTGTTTAAAAATAGTTGCTATCGGTTATAGGAGAAATAATTAGTAGACATTACTAATTAGTATTTATTTATTGTTGGTGGCCATAAGTTATTCAGAAAGAATGCATCAAATCGAATATCCGCAAATTGTCTACCAAGGTGGCTGAGTTGACGCAAATTGTCCGCGCTTATAATATTATTTTGTAATCAATAGCAACCATTTAAATAAACAAAAACAAAATAAAATAAATGTATTATAACTACACAATCTCGCATTTTCTACGTACGACTTTGTTTTATTGTGCCGATATTCTCATTAACAATACCTTGCCACGACCAAGACGTTCAAATACTTCACGTCAAAGCCGTAATGCAACTAGGATTCGAAACATTGCGAATGAAAGGACTGATATATAATATATATAAATGAATGTTTTTGTGTAAATTATACCTCTGGGAAGAATATAGGCTGATAAGGCTTAAATTTGGTTTTTTTTATTCATCTTATTTTAGTATGGTTAGGTTAGGTTAGGATTTTGTATTAATTGATTATATTAATCCATTGTAGATGGAATTAAGTAAAAACGACAAACTTTGTATAACTTTGATACTTTAGAGTTAAATCATACACTTACGTACAAACAGCACGGGGTCCACGATCTACCGCAGGTAGATTGCCTACCTGATAATATACTGTTGCGAATAAGAATTTTTATTCCGAGCAACAGAAGAGTTAAGATAAATCTAGAACATCATACACCGAATATTAAATAAAGCATTGAACAGAGTTTGAGTCATATACAGTTTGTACATTTAACGGGTAACGAAAGTAACAAATATGACTTATGCAGTTATGCCCGGGAAACGCCGGGAGGTACAGCTAGTTATTTATATATATATAAATATACTCCAGCAAATTCCCAACAAAAATATTTGGAAAATAGTTATCATACGTTCCAAATTCATTTAATCAAAAAAATATTGATATTTAAAAAAATTCTAAAAATTAAACTACTTGACTTAGATAAATGTTTTTACTTTCAAAATCAGATTCACAAATTGGCTATTTTGAACATATCCAAAAAATTTAAATCAAATTTAAATTTTTTTATTATCGGTGTTAAAAAATAAAAATATTTGTATAATATGTGTAGCTCATGACTATAAATTATATATAAAAAAAAAGTTTTAAATATTGATTAGAACAAAAGTTATTTCAAAAGTCATTCTATCTGTTACACCTTGTATATTAAATACTATAGTTATAAATAATGACTAACTCAAAAGGATGATAAAAGTAAATTAATTAATAGAATGTTTACTAATAAGAAAATATTATATTAATAATAGCTGATACGAATATCATCTTAACTATATATATATACTGAGCTATAAGTTCGTATCTGGTGTATACGGAGTTCATCGATATTACAATGTTCGTTTTATAGTAAAATACTTTTACAAATAAAAATACGGTTTAATTAATCAAATATCAAACACAACATAGTAAATAGATACTTTAGAAACAAAATTAAAATCAACGCTACATAGTACATATTATAAGATATTATGTTTAGACATATAATAGACTTTTTATAATTTTATTGATACACACATTATAATATAATGATATTATCATCAAAATCACAAACTATTTTATAAATTGCACTTTTAGATTCTGAGCTGAGCGATAAATGCATTGATTTTACAAAGATGTGTGTTTTTTATTTTTGTGTTTATCATCACCGTTTAGGGCAGTAAAACTGCTTCGATTTTCTTCAACGGTATCTTGTTTGATGGGAAAGTGAATCTAGTTGAGGTCAAAATTTAATATTCCAAATAATTTTCAAAAACCAAGGGAACAACAAAATAAAAATTAAGGCAAAACATGAATTTTTAATTTATTAATAAATAATTTATTTTTCATTAAAATCGGAATCCAATATTGGTTTCAAGTCCTGACTTCACAGTTCACGAACAAATAGGCATCGGTCTACTTCATTATGTTAACTTGTGTAGGTGGCCCGGTACAATTATTGGAGCTGTGGAGAGACAGTTCTAACATTCTGAGTAATTTTTTTTATTTGTTTGATAATATTATTCAATTTGCCCACCATTTACTGCTATGCACTAGTAAATTGTATGGACAATTTTCAATTAGGTATAGCTTTGATAGTTCGTTACAATTATCATGGGACAATAAAACTGACTTGTGCACATAGCAGTTCATGTGGATATATTAAACAATATTATATTTTTATATATGGAATTCCGAGTACGTTGTTATAAACAATAAAAAGTTGAAACTTCTGAAAATATAAACATTGGCAGCAGAAAATATTAAATGAAGATTGATTGTTGTTTGAGTACCCAGGTGTCGAAAATTTCATATTGATAAGTACCTACTCTCAATAGTTGGATTTTTCAAAAAAAACTTGACACGACTTAAGTCAAAATATAATTCCTATTTTGAGAGACACAGCAGCAGTAGCTGCTGTCAAACCATATAATAATGTTAGTTATAGTAATATTTTGTTCAAAAATTGTTTCAAAAACTTTTAGTACTGTACTATAGTCGTAAAATATCATTTCTAGAACGCCCAACAATGCCCTCGTGCAATGATGTACCAAATATACTCGAGAATGAGATATCATTTGTAAATGAACAGTCATATTATACACATTTAATTTGCGTTTATTGTTACCGAGTGGCGGTAGGGTAAATCAGGTAAAAAAATTCGTAGTTTAGTTTCGCGTAGTCTTCATCATATCTCCGAATTACGGGATGTAAAACAATTTTTTTTTATACATTTGAAAATATACTGATGTCTTACGATTTGAGAGTGGTTTCTGGTAAGATATAGGATCCAGTCGGTACATTATTGGTTACCAAACGAGTTTAATTTTAACCGCAGGCCGTCACGTACGATATTCGTGTATGATATTCACATGACGAATACCTGCGATTACAGACCAATATTCTCGAGAATGAGATAATATTTGCAAATGAACAGTCATATTTAATTTGGTACATGGACATCCCCCCCCCCCCGACTGTTTTCGATCTAGTAAGACATTTCCCCCTATATATTTTTGATCCCGACATTTCCACCCCATTTTTTTAAAGTTTGTTATTGACTAATAATATTGAATTTAATAATATGAAATTATTTTTTTTAAATAAAATAAAAAATAGTTTTTATTTTCATAAATATAGTAGATTAAAAATGTATATGTTTGATCAACTGAACTACTAAAACAATAAAAGTTTAAAAAATAAAATATAGGTAATTAATAATATTAATATAATTGGCTAAAAATTCCGACATAAAAATCGATAAGAGCTATTTATAATAGTTTAAAAGAGATAGATAATCATGAATAATTTTATAATTAAATGCTTGTAAGTTATGATGATTTTTAATAAAAAAAAAAATAGTAAATAAATAAAAATGATACAATTTGTAAGAAACATTTGATTTCTGATTTTTTTGTTATTGCTACCTGTTTTTTAGCCTTTGTACATATTTATTTATTTTTTTTTTTTTTGTTAAAACAGTACCCGTTTAGATATATAACAATTTAATAATTGCTTGTGAATTTGATTCAAGTAGTTCGGTTGATCAAAAATATACATCTATAATTAATGATATTTATGGAAATATTTGAAAATATTAGATTAGACAATCGGCAAAAAATTAATTTTATGTTAAATAATAATATTATATTATTTAATTGTAAACTTCAAAAATATATCTGTGGTGGGGGGGGGGGGGGGGAATGTCCGAGATTCGTTTAATTTGTGTTTATAGATTTCTAGTCGCTATCTGGATAAAACAGGTAAAACAATTTTAGTTTAGGTCCGTAAGTTTAAATTGCGTAAACACGTAAATTTATATTATTATCTTCATCTGCATATTTTCAAACTACGGCATACAAAAATTGTTTTTATACAGTGGAAAAATATACAGATGTCTTACGATTTGACAGTGGTTTCTGGTAAAATATAGGATCTAGTCGGTACATTATTGGTTACCAAACGAGTTTAATTTTAAATCTTAACCGCAGGTGTCTATGAAGCATTCTGTACGATATTCACATACGATATTCACACGACGAATACCTGCGATTTCAGATCAAACAATCGTATAGCGCATTCCAAATTACTAGGATTCCATACCACGGTATAGAGAGGAGACGCCGTGACCGTAGAGCCAACAGTTTACACACATAGCCTTATGTATATTAGGTGGGTGGTATGCCAACAGACGGCGCCGGCGCGAGGTCGAAAAAAATCGATTGAAGTAACATACATATGGATGGGCGGGGGTCGGGAAGAGATTTCGAGGCCCGGGAAAATGCGCGAAAATACCGACTCGCATACCGATTCGGCAAGTATTAAATTTTAGCCGACGTGTAACTCGGGGTTGAAAATTTCAAATATTTTCCTTTGAAATACATATTATTTTCAAACGAAAATATTTCAATGGAAAACGTCTCTCAGACGTTGGTATTCGGGTTATATATGGATGATTAGAAAAGATTAATACTCTGTGACGACATTTTTATAGTAAAAATATTATGAGTAATGGATTTCTTTTTAGTACCAACGCGTAATACAAAACAATTACTAGAATAAAATATTACTGAAAATACTGTGTTTTATAATAATATTATGTTTTTTTTAGATATTCAAACGATAAACAAGGATTTTAGTCAATTTTTTGTAGGTTATTCCAAAAAAAAAATATCATTTCAGGCGCTTAAATTTAAGTATATTATTAATTATATTTATTATTATTATTGTTTATATACCGCACGCCTATCATGCGTACCATTTTACCAGTGGCGTAGCCAGGATTATGAAATGGGGGTGTTTAAGTAATAAGTATACATATATATTAAAATCAAGTTTTTACAGTTTTTGTATATATATAAATTTAGGGTTCGGGACAATTGTCAAAATATGTTTAAATATATTATGCAGTTACATTTATATATTATTTTTGAAAAATGCACAAAACATATTACAATTTTGGTAATAAGAAACTTAAAAATAAGTAGGTACATAAACATGATAAAAATACTTTATACGTGGGTTTACTAATTCGAATATTGGTAGGAGGTACCTATATTGGTTAATATGATGGATAGAGGGCACTATCGCATGTTTTGGACATTTTTAAACTAAAATGCGAAATAAAACAACTTAATTTTTAAAAATACTGGCATAAGAAGACTAGGTTAATAAATAAGTTATATCGAAGAAGCCCTCAACCAAAACAACATCGTCCATATTTTCAATTTTTCTAAAGTAGTTGGTTTAGAAAATAAATCTCCTGTATACATCATATGTGTCTTTTCTCTTTTTAATATTGTATAAAACTTTTAGTTTGTTAATTTCACTAGGCTAATAATCTTTGTAATATTGAAGCCTTAAAAAACAAACAAAAAAAAAAATAAGTAATAATGAATAACGTGATATGCGAACAACGTGAAAAACGAACACGTATTTACTGATTTTAATTTCTTCGTACAATCTAGAATTTAGATGTCAATTATAGTTTCAACACAGTTTAGTCACAAAGAGACCTATAAAATCTTACGTGCCATATGCGAAAATAGGGCCAAATACAGCCAAGCTCCACCAACAACTTTAACAGCCCTCCTAAACATTTACTACATTTTTTTAAGCTCATTCAATTTTATAATAGTATGGTTTCAGGCTTGGGCCTTCCCAAATCTTAATATTAGCACCTATTGTACAGAACCAAACATTATATTTTTTAAGATATTTTTAATGATATCTAAGTATGATTTAGTTGTATGTAGGAACATTTAAGTTAAAAAATGCAAAATATGCTAAAAATCGTCCAAATGTGCAGTTTTCCTAAAATATGAATAATATACAAAAATATGCAAATTCAAACTTTGTATTTAATTTTGCCATTTCATAAAACTCATTTATAACTTATCTAAAATAATCTAGGACCACTACTATAAAACATGCAAGCAGTCCCGAACCCAAAACTTTTGGGTTTAAAGCAGGTTTAAACACCCAAAACTCCCCTGGCACTGCGTCTTACCGTACGCGTTATTGACTTATAAGACGTTAATATAAGCTAGGACAGGTAACAATATTTTGTGAAATAATAATATAATATTTAAAACGCCTAATATCAAAAAAAAAACCTGGTTTAATAACTTAAATTTACAAAGGTCACATATAGTCCATTATAATCGTTTACGGATAGGACATTCATTATTACCTAGTCACTCATTTAAACTTGGACTAAACGACTCGCCACTTTGTACACTTTGCTCACTTCATCCTAATGAGTATATAATATGTGACCTTCCTCATATTTTATTTAACTGCCCTGCTCTCCGACTTAAAAGACTAATTCTTTTCAACACTCTTATGTCTCTTAATATTCCCATCAATCTTTTTTCCATCTTAAACTCTAATTCTGAAACAGCTATCAAAACAATAATTGCCTTTATACAGGAGGCTGGCTTTATTATATAGTATATATAAGTACTTAATTTTTTGTTAATCTCAATTTTATATTGTTTTATTCTTACTATGTAATTGTTAAACTACCATAGTCTATACTAGCGGCTTTTAAATAAAAAAAAAAAATAAATAAATAAATAATATAATATTTTTACACTATTTGTTTTCTCTAACTGATAACTATAACATAGACAACATAGACAAAACGCATTTGAGCAGAATCGTTTTTTTCTATGTTTTTAAAGTAATCTTAGAGTAAAATCACCCATTATTAATAAGATAGAAGATAATATTTTTGAGGGAATGACATATAAATTTTATATTTTATTTTTTATTTGACTTTGTATTCGACTTTTAAAATAAACAAAAAAATGTTGTAAGTTTAAATTATGTTTAAATTGTTCTGAGACAATATTTAGACAAATCGATAAGTCATATCTCAAAAATATTATTCTCTATCTTTTTTGTAATGGGTGATTTTACTCTACGATTACTTAAAAACATAGAAAAAACTATTCTGCACCAATGCGTTTTTGTCTATGTTGCGTATGGGTCAGTGAGAGAAAACAGATATTGCGCTGACATAATATACGATAATGACCGAATTTAAGGAGTTCAATATATTAAGCAATTATCTTTGTGTTCGCAAGCGGCTTGTGTTAGTAATAAGTGATCATTAGTGTGAGTGATTATATATAATTTTGTACATTTTCTACTCAGTAACTATTGTAACGATATCCGTATTCAACCTTTGTTATTTTTGAAAACTCAATTTTTGTAATTTTTTTTTCTCAATTTTTGTATATTCATCACTTAATTTGAAATTAAAACATCGAAAAGCACAAGGGGGGGGGTCTAAAATGTATTCTTACTTTCTGGCATTGGTGCCGAATATGTTTAAATTTCAACACGTTTTTCTGAATATTCTATTTCTAGCCACAATTATAACAATTATAATAATAGTGAATTAGTCGTTTGTTTTCCCGTGAAAACCAACCAGGGCCTCAATAAAGACACCGTTACATTATTCGCATAGTCGCCCACTGTATAATAGGTCTTACGGCCACTCGGCCGAATAAAAATCGATTGAACGGTTATTATTTTATGATATTGCGTTTACTGTTTAGTATACAAACATTTAAAACAGCGTATATCAATTATATGAGTACACGTCACGAACAAAAGCCATGCTCGTTAAGTCGGGTCACGTAAAAAACAGAAAAAAATAAATATTTGTCACCTAACCGCAAGTATGTTCACCAACAATTTTTCCTTTAATATTATGAATCTATTCAAATTCAGAATTTTGGAGTTTTTAAATATACTCAGACTATTTTTCAAATTCTTGAGTTTATTAATGTACTAGATACGGAACTTTTGTTTTTCAAATAAACCCCTCCCCGCCTTATTTTTCACTGTGAATTATTTAGCGGACAAATTTTTTTTAAAATTTTGTTGAACCTGATTCAAAGTGGTGAATGGTTAGTTTCTCTCAGTCATTATATAATGAATAATGATTATACATTTTGTACTTGGTATTATACAGGGCCGGCGCAACAAACTGCGAGGCCCTGTACAACATTGTTTAAATAAAATAATATTTCGTTGAATTATGCGTACATAAATTATATAGTACATTTATGAAAAGTTTTAAAACTAATACGGCACTGTAGATGTCTTAAATGCTGTACCTTTATGTTTTCAAAGGAACAATTTATAATGTCTGATCTATAGAGTGACGGAATGTAACTCGGACAAAGATTCCTATCCAAAAAGTGTCTATAGACAAAAAAATAAATACAAATATCATTGTAATACTAATAAATCCGATTCTTCGCTTCACACAGAATCTAAAAATAAATAAAGATATTTACGAGTGGTTTTGTAAAAGACGTATAATATTAAGTGAGTACTATTGTAGGTTGAAATCGACTGAAACTTGGATCTGAAACTTAATTATGCGCACGCCTGTGGCTTTATATTAGTGTATAGAATGTTTATGTACATCAGTAACCTGGTTATGATTATCCTCTCAATGTATCGTAAATACTTAAAATATACTGTTAAACATTTTTTTAAATTTTTGTTGATATTATATAAAATTACATTTTAAATAAATGTTGTAGGTTACATGTATGTCCGTACGGATGTCACAGAACTATTATTTCAACTGTAGTTTAAACATTGTATCTAGGTATTCTACATTTTAATACTTTATTAGTGATGGTTCAGTTTTCTTGAGTGAGCTCTGCTTTTGAGGGGCCCTATATTTTTCCAGGGCTCCGAGCAGGTGCACTGGTTGTACTGCCCTTGTATAGAGTTGCATATTTTAAAAGACAAATAATATATATTATAATAGCCCATAAAAATAGTTTACAAAAATATAAAACAGATGTAGGTAACATTGGATTTAGTATGATATACTTAGACCATTTGTAAAAATTATTTATATAGTATTAAACAGTGTACAAATGTCTAATATCCATAGCCCCCAATCTCAATATTATCTGCAAATGGGCCTATTGGTAAACAAAGTTAAATAACTCGAAAACTACTCGTTCGAATTTTGATTCCGATAAGACAACATTTTCAGAAAAATTATTTGCTTAATTAATTTTCAGTAGAAAATTGGGTGTACTCATTTGAAATACATAAGTTCGTATCTCCTCGGGACACTCTTTAACCAGTATAAATTATTTCAATTATTTGTAAAAAAATATGGTCTTTAAGAATATTTAAAAATTCAAAAAATTAGATTATGTATAGAAAACGGAAAACTAATAGTTATAATAATACTAGTATAAATGTTAAATTTTCATACTTTTATGCCCACTATCGTCCGTGGTATTATTATACTACCACGCCATATCACTTCCGGCGAACGTAAATGAATATAGTTTTATATTATTAACTTTTCCCTGTTGCTACAGTAATTTAATAATGTACTAAAAAAAGCACTGTGGCGTGGTGTGAATCATTACAATTACGTTTGATGTATAAGATACATTTATTTTATATTTTAAATGTTTTCTTCAAATACAATAAAATCGACATATAGAATAATATGCTTGGCGTATCGATAATACAGTATCGTGTTAAAAAACAAAAACAAAACATTTTTTTAACCTAAACTATATTCAGTGCCATTTTTAGGTGGGGGTAGAGCCTATAGACCCCCCCCCCCCCCCGGCCCCATTTCCCATTGACCTGTGTAAGTGTGTAATTAGTTACGTATAATAAGTAATAATTAATAACTATAGTTATAATCGTCATCAAAACATAAAACACGAATATTGTAAGAGAAGTACAAATTATTTCATACGTGCTATATACTGCTAGCTATATATATATACTATAGAGTACTCAAAATCACTTCTCACGTCTTATAAACCTATATCAGTGGAAATAAAATGAGATGTAAATATACATTATATATTAATACGCATAATAATTTCACCTTTCCTCCAGCCTGGGTACGTTATAAGAAAGTCCACTTATTCTAGTATACAGGTGTGGTATGGTTATGGGGTGTATCCCAAGAAAGTCTCGAGGGTTAAATCGATATAGGTGTTTTCCGCTGAAATATTAGAAAACATGATACCCTGATTGATAGCCCAAAATGTGCCCATTCAGCACGCAATGTCGCCGTCAGTTGATGTTTAAACACAAAATTCGAAAAAAGCTACTTTTTTTTCTGAAATAATAAAAATATTATATTCTAATCCTTACACGATATTCATTATTACTGATATAAGGTCTACAATAATTTTTTAATACGACTGAGTTTATTACATTGTTATCGGCTTTATCGTATTTGGCTATAGGTTTGGCGAGTTACCAGCTACGTTTACCATATCGTCGATATCTTATTAGGCATATTATAAATAGTCATACATGTATTATAATACAATTGAGTATATATTGTATACCATATTGTTTCGTATTTTATTTTTTCAGTATATTATACTGAATATTATGCAAATAATTTAAAAAAAAGCGTAACATGTAAGTGCGTGAGAAGTGAAACTACTTTTAGTAGGTAGTTTTTGGGTTTCCTAAGTTTTATATAATTGTTTGAATCTGTAACATGAATTTAATTTAATTATTATTTTATCATGGCTAGTAAAAATACTGTAATGTAAAAATAAAATTGATCATTGTAGCAAAATTGAAAATATATTTTATAAAATTATTTATAATTAAATATAAAGTAAGATGTTCGATACCATAGTAATATTGGAAAATACTGTAAGTACCGCAGTGTAAAACACTTTTTCAAAGTATTGTATAGTTTATAATGTACTAGCTGAGTAGAATAAAAATAAAAATAAATTATTTATTTAATTGGTATATATTGGTATATGAGCAGCAGTGAGCATTTGTACAGCTGCTGAAGTCGAAGACTGATGAGGGGTGTAAATGTGTATTACGGTTTCCCTCCACTTTTTATAATTAACATTTTGCACCGCTCCACTTATTTTGTCGAAATAATACAATATACATCTCCCCATAAGTCTTTACAAATATATCTTTGATTTATATTTTTTTTTTCATGACATTTTTATTTTTACCTTTGGTTTTTAAATTAGTTTTATAATTATACAATGAACAACGCAATTTAATACAGTTTGTGTAAAAAAGTTTAGCTTTTCTATTTTTTTTTCGTATTCCTTCTTTAGAATGGTATAATGGATGTCGGGACATATTGATCCGGTTTGGGGACATTTTGATCCGCTGGGGACAATTTGATCCTCTTAGGGATATTTGATTCGCGGATAAAAAAGTCCCCGGATCAAAATGTCACCCTACCGTATAATACATACTAAATATATTAATATACTTACTTTATTTTATAAGTCGTATACTTTTAGAGTTGTATGTTTATAAATGCTATTAGTGTAATATAATAAGTTAACTAACCTATACTATAATACAATATACATTAGTAAATCATTAAACATGTAACAGTTGGTTCGTTTTAAATTCAGCATAATATATTTAATTTAAGTACTTAGGTAAGTAGGTTAGGTATGCAAAAATAAGTTATCAAAATAAAAAAACAAAAATTAAAACTATATACAACTAGCTGATCCCACTGGCACTTCGTTGCCCGTTAAATGTACCAATTTTATATGACTCAAACTGTCAAAGGTGGTTATCACAATTTAAACGGTGTACAATATAGCCATTTGCATAAGAGGACGCCACACCCGCATGTGTCTCCGTCTTACATACGCGTAACATACCAAATGTACTCTCAGAAATTCACGTTTTATGCCGTTAGTTTAAAAATTAGAGTGAATCAACCTATTATGAAACTTGATCGTAAGAACATTATCTGTGTTTTGTTGGAAGTATTTTTATGATGATTCAGTTTTTAAGTGAGTTATGTGTGTATAATAAATGTAAATTAAAAATGCTTATAACTCACTTAAAAACTGAATTATCGTAAAAATACTTCCATTAAATTAAACACAGATAATGTTCTTACTTCTAAGACGGATACAACACATGCGGGTATGGCGTCCTCATAATACATTTTATCAATCCTACCGATGGACCTGATAACGCGAAAAGCCTTCTGAAAACAGATTTGAATATTCGTTAATATCATAGATAATATGCGTCCACTCGAGATCGATGACGTTTAAAGATAATTAATTTAATTTTCGAATAATCAACATGTTTAAAATTTTACGAAATTTTTGAAATGTTCAACAAAAAAAATGTATAATCGTTTAGAATCGAAAGTAATATATTTTATTAATATCTCAAGTCAAGGCATTCAATAATAATTAACGAATTCAAATCAGTTTTCAGAAGTCTTTCCATCGGCATGATTGACAATAGATTGGTACATTTCGGTTGAAATAATATTATCGTTGTCGTCATAGTCACAGCCGACGTAGCGTAGGAAAGAACATGGTAGAAACACGCGTTTCAAACTTTATTTTTCCGCGAAAAATCAAGATACAAGTAACAGGAACGCATGCCTCAACGGTGGCTGTTTGTCGAATAGCTGTTATGGTAACGCAGCCAACGACGTCGAAACCGATGAACGCAAACGCCAGCCCCTGCGACCCTGGTACTTATGAGGTAGTACTGACGAAATTTACTTCACCACAAACGTACAATGATAACGATTCTCATTGGTCAACTCGTTTTCCCGCGATACTAATTAAATGTTATCTCTTATCTATTATATCAACCAAATATACCGACAAATTTGTTTACAAAAGTAAACAATAGTTTCGTACTTGTCTTTGCATAATGCTTTTTTTTAAAATTTTTTTTACAATTAATATAATAAAATTAGCGTTATATTAATTAAAACAATTAATTACAATCATCTACCCACGTCGTTTATAAATTAAATAGCAAGCTGAAAATTCTATGTATACGAGATCCGAACTGATATCAAAGATTTTCACTCATGCCAAAAATGCATAGACGAGTTGCAGAATATACCTACAGAAACGAGTTGGGTCGGAACCAAAAGGAAATGTCAACGTCTTGTCTGTAAGTAAGTTAAATAATATGTGGGTTAATATTACTGTGTCGTCCTGGTCGAGGCAGCTAGGCAACGATCTATGTTCGGGCCCCCGACCTTTTTTTTTAACCAAAACATGTTAAACATCGATAAATCATTTGACAATATAAAGTATTATTGAGAACAAAAACACAATTGAGTTATGATAACTAAATAATTAGTAACATTTCCAAGCATACTGTGTTGTATAATATGCGTGCATGTAAGCCAGATGCGTATAGGGCAATCGTATATACCATACAAATGTGTTGATTCAGGGTATATCGAGTGTGTGACCGACTTAGTTCTCACGATGACCATACAATATTTTAATAAATAAAAAGCAGTAATGCTATAATTCTACTTTGTGTTCCATAATTTCACGACTATACTACACACTTCAATACAATAGTAAGATAACATAGAAATATCCGTAGTTTGGAAAAATATAGGTTCCTATAGTGTTCTTACACATTACGCGCATTGACCCGTACTACTATAAATTACTAGTCACACATTTTCAGCTTTAGAAACTAATACCATCATCCATAGGTAATACATTTTTGTGATTGATTAGTAAATTTGTTACATTCCTCCAGTTTCTAATCGAGATTATACTATGATAATTTAACAACTCCACCAAGTCCATGGGCATGGCTAACATTTTATTTGAAAAATTGTCAAATGTTGAAACTATTTTTATGGCTTCACTTATTTTCTGTGTCTACACTGCTCTAAGTTTATCTTCAAACTAAGTCACTTAACTATATCATGCAAGCTTGGTCAATTACTACAACGCAAAAAAAAAATCATATTTTAAATAAACATAACTATGAGGAAATTTAATTTTTGTATAAAATAGGCAAGGATCGAACTAAAAAAATTAATAATTTTTTTCATTCAGGAAGATTTTTCAAAGATAATATATAGTTTTTTTAAATTAAAAAAATATTTAAATTAACTTCATATAAATTAAGTATGATATTATGTTCTTAATTGAAATTGCATGCATACAATTTAATAACTACTAGATGTAGGTTGGGTATCTAAACAAAAAACCTGCCTGGGCCCTTTAGTGACCAGGCTATCATTGTTAATATAACGTATGTAACATTGTAACTAATATAAAATTAGTATATTTATGTAAAATGTATATGTCATCTTAAAATTTTTTAACAGGTTAAGAAATGGTAAAAATAATAACATAATATCATAATAAGTACCTATAATAATTTATTATATAATTATATAGTTTATAAAAGTATTATTAAATATTGAAAACATAACTGTTATCGAGACTGTTATATTGTTTTGTTTTTATTTAATATAAAAACTACAAATTATAAAACCTTACATTGTTAAAGATATTTGTCACTGTTGGCGTATTAATAATCTTTACATACATTTTAATGTAAATTTCTTTTTTTCAAAATTTTATTTTAATTTTAATATATTTCAGGTCTTCCAGGATTATCACAGGAAAGAATTGTTTGGATACGTATATAAAATTGTCTATATTTACTACTTTTCTGCAACTAACAAAATAAGATAAGTAATAAAATATTTTATGTAAATTTCTTTTTTTCAAACTTTTATTTTAATTTTATTTTTTTTCAGGTCTTCCAGGACCTTTACAGGAAAGAATTTTTTGGATATGTATATAAAATTGTCTATATTTGCTACTTTTCTGCAACTAACAAAATAAGATAAGTAATAAAATATTTTATGTAAAATCTTTACCTACTTCAATTTATTATAATGTATTATAATACTATATTTTGTTATACATAGGAGCAGTAACGGCCAAGGAGTCAAATTTGTCAAAGGGCCTCTCAAAAATACTCGTTTAGCATTTTTTTCCAGCTTTAGTTTTGTAAGAAAAGCACATTAATTAAAACAATCAGGGCCGGATCTAGGGGGGGGAAGCCAGGGATTTATCCCCGGGCGTATAATTTTCGTGGGCGTATTTTTAAGGTTTGAAATTTGTAAATTGAAATTTTAAAATTGACTATAAAACAAAAGTCAAAACTTGGTTCAAATAATATTTTACAGAAAATGTGTAATATTGGATATGCGAATAAAATAAAATAATTTTATTTTTAATCGAGATAAGTTATATCTAATAACATTGATTTAAAAATTAAAAAGGACAAATATGAAATAGGTATACGCAGTGTCGTGGAAATACCCGTCAGCAACTGCCAGCGCGCGAGAGTGACACGCCTTAGTCTATCATAGATTCATAGATTACACTTAGTTAAACTCTCCGATTAGTGACATATTAAAGTATGGTAAATTACATCGTTTTCTTGCATATAATATATTATGTAGATACTAGATACAGCCCCCCCCCCCCCAATTAGTCGTGTTATTGTATAAACCTTAAATAATAAAAGGCAAAGTAAAAACCATGATATTTTAGGAAACTTTTAATGAAATATTTTTCCTATTCTTATTATTAATTATCAGGGTTGGGATTTTATAGCACTTAAAATTGCATAAATATGCGCTAAAATATTAAAAAAAAGAAATTTATTAATTAATAATTTTAAAATGTATAGAAATACATATTGAATAATAAACATTACTTTGATATGTAATTTATCTTTTATTAAAAATCTTTTAAATCTAACATTTTTTTAATATAATAAAAATATATATTTTAAAAACATTATTTTTGAAATGTTTTAATATTTATTAAACGTGTAAAAAACATTTCATTGTTACTTGGGCCGATTTCAAAAATATTATTCACTCGAATTGCTTCCTAAGAGGGTCACTACCTACTTTTGTACTGTAATCGCCTGCGATAGCTATAATTAATCGATTTATAAAAAAATATATCAAACATAATTTAGATGAAATATCATTCTGTTATACAGTCAAAAACTTAAGTTTGTATAAAATAAATGTTGTTTTTTATTCGTGTCAGGCGCATAGTATAACAGTAATAATAATAATGATATAAGTTGTATAGTGTAAAATAATATAAACAGTATAAAATAAAATAAACAAAAAAAAAAAATAAATAAAATTAACAAATAAATGTTGTAATAAATAGACAGACACAGCAGTAATAATTGATAATATTAAAAATAATTTTGCTGGTCGTTCAGAGATCTGTTCTAAAGCTTTTCGTTTCAATTTGTTGCTGAGTATCTGTCTGTTAATTTTTTGCTCTGAGTCTTTCGCACAATCGTGATTAAGTTTACTATTTTCGAACTGGATTTTATTGCGTTGATCGGTTTTCAAATAGGCTGTACATATTTTTTTCGTACATGTCCACCGTTTAATGTCAATAGCTAATTATTTTTTGTAACCAAACTTAAGACCATCACATATTATAATGGTTAGGTTAGGTATATTAGGCACATATTATAATGGTTTTACCCTTTTCGCTGATCTCGCTTATCACGTTCATTTTTATAAAAATGTATGTATACTATATAATAACGTGTTATTTATCGTGGTTGCGAAAACGAAACTGATTGTGTTGAACTGGTGATGATAGACTAATCACTAATCGCGGATAAGATTATTGCATTCGAAAAATTAATCTGTCTGGTAAATTATACTGTCTTAAACATTTTATTTTTGACCATTATACGGAATAATATAATAATCGATAGTACACGTACAACTATCGATATATTAATTAATATTCCAGGTGTGTCATGTGAGGCAATTCGAGTAGACCATTTGGGTATACTCGAATATTGCCTCCGAAAACGCCGGGAGGCAATTCAAGTAAAAAAAGGTCACCGACCTAAGTTTAGGAGGCAATTCGAGTGTCACATATACATTTTATCGATAAGTTATAATCCATGATAAAGTAAATTTCATGTTATAATCATTATATTACAATTTACAGTACATCACATTTTTGTTTCATTGTATTTTTTCCGTATTTAGGTACATAATATTAAGTTTTGATTGTAACAAATATTAAAAATGAAAAATGTATAATATTGTTATGTTGCAAATTAAATATTGTTCTTTTACATAAAGCTTTTTATATTAAAAGTAAGCAATGGATACCTAATTTAGATTTATTAATAAATAATTTATACATGTTATTATTATCAATATTATTTTTATTCTAAGCCTGAAACTTGGAAATATTTTCCACATATTTTAGCTTTAAATACACCATTAAGAAGTGCTTCTAAACTATTACTTAATTAGTTTAAAATCGTTTAAATTATTTGTGGTAAATAAATTATTGGTCCAGTATATTGCAAAAGCCAAAAGGTTTTATAAGTGTTGGTCCTCACAATACTGTGTGAGTGTGCTTAATTTTCCATAAAAAAAAATACTAATTCTGGTAATCTCCCTGAGATTGGCGTATTTTTTTAATTTCCCCGGGTGTTAAAAAGCTAAGATCCGGCCCTGAAAACAATAATTCTAAATTTCAATCCAAATAGCTTATGCTGCCATTTAAACATAATAAATAATAGTATGCATATAAAATTATAATGATGGTTATAATTATTTCTTTTGTATCATAATTATTTGTACATTTTTGTAAATAACTGTATATTATCAATTGTTAAAATACCGAAAAATAAAATTAAGTACTGTACCTAACACTAAGTTTAGATGACCATTACCAGAAAAACTTTTAAATAACAAAAAAGTAATAAATTATTGTATTATGTATATTTTTATTGTACATTTTATATGATATTTATTTACATACAAAATGTATGTATGCTAATTAAATAAACAGAAGTAAATTGTTATATTTTATATTTGGTTTTTTTATATTAGTATATAGTTATCCTTAAATAAAATTAAATTTATTGTCAATTACTACATTTTTCGGTAATTTCAATATATTTTTCTACGGGCATTATCATTAACAGGTACATAATATGTTCTATCTTTATGATTATGATTAATCGTACCTAGTTTTTTTTTTTATTTATTATTAGAAATAAGCCTTGACAGCAATGGTCATTGGCTGATATTTGATTATAAGTTCTTACATAATATTAGTTATTACAATAATTTTTGTTTTTACATATTTTCATTATATATTAATTGTTTACAATACATTTTCAAATTGTATTTCTTTTATGAAACTTAGTGTCTGATCAATGGTTGATATGTTAGTTAGTTTAATTTATAATCTTTGATTTTGAAAAAAAACTTACGTATAACACTTGTGTGAATGAAAAAATGTATATACATTTATAAACTATGAATAAGTTACAAAGAAAATTTAATTGGAAATGTAATGCAAATTATAGGAAGAACACAATAAATATTAAATACAATTTCTGAATTTTTTTTTTGTTTTTTAGTAATTTATCTTCATTCTCACTATCACTATTTACATGAACTATTTGTTTGTATTAATTTACTAATTAAATTTAAATAAATTAAATAAGGACCTCATCTATAAAAATACTGGTCAGGGCCTGGAAGTCACTGCATAGAAGTACATATTATGTGAGTTTGTATTGTACTATATACAGTGGTATAAAATTATATTATATGAGTTATTATTCACATAGTATAAAAGGATTTAATTCATGTTGTATATAAAAAAAAAAAATATATTAGTCAATATTATTAGAAAAATAATTTAAGAAATAATTCACAATGAATTGTAATTACATTACTTTTAAAATTATTTCTAATCACCCAATAATATATTAAGATTGGTAGGATGACTTCAAATATTAATTTACTATACAATTGATTTTTATTATTATAATTTTAAAAATATTTTCTGAATTATTAAGCCATTTAAAAATTGATCATAATTTAGTATAGTAACCTTGTTCAAAATCTCATAATTTAAGGCACTGTAGGATTCTATTTGGTATATTACCTACTGGTATAATACGGTATTATAGAAACAAATTAAATACCATATTATTATGTCATAATATGTAATTAGTATATTTAAAGTAAAACAGTTTATTACTCTACTACGATAGTCATTTTATTCACAATTCATTATAAAAATAAAAATGATAATACATTATTACCTATTTTTTAACAAAAATATTAAGAAATTAATTTTCTTTTTACACTATGAGAATGATTGTTGGATGAATGAACATTTAAAACATTACTTGTACTGTTTAGTAAGGATTTCCATATTATATTACTGTTTTAAATGATTATCATATTATTATTTAAATTAAACTATTTTATTTTATTTTTACTAATAAATAATACTCATATGTTTAACAAAATTATATAAGATAAAAACGTTTGCAGAAAAGACCCCCCCCCCCCCCCAAATCATCAAGATTATGTATTTTGCGTTAAGTGAAAAAATAATATAATATGTATACATTTTAGTTTTGATTTATTTCAGGGAGTTTTTTTTACACTAAAAATGTTGTTTCATATAATATTATTAAATATCGATGGCTAATTAAATTGTACAGGAGAGCAGTTTTAAGATTTTCAATTATTCTACACCAAAACATTTGTGTTGTAGATTTTTGTATTTCGGTGTTGCAACTGATTTATTTGTAAAATATTCTGTAGATTACATAAATTATTACTTTTAGATCTTAAAATGTTTTTTCAACGTAATTATAATGTTTCTTTTAAATTTAAATGGGACTTGTTATGAGGGCGAATGTAAGTTCCCACACGAGATATACCTAGCAGGTAAAAATTACCCCTGGACATCCATACGTAAGTTCCCACACGAAAAAAAACTATACCAAACACCAAGGCTGGGCAAAGAAAAGTAACTTAACTTAATTTAAAGTTAAAATTTTCTTATTTTCAAAATAAAAAATTTCAGACACAGAATAATGTTCATATAAATTGCTTATAATTTTAACTTTTAATTTGTTAATGCTCAGCCTTGCCAAACACAAACTTCCTTCCCACTTTATTCAGACTTAGGACTGACAACTGAAACGTAGTTGGTGTGGTTAAAATTTGTTTTGTTTTTGTATTGGATAAAAAAAAGTCCAATTCAATTTTGAATTGAATCTAGTTCGTATTATATATAATAAAAATTAATAACATAATGTGTATGATATTTGTATATGTATATTGTATAAAATAAAAATAATAATAGAAAAAATCAAATTTTATTAGGTTTATTGCGATAGCTCAAACACTTCACATAGTCATACTGTGTAATTTTTTGTAAGTTATAATCTGACATTTTATTATTTATATAGTTTTATTTTACTTCTGTTTTTTTACTTTTTTTTTGAGGTTTATTTAATTCTGATGTTCTTATCTTTATATATGTATTTGTTTGAAACATTTTTAAAACTTCTATTATTTCGATGACAAAATGTATGGCAATTATAATATATTTTTACCGTGGACATATACGGTTTTGATGGATATATTACAAGTTGTTAATTTAATATAAACTCTAATTAATTTATTATATAAATAGTTAAAATGTACGTAGGACTAATTTTTTTGATATAAAAAATTCAATTTGTTTATATAATTGCAGTAAAAAAGTAAAAAATATAAAATATTTTGCAATTTTTTATTGAATGTAAAAAATAATAAAGTAGTATTTTTCATCAAATTTTTAGTCAAATAAAACCCGTGTTTAATGATATTTTATGCTAATTGAAGATATATTATTTAGTGTAATTTAAAATTAAAAATTTTACTATTTAAAATAATACGTCCGGACATATTCATTTTTTATAAATAGATAAACAAATTCAATATTATCTAAAACATTACACGTCCAAAATTGAATGTATTGTTTTTGACAAAAGTAACAAGTCCGGATTTGTTATATTTGTCCACTTGATATTTAGATCATGTTAAAATATTTATTGTATGTCTCATTAAATTAGGACTTGTTATAAGTGTGCACTAAAAACACAAAAATTAAAGTATAAATGAAACATGTTTTATTTATGATATTGATTTGTAATGTTTTACCGAATCAAAAAGACGACCCAGATAAACCCTATGGACTAATAAAACGATTTTGAGAAAAATTGGACTTACAACTTTTGGCCTCTTTGCCATCGATATATACATTAAAACTACATTAGGTACCACTTGTTTATAAAATCATAATTTCCGGCAAACGGGCAAAATTCATACTTCCGTGTATATTAATAGCGATTATAAACTGAATGACGATACGAGTATTGTTACTTGTTAGCTAGTAATTAATATAAAATAATAATAAATAATAATTCAGCGGAAATGTTAGATTGTTTGATGGAAAAATAAGATTGTTCTCAACCCGTACCTATTCAAAATATAATATTAATAAACGTCTATAATCTATATGAAACATTTCGTACGACGCATCGTAATCGGCTAATCGCTATACGTTAATGGGGTTTGGTAAGTTCCCACACGAAACATAGCAGGTAAGCGAGTACATAATATGTAAGTTCCATCACGAAAAAAAATACGCGCGTACGTAAGTTCCCACACGGAAAAAATTACACCTGTACGTAAGTTAAGTTATTAAGACTTAGGAATGACAACTTGAACGAAATTGGTATGGTTAAAATTTGTTTTGTTTTTGTATTGGATAAAAAAACCCAATTCAATTTTTTTAGGTATAAAATAATAATAATAATAAAAAAAAAATCAAATTTTATTTGGTTTATTGCGAAAGCTCAAACACTTCACATAGTCATAGTGTCATAATGTGTATAATTATTTTTAAGTTAAAATCTGATATTTTATTTTGTTTTTCTTCTTCCACACATTATTTGTATAGGTATAAAATAAATAATAAGAATAGAAAAAATCACATTTAGTTTGATCAAAATAATAGAAGTTTTAAAAATGTTTCAAACGAATACATATATAAAGAAAAGAACATCAAAATTAAACAGACCTCAAAAAAAAAGTAAAAAAACAGAAGAAAAACAAAACTAAATAAATAATAACATGTCAGATTATAACCTACTATTAGTATAATTTTAGTTGATAATTTACTTTGATTATCTTTTAATTGTATACCTATTATAATATTATTATCTTTTTGTCCTTTCAAAAAAATGACCCCTCCCCCCCTAGTTCTAGTTCTAGTTCTAGATCCGCACCAGCTGTATTACTAAGGCTCCACTGTCCGTCCATCCGTCCGTCCATCCGTCCGTCTGTCTGTCACCAATAGCTGTATCTCATGAACCACGAAAGTTAGAAAGTTGAAATTTTCACAGACGATGTATTTCTGTTTCCGCCGTAACAACGAATACTAAAAATCCGTCAGAATATATAATATTATAAGCAGTGTTGCCAACATGTATCATACCACCGGTCGGGCCCGAAACGGACCGTTGGTGGCGACGGGGCTGGCGGCGGGCTACGAGTAGGTACCTCAGATACCAACGTCGTGGTATCCCACGCAACCATTACCGCGGTGTACGTCTTTTGCGCGACTGCGCGCATTTATCATTATTTTTATTATACGCACAGCTTTTGCGTCCATCAGCTCTCGGCCCGGTGTTTTAATGACATATTATTTTAAATAATCCTGTTTCTTTTAGGATGGGCGCATTAACTTAACTAATTACTTTTGGATTTTCACTAAACCAATCTTGCGCGGGAAATAACTAAGTAACGAGATTTTCACCACATAAAAAGGAGAACTTTGGCTGTGCAACGTTGTTTTTAATTTTTTTGATAACACTTATATGAAAAAAAATCTTACTGTTTCAAAAACCATTGTTGTTTATGTTTTTCAAACTTGAAATTCATTTTTTACATCGGTATTTAAAATCTATAAGCCTCGTTATTACCAATGTCGTTAATACTGTATAATGTTTATGTACATTTCAAATTGCCGATCTATTCACGCAGCTCTCACGCCGATAAATGTACAATTATTTGACAACGGTCTCGACGAATTCAAGGTCACTAAGGTATTAGACAAGGTAGTGAAGATAAGTAAGCTGAAAAAATTATACTATAGGTGCAATTTATTGTATCCATTATAGAAATCAAAAAAATTCCAAGTGCAATTGACTATACCCATTTCAAAAATCGAAAAATTATACCGTAACTGTGGGAAATGTAATTTACTGTTTTCACTACCTACCTACCTGTTCACCATGGACGCATTTTGCAATCACCTCTAGGTGGAGATCGCTTTGTGTTTAGAAATTAAACTATTTTAATATTGTTCAACTATTCAATTTTTGTACATCTCTACTCGAATTATAGTCGTATTTTGTTCGTAAATTTAACGGAACAAATGCACTTTACCGCCCCATGCAAATTTTTCGATTTCTTTTTTTTTGGAATTTACTTATATTAACTATTTATGAACGATGGTGCGATCAGAATTTGTCGTTCGGACTTAGTTTCAAAATTATGGCCTAATGAAGTTCACTATTTTTCAATTTTTACGCATTCTTGCATCACTCTAGTTTACTGCGCCTTTTAAGAATATTGATATTTTTGTTTGCAACTTATGTACTACAACGAGTTAAGACCGGTTGTGCAATCAACATTTGATAGCCGTTTAGTGTGTGCCGAAGTGTTATATACAAAGGCAGTTTTCGAATTCTTTGTTTTTATGCATTCGCACAACGCTCTTAGTTGTCTTAGTTGCTATATTAATCTATTAGGTATAACCCATATATAAACCCCCCAGGGCTAAAATAGCAAACCTGGGGAAGGGGTGAACCCTTCAGGGTCGCGAGGGGAGAGTTTACCTGCCAAATGATCTAACGAGTAAAGTTAACTTAACTTTTTATTAAAAGTAACTCAAGTATAATGGCTCCAGTTGGCTCCGGTCGCCAAACTTAAGGGACCTACCTCCACCTGCCGGCTCTGGTCGCACCATTGTTCTTAAATAATTAATATGAGTAAGTTCCAAAAAAAAATCGTTCGTAAATTGTATAATATACCTACCTATCACCAGACCTGATCAGACTGCGCGTTAATTAGGTAACGTTGATGACATTGTGAGTTGTAGGTATATACCATGATTATACCTTCATACATATATAATATGTTAATATGTATTGTTTCTCCACGCTGTTTAGCTCAATTGACTATTTGTTAATATTTTCATTATACCTAATTTAATCAGTTCTAACAGCATTTGATGTACGATTACTGATAATTTGTTGCTATTATTAAAATGATTTACTATTATTATTTAAATATACCAGGTGATTTTTTAAACATGCTCACCCTACTTTTATGCTTAAATTATGCATGTATTCAAATGAGACCGTGACAATACAAACTACTTTTTTTCAAAATGAAACCCCCTTTTTTCCTTGTAATTATTCAGCAGATGGTCTAACATTTAAACAAATAGTAAGTTTATGATAGTTATAAATATTTTAAGATTAGGTACGTTGCCAAATGTTGCTCCACTATTTCACTCATATAAACATTAAAAACGTGCACCTAATAAGCGACTTGTCCAAAATTAGAAGATCGAAATATAATCCTAATAATATTCTGCTTCAGAATATGAAATTAAAAATTATGTAAAATAGTATAAAAACTACAAAAAAAATTATATAAACAAAATATTTTCAAAGACATTAATCTTTTCTGTGTTCTAAATGACTTCATATAATATTAAATTTATGTATATTATATATATTATTTCTAGATGTATCGGGTAGAAATTTCTTGACTAAAGGATAATTTTATACAATTTTAACAAAGATTTAATTTTTTTTAAAAGTTACTTCTATATAGTCTATCAAGTTAAGAATCAAAATTCTTTCTTTTTACTGTCAAAATATCTATTTATTTATTTGTTTTTAAAACAATGTAGTCATTTGATACACCTTTTAAAAAAAAAATAATAAATCAAAAGTGACGATTGTAAAAGTTTGTTTTCCCAAAAATGTTTCTACAAGGTATATCACAAGTAACAATTTTTGAAAAAAACTTATCTGTACAAACTTAAAAAGAAATAATTGGCAATCAGATAACTACTTTTCAATACTTTACTGTACAGTAGGTGTAGTGGCTTTTTACAGTTTGTATTTTAATGATAAATCAATAATTGTTTTTAATTGAAAATGTAAGTCTACAAAACTTTGAACTTAAAACCTACCTATATACGAAAAATGTGTGCTAATATATTTTCAAGAATTAGCTAAAAATTGATAATTTTATAAAATTGGATTTTAAAGATAATAAACTAATATTTTAGACTTTGACGACTTGAAATTTTAGTTTAATAAAATGTATAATATTAATAAATTTAAAAAAGTTAAAAATTGAAAAGTGATATTAATTATACAACACACAAAGAGCCATAGTACTATTATAATTTATAAGTGTATTCAATTATCGTATTATATCTAGACAATGCAAATATTCATATTTTGTAAAAATAGTAAATTTTGGTTTTTTTGAGCATAATATTTATTATTATTATAATTTTTATTTTCATCACATTTATTTATTTTTGGTGCATGACACATAATATTTTTAAGAACGCATATTTATTGATAAGTATTCAGGATGGAAAGGTTGGGTTAAATGAGTTTTTAAAAAAAATATGCCAATATCAATTGTAATTTTTTGACTTTAATATGATTTTTATTTCCCAAAATTTGTTTGATTTTAATAGGTAAATTGTAGATATAAAAAATACTACCAAGTGGACACTGGATGGATAAACTATAGCGAGTTCTTGTATATATTTTATTAGGTGAATAGTTTTATTCAAATTACACTTTACAATATTACAATATCGATTTGATTTACTAAAAATGGTTGAATAAAATTGTATTACGATTTACGGACTGTGAATAGAATATCTTTGTCGGACAAAGTGGCCACTATACTACTCAGTGGGTGGGCACTATTCTCGAAAGGACGCCATTACACAACCTATGTTCTACTTTACCTACTCTTTACCCGGCCAAATGTAAGCTCCTACACGAATAACCTTTTTACCTGAAAATCAAAGATACTGTAGTCTTCTATATGGAAATGTATGCTTGAAAAAAAAATAGGGTAATGTATACTACTCTCCAGAATTTTATTTGAATACATGATTTTGGAATTGAAAAGCTCATAAAGCTTAAAATGATAACTTGAAAAAAATAAATATAAAAAGATATTTTTATAGATAAAATACAAATACTTGGTGAATGATTTATTTTAATATGATTATTACTTAAGTTTTTATTTATATAGATAGCTGAATTGATTTTTGTATAATAATATGTATTAATGTATTGCAAGACAGACATTTTACTTTTAATGTCGAAAATACAAAGACATATTTTTTCTACTGATTCCATTTTTAACATTATTTTGATTTTTTACCTATACACCTAGACATTTGGTTTTTTAATATATAATAATCTATGGTCATTGGTAATTAATTAATTAAACGATTTAAACTGAAGGAAATTATTAAATTTTATAATTTATATAAGTATGCTAGGAGGAAACAACAACGGTACAATCGGTATCCACTTGTCTCACCTTTTTAAAAATTAATTTGACTTTTTTTAAAAACGTACTATTATTTTACTTTCGTTTGTAGAAAAAAACACTATGTTTTGTAGTAGCCAACACTATCTTTTTTAGGAGATAACACTATGCCTATGTAGATACATCTCTGGTCACTTTATCCTTCTCTGCCCTATTGATAATGGAGTACTAGCATTGCCGTATAGTAAGTATCACTGTAACGTGAGATACCTCGTCATTGAATCGAGATCACTGCAGTGTTCAATTTGTTTAATTTTAAAATCAATGTATTCGATGAATAACGATTCCTAGACATTTTAGATAATAATATGTGATTAAAATATTTCATTGCGCTTACAATTGTATAGTGTAGTCTAGTTAGGTACTATAACTACTATAGTTTAAATATCTATTGCTCAGAGTTTAAAGTCAAAACCAATTTATTGTCAAAAGATAATGACGGACAGAAACATAATATAAAAGGGACGCGAGTTATATTAAACTGGATACCGTATTTACTACCTTTTTAATATACCTTTTTTTGGGATACATAATACTATAATAGTATAGTAACAAACCTTTATTAAACCTAAATTGAAAGGTAAAAGTGAAGTCTTGTAACGTTTAATGTATGTTGAGGTAAGTCGTTCATATATTAATATTACAATTATATTATAATCTCGGGTATAAATAATGCCCTGTGCGTCAGTGTGTGAAACCTCCAGCACAACCGTCTGCCACCTCTGCCCGCAATCACATCTTAGTTAATTAATTATATATTTATTAATATTATGTTTATTAGCCACCTCCCACCAATATTGTTCCCAAGACTGACGGCCGGTCGGCCTGTCGGTTTACGTTCTCGGTCTTTTCTCTTCTTGCCGCCAGCATTTGGGAAATGATGATATTTTGTAAATATAGTGCTTGAATAATGAACATTTGACTAACAATATTTTATAAATATTTTCTTCTCATTATAACAACATATTGTACTATAATATTATGATTGCGTAAAAATGTTGACTTGATATTTTTATAAAGATTCCGTAAAAATGTTTTCTTAATGCTTTTTCTAAAAGGTTTTCAAAAATATGAACTTCTTGGTCAAAGAGTATAACTAAAATATTTTCTTATTATTTACGCAACTTTTTTAAATATTTTGACAACTATATTATTTTTCTGAAAATATTTTTACCATAGTAAGGAAATATTTGTATGCTGTGTTTATGGGCATCAAATTATTATTGTATACCACAGCGTTTCATTTCCCAAAAGATGGAGTAGCGGCCATTGAAGTTTTCCCCGGCGATTCCCGCGGGAAGAACGTTGGTGAAAAAAGATTATCAGATATTGACTGGTGTCTGATCCTTTTTTGTTAGTATGCATACGTATTATTATTATTATTACTATCATTATTATTATTTGTTCACGTATCTGCAGTCCAGTAAAACGTGTGTAGTGTGAATTATACATTTATATATTTAAATATATATACGTTCTAAATGAACGAGCGGTAACCGTCGAGAGGAGCCGTTGGTAATTACCATTTAGCATTTATCCTTACGAGTGTTGTTATTAAAAATATCATTGTCTCGTCGTCTGGCACTTGAATGTTATCCTTGTCTTTGTAATTTTACGAGACCGAATCTTACGCCCGCTAAGCTTTCTCCAACTTAATATATTCAATTTCCGTGTTAGTAATTATAAATTCTTATAAATAAATAATTACGTATTTACGTCAATGGTAACTGAGAATGATGGCATTAGTGTGTACTTAATAAATTATTTACTACATGTGAAATGCCTCTAGTCTCCGGGACATCCGCCACCCTTTAAGCTGACGCACGTGCCTCAATTAAAGTCCTTCATCACGACACTGTTCAATTTTATTTACATAAATATTGTGTATTGATTTTTTTTTTATAATTATTATTACTATGATACCTGTGGTTCCAGCCTTTTGTCCTGGGACCTCTCATTATATTATTATATCCCCCGACGCTATAAAATCCACGACGATCCGGCCCTTTCGGGTCTCAACTCGTGGTCGGCGACCTTGCTCAAATCGCCGGTCGGCCACATGACGTTCGGCCTACGAAATTGGCGATTCATAGAATTGTCACAGATGAGGTGACCTTGCCAGGATTTTCAAAAAAGCGTACAACGAGTAGGTATTAATATATAATTTCCTAATATATTTAGTAATAATAACATTTGCTCATAGACCACTTAATATAATGATTATAACTGTATAGTTTTATGTACGATTTTTCCTATCACGTAATAGTTAACGACGACGAAAGTATGATATTATATTATATAAAAGATTATAACGTCGGTGGTTGGTGCAAAATCTAAGTGCGCACGCTAGCCTCGGCACTGCCTCAGCGTTGCACTGAAAATAAATCGTAATTATACTGATTATCTATAAATTAGGTACATTATAATATTCTCCATTATGAATAGTTATGCCGTGAATATAATTAAACACATTACTATTGATATGATATTGTCGTTTTATTTGCTTATGGTGTAATACATAATAATATATTTCTACTATCCATTTTTTTCTTTTTCCACTTGTTCCTTTCATACTTACGTGCCAGTGATACTATTGTTTTGTAGATTTGTTATGTATTTTTGACCAAACGAAATACTGCCTGCTTTTTTCAGATATTAATCCACCCAGTAATATATTGGTCACGGTCGATTTTAACGACTTGTAAACTCTCTTGGTGTTAAAATCTCCCAAATACTACTTGAAGGGTACATGTGAACTTGACTGTATCAAGTTTGTACCAACTTCGTTTATAGATTATATTATACGTTATAATCTTACTCAGACAAACGGTGCACTTGTATTGACTGTCAGTTTTATTGTGTATTTACTGAAAACGTTTAAAATTAAATTTCCATTCAATTCACTGCTTTGACATAATTAAGATAAGATAAATAATTCAGTACCCATGTCATAATTAAGATAAGATAAATAATTCAGTACCCACGTCATAATTACGATAAGATAAATAATCCAGTACCCACGTGGGCTGCCTACGAGTTGATTCTTGGGTCATCAAGAGGTATGTACGAGTTGATTCCCTGGTCATTATATAGTATTTTCAATATTTAGTCAAATATTCAGCCAATTAGCCTAACCCAAGAAACACCACTAGGAGGTTGGCCGACAAGTTTCTCAAAAATCTTGTTTTTTTAATTTTTTCATATTTTGAAAATCATTCAATTTTTCGTTAAAAAGTTATTAGTAAAAATTATTAAAAATTTAGTAATTTGGTAAAAATGTATAACACAAATAATTGGTATCTGGTAGTAAGATTACCAACTCGTACATAACTAATAATGACCCGGGAATCAACTAATATATAAAGTAGGTCTCGAGAATCAACAGTGTTCGGACTTAACTAGATAGATTTATCTAGATGAATATTTAGATAATTATTTGTTCATCTTTTATATTATCTAGATAAATAGTTACAAGGTATCTAAACGTTTATCTTAGATAATTTATTTACTAATCTAAATAAATTCATCTAGATACATTTTTTATTGATAAAAATCGCGAAATTTAACAATCACATTTTAAATATTTATACAGATTCTCAAACCAAGCTTATGGTTTATAAATAATGTAATTATTGTTATTTATATCATTAATATTATTATGTTCCAAGCGCCCAACTAAAATATACCTAAATTTAAAACCCATTTAAAAAAAATTGTATCTTTTTTTGTATCTAGATAAAAAAGTATTTATCTTTATCTTTATCTAGAAAAAAAAAAATACTTATCTAATCCGAACACTGGGAATCAACTCACCTACTTCGACCACGTGAATGCGCATAGATACAGCCACATAAATATCTTAATTATACGGGCAGGTAGAGATTGATAAAAACATTTTAGCATTGCCATTTACCTAAGTTTTTTTTTCTAGAATTTAGAATTATTTTTTATAGACGGTCGTGTTATTAAGTTGTAACTTCGATTTTTCGGGGCACCCATTTGTCTGGGGGCCCTCGAAACGTGCATCATAGGGTAAAGATGGAACTGGTTATAACTGTATAATTTTAATTTAATGTTAATAACAATATGAAAATACAAATTTTAAAAAATTTTAAATACACAATTTTAAAATGGTCAAATATTTAGAAATTAACTACAAATTAAATATATAAAGTGCAATAAAGATATACTAATATGGATATAAATCAATACTTTAAGTCACTCTCAATAAGTACATTTTTAAGATAGAAAACAATTTTATTAGTCAAAGTTGCTTAAAAAAATTAAAGAGATTCGAATTTGAATACAAAAATAGTAAGGGATGGTACAAATTAAAAAAAAATTGTTTTACCCCAGCGGAAATTGTTTTTAAAAAATTAAAATTTTTTGAAAATAGATAAAATAATATTATTATGTTCTTTATGCAGTAAAATAACCCAAATGAAATTCAGCGCCTTGCGTTTGACATATTTTGTGTTTGCTCTGTGCCTCTATCGTTGACCAGTATACCGTAATAATTTTGATGACTATCTATCATTATAATTTATAACCGTTCCAAATTATTGTGCACACACGCGTGGCAAATTCAAAGTGATATTCATGTTCAGCGTACCTATATTTGCAATGATTATATAGTAATAATTAGATATTGTCGTGCCGCATAGTCAATGAGACGTGACGTTCAATCATTGTTTGCATTTCGATAATGTCTATCGCGATCCGGGACCCACGACCCTCGGAATAATGGATTGGCAAATTGGATTATGTTTTCACCGCATAGTCCCTCCGGTTTTCCGCGTGCCATCCAGCATTTCGGTAATTCGATTATTAAACCCTACGTCACAAACATTGTCGACAACCACCGGTGATGAAAACGATTTAACGAGAAACCTACCGCAGTAATGACCACGTCTGTTTGCATTAGGCGGATTATTCTCAAATGAAAAAACTGCTCGAATAAGATCCAATTTATTTTGGTTTGATGTAATACAATATTATATAAATCGGCGGCGGTTCTCAAACTTTTACTGCCCTTAGTATAAATTTTCGTGGAATCCTGATGTCTGTAAAACGATTATTTTATAGCAATATATCATACTATAGTATACTAACAATTATTTAGCCTAACTTTTTTTCTGCAAGTATGAAGTAAAATAATTTTATCAATATTCACACATAGGGATCAAAATGCCGGAAAATTTCAAGGAAAAAACCCGGGTTTTTTGTTCGGAAATTTTGATCCTTATTCACACATATCTGGCGGAGCCCTTGGTATTGTCCAACTGAACACACTTTGGGAATTGATGATGTAAATAATTAAAACCTTCCAAAACTATTGTTCAGTGTCACGTGGTTGGTATAGGTATTCAGAGTTTAGTAAGCGTAAAAAATAACCCCCCTCTTGTTAGGAATGTAAATTATAATTTAAGAATAAAACGTAAGCTATATAACCACCGGGAATAAAAATAATTAACGATATTAATAAAACGTAAAATATAATGTCGAAACGTCGAATATGCAGTTTCGAATAGGTGATGACTAGGGAACGGATTTTAATGCTATAAAAAATAACAAAAATGTCCTAAAAAAACACTACTTAATGCCTTAAAAAAATGCACTAAAAATATGGCTTAAAAAAACTTTAAAAATGTATTTAAAATCAATAAAAACACAATTTTTAATTTAAAACTTATAAAAAAACACATTATTATGAAAAATTCATCTTATAAAAAATATTTAAATACAATAAAACCAGTGTTGTTTTGTATATCGAGAAACTTCGTTCCACATCAACTTACGTCATAGGTGCAAACTTCATATGAGCCATGTCATCAGCAGTTATTTCTTCAGATATTGTATTGTTTCGAGATGTTGCTTTTCCTTCCAAAATATTTGAAATATGTTTCATCGTTTTAAATCCTGAATTTTTTTCAATTACAGCTTCTATTTTTTTAAATGGATTTTCCGATACTACTGTTGTCTGTTTTGATTTCATTTTGTACTTGAGCAATAATATTATATATATTGTATAAACGTGTATATAATTAATAGTATGTATATACGTGTGTTAAGACGTGTCAACAATAATTTCGTAATTTCGTAACATAATAAATATTTATTTTTATTTTTTTAGAATGAATTTTCTTTGGTATCACCCGTATTGGACAATACGCGGTAAACCAACTATACACCTTACCCTCGTATTCTCTAGTTAATGACACTCTCGAAAGTTAATTAGAATGGCACTGTTAACTCGTTGAGGTACGGTGGTATGCGCTCGTCAATTCTTAGTTCATTCCTATCTAGTTGAAATGACTCAAAGATTACATATACCTTGGCACTATTCAGTTTAATAAAACTTCATTGACACACAGTACGTATATCCCGGCGCTGTTCCTATAAAAGGTAAGGACGTAAGAATGACTAAAATAATATTTAATTCGGGTTTTCAGGTCAGAAACTCTTTTATTGTATTAAAACAAACATAAATAGAACACTTAGCAAATTCAGATCGCCTAGCCCGTACTACGATCGTCGTTTCACACGCACGTCGTAGCTACGTCCTCGCAGAATCACTCAGAGACAACGGGGCCCCCGTGCCTGCGCGTACGGTGGTGTTATAAAGAAAATATTAAATCAAAAAAATGCAATATGCATTCAAATCCGTTCCCTAGTGATGACAATAAATTTACACTATTGAATAACTTTATTATACATAAAGTAACAAACAAAATAAGTCTCTGTGGATCGCTTACAAACATACGGGCCTCGCTCGAGGACCCACCCTGTCCTGCTACCAGGGTGCGTACGTCCTTAAATATTATTGTATAAAATGCTGCCTCATTTGCTTCGTTGACCTTTTATCACGAATATGAAACTGTCTATTATTATTATTATTATTATTTAATTAGTTGGCACATACAACGGTAGGTATAATATTCCGTGACAGTAGAGTTGTGTCTGTGTATACAACAATTATAGGGTTCTGAATTTGAAATGTTTTATTTGAAATTTTGGAGTTGGAAATTATTTACTTAAAATGTTTGAACTAAAATAATAAAATATTAAAATATATCAAAATTGAAAATTTTACTCTCCTTGAGCAATAATGAATGACTTATTGATCAAGTGTTTATAAGTTTAGGTATACAATATGGTATTATATTTCGAATTAATTTAAGTTTATTTATCACGTATAAGTTGAGTGTCACTTGGCTATAACTGTTACGAGTACGATAAATCAATTCTTTAAAATGCTCTCTTGGTGTAAGTTTACGACTACCTAGGTCGTACATTTTTAGATATAATAAACAAATTATTTTTATTTTTATTTTTCCCATAAAATGCTCATAAATAAAATAAATATCATGCAATTTTGAAACCCTAAAAATATAGTAATAAATTTATATTGTCATTTTGCGTATTTATTTGCTCAGCACATCGCAAACACAGTCCGCCCTAGTTTTACGCAGCAGTTAGAAGCACTGCGTTTTAGGGTGGATAGTGTTTGCTCTTAAATACCATATTTGCTCCTATTTGTATAGAAAACGTTGATTGCATTTAATAAAGTTAAATAACTGTAAAATACTTGTTTGCGCTCAGTGACTAAATAAATATTACTTTTGGCAATATTGCAGTTAAACTTAAATGTCTCCTCGTCCCACAATTTCAAACTTTGAACTTATATAATATATTAATATATTTATTCTGGTGTGGTTTTAATATAAAAGTTATAGAAAGCAATAAATGATTTGCTAGTAAAAAATGAATAAGTAAATTTGAGTTGTTTGAAAATTGAAAAAAAAATGATTAATCTTCGGCTATGTGCTCATGTGATTTCAGCCTACCTAAATTGTAAAAAATGTGTAAAGTGTATTTGTAAGGAATTTTAAAATATGGTCTTCAAGGATATTAAAAGATTCCTAAAATAACAATTTGAATAAATTTATCATAACTACAAAATGGGGATGAGCATGCTTTGTACATCACTCTGTATAGTGTACACGCATCAAATATAAAAAAATATTATTAACAAAATGAAAAATCCAATTTTTGATGGTAGGTTATCAAAAATCGTATTAGATTTTGGGAAAAACTGAATGGTAATTTTAAGTTTTATAATATCAGACGTAAAACTTGCACTACATGTGAAGTAAACTAAAAAAATTTTACTCAGTTATTGTTTAATAAATTTGTATAGCAGTGCTTGCAAATGTTATATTTGATGAAAAAAAATTTAAATTTGTAAACGTAATCATAACGGAAAGCGATAATCAAAAATAATTAAGTACCGCAAAACAAAATATAACGATTAACAAAATATAATATATTATATCATTAAACAAAACATAACGCAAAACGTAATTTAGGAAAATCATTGAACGAAAAAAAAACATTTGTTTAAAAGTTATATTGGTTTCGTAAAAATATTTATTTCATGCATACGGAGTACGGACATTAGAATTGATCATATTATGTTCCGTATCCGGGCCATTACCTACCCACATTAGTTATTATTTTTAAATTTAATAGGTATCAACACTATTTTAAATAACGATAAACACAAAACTTGGATAACGTTTTAATTCTGAATAAAGATTAACGCAAAAATGCTGTAACGTTTTATTGTCAATTTTTTTGAATTGCTTACACAATAATTGTTTTGTAACTTTAAGTTTAAATAAAAAGTAATAAAAACCATACAGTAAACATATTATGTAGATATGTGACTGTTTATTTGTATTTGTAATACGATATTTGTAAATGGAACCTTTCAATTATTTTTATTTACTTCATAATATAATAGGTAACCAAACAATAAAAATTATTTTACGATAAATGATTTCATTTATTAAACAATATTGCATGTTTTATTTCAATAGACTTGTAAATAGGAAAATGTTTGAAAAAAACAAAGAATTTTTAATCATCCTCAAAATATCGATTGTCGGTCCTAAGCAGTGTTCGGAATTCGGATTAGATAAATATTTTTTTATCTAGATAAATATAAAGATAATGGAACTCAAATGTATCTTGATAGATATAAAAGATAACTTAACTCATATTTATCTAGATCAAGATAAAGATGAATACTTATTTATCTAAATAAAAAAAGATACAATTTTTTTTAAAAAGGTTTTAAATTTAGGTATGTTTTAGTTGGACACTAGGAACATAATAATAACATTATTTATAAACCATAAATTTGGTTTGAGAATCTGTATCAATATTTAAAATGCGTTTGTACAATTTCGCGATTTTTATCAATAAAAAATGTATCTAGATGAATTTATTTAAATTAGTAAAAAAATTATCTAAGATAAATGTTTAGATACCTTGTAACTATTTATCTAGATAAGATAAAAGATGAATAAATAATTATCTAGATATACATCTAGATAAATGTATCTAGATAAGTCTGAACACTGGTAATAAGCCTGTGGAAAATACAATTGCTTTTAAAATAGTTTATAAATTGGTCCAAAAGTGTTACGAAACCGATCCGTATATTGTTGTGTTTGTATAAAATCTGTCCAGAGGGGATCTCCTCCCCCCTTCGTCGCATCAATGCATCTCTCGATAATCGCCGCGGGGAGCAAAATAACAATAGGTACCTATTATAGGTATGTACGCACTATTGGTAACTGTGATATTAATCGCATAAATCATATTTACTCATCGGCTTTAGACTTTATGACAACAACCGTCGAATCCATTCTGAATTCAAACGATTGAATATAGATTATAAATTATAAATCCAATCTCGTATATCGGTGAACGCAATGTCACGTGACCGTACATGTAGCGGATATTATAGAATATAAAATGCGCCCGTGGGGAACCCTATCGCAAAAAAAAACTGGACCCTGGATCGCGGTCGTGTAAACACACAGACCAATACTCGCAGCTTTTACTTGAAATAACATAATAATATATCGAAGCCCCTCGCAGAGTGCGCCGAAATAAAACGATAAATATTTACACAAGCCCCGTGACGCAATACGCGCTCTGCGGGCTTATGTACCTACACATATATGATTGAAGGGTTGATTCGGATGGGGCGGGGGGTGAATGCGAACGCATTGATTTTCAGAGGTTTCTCGAAATAATATAATAATATATCATTGCCTATCATTGCAGCATTACCGCAGGATTGACGGACGGGTAAATATTATATACGTCCCGAGCTGCTTCAAAATGTCCACGTCACCGTAATGCGACGCGACAGAACAAACATTCGCGTCCGTATCGGTAGGTTGGCATAAGTGGAAGGTTGCCGAGCACATAATATTATAAGAGCTCCATTTTGACAGCATGTACATTTTCGATTATTCGAATTTTGTTATAAACGTTATTTTGCGGATAATTTGTTCTTTGTAGTGGACTAATTTTAATTGTTTGCGGTCGACTAGTTTTTTAGCAAATTAAAAAAAACTTTGCCGACAATTTATTAAAACCCTTTTTAATTTTTTAGTATACCATCATTTTGTGGACTAATTTTAATTTTTTTCGGACCACTTTTTTTAGCAAATTAAAAAATACAACGGTTGACCTATGCTGGTGAAATGTAGTAAAAATTAAAAAAAATCTCTTTCTTAATTTTTTAGTATACTATCATTTTGCTGATAATTTTGAGCAATTTTGTGGTCTAATTTTAATTTTAACAAATATTTCAACTCACCAAATTAAAACAAACAAATCAAACAATTTTTTTCCAAATTGTTTAAAAACTGATAAAGCGCGTACTTAATTTTTAATTTATTTTTTTTTTTACATGTTATTATTATTATGATTTATGACCAGGGCTAGGATTTGTATGCAATAAAAAATGGTAAAATTTGCAAAAATATACATTTAAATTTTTATAAGATAAACACAAAAATATAGTTCCAAAAAAAATATTTATTTGTTAATACATCAGTGATATAAAAAAATTTACAATTCACGACCACATATTTTTTAAGTTTTTGAAAATGAATGTCAAACTATTCAATCTCTTATCGCATACCTATTATACCTATAGGATTGTATTTATAAATATAAAATTTATGCTGGACAAAAAAACCTAGTTTTATGAAATATACAATAAAATATGCATTTTTCGCATTCTTACAATCGAAATATGCAATAATATTCATTTTATTCAATATATGCGAAAACATGCAAAGTAAAAATACCACCATTTATCTGATCACGAGGTGATTCGTGGACATTAGTAACAAAATCAATAATCAGAAGTCGCAAAAAAAACATGCTGTTGCATATAAATCCTAGCCCCTATATCATTGAATTTAAGTTTATTACAATCCATTATACATTGATCCACTTGTAACCTACTGTACAGCAGAGTAACATCCACTTACCCGCTTTTTTTCAGTTTGTGTCAATATTTATCTGTATTGTCGTTATACCCATTAATCATAAAATAAAAAAATTTCTTTTTTAACCTTTTCATTATTTTCATCTTTATTTTAAACCACATGTAATAAATATTCTGGAATAGCCTTTTAATTGAAAAAAAAAATTAAATTAACCATTATTAAAAACAGTATAATTTCTAATGGTAATATTTAAATTTTTTTAGTGTATAAAAGAATGTGTAACGCACATTCTGTTGATTTTGGTATAGGTACTGATTTTTGTTTAAAATCATCATACTCTTTCCAATGCCCGTCATGTTAGCACATCGTTTGTTTTCTCTCTTCAACCCACACGCGACATAGTAAATTTTACGTTCACCGTAACGATTGCAATCGTACAAATATCTAAAATCAGAACGAAACGACCGCGTGTAAAATTTATTGGTATAAGATTGTTATCTAGGCCTCAGGGCATCTCAAATGCGTTCCATTATATTAATTTAATTTTAAAGCTAGTTACGAGTACCAACCTCTATTTCAAGATTTCTAAACGACATTTACAATTTTTAAAATACTCATAAATCGCTTTAAAATTAAAATATAATAAAAAGTTTACGAAATGCCCTGCATATAATAATTTCAACTTTAAATTTTACAAGAGGTCGTATTATCACTCTAATTTTAGAAAATATTATGATTATAATCATTATTGTGGACGTACAATTTGTTTATTATAATTTCTCTATATAGTAGAGTATACTTAATAAGTTTCAAGTACCTGCTTGTTAAGATATAATACGAAACTAAAATCGGTCTTCTTCGTTTAAATATCTAATTTTGTTTATATTTGAATATAAAATAACTATAAAAAAAACTGGGTTTTTGTATTTTTTTGAGTTTTTGATTACAGAATAACCTAATTAAGTGGAACCTTGTATTAATTTTTAATTTTTAACTTAGTATTATAATAGAAAATTTTATACATTTTTAACAATAAAATCATTTTTTAATTTTTGATTTGATACATTGTGTCAAAATTCGCACTGGAGCAATTAATTGACTATACAAAAAGAAATGTGTACTTATATGTATTTTAAATATTTTTCAACTGCTATTGCAACAATATATCAGGAATCTTGTATTAAATTTGTACGCTTTTTGATCCAACAAATAACATTATATTGACATTTATAGTAAAAAAAACTAAACAAATTGGAAACTGAAAATGTCAGTTAACAGCTCAAAACAATTGGGAAAATTTCATATATATATATAAATCATATAAATTTCATATATATATATATAATTAGAGTCCAAATTTTTAAAAGCCACTGCAAATTTTTAACTTTTATCCCCCCCCCTCAACATACCAACTAGATTCACTTTCCTATCGTAAAAAATGCTGTTGAAGAAAATCTAAGAATTTTTACTGTCCTAAAAGGTAATGACAGACACATAAAAAAAATTGTAAAAGTAAAACACCTAACGTAATAGGTATACTTAAATCAATATGTACATTCACCCCTCCGATCAGTATCTTAAATAATAATAATAATATTGAATATAATGAATATTATTTAAAAATGATAATTTAAAAATATTATGTAGTTTATATAAGCACTTACTACATTTTACTGTCTATGTGTTTCCCACTATTTCCCTGAAAACGAGAAAATAAGTCATAGCTATTACGATCGCAATAGGTGAGTTGATTCCCGAGACCTTTCTCATGTATTAGTTGATTCCCGGGTCATTAAGAGGTAACTAAGAGTAACCGGTACGTACGAGTTGCTTCCCTGGTCATAATATATTTTATTCAATATTTAATAAAATATTCAGCCTATTAGCATAACCCAAGAAACACCACAAGGAGGTTGGCTGACAAGTTTCTCAAAAATGTTGTTTTTTTTTAGTTTTTTCATATTTTGAAAATCATTCAATTTGTATTTATTAATTATTTATTGAATTATATTATATTTATTATTATTAAAAACATTTAGTAGTAATTAGGTAAAAAATTATTATTAAAAACATTTAGTATAGTGACTAGGTAAAAAAACAAAATTTAGTAATTTGGTAAAAAATTGTAACACATTGTTTTTATAAATTGTTATTCGGTAATGAGATTACCAGTATACCGTGACATCTCTTCTCTTAAAAAATTTGTTTTTTAGATTTCTTAGTTCCATTACTCCTGCATTTAATGTACGTTTCTGATTGTATTTCTAACAGCTCATTTATAAATACAAAAATATTTACGCACGTGGTCTCGGTGGACATAAGAGCGAGTTGTGTGTGACGGTCGAACTCTTTACGGTCGTAAACTCTTTACTCGTGCAGTCGTGCAATCTATTGATAATTGATATTATGCAACTCGTACGTACCCTCTAATGACCCGGGAATCAACTCAACGGTGTCGGTGCAGGTAAACAGGTACCCGGGAATCAACTCGTACGCAGCCATTACGATAAAGATATTAGACGGAACAGAACAGTTATAGGGTTAATTATTATTGAGAAATGAAACATATTATTAATTTACCCAGTATCCAATACACCATGCGCAATATTAATCAATAGTTATTATTATAATATTATAATAATAAAAATAAATTATCGTATTGTTATTAATTATTATTGAAAAATATATCCGATTTTTAACTAAAGTCAAGTTAATTTTTTTCTTAATAATTTGTTACTTTTACAAGTCAATTTTAAACCTAACTTCTGATTTTCTAAATTAACTTAACAAATTTATATTTCAGTATAAAGAGTTCAGAAACAAAATTTATCAGTGCCTCTTTTTAACGAATTTCAGGAATTTATTTGCTAAACTCGGCAATATTTGCATTGAGTTAATCAGTTTAGTTTTGGACCGTGGTTTGACATGTCGTTGTAAATGCTGCGATTATTGTAATCGAATGCTGTAATTTCCACGTATGTTTATGATTACCGTCAGGTATAATTATAATTTACGTTTTTTTCCAATTACTTACAGATTCTCGTCTGTTACTTTTTAAACCAGTGCAGTGCTTTATATAATATTATGATAAATTAGGTCTTCATAAGTTCACTGATGAAGTTGGAAATTTTATTACAGCATTTTTATAGATACGCATACTCTGAATAAAATTCTGCTGAGGAATATGAAACTAAAAATAAATGTTGTCATTTAAAAGCGTAAAAAAACTTGAAATATAAAAACGAAAAAAAAAAATTAAGAAAAAAAATTTTTTCCAAACATTTTGTAACGACTTAAAATTATCCATGTTAAGGGCGTTAGATACGGCGATTTGCTGTCTTTGTCTAACACACGTGGAACATAGGAATAACGATCTAAGTGACTGACAAAAATTAAGGTACTTCTAGTTGTTCGATTTAAAAATGTAAAGATGTTTGAATTGATATACAAATTTACTTTGTATCGGCCGAAGCATATTTTCAATATTTATTAAGAACATTTAAATTTTAAAATATTTATTCTCATCAACATATTGCTACAATTGAAAAAGTACTTCGACCGACGCAAAGTTTACTTGTATATCAATTCAAACATATTTTCATATTTTCATTTGAACAACTAGAAGTACTTTAATTTTTGTCAGTCGCTTAGGTCGTTATTCCTATGTTCAACGTGTGTTAGACAAAGACAGAAAATCACCGCATTTAACGCCCCCAAAGAAATATTTTCAAAAACGTTAGTGTTTTTTCTGAAATACTGAGTTTTTTGTGTTAAACACAATCATGCACCTTAGCCCCTGCGGATCCATGCCTGGTACTATTCAACGGTGTTCGTCAACTGCACTGATTTTTGTAGACTACCTGATGTATATACATCTTTTGCACAGATGGATTTATCACAATGCGGGCTGAGAATGAAAAGGTTCTATGTCACAATATCCAATTGTTCAACAGAGCGATTCTTAAATTTAATACCCAATATCTTTTTTTCAGGTTATCTTATGAATATAACCATAACTTTAATGAATTATTAAATACAATTATTGTCAGATACATTGTTAATATAAGGTATTAGACATCTACACATTTTATAAAACCCAAAAAACTGGAAAAAAAAGTGTATAAGAATATAAAAGTTCTGTGTATAGAACCTTTTGATTCTTCCAACTAAATTATATGATATATAGTATAGAACTTTTTTTTTTTTTGGAATTTCATACAATATTTTTACTTTTTATCTGAGTTACCGAAATATGCAACATCAATATATATAATGAAATTTGTTTTTACATTATTTTAATGTTTAATCGAAAACAATTACTAAAAATTTGAGCGAATAAATAATTAAATTGCTTAATGTACTTACCTAATTTTATTCTTTTAATTATATTGCAGATTGACACTACATTATAATGTATATCCCCGCTAATACTATAACTATAATAAGTAATATCACATTATCACATCACCGTTGACACGTCTTGGAAAACATTAAAACAAAATTATAAATATAAATTGGTGGCAATTGAAATTGATAACATACTAAATAATTTTTAAATTCAATTTTTAATAATAAGATAATATTATTAATTCTATATTATATTATGCCTACTTTTACAAAAATATTGTATGATATTATTGTAATTTTTGTTTTTATTGTATCATCGACATGAATTATTGATAATACCTTTTAATACTAACCAACACTGAATAAAATCACGATAGAACCTTTTCATACTTACGTAAACTTATCAGAATAAAAAAGTTCTATCAAACTACAACTATAATCACGATTTAGTAATTTTTCATGACATAGAACCTTTTCATCTTCTGTATCTCACTAAGTATTGTATGTAAAAACACCATTTTTGGATAAAAAGATGCACAGTTGAAAATGAAACAAATGTATGTAAAAAAACTATTTTTGAAAAAAGTGGACATAGAACCTTATCATTCTGAGTCCGCGACAAATTAAAAAGTTATAAGTCTTTTGCTCCAGTGATTTTGTCACAAATATTTATAGGTAGGAAAATGCGCCAAGAAAATTTTATATTGAAAATATTCAGTTTACTGTTTTTAGATATTTTAATTGAATACACCAAATGCGTTAATGCGTCAGCCCAACAAAAGTGTAAACAAAATATTGTAATATATAAATAATAATATAATACACAATATAATATTAATAAATGGTAAGACAAATTTCCAATACGAATATACTTGGGTGTGGCACATCAAACGCAATCAAATTATTATCAAAATAAATTAAAATTCTTCTAAACATATAGATCGTACAATTTCGTAATTCACAAATCGACATTGCGCAACAATAATCGATATCTATAGTGACCTAGATTCACACGAGTATTACGCAATAATAATTGCATCTCGATCATCCACGAACAATTATATGATACAATAATCGTCCAATTGCAAACATATGCCGAAATTATATTATGGAAGAACACACGAGACAATGCAGATATCGAGGAACAAAGTGGGGGTGACAAAACTTCGCTATGTTTTATTATTTACTTAAAGCCTATACACGGAGACGACCATCTCGGCACACTGTCATTCCTCTGGGCACACACACATCTCTTTTCGTATACTCTACGGACACACTTTGGACACTCTTCGGATCACTTGGATTATTCGGACGGACTCTTTCTCTGTTCAATGGTTTCACTGCAGTACGATACGGCCAAGAGGCTGTATTCGACGAAGACAAAGCACAATGTCTTACGTCCGCGTAAAACGATTTTGTCACACCTCCGTACACTAACCGCACCACCACTCTTTTCTCATTTCAAAGTTAAATTAATTAATTTATATACAAAAAACCTTACTTTATTGCGTCGATTTAAATACCAGGTATGAATTTATATTGGTATATTCGTATTAATATTTGTAATCTAAAAATAATTATGTTTTTTTCATTACTGCCTACGTTTTTCTCCCATATCCTTGATATACCATTTTATCCAGTCATAACATTTTAATATATATTTTCAACAAACTAAAAAAGGTATAAGGTAAATTACTGAACAATATATACCTAATATGTTAAATACCAATATAAGTAACATTTAAGATGGTAACCAAACTTACACAATATACTATACCTATATTAAATAGGACGAGTATTGAAGACTAAAAATAATGTGATAATAACGTGCATCGACGCACACCAAAGATATTGTATATTATATAATATATATATTATATATGTTATACATAGTTTGCAGCTAGTCGAGGTAAGTGATACACTTCTACACCAATCCACTAATAATATAGTAGTGGAGTGAAACAAACATATAACCCCATAAACATCTTATGGTTTTCTTTGATACTTATTACCGAGACTGGGCAAGTTAACGTTTTTTTTTTTTAAATAAGTTATTTTAAAATAATAAAGTTAAGTTAAAAGTCATTTATATTTTTTTCGTTAGCTCGTTGAGTTTCATTTTTCAAAAATAAAAAATTCCAGACTTGCATAATATAGTTTATTAAATATTATCTTTACGCTCAAGAAAATTATTCAGGAAATTTAAAATGATACATCAAAGTAAAAACCTCATTAAAAAATTGCATTTTTCTTCGGACGACAATTTAGATATTTTTGAAAACAATTAACTTGAAGTTAACAAGTTAGGTAATCTTAAAAAAGTAACTTATTATTTATGAGTTAATAAATTAACTTAATTACAATTAAGTTAACGTTATAACTTAATTTTAACTTTTAACTCGTTAATGCCTAGCCTTGCTTATTACCCCCAGCTTTTATCTTATTTTGTTTATATTCTACTACAATATAAACTAAAACAAAGTTTGAAACGATGTATCATGTTCAAGTGTAAAGTTCTAAACTGCCGTAGTTAAAATAAACGATTCAGAATAATAAGTGTTGAATAAAAATATAATAAATAAAATAAAATACGTCTTAATTCAAATACTATGTCTATGGGTCGTTATTAAATTGTTTTTATTTTTTGTAATGGTAAGTTATTGAATTCAGAACCAGCGGTCGTTTATTTTTTAACTTTTCAACTTAATTAAATCATAACATTTTTAAAACTTCAAAATCGTCAGGTGCAATTGATATTATAATATAACCTTTTCCGATATTTTTTTTTTACCTGTGATTTTTAGCGCTAATGACGTATACAACATATACCCATACACCTATTCTGTATTCAATAGGTACACAATTTCTATAGGTATCGTCAGGAATGGTGGTACCTTTCTCGAGGTCCTGCTGGGAAAAAATAAATTACAACTTGTGCGGGGCTTCTAACATTACTTTACACAATTGCGGTCAAATACAGGGGACGCGAGCCGTTACCAACAAGTGAGATACCTTAAAAATGTTAAATAGACATTTGACATTTTTAAAGGTGATCGACCACTATTTAATAAAGGAATATTATTTATATTATCACAAGAAGTGTAATAATGTTCTCCCTTTATAATTTTTCCTTCGTAAAATTGTATGTTTTGTTTCGATAGTAAATAGGTACTTTAGTTATTGTATATAAAACGTAAAAGTGTGTTTGATATTACGAACGTGATCAACAGATATTTTTATTATTCGTTTTTAATACGATCGACCAATATGCCTACACTAGAATATTTAGGTCTGTATAAGAAGTCGAAGTAATTCTTTGATTTTTAACTTTATAATATTTTTTTATGGCGAGAGAGTGAATCTTGCTGTAGCAAAAAAATAGGTCAAGATCGAAAATTCTCAGTAATTTTCAAAAGCCTTAAAAAATTTAAAAAAAAAATTAAAGGAATTGGGAATTATTACGCAGTGAGTTTTTGACAAAATCGATTTTGTAGTTTGGTAGAACTTAAAAATGAATTTTCGCCGAATATTTATATTAGCACTTTAATACGCTATAAAATTATAGAAATATTTTTACACTTTTCAAGTTATTATTAGGCATACGCAAATGTAAATTTGTACTAGTCAATAGTTTATTTTAAATTATTGTATAAATTACATGAATTACGGAGATGACCGATTGCCGCCCAAATTTGTTAGCACTATTGCGTCCCAAATACCCAAGTATCTCTATGATTGCGTCCGAGCACTAATTTGGTTCCCAAAATGACGTATTAACGCATAAAAATTAAATTGTTCTATAAAAATTAAAAACATCCGACTAATAAGTTGTTAATTATTACATATTATTACACTAATCTCACACTTAAAATGTTAGTCGCGAGTCTTGGAAAATTATTAATATAGTCACAAAAATGTAATTTTTGGAAGTTTAAATTTTTTTTACTGACCAAACTAATAATACATACATTTCTTAATGGTTAGGTAATCTTAAAATTAAAATGCACTTGCATGTGGAATATAAAATAGTTTATTCAATTTCTTATTAAAACATATCGTTAGAATATTTTCGCAAAATATCGTTAGCTCTAGACAATGCGCTGTATTATATTTATGAGACATTCAAAATTCGTAAGATGTAAAAGTTATTGTTGCACACACATTTTATTTCAAATACAGTAAAACCTCGATAAGACGGAATCGCATGGGACCATGATATTTTTCCGTGTTAACGGGATTTCCGTCTTACCAAAATTCCGTTTTAGTGAGGTTTTTCTGTACTTTAAATTATTGATAAATTTCACAATGTATATGAATAAAATATTTTTTTTTTAGAAATAACAAAAAAAAAATCTGTATCACTCATGGTTCCAAAAAAAAAAAATATATTTTATTGGTTTAATAAACACGTATTTCTGGAAAATATTATAATTATTGTGATTTTTAGATTCTTTAGTTCGTTTAGTTCGTAAGTATCTTGAAAATTTATATGAAAATAAGACAAATAATTATGTTTTAAAGGCTATAAAAATAACATACGTTATGTTTTGAACGTTGATGTATTAAATGTTTAAAACAAGAGGTCATGTTTAAAATATTTAGAACACATATTTATAACCAATTGTTTTAAATAATGTACCAGTACTAAAGTAGTGAGTTTGTCATACATACGAAATATTTAGAAAAACAAAATTTTCTTCAAATTTTGCGATACGATTTTTAAAAAAGTGTATCCTTATAAGTTTAAAAAAAAAAAATTAATAAAATAATTTTTATTGCAATAACAATAAAACCTACTTTTACCAAAGTCCTAAGTTTATCGTACACCTGATATATTTTTAGAAACAAAATCTATATTCAGGTACGAATTTGTAAAAAGTTGGCCCAAAGTTTAAAAAGATCAACTAATTTTTATATGTAGGTATATACTACATACGTCACATCTATATTTTATTTTTTTTTAAATAATTATGTTTAACGTTGTGTATTTGCTGGGTGTTATCAATGGATAACTTCCCAATCCTATTATTCGCCGTTAATTTTATATTCTTTCCTTTATCAATTCTAATTATTGTACAAATAACTGTATAGATTGTAGATGTATTTTAAATAATAAAAAAAAAAAAACGTTGTGTATTTATTGATGTCAGATAAAAATAAAAATAAATTTACTTATTACAAATAATTTTTACCATTCATATTGTGTTGTATTCGACTTACTCACCACATCACACATCAGTGTCGGTACACTGTTATGATTATTATAAAAAACTACCAGTACCTATTAAGTAGTGACCTATAACGGAAAACTTATCAACGCCTAGGAATAGTTGTGGACACTAAAGTGCAGACCTTTTTCATAGAGGCTGTAAACCATAAGCAAAAATCAGTTACTTTTATTGAAGGGGAGGCGGCTTTAAAATGCGATAATAAAAAAAGCACGTAAGTGGATGTCACTCTGCTGTACAGTAGGTTACAAGTGGGCCATTGTATAATGGATTTTATTAAACTTAAATTCAATGATATAATATCATTGTGTACGAAAAACGATTCTGAGCGGTGACGGTTAATTATTATTTATAATAGCCTTAAGTTGAATTAATATTATGAAATTATTATTTTAATTCGTTTCTATGGTGATAAAACAATTGTTAGAAATTAAAATTCCATTTTTATAGTGGTTTTTCGTAATTTGTCGGTGACATTAAATATCTATTGAGAAAATCGAAAAATGATCTCTCTAAAGTACCACCTTTAATACCTTTATTTATATTTTTTAATTTTTTTTAAATAAATAATTGAAGTACTGTCGATATATAATATTTTGTTCAAACAAAAAACTTTAAAATGTAATACTCGGGTCGACATGATTTGTCAAAATCGTGAACATTTGCAAATTATTTTTCAGTTATAACTCCATAAAAACTTTTATTTTCATATTTAACATTTGAAAAATAAATAGAAGATTGCTCGTAAGTTTACCAGAAAGTAACATTATTTTTTTGTGACCGTTTATATCATCTACCATTACATATGATTTAGAAAAATTGATATACAAATGCATGCACTAACTTATGCCCTGGTAATATTATCATTTATCACTGATGTTTTGTTTGTATTCTTTATTTTTATTTGTCACGATTTAATATGACGCATTCTCCAACAAATTACTATATATGGCATACCAGGGAGGATGATACCGTATCGGCTCCCGATGGACGTTAATGAGTCCGTATCGGCTCCGGGTCGTTATTCCTTGCCGTCCGTTGAATGCCGTATTGCGTCCGGTTTCGATAACGAATTTTTTGATAGCAAGTTAATCACATATATATAGTTATATGAAATTACAAAATATTATTTAGTTCTTGTTTTATTGCGAAGTGTACTGCGTCTAAGCATATTATTGTATATAAAAAAAATTTTAAGTCAACACATTTTTTTTAAGTCTATAAAACTCTTTTTTAAAAGTCAACACAATTTTTTATTTTAAACGCCAACAACATTTTTAACCATGTCTAGAGAGAATTTCTTCACGCTGTAGCCAGTCTTCAGCCTGTAAATGGGAAGGAAAATGTTTTTGATTGGGAGCCGATACGTCCATACCACTGGCATCGGGTCGGAGCCGATACGGCCACCTTCAAATGAAAGGAAGGAGCCGAAACGGACAAACAGGAGCCGATGTGGATACTTCCACCAGGGACTGGAACCATACCTGAAAGAACCGGTTCTGGAACTGAAACCTTTAAAATATTAAGAACAGGAACCGAAACCTTTTTTTTTAATAAATCAAGTACCTACCGGAACTGAACCAGATTTCTAAATTAAATAGGTTATTTTAGGTTCAAAAATAAAATAATTTTATTTATCATAATTTTATGGTATTACTATGTTGTGTATAAACTATGGGCTATGAGTTTTCTTATATTTCTCATACTACTAATTAAACACGCATTCCGGATAGGTATTTAAAATAATTATAATTTTTGGTACCTAAATTATCTGGAACAGGTACCAAAATTATTTGAAACTGATATCTTTATTTATTTTTTTAGAACCAAACCGTAACTGTTATTATATTTTTGGAAAATCAGTACCGGAACCGATATCGATAAATTCAAAAGGTTCCAGTCTCTGCGGCATACTTATTATTCTGAACATGGTATAAGGAATACGAAGTATGCTCAATGATAAGACTGTGCATTTTTTTTTAGGGGCAATGTATAATTTATCTAAGCAATCAACAATAAACACAAGGTGACGTCACGCGTAATCATTTATTATTAGGTATGCTATGCAGTATGCACAAAAACACAAGGCGATGCACATGCGCGAATTAGGACGAAAACACGTGCAGAGCTTTTGTCTTATTTCTTAAGAAATAATATAATTATATAATAAACTGTGTATAATTGGCAAATAACGTGGTGAGTGAGTGGTCCACTTTATGATATGTTGTTTATTCAAGTTATTTGTATAATATATAACAGCTTTTAGTAATAGCACATAAATTGTTTGGGTGGAAATGTGGTCGATATCTCATTCGGCGGAAACGAGTATTTGTGGAAAAGGGCTAAGTGGAAAAATAAAGGTACTTACGCTTTTAGGGGAAACGTGACACGTCACTCAAAATTTGAAGGATTGCGTTTATGACGAACTAAGCATGGTCGTCTCCACAGCCTTAACGATGTCACTCGTCGAGTGAAAAAATATAATAGCAATATAATGATGTTGATCATGTTATTGTTGTTGTGCCCACGCAAACATTGGGTAGGTACTGTTGTTTTGGTGGTTTTATTGTTCGAATCCACCCTAACCGGAGATTATGGCGCCAGTGCACTTATCGCTTCATCACAAACAAAAAAAACTTTCATATTATAATAGCATTAAACACTGGAGAATAAAAATGATAATAGTAATTTTCCAAAGCCAAATTACAGGCGGACCGATTGTTTGCTAAGTGGCAAAACGTATTTATTTTATTGCACTGAAGTTTTATTTATCAAAGTTGCCTATAACTGTACGATTTCAGCCGAATGAAGTAACCATATTTTGATGAAGTTGTTGATATTCACCAATATTATTAAAAAAAGTAATTACAGTTTAAATAAAAACAACAATGCAATAATATGTGGAATAAAATATTATATAATTTCAGGATAGGTACCTACGTATTATTAATGTATAACAATAATTATAATATATTATATAAATTATGCAATAATCTTTGTTGGCTTAATCCAGAGGTATTCAAACTTTTTTATCGCGTTCCTTTGTGTGTTCACAATATATTTTTGGCTCTTAAATTGTTATGAAAAAATTATAAAAATGTGGATACAATAAGGCCAATATCGGTGATAATAACAGAACCTTTAGTACTAGAAATACAACTTTAAATAGTCACGTAATCCAAATTAAATTTTTGGTTTATTATCGTTTCCACAATCGCTTTAATAATTATAAATAATATTTGTGACCTTTATTAATTTATATTTCCACTTTTCCACTGCAAACAAAGTTTGGATATCAGTTTTACACTTTAAACCGTAAATAATTTTAACAATGTATGTACTTAGGTATACTTGTATTATCACTAGGGCTATGAATATAATTTCCTAAAAAAGTCAAATGTCAACCTTGAGTTAATCATAAATATATGTAATTTAAATCTAATTTAGTCCTGCCCTATTTTAGATTTTGGCAAAGAAACCCTTGCAGATAGTGTTATGATGTAATCCAAATTTGATTGCGGTCGTCTGTTTGCTTAAACTTGCTATTTAAGTTTAGGATCCGTAGCGATAGTATAGGTATTATTACAATAGCCAAAAATATTTGCTCAAGGCAACAGGGACAAATTTATGGGTTTATCGAGTGCTGTTGTGGCATCTCATCTATAATTTCGAGTGAAAAATATTGATTTTGATTCATAATTAGTATCTATATGTATACGGTTAAGTTCATCGAAAGTTCAATTTTTTTTTAAATAATTTAAAATCAATAAGTTATTTTTTGTTATAGATTATCAACGGTTAGGGTTGGATTGTAAATGTGTGCTAGAATAATATCGTCAGTGAGGCGATGGCAAACATCGCCTCTCGTTTTATTTATAGGTAAGTATATTAATTATACTCATACACTTAAACATACGTAAACGCACATATTATACTATCGTAAAAATAGTAAAGTAAATTGTAAAATAACGGATTTATTATTGGACAAGCTATTCCATCGTTAGATTAGTAATAAAACAAATCAACGAAAAATTATAGTTACATTTATATAATATCAATATTTTTTTTCTCCTATATTGTTGGTATTGCAAATCCATTTTTCTTGTTATTGTATCGATTTTTCAATTTTTTTAGTCAACCTTTCCTCCACCGATTGACTTTAAAATACTATCAAATACACAGGGGAACCTCGATAAGTCGACATTTAAAGGAAATAAAATTGTTTTGACTTGTGGATATTTTTGACTTACTAGTAGACTTTAAAGTTCGGTTAGGTTAGGTTGAATAAAGCAAGGGAACGGCATTTATTTCGAATTATTAAGATTTTAAACTTATCAAGGTACCAGTTTACTACAGTAATCAAAAATTGGTTTTTAGAATAATAAAACCATTAACTTTTTTTTTTGGTGAATCTTACAAGTTTTTTTTTGCCAGCCCCCAACTTTTGTCCGATTGATTCCAAAAATATGATAATTAAAAAATGTTTTGAACTAATAATTAATTAGCAAATTCAGTAGTTAATTTTTTATTTTGCTAATAATTATTAATTTTGGGATTTCACTGAATAGGTTAACAAAAAAATCTAAATTTAAAAAAAAATTTCTTGACCAGAGTTATAGTTTATAAGTTCTCGGAAATGAAAACCAAATTTTACTCTTGTATTCCTATATAACCAAAATACAGTAAAATTATATGAACAATTTTAAAAATTTAAATTTCCCATGTATGTTAAAATGTAATGCTAACTATTGAATAGAGAATTTGAGTTGAACAACTTAACGATGACCTCTGTTGAAATAGATTTGATTAAAATCGTTAAAAATAAAAAAATATTACAAAACGTTATTATAGAATCCATTTAAGTGCACTTTTAACCGTTTCAATTAACAATTGCAAAATCATTTTGAACGAACGAAATGAGAATACAGCAGGTAGAAAACAAAAATACAAACTTGCCGAAATATAATATCGTATCAATTTTAAATAAAAATTATTGAAAAAGTTCGCTCAAAATTCCGTAATCCGTAATAGACCATACTCATTGGAAAATCGAAATTATCAGAAATTACCGAGCAATCGGCTTTAAAATTAGTAGGTACATAATATGATAACAATAGTTATTGAGCTAGTTTAGGGTGGCTTTAAAAGATTATGGGAAACCAGAAACTTTATCACTTATATATTATTATAGAAAATGTAAGGAAGTTTTTTTTTTTTTAATATCGATTTGACAAATAGCGAAATCGGTGACACCGACTGCGACGGGTAATTGTAAATTCAACCGATTGTATCTATTATGTATATTAATTCACTGGTACGATTAATTAAATCCATTTAACCCATGTAAAAATGTCAATTCCACAGGTAGGTACGAACCTCTCTACTTGTGCAAAATATACGTAAACTCTTCCGATATTATTTTACGAACAATTTTATTTTTCAATAATACGTTTTGATTTTTTTACACACATTTCCTTTCCCGATTTTAATCTAATAATTACACAACTATTTTTCTGTGTGATAGGCTATAATTTTTATCGCTTAAATGTTTGGACTTTTTTTAATACATATTTTGTAATGTTGATACATTCTGTTCTGAAAAAGCATAATTCAATATTTTCACAACTACCATAATCGGCATTTTTAATTTGTTCGTTTTTATTGCATATAATACTTCCAGGTATAATATAATATAATATCGAGATTATATTAATCTGGCTTTGTTTTATTTATTTTATAATATCGGTGGGATCAACATAATCATTTACAGGATGGACGAGTTTACGTAATTAGTTTTTGCAAAGTATATTCGAATATGTATACCTGTGGATTGAGCATTGATGTAATATCCGGTCTTGAAATCGGCTACCTGTAAGCCGGCGTCGACGAAGACTTTCGATAATGTACAACGTAAACTTTAAGCCGTAAAGCGACGTGTACGTAGGTATATAAAATACGATAGATACGCACCCCTGTTTTTCGCGAGCATTATTGATCTGCCGTTACCGTGACAACCGCCCGGGTCACCTCCGGTATACAATATTATTATTATCATCATCTAAGACGCGGCCGTGACGCCCTGTAGTTCCAGGGTCTTATTATCGTTAAAGGCAGAGGCCGGTTATCTCAATTCTTGTCGAGACCATGGTATCTGCGCCGCCGCCGACCCCGGCCCAATCGCAACCCCCGGGGTGGAGCGATCGCGAGCCACCACCACCGTCACCGCAAACTCCAACCCCACCGCCACCACCGCCGCCACCACATCAGGGCCACCCGTCGGGCTGCAGAGGCCCGTCGCGCGGCCGCAACGAAATCACTTTTGATCTTGACGACAGAGCCGTCTCGCAATCGTCCGGCCGTAGTTGTAGGTAGTTGTCTCCACGGTCCTCGACGACGCGCCCTTCGCATCATCGTCCGTTTCGTTTTCAACCACCGCTTTCGCTTTCAGTCGTCGCCTGGCTACCGTAGAAGCACCTACTCCGCTCCGTCGTTTATAGTCATAACCCTCTCCGTGAAATTGTCATTAATTATCACCGCACCACCCGTAGCGACGAACACCGGTTGCGTGTAAACGGGTGGTGATTTCCGCGTCGTCGTTTCACCCCCGCGAAACTTTTCCGCTCGAATCGTACCGTGATCGTCGTTTTCCCGTCACAGCCGCCAGTAGAGCACGCACATCGCTCCGAAAATCGCGATCAATCGTAGACGGAGGATTCCGTCGGCGATCGACTGGTTGACCTTATCACCGATTTTGCATATCTCATATCCATCATCCCGAGTAGTCCGACGGTTGAGTACGTTCGCGCGCATCGGTTTCCCCGCTCCCCGACCTTTGATCGTTCGCCGATTTTGAACGGCCGGCCGTCACATCACTGTTTATGAACTAACCTAACCTACAAATTTACAGATTTCAGAAGCTCGTAGATCACCGAGCATCGACCTAGGTCGAACGGTTTTTTATTCTTTTAAAAATATTCTTCGCCGCACGCGATACGTCTTAGCAGTCTCCGTCCGATGACCACGTAAACCCTATCGGGCACATCGATCTCCGCCATCCGCCGGTGTCGGTCTGCGACCCACGGACTACCGACTCCGCTGCCACTGCGCACTGAAGATCAGGTAAGAGTAAATATCGATAATTAAATATAGATCGTGTATTATCTCAACTTTTCGACCGTTGTATTCAAATCAGTACATTATTATGATAAATATTTTAGTTCGTTATTGTAATTATATCTATTTGTGTATTTTAATTTACAGGTAAATAGTATTTTATAAAGTATGATTGATTTGATATAAATATTTTGTGTGCAGACTGCAGATACATAATTCTGTAAAATTATTAACGACCAAATAATTTTGTAACTCTCAAACACGAAAATTGAGCGTTTGTGTAGTGAAACTCCCCCCTTCCCCCCACCAATAATTTAAATTTGATTTTAACTACGTCTACGGCCGTAGTTAGTGTGCATCCATAACTAACCCATCATATTTATAACATGTGCACTAACATTTTTAAAATGCATTTGTAATTTGCACTAAATATCAAATCAATTATTCTTTGATAGTACACATTTTGATAGCATAATAGTAAAGATACTGGTATAAGTTGTTAAGTTAACTGTAAACCTAATAATAATGCATATTATTGGTCCTAACACATAATACCTATACCTCTCATTTCATTAACTTATTCACTCAGGCACTATTTTACGGTAGATACGTCAGTATTGAATTTAAAGCTAATATTCCTAATGATAATAATAATAATAATAATAATAATAATATATTATCATGTGAAAAATATTTATAATTTATGCATTTTACGACTGTGGGTAGTTAGAAATCTCAACAAACTATTATTGTTTATTATTAAGTTTATGAATTGGCTAGTATTTTCCTAAAATATAACTATTGCCGAATAACTTAAAAAGATTAATAAGAGGACAAAAAATAATTTAAATGTAAATTCTTTGCTGAATATATTCGTAAGTACATGACAACAAATCAAAATAATGTCTATCAAAATGTCTTAAATACCTATTTATATTATGTATTGCGATAGTGGCATGCTGATAATAGCAATTACCAAGGTAGATTCGATTCACCTTGGCAATGACCATAACTTTATTTCAACGGCCACGTGTAGCGCTGAGCACACAGAGTAATATTACTCTGTGGTGCAATGGGCGGCGGGCGTTGTGGGTGGGTAATCGATATGGTGAATTGGTGTAGGAGACGATATATCTTGGTTCGTGGGGCTGACTGAAAACATAGCCTCCTAAAAAGTGCTGCGTATGCGCAGTTACAATTATTTTGTGTGTGTGTGCATTTTAATGTGTACACGAGTGTACCTCAGCGAAAATAAGTTGTCTCCGTCGCGGCGCTATATGTTAGGTTATTACTAACAATTATGTATACTGTACGCGCATGTGCGTAAAGTAATTGGTGTGCTGAGCTGTTGCAGATGGAATGTGCAGCAGCGTAGCGCCCAGCGGTTCACCTGTCCCGTGTCCGGTGGGTGGCAACTTTATTTTCAATCAATTATCCGATGCAGCGTCATTTATAATTCATCCATTTTTATTCATACAACATTTTCGGAATTCAAATTTTTTTTAAATTTTTCAGATTTAAATTATTTCGATTATTTGAACTTAATAAATGATGTAATCATGAATTAAAAATTAATGCGGAACAATATTTTACATTTTTTTTTCTTAAATTTTCAAGGAAGGCATCGCCTCTTTTGCTTCCCCGCAAAAACCGCCACTTAATCCAATTAACATCTATTTATCTTGAATGTTTTACGATTTACTAACTTTCCTGATTATCAGACATTACATTGTAATCTTGGGTGGGTGAATAACTCTATATTGTTATGTATAGATGCGTTCAGTATCCGTATGTGTGTATAAACTATTAAGTGCATTGGCGACAGCGACCATCCCCGACTACAGAATATATTATAGCAATCGGCCTATAGATCGCATCCCATAATAATTTATGATCATATAAAAATAATCGTTTTAACGAAAATAAAAGAGATCTTTATCAAAAATTAAAACGATTTTAATAGAACTCTGGGATGCAGGAGGGCTTCTCGGCGTCGTCGTAACCGATTGCCCAGTACGATAACAATTATATTACGTTGTCCCTGCAGGTGAAACTATTGTGTTGGTTCGAGATCTCCAGCTACTATGATAATATGTAGTTGTTACGTCGGGCACGTAACATTTAGCATGAAGTTTTTATCTTATATCTATCAATTCAATACATGTACAAAACTAACCCCAACACCCACCCTCTTCAAAAAAAAAAAAACAATTTACAATTTTTTACATTCAAGAGTTTTTTCTCTTGGCATTATTTATCTTTGACATCGCATGCGTCAGTTAACAAATAATTTTCTTATATTTTAGTAAGAAGAATTCAACAAAAGAATAAATCATAAATAATAGTAATGACGTGGGTATCCACATAACTTATACACTTTATTTATTTATCCAGTCAGGAAAATAAACTACGTTAGCCATATTTATTGAAGTTAAACTTCAATATAGATAGTACTTAACAATATGAGTATTGCGAGTAAGTGTGGATGAAGTAAAACTTCTTTATAGAGGGTAGGTACGAAAAGAAAACCATCACGATCGGCCGTCATGACACACGCGTTTCTATAGTTTGTTTTATATAAAAAAAAAATATATCAGAAAAAAATGCTAAAAATCTGGGTTCTTCGATCAGAATCGAACCAGCAACATCAAGGTTGATACCTCATGGTATTGACCATTACGCTATCTATCTTGCCATCATGGCCGACCGTGACAGTTTTTTTTCGTAGCCTCCATTCAGTATTTTCACTTCAATAAAGTCTAATGGGCAATATCATGAGCTATCAACTACGGCGTTGCTGGGTCAATGCCGGTCGAGGAATCAGCTTTTTTGAATTTTATTTCTGATAGATATTTCACTCCGTGCGTGCATTTTCAACACGCAGCTTTTAGTATTTTAATTTTATCCAGGTATCCGTTTATTCTGCATAGTTTGTATTCGGTCTACCAATAATTTTTCACAACTGTGGTAGTGCAGATTCTTGTTACAAAACTAAATATAAATTTAGAAAATTATTAGTACTAATGATTCAATAAAAATCTCTGCTAAACTTTTATTCGCTTTTACAGTAGACTCTACAAATCTACAACCTATTTATGGACCGTAAACAGTATACTTAAAACTATACAAACGTTATTATCTTAATGGAGTTACCTAATATAATTTATAAATACATTTTTTTTTTCATAGGTTATCATCAGACAAATTCCATATTATTGGCAATTATATTTGGATCACTTATATGAAAGATACGCAATCGTTAAGTAAGTTTTTTTAAATTTTTTTAGCTTTAGACATAGGTACGGATAAATATCTGATAAAAGCCGTATAATATTGACTTATAAATATACAGTGGAACCTTATTGAAAACGAATCAGTTGGGGGCAAAAAAAATTTTTGAGGAAAATTGTTTGTACATTTTAATATGCAAGGGGTAAGATATTACTTCGAGTTATCGACAGTTCTACTTACAGACGTTTTTGAGTTATCGAGGTTCTACTGTGTATAGAAAATAATAAATTAATATTTCGATAATTAAAAAATAATCAAATTCTCCGTTAATAAGAGAATTTGATAGCCGACAGTTTTTTTTCAGGTTTTATAAACTTATTTATCTTACTATATACATAGATAAGATATCGTTAATAGATGGTAAATTTTTGTTAAAATAACGATCAATATCTAATAATACAAAGGATATAAACATTACCTATAGTTATATAGACGATTGATAGTTTAGCCTTTTTTCAGTTGATGATATTGAATAGGTAAACAAAGTGTAGTAGGTAAGTGTTTTTATGATAATTTGGGAATACCATTGTATACAATTGATTTTTTTTTGTCATTACCATTTATTAGTCACGTAAATATACAGAACAAATTTCGTTATTCACCTTTAATTTGAGGAAAAATTAATAAGACTCTTTCAGTAATTTCAAATTAAGACTTTATATGAAAATATATTTTTTTAATAGAATAATTTATTGATAATAAAACACCATCAAAAATATATTCAATTAATATTGTACATTTAAAATTAAATGTTTTTTTTTTCAGTTTTCTTAGGTGATCAAGAAATTAAATATGATTCCTAAAATACCTGCATAATTATCCAGCTCTTCCAATATTCGTATGGTCTATTCATAATTTAAGGCGTAGAACAAGATTTCGTTCAAAACGATGTAAACAATAAAACAATATATTATATTAAGTGACAAGGTGTCTAGTACCTAGTACAATGTCAAACGAGGGGTGGTCTGCTAGAAATGACGCCCTAACTGAGTTTTCATACGGAACAAACGAAAATCAGTACACTGGAATATACTTGAATCATGAATATTTAAATGACATTTCTATTATGGTATCGCCAAATAATCCAGAAAGAAACGGGGAAACTATAAACGATAACACGGGAGTAGTCCATACATTGAGTCAATTAAATCAACCACAACAAAACTCAGCAACAACACCACGTCCATTAATCCACACCGACGATTCAAATGAAACACCGCTATCGTTGAATGTAGAATGTGATGAACCAGTCGTAAAATCGTATTATAGAAACAATACTTCCCCCAGACCAATTAACATGAATAATGTCGTCAATATTCCAAACATAAGAAATAAAAGGCCATCGAACTACGGCTACCAGAATAGATATAATAATCAACCGTATCTCCCTACAAGCTTACAGCATTTGATGCCCGTGGAACAAATTGAAAGCGGACCGTTTTCTCCATATAGGATTGTAAATGCAAGCCCATCTACTTCTACTTCATTCAGACCATCGGATCGACACCAATATACTCATAATAATAATAACTCTATTCGTGTACAGGAATATCCTAGTTCACCGTACCGTTGCGAATCAGTTATAAAATATTGTCAACCGATAGAAAACAAATTTGAAACCTTCAATGCATCAAAACGCGATCCGAGGCTAATAAACCGTGATAGCAATACGTACAGGTTGGATAATTTTGAAGAATTGACACCATTAAGTTACACCAATAAAGAAACATATTTAGACGAGGACTTACGAGTAATCAACATTAAATTAAAAAACATGAACTCAAGTTACAGATTTGGTGTTGTAAATGATTTGCGTAGCGCTGATAACTTTAATATACACAACATTAGGAGCGGAAGAGACCCACGTGTTAAACATACCCAAAACGACCGGGAATCTGAAACATACATAGATTGTAATAAACATTTGAATATTTTGAATACTGAACGATACAAAAAATTAAATGTTGGAAAGATGATTGGTGTAATAGATGTAAGGAGTGACAATGAAGACGTTGTGAATGATATTGAAACTACAAGTACTTCTAATGTGGTAGAACAATATCATAAAAAGAAAAAGGAAACACTCAGGAAATCAAGGGAAGACGACCAAAAAGAATTAACAGAAACTGTAGAAAACATCATTTTAAATTTAAATGATGATATAAGTGATTTAAGATGCACAACAAGAACACTTTCAAAGAAAAATGATGGAATAAATAAAACAAATGATCTTAATGATCAAACAAAAAATAACATTAAAAAGGCAAATCAAAATATTTTAACTGTTGAAAATTCCAGTGTTGATAATACGCACAAGAATGTTGATGATATTTTTGGATCAATTGGAACCTATCAAAATTATAAACAGCTATCAGAACGATCAATAGAACTTGTTGATTTGACGTATGAGGAGAACACAGCTGATGTAAGGACTAATCAAAATGTTGACGCTGGAATGTTTACTACAAAATTAAAAGACATGTTATTAATGTCTACATTTAATAAAGAAAAATTGGAAAAATTTAACAAGTCTTCAGAAAATTCAGAAAAACTTAACACCAATAAAAATGAAACCAATGCTGAAAACATAATATTAAATGAAGATCGTTCTATTGTTGATCAGCGTAAGACATCTGAGAAAAAATCACATAAACACAAATCAAAAAAACGTAATAAATCTAAAGATAATAATAAACATTCTGAAATGTATAAAGATGGAAATTCAAGTAAAACTGATTCCGGTGTCATAACAATCGATTCTGCATTTAAAAATACCAATTCTGAACAAGCAATTAACAGCGGACAAACCTGCGATGAACAAACAAACAATGCTGGAATGTGGACAAAACTATTCAAACAGGAAAAAAAAAATGAATTGATAAGTAAGCCGAATTTGATGGTTCAACGTGGAAATCAAACTCCTAATATTAACAAGAAATTTATGAAAAACGCATGTGATATTATTGAAAATATCCAAAATGAAATATTCAATTTAGTAGAAAGTATTAACAGCGAAACCTATGTAGGAGTGCAGCCGAATCCAAATACTTCTACTGAAAGTGCAATATCAGTAACGGACGTAGGTGAAAAAACATACTACGCCCACGATCAAATATCAATCAGAGTGCAAGATCCATATGAAACAACTGAATCTAACTTTCCTAACATAAATCACAGATCGTCGATAAATTTAAAAAAAATCGTTACCGGTGGACGAGGAACTAATGAAAATTCGCTCAAATCAAATACCGTTCAATCATTACCAAACCCTGAACGTAAGTAAAAAACAGTGATAACACTTTATTTTTCCTAGTCAATAACTCATTTCCAATAATTCTTGTTTTTGTAAATATCGTTACTCTTTTTATTTTTTAAATTTTTTTTTTTATTTTTTTTAAAAATTTTGTGTATGTGTACACGTTTAGTAGTCGAAATACTGCTTCGATTTTTAAATTCAGTATCTTGTTCGATGGGAAAATGAATCTAGTTGGTAGTTTTGGAAGGTCGAAATTTAAAATTCCCAATAGTTTTCAAAAGCGCCCGGAAAAACAAAATAAAAATTAAGGAAAAACGGGAATTTTTACGCAAAATTGGTTTTTGACAATATCGATTTTGGCTTTTGCTGTAACTCAAAAACAAATGATCGTAAATCCATGAATTTTTCAATGAATGTTTATATTAGCATTTTCTATACACCATAACATTTTCCAAATATTTTGACTTATTTTGAGCTGTTTACGAATATACTTAGTTTCCAACTTTTTTATGTTTTTTTTCTATGAATGTCAATAAAACTTTATTTGTTAAGTAAAAAGCTTCACAATTAAAAACAAAGCTTCTGTTATGTTGTAACAATTATATTTGAAAAATATTAAAATTCCTTAGTCACAGTTTTTTTTTATAAGCATTTTAAGTTCAAAAATTGACAAAATATGGAAAAATCACACAAATTAGCTAATTATTTTCAATTGAGAATTCATAAAAATGTTCTTTTTAAATCTAAGATTTGAAAATGTAGTACAAGATTATCCATAAGTTTGTCTACCTTTATCAAGAAAAAAAATATCTACAAGAAAGTCAAGTTAAACTTTTATGAGCGTTTGAAAATCATATTTTTACAACATTTGATATTCACTCGATTTCTCATGTAACAATATTCTTATTTTGCGTTTTTGCGGTTTTGCGTTATTTTTTGTTCAATGAAATTCTATAAATTACGTTTTGCGATATTTTTCGTTTAATGATATTCTATAAATTACGTTTTTCTTTAATATGTTTTGTTTAATGATATATAATATATTATTTTGTTAATCATTATGTTTTGTTTCGTGGCATTTAATTATTTTTGATTACCGCTTTCCGTTGTAATTACGTTTACAAATTTCAATCGTTTTTTTTCAAACATAACGTTATTATAACGTTTGCAAGCCTATTGGTTTAATTAATTATAAAATTTTGTTTGACGGCAAAAAACTAGTAGGTATACCGTATTTCAGATACTTTGTCAAAAATTCCAATTTTAATATCAGATACTTGTAACTTGTAATATTACTTAAGTATATATTTTGTATAATTTATAAGTTAGAACCTTAAATACCTACACTGATATAATTAGGTAGCATCGGCGTAATTAGGGGGGCTAGGGGGGCTTAGCCCTCCTATATTAGTATTTAGCCCCCCTAAAAGGTTTTACTTTTCAGCCCCTCCTTATAGGCTCGTAGTTAAAACCTAAATCCTTACTGAGAAAAAAAATTGTTTAAAATAATTAATATGTAATAATTATAATATTATAATAATATAATATATAATATAATATAAGTGGATGTACCAAGTACGAATTTATCGTATATGGGTCATAGTTTTCGCGGAAGAAATTTGCGGGGAATTATTGATTCCGCCGGCTATTAATTCCGCCCGCTACTGTTTATAAAATCTACATTTAATATTTGATAATTTAAAAAATAAAAATTTGTGATAATAACTTAAGGTAGGTCTCGAACTCTCGACCAACCTTAATTTAAGTATTAATTTTTATTTTCTTAAGCCAAAGTCTTGTTTATGAATGTTATTTGGCCCTAAATTGTATACAATTATATAATAAATTCTATGTAGGTATAAAATGAAAATGTATAAATGTAAATCATTTTTTTCTAATTAATATTATGTTTATAATATTTTAAAATGTATAATGTAAATTGAATAAAATTATAATAATAATATATAAATATAAAATAAAAATATAGGTATAAATCAAACTACTTTTGATAATATTTGGGCACATGTTTTAAATAAGTGAACCTAGAAATTTTATTATCGTTCAAATCATTTGATAAATTTTTAATACTTTGTTTTTTTTTGTTAAAAGCACTATTTTTGCTATTTGTCTCGATGTTTATTCCGTTTATATGTATGTAAGTGTCAGTTTGTATTTTTTTATTTAAAACATGGGTGAATATGAAAATGTTGGGGTGAGCTTTTGTGAATTGTGAATTTAATTTTGAGTGGAAAAACTCACAGCTATTTGTAGTACGTTCTGATGTTATTTCTCTCGATGCCCAAATACGTGGATTGAATTTTGCACCTTCATCAATATAATATTCAACTAAATAATCGCAGAACTTAATTATTATCCTTTCATCATCTGGAGAAACTGACATCAAATCTGTCGTAAAGCAATCGCTTACTTCTTCTGGATTTAGTAATGGTAAGCCAAATACCCATTTTAGCCAATTACCTATTTCACTTGATGCGTCTTTATATTCTTTTGATAAGCCTAAAAAATAAAAATTATAAATTAATTAATATTAATAATACATAATACGACAATAATAGTATTGTATGTGTATTTGAATTTATATGTTTACCAAGACTTTGAATTCGTTTCCACCAATTTTGTGTTAAATGAAATCTGCAACCAACCATTCTTATTTCTGGCCATATTGTTTTTGCACCAATATGTATAGCTTCTTCAAAATCGGAAACTATTTTCGATGGAGTGAATAATAAATTTATTTCCGAACATTTTTCAACCACATATCCGAACGATAGTGCATATGTGTCTTTACATTTGTCTGGTAGTAAGAAGTACACGAGTGGAATATAATGTCCGTTCTTGAAGATGTGTATAGTAAAAAGCTGAAGAAAATATTTTGGACAGTAGGTAAAAGTACCATCCACAAATATTTTGTCTACTGAACATAGAAGTTTTAAATTCGTTTCTGTTGAAAAACATATAATTTTGTTCACTGAACCGACAACAAGAATAAAGTTTTCGTCCTGGACAGTTTTAATTTGACGCTCGCTCATTACGTTGATTACTTCTATAATATTTGTTGGGAGTTTCGGATATGACGAGCTACGAGAACGGTATAAACATTGATAAATATTATTGATATCTGTACCTGTAAACGTTTGTGTTAGTTCTGGATTAGTTAAAATGCCTCTATTTATGACTTTTGAAGGCCTTTCCAATTCGTCTTCCGATTTTCGTTTGAGTCCATTAGAAAATGATTTTTTTGTTATACTTGATTCAGTTTCTTGGTGATGGTTGACATTATGTGTACTTTCATTTTTTTAAATGTTCTTAACTGCTTGATCTAAATATATTTTCGCAGTACACTTTTTATGTATGCACTGCCATTTAAAAGCATCCAAATATTTCATGTAATCTTTTTTATAATATTTACTATTATTATACAAAATCAAATAATTTTTTCGTTCACTTGATATAATAGTAAAGTTCATTGTAATTAAAAATGTAACAAATTGTAATTAAGATCCTAATACAAATGTGCGAGTGTGTGACACTTTATACTCGTGGAGCAATTTCGTTAACTAGATCGATACTGTCGATACTGATCAGCAACTATGCGAGAAGTAACAAGGGAAGTCCATATTTTAACAAGCGGAACCGAGCCAACATAAATATACTATTATTATAGTCTTATATTTTATCTTAAAGATAAGATTTCAGTTAGAGTCATAGGTAGGTAATCAGTATAATAAATACGTAGCTTAATACGTTATAGCAATAGGTACGGTTTGAAATAAAATGTATTACTCGTGCGCTACACGCATAATATTATAAGAAACCTGATGGTTGTAAAAACGTTAATTTGGCACAATATCAAAAATAGATTTATAGATTTATAAAATTTATAAATTCACTTATTAACTGTTTCCAAATATTACCAAAAGTAGTTATACACTTTAATTTTGAACTATACAATTTAGACTATATACAATTAACAATATATGTATATTCACATACACATATTAATTAAATACTAATATTTATATTGTCCAAATTATACCAAATAGAATATACATTTTAAAATACATATACAAAGGGGGGGGGGGGGGATGAATAATGTCCGGCGGAATCAATGTGTAAATATTGTAAACGGTAGCCGGCGGAATTAATAGCCGGCGGAATCGATATGTAGATATTATAAACAGTAGCCGGCGGAATCGATATGCGCCCAAATGTGCGTGTTGTGCATAGCTTATCTGCTTATTACATATTAGCTTCAAGCTTATATAACGCCCCTATGGCCCATTATAATATTATATATTATTTTATTATATTTCAATAGGTACCCTTATTGGCGTACCTACCTATTCTTATAATAGTTATATTAGTTGCATCGTACTGTGTGATCAAAAATAAAAATTCTCATTAGTTTTCAAAAGCACCGGGAAAAACTAAAATAAATTAAGGAAAAACGGTAATTTTTACGCAAAATCGATAATGGCTGTAGAATGAAGTACACGAAATTTTCACTGAATATACCTTACCATTGTATTAGCATTTTTCTTACACGATACAATTTTCAAAATGTTTAACTTGTTTTGAGCTGTTTACGGATATTTTTAGTTTTCAATTTTTTCTATAAATATTAATAAAATGTTGTTAGTTAAAAACATAATACAAGGCTCCTATTATATTGTTACAATTGCAGTTGAAAAATATTAAAAATACATAAGTCACAATTTTTTTTTTTATAAGCATTTAAAGTTTGTATTTTGACACAATACGTAAAAATGACGAAAATGAGAAAATTTTGTGACTATTAAATTTCAGTGACGCTAATTAGGGGGGTGTGGGGGCTTTGCCTTCGACGGCTTATTTACACTTTCGTTTTCTAGGACTCTAGCCCCTGTAACTAATCAATCCTAGTTACGCCCATGATTTAAAAAACGTATGACTGTAGATACTTGAAAATTTCACTGAATGTTTGTATTAGTATTTTCTACAATTGATTTGACTCTCTTTGAGCTGTTTACGGACAATTTCAAATTTAAATTGTTTTATTTTTTTTCTATATAAATCAAAAACATATTATTTGTTGGGTGAAAAAGCATGAAAATGCAATACAAGACTCCTGATATAGGTATTGTTAAAATAGCAGTTTGAAATTATTAAAAATACATAGGCACAATTTTTTTTTTATAAGCATTCAAAGTTCGATATTTGACAAAATGTATCAAATTTAAAATTTAATAATTATTTTGTAGTTAAAAGTTTAACATTTTATAAACTTTTAAAGTTAAGGATTGAAAATTTAAAACAAGATTCCACGTAAATAGGTTATATATAAATTACTTTATTCACAATAATATCATCAAATATACTTGGTAATATCATAGGCTGACCGATCGTTTTCGCTAATAATCGTTTTTCTTATACAACGATATTATATCATTGATTTCAAATTTAACACCATCCATTACAGTGACCCACTTGTAACCTACTGTACAGTAGAGCATCTTCCACTTACCCACCTTTTTTTTTTTAATTCTCATATTTGAATATGTAATACAAAATTACTAAAAAGTTTGTTTACTTTTATCGAAAAAAAAATGTCCACAAGCAAATCGAATTAAATTTTTTTGAGCCTTTGAAATTCATATTTTTTTAAGATTGGATATGAACTCAATTTTTCAATTAGTTATTTTGTTCTTATTCAAAAAAAAAACATTTGTAGATACATGAAAATTTTACTGAATGTTTATATTTTTATTTTCTATACACCATACAATTTTGAAAATATTTTGACTCTTTTTGAGCTGTTTACGGACATTGTCAGTTTTCAATTTTTTTAGGTTTTTTATAAGCATTAAATTTTAAAGTTTAAAATTTTACAAAATTTTATAATTATTTTATAGTTAAAAATGTATTAAATGTTCAACTTTAATATCTAATATGATTGAACATTTTAATCAAGGTTCCACGTAAATAGGTTATATATAAATAACTTTCTTCGCAATAATATCATCAGATATACATAGTAATATTATAGGCTGACTGACCATCTTCGCTCAGAATCGTTTTTCTTATACAATTATATTATATCATTGAATTCAAATTTAACATCATCCATTACAGTGACTCACTTGTAACCTACTGTACAGCAGAGCGACTTCCACTTACCCACCTTATTGATACTGAATTTAGTAATTATAAAGTCGCGGTTTTTTTTTCGACTTTTTTTCTCTATGACTATATCAGCTAATACATTTTTGCAAATCGTATTCTAATATAGAACATATTACTCAGTTAAAATACAAATTTTGTTAACAAATCCAAATTTTTATTTCTGTTTGCGATTAAAAATTTTTAAAACTCGAATTTTATAAAAACCAGAGAAGAACCTCAATATTCCCATTTTCAAGTTCATACGTTTCGTCATTTTATGAAAAAGTAAGCGAATGCAGTAAAGCTATATTATACTTTTAATTTATATTTTGCTAGACAGATGGAACCCCTGTTATATTTTTGCCATCCAGATTTCCGACTTTTCCTATGCAGTTTCCTAAAAAATATTTTTTATACAACGATTGTCCTGTCAATTACGAATACCACAAAAAATCAGATAAAACGCGCCTAACTCAAAATAGCGATGTTGGAAAAAAATTCCAAGTTTTAACCTTATGTTACTCATGTTTTATTGCAAGTTAAAATAAAAACCAAATTTACGAATCGACTGTCATACGTTTTTTTAATTAATAAATATGGCTTTGAACGAAGAAACAGATTTTAAACAAATGTGTTGGAAAACATTTTGCTTTTGCCTAGGATAAACAACGCGTGGATCACATTCTGTAAATTGTTTAGTACTTGCTAATTCACTAAAATTATTTGGTTTTGGGTTTTTGGTTACTTAGAAGATGAATTCGGCAAGGATGTAGAAGAACAAATTATTGAGTGTCCTTCTGAAAACATGTCTAACAGAAATTCTACAATACATTATGCTGCAAGTGACTTTAATTGCGAATCAAATGAAGGTAGGTATATAATATTAACAATTATTAGGTCCCAGATGTTGATGACCTAAAAACCTATAAAAATGGCCTAAAAATGTAATTAGGCCATCAAAAAAATAAAAAAATGAACCCCCTAAAAAAATATCCTACATTTCGTATTGTATGTTAATGGTTAAATACTAAAAATAAATGCTAGTAAAACTGCTAAAAATAATAACATTATTGATTGATTTTTTATTCAAAAAATAAAATTTATAAACTATAAACTTACGTGATTTTTAATCTGAAAACTATGTTTCAACTAGAAAACAATTTAGTAATAGATTTGGTTTTAAGCATTTTTCGTAACTTGTACCTAGGGGAAATAATATTAAATAAGTTTAAGGGTAATATTCATACGTATTTATTAATTATTGTTATCGTCGTAATCAGATATTATTAAAAATAATTAAGTTGTGGTTTTTTTTTGACTTGTTGAAAATATAAAAATATAACAATGAGTCAATGACTAATAATTATTAACTCGATATTGTTCCTTCGATTGTTGAAATAAAAAAGTTAAAATGATCTAAAACTTAAAAAATGCTAAATGGAAATAAGTTATAGAGAATCATATGTTAATGAACATATTATTTTAAGTTAGAAAAACATCGTTTCTATAATGTACCAAAATACCTTGGTTCATGTGAATATCATCAACATCCGGGTCGCAATCATTATTTACACATTGATATTGTATAACTGGAATTGATTAATAATAAAACATTGTGTTATAGCGAGTTTTGAAAATGTTGACGACGAACAAAATTGTTCATATTATACTGAATATCAAAGCACTGGTACAAACGAAACAGATATAATATATGAATCCCACGAAGACGCCTCCCAATCACAGACAGTTGATTGCATGTTTGATAACTCACCATCTGTAGGTGAGTTAAATATAAACTAATTTAATATTAAATTAAGGGTATTGTAAACGAATTATAACATAATAATATAATAAACGACATTTAGTCCATCATAACGACCATACTTTCAAAGCAACGAAATGTCTCAAAAACAGATCTGAATTTTTCAAGAACTTTATTCGTCTCACTTTTTAAGGTCATGTACGAAGCGATGAATTTATTAATTTTACAATTGTTATGCAAGGTTCCTCATAAGTCGTTAATATTATTATTAATTGAAAATTTCGAAAATACTTGTTAGTTTTCTTAAGAAGCGTTTTAAGTACAAATTTTAAGGTTCCATATTATTATAATTCCATATAAGAATAATAATTTATCATCACACGATTATTGTTTTTATGTTATTATTCACAAGTATAAATCGCGAAAATTCGACACTACTTATTTACTTAAATCATACTTAAATCATTGCACATACTCAATACAATTTTTAAAATATTTAGACTATTCAATCGGTTGTAATATAAAACTATCGAATTTTTTGACCAATCAATTAAATCCTTAAAAATTACATAATTATATTCTGACTGATTAAAACTAGACCACCAATTTTTCAACTCATTTCTCTTGCTTAGTTTATCCAAAAATATTTAAGTTAAAAGTTACTTTTATTTTTTTTAACACGCACAAGTTACAATTTAAGTACAAAACATTTTTTACAATGCAATTTAGTTGATTTTAGTTGTACTCGGCCATTTAGAAGTATATATTGAAAGAAATAAAAGAAAAGGTAGGCTAATTTCTAGATAGAACCCTACTGTTCTGTTCTATATGGAAGTCAATTATTATGTAGGTTAAGGTTTTAAAAGAAACGGCAGCAATGTTTTATTAAACTGGGTCATCTGGTAATGTGTTTGAGTCTGTAATTTTCCGTTGAAATGTATAATTATTAAACATTGTTTTGATCCCAATTCAAGTCCAAAAATAGTTTATCAACCAATTTCACCGTCTACAATTTACATTAATAACATATTATTATAACATTGTAAATAATATTTCTGTTTATTTTATTTTTTTAATAATATATCTTTTTTTTCTTTTTCTTTCATTAATAGTCTTAAATATTCACTCCCAACTTTATAGGATAAGACACCCTTGACATACACTTCAATGTAGGTGTCTGTCACCGGCCATATCTTAATTATTCACTAATGAAACCTAGTGATCCACTCACCACTCTCATCGTTTCCTTTTCATACACATCCTCCACTACTTTCAAATACACCCTTGGTAGGTATTCTTTACCTTATTAACTCATAATTCTATCATATGCGGCATAAGGCTGGGCATCAACGAGTTAAAAGTTGAAATTAAGTTAATTTTAACTCGTTACTTTTTTATCAAATTAACTTTTAACTTAATAAGTCACTTTTTTCAAGATTAACGCATTGACTTCAAGTTAATTTTATTTCAAAAGTATCTAAATTAAGTTAATTTTCGTCCGAAGAATAATGACAATTTTTGAATGAGGTTTTTACTTTGATGTATCATTTTAAATTCCCCCAGTAATTTTCTTGGGCGTAAAGAAAAACTATCTAATAAACTATATTACGTGTCTGGAATTTTTTATTTAAATAAATTAGTAAATTTTAACTTTTCACTAAATTAAGTTACTTTTTTTCAAAGTTAACTTTTAACTTAACGAGTTAACGAAAAATTTACGAGTGACTTTTAACTTAACTTAAGTTTATTATTTTAGAATAACTTAACTTAACGAGTTAAAAATATTGTTAACTAGCCCAGCCTTGTATATGCCTTCTCAAATTCTTTAAACACCATACACAAACATATTTTTTCTCCGTTTATTTCTCCAGAATCTGCCTCATGCAGAATATCAGTCCTATCTAGTATAAACCCAAACTGATGACTTAAAAATAGTAGTCTTATTACTTACTCCGATTTCAATAATCTTAACCAAATCTTCATACTATAGCTCCTGCTGATTCCACCATCAGTGTTCAGATTAGATAAGTACTTTTTATCTAGATAAAGATAAAGATAAATTCTTTTTTATCTAGATAAAATAAGGGATACAATTATTTTTTAAATGGTTTTAAATTTAGGTATTTTTTAGTTGGGCACTAGGAATATAATAATAATGATATAAATAAAAATAATTACATTAGTTATAAACCATAAACTTTATTTGAGAATCTGTATTCTGTATAAATATTTAAAAATGCGTTTGTACAATTTCACGATTTTTATCAATAAAAAATGTATCTAGATGAATTTATTTAGATTAGTAAAAAAATTATCTAAGATGAACGTTTCGATACTTCGTTACTATTTATCTAGATAAGATAAAAGATATACAAATGACTATATAGATAAGTCCAAACACTGTCCACCATACAGGGATTTTTAACAATTAGTGAAATAAAACAATAATATATATTTTAAACCTACCTATGTGCCATGTGGTTATATTAGAAAACAAAATTATCATGATTCATGACTATACAATTAATTAACTATATAATAAATTAGTACCTGCATATTGTAATTAAAATAATTTAACTTGCTATGTTTCAAGTTACTTTTTAAAAACTAGATATACAACTGAACTTAACATCTCGTTAATAAAAACTCGTTAATATTCAGGATTAGTTAAATCATAGTTTAGTTCTCTATAGTATTCGTCAACAATTTATTTTTTCGTTAATTCGTCGTTGATACTCACTACACTTCTCTTATTCCTATTATAGATGCTTATTAAACGTTCCATCCTTTTGTTTTAAATACCTTGACGTACAATTAATTATTTTAAAAATAAACCAACTAGGTAATTGAATGATGAGATTAGCCAATGTTGACACCACAATAATCGTATTTTAATCTTATCATAATAATAATGTAACTTCTATTACCATTATACTTAACCCTTGTCTATTATAGTTAAGAATATTAAAAAATCGATTGTTTTATTTTCATTTTAAATCCTTTTTAGTTATTAAATTATGATCTCGTGACGTTAGGTACACCATTATCGTGGATTCATTTTTCCAGTTTCACATAAGTATGGTTAAAATTAACTGATATAACTGAGTAAGTAAAATTATTAATTAAGGAGAAATAACTATGCATGTTTAAAACGATTGAATGCAGCTTTAGGTGGTCAATGAGAATGAATTAAATATAATAAGCTTTAATACTTTTATAAAATTATTATTTAATTTAAAATTAACTACGTAATAAATAATTATTTATACAACAGATTTATTAAAATTGATATTCAGTAGGTAGGCAATTAATTGTACTAAATTAGATTTAAAAGAATTATTAGAATACACGTACAACTTTATGCATATTTTTAGGCCTATAGATGCATATCAGCGGTTCCCAACCCGGGGGTTACCCAAGGGGTAAAACACGATTTTTTAGGAGTAAAGATTAAACTATTTTTTTACGATTCAAAAAGTAATTTTGTTATAATAGAATTGTTGTTAATAGTTTTGGGGGTTACTTTATCTTATGTCCAAATGACTCTGATGATTGTATTTAATTTATTTTTGTCAACTTTTTTTTCGGAGCGAGGGATATTTGTTAATATCTAACCTGATTTATGGGTAATAGTCTCCAAAAGGTTGGGAACAGCTGTTGTATACCTTAGGTACAATCATTTTTGCTTTTTGATAGTAAAATTATACGTAGCCATTTTGTATACACTGATTATTAAAAAAGCTCCAAGGTAAATAGTATTTCATGAAATGTATTAAGACATTGAGATTTATCTGGGACTTAACGATTTTTTTTTTAGTTAAATTATAAGTCATATAATCTTTATCAAGATAAGGTGATATATAAGTATTATTTATCTGGATACGTCTCTAAACTGAAGTCTTTTGATATCTAAACGGGATTATATAGATTTTTTAATAGAGGAGTAATATTGAAAATTTAAAAACACTTTTACTTTTATTAGATCGTGGATACAACTCTGCATTGGATTTAGAAAAAGAAGTACCACCGTATATTAAATTATCTGATCAAATTTTAAACGAAAATTCTATATCATGTGATGGAAATGATTTCAATTACAATATGAGTCTAATCAAACTGGGTATGTAATGTTAAAATATTAATAACGTCAATAAAAATTATTTAAATAAACATGATTTAATATTTTAAGAACATTTCGAAGTTTCAAATTACGAAGAAAAATTTGCTATTGATATGGAAGGCACTGATACATATGAAACAGGATACAGAACTGAAACGCTTGAGGATGACACCCAATCACCGAGATATACTTTCATCGACGACGAGCAACCAGATGGTGAGTTAAGAAGCTTACAAGTAAATATACATAAGTCGCTCGTTTATACTGTAGTGAACAATTCAACGAAAGCTTTTTACTTTAATTATTATTTTTGGTATACTTAAGCAACATATTATGTCTGATTTTCGAAATAGCATTATCCGCATTGTGTCATAACTCATCAGTGTGACAGTGCGATGTGATTGTCTAATGAATTTTGATTGGTGCCTAAATAAATTATACCATTGTTTGTATACACTTGTAAATCCACACTAAACAATACCGGAGATGCACAAAATAATGAGCTCTGTTTTTCAAATCCATCGCAGTTTTTTCCAACGACTTTTGCCCTTAGATGGTCTGAGTCAGGGACTGGAACCTTTATGATTCTATCGGTTTGGGTTTAGGTTTTGGTTCTCAAAAATACAAAATTGATGTTCCGGTTCTGGTTTCAGTTTTCAAAAATATCAAATTTCCGTTTCGGTTTCGGTTAATACCGGTTTTAACCATTTATATTTTGACCTTTCCTTTTTGTTTTATTTTTATCAATTAAGTACTGTATAAAAAAATTAACATATTAAGAACCTAGAAGTAAGTTAAGTTATTAATTTATTTTGTTTTTAATTTTATTATATTTTACTATTACAGTCTATTTCATTTTAATATCAAAAAATATTCACCTCAAATCATTTAAAGTTAAAAATGTATATCATTTGAATCTAACTTAAATGGAAATACTGTATAAGCACTATAGTCTATAATTTAGTTTTGGGTTAGAAAAAAATTAAGTACGCTAGCGTTCTATAAACAAATTAACTTTTTGTTATTGGTACATTTTAACTTAACTTAACTGAGTTAAAAAAAAATCATTAACTTGCCCAGCCTTGTCTCTATTTAATGACAGCTTTTAATTTTAATTAAGTGTACCTATTTCAGAGTTTAGGTAATATAATATCATTAACACTAAAACTATAAAAGATATACTATTTTATTCAATAATTTACTGACTGTTTATGGAAGTTTCACTATTTCACGAATTCTAAACACTATAAGATTTTTGAAAAAGACATTACTGGCATATAATACGTATATTGTATATGAATAGCAAAACCAAATTGTAATATATTTAAAACATAACTAGGTATCCACTATACCTACCTGTTTTATCTGTTAATAATATTTAAATTTCAAACTAATAGACGATACCCACATTAGGTATTTAATATTATAATTGCAGCTCTGCAGGCATATTAGTTAGGGAACTATTATAAGACAACTTACTCTGAAACACTTATAAACGTACAAACTGTTATTATTTTTAGAAATTCTACATTAGTTGTTGTAAATTGTGATTCGCGATTCAATAATAATTGAACGCAGGTAGGTACCGGGCTTGTTATAGATTACATAGAAATTAGAATTTGGATTTTTGGAATTCGTTTTATGACAATTTTGTTGTACGCATAATAATATTATTATTTCTTAGTGTTGATAAACTTTTATAGATCTGTGATTTTATAATTCTAAGTTATTACTAATTAGTAGTAATAACTAACTTTATAATTATATTATGCCTACTACTATAAATAAATATCTATTGGATTTTGGAACCGAAAAAAACCAAATAACCTCTACATCAAAATATAGGTTCCGGTCCGGTTGCGGTCCCAAGATTTTAAAAAAAGTTTCGGTCCAAAACCTTTCAATTTCGGTGCAGTTCCTGGTCTGAGTTTCATGATATTTAAACCAATAGAGTCTTTTCCCCTACAATTATTGCCGCTGAGTCCGTCTCATTTCAACCAAAAATGCACGTTCAAACTCTTGCAGTGTTGTCAATGTAAAAACACGCTTGTTGTCACGGTTTTTACTATAGTTGACGGTATAATTTTGAAAAATATATGATACGGTTATCATTATCACATAGCAACAACATGATAATATGATTGTAAGTTAAATCCAAATTATTACCTATTTAATAAGATCTTTATACGACTGAGAATCTACTCAGTAGGAAGACGTATAATACAATATAAAGTTCTGTTGAGCTTTATGTAAGCAGTACCTATCTGTCATGTACAATACAATTAAAAATTAACATAAAGATCTTTACCCTAGGTCGACCTAGGTACATTCAATATTAATTTAGAAACAATATCGAAACTATTTTAGTCCTGTTTTGAATTTTTCATATAGACCACTTTATAATAAGCTAGCCGCTTAGATTTATTCACTTAAATATTGTTTTATCAGTTCATAACGTCGAATTTGGAGTGGACAATGAAGAACCTGTAGATCCATTTCTTGACTGCATTGTTGAAGAAAATTCTGAAACACGTGACGCGAATGAATCAAATATAGGTACCACAAACATCATATTACGGTGACGTCGTTGAAACGAAATCCACTGATAATACATTAACTGTTTTTAGAAGTTCTGAACACCGAACTAAATGTGCCCTCCGTGGAAAACGAAGACACTGAGGTATACGAAATTATCGACAACGTATGGTCCGCTGACGAACCGCCCACTGACGTACAACCTGTCGGTGAGTTAAAAATCGAGACAGAATTTAAAAATGAATATCGTAATCAATCTTTAGCGGAGCCTTCAACGATTTTATTGTTACCTTACATATTTTATATACCTATATGTTATTTCCACCATCGGTAGCTGACAATACAATTTTTTTAAAACAATGGTTTTTGCTGAAAAGTTCCTGTCCCCGGCAGCATAGTATTATTATAATTCTTCTTGATTTCAATGTTAATATTTATCACCCGTTTTCAAATGAAAAAAGTTTAAATCGATACTATTACGTGTAACAATGTAACGCATTATTGGTAGGTACGATGATATAGACACGTAAACGCTTTAGTTATGACTGAAAGTATTGTTGAAGTAGTATCTACCTACAACAAATACATTTCATAATATTGGAACTCAATATTATATTATTGCACTGGCTGATCGTGGCTTGGCGTTGCCCGTGAAAACTTAAACGCCCGTGGACTAACTGCTTCTTAAACTCTGTTAAATGTAAGCTGCCCTGTTATTTAACAAGGTCATTTGGATTTTGTCGATCAAATATGTGTTACAGGTGTAAATTTATATTCGATCGTAATAATCGTTTTTTTATCTGTGAAACCATCGGGAGTCCTATAAAATGATATTAGCAAAAAAAAATTCGATTTTCAGCAGCCGAAAAAAAATGCATGTTGTGCAAGATGTTGCACTTTTGCCTAGTTCCTTACACAAATGTGTTCATGAACAAATGGCAATAATTTTTGTTCTACAAAATCTGTGGGAAAAAAATGTTGTGCCATACCGAGAAACCGTTTGGTAATAGTACTGATATGAGTTACTCTGTAGTGACCTTTATATGTTGAACATGGAAGCTACGAACCTGGAACTGGAACCTTTTGAATTCATTGATATCCGTCCAGGTACTGGTTCTCGAAGAAATAAAATAACTGTTCCGGTTCGGTTCTAGTTTTTTGATAAAAAAAAAAAAAAATAAAGGTATTGGTTCTAAATAATTTCTGTACTGGTTACAAATAATTTAAGTACAGAAAAGTATAATAATTTTAAATACCTATCCGAAATGCGGGTTTTAATTAATAGTATGAGAAATATTAGAAAATTCATATGATCATTCATAGTTTATACATTAAACAGTAATAAAAAAAATTATGATAAATAAAATTATTTTTTTTTTACCTAAAGAACCTATTAAATTTAAAATTTCCGGTTCGGTTCCGGTACTTTATTAATTAAAAAAAGTTAAATCGTTAGATTTTTTGTTTTCTTTTATTACATTTTAATCGATTGTTTTCTTGTCAAAAAACATTTCAGTTACTGTTTGTTTTTTTTTTTGAATAAATATAAATAAATATACAATAGAAACAGGGTACATAAACATAGTCAAATTATCTTATTTTTTTTTTTCAAATACTTAAAATTTTTTTATTCGGATAATGCGAAACAGTTATTCACAGATTCAAATCTGTTTTTTCCCCTTCTTCGCGTTTTTTTATTTCATTCAAGTTCGTTACCTGGAATTTTCCAACATTTCTACGCTTATAATTTTAACCCAAACATCTGCTTAACAGAATCAATAGTAAAAAAATATTGACGCTCAAAATATTGACTTAATCACCGGCGGGTCTACCCGATGTAATTGTACAATTTCAGTAGCCCAATAATCGTAAACCGTTTTAAAAAAAGGTCGATTGTGGCCACGTTCTCGGTCGCCAAATCAACAAGTCTTACAGTATACCTTTTATCAAAACACGATGTTTCATTGATAAAAACCCCTCTCATATTATTTCATAGTTCAATTCATCAATTATTATTTGTAAACAAAAAAAACATAGTAAATGGGCGTAGGTATGATACTCAAATCGGATAAACTATCTGGTTTAATAATAATAAATTTAAAATGTGCGGAAATTTCTTACAACCAGGTAATACAGGTTACTATAATTACTTATAATTACATATGTTACATATTTTTAACTGAATACTACAGTTTTATTAATATTTTAAGAATCTTATACACATGTCACAGATAATTGTGATCATTGTGAACTGTGACTAGATAATTGCATATGAAATTCGTCTTATCTTCTTAAGGTGAACATTTTGAGATGGATTATTTTTATAATATAATCAAAATTAACCACAGTTTATTTCGCGTTAATCTACACACCGAAGATGATATTTTCAACTTCATACAGTTATATTCACAACGAACCCAAACGAGTTGGCGCGTTTTGAAATCCTTTAAATCCCAAAAATATGACGTTTGGTAAGTATTACATTTATTATCATATTATGGCACTGTGTGCAAAACGAATCTGCATGTCAATCGCTTTGTCGGAAAAAAATTAAATGGGACATATTTTTATTAATAATTACAATATGTGTATTTATTTTTTAAACGCAATTACTATAGTAAAATCTTTGGATGTCTTCACAATGGTTTGTTTAAGCTTTTAAAAAAACCAGATAAAAAAATAAAGCCAGACAAATGTGAGTGCCAATCAGAAATTGACATTAAAATAAAATGCTCAACCATAAGAGGAAAAAATAGCGATCCCTATTTAAAAGTAAATATTATATTTGTTTTATTTTGTTAACTCTCTTGAAAATGTTCATCATATTCTACTCTAAGTTATGTTGGTATATGGTGTGTTTAGAACGGTTTACCAGCAATTGTGAGATTCAAAAACGACCATAACCATTTAGTTCCTAAAGTCACAGAACTACCCTTGTTGAAATCCATAACGGACAATAATATACAAATAACGTTGGATAAAGGTTTCGGTAAGTTTAGTCTTACACGTATTGCGGGTAATATTACAATTATTGTAGGTCTACTCGTATCTTATATTCATTAATTTATTAATATTTAAAAATATACACAATACTTGAACTTAGCGCTATGATAGTTAGAATAATATAAACCCTACCTAAATCTTTTTTTTGTGAAATTATTTAACAGAGCCAGCAAAGATACGTCGAGCTTATAACATTGGAATTAACCCAAATTCAAGCCCGCCGGTTATCGACATTACAAATTTGTCAGACGTAAATAATATTATTCCATTGAATTGATTCTGAAACTATAATATTTCGGAATCTGACATTTTAAATGTTTACGTTTTGTTTTTTTTTTTTTTGCAAATTTAGGACGACGTAGAGATTGTCGAAATTACTGATATTGATACCAGTGACCAGATCACGGAAAATAATTTGTTCGGCAAGTGGGAGGACGCAAATATACAATGCGATACCGTGGAGACGAAAAACAACAAACGCCTCGAACCGGGGCAACAGGTCGTCAACAACGGCGAACGCGCCAACGACGACGGCACGTCCCATCAGTTGGTGGACACCAGTTACAGAAAAGATTATAGCCGGACGCTAAAAGGCATAATTTCGGACCGCGTAAAGGCGAAGTGGCTAAGCGATAAAATGACGACCGAAGCCGATCAAGTGAGCCTTTATAAATGCTCGGGGAAAAAATGCAGTGCGGTGTTCAGCCGCCGGAAAACGTTCGTGCCACACTTGAACGACCATTGTCGTAAAGCAAGTAAGACTTACACGATTGCTATTATTTGTATTATTCTTTCAAGGCCACTGTTTTAATAATATATCCTATTACTATTGGTTACCCACGTGAGAACTGAGCGAGTTTGTTGTTATGTTGTCTAACTCAAAAAGATAAGTACCCAAATCACTTCGTGTAAAACATTTGTGAAATTGCGAACAACATTTTTGCTTTTAAATTACAGTATTGGCCACTTAAATAGAACATTTTGTTACGTTTTTAAACTTGTTGGAGGAGCGAAACATTTTTATCGACAATATTATAGACAATTGCTCAAATGTTTTTTGTTTTTTTAGTTTTTCCGATTATTTTATAAAGTAATAAGAATTTTCAATTTTCAATTTCAATAAGTATTTACTAGATAAAATTCTCTACCAGAAACTTAAATTGAAGTTAATGATCAGTAAATGATAAATAAGAAAAAAAAAATTTGTATATTAACCTGTAAATTAACAATTTGTAATGGAACGATTTTCTTATTTCTCGATAATTTATTTTTTGTTCTTGGTCCAATTATTTTCAACACTCCTTTTGGAGCTCTACGTGCCATGTTGAAACGCGTTTTACAGTACTTTGACGTATTTTATTATAATGGTTGTTGTATTATTCTATTGTTTCAGAAAGCCAGAAGAAAACTCTTCAGTTCATGATATGCATGTATTGCTTCAAGTCGTTCGATATGATCAACATAGACGCGTTGGCCAATCACATCTTCGACAACTATAGTTTTTGCAAATACTTCTGTCAGTATTGCTTGTACCGCGCGTACACGGCGTCTCACGTCTTAGTCCACGAGGTAAGTCGGTGACCCGTGGTCAGAGTACCCAAGTTATATCTGGTTATAATGTCTGCAAGTACCCGTTTAATATGTACTGCAAAAATATCTCTCTTGTAAAAAAATATTTCCATAAACTTTGCAACGGCTGGCTGACAAGCAGAACGATATGTTTAATAGGTCAATAAGTGCCCAGTACAAAACGAAAAGCCACGTGCTATTGAGGCATTTCACATAACCTTACGGTTTAGCTTTAGTATATTTAACATTCTCGTAAAAATTACTTATAAAATTGTATTTAAATAGTTACGGATACGAATTCAGAATTATACATCCATTTGCAAATACTTTGACAAGATGACATGTTTTCAAATACTTTTAAAAATATTATTTTGACTTTACCTTTTTAAATATACAAGTTGGTAGGTGGCAAAACTAATTTTGTAATTATTAATTCAATAATTTTAATGTCATATTTAATAGAGTGTCGTTAGAATTTAGAACTCTGTGCTACACAGGTACTCAATTTCTTATTGAAAAATGAAAACAAATAAAAAATTAATATATTTTATTTCTGAAATATAGGTAATCGAATTTTTTTTAAATTTTTTACGTACAATCATACATAAGCAATCATTCAAAAACATACATATAATTCATCAATTTTCCTAGCAAATGAAATATATCGAGTTGCCTGCTACATTCCTTACATTACTTTCCCATAATATTTCGGTTGCATCCGAGTTGGTTCCCGAAATTAAAATTCCTATACTAGTTGGGTCCCGAATTTTTTTCGATGAGTACCACACTAAACTAACGTTTTCCTTACTATTTTGACAGACTTTGCCAATTAAAAGTGTCTATGATCTATTTTTGACCACTGCTAGTATGGTTAAAAATGTTTTTTTGCTAATAAAAATATAAGTTGTTAGAATTTTACAAAATATAAATTATGATTTAAAAAACCACTTTTGTGCTGTGAAAAGACTTTACAACATTTTACAAAATCGAATCAACTAATTTTTCTGCAGATTTTTAGGCACGAAGTGAATTATTGAGGGTACGATTTAGGGTACAGTTAAATAAATTTTGAATTACACAATAAAGTGATATTTTTGAAACGTAGTTAATCATATTATTATATATATATGTATTTTTAATATTTGTTTTTTCCATTTTTGAAATCGTTTTTATTTTATATTTCAATATTTGTATATATTACCTAAAATAATCTAGGACTCAACTACTGCCAGTGATTAACTCCCCCCCCCTCCACTCGGTAGGGACTCGACAGGGACTCCCAGTATAGACTCGACTCGGATGCGCCTAATATTTCGATAGTCATCGCGCTGGCCATGAAGGTTTGATAAAATATAATAACTATCGTTGTTTATTATCGTTAATTTTTAGTATATAATTCACGGCGAAAAGAAACCTTCGATATTACAACTCAAGGATCGGGATGACAAAAGCAAGGAAATTGTTAAGGTGGTTGACTTTAACAAATTCGTGTTGCGTTACGTTTGCAACATCGGTAAGCTTTTGAAATTTATTTTAAATAATGTACAATTAGTACTAGAGGTGGGTCAAACTGTTCGAAGTTTGAAAAATCGAACCGAACAAAAAGTTTGAAATTCTATAATTAAACTGAACCTCAAAACATTTCGAACACGTCAAACGATTCGAACGAAAATGTTTTTATTTCCGTTGGACATAAAACAAAAAGCTTGGTACGGAATTTCATTCAAAAACTCTGTTTGGGTTCAGTTTTGTATCAAAAGAAATGTTCGGTTTGAGTCGACATCACACTAAATTGTTCGGCTCGAAACCATATTTTTGAGTTCGACTCACCTCTAATATTGTAATTATTATTATTATTCTATGCATCGTGGAATAGTTAAAATTAAAGTCTTTAAAACACTTTTCATGACAACTTATCTAGTTTAGAAGTATTTTATACACAATTAATCTCTAATTAGGTAGTTTAATGATTTAAGTTTCGTTTAGGCACGTATTATTCTCGTAGTCGCTAAAATAGATTTTCACTGTAGACCTGTTGTAGTTATTACTCGACCATTAAAAAAAAAAACGGCCGATAGGTACATTTTTAACAGTGAAATATAGTTGAGATTGAAGGCAACCGAAGATAAACAGTATTTTTAAATTAAATAAAAAACTGTTTATCTCTTTTTTATTTTAGCTGAACAACCAGAATTATTTCCAAATGTAGAAAAAGTATCATCAAGAACAACGTTACACCAGCACAAAAAGTTCTGAATTTCGTACAAAATTGTCATACGATTATGTAACCGTTTCTTAACTTAAAATGGAAGTTAAGAATTAAAATGTACAAGTACCGTTTAAAGTTATTTTTTTGATTTTAAATTTTCACAAGACTTTACACTATTTTGTTACCAAATTTGGTAACCAAAGTGCAAAATTCCTCACTTAACTCAAATCCCGTTAAAACCCGTTAAAACCCGTTAAAAATGGGACAGTCATCATCGTGACCGTTTTCCCGATATTCTTCAAAATTATCTCTTTAACTTGACATTTTAAAAAAATCTTGTAATAATTTTGTAACCAAATATAACTCAAAATTCGAGATACATCACTTAACTTAAATCCTGTAAATTTGGTTTTAAGTTGACCGGTTGCCAGCGATGATTCAAATTTTGTTACAAATTGATTACAGCCCCTTGTGAACATTTCGTACAACAATTTAGAACTCGGGGTGCGGACGTGACGTTGCTATGAGCTTATATTTTTACAACTACTTTGATTTAAATTTAAATATTACCAAACAAACAAACGTATACTAAATCTGTTAGTTTTAACTTTTGTTTACCTAGGTAGGTACATTATTTTTTAAATATCTATTCGATCTTTTGGATTCCTGCGTGAAACATTAGTTTTTATAAAACTTGATATTTGCGTAGGATTCTTATAAATAGAGTAAAAAATTCCAAAAAATAGTGTTTTCGTAAAATGTTTCATTTGATTATTAAAATTTAAAAAAAAACGTAATTTTAATATAGTTCTAGGCATCAACGCTGTAACGTATCCACCTGTATTATTTTATCGAATTGTATTTTATTTTACTCTATGATAGGTGCAAATTTTATAATTTGAATAATACAGATAATATTCGTTTATTTTCTATTCCGTGAATCTATATTACTGTCCCACACTTAATAAGTACTAACCTAATGTGTAAAGATACTTCGATGTTCTGGGTGATTATTTTATCACACGACACTAATTACTCAATATTTCGAAAGGTATATTGACTTTTTAAAATTATGTTTTTACACGATTTGAAGTCGGTTTAAAACAAGATTTTTATAAAAAAATTTTATTTTTTTATCTTTATAAGTGTTTTACTTGTTTCAATGACAACGTACAGTTGTAATGTCGTGTTCTAAAGCAGTATATTACATTTTCATTAGTATTTTTGTTGCATACAAATCTAATTTAGGACGAGTATAGTTTATGAGTAATCACTATTTAAAGTTTTGATGATAGGGGGTGAAGTGGACAAACATTTTGTGGGATAACTGCGTATTACTCCACTCAGCTAATCTATACTTTTAATGCTTATCACTCATAAGCTAATGGTCCGAAATACAATTTTTTTTGTTTTTAAATATTCAGAAAAACATTTTGTTTTAGAATATGAAATGACAATTGTAAGTGGTCATTGAACAAATCAAAAAACATAAACAATTATAAGGATAAAAATATAATATCTTTAAACAAATGTTGTTTTGTAGCGACTTGAAACCGTGTAAAAACATATTTTCAAAAAAGAAACACAATATTGAAATAATGAGTGATGTGTTATTAATTTAATCACACTGTGCCTCTGTTTAATGATAATAAAATACTATTCCTGACAAAAATCGATATTTTCTTCCCGATTAAGCCTAAAATGTTGTCTTAACTCGTTTAGGAAACTGTGCTTTCTATTCTTATATGAATAGTGATTTCTTGTATCATTTGAGCCACGATCATGTAGAGTGTGGCCAATTCTATTGCAACATTTGTGATAAACACGATGGAAATGGATTTGAAGCGTTCAATCCGATATCGTTCGTTAAAGTAAGCATGTAATTTGTTTATATTATATAATTAGCTTACATTTTTATAACTTGTTGACTTTCATTTTTTAACACATTTTTAATACTCTGCACGAAGTCTTGTAATTATATACATATTATACTTATTTTTTTTTTATTTAGAAAAATATACAATTTTTAGGTACAATAATGTTATATTAAAAGTATACGATTTTATACTTTTTGTAAAATAAAATGAATTAATTGAGATATTCATATACGAGTGTGGAGAAAACCGTCAAATTGATGGAACTCCGGCTTACATAATATTGTAATATAATATTAAATATAAATATAATAATAACTTAAATTTCTATTGCCATCTGAGACACATGTCGTTTATATCTTTAAGTCTCTCTGCAAAATAACATAATATACCTAATAATAACCAATTCTAGGCAAGTTAATGATTTTTTTTTACTCAGTTAAACTAATAGAAAATTCATGATTGTCGTATTAATGCTCTTACATGGGGAACTAATAGCCCTTCTTTATTAATGGTATTTATCTACAAATATAAATAAGAAATTCTTCGTAAATACTCGTAACATATTTTTTTCTTATTATATTTTTCATATTCAACAAAGTTACAGTGGTAACATAATATATGGTAATATATAGACATAATTCTCTGGGTAATATAATGAAAATTCAAAATTAACTCAACTGGGATAATTAAGAAACTATAATTTGATTTAAAGTTTAAGCAGAGGTATATGAGTTAAGTTTAAGGTCAAATTCACTAAAATATCAAACTATCAAAATAAGTTTATACGTTTAAATTAACTTAACTTTAACTTATTAACTCAATAATGCTCAGCCTCGATGATAATAATAATGTACCAATAATAGTTTACATAATTATTTCTAATAAATTATAATTTATATTTTTCAGCATTTTAGTGTGCACAATATAAACACATATCAATGTATTTTTTGCCTATTTGGTACAGAATTGCTCAATCACATGATCATTCACTTAGCGATGGAGCATTTTGAATACGAACCGTTATGCTTGGAACGAAGTCCGATAAACATTTTTTGCGTAAGTACATTATTAAAGAATAACGTTTACATATAATAGTAGTTAATAACAGTATAGAATAACAATAATTATTGATATTGTTTACAATGATTTGTTGCAGGACGACAAAAAGATTGAAAATCTTATAATTTTAAACATTAAGAAATCTATACCCGCTGGTATAATAAAAGTTGTGAATGCAAAATCACTAAAAGATCTTAATAAAAAAAAATGTCAAACAGATCCCGCTGACACAATATGTACAAATGTGAAATCAGTTAACATCGACAATACTACTCAGGTCTCAAAACGAAGTATTAAAGAAGTGATTCGCCCATCAAAAAACACACTAAAGCTAGCCATTGACAACAAGAATAATACGATTATATCTGACGGAGCAAAAAGAAACGTTCCAAGAGATGAACAACAAATTCCAAATGTTGAGGCATCAATCGTAAATGAGAAAAAAAAATCATCACAACTGTCAATTTATGAAATTATGAACAATTCTGAATTAAAAAAAAAATTTGGAAAACCATTTAAAGAAAAAGGCTTAAAAACCCCTTCATTTGACGATCGGATCGATAGGTCCAAAAAACATGCAAATAAGAGATTGGACAATACATGTAAAAAGAATGAAATTCGTCAAACGAGTTCAAGAAACACGAGTGCAAATACGAAAACAGTTGACATTGAAAATACTACACAGATCTTAAGAAGAAGTACGAGAAATGTTCACCCATCAAAAAACACAATAAAACCGGAAATTGATAACAAAAATAATACGGTTATATCTGACGAAGCGAAACGAAACGTTCCAAAAGATGATGAAAAACGATTTCCGAATAGTGGGGCATCAATCGAAAAAGAAAAAAAGAAATTATCCCAACTGGCAATTCATGATATTAGAAAAAATAACATATCAAAACCGGAAATTGATAACAAAAACAATACGGTTATATCTGATAAAGCGAAAAGAAACGTTCCAAGAGATAATTCAAAACGAATTCCAAATAGTGAGGCATCAATCGAAAATGACAAAAATAAATCATCACAACTGGCAATTCATGATATTAGAAAAAATAACACAACAAAACTGGAAATTGATAACAAAAACAACACGGTTATATCTGACGAAGCGAAAAGAAACGTTCCACGAGATGATGTAGAACGAATTCCAAATAGTGGGGCATCAATCGAAAATGAGAAAAATAAATCATCACAACTGGCAATTCATGATATTAAAAAAAATATTAAATCAAAAAAAACTATTAGGAAACCAGTTAAAGAAAAGTCTTTAGAAATCACTTCATCCGACGGATCGATAGAGCAGTGTAAGTTGATTTCTAAAAAAAGTAGTGGTACGTTTACTAAAGTTATATTATCGATTTCATAGGCGCAAATAAGGTGGGACATGAGCGGGCTTGGTGACATGATAGAAATTGAACACGAATCTCCGAATTTATCGTTTAATTTATTTCGACTATTCCAAGGCTTTGATTAAATATAATATATATTATGTAAAATTTATGATCATGTAATAATAATAATTTTACCAATATTAACTATATCACATTATACGTGAACGATTATTTTCTATCGAACAAATATTGATGATGATTAGGTAAGCATTGTTGTAAGAGCGATTTAAGGTAGGTTAGGGTTTAATTAATAGTTAGATCATATAAAAAATATAAAATTAATTGATGTTTAATAATTATAATTTAAAGTCTTCAGAGATTTTTGCAAAGTCACCTAACCAAAACCTAAATCAATGTAATAGTGTAATTATAAATAAATAAATAAAAAATATACCATTCATATGTCTGGAAATGATATTGTAATTATTATATTATTCTCGTTTGTATGATATTATGGCAAAGTGAACAGAGCTATCTTTGTCAGTTTTCTGCCAAAATACGAGGCTTAGGTTTTGTTCCCGCTGGTTGAACGCCGTAATTTACGCCTATGAATTCGACTTTGTTAAGTTTAACATCAAACCTTGGAGTTGTTATCTTAATCGCCTGCATTTCAGATAAAGTCATCCCAGCCGGAATTTCGTATCAAGATCACTTGAAGAAGTGTCCCACGGAAAGTCCCACGGAGTGTACTTTTTGCCTGGCACAGGTGGAGTCGACATTTGATGTTGTCAAATTTCCGAGGCTCCCTGTGCTGAACTGTTTTACGTGTACTTTTTGCAACTTGAAGTTACCGTCTAGTGACACGGCCAAGAGCCATGTAAAAGAAGTACACAATATCTCCAACGTCGAGTTCGTGCCCGTAGATATTAACGCGACTAATATCGAGAAGGACCGATTTCTCGTGTGTGAGGACAAATGTTTGAAACGACAAAAACGAGCAAACGACAGTAGCTTTTACACGGAAATCTGTAAAACCGTCGAAAACATGAAACGATCTAAAGTTGTTAGTAAAGACGATGATTTGCAATTGACTACGATTGGAAATACTACGAATATCTCGAAACAGCAGGTTGAACGTAACCCGGATGAATCACTACAACAACACAAGACCACGAAAAGAAAATATTCCAATGAGAGCACCAACGTAAGTATATATTTTTTGGACTAAAATTTTTTGGATCGGAATATGTGTTGTACCTACATTTGTAATCTTCCGGTTGAAAGTGGTTTTCGATATCAATTTTTATATGGTTTAAACTCGGTCAAAATAAGAATTTAATTAGAGTTTATTAATTGGAAAAAACTAACATAAAATAATGGAAAATGTTATAAAAACTACCTATCGAATAAATCAATGTTGTTCAATTTTTTTTTCAATCCCAGACAGAAATTATCGCAGAGACTTTCCATTAAATACATAGCATTTTCTAGGCATGATAAAACTTTAAAAATATTTCTATTTTTTTTTACTTTTGCTTAGTTTTATTGTTATTTGTAGGTCATAATGTGTTATGCAATTTGTTAAGGTTCTTCATATGTAGGGCAGACTAACTCGTAGCATTTGCATATTTGTTTTGCACAGTCACAAAAATAGCAGAGTACAAAACAAACAAATTTCATGTTTTTACAAACTAGTTTTGAAATTTTGATATTATGTTGGGAATATTTCTTTAATTTTATAGTACTGGATATATATTTTAACGTAATTAACAATTTTATCAATTTTTCCTATACCAAAGTTTTTATTTTAAATTTCACAACCAAAACATAAATTAATTTTTTATTTTTGTCGAATGGTTTTTAAATGTCGGTGGTAAGATAAATTTTCCGTAAATTTATTTTATTAATAGATCGATAATCGTTTAAAATTTGATGTCACTAGATTATTATGTTATTATATTATAGGCACATTATTGCCAGCATTAAATTTTATTTTTAAAATGCATATTTTGTGGCTTTCATGGTTACAAGTCCTTTGCCTTACTCGTAAGTATACGATTCTGAGTGGACATATGAATGTAGGTATTGGTTTTACAATGATATTTGATTCTTTTTTATATGTCTAAAATCAACCTTAGGAGAAGTAAAAATACTCAGATATTCAACCTTTGATATACCTTTGCATACCTTTGATATAGCAAGTTGGAGTGAATTGTAATCAACATTTTGGCAGGCGTCAATTAAGCGCATACGACATTTTAGTGCGTGGCGATTCAACGCAACAAATAATAAATTTAAAAATATGGGTATTATTATACCTTAGATTTTATATTTAAAATTAATTTTAATTAGTTACCTGCGCAGTGTCAGCCCAGCTACTAAACTCGAGTGCTTTGAAAATAACAATACAACGTGTACGCCAAATTAAACAAATTTATTGCCACAGCCAACCCAAATTATTTACTTTTCGAAATACCTGATTTATTCCAAAATACATTGAGAGGAGTGGAGTTATTTTTTCCAGTGAAATGTTGATGATCAAATTTCAATTGTTTTACATGGAAAAATTTAGGACTTCTGGCATACCTGTTTGAAACACTGGTTATCTAACGGTACATTTTCATCATGTGCCAATTTATTTAAACAATTATATACGATACATACAGTTCAGTTTTCTAATGACATACCTAAGCACCTATATTACTATTTTCCTTGATTTAAAATTAACAAAATCAGATTTAAATCCAACTTCATTTTTCAATGTATTCGTAAAGGCAGTGTTGAATTCTATTAAATTCAAATTTCTAAAGATAAAATTCAAGTTTACTATTTCTATTTAAGGCAAAAGATTTAAGTGTAAATGGGACATATTATTTATTTGGAATAATGGGTTTTATGTTCTTTTAATGCCTTCATATCCTACCATAGGTACGTAAATGTATTGACTGTATAAAAAAAGAAGATAGTTTTGATAAGATAGCTATCGAACAACTCATTGCTAGAGACGTTTGACCCAACCAAAAATAAGTGTAATACAACAAAAAAAATTGTACGTGTATACAAAGATTTCAAAAACCGACAGCTCCCTGAATACTTCTAAGGAATATTCCATGATTTTAATTTTAAAAAAATACTTATTTTATGGAATTATTTGTACTGCGTCAGGCCGCCACACTTATATTTAGCAATAATAATAATAATAATTTTAACACGATTTTACTTTGGCACATATTATATTATATTGGTAAACTTTAAATATATCTAATTAATTTAGTATATTTTAATAAACATGATGTGCACCGACTTTTTTTGCGCTCAGATGTCGTATGATCTGTCTAATTATCGTTCGTTGATATGTCACAGCTGAATTTATTATCGTGCGATAAAATTTTGAATTAATGCTCCAAATTATCGCAGTTCCAGTCAGGGGTTGCATTTCAGAACAAAATTCCGTTTTATGTTATTTCATATTTACAATTAAAATGTTACAACATTTTTGCGTTTATCGTTATTTAGAACTAAAACGTTATATACGTTTTGTGTTTATCGTTATCTCAAATAGTGTAATACCTATTAAATTTAAAAATAATAACTAATATGGCCCGGTCACAGAATAAAATATAATCAATTCTTAAATTGTTTTGCATGAAATATTTAATGTTTCTACGAAATAAATAGACCTTTCATGTAAATAGATTTAAACATTTCATTTTGTGTTATTTTTCATTCAATGATATTCAATAATTTACGTTTTGCGTTATTTTGCGTTTAATGATATTCTATAAATTACATTTTGCGTTATGTTTTATTTAATGGTTTACTACATATTAACGTTATAATCATAATGCTATTATAACTTTACAAGCGTTGGTTCCAGCAAATAGAATCTAGTTCATACTTTTGGTAGTCAAGAGGAAACAATTTCCTTTACTTTTCAAAATAAACTACAAAAATCCGTTTTAATTTTTTTTTGTCATTCAAAAATGAATGACTAGAGATTTGATAATTTTCAAATATTATTTATATTAGCATTTTATAAAAGTTATATAATTTTCAAAATATTTTGGCAGTTTTTGTGGTAGATATATTATATAAATATTTGATAATTTTGTATTTTTGTCTCATTTCTATAAATGATTATAAACAAAATATATATCGGGTCGGTTTAAACAATTCTCAGCTGAATTTATTTTCATAAAAAGTTTATGTAGTATGCGAAACAAATGTAGTTACAAGGAGTCAAGACATTATTTATTGACATTACACTATTGGCAACAAATGAAAACAAAATTGGTAATAAGAATCCATCTTGGGGTACACAAGAAGGTGGCCACAAAATATTTGATCTGATACCAAAGATTTCTAGCTACTGTTGTTTATTTGTTAAAAAAGATTCAAACAAAGGAAGGAGAGGGTTACAAAAATTCAGATGGTTCAAAGAAAAAATAAATGAAGTGTCCTTAGTTATAGGCTAACAGTCTGTCTCCGCTCTGAGTAGTTTTTCATTGTATACAATGATTTATTATTGAAATCGTATTCAACAAATCCTTTACAGTGAATTATACAATGACGAGGTACACCCGACACTAATAAATATATATCAGAGCAACTACCCCAGTTTTTTTAAATTTTAAGTTTATTTTAAATTTTACACATCAAATAATTTTTGTACTTTTGTTGACACATTTATAATTTAATTAATTAAAAACAACCCCAATACTAAGTGAGAGAAATACTAAATGACAACCTGTCTGTACCGCTCTAATTTAATAACACAGAAATGCCATGGGGAATTCATTATATTGAAAAAACAAGTAAAAACAGCGGCAGAAAAACACATCTGTTATTTTTAAAATAGTCGGTAAAAAGTTTACCCCTGACTAGTAAAATATGAATGATGTCATCCGTTAAACCTAACAAATCAATAAACTTTTGTCATAACTTGAGTATAATATAGTATAATAAAATAGGAATCCTTAGACTCACATCCATACCCTTTTCTCAGTATTATTTATTCGTTTTTAATGATTAATCATTGAATTAAACATTTACATATACCTAGATATACGACCGACATTCTCCATTCACCGTTATAACATTATAATATATCAATTAATTAATTTTTTTATTTATTATTATTATTACAAATATTATAGAACGTCGCCGCCGTGGACTACAAAAAAACACCTTGCTGGAAAAGGTTATACGATAATATTCCGGGCGTTACAATATCCATGTATTTTTCTCCTCGCAATATTGACAACATCCCGCTAACACCATACTTCTTGAATCCGGTAGGATGTTTACTGTGCAACTACCACACTAAAGTGCGATCTAATCTAGTGTCACACCTGAACCGGCATGGAGTAGAACCGGTCGTCTTGAATAAACACATATTATCTAAATCTGTAATAAATAAACTCAAGCCTGCGGCAACCGTGTC